>NC_083694.1:17401607-18770357 GCF_033118175.1 Dama dama
CACAGAAAAAAAAAAATAAAATTGAGAACTGTGCAAGGAAAACAAACATTTTAACAAAAATTTTATCCTTAATAAAACTCTTACAATGTATCAGAAATGTATATAAATATTTTATTTAAATTTTCACAGCAACTCCTTGGACAGTAGACATTATTCTCCTTTTGTAATAGTTGAGAAATCTGAGGTTTCATAGAATAAACATGCTTCCCAAGCAGGTATGGGGGATAATGGCAGCTTTAGGATAGACTTTCCATATGGAATTCTCTTGACCATAACATTTACTGCCATTAAGATTTAGATGTCTTAATTAACACATTTTATTCATTTCTTTATAACAAAGATTTTTTATTAAAAAATTTGTATATTTCTTTACTTAAAAAACTGGCTGTGAAAAGATGAGCGTATATATTACATGTGTGTTGGGTGTGTTTATCTGTGTAACGTGCCATCACTAAGAAACCAAGGCAGCTTTATAACCATATTACACAGCTGTGACCTATAGTTCCACACTTCATCCTTAAGAAGGTCCTTGGAGAATTGAATCCAATGAGTGTGCCAAGGCCAAATACAGCCATGAAATTCCCCATCTTAGACTCTACCAGTGTTACCCAACAGTGGACAAGAGGAAAAAAACAACAAAGTGATCTTCCTATGGACAAATTCATTGCATTTTATTGTAGAAATACAAAATGTTAAGAGTTTCTTTCTAATTGCAATTCAACAATATAATTGAAAAAAGGAAAGCATTT
Organism: Dama dama; assembly: GCF_033118175.1. Lineage (NCBI taxonomy): Eukaryota > Metazoa > Chordata > Mammalia > Artiodactyla > Cervidae > Dama > Dama dama. Next base: position 17,402,357 of record NC_083694.1, read on the forward strand.
AAAAAGTTCTTCCCTGTTGCATTTTCTGTTAATTTTTCTGTTATTTCACATATTTATGAAACCTCAGTTACTGGATTTAATTTGACAATGCATATTAGCATCTTAAAATTTCAATCAAAGGCATTGTAAATTGCTTTTTACACTGGAATTTCTTTAAAAGCCAAATACATTGTATAAATGAACAAGAACTGAACAAACCACACAGAAATCTTTCTTTTTTCCCAGATGGTACAGAATAATTTCTTCTAAATAACAAATGGCAGGGAATAAACTTGGTTATGCATAAAATATATCAAGTTGTCTCAGTGGTAAAGAATCCACCTGCAATGCAGAAGACACAGAAGACATGGGTTCCATCACTGCATTGGGACAATCCCCGTGTATATATTCACGGCAACCCACTCCAGTATTCTTGCCTGGGAAATCCAGTGGGTAGAGGAGCCTGGTGGGCTATAGGGTCACAAAGAGTTGGACATGGCTGATGTGACTGAGCACATAATACTACATTAAGATGGTAAGAATATGTAATTTATGTATTTTATTTTTAAAATATTCTATTTTATCAAATTTGTCATATTTTAAAACTGCTTTTCGTTTATTACATGAGCAACCTTGAAAATTTTGAGGGTGAACAAGACTACATTTAACACTATTAAGCATATTTATCACAGGAAATACTGAATGGTATTTCCCTGTGTGCATGAAAAACAATGATATTAAATATGTAAGAGATGTGAAACAAACAGCCCTCTGTTTCTAAAAACCAAGAGTTATTATTAAGAAACGTTGTTAGGTGAACAAAAGTTTGACTCTTCAGAAAATTTAATGTTTGATTTCTGCCAGTAAAAGATTTAAAAATAAAAATCATAATTTTTCTGTTTCAATGAAATATCTGTTACAACATTGGCCTTTAGATAAAGAATACCTTTAAGTGAAAAGTATACAATATGTATATATGATAACATATATATATGATAACATATATATATATATGTATATATAATTAATGATATCCCTGCAGTAGGAGTTCACAACCCCCCTCCAGCATTCTTGCCTAGAAAATTCTATGGACCGAGAAACCTAGCAGGCTACAGTCCATGGGCTTGCAAAGAGTTGGACATAATTGAGCACAAACATGATGATATATATGATATTCAACAATATTTAGCCATATTATGTTGTTATATATATATATATACTTATATATGTGCATATAATGACTTTGGCCACCTGATGCAAAGAACTGACTCATTGGAAAAGACCCTGATGCTGGGTAAGATTGAAGGCAGGAGGAGAAGACGATGACAGAGGATGAGATGGTTGGATGGCATCACTGACTTGATGGACATGAGTTTGAGCAAGCTCCGGGAGTTGGTGATGGACAGGGAAGCCTGGAATGCTACATTCCACGGGGCTGCAAAGAGTTGGACACGACTGAGTAACTGACCTGAACTGAATATATGTGTGTGTGTGTGTATATATATGATTTAATGATAGGAAAGTCTGGCTTTTAAGATTGATTCCTAGATTTCTTAAATCAATAACACACTGAGAAAAACCACTGACGAGAGTTGAATCTGTAATATCTTTTATGGTTGTGATAGATATCCAGGGCTATCTAAAGCACTCAAATATGGGATATAATATATATTATAGTTGGTAAAAAAAAAAACCGTTAGAAATCAACTGAAGATCATGGGTTTTAACTTCTTGGCAGCACCAAGTTGACTTGTTCTTAATAAAGACATTGCTAATCCATCCCAGTGATGAGAGATGGATCACTGACTTGGGAAAAGTGTTTGGGTACTGAGCATAGGATAAAGAAAAGGACCCAGGGGAGAAAATAACTCTGTGCTTTAAGCTAAGACTGAGTCTACAACGCATGAGGCTTTGGAGAGCAGGGTTTTACAATCCAGTTCCACTTCCCCCTTTCTATCAGGGCATTGTCCCTTTGATTCCTTCAGGTCAACATCACCTCCTATCTGCACAAGACACAGATTGATAACTGTGTCCCCCTTGTTTATAGTTACTAGGACACCAGGAGACAGAGTGGGACCCAATTTAGTAGCTGCGACCACAACTTGCAGTTTATATTTTTGAAAAAGCCTCACTTTCAAGCTCATGGGAAATGTTCTTTTGTTTCTTTTTCTTTTTTTGAATGGAGAAGAAAGGCTGGCCAATTGCCATTCCTGCTTTTAAGAGTAAGTAACCGTCAGAGGGGTCTAGGCTATGAAATACTTAATGGCAATAAAGACTACAGCTCAGCTCCACTGATAGACGATGTTAGCAGCTTGGAAGGCCACCAATCTCTGAAGCAAAATGGGAGGTGTGATCAAAACTAAGGAAGCAAAAAATTAAATGGTAGAGCTGCTTTTCAAGGGTAATATTTATACAATACACTCTTCAGTGAAGACAGAGTACATTAAAATGATAGGCCATTAGCAAATATAGCCAAAAAATATCGAAAACGAATGAGTATTTCCCCTAAAAGAAGCTAAGTCTAATTGATCAAGAAATAGGCACAAGAGTAAAATGTGATGTTTTGAGACTGAAGAATGTTAAGCTGGTCTGAGAATTACATACAATTAATTGGGTTTTGAAAATTATACCAGTAATAAAAAGCACAATTTTGTCAATTTTTAACTACTAATGAAATATAGATAGATAAAGATTTCTGAAATGTGGATATCAAAAGCTGATATTAATGTCATTTTAAATACTGTTCTTATGAATATGTCACATTAATAAAATTAAAATGTATTATTCTAATGGATGAGGCAAATTCAATCTTTTAATTGATTAACATACTTGTTGGGGAGCAGTGTTGCCATACTGTGGCAGTTACGGCCTTTCAATTATTTTTACTTTTTAATCAGAAACTTACTTATTACTAGGAAGAAAAGCATCCACTTTAAATATGTCACTATATTGGGCAAAATTGCATGCCTGCCTGGTCAACCTACCTTTTGAAATTTCAATAAAATGTAGATTTTGTCCTTCACTAGACCTATGTGCAATCTTAAAATTTATGTTGAATATAAAATCCTACTAACTCTTAAATGAAATTTTATAAAAAGAACATCTCCCCTCCTACTTGAAAGGCTAGCTGTGGAGAGTCACCTATTCATTGTAATCTGACATTTAGTACATACCCGGGATGTAAATTGCCACACTCACCAGTGGGCCCAGAGCACAACCTCTGGCGGTGCAGGCTTGGACCCTGAAGGAATGCAAGCTCCAAGGAGCGAATCCAGAAGCATGACAACTGAATTCTGAAGAGTTGTGAATTAATATACCGTCGAGATACAGCCCGTAACTTGTGATAACACCTGGGAAGGCAATAATAATTGTCTTTTAGTATGATTGTTAGACAATAGCAAAGAAGGTCTTAAAAGAAGCATGCATTTCTTGACGCAATTTCTAATTGCATGGAATCACTGTCTCTCCCTTAGTCTAAACCCTATCTCCTTCCAAAGAATAAAACAGGCTTTAAACTCTTGAAGCTCAAATTGTTAAGCTAATTACTATAGAGGCACAAATAGAAACCGAGTCCCAGTATAAGAAGCTTTCTATTGAATCATGCTAACTGCTGTCATTGGTGACCCATATCAAAAATGAATAAACTAAGTACATTTACAATTTGAATTGTTTCCTAAAATGATATCCTGATAGACGTGCTTTAGAAGTCCAATGACCCTGTTTGGTAATGCATTATGTGTGACTCAGGATGTACCAGGCACTGTTCCAAGTGCATCCTCTTTTTTAACTCCCTCCTCATAGTACTACTGTAATAAGTGCAGGATTATCATCACTATATCATAGATGAGCCAAGTCAGGCACAGATAACTTAGGTAACTTGCTCAAGGTCACAGAGCTGGCAAATGTGGGAATCAGGATTTGAATCTGGCTCCAGAGCCTGTGCTCTCAATTACAACACTGAATCACCTAAATGTAAAGCCCACACAACTTTCACAGATCCATTTATGAGACACTCATGTACAGGGTAGAGAAGCTATGATTTGCGAGATTTAATGATCAACTCAAATTTGTTTTTAGAAGTTATGTGTACTTTCATGAAATCAACTAACAGAGATTTGAGAAACCGCATGGCTAATGAATATAATCATTTGATTTCTTCCATTCCAACATGCATTGGGTGGGATGGTGCACCCTTTTTAAAAGGAGGTTAGGGATCTCTGTTCACTGGAAATATCCCCACTCATCAAACATCATATGTTAAAAAACAGAACTTTGCTTACATGCTAAATTAGAACTTCTTTCAAAGGTAAATTAATTTCACAGTGGCCTCCTGACTGTACCCTTGACGAAATATCTTAACTGTTCCTCTGTCAGTCTTCCTTGAAGATGGATGTTAGGTTCTTCTTCACTAGCAGACAGCACATCTCCATCGTGGCACTTAGCCACTTCTCACATTATTAATATTATTATTCCGTATGTAATTGCCTGACATCTCCAATGGGCTATAGGCTCCCCAAGGTAATCTTGACTTCCTCACCTGTATGTTTCTAGAGCTTAGTGCTGTACCTAAAATGTGGTTTATGCTAAGCTGCTTCAGTCGTGTCTGACTCTTTGCAACCACACGGACTGTAGCCTGCCGGCTCCTCTGTTCACGGGATTTCCTGGGCAAAAATACTGGAGTGGGTTCCTGTGCCCTGCTCCAGGAGATCGTCCCTCCCCAGGGATCAAATCTGCGTCTCCAGCATCTCCTGCATTGCCAGGCAGGTTCTTTACCACTAGCACCATCTGGGGGGTAGGCACTTAAAAAATATTGACTGAATGAATAAATTAACTTATATGCAGCATAGCATAATACCAGGATCCAACAGAATGCAAATTTAAGACTATAGGGAGAAAAGGATACCTAGATACCTGAAATATCAAAAAAAAAAAAAAAAAACTTGCTAAAAGGTTGATATTACAGGATGACTCAAAATAGTATTTTGAGAAGGAATGAGTTTTGCAACAGAAGACTCTAGCAAAATCAAATGTCATCAAGAGAGTCCTTGAGAGCTGTCTTCCTGGAGAACTGACTCTAAGTCTTATGAACACCAGATCTGGTCTTCTGAATGTCTTAAAAGTAGATCAAGCCCTCATTCATCATTGTATCAGGGACAGCATCACTCAGGCAATCATAACACCATAACATCATAACACTTATAACATCATAAGCATCCTGCTCTCCTGGGTGGGAGTTGCTCATTTCTAGAACCTTCACAATGGTCTGGCGGTAGCAGCATCTGTGAATTTATGAAATGCTGTGCCTGTTGTCACAATATCCCTTACAATGTTGCTTTTGATTAAGAAATCAGTTTATAACAAAAGAGGGGAAGTGAATTAATACTATGGAAGTGATCGATCTTATATCTCATTAACCCATAGCATGGGAAACTGCAGAAATGGCCATTGGAAATGTACATTACAGCCCAACCTGAGTCACCCTATGGATCTGGAATCCCTGTAGGATGCTGTAACTGCTTTGAACTAGGGACCAGTATTTGATGCTGGTTTTTCTGTAGTGAGAAAATGTGAGAATCTTTCTTAAGATCATTTCTTAAATCATTTTCTAAAATGTCACGCAAGTATTTTTGAAATTATAAAACATTTTATGATTAAAAATGTACTGAACACTTACATTGAGTCAGACAAAAGGTTGTATGCTTTATATGAATTATTTCTGTTAACTTTTTAGTCAGCATGTTTCCTTCCAATATTACAGTTAACATGCTCTTCAAACTATTTGTGCTTTCTCTACTCAAAAAAAGGGATGTTTATATCATGGGGCACCAGGTATCAATAAATTAGAAGCAAGAATATTACCTGGCAACTTGGGATCTTTGTGCAACCATAACAACATGCAAAGAAAAAGTTACTATGAGGGAGGGGGAATTAGCTTCCTTCCGCATGCTGACATCCTGGACTTTCCCAACGGTACACCTTTGTCTGACAGATCCATTCATGTGACTATTGGAAGTCTAAAGCAACTGAAGCCACAACCACTAAGGACATAGAACTTTTAATAAGTGTTTGGTTGCCTCTCTGAGTCAAAAATCCCAAACAGATAGGCTACGGGCTGACAGCAAATGGAAGAAGTTGTAAATATCAACCATGGCCTTAACTAGTTACAGAAACAAGAATTGAAGATGCTATTTTTTATTTCTTGTTTATTATATAGAGATTTATATATAATAACCAATTTTACCTCCTCCTCTTCTCTGTTGATTTATATAGAGAAAGTTGGTTTACAGTTTAGGTTTTAAGTTATAGAATATCCAGGTGGGATGTATCTAAACTGAAAGGGGAGTTAATACCACCCAGATATGACTATAGGGATAGAGGGTAAGAGCATATTCATTTGTTCGGCACTTAGTAGCACCATTTGGGGTGGAAGCATGCAGTGATTACCATCAGTAGTGGAAGGCGGAAGAGTAGGCATGGAGACTGGCAGCCCAACTGGTAATTCATCTAAGGCATCTGATGACACCCGACACGTCCACACTCCCCAAAGCCTGGTCTGCACACTGAGCCCAAGAGCCAACACACCACTACATTTTTAGCTCTCTTGCTGGTTGACTTTCTAGAAAGTTTCACCAAGAGGAGGCACTGCTAGGAGGGTAGACGTGGGAAGAAAGAAAACATCCAGCTTGTTTTTGAGCATATTTCATGTACCACTCTGGCTCCACAAAATAGTGTGACCGCCAGCATCTGTTCTCCTTTATTCTAATGTGACCATCTAATGTCATTAATACCTGACACACAAAAGAACGAGTGAATTAAAATTAAGACGTGAGAGACACATAGTGAAAAACCAACTAGTACATGGAAAATTTAAGAGAAGAAAAACAGATAAAATCACACTAATAATAATGTCTGTGTGCATGCTAAGCCACTTCAGGCGTGTCCAACTTCTTGCAACCCTATAGACTGTAGCCCACCAGGCTCCTCTGTCCGTGGGATTCTCCAGGAAAGAATACTGGAGTGGGTTGCCATGCCCTCCTCCAGGAGATCTTCCTGACCCAGGGATTGAACCTGTGTCTCTTATGTTGCCTGCATTGATAGGTGGGTTCTTTACCACTAGCACCACTTGGGAAGCCCAATAATCAAAAAGACAAGAAATTATTATGTGCCAGGCACTCTGATAAGCAATCATTCTATGCAATGGGCACCCAGTGCACAAATCACTTATGCTATTGCACTTATGTGCAAATCACATGTTGCAGAAGCTCTTAAAGAAATTTTAAGACCCCTGGAATGCTATCTATTTGATCTGCTTTTCAACACTGAAATATAAAGTGCCCAAATCAATATTTCCCTTTTCTTACATAATTGGGGAACAGAGAATTTCTTTTCTGCTGGGATTATGTGCATAATATCTCATTTGTCTGACATATTGGGAAATGAGATATTTTATAGGAGTTAATTTTCATTATAACTAAATCTCATCCATGAAGTGCAAACTTAAGAATCTTAACCATTTTTGAAGCAATTCTTTCCAGCAAGCACTACACACTTTCCTCTCTTTTCACAGAGGCAACAATGAATATAAGAGAATAATTTTGTGAGGATTCAAACTGTGCATCATGGACATCAGAGACTATATTCACTAATTCAGTGATACCCTCCAGGACTGAGTAGGTGGAGGATACTCAGCCAGCTTTTCCTGTTAACATCACTTAGTGGGTACATTTCATTCATGCCTGTGTCTCCATTTTGAGTTCTCCATTGTCCCTCAGTGACAGCCTCTCAAATGTAGCTTCTTTGTTTTGTCTACCTGACTCTAGCAAGTCAACCCCTAGCAAGATCTGCTGAAAAACTAGATAACCATGACATTTGTAACTATGGATAAAGAAATAATAGACAGTCACTGAGACAAGGGTTCAGAGTCAGATGAGCACAGTGCAAACGAGCTGAGAATGAAATTAAGTGAGATTTGTGACAGTTAACTGCTCACTTTTTTACTATTCTGTATGCACCTGACTTCAGGGATAAATTAGACTGAAGTCCAGACTCAATGGAGGTGAGCTCTCTCTCTCTCTCTCTCTCACACACACACAATTTCCCAGCATTCTATAGGTAACCTATATTAGACACTATTTGTAGAAAGGACAAAAATTTCAATTGTAAAAACAATGTACACTGAAAAAAATGCAGTCTGCCTTTTAAATCATTTTAGACACTCTCCTCTACTTCATCCACCACACCAACTCCATCCTCAGTTCTGGAGATCTTACATTCCAAATTGATCGTTCACCATCTCCATATCATGGCTATCTAGTCCACTCTGCCATCATCTCAGAAGAGTGTGTGTGTGTTAAGTCACATCAGTCATGTCCAACTCTCTGTGACCCCCTGTACTGTACCCGCAGGCTCCTCTGTCCATGCTGATTCTCCAGGCAAGAATACTGGAGTGGGTTGCCATTTCCTACTCCAGGGGATCTTCCTAACCCAGGGATCGAAACTGTGTCTCTTACATCTCCTGTTTTGATGCATTATTCATGCTCCCCCAGAATTCATTCTTTATAATACAGAAGGCCAATTTTCAAAACACACATCTGATCATACCACATGTAGTCAGTGATCAATCAGGCCTTTGTTGAGTACTAACTAGCAAGATGAATTCCCTGTCCCAGAAAGTTGGGGTCAACATGTTGTGAGCACAAAATAGACTAGTGGTGCTGAACTCTCTGAGTTTTTTGCCCTTTGGTCTAGGTCTTACCAGAATGACTTCATTCATTTTACTTATTCCAAAGGTATGACCAAAGTGGGATACTATTGTGTTTTAGAGCTGGAATTCAGATATGCCCCCCATCAAAAGAACCTAAAACAAGACATTTCGTCTGTTCTGAAGACCATTTATTATGAAATATTGAGTTAAGGACACAAAGTTAAATTTCCTGGTAAATTTGTGGATGATAAGAAATATCATTTGAAAAAAATCCCCTTTCTTATCAAAATAGGGAAGCAGATTTCATAACTCGCTTTTATTAGCAAATGTTTTGATGCAAACAGAATTAGGTATGATATGAAACAATGAACAATTCAGTTTCCAAAACATACACTAATAAGAAATAAGTCTAAACTATCTCTTAACACAACAATTTTTATTGACCTCAGATTCCCAATGTGAGTTACAAAAAGGAGTGAATATAATCTACTGGACTTTTTAAATGAAGCCTAAGAAGACACTTTCTTTCTTTGAACACAGCACAAGACACATATGAATAACTTTGGAATAAGTAAAATGTTAAGTTCTTAAAATGGTTTCAAACTCAACATTCAGAAAACTAAGATCATGGCATCTGGTTCCATGACTCCATGGCAAATAGATGGGGAAACAATGGAAACAGTAAGAGACTTTATTTTGGGGGGCTCCAAAGTCACTGCAGATGGTGACTGCAGCCATGAAATTAAAAGACGCTTGCAACTTGGAAGAAAAGCTATGACCAACCTAGACAGCATATTAAAAAAGCAGAGACATTACTTTGCCAACAAAGGTCCATCTAGTTAAAGCTTTGATTTTTCCAGTAGTCATGTATGGATGTGAGAATTGGATTATAAAGAAAACTGAGCACCGAAGAATTGATGCTTTTGAACTGTGGTGTTGAGAAGACTTCCTGAGAGTCCCTTGGACTTCAAGGAGATCAAACCAGTCCATCCTAAAGGAAATCAGTCCTGAATATTCATTGGAAGGACTGATGCTGAAGCTGAAATTCCAATACTTTGGCCACCTGATGCAAAGAACTGACTCATTTGAAATGACCCTGATGCTGGGAAAGATTGAAGGTGGGAGGAGAAGGGGACGACAGAGGATGAGATGGTTGGACAGCATCATCAACTCAGTGGACATGAGTTTGAGTAAACTTCAGGAGTTGGTGATGGACAGGGACTGCATGCTGCAGTCCATGGGGTCACAAAGAGTTGGACATGACTGAGCAACTGAACTGAACTGAAGTATTTTTGAAATTATAAAACACTTTATTATTTAAAAAATGTACTGAACACTTACTTTGAGTCAGACAATAGGCTGTATGGTTTATGTGAGTTATTTCTGTTAAAATTGACAACATCAAGAAATTAGAACAATTTAGAACATAGCAGTTTCCTTGTTATGAAGACGAGAGAATACGGTCTTAGAGGAACTAAGCTATTTCCCAAAGTCATACAAGGAGAAATTAAGGGGTAGAACCTGGCAATCTCATCACACCACTGCCACTACTCCTATTATCCATTTCCAGCCTAATTTTCTCTTCTAAAATATGTAGGAAATCCACTCAAATTAAGAACTGATGAACATGCGCTAGCCCTAAAAGCAATTAGGTTGAGCTTAATGAAAAAATTACCATATATTTATTGAAAGTCAATTGCCTGAAAGGTACTTTGCTTGGTACTTTGAGAGACAGAAAGAAATAGTATCTATCTTTATGGAAGTAAGACAAGGGTTAAACACAGTTCTAATTAAATAACAATCTAACAGATGAGTAATAAGTGCCACAAAACCTTTACACCCAACAAAAGGTATAACCAGTTAAGTACAGATGCTTCTAGCAGGGAACAATCACCCTGGCTAAAGTGAGTCCTAAAAGCTTTTCAGAGCAGTCAAGTCTTCCATGCAAGGAAGCTGTGTCTTCCATAGGTTCTTCCACAGGTTCTTCCACAAGAAAGAAAAAACAATGACTCAGAAAGATGTTCCTGGTGGAGAAACAATATTTACTAATGTGTGGAGACAAGTAAGTGCAAGGTATAGTAAAGATATCCGAATAGACCAGTATTTTGTTATTTTTTGTTGTTGTAATTGGTTAAAGTTTAATAGAGATAAGCCTTCAAAGGGAAGTTAGGACCTTGAATGCCGTTAGAAGGAATTGGGATTTTATGATACAAAGGAGAACCATCAACATTTTCACATTTTCATGTACTAACCAGGGGCATAATGAAAGTCTTCCTTAGAAAAATTAACCTAGAATGACATATATAATAGACTGGCATAAGGAAGACCATGGAAATAGGGAGAAGTGGGATAGCGGAAAATACTAAAAAGAAAAAATAATAATTTTTAAACACACATCTTCCTGAATGGATCTTAAGTGGTTGTGACCACATGTGGGAATGCCACATTTCATCAGTAGTGGGTGGAATATTCTGAGTAATATCTTTAACACTTTTATATACAGCTGACCTTGAATTGAACAACATGGATTTGAACTGTGTGGGTTCACTTACATGTGGACTTTTTTAAAAGATAAATACAGTACTATAAACTGACAGAGACATTCTACTTCCCTGGTGGCTCAGACGGTAAAGTATCTGCCTACAATGCAGGGGACCGGGGTTCAATCCCTGGGTTGGAAAGATCTCCTGGAGAAGGAAATGGCAACCCACTCTGGTATTCTTGCCTGGAAAATCCCATGGACAGAGGAGCCTGGTAGGCTACGTCCATGGGGTCGCAAAAAGTCGGCACAGCTGAGCAACTTCACTTTGACAATTGACAATTGGTTGAATTCAAGGATGCAGAATTGGGAAAACTGAGAGGTTACTGTGGAGATTTGAGCATACTGGAACCAATCCCCTGCAGATGCCAAGGGAGAATTTTATACGACTTTTTCTACTGCTTGGGCAATCAGTATCCTTTCCCTCCACATTGTTCCAGAATCAACTGTTTAGGGCTGGGATGTGTTAGACTGATATGCTGTGTCACTAGTCAGAAAAAAGAAGGCTCTATCTTTATCAGAGATGTGCTGTGAAGTTAGCAGCAAAAAAACCCATAAAAATCTGCCACCAAAACACTAAAGTGCCTCTAATAATTTAGAAAGGGAATGTTTTTCAATTTGAGGATTAAAAAAGTCATACCTCTGTTTTGTATCTTGACTGAATCAATATCAAAATCTTCTTCTTATTATAAATACTTATAATAGTGTACCATAGCTTTGGAACTTCCAGATGTTCAAGCTGGTTTTAGAAAAGGCAGAGGAACCAGACATCAAATTGCCAACATCTGCTGGATCATCGAAAAAGCAAGAGAGTTCCAGAAAAACATCTATTTCTGCTTATTGACTATGCCAAAGCCTTTGATTGTGTGGATCACAACAAAATGGGGAAAATTCTGAAAGAGATGGGAATACCAAACCACCTGACTTGCCTCTTGAGAAATCTGTATGCAGGTCAGGAAGCAGCAGTTAGAACTGGACATGGAACAACAGACTGGTTCCAAATAGGAAAAGGAGTATGTCAAGGCTGTATATTGTCACCCTGCTTATTTAACTTATATGCAGAGTACATCATGAGAAATGCTGGACTGGAAGAAGCACAAGCTGGAATCAAGATTGCCAGGAGAAATATCAATAACCTTAGATATGCAGATGACACCACCCTTATGGCAGAAAGTGAAGAAGAACTAAAAAGCCTCTTGAAAGTGAAACAGGAGAGTGAAAAAGTTGGCTTAAAGCTCAACATTCAGAAAACTAAGATCATGGCATCTGGTCCCATCACTTCATGGGAAATAGATGGGGAAACAGTGGCTGACTTTATTTTCTTTGGGCTCCCAAATCACTGCAGATGGTGACTGCAGCCATGAAATTAAAAGACGCTTACTCCTTGGAAGGAAAGTTATGACCAACCTAGATAGCATATTAAAAAGCAGAGACATTACTTTGCCAACAAAGGCCTGTCTAGTCAAGGCTATGGTTTATCCAGTGGTCATGTACGGATGTGAGATTTGGACTGTGAAGAAAGTTGAGCACTGAAAAATTGATGCTTTTGAACTGTGGTGTTGCAGAAGACTCTTGAGGGTACCTTGGACTGCAAGGAGATCCAACCAGTCCATCCTAAAGGAGATCAGTCCTGGGTGTTCATTGGAAGGACTGATGCTAAAGCTGAAACTCCAATACTTTGGTCACCTCATGCAAAGAGTTGACTCATTGGAAAAGACCCTGATGCTGGGAGGGATTGGGGGCAGGAGGAGAAGGGGACAACAGAGGATGAGATGGCTGGATGGCATCACTGAGTCAATGGACATGAGTTTGAGTAAACTCTGGGAGTTGGTGATGGACAGGGAGGCCTGGCATGCTGCGATTCATGGGGTCGCAGAGTCGGACATGACTGAGCGACTGAACTGATCTGAACTGATAGCTTTGGAAGATGTTGCCATTTAGGGAAACCGGACAAAAGGTAATGGGATCTTCTTGCATTATCTCCTACAACTGCATGTAAATCTACAATTATCTCAAAATACAACACCTCATTAAAATACAAAACAAAAACTGTCCTGTTGGGGAGGATGACAGAAGAGGCAAACCTTTGAAATTCAGAAGTTGATGAAAAAAACAACTGTTTAATCAGGTACCTTTGTCCTTAGGGAATATTCTTGAAAGCAGAAAGAGTTTTACTTTCCCTTTATAAATGAGAAAAAAAGGTTTGAAAGCCATTTTTTTTTCTATCTTTTAAAAATTATGTAATAAAGCAAAATAGAAGAAGTACATAAAATGTTATGTTTTTAAAACAAAGAGAGACGCTCTTATAACCATCACCAAGGTTACAGCACAGAATACCGTTAAGTACCCCAGAAACTTCCTATGAGTCCTTCATGATTCCAACACTTCTACCCAGACTTCCACCTTACAACCAGTTGGAAGGTGACAACCTGGTTGACCTTAAGAACCATGTTCTTACTCCTCTGCCTAGGGAATCATCCCCAAACAAAGCAATTCTGTGTGGCTTTCTACTTTGTATTTGAAGTCAGATTTATGCATTTTTTTGCATCTTCTTTTGCTCAACATAACATGCCTGGATTGTCTTCATATTGTTAAGGATAGCCACACTTCATTCATTTTCATTGTTGTATAATTTATATATTTATTCTACCATTCATACTTAGATTATTTCCACACTTTGGTTGACAGATCAATGTAGCTATAAGCATTTTTGTACACGTGTCCTGAGGCTCATGTGTACAAGTTTCCTAGGGTATAGATTTTGGAGTGGAGTTGTTGGGGTATGTTTAACCTTATTAGACAAAACTCAACTCTTTTTCAAAGTGCATCAATTCCTACTAACACCAGTAGTGTCTGTGAGTCATCATTCTGTATCATCAAAAAGACCACGTACACTCACTTTGTTAAATCTTGGTGAGTGTTTTTTGCATAAAATTTTATCTTGATTTGGTATTATTTTTTATCTCCCAACTTATTAATGAGACAGTACATTTCTTTAGAGCTATGGTTTTACTCAATGGCTTTCAAGTAAGCAAGAAAAAAATGAGGGCAAGCTATATACTGACATGAAAAGATGTTTACTCCAGATTTGCCAGGTGGAAAATATCAAAGTGCAGAAATATACATTTATGGGCAATCATTTTTAAGTGTCTATTTTATGCTTATAATTTACATGATTATTCATTCAATCAACACAGTATGAAGCATCTACTATGTTCTAGGCACTCTCCTAAATGCTGTGGAGAACAAGTAAGCTGAAGACATAAAATCAGAGGGCAAAGTGGAAGGCTCTCCAGCTGGTGCCTCCCCTTTCGAGAAATTTCTCTCACTGCACACGGCCATTCTCTCATGACTATACATGTTTAAAACTTGGTCAGGGAGCTCACATTTTCCAAGTGTTTATTTCCTCATCAATAAAATTAGGGCACATTCCCTGCCTTGGTGGTCTGACTGAGTGAATGTGAGAATCAAAGGAGTGTATATGAAAGTCCTTTAGGAATTAAGTCTTATGAATGCAAAGGCACGAGCTTAGACCTGTTCCTTTCTCCCAGGACGAATTCAAGCCCAGTCTGTTATGAGAATCTCACCTTAGGCTGTCCCTCCTACTCTGTTCTATGTCACAAACTGCATATGCCTTGTAAAAACAAATAATCTGCCCACCTCTCAAAAACACACTTGAGACAAATCTCAATTCCTTACCTGTATGCTGTCTGTCATCACCACTTTGTTTTTCTATTTCTCATTTCATATTAAAGTATAGTTGATTAACAATGTTGTGTTAGTGTCAGGTGGATAGCAAAGGCAGTTGTACTGATACATTTATCTATTCTTCTCCAAGTTTTTTCCCACTTAGGTTATTATGTAGTATTGAACAGAGTTTTCTGAGCTATACAGTAGGTCCCTATTGGTTATCTATTATTTTAAATATGTATAGCAGTGTGTACATGTCAACTCCAGGTTTCCAATTTATTCCCCAAATCCTTCCCCCCAGTAATCTTAAATTCATTCTATAAGCCTGTGAGTCTATTTTGTAAATAAGTTCATTTGTATCATTTTTTTAAGATCCTGCATATAAGTGTCATATGATATTTGTCTTTGTCTGACTTTCTTCACTTAGTATAACAATGTTGAGTTTCAGCCATGTTGTGGCAAATGGCATTGTTTCATCCTTACAGTGGCTGAGTAATATTCTATTGTATTATATATGTACCACATTTTTTATTCATTCATCCTACCACGTAGCAGTTTCTTAAATATGTTTGCTAACTCTTTATGTAATATTCCTCCTCTACCCTAGTCAAGCCCAGGAGTGCACTGTGAAACAAACAGCTACTAATTAAAAGCTATAAAATAATTTTTGGAAAAAAATCTATTGGGCTTTGATTTTCAGTAATCCACCAGTGTAGTAATCTGTTGTTGTTTATTTGCTAACTCACGTCCAACTCTTTGCAACCCCACGGACTGTAGCCCACCAGGATCCTCTGTCCATAGGACTTCCCAGGCAAGAATACTGGAGGAGATTGCCATTTCCTTCTTCAGGGGATCTTCCTGACCCAGGGATCAAACCCATGTCTCCTGCTTGGAGGGAGATTCTTTACCACAGAGTCACTGCAGTAATCTGATTCACTGGCAAATATTTATGGAGGAGGTACTTTGTGTCAGGCATGCTTGGAATACAGAAGTGATCAAAACAGTCCTGGCCCCTGCCTTCAGAAAACTTTCAGTCTAAACGAGAAGACAGACTAAAAGCATTATGTGTATATAAAGCTGATTAACAATAAAGAACCAGAAGAAAACATGGGGGGGGTTGGTGAGGGAGGGAAGGCAGATACTAACCTAGTCCAGCTATGCTAGGAGATAAGGCTTATTTGAGACACTGATCTTTAAACTGAACTTGCACTTGAAGCAATTTCATCAAGAAGAAAAATTTCATAAACCATTATTTGACTAGTTATAATAAAGATTTCATAATAATAAATTGAAAGCTTTCAATGAGATACAAGTGGATTGCTATTTAAAAATGAAATATCACAGGAGTATTAGGTAAACAACCTGCATCTAGAACTTTCAAGCACGGCTGTCCTTATTTACTTTAAAAATGACTACTGTGCCAAAACAAAGTGCAACAAGATAGAATTTGTTTGATTACCTATTTACTTTTGTCAGCCTCAGGATAAGGGAAAGCTTTTACATTTATCCCACACCCAGTTCCCCCAGCCCACTGCCAAATTCTGTGTGTAAAGAGGGGATTAAATGAGATTTAGGCACCAGTCAGGATCTCAGTAGAAATCTGATGACAACTAAAATGGACAGTTGAGTATAGTTTAGTGAAGGCACTATTTACAAAGATGTGGGTAGAGTTAAAGGAAAGCAGCAAGTGATAATAATGCATCCCCAGGTAGTAACTGTCAGGACTCCTAGGGGCCAATAAATATCCTTACATTTGCAGGGTAAAGGAGGAGAACAGACTCAGAAAGCTGGAGAAAGAACTGGAGTGACAGGAAAGGGCCACTGGTTAAGAGCTGTAGCCTTTGGTGGACGAAGGCCACCCTGGAGCCCAGAGCCTGGTAGAAAGTTCTGAGACTCTGTTCTCTTCTGAGTCTTTCATCTCTTGCTGTTGATGCCCAGGGACAACCAAAAGGAAGAGAGAGAGAGAGAGAGGAAGTCCACTGATGCTGTGAGTAAAGGTCAGTCTAGTAGGATGCAGGTCTGAGTGGAGGAAAGTATAGGAAGTATCTAAAGAAGTAAAAGAAAAATGGGCAACATAAAAACATTAAGGGAAATTATTATGTTGCATTGTATCATATTTTTGTGCTTTTCTCTTATTCTCTTGTGCTAATAATCAGTAAGATAGCTATGAGAAAATAAAAATATTATGTTGTGAGGTATGGTATATCAGGTTATTTAATGCAGTTCTACAAATTCAGTTCTTCTTTGGATAATCCACAAAATGGATACTTAATTCCCACTGGCTCACTATCACAAGCAGTTTGAAGTTTATCACCTTTCTCTTTCCATAATGGTAGAATTTTTAAGGTGTTTAATTTTCACAGGGAAGCCGAATCATAATTGTCCATAAAGCACATCCACTGGGATATATATCTTTGTGCCTCTTCATCAGGTTATGTCAAATTGTATTTCCTAAGGTGCCCAATAGGTTGTCATATATAACCAAGGAAATTCAATACAAGTACAATATGATGTAAATTTAATACAAGGTATCTCTGTGTACACTGAAGAATTCTGTTTACTGTAAGAATTAAACAACAATGCTTTAGTGTGCCATAAAAACAACATGCATAGTGAATATAGATGCTCCAAACATATTTGTTTGTTTTTTCCAGCGCAGTGTGGCAATGTGAATATCAACTGAGGTTTCCCCCCAAGGTCCGGATGATGATTGAATGTGGCAGATATTTCCCTGTGTGAATACTTGATCCTTCAATTAAAAAGGAAAAGAGAGAACAGCTTTCACAATGTGGAAGAATGCCTTATTACCGGTATGCTCTCCTAAAAATGGAATCAACGGAATCTGAAAAAGACTGTGCTTGGGAAATTCTGCCTGACAAACTGATGGGAGGTGTTTCATAAAAGTTACACAAGGTTTGCTCAAAACTGTCAAGCCATTTTCCTAAGTGAGCCACCAAATTCTACAGTCCATTTCTTCTATGAAATATCAGCATTTGCAGGAAAGAAAATAGATTCATATTCAGGCTATTTCAAGTCAGTTCAAAATAAAACGTTAAAAACAGTTAACCCTTAAAACCAGACAAAAGTCAGGACAGAGATCTTAGAAATGTAGAACGTTGGCTCTGAGAATGAGATACTCAACCAGGAAGAGCATCTTAGAAAAATTCTGTATATATTTTCACATGGCTACATGGAATCCTACATTATGAGCACTTCTATATAAAAAGTAGCAGCAGAAAGGTTTGATGAATAAAATCATGCATTTTTGAGTCATTCACACTTTGTTTTATATTACTTTCCTAATCAACTAGCTGTTTTGCCTAGAGTAATTAAGTTGTTTAATATTTATAAATTTGAATTTCCACATCTGAATGTTGTACCTATTTCATGGGCTAGTTATGAAAGTGAAAGTAGCTATTACTATTATTCGTATTAGTAGAAAATCAAATACTTCTTTCTCTGCATGGGCAGAGCACTTAATTGGCACTTACCCATACACCTTCACGTATATACATTTAAAATTTTATTTCTCTATATCCTTTCCTAATGTGAAGGACAGCATATACAGTTAATTGGTATGCTTACCACCCATTCCTATAAGTGATATATATTAATATATGCTCAAAAACCTGAACTAAATATTCTTTCAATAATGTTCTACTGTCTTCTTGGTATTATGCACAAATAAGCCTGCGAAAAAAATCAACTTTTAAAAATTTTTCTATACTTATTGAAATCATTGCCACTTCCTTGATACATATCTGTGTATAAATTCTCACAAAGCTGGATCAGTATAAAAGGCTGAACTAGGAAAATGTTTCCATAGGCTCCTCAAGCATTGTTCCCTTTCTCAAGGAGACCCAGGGATCCTTGTCTAAAGGGTGCTCAGATCTCATGCCCATTCTGTCTTTAGCAGATCATGATGGCAGCAACAATATGATAATACAGCCTCTCAGACTGGCATGTAAAGGAGACCCAGCATGGTGTGCTGTCTCTTTTCGGCACATCTAAGAATCACCAGGCTGAAGAATTCATATGCCAAATGCCTGGGTCTCTGATATATATTTTGAGTCTTCAGCAGGCCATGATGGAGATGCCTTTCCACTCCCTTTGAAACTACCCCACCTATGGTTATAAGATGTGTTGTCAATACGTATTTATGTGTACTGTATATGTACGCTGGTTCTTCTCACATCAACACAATTACTATTTTAATATTGTCCCTGGGATCAGTAAACATGAATCCATCCAATAGCCATTTAATATCCATCTCCTCTATGATTGGCATCCTGCCAAACCTGGAGACTCGATGAGCAAACAAAGTGAATAGAATCCACGCCCTCATGAGGGTCACCGTCTAACAGGGTAACTATTTTATGTAAATTTACATAGGTAAAGACAGTAGAGAGTTACAAGAAATTCTAAGTATTAATAAAGGATAATAATTTAATTTTTATACTTTTAGTTTTATACTTCTAATATTTTAAAAATACGTATATTCTAATCAGTTTAAAATGTTACCAAATAAGCTAGACATGGGCTTCTCTGGTGGCTCAGTGGTAAAGAATCCAACTGCCAATGCAAGAAATGCAGGTTTGATCCCTGGGTTGGGAAGATGCCCTGGAGAAGGAAATGGCAGCCCACTCAAGTATTCTTGCTTGGAAAATCTCATGGACAGAGGAGCCTGGCAGGCTACAGTCCATGGGGTCACAAAAGAGTTGAACATGACAGACACTAAACTACAACACCATTATGCTAGACAACAAGGAATAAGTTTGGTAGAGTCGGATATCCATGCTGATCTTGGCAAAGTAGATCTCAAGAGGGAGTATTAAACATAATTCCAGACTCTGTGACTGAAGCTTCTGAAGGAGATAAAGCTCATGAGAATTTGGAAGTTCTCAAAAGCAGAATTCTAATCATGCAATTGTAATCTACACAATATAGGTCATAGATTTCTTAGAAAGTAACCCTTTGTGCTACATTTCATTGCAGGCTAATGGTATGACAAAGGGAGAATCAAGATCCTACAGAATACATGGTTCTTATCCACCTCGGACCAAAAAGTAGCTCTTTTCAGAGGTTTTAAAATCCTGCCTATAGTCGCAGCCTACAAAGAACTCCTCTGCCAGAGGGAATGTGGACACAAAGGGCTCTGAGTAAAGAAAAGGAGCTAGAGTGTCACACCACCATTTTTTGCAGGTGTGTGAAACAAGTCACCAGAATAAAGCAGGACACATTTGAAGGAAGCAGAGCCTTACGTGTGAATCAAGTGATAATGACCCAGTACTTAAAGAATGGACTTGGCAGTCTAAGGCAATGAATAGTAAGCAGCATTCTTTAAGATAGCAAAATCATGGAAACTTAAATGTCTATCAATAAAAGATGGGTCATATAAGCTGTGGCTTCATTCAGTGGGATTCTACTCTGCCTTTCAAAAGAATGAAGTTGAGCTACACTTAACTGTTATGGAAAGATGCTTCTACCATACTAGGTGAGAAAAGGAAGTTGCACAACAAGACAAATAGTATGAACTCACACTTGTTTAACAATTTTGTGCATATTTCTTTTTGTGACTATTAAAAGTGTGTTGATTGGTTTAAGCTAACACAGCCCTTAATCTTGATTTTTTTCTGGTTTATTAAAGTTTACTGCATTCTATTATATTCTCACTACATTTTAAAAAATTTTTGTTGAAGAAACATAACATGAAATTTACCATCTTAAGCATTTAAATGGACAGTGTAGTAGCATTAATATTAATTGCAGACACCTTGTTGAGCAAGATCTCTAGAACTTTCTCATCTTATAAAACTGAAACCTTACATTCACTGAACAGCAACTCTCCATTTGCCTCCCTGCCAACTCCCAACCCCTGGTATCCACAGTCTATCTCTATGTATCTGACTACTTTAGATACTGCATATATATGGAATCATGTCATATCTCTCTTTATGTGACTGGCTTTACTCAACATAATGTTCTCAAGCTTCATCCATGTTGTAGCATGTGATAATGTCCTTCTTTTTTTAAAGGTGGAATAATATTCCATTGCAAACATATGCAAGATTTTATTTATCCATTCATTTGTCCATGAACACTGGGTTCCCTCCATCTCTTGACTCTTGTGAATAACTCTGTGCAATGAACATGGGTGCACAAGTATCTCTTCAAGATCCTGTTTTCAATTCTTTTGGCTAAATTCTCAGAAGTGGGATTGCTGTATTATATAGTAATTCTATTCTTAATAGTTTGAAGATTTTTCCATACTGGTTCACATAACAGTTGCATCAATCTGCATTCCCACTAATAATAAAATAGGTTTCTAATTTCTCTTTGTCCTTGTCAGCACTTGCTATTTTCTGTTTTTTGGGGTTTTTTTGACAGTGATAATCAACATGTTTTTAATGGAGCACTGATTATGTGTCAGGCACTATTCTGACACAAGAGCAGCTGGGATAGCACTGAACAGAAGATGCCAGAACAAGAAGAGTTCTCTCAGAACATGGAGCATGTCCTGAAGCAAAGAGCAAACTTCCCAGCACAAGCTGTGGAGCAGGACCCGGCTGCGGAGAAGAGAAGAGAATGGAACCAAATAAAGCAAGAGGCCATTCTCCTAAGCCCCAGGAAAGGATTTTCCCCAGGCTTTAATGAGTAGGGGCTGGTTGTTTAAATCAGAATCAGTTATAAAGCAGAGCCTGTTTCCTAAGCCATGCTGGCTAAAGGTTACCAATTGTTTGATGGGTAAAAACTGGATATTTATATGACACCTTTAAACTTTTCATATTTTGTCATTATTGTTACTCAGTTGCTCAGTCATGTCCAACTCTTTGTGCCCCTGTAGACTGCAGCAGGCCAGGTTTCTCTGTCTTTCACTAGCTCTCCAACTCATGTCCACTGAGTTGGTGATACCATCAAACCACCTCATCCTCTGTTGCCCCCTTCTCCTCCTGCCCTGTCTTTCTCAGCCCTATATATACATATAGTCACATATAGGTATGCATTTAGAAATATTTCTTATTACAGAAAGTCAGTTTACTGTTTCTCAACATTTGTTTCTCATGTTTATAAAGTCCTAATAAAATAATCTGTTTA
The DNA here is from genome assembly GCF_033118175.1 of Dama dama. Taxonomy (NCBI): domain Eukaryota; kingdom Metazoa; phylum Chordata; class Mammalia; order Artiodactyla; family Cervidae; genus Dama; species Dama dama. The sequence continues at coordinate 17,424,364 of NC_083694.1, forward strand.
GGTATATGACTGACCAAAAAGTCAAGATTTTGGAGCCTAGCGTGTGCAAAATCAGACAATCAGTACCTGTTACACAATATGACAGTCTAAATGTGTACATAAACCTGGATGTACCTCAACTTTTATTTTGACTGTGCCATAGGCATGTAGGACCTTAGTTCCCTAACGAGGAATCGAATCCATGTTTCCTGCAGTGGAATCATGGCGTCTTAACCACTGGATCACCACAGAAGTCCCCAGCACTAATCCAGCATTTTGAAGATAACAAGTCAATGGGCGTATTTATGATTATTCACATCTTTGGTTGGAGCACTAGAATCCACTTCTCCAGTCAGTGTCCCCCAGATGGTTCCAATAATCAGATAGGTTTGAAAAAATCATTTGAAAATGTACTTTTAGTAACATAAGTTTAAAACCTATTTTATTTCCCAATTGTATTACTCTTCTGCAGCATATTCAGAAATGAGAAAGCAACCACAATGCAGCTATATTTTAGTACGGACCTAGTTCCATTATGTTTGCACTAGGCATGCTTGAGAAGAAAAAAACTAAAAATTCTTAATTCAAATGCAAAATCCAAATTCTGTAAAGACCAACCCTGGTCCCAGACTCTGCAGAGCTAAAAAAAAAATATTTTGGGAACACATACATTTCAAACAAATACATTTCAGGAACTGAGCTCTAACTACTTCTACCCTCTCTGTTGGCATCATCAGAGAGTCAAGACTCTACAGCATGTATGCCACTGACTAAATGAAATTTTCACAAGAAGCAGCTAAATGAAATAAGTATTATTAGGTCCCAACAGAAAGCACTCCATTGTGCTAGGCTTCATGAAGGAAAAAAGAAATAAATGATTTGTGATCCTTATCATCATCTGTTAGGGCTTCCCTGATGGCTCAGCAGTAAAGAATCTACCTGCAATGCAGGAAACAAGAGATGTAGGTTTGATCCGTGGGTCATGAGGATCCCCTGGAGTGGAAAATGGCAACCGCTCCAGTATTCTTATCCCACGGACAGAGGAGCCTGGCAGGCTGCAGTCCACAGGGGTTGGAAAGAGTCAGACACAACTGAGTGAGCACACCGCACACACATCATCTGGTAAGTGTGTTGGACATGTACTCAGATAAATTTGATCCAAGGATGAATGAGGTATGTGTCATGATGAAGGCAAGGGAAGAGGTTATATGGTCAAGAGAAGATGGGAAGCTTGATTGACACTCAAGAATGAGTGGAAGGATTTCATAAAATAGGAGGCCTATATTTAGCCCCAAGGAGTGAGTTAGATTTCTCCAGATAAAGATGGAGAGATGGTTGGGATTGTTAACTCCAATTTTATAATCCAAGGAAACTGGGCTTCATGAATTTAGTAAATTTTCTAAAGTTACCCAGTTACTTCTCATCAGAGATAACATCTGACTCTAGGCCTATTTGACACCATACCAAAGATTTTCGACCCTACACCAAGCTGTAAGTATCTCAGGCAGCTAAAATGGAAAGCATGCTACAAGGCTGTACCAGTGCAGCTTGAGTCACAAGTTGGGGGTGATCTGAATGCCTGACTAAAGAATCTGGACTTTATTCTTTGGGTGTGTAGGGGGACGTGTAGGAGCTTTGGAAACTGATGAAGTGACAAGATGTTCTTTAACCATCAGATTTTCTCTAGACAATGGACAATTGGAATAAAACACTGGAAAATTTGAGGAGAGTGAGGAGATAAGTAGTGGAGAGAAGAAATTTTTTTAATGAAAACTATTACTAAAAAATGTCTAACCATTACCCCACAATAAAAGCTCTGAAAACTCTGATATGATTAAACAAAAGACTTTAGAATGAGCAAACATGTTAGCATCAATCTTCTAAATCTCACAAATTCTTACTGTTCTTATGTTCTTATTATATTTAAAATATAATGAATATATTTTAAAGTTGCTTGTAAATATATAAAACATAATACACAAAAATTCTTTGAAATGTAGAAAGTATTCTCTAGTCAACCTAGCATTCTAGGTTCAATGATAGTTGCAACCACAGATTAGGACGAAGGCAAGTGTCTATTAATACTATAAAAATCATATAATACATTTAAGAGCAATCTAGTTGGGGTAAATCATTAACACTTTCATTTTGGAATTCTTTGTGGAGCACAAAGAATGATAAGATTAACCATTTAAGTATCAAACAGATACTCATTTTTTTTTTTTTTTTTGGTTAGGAAATTTGTAATAGTACAGGGATAACTTCAAGAGTAGAGATAAACACTCATTCTAATTATTAGAGCTCTTTCCATTACCTCAAATATATCTCGTGCATTTGCCAAAAGTTTAATTAAAATGAGATGACTGGAATAATTAATATCATAGTAAACATAAGACAAACTAATACAATTGTAATTCTTTTTCTTTCTTTCTGGCTATGCTAAAAGAAGCAATTTCAATTTTCAGTAATGAGTTACTTAAAACAGTTTCTATGATATTAAAAGTCTTCTTGATATTTGTCTTAAAGAGGAGCAAAATCTGATGTTATGTAAGCTTGACCAGTGTGGAAAAATGACACTATCCTGGGTGTAAATTAAAGATATTTCCAATAAGTTAATAAAGCAATTTCTATCCCAAGTTGCTACAAATTCTTTATAAGATTTTATTTTAGCAAACTTTAACTGGCTGATCTAATTCTCTAAACTATGCAAAGGCAGATATATATCACTTAGAAATATATACAACCCATTTCAAGTCAAACAAGAATAAATGTATATATACTTAATACAGGCATTGTTCAAAAAACTCATGCTGAAATATTTATAAATAACATTAAAAATATAGAGTTCCAAGTGGTCTCTTTTAAGATAAACTTATTAAAGTAAGAGCATTTTGAAATACAATATGTACATGAACTTTCTACCTCCCTACTTCTCCAAGAAAGAAGTAATGACTGTGAAAAACAGAAAGTCATTGAAAATATAATGTCACTCTCACAAGGGCATTCTTTGGGAATCCTGATTTGTTCTCTTCACCTCTCCCAGAACATAGGAAGCCATAAGATGCAGTACATAAGAACTATCAAAAGGGAGCACTTTTGAGCCACCAAAACTGCATGTGAGCCTAAAAACCACAATCTTCCAACTACAGACAATGATACTATCTCAGGTATTTTATGTGCTAAAATGATCATTAAAAATTAAGCACCACATATAAGCTGCCATTTAGAATATTAATTTACCTTTGCTAATCATCTTTTTAACTTGAGGCTAAAGGAGTTCACTTACCATTCGGATACTCAGGCTCAGTCCAGGAGATGTTAAAGGAGTGAGAGGAGTCTGGGTTCACTCTGGGAGCCGGCACACCTTCGGGGATCCTCTCCTCAGTCAGGGCCTGGCTGGCCTTACTCACTGTGCACCCACCCCATGTGCAAGCCTGGACAGAGAGGCAAAAAACACACATATCACTCGGGACCCCGAAGTCTAGACGGGCACTGAAGAGACAGAGTTCATTATGAGAGTTTCAGACCCTTTGAAATAATGCTCTCTCTGTCCCCTACCCCCAAATAAAGTTGCTTCAATGCTGAGGTCTAACATTTAATTAGTTTGCTTTTTAGGACATGAGATCAGTTCAGTTCAGTTCAGTCGCTCAGTGGTGTCCGACTCTTTGCAACCCCATGAATTGCAGCATGCCAGGCCTCCCTGTCCATCACCAACTCCCGGAGTTTACTCAAACTCATGCCCATTGAGTCGGTGATGCCATCCAGCCATCTCATCCTCTGTCGTCCCCTTCTCCTCCTGTCCCCAATCCCTCCCAGCATCAGGGTCTTTTCCAATGAGTCAACTCTTCGCATGAGGTGGCCAAAGTACTGGAGTTTCAGCTTCAGCATCAGTCCTTCCAATGAACACCCAGGACTCATCTCCTTTAGGATGGACTGGTTGGATCTCCTTGCAGTCCAAGGGACTCTCAAGAGTCTTCTCCAACACCACAGTTCAAAAGCATCAATTTTTCGGTGCTCAGCTTTCTTCACAGTCCAACTCTCACATCCATACGTGACCACTGGAAAAACCATAGCCTTCACTAGACGGACCTTTTTTGGCAAAGTAATGTCTCTGCTTTTTAATATGCTATCTAGGTTGGTCATAACTTTCCTTCCAAGGAGTAAGAGTCTTTTCATTTCATGGCTGCAATCACCATCTGCAGTGATTTTGGAGCCCCCAAAAATAAAGTCTGACACTGTTTCCACTGTCTCCCCATCTATTTCCCATGAGGTGATGGGACCAGATGAGATAGCCACCTCCAAAAACTAAATAATAACCCAGGGTGTAAGAATGTATGAATTATATTCCAATTTAGAATCTAGAGATGGGGTATATATTGACCATGTGAATAGTCACAATGAAATTATGCTCATAGAAAGCTTCCTAGAGTGACTCAAACAAATATAGACCCATGAGAAAAATACTAGAGAATAAATGCTACTTCAAGATAAAACACATGATTTCAAAAAAAAAAAAAAAAAGATACACAGAAAATATGTGAAGTGCTCAGATGCTCGGTTGTGTTCAACTCTTTGCAACCCCATGGGCTGCAGTCCACCAGGCTCCTCTGTCCATGAGATTCTACTGTCAAGAATACTGGAATGGGTTGCCATTTTCTCCTCCAGGGGATCTTCCTGGCCCAGGGATTTAACCCACATCTCTTATATCTCCTGCATTGGTAGGCAGATTCTTTACCACTAGTTGCTGCTTGGGAAGCCCCAATAGTGTGAACAGTATGTTTAAAGTGCGACAAAATGTGAAATCAAATAAAACAATATTTCTCATAAATCTGCAATGAAGCAATTGTTGAATGACCATTTAGTGGCTTAAAGGGTGAAGTCATTAACTGATGTGTCAGAGGAATTGAGCTTCATCACATGGCTAACAAACTTAAACTGATCACAGAACCCTCAATTCCCTTAATGAAGGAGGTATAGTAATGCCAGAAATGGAATCATGGATGTTAAGATATTTAGAAACCTCTGTGTGCATTTTCATTGTAAACTGCCAATAATTCCAAATAAATGATTCAGTCTATTAGGGAAATATCATCCCTACATAACTTATTGGATAAGCCTTTCTCCAGAACACAGAGTTTTTCCAGCCTCTATCTGCTAGTATATGTTGGCAATTATGTCTTTACATAACAGCTATTTGAAAACAAGTTTTTTCTAGTACCTTTAAGGTCACAACTGTAATTTACACAAACAAACATAAAAATCTTTCAAAAAGCACTAAATTTCATCAAGAGCAGTAAGAAAATGAAGCAAAATCCTAGGACAAGGTATAAAGCAGGCAGTTATTCATTTTCATTGAAGGTAGCTATGACTAATATTAAAAAATGAAACACTGAGCTTGGATCTTGCTTTTCAGTTAGATATTGAAAGGATAAGCTTTTGATACTTAAAGCAGTTGGCATTTTTCCCTAAAGACAGTAAAAAGCTGACTGACTTTTGAAGGTATTTTCTTATATTGAAATATACTACTTATAAAGTGCTGCAAATAGTTGCAAATTCTTCGCTAAAGGTGTTAGTGACAGTAAATGGTCAGTAGACGTGGATATCAATTTTACTTCTTATTGTAAGAAGACAACAGGAACCCATATCTTGAGTATAATTTCTCAGTATAAGCAAGTTTCAGAAGAGCTAAAGTGTGGCCTGGGCATGAAACCGCATTAAGATTGGAGACCTAATTAACCTCTGAGTTTCCTCTAATGCTCAGCTGTGGGATGTGCATATCTATGTTAAGCGGTAAACCATACTCCTCCTGAGAACAGAATCTTTGCAAATAAAGAGAAGTCAATTGAGCTTGTGATTCAAAACTCTAGGACATGTCACTGTTTGCCCAAGAAGAAACTACCTGAACATTAACACATAAAAATTAAGACAAAATATTTCCAGTGTGCTAAAAGTCAACGAGAAAACATAGCAGAAAAACAGGCATTGTGAGACAGCTGAGTTATTGAAGGAAAATCATCAAAGAAACATCCCTTTCAGTGCATAGAAAGAGATAAATCCATCCACTTGGATCCTAGATTTTCCTTTTTTTCTTAGGAGGGGAAAAATGTTGCAGCATGTTATTCTGAAACTCAACCCACACTGGGATTTAGTCTATTTGTCACTATTATTTTTCTTATTCATGGCCTGAGAATTTCCCCCGCCAACTCTCCCAAAGAAACACTGTATGTTCTATGTTCCATTTCATTGTATATATATATAGATATATTTATTTATTTTTTATATATATAGATATATTTAAAACAGAATGTGAATTAAAATTTACTTTGCTTTGAGAACTTTATGGGATAGAAAATTCTGGAATAAATGAGGACGTCCTCTGGTTTGGAAGGACTGTTTGTTGGGCTGTGTCATCAAAGACCCATAAACTAGCAACTTGATAAAAAAGCTTAAGGATTCAAGGAATTTGGAGAGAATTTTTCTTGTAAATGAACTCACATTTTCAAAGGGCTGCTAAAACAACAGAATTACCTGCAAAATATTTTATTTTGTTCTTTTATTTCCCTACATCCCTTTTGCATGCATTTAGAGCGCCAGGTGAGTAGGGTATCTTAGTTCCTTCATAGAGAAATAAATATTCTTAAAGTTGCTTTTGGTTGGTTTAATCTAACTGATATTATCTAAATGAAAATGAACCAATCAGTATCTTATTTGGCCTACCAGCACAACATTCAATGCAACTGAATGCTGATTAAAATTTTGGCTTGGAACAGCTAAACAAAATTGTGGACTTGATCAAAGATGTCTTTATGAATTGGCAAGGTCTTTGAAAGCCTCTGAGATGTTAAAATAAGGTGTTTCACCCATCTCCTATCACTTTTATCAATTACAACCACATTGTTTTAAATTGAAAAGTCATACTACTGCAATGAAGAATATCCAGTCCCAATAGGAGATTCAATTTTAGTACAATAAAATGCATAACTAATAAAAGTATATCAATTATTTTTGAAATTATAAATATTAAGAACATCCAAAAGTAGCATTTTCTTTTACAACAGTTTGTTTTCAGATAAGTAGGGTCTGATGATGTTAAGAATGTAGCATATTTTAACATATGAAGAAAAAGTAAAAGGCCATATTATCTAGAAATGATCTTTTGAAAATTTAAAGCTCATCATTTCTAATAATCTGTCCAGGAAATATATTGAACACAAACTTCAAGAGGCAAATGTCTAGCATAATATGATTATTATCAAACCATATATACCTTGATACCTGCCTGTCTTACTAGCCTCCTTATTTAATTGCTGGCTCACTAATATTTACTAGGAATTATGACACTTTGCAATACCATTTCCTAAATGTAGCAAAATATGATGCTATTTCTTCTAGGACAAACAGCATATATTTGGAAACATACAGTCCCTAACTCTGACTTTTTACAGCAAGTTACTTGATTCATATCAGGTCTCAGATTCTCTGTGAAATAAATATTCTCAGTGTTCATTCATTCATTCAAGAATCACTCATGGGCTTTGTTTCCAGATACTATGCTTAATTCTGCAGACAGAACTTTGAAATATGCAGTCTCTACACCTTTGGATTTTATAATATAACGTTAAAAAGCCTAAGATCATGGCATCCGGTCCCATCACTTCATGGCAAATCAACGTGAAAAAGTGGAAACAGTGACAGTTTTTGTTTCCCTGGGCTCCAAATCACTGAGGGTGGTGACTGTAGCCATGAAATTAAAAGATGCTTGCTTCTTGGAAGGAAAGCTATGACAAACCTAGAGAACATATTAAATTGCAAAGACCTAACTTTTCTGACAAATGACCAAATAGTCAAAGCTATGGTTTTCCCAAACCTTTGGAAAAGTCATATACAGATCTGAGAGTTGGACCATAAAGAAGGCTCAGTGCCAAAGAATTGATGCTTTTGAAACGTGGTGCTAGAAAAGACTCTTGAGAGTCCCTTGCATAGCAAGAAGGTAAAACCAGTCAATCCTAAAGGAAGGGCTTCCATGATAGCCCAGTTAGTAAAGAATCTGCCTACGATGCAGGAGACCCTGGTTCTATTCATGGATCGGGAAGATCCACTGGAGAAGGAATAGGCTATCCACTCCAGTATTCTACTACTTTCCTTGTGGATCAGCTGGTAAAGAATCCCCCCACAGTGTGGAAGACCTGGGTTTGATCCTGGGTTGGGAAGATCCCCTGGAGAAGGGAAAGGCTACCCACTCTAATATTCTGGCCTGGAGAATTCCACGGACTATGTAGTCCACAGGGTCACAAAGAGTTAGACACCAATCAGACATGACTGAGCGACTTTCACTTTCAATCCTAAAGGAATTCAATTCTGAATATTCCCTGGAAGGACTGACACTGAAGCTGAAGCTCCAATACTTTGACCACCTGATGCTAACCTCATTGGAAAAGACCCTGGGAAAGGGATGAGGGAAGGAGAAGTGGGTGACAGAGGTTGAAATGGTTGGATAGGATCACCAACTCAGTGGACACAAGCTTGAGCAAACTCTGGGAGATAGTGGAGGACAGGGAAGCCTGGCGTGCTGCAGTCCATGGGGTCGCAAAGGGTCAGACACAGCTTAGCGACTGAACAACAACAGGGAAAACTACATGAAACCACATGAACTAACATACCTGCTCCAGTCTGGAGTAAATCATATGGAACTCACATGTATTTTTCTCTAATGCCTGCCTAAATGCTTTGTATCTGAAAGTTTTGTTTCCTAGTCCTCAGTCAATATGCTAAGACTATCTACAAACGCAGCTCCACTTGGCTGAGAACCTGATCTCCATCTATTAATCTAATGACCTTGAAAGCCAGTTATCCTGTTGAAAGCGTGAAATATACACGAGTTCCTCAATTAACCAAGATGAACCTAAAATGTTCTGGTTCATTTAATTTACCTGTTAACAGAGTTAAAGTAAAAAACCTTTTAGTTGAATACTTTCTGAAAATATGTCAGTGTATATTCTGCCCTAAAAATACAGTGAAATCAAAAATAATATGAGCAAATTTACTTTCCTAACAAGACAGGGCAAAGACTCTTGCATCTTTATGACATCTTGCATCAACATTATTCAGTGGCTGACAGGTCTCCTTTGACTTCACAGAATATTATTTGGGGTCAACTTTTTAGCATCATAGAATTTTAGGGCTCAAAGATACATTAAAAATCACTTAAGTCAAAGTCCTAATTTTAGGCTTGAAGAACATAAGACTCAGTGCAATTAAGTGAATTTTTCAGGTCAGTTAGTGGCAAATCTGAATTAAAACTCAAGAAAGTGGACTCCCAATCTAGTTGTATTTATTTTTCAAGGTATTACAGACTTATAAAACATAGGAGATTCAGGTGGGTCTTCACTTACTGTGCAAAATATCCTAAAAATTGTCTTGAAAGTAGAACTTGGTTTCATACCCTTTGCCTCCTTCTAATAAAAGCCAAGAGTAACACAATTTCTGTTTAATTTTGGTTGTTTCTAAGCAACAGGGGCTTTTCTTATTTTGATATCACCACTGTTTTGAAATGATGTGGATTTCTGTATTAGCTTTTGAAAATCAAGTTAATACACTTCTTATATCTTGGGTGAAAAAGCTAAGAAATTAAATTGCTGATTCAGAAACCTATCTGTGTGCTGAACACCTAGGCACATGGAGACAGTTCTGAAAAGAATTTTTAACATTGTCTGATTGCCCTTGTTGTGTGGTGTCAGGTCAGACAGTTAGCAACAGCTGAATGTAGTTTATTTTCTCGTGGTATAATATTTAGAGCATTCAAGAGCATGTTAAGTAAAATGAATGCATACACAGTGTCTACATAAATGTAAATTTATTCATAATCAAGAGCAGAATATTTTCTATGGCATTTATCAAAGCAAATATCCTTATATAGGTATTGCTATAAAATGAAGAGTGTGTTTAAAACAAATAGGGACAATCTCATGTTTATATTCAGTTATTTTCAGATATGCTATTAAACTTAAAAAAGATTATATTTCATCAAAAAAACAAAGGAAACTACTGAGTATAAATTCTACAGTAATATCAAGGTCTTTTAAAAGATCTTTGTGTAAAAGTGCTATTTTGCATTAAAAAATGCTATTGCCTGTCTAAACTATGTTGATTCTAGGGTTTTATTAGGTGACTGTTATTTTGAGATAGAAATGTAATGTAAACCAGAATATAATAACAATCAAGAATATTTGAGGGTCATTTAAATCTTCATTTAAAAATAAGAGACCTACATTTTCATACCATGCATTGCTTTTGAATGAATACAAGCCCCATCGGGAAAATAGCCCTAGTAATCCAAGCACTTTCTGAAAAGCCCTCAACAATTATGACATCCTACAAATAATAAAAAAAGAAATAATTTCTGATAATCCCAAATTAGATTTGAAAAAATCTCCTGTTTCAGATGGTTAGTCTATCATTTTGCATAACCAAAAATAAATATGTAGGTATTAGATCAGCAATATTTTCACTTTGTATGTGAAGCGAGTTTTCAGTGTAAATAGCAATACAAGAGAATTTTGTTTTTTTTTTTAAGTGAGAGATGGAGAGAAGATGAGACAAAAGAGAAGCAGCAAGGAGAGTGATGAGGACAGACAAAGTGATAAAAATAAAGTGAACTTACTGCCAGTTTGATGAGATATTTATTGCCAGGTAAAAGGTACTGCAGAGTGTGATCCTGAAAAAGTTCTGTGTTGTTATAGATGACATCCCAAACTGTAAAATCATGTGTGTGATTTGAAATATATAATATATAGCGCTCTAGAATTCCATTTACTTTTCTTGGTTTTTTCCACCTGGGAATGAAAAAACATAGCATTATAATCATCAGACATTCAAGTCAAATCTGAAATGTGCAGGATTTTTAAAAGACACATATGAGCTTGGATTTATGCCATCGTAAAGAAACACGCTGACAGCTCAAAAGTAATTCACTTAAAAAATACCAAGTAGTTACGAAATGTCTGTTCTGAATGGTATAGAAATAAGACATAGTGCCTGCTTTCTAGTTATTTACCATTTTAATTAGCTAGTAATACAAAAATGTAGGAGTGAGTGCTTGATTTTGAACTCGGGCCATGGAACAACAATTGGGAGAAGTAGAATGTCTGAGAACTTCTGAGAAATGAGAGGGAGAGATAATTGTATAATTTTCATGTCACAGTTGTCTTGAAAGATGCAGCAATCTAACAGAGAGTTTCAGTATGCAACTACTGAAGGAAAGTTAAGACTGGAAAGGCTGAAGTAAGTAGTCACTTAAGACTTCTGGAATGAGGTGACACTACCTGGACACATAAGATCATATACTTGATGGATTGGAATCGGTAGGCAGAAGGGAAAGTAGAGGCTATTCCAGATGCGGGCTACAAAGTGTCAGGGGGAATGAGGACAGTTTGCGGAAGAGACAGAAATTGGTAAACAGAGAAATACTTAGAGCAGAGGGAAATTTTTTAAGGTAAATAAAGTGGGCTCAGCTTGGGACACATGAAAGCCAACAGGGGAATTTACACTTGGAACAATAGGATATGAAATCCTAGTGTTTGTCAGCTTGAATGAACATCATAGTATCTTCAGTTCAAACTCTTTAACTGGTGAGAGAAAACCAAGATGAAGAGTGATTAATGTAAACAAATATTAACTAGTGGGAACAGAGGTCTTTTAAGTTTCAGTTACGTACTGCAATATACCTTGTACCTCACATATTAAGAAATGGATAATAATCAGTATTATCAAAAATAATCTGAACATGCCAGTATATGAAAGAATCTCTCTGACTTCAACTTCAGGGGAGCAAGAGAGTCCTATTTTATAAGCAAAAAGAAAAAAAAAATTAGGCTAATTCCAAATTATTGCAAATAATGCCTCACATAAAAAAAAAAAAAGCCCAGGGCAGTCATGTAAGTGGTCATTTTTTCTTTTTTGAAGTTTGCACAGAATCTACGTACATGTGTGGCTCAGCTTGATTGCATAAAGACAAAATGGAAATTAAGTTGGCAAGTGATAATCAAAGATTCCCAGAACCACTGAACTAATCACTTCTGTGCATTTAATCACAATAAAATTAATTTTATGTCACAAACCCTTCCCTTGATTGAACTCACTGGGATTCTTGCATGAACCAATGTGTGATAGGGATGATGTTTCTACTTACTGAATGTATACAGTTTTAGAATCCAGGACAGTCAGAACTGGGGGATCCACGTGTTCTGGTGGTAGCTGTGCGGTGGACAGTATGACCAGGGAACTGTTTGTACATCCCACATGTGTGCAAGCACTGAGCAGAAATCGGTGGGGCGTAAATGCTGCTAAATCTGTGGGGAGAACAAGAATTTATTTACTATCATACTTTTTATTCAGGAGATTTCACTTATCCTCTACTTTCTCATATCTTAGAACTGTTAAAGTAAAGCTTAAAATAAACATCAATAGCTATACAAATCAATAGCAATAAAATGCAGGCTGTTTTATCCTTTAAATATACTATGGTTATTTTTAAATAGACAAGTGTCAGTCAGACTCCGTTTAACTTTTTCTTTTAATAGTTTGACTGTTTTCTTGGTTGTCTGTGGCCAGGTAAATCATTTTCAGAGTTTAGAGTTAGTTCAAGGGCTCTGTTAAAAAATAAATGAGACATTTAAATTATTTTTAAAGTATATTTGAAGACAACAGGTCTGGTTTTTGAAATGCAAATACATAGCTTATAGCAGTGACTTTGCTCTTGTAATTCCTTTTGTTGAATTTTTTCTTCCTCTATCCACCCGACCAACTGCGTGTTATTTGACCTTCAAATTGTCCAGGCTCAGTGCAAATGCCAATTTCTTTCTTAAGATTTCACCAGCATACTATGGCATGACCCTTGGCAGAAGGCGGAGCTATTATCCTCTCCTTTGTCTCTCAGAGTTTTGCACACACTTTTGGCTTTACACAACACTGTGTCATAATGATTTATTTCCATGACTGTCTGGTCCATTAGACTGAACACTGTAAAGAACAATGGTGCCATGTTCATTTTACATCCTCAATATCTAGTACACTGCCTGTACATCGTAGGTCTGAATATATGTCTGAATAAATGAAGAAAGAATTAACTAATGAAATGATCTAGATGCAGTAGAGCTAGGTATAAAAGATGATAAAGAGAATTGGGCTAGTACTCTATCCAGTAACACTCTCCCTCCTCTGAACTTCTTTAGTACTTTATATCTATCTGGCTCTCTGAAAGTGAAAGTTGCTGAGTCATGTCCAACTCTTTGCAACCAAATAAACTGTACAGTCCATGGAATTCTCCAGGCCAGAATACTGGAGTTGGTGGTCATTCCCTTTTCCAGGGGCTCTTCCCAACCCAAGGATCAAACCCAGGTCTCCTGCATTGCAGGTGGATTCTTTACCAGCTGAACCACAAAGAAAGCCCAAGAATACTGGAGTGGACAGCCTATCCCTTCTCCAGCAGATCTTCCTGACCCAGGAACAGAACCAGGGTCTCCTGCATTGCAGGTGGATTCTTTACCAGCTGAGCTACCAGGTAAGCCCATCTGTCTCTCTAAAAGAAACTATATTCACTTGCATTAAAAGAAGCTAATCTGTAATTTACTAATTCAATTCTGAAATATCAAACACTTTATTTAAAAAGGTACTCAATAATTATTTTGTTGACTGGATCTAAGCAAAGTTCAGTCAACTTTACCAAGATTTAAGCATGCCACATTTTCATACTGCTAGAAATAATCATTATTTTCTGGAATACTTTTGAAATAAGGTAGTTACAATGTAAGCAACACATTTTCTTTAAAGATCATTAACCTTGAACCATTACAATTTCATGTATAAAAGATGAATGAAATGCAACCTAATTCAGGGAAATAGATTTTGCATTGCACTGACAGCAAAAGTAAACTGGAAAGAGAACACTTTGATTTTCATGCAAAGTGTAATCAATTGGTTAAACATGTAGGTCATCAGAATAAAGGCAAAAAAATTTTTTTTACACTAAAAATAGCTACTCTAGAACAAAAGGTGATTACCAAGAAAAGACTTATAATGCTTTTGATTAAACTTGCTTGCTTCACTACTTTATCTTACAGGTCCTTGATGGTACCAAGTTGAGGTTGGAGGCAACACAGGCAATGGGGGGGGGGGGGGGGTCAGAAGATAAGTTATAAGAATACTTTGAAGTTGTTGTTAAAACAGCATGGCCTTGCCAGAGACTTCTGAGAGATGGCAGGAAGAGCTACACTATGTGCGCACAAGTCAGACAGAACTGAGGTCCTTTCATTTGGAAAAACATCCTATGAAACTTACAAAGTTAAAATTCATGATAATAATGGCCTCAGAGGCTATACAGAGAGTAACTATTATTGACTGTGGGAAAACTTCATGCAAAAAAACATGTCCTACTAGCAGGTCCAACCCAACTGTTGGGTTGGTCAAAAAGTTCATTTAGGTTTTTCATAATATCTTAAGGAAAACCCTGAATGAACATTTTGGCCAACCCAATGCGATGTGTAATATGCTAACATATTATATCTCCATTTCCCTGTTTTTGTCATCTTTTCCTTCTGATTCTCAAGAGCTTGGTGACTGCAGCCTTTCATCCCTCCCATCTGTCTGAATTCCTTACATTTCTGAGAAAGGAAAGCTGGGGATTTGACTTAAAAGCCAGTTGCAGGAGCAAAACCAAGGAAGAAACAGAACCTAGAGGAAAGAGGGAATCCCTGATCGGTAAGTGCTACTAGGGAAAAGCTGTTGTATTTGAACATGAGAATGCAACTATTTTCTCTGAACACATACCTCAGCAGGAAACTGTTTTCCATGGGGCTGAGTCCAAGTGACTTTGGAATACTTTACATGAGAATATCTTCTAGCCATACCAAAGTGTCTTGGTCAGCTGCAAACCAGACTGGATGCTACGATGATCTTTTGCCAGTGAACTATTTGTGGTGGGCAGTTCTTGTTTTCTTACATTCTAGCTTGTTGAGGCACGGATTTGGTTACCTACTTTGCAGTTGGTTAAGAAGTCGTAGCATTCAGTGGTGGTCCAAGACATATTTGTATGTGTTTGCTGGCACAGACTTGCATATCCAAGTAGTCATTAGTTATCCTGAGCTCGTAGGGTCAGAAGGCATCATCACAGTATCACCATATCAAGTATCTTCTTATCACAGAGTGCCCCATTCTCATTTACACTACAGTCTCCATGCTTTGAGGGCGACCTTGATCACAGAACTCCCAGAATACTGGGAGAACTCACCCAGAATACCTGTCTCGAGTGGGAGTATCTTTCTGTATTAGTTCCAGGATTACTCTCTGTGCCTGGATTCTACTCTGACAAAATATGCTCCTCCATAGGTTGAGAAGCATCCATGTACACGATGGTCAGGACCGAGGGAGACCAGGATGAGGAAGTGAGCAAAATAGGATCAAGTTTCGAGAGAAAGCCAGTATGACTCGTGACCCAGGACTGAAGTAGAAGACGCCAACTCTTATCAAGTCCTCCACTCATGGTTGGCATTTACTCCTAGACTATTTAAGGTAATAAGAAATGTATGGATGAGAAAGTTGTTGCGTTTTAGGAGTTTAGCATGGCTTTAAATTGAATGCTGACTAGGGTTTAAGGTTATCTGTACATAAAGTATGAAAAGTGCCCGAAGTGCCACAGAAAACAGAACAGAGCAAGAGGCAAGAGTGCGCAGTAATTTTAAAGGCAAGAGTCAGGGATGTGAACTAAGTGTGCTGTCAGAATCATTTTGATATACATGTAAGTAAAGTCATAAGGCTGTACACCTTCAACTCAATTACTGCATGTCAATTATATGTCAATAAAACTGAAAGGAAAAGAGAAAAAGCGTGAGTCAGTGGAGGCCACAGCAGCAGGATGACATTTTGAGCAAATGCCTGGAAAGAATGAGAGTAACAGTTGTGGGGATTCTAAGCAAAGGACTATTTTAAGAGAGGGAACAAGCTAAGCAAAGGCTTGGAAGGAGGAACATGACTACCATGAACATGGCAAGAAGGCCAGTGAGGCTGGAGCAGAGCAAATGAAGCAGAAAGAAGTAAGGGGTGACATCAGAAAATTAATAAGGGATAAGACCGTATGAGTGTTGTATGTATATGCATGAATTTGGAGTTTTAATTTGGAGAGAATCTAGTTAGAAAGCTACAAGACAGTTTTGAACAGAGAAGGTGGTCAGATATGGATTTCATCAACATCAGTTTTCAGTTTCAGACAGCTTTATTATATGTCTTGGAGAAGATCATTTTGGGTTGAATACCTGGAGTGACTTCATGAAATTCAATGTCCAAATCTCTCCCCAGCTTTGGGAAGTTCTCAGCTATAGTTTATTTTGATAAACTTTTTGCTCTTTTCTTCTCTTCCATTTCTGGGATTCTGTGATGTATAAACTGGTTTTTTTTTTTTTTTTTTTTTTTAAGGAAATGAAAATTTATCATCTTTATTGAAACAAATCATTTGAAAATTAACTGGAAATAATTTGGTTAACAACAATACACTGAATTCCCCTTTCTTCCAAGGCTCCAAAGTATTTCATATACTGAATATTTTCTAGACATTGCAGCCTTTCTTCTTTTTGCATTTTCTTTTTCTTTTTTTATTATTATTATTTTTTTTGTCATACATTGATATGAATCAGCCATAGATTTACACGTATTCCCCATCCCGATCCCCCCTCCCACCTCCCTCTCCACCCAATTCCTCTGGGTCTTCCCAGTGCACCAGGCCCGAGCACTTGTCTCATGCATCCCACCTGGGCTGGTGATCTGTTTCACCATAGATAGTATACATGCTGTTCTTTTGAAATATCCCACCCTCACATTCTCCCACAGAGTTCAAAAGTCTGTTCTGTATTTCTGTGTCTCTTTTTCTGTTTTGCATATAGGGTTATCGTTACCATCTTTCTAAATTCCATATATAGGTGTTAGCATGCTGTAATGTTCTTTATCTTTCTGGCTTACTTCACTCTGTATAAGGGGCTCCAGTTTCATCCATCTCATTAGGACTGGTTCAAATGAATTCTTTTTAACGGCTGAGTAATATTCCATGGTGTATATGTACCACAGCTTCCTTATCCATTCATCTGCTGATGGGCATCTAGGTTGCTTCCATGTCCTGGCTATTATAAACAGTGCTGCGATGAACATTGGGGTGCATGTGTCTCTTTCAGATCTGGTTTCCTCAGTGTGTATGCCCAGAAGTGGGATTGCTGGGTCATATGGCAGTTCTATTTCCAGTTTTTTAAGAAATCTCCACACTGTTTTCCACAGCGGCTGTACTAGTTTGCATTCCCACCAACAGTGTAAGACGGTTCCCTTTTCTCCACACCCTCTCCAGCATTTATTGCTTGTAGACTTTTGGATAGCAGCCATCCAGACTGGCGTGTAATGGTACCTCATTGTGGTTTTGATTTGCATTTCTCTGATAATGAGTGATGTTGAGCATCTTTTCATGTGTTTGTTAGCCATCTGTATGTCTTCTTTGGAGAAATGTCTGTTTAGTTCTTTGGCCCATTTTTTGATTGGGTCATTTATTTTTCTGGAATTGAGCTGCAGGAGTTGCTTGTATATTTTTGAGATTAATCCTTTGTCTGTTTCTTCATTTGCTATTATTTTCTCCCAATCTGAGGGCTGTCTTTTCACCTTACTTATAGTTTCCTTTGTTGTGCAAAAGCTTTTAAGTTTCATTAGGTCCCATTTGTTTAGTTTTGCTTTTATTTCCAATATTCTGGGAGGTGGGTCATAGAGGATCTTGCTGTGATTTATGTCGGAGAGTGTTTTGCCTATGTTCTCCTCTAGGAGTTTTATAGTTTCTGGTCTTACATTTAGATCTTTAATCCATTTTGAGTTTATTTTTGTGTATGGTGTTAGAAAGTGTTCTAGTTTCATTCTTTTACAAGTGGTTGACCAGTTTTCCCAGCACCACTTGTTAAAGAGGTTGTCTTTTTTCCATTGTATATCCTTGCCTCCTTTGTCAAAGATAAGGTGTCCATAGGTTCGTGGATTTATCTCTGGGCTTTCTATTCTGTTCCATTGATCTATATTTCTGTCTTTGTGCCAGTACCATACTGTCTTGATGACTGTGGCTTTGTAGTAGAGTCTGAAGTCAGGCAGGTTGATTCCTCCAGTTCCATTCTTCTTTCTCAAGATTACTTTGGCTATTCGAGGTTTTTTGTATTTCCATACAAATTGTGAAATTCTTTGGTCTAGTTCTGTGAAAAATACCGTTGGTAACTTGATAGGGATTGCATTGAATCTATAGATTGCTTTGGGTAGAATATCCATTTTGACAATATTGATTCTTCCAATCCATGAGCATGGTATGTTTCTCCATCTGTTTGTGTCCTCTTTGATTTCTTTCATCAGTGTTTTATAGTTTTCTATGTATAGGTCTTTTGTTTCTTTAGGTAGATATACTCCTAAGTATTTTATTCTTTTTGTTGCAATGGTGAATGGTATTGTTTCTTTAATTTCTCTTTCTGTTTTTTCATTGTTAGTATATAGGAATGCAAGGGATTTCTGTGTGTTAATTTTATATCCTGCAACTTTGCTATATTCATTGATTAGCTCTAGTAATTTTCTGGTAGAGTCTTTAGGGTTTTCTATGTAGAGGATCATGTCATCTGCAAACAGTGAGAGTTTCACTTCTTCTTTTCCTATCTGGATTCCTTTTACTTCTTTTTCTGCTCTGATTGCTGTGGCCAGAACTTCCAACACTATGTTGAATAGTAGTGGTGAGAGTGGGCACCCTTGTCTTGTTCCTGATTTCAGGGGAAATGCTTTCAATTTTTCACCATTGAGGGTGATGCTTGCTGTGGGTTTGTCATATATAGCTTTTATTATGTTGAGGTATGTTCCTTCTATTCCTGCTTTGTGGAGAGTTTTAATCATAAAAGAGTGTTGAATTTTGTCAAAGGCTTTCTCTGCATCTATTGAGAGAATCATATGGTTTTTATCTTTCAATTTGTTAATGTGGTGTATTACATTGATTGATTTGCGGATATTAAAGAATCCTTGCATTCCTGGGATAAAGCCCACTTGGTCATGGTGTATGATTTTTTTAATATGTTGTTGGATTCTGTTTGCTAGAAGTTTGTTAAGGATTTTTGCATCTATGTTCATCAGTGATATTGGCCTGTAGTTTTCTTTTTTTGTGACATCTTTGTCTGGTTTTGGAATTAGGGTGATGGTGGCCTCATAGAATGAGTTTGGAAGCTTACCTTCCTCTGCAATTTTCTGGAAGAGTTTGAGTAAGATAGGTGTTAGCTCTTCTCTAAATTTTTGGTAGAATTCAGCTGTGAAGCCATCTGGTCTTTTAATGGCATCTCAAAATTCATGTAAGTTTTCTTCACTCTCTTTCATTCATTTTGTTTTGCTGACTAGATGATTTCAAATGACCTGTCTTCTAGTTCACAAATTCTTCTGCTTGGTTGAGTCTGTTCTTGTATCTCTTTACTGAATTTTTTGATTGTCCTTATGTTCTTTGACTCAAGGACATCTATTTGTTCTTTTAAACAATTTCTATTTCTTTGTTGAGCTTCCCATTTTGTTTATGCATAGTTTTTCTAACTTCATTTAGTTGTCTATTTTTGTTTTCTCATAGTACAGTGTATTTCCTTAATAGGATAAGCCTAAACTCTATGTCAGACAGTTCACAGATACTGGTTTTCTTTGGTGGTGTCTTATTTCCTTGATTATCATAATCCTTATGAATAATAGTTTCTGTATATTCAAGGAAGTAGGCATCTCTTGACTACTTGGACTGGTTTTATCCACTGGGTAAGTCTTGAAATCAGTTTTACGGGTACAGGCCTGGCACTTGAGCCTGTAGTAATGGCCCTTGGACCTGTATCTACGTGCACTGACAAGGATCCCGGGTACAGGGGGCGTAAGAAGTCCAGGTGTATGGACTACTGGGTAGGCCCCGCATCTGCATGTTTAGTGTTTGGTCCAGTACTTGGATGTTCCAGGAACCTGGCATTATGAGAGTTGACCTGGAACCTGAGAATATGAGGGCTGGTTTCGAGTTAGAACAAGCCTGGACCTGTAACTATAGGAGTCAGCCTGTGACCTGCAGCCTCAGGAGCTGAATTGTAGGCTGTGTCTGTGGGAGCTAGCCATGCACATGGCTAGGCCAAGGGCCTGGGTACGTGTGTGCGAGCTAGAATTAAAGATAGCATGGCAGAGGCTGGGCCTGGTACACAGGAGCTATGTGGGACCACCAGAGCTGGCCAACGAAGGAAGCAAGAATACATCACAGGGAAAAGACAGTCTCTCCAATAAGTGGTGGTAGAAAAACTGGACAGCTACATGTAAGAGAAGAAATTAGAACATTATGTAACATAATACTGAGCACCGAAGAATTGATGCTTTTGAACTGTGGTGTTGGACAAGACTCTTGACAGTCCCTTGGACAGCAAGGAGATCCAATCAGTCCATCCTAAAGGAGATCAGTCCTGAATATTCATTGGAAGGACTGATGCTGAAGCTGAAACTCCAATACTTTGGCTACTTGATGCAAAGAACTGACTCATTGGAAAAGACCCTGATGCTGGGAAAGATTGAAGGCAGGAGGAGAAAGATGTGTGTTTGTGTTACTTAGCCATAAAAAAAAAAAAAAATGAAATAATACCATTTGCAGCAACAGGGATGGATCTAGAAATTATCATACTAAATGACATAAGCCAGAGAGAAAGACAAATGTCATATGATACTGCTCATACATGGAATCTAAGAAAAAACTATAAATAAAGTTATTTACAAAACAGAAATAAACTTGCAGACCTAGAAAAACTTATGGTTACCAAAGGTGAAAGGTGGGAGGGATAAAGTAGGAGTTTGGGATTAACATATACATACTACTATATCTAAAATAGCCAACAAGTATGCTGGATCATTGAAAAAGCAAGCGAGTTCCAGAAAAACATCTATTTCTGCTTTATTGACTATGCCAAAGCCTTTGTGTGGATGACAATAAACTGTGGAAAATTCTGAAAGAGATGAGAATACCAGAACACTTGACCTGCCTCTTGGGAAACCTATATGCAGGTTAGGAAGCAACAGTTAGAACTGGACACGGAACAACAGACTGGTTCCAAATAGGAAAAGGAGCACATCAAGACTGTATATTGTCACCCTGCCTATTTAACTTCTATGCAGAGTACATCATGAGAAACACTGGACTGGAAGAAGCACAAGCTGGAATAAAGATTGCCAGGAGAAATATCAATAACCTCAGATATGCAGATGATATCACTCTTATGGCAGAAAGTGAAGAGGAACTAAAAAGCCTCTTGATGAAAGTGAAAGAGGAGAGTGAAAAAGTTGGCTTAAAGCTCAACATTCAGAAAACTAAGATCATGGCATCTGGTCCCATCGCCTCATGGGAAATAGATGGGGAGACAGTGGAAACAGTGTCAGACTTTATTTTGGGGGCTCCAAAATCACTGCAGATGGTGATTGCAGCCATGAAATTAAAAGACGCTTACTCCTTGGAAGGAAAGTTATGACCAATATAGATAGCATATTAAAAAGCAGAGACATTACTTTGCCAACAAAGGTCTGTCTAGTCAAGGCTATGGTTTTTCCAGTGGTCATGTATGGATGTGAGAGTTGGACTGTGAAGAAAATTGAGCGCTGAAAAATTGATGCTTTTGAACTGTGGTGTTGGAGAAGACTCTTGAGAGTCCCTTGGACTGCAAGGAGATCCAACCAGTCCATCCTAAAGGAGATGAGTCCTGGGTGTTCATTGGAAGGACTGATGCTGAAGCTGAAACTCCAGTACTTTGGCCACCTCATGCCAAGAGCTGACTCATTGGAAAAGACCCTGATGCTGGGAGGGATTGGGAGCAGGAGGAGAAGGGGACGACAGAGGATGAGATGCCTGGATGGCATCACCGACTCAATGGACATGGGTTTGAGTAAACTCCGGGAGTTGGTGATGGACAGGAAGGCCTGGCGTGCTACGATTCATGGGGTCGCAAAAAGTTGGACACAACTGAGTGACTGAACTGAACTGAACTGACTAATGTATAGCACAGGGATCTATACTCAATATTTGGTAATATCCTATAAGGGAAAAGAATCTGAATAAATACATAATACATGTACATATATATATATTTTGACTGAATCACTGTGCTGTACATGTGAAACTCACACAGCATTATAAACCAACTATAATTCAACCAAAAAATTCATGTTTGAGACACGGCAAGTTTGAAATGTTAGTTAGACAACCAGTGGAGATGTCAATTAGGCAATTTTAATAAATTTTGGAGTTTCAAGGCTTGAGATATACTTTGGAAAGTCATCATCATATGGATGACATTTAAAATGGATGAGAACACAAAAATAGAGTGAGTGTGGGTAGAAAAGAGAAAAAGTTTAAGGACCCAAATATTAAGATATCAATCTTAAGCTGTCTGGAATAGAAGCAGAAAACCAACCATAGAGACAGAGAAAGAACAATCAGTAAGCTATGAAGATTTGATGCCCTAGAAGTCAAATGAAGGAAATGTTTCAAAGATGATAAGTCTAATAAGAGGAGGACTAAAAGTTGAATTAGCAATATGGCAGTCATTCATATTTGTACAATACAAGTGTAAGTTATGTTATGAGTGTCTAAGCCTGACTCAAATGGATTCATGAGAGGATGAGAGAAGAGGAATTAGAGATAGTGAATATAAGCAACTTTTTCAATATGTTTTGCTGTGGAGGAAAATAGAGAGGTGAAACAATAGATGGAAGGCAAGTAGAGGCCAAAGAAGATTTTTTTTTAATAATCAAATAAGATAAAATGATGTATGCTGATAGAAATGGCCCAAGAGGGAGGGCAGAATTGTTAATGGGGCTGGAACTTTGACCTTGAATATGTGAAAGACTGCAACCAAGAATGAAAGTGGAGGGTTTGTACTCAGAACGAGCAGGGACAGATAATCTGTGATTATGAAGGGAAAGGAGACTATGTGGATACAAATGCTGAGGGGACTGGGTGGGGCTTATCTTATAATTGCTTCAATTTTCTCAGTGAAGAAGGAAGCAAGATCATCAGTCCACAGTGATCTTTTGATTCCCCAGGCCACCCTGCAGTGATGACCTGTTCCTCATAGAATGACATACACAAGTGGTCAGTGAGAAACTACGTGATTTGACAAAGGCCTACCTCTCATGCCTTCCATACACTGGCCATTTCTGTCCCTCCATATCTCTCCAACACTACAATCTCACACCTCCAGGCCTTTGTAGGTGCTGTCTCTTCTAATGAACACCTGCTTTCTCCTTCTTTGTGCTTGACTGACTTTATCTCATCCATCAGGCTCATCTTCTTCTGAGTGGTCTTTCTTGATAATCTAACAGCATGGCCACCACCATCCATCCCCAGGTACCCTCAGTCATATCACCTTGCTTAGTTACTTACCATAATTACCAAAACATGACAGAAACTGTTATTGGTTTTACATCCCTCTCAGAAGGATATAAACACTTTAAGTACAAAAAGGCGCTTTCTATTGTGTTCCCCAAGATGTCTTCAGGATTGGTGAGATCTAACTAGTAGTTTTATTCGTTGAAAAAATGAATTAGGCAAGGCCAGAGAAAATTCTATGGCCTACTTTTCACAGAAATAGAGAAATCTGAGTGAAAGTCTCTAAGAATCTATTGAATACAGTTTGTCAGACCAATGTAATTGTGAGATGAAGGCAATTCATTGTTAAAAGACAAGAAAAAGGCAGACTTGTACTTCTTTGAATGTTAAAACTTAATTCTCAAACATGAATATTTCATTAAAAATCTACAGTATTAAGGAAGATGTGGTACATACATAAGATGGAACGTTACTCAGCTGTGAAAAGGAAAAAATAATGCCATGTGCAGCAACGTAGATGGGCCTAGAGATTATCATACTAAGTGAAGTAAGTCAGACAAAGACAAACATCATATGATATTGCTTATATATAGAATACAATAAAAATGATACAAATGAACTTGTTTACAAAACAGAAACAGATTCAGTGACTTAGAAAACAAAGTTCTGGTTACCAGGGGGATGGTGGTGGGGGTGGTTAGCTTGGAATTGACATGTACATACTGCTATATATAAAAATAGATAACCAACAAGGTCCTACTGTATAGCCCAGGGAATTCTTCTCAATACTCTGTAATAAGCTAAATGGGAAAAGAATTTGAAAAAGAATAGATACATGTATATGTACAACTGAATCACTTTGCTATACACCTGAAACTAACATTGTTAATCAACTATACTCCAGTATGCAACACAAATTTTAAAAGCTACAATATATTATGGGAAATTAAAAAATATATATTAACAGTGGTTTTCTCAAAGTGAGGGCACGTAGATGAGTTAAGTTTTTGGCTGTGTATATTTTTCAAATTCTATAATATTTAAGTATACATTATATGGAGAAAAGACAGCCATAATTTACCAATATCAATTCATTATTTAAGAAAATTTATGCCCAAGACCTAGTTGACACATGCCCTATTACACTTCCTATGTCATCATACTTCCCCTTTCTTCAATGACTTCAGCATTGGCTCAATTTTCTTTTCAATCGTAATCCCTTTTTTGGCAGGTTCAACATCCTCAGTGGTGACTCATCTCTGAATCTGGCTTCATTTTAACTTCCTCAAATGTAATGCCCTTCACTTCTGCTTCATTTATTCAACATGCAGCACAGTTATACCCACTACTTAATCATCGTTGGAACAATTTCCAAGGTTCTCAATCTAAAATCGGCCCTCTCTGGTAAATTCCCACCTTGTCCACTTGTCATATCCATACAAACACTCACATGCCATCACACAGTGTTCAGCCTTTTATCTTATTTCCAGAGTTTTTCACATTTGCATTTTCCTTGCTATGATCTTTGCTCACCCATTTCAAAGCCATACTCCCGGGTCCCTAGATTTTTCAGTCTCCCCAGTCCTCTTCTGTATCTGCTTTCCCAACTCCTAGCTCTGGCTAAACTTCATCTTCTTTCTCTAACACTTCTCATACCTCTAAGATGTGACTGAGAGGAACTGCTGAACACACTGAAAGAGTCTACCGCAATTCTAGGTTTTCCAGTTTGAACTGGATCTCTATCACTCCTCAGCAATAACAATCTTGTTACCTTGTTTCTCCCTGCATTGCACTGGTCTTTTTTTCTCCTTTTATAGTTTGGCCAATTTTCTGGAGGAATCAAGTGGGATCTAAAATTGGAGTCCTCAGAATAGTTCCCTCCTCTGAGCCCATCATTTTTCCTACCTGTGCCACAGGAGTGGAGGTCAATATAGCTGTCATCCTAACCTATATCTTTTATCTTCTGCTCCTCTCTACCCCTGACCCTGTAGATGAGGGTGGAAGGGAAGAGTGAAAAAGCTAGCTTGAAACCCAACATGAAAAAAAAAAAAAAAAACTAAGATGGTGGCACCCAGTTCCATCACTTCATGGCAAATAGAAGGGGGGAAAAGTGGAAATAGTGACAGATTTTATTTTCTTGAGCTCCAAAATCACTGTGGACAGTGACTGCAACAATAAAATTAAAAGACACTTGCTCCTTGGAATAAAAGCTATGATAAACATAGACATTGTTTTAAAAAGCAGAGACGTCACTTTGCTGACAAAGGTCCGTATAGTCAAAGCTATGGTTTTTCCGATAGTCATGTACAGATATGATAGCTGGACCATAAAGAAAGCTGAGCACCAAAGAATCGAGCTTTCAAATTGTGGCGCTAGAGAAGACTCTTGAGAGTCCCTTGGATTGCAAGGAGATCAAATCAGTCAATCCTAAAGGAAATCAACTCTGAATATTCACTGGAAGGACTGATGCTGAAGCTCTGATACTTTGGTCACCTGATAAGGAGAGCTGACTCATTGGAAAAGACCCTGATGCTAGGAAAGACTGAAGGCAAAAGGAGAAGGGGGAAGCAGAGGATGAGGCGGTTAGAAAGAATCACTGACTCAATGGACATGAATTTGAGCAAACTCCGGGAGATAGTGAAGGACAGAGGAGCCTGGCATGCTGCAGTCCATGGGTTCACGAAAAGTTAGACATGACTTAGCAAATGACCAACAACAACAACATAGAAATACAGATATTCACAGAAATAGAGATATATGTGGATATCTTATTGACTGAGATTTATAAAGGCTCCATGGTCAACTGGCACTTCATTTATGCTTATGATGATCATACAACCAAAATTTTACAACTTATGTAGAATTAACATTTTCTCCAATCTTTTTTAAGATAAATTAATTCCCACCCATAACATAATTTGTTTGTTCAAAAAATTAATTCCCACCCATAACATAATTTGTTTGTTCACATGTCCAGTTTAGGAAATCAGATTGCTATGCCTCTGTGATCATAGGAACTGAGGCTTTTCTTCTAATTTTGAAAATTTAAAAATTCTCAACTCAAAGGTACGATGAAAGCCAGTCTGATTAAATAGGTTTTTTGGCTTCCAGGTCATTTTTATGCCTGTCCTGTCCACCCCGAAGTGGATTATTCTCAATGTATTTCCATAAGAAGATGAAGTGTCATTAGGGTCCTCTGAATAATGAGGCATAAAAGAAAAAGAAAAGGGTAGAACCTAATGTGATACATGGTAGAGGAAGCTGCCCGGATGACCTGGTTGGGAAATGCTTGGTGAAATGGGAGGAGATGGTAAGAACAAGGGAAAGGAAAATTAGAGAAAGGTAAAAGGAAGCAACATTAGTGGGGGGAAATAAAGAATAGCTGTGTAAAAGAAGAACAAATGGAACGGAGATTTTTTTTTAAAAAAAGAATTAATTTAAAAAGTGAAAAAGTTCCAGGGGATGCAGACTAAAGTATTCTTTGTGAGTGAAGCCATAAACAAAGCCACCAATATAAACTTTCAAGCAAAGAAGAATGTGATGACGATTTTCTCCTCCCTGCCTGACTGCAACTGATTTGGTAGTATGACTGTACAGATGTGATTAGGTCCTTCAAGGGCAATGTAATGGATCAACGGATTCAAACAATCACAGGTATGTATACAACTCTGAGTCAGTAAATGGAAGGTAGGAGAACCCTAAAAATATAAGGCTACTCTTTGTCAGAGCCCCTTAATAACATCTTCTTTCCCATTTCCTTGATGTCATCATTTGCATAAAATCAAACACCGGGAGTTGTGGACAGGGGAAAACAGATCACTCTAATATGCATCATAAATGGATCCCAGTATCCTGAGATGTGATACAAGGAAATGTATCCCAATGCACGGACACCTCACCAAATACTGTCAGGCAAGCTTTAATTTACAATACTGGCCATGAATTTTATGCTATTTTATGATTGATTTCTTGCTGTTGTTCACAGCATTTCATTGATCTCAGTTTACAAAATGAACCAGTAAGTAAGTAATATTTTCTTTTAATTCCTGGTATAAACTGAGAAATTTCTATCTTTTAATTGGTTTCTCCCATCAAAAAATTAAAAACAGTTTTTGGGCTTCCCCAGTAGCTCAGACGGTAAGGAATCTGCCTACAATGTGGGAGACTAGGTTTGATCTCTGGATCAGGAAGATCCTCTGGAGAATGGAATGGCAACCCACTCAGGCGTTCTTGCCTGGAGAATTCCATGGACAGAGGAGCCTGGCAGGCTGCAGTCCATGGGGTCACAAAGAGGAGGACATGACTGGGTGACTTTCACTTTCACTTTGCTCCTTTATCACCTGGTTCTTTCTCTGAGAAATTCCAAGTAGTATTTCACAAAAGAAAAACAGATTTTTCCTGAATTTTCTCTCTCCTTTCTGTGCATCTTGTCCACAGATCATCATCAGGATGTTGAAAAACATAGGAACCATCTAGGTATGTACTGACCACACCTCTTTCTGTCACTGGGTATTCCAACTTGAGAAGCAGAGCAAAGGCATGGTTCAGTGAGAACCCATCTTGGGCAGCAGACCTAAGAGGTGTTGTGTTTTCCACAGATACCTGGAAAGCAATGAGTTATGCCAGAACACATGTGGTATGTCGGCGCATTCATCTCTGCCAGAGGACAGCTCCTGCTCCACCCCTGCTTCCCTTCTGATTCCAGAAAAATCAGATTCTGACCTTATAATTAATAAAAGCAGAGGCTTTCTTTAGCCTGAAAATCACTGCTCTTCTGCTCCTCATAGAGACCTTAACTTGCAACATGATGTTCTTTGGCCAGATGAGCAATTAACCAAGACCGACATTCAGTCATGTACTATCTAATTAACTTACAGAGCTGGAATCATTTTGCCCAGGTAAGGATTTGCCTATAAAAGCACACCCAAACTACATAACCGAACTCCACAAATTTTCTATTTGTGCTTACAGTATTTCCCACTTTATCAGAGAAATCCATATCTTTCACTTTCATCAAATCCCTATTCAAAGTGTATATTATTCATGGAGAATCTCCTGTTTCTCCCCAACAGAAGCATGGTTTACACCCTATTTAGTTGCCCTTTTAGTAGATTTCCTTTGTGAGCACCTTTATCCCAGGCGTAAGTATTCACAGTGTTACACACTATTGGAGAAGAAGGATGCATCTTACAGGGACCCCCATATGACTCCTAACATTTGGACACTTCTGATGGTGGAAAAGTGAAAACTTCATTGCAATAAGACAACCGGAAATAAAGAGAGGAAAGCTTAATCCCTCCATCAGGATCACAGCAGATGGCATGTTGTGGGGAAGCCCTGCCTGCCGGGAGTGGTCAGTCTTGAGTTTGTCTGTGATAATGAGGGGTGACGCTTCCTCACTTCCCCTGCTCTCACTGGCTGGTTAGCGCAGAAGTCTTCCATGCTAAACTCCTTAGGCTGACAGCATTCTTAGCCAGCGGTCTTGAGTCTGGCTTTCTTAGTCTCTCTACCACTTAATTTGTAATAAACAGGGACGGGGGAGCCTGGTAGGCTGCCATCTACGGGGTCACACTGAGTCAGACACGACTAAAGCGACTTAGCAGCAGCAGCACCATGGTATATTTAGCCCAAGGCTATTTTTCTTGGTTACTTTTATAATAAAATAACTTTACATGCACACACACACACACACACACATACACACACTAATATCCCACCCACTCTTCTACTTTGCCTCTGGACAGAAAGAGATAGAATTAGGATATCAGTATCCAGCTTTCAATTTTCATAAACACTTTTACCTCACAAACCAGAGAGAGAGAACTGAGATAACATTACAGGAATATTATCTGAGAAACTTTAGCCATATAACTTAGCTAAATTTTTCCTAAGAACTGGGGCATTTTCCCTCAGTCTTAGAAGGATGGTTGCTATGCATGTGGATTAGTTTGCAGGAGGCAGAGATCACCGACTTGAAGTGAGGGCAGTAAACAAGTGAAATATGAGTATTAGAACTAATGAGGCCCATTTGTATATGCAGATTAATGAAATCTGTGAAATTTTGAGATAAATCTGTATCTAAGTATATCCATCTATCTATCAAAAAGGAGACAGAATTTACAGAGGTTTTAAAGCAGTAGAGACAGAGGGAGCAGACATTCTGCATAGGAAGAGTTGGCAAAGGGCATTGTTGTAGAATAATTGAGCACAAGCTTGGTTAAAAATGTTCAGGTTTAGGTCAACAAAGTTCAGTTTAGCTCAGGTGCAGGACATACAGAAAAAGTAAAGAAAATAAAGCTATAAAGACAGGTTGGGGCCTTTTTGGGAAGACCACTGGATTCCTGGTTGATAACTTTGTGGTGATGATGCAATGGACCCACATATAATGGAGCCAGGCATCAGGAAATCTTTGTCTACATGGATTTGGGGAAAACACCTGCCCTCACTGGCTCTTGGTTTCCTCATGTGGAAAAAGAGAAGTTTGAGTTTGATGCTGTGAAAAGTTAAACTCTACTGAATGCTTATTTTTCTAAGAAAACTTGACATCCAGAATATTGTGATAAAAGTTTTTACTTCTTGGATATTTGCTCTGAACATTACAGTGGCTTAGAGAGAAACATCTGTTTCATTCCCCATAAAATGCTCTTGCAATTTAATTTGGAATGATACAATAAGCAAATTGTCCTGCATATAAGGAGAAAATGTGTAAAATGACCACAATGGGTTCCCAGCAAGTAAACTGTAATGTTAGAGTGTAAATATCTTTTTAAAATTATGCTTCTACATCAACCTCTGCATTTTTAGAAGCTGAAGAAGTCTTCAATGTCACAATTAGAAGTAGATTGGCCCCTTGTAAGACTTCTACCAAATTGTCTATCCTTGAATCATTTATATAGAAAGACATAGAATCCTTTACATAGGATGTTTCTCTTTAAAACAGTAATTTTCAAAGAGGGTTCTGTCGACGTTCCTTCAGGAAAACACACTTATATTACAAATGCTTTCACTATGACAGTGTCTAACATTCTTTCTGAATTAATTGATATTTTACTGTCGATTTCTTCAAAGGAGTATATCTGTGATGATTAGTTTTATGTGTCAACTCGGGCAGGCTATGTTGTCTACTTATTTGGTCAAAGGCTAGTCTAAATGTTACTGTGAAGGTATATTTTAAATGGGATTAACACTTATAATCAGTTGACTTTAAACAAAGCAGATTACTCTCCATAATGTAGGTGAGTCTCATCCAATCAGTTGAAGGTCTTAAGAGCAAAGACTGAGGTTTCCCAAATAATAGGGAATTATGTCTGTAAACTGCATCATAAAAATTCTGCCTGAGTTTCCAGCCTGTTGCTATGCCCTGTGGATTTTAAACTCAAGACAGCAACATCAACTCTTCCTGGGGTCTCTTGCCTGCTGACCTGTCCTACAAATTTCAGACTTTCCCACAATCACCTGAGCCAAGTTCTTAAGATAAAATTTTCCCACTTCTCTCTCTTCATCTCTGCCCTCACCACTCCTTTCTCCTTTCCTCATTCCTTTTTTCCAACTTCAGTGCAGGAGGGTCTCAACTGGAGTGTAAGACACAGTTATATTTCTTTGGATATATCCAGCAGAGTAGCACTCTGTATCAGAAATGGACAGCAGTATTCTTGGCACTAGGGGTGGGTTTGGAAATCATAGAAAGAGGGAACAAATGTCTGTGTACTCTGGATTCAGATATATCTGAGTATTCAGAATAATTCATGAGAGGGTCCAACAGGAGTCTGTGTTGAAAACTGGGAAACGTTTTTAAGAATTTACCACTGAAGAAGCTGGCATGCTTTGGTTCTCAGAAGAGAGAGATTATTTTCAAAAGAGCCTTATGTTTGTTTACTTAGGCTTGTCTTGCTAAACTTTTTAAGATACTGGAATGCATTTAGCATTCCTTGAGGACTCATTTAAAAAAGAGTGATGCAAGGAAGAAAGTCATTCTTTCACCACCACTGATAGCAGGAGAAAGAGGGATATCAGCAAAGTACAATGACAGAGAGTATAGGGTCCATCTGAGACAACCCTACCTGGAAGAGCAATCTTCGTGCCCACTCGGGCCTGGGGGAATCTAAGGTGGCCCCTGAGTAGGGGTACTGAGTAGACTCAGTACCTAGTGGAGTGTCAGCGGAAGAGTAGCAGTACCTCTGATACCCAGATATGGTGATGTTCATCTAGATCAGGGCCATGGGAATGCCTAGTGCGGTTACTATGGCACTTGGCCAACTGATGTCGGCTTGATCCTAAGTCCATGTGAGAAAACCCCTATGGCTCCACAGATAGGTGAATGGATTAGTTTGCAGGAAGCAAAGATCACCTACTAGAGGTGGAGGTAATGAAAAAATGAAATATGAGTCTTAGAATTAAGGAGAATTATTTGTATATACAGATTAATGAGATCTGAAGTAAATCTACCTGTCTACCTATCTATCCATTCATCCATCCAGCCATCCATTAATCTATATCACCTTTAGAGTATAATCAATGAGGGCTCACTGTGTCACACCTGGTGCTTTGGGACTCTGTATGTTTCTTAGATGGACAGTGTCGTCAGAGTATAAATTCAGGAGATGAAAGTGAAAACAGGTACAATTTACAGGTGATAAAAGAGGAAAACTGGTTCTCTTTCCTTTTTTCATATAACCCCAAGCTGAAACTCCAATACTTTGGCCACCACTGGAAAAGACCCCCATGCTGGTAAAGATCAAAGGCAAAAGGAGAAGAGGGTGGCAGAGGATGAGATGGTTAGATAGCATCACCAACTCAATGGACACGGATTTGAGCAAACTCTGGGAGATGGTGAAGGACAGGGAAACATGGCATGCTGCAATCCATGGGCTCCCAAAGAGTTGGACATGACTTAGCCACTGAACAATAACATATAATCCCAAAACAACCTTCTGCCCTTTTCCTCTCAATGACTGCTCAAAGCAAACTAAAAGCCAAATGAAACAAAAAGAAAACCAAAACAAGATAGAGTAAAACATGTTCAATGAAGTTGAGAGAAAATAACACAGCCTTATTTGAGTAATAAGATAAAAAGATACAATAGAGAAACACATATTAACTATATTTTACAAAAGTTAGAAAATATGGTATAATGATATAGATATGAGGCAATATATCTGAATCTAGGATGGCTTGGCTATACCTAATATAGCAAAAGCATACATTAATATTTGCATTTATATGTAAATAATTTAAAAATATCTGACAATAGAATAGCATTTGTTAATTAAAAATAATGTTAATAAACATGACTATGCCATTATATGCATAGTGATTTGCATTTTCCTAAGGCTTTTTTAGGAACAACAAAGGTCTGTCTAGTCAAGGCTATGGTTTTTCTAGTAGTCATGTATGGATGTGAGAGTTGGACTATAAAGAAAGCTGAGCACAGAAGAATTGATGCTTTTGAACTGTGATGTTGGAGAAGACTCTTGAGAGTCCCTTGGACTGCAAGGAGATCCAACCAGTCCATCCTAAAGGAGATGAGTCCTGGGTGTTCATTGGAAGGACTGATGCTGAAGCTGAAACTCCAATACTTTGGCCACCTGATGTGAAGAGCTGACTCATTTGAAAAGACCCTGATGCTGGGAAAGATTGATGGCAGGAGAAGGGGACGACAGAGGATGAGATGGTTGGATGGCATCACCAACTCAATGGACATGGGTTTGGGTGGACTCCAGCAGTCAGTAATGGACAGGGAGGCCTAGTGTGCTGCAATTCATGGGGTCGCAAACAGTTGGACATGACTGAGGGACTGAACTGAGCTGAAGGCTTTTTACTCCATACAACCAGTTATTTACATTTGGGGGGTAACTGTGTAAATGCAGATATTAAAAAATTAAACTAGTACATTGTAAAGAGTACAACATGAAAAGCAAAAGTCTCCCTCACATTTCCAATTCAGAAATTCAGAGTATTTAAAATTCTAAATACTAGGACAAGAGACTTTGAAACAAACCAAAATTATTATGGTAGATTTCACTGATAAAGCTGATGTTGACTGTTTCTGAGTTTGGTTAATAACCATGTGATCAATTTCCTTTATTTCCTCTTTGATACAGTTGTTTTTATGTAAAGCTAAGACCCACTACAAAAGCACAGAGGCAAAACTTTAAATACTACTGGATTGTGTTACAGTGCATGAAAATAAGAAAAAATAGAAAAGGAATCAGCAAAGACTTGGGTTTGAGTTTTCTGTCTTGATTTGTGTAAATGTAAGTGAATCACTGAAGTTTTAGGCCTCACTTTATATTATTTGTAACATCTCTACTTACAATTAATGTGAAGATAAAATAAGACAAACAGCCAAAAGAGCATTTTATAAGAAAGAATGCATTACACAGGTAAGAGATAACAATTTTAAGCCATGAACAACAGCAGAGGCTAATGGATTCTTTTAATTTAGATGCATTCCCAAGAATTAAGGATGACAAATGCAGGAGAAAACATATTTTGTAATCCTATAATTATAAATAGTTATCCTATAATTATCTAAAGGTCAGATAAAAAATTCCAACTAAATCTAAAGCATATAGTCCATTTGGGGAAAGGAAGTATATTTATATGACAATACATACATTCAGAAATAGCTTTTTGTTGGCATTTATTTTTGTATTCACTTCACAAATATTTGTTAGGCATCATCTGCTATGTGCATCTAATACGTATTTTATATGCTGAGATTCCGCACATAAGATGTGTACAAGATATTTCCAGATATCTCTTTTGAACTAGACATTACTTTGGGTTATGTTTTCCAAACTTCAAAGATGCTATGCTTTTTATGGTGCAGATATTTATATTATTGCATACCCATGATTCCAAACCACTTTAATTTTTATTACTTCAATAAACTATAATATAAAATGGTAAGTGATTTGAGAAGAATATTTGTGCAAAATTACAAATGATAGTGCATCTCTTGCAATGAAGACAGACAGTATTAAGAGGAACTAATTTAGTGAATAACTAAAGTTCCACTGATTAAGACCAAATTACAATGAGGATATTAGCACTAAAACACTTATAGACACAAAATTGAAGATAATGTATTAGCATTAATATTTTACTGTAGAATATTTTACTGCTAGCCCCCAAATGCTGACATTTTCAGGCTCTTAATTTTTCATCATATTATACAGTAAATCACATCTAAAAATAAATTATGAGAATATTGATGAAATATAAATGCAAATATTTGTTTATTCATGCTACTATACCCATCTGACAAAGGGGAAAAGATCAATTATATGTACCTGTTTAATTTGTCTTAGAGCCATCATCTGTCTCTTTATATTTGGTGAATAGCTTCACTATTACTAAAATTGTAATGAACTTTTCTCAGATTTTCCATAGTAGTAATTTTACAAGATTTCTCTTTCCTTAATCACACTGTAAAATATTCCTAAATACCTTGATTACTGTTTGTTTAGTGTTAGTATCTATGAACTAACTTTATTTACAGCACATATTTTAAAATAGCCTATTTCTTTACCACGATAGATCAGAATACCTCCATCATTAAAACAAAATAGTAGAAAAGATATGAAAGCCAAACTTCAGTTTTTATAAAATGATTTTTCAGTGGAAGAAGTTGATAGATGCTGAATGAGAAATGTGTACTCAAAAGTTTGTAGGAGTTCAGTTTACACTAAAAGTGTGTTGCCTTATGGAAAACATTTATTTGATTTATATTTTAAAAACCAAGCTTTACTTTAGAGCAGTGATTCAGCTGCAAGGGAAATCTCTTAAAATTATCTATATAGTCTTTTCAACACCCCAAGTTCCAACCTAATAGAATTTATGACCAGCATCATCTTGATTTTTGCATAATAGAGCTACACAACTGGCAGAAAGTGACTTTCTAATCTCTCTACATGAAATAGATATTCAAATATTTGCATATTTGGTAGTATATCCTTAGGAGTTGTTGAACTTGTATACATTTCTACAATAGGGTGGAAAAAAAGTAGAGGGCAGTACAGAAGTATCATCTTTGCAAAATAATCTTTAAAAGTTGGAACAAATGAGAACTTCCTTAAGCTCTAGTGGAATTTGGTGGTGTTTTTTTCTTTTTTTTTGACTTGAACTCTTTTTCTACTGTTCTAGATATGAATGCAACTGGGTAGTATAGTAAACATGAGGATGGGATATTTAACCAAGCAAACAGGATGATTTTGTCTAAGTCATGGGTCATTTACTAACACTCAGCTGAAACTTATAGTAAAAACCACTATAGTAAAAACTTATAGTAAAAACCACTTATAGTAAAAACCACAATTTTACATTAAAATACGTATCAGTCTTTTGCTTGTGATTATATGGGATTAAATTGCATAACTACTTTAAAAGTTTTAAATGACTGATCAATTTTTACATCCTTTAATATAATCAAATGAGTCATATTTAAAGCTATGGGATGGTACCTCTCAGGGGTTTTCCACAAATTGTGTGCTTATGAGATTCGCATAGTCTGTATAGCTGTGTGATCTGAAAAGCAATAAGCAAATATTTTCCCAGTGGATGTCAAGCACTGGGGTCACGTGTCATTTCTCTAACACCAATCAACTTGTCTGACTGTCAGTCTCAAGTTAGTCTGTCTCTGAACATCCCTTCGAATATGTCTGGCATCCTGACAAATCGTCCACATAACAGTATCTAGTTTTCACATAAATGAAAAAATTGATTTTTTTCATTCTGAAAACAATCTTTATTATTCCTTTATGATATGTGTGTGCATGCTTAGTTGCTCAGTCATGTCCAACTCTTTGTGACCCCATGGACTGTAGCCCACCAGGCTCCTCTCTTCATTGAGATTCTCTAGGCAAGAATACTGAGCCTCCATGTCTTCAGGATAGATAGAACATGAAAGATACAGATCCTGCCCTCAGGGCCTCACAGTCTAGTGATAAAGATGACTAAGTCAATCAAAAATTCCAGTCGAGTAAGCTAAATGACATGAGAGATAGGAGCCCAGAGAGGAAAATTGTAAGCCATATGTCTACATGCACTTGACATTCGAAAAAATAAGATCATGGCATCTGGTTCCATCACTTCATGGTAAATAGATGGAGAAACAATGGAAACAGTGACAGACTTTATTTTGGGGGGTTCCAAAATCACTGCAGATGGTGACTGCAGCCATGAAATTTAAAGATGCTTGCAACTTGGAAGAAAAGTTATGACCAACCTAGACAGTATATTAAAAAGTAGAGACATTACTTTGCCATTTAGTCAAAGGTTCATCTAGTCAAAACTTTGGTTTATCCAGTAGTCATGTATGGATGTGAGAGTTGGGCTATAAAGAAAGCTGAGTGCCAAAGAATTGATGCCTTTGAACTGTGATGTTGGAGAAGACTCTTGAGAATCCCTTGGACTGCAAGGAGACCCAACCAGTCCATCCTAAAGGAGAGCAGTCCTGGGTGTTCATTGGAAGGAGTGATGCTGAAGCTGAAACTCCAATACTTTGGCCACCTGATGCGAAGAGCTGACTCATTGGAAAAGGCCCTGTTGCTGGGAAAGATTGAAGGTGGAAGGAAAAGGGGACGACAGAGGATGAGATGGCTGGATGGCATCACTGACTCAATGGACATGAATTTGAGTAAATACTGGGAGCTGGTGATGGACAGGGAGGCCTGGCGTGCTACGATTCATGGGGTTGCAAAGAGTCAGACACAACTGAGCAACTGAACTGAACTGAACATGCACCATGCCACTCTTTAGTCAAACACTATAATATCATCTGAGCCTCTTGCATGAATAGATGAATGAATGAGTAAGTGGATGAAAGTAAAAGAACCACAAATGAGCATTCTTAAAAATATTTTATTCTAATATTCTTTTAGGTTTTACTTCCAAAAAATAGGAAAGATGGAAGGAAGGGAAGAAGGCAGGAAGGGAGAAGGGAGGAATAAATATTTGTTGAATTTTCATTACCTTGGTGTGCAGTTATGTTCTATCATCACACAGTATACCTACTGTTGGGCTTCCCAAGTGGTGCTTGTGGCAAAGAACCTACTTGGCAATGCAGGAGACATAAGAGAGGTGGGTTTGATCCAGATCCGTTGGAGGAGGGCATGGAAACCCACTCCAGTATTCTTGTCTGGATAATCCCATGGACAGAGGAGCCTGGTGGGCTACAGTCCATGGGATTGCAAAGAGTCATACACAGCTGAAGTTACTTAGTATGCATGCATACCTACTGTTATGGGTTGAATGATATCCCTGCCAAAATTCAAACATTGACTCTCTAAACCCAGTAGCTCAGAATGTGACTATACTTGGATATAGAGTCTTTAAAAAGGTGATTACATTAAAATGAAGCTGTTAGCATGGGTCTTAATCCAATCTGACTGGTGTTTTTATATGAAGAGGAAGGTTGGACACAAAGACACCAGGGATCCATGTGCAGAGAGGAAAGACATGTGAGGACAGGGCCAGAAGGCGGCCATCTGCAAGCCAAGAAGAGAGGCCTCAGGAGAAACCAAACCTGCCGACACCTTGATCTTGGACTTCTATCAGGAAGGACTGTGAGAAAATAAATCCCTGCTACTTAAGCCACTGGTCTGATATTTTGTCACAGAAGTTCTAGCAAAACACCATTTCTGTTGAGTGGATTAAAAGGATATCTTATCCTTTCAGGTCCATAGTTAATTGAAATAGGGATGATATGAGGTCATCCAACAGTCATAAAAATTCCAGTTCATGTTGGGTAACTTTTCATTACTGACTTTAAAGAAATGACCCTTTCCCATCAATAGTACATTCTGCAGACCTATATTTTCTGTATTTATCTCCTCTATTTATGAGTACTGAATATTAGAAAGTTCTCATTTAACATAAGTAGCTTGCTTTAAAATTTAAAAACTAAGGCTAACATTTGAATAAGAGACATTTTAGTTGACATGTTGTCTTTAAGAATACATTGATAATGTGATGAAGATATGAATGTTGTATTAATATTTTGACACCACCAAATGTTATTCATAATGTAATGGAATTTCCCATTATTCTTTCACTTTAAATTTAGTTAAGATCTGCGATCTGGGAGTCAAAAAGTTAAAGCACCAAAATTTTAGTCCTAGCTTTGTCATTAACTAGTTTTATGATTCCAGGCATATCAATTAAGTTTTCAGAATCTCTATTTCCTCATCTGCCAAATGGGAATAAAATCATTTAATGTTTATATAACATTTGGTAATTTAAAGGCTCATAGAAGCTGGAACATGAGGAAATATTTTGAAATTATAAGTTATCAAGAAAAATATCAGGAAAACTATCTGTTCTTGAGATGAAAAAAATGTTTTTAATTTTTTTTTAATCTAAGAAAGAAGCTATGAAGGAAAGTATTTGTAGGTTTGACAACAAGTTTAAGCAAAAAAGACTTTGAAAAACTATCATAAATAGGAAAAAATATACAAATAACCAAAATAGAAAAAAGAATTATAATGTCATGAAAATGGCAAGAATACTTCATGTTAAAAAATATTTACAAAAGAAGAAGAAGATTATATAACTTTAATACAGAAAATCATTTGGGGAATTAATTTTTAAAAATTAGAAATGTATACATATAAAATATTACATAAAGGGATGTTGGCATCATGGTACTCATTATAATAAAGAAAATTAGAAATAACTCATATATTGTAATGATTAGCTTAAATAAATTGTGAAATATTTAAAAATACTGTGCAGTCACTGAAAGCACAATTTTTGAAAAGAACTTAACAATCTGGTACTATGATCACCATGTATTATAAAGTGGTAAAAGACTGTAAAACAGTTTGACCCAGAGATATGAGTATATATGTGCAATAACAAAACAAGATTAGAAAATAATAAATGTATAAGACACAATATAATTAGTAATTGTCTCTAGTAGGTGAATTTGTGGGCAATTTTTCTCTTGTATTATTTTCCAAATTTTCATTAGTATTTATAATCAATCATTTTTATCTTTATATTTTATAATTTTATCTTGATATTATACTTAATTATCAATGTTATCCATTCATATATATGTCTTATCTATCAATTATCCAGTTCCCTTCCAGGAGCTTAGCAATTATTACACATTTTTGTGGTAGTCTAAATAAAATAATCAAATATACAAATGTTAGTGGTGTATAGATATGTTTTTTGGCATGAGTACTTACAATATATTTTGAAGAAGCTACCATACTGGGAAAACTCTGCTCATTCTATTAAATGACTATGTAATCACAATAAAACAGTGTACATGTTAGTTGTTAGCCATAACTTAATTAAGTAGTCTTCCATGATTTTCATTAGGCTTTTAATTTATATTATGTTGCATTATGTTATATTACACTACAGTAGTATGTTTGCATATAGCTATAAAAATCAGTAACTTTGAAAAAATGTCAAAGTAAAACGTAAAATCTTCAAGATGTTCAGGATACTATCTACTATGTTTTGTTTTGGTTTTCTTTCTTTTTTTTTTCCTTTTTGATTACTTCAAAAGTAAAGTTTTGACTAGTTCTATTACTGTTATACCAGTTCAGTTCAGTATCTCAGTCATGTCCAACTGTTTGCAACTCCATGGACTACAGCACGCCAAGGGTTCCCTTTCCATCACCAACTCCCAGAATTATTCAAACTCATGTCCACCAAGTCAGTGATGCCATCCAATCATCTCATCCTCTGTCGTCCCCTTCTCCTCCCACCTTCAATCTTTCCCAGCATCAGGGTCTTTTCAAATGAGTCAGCTCTTTGTATCAGGTGGCCAAAGTATTGGAGTTTCGGCTTCAGCATCAGTCCTTCCAATGAATATTCAGGACTGATTTCCTTTAGGATGGACTGGTTGGGTCTCCTTGCAGTCCAAGGGACTCTCAGGAGTCTTCTCCAACACCACAGTCCAAAAGCATCAATTCTTTGGTGCTCAGCTTTCTTTATAGTCCAACTCTCACAGCCATACATGACCACTGGAAAAACCATAGCTTTGACTAGATGGACCCTTGTTGGCAAAGTAATGTCTCTGCTTTTTAATGTGCTGTCTAGGTTGGTCATAACTTTTCCTCCAAGTAGCAAGCATCTTTTAATTTCATGGCTGCAGTTACCATCTGCAGTGATTTTGCAGCCCCCCCAAAATAAAGTCTGTCACTGTTTCCACTGTTTCCCCATCTATTTGCCATGAAATGAGGGGACTGGATACCATGGTCTTAGTTTTCTGAATGTTGGGCTTTAAGCCAACTTTTTTACTCTCCTCTTTCACTTTCACCAGAGGCTCTTTAGTTCTTCTTCACTTTCTACCATAAGTGTGGTCTCATCTGCATATCTGAGGTTATTGATATTTCTCCCACCAATCTTGTTTCCAGCTTGTGCTTCATCAAGCCCGGCATTTCACATGATGTACTCTGCATATGTTAAATAGGCAGGGTGACAATATACAACTTTATCGTATTCCTTTCCTGATTTGGAACCAGTTTGCTATTCCATGTCCAGTTCTGTTGCTTCTTGACCTGCATGCAGATTTCTCATGAGGCAGGTAAGGTGGTCTGGTATTCCCATCTCTTTAAGAATAAAAAAAAAGAAAAATGAATTTTCCACAGTTTGTAGATCCACAAAATCAAAGTCCTTGGTATAGTCAATAAAGCAAAAGTAGATGTTTTTTTGAAACTCTTGCTTTTTTGATGATCCAGCAGATGTTGGCAACTTGATCTCTGGTTCCTCTGCCTTTTCTAAATTCAACTTGAACATCTGGATCTTCATGGTTTATGTACTGTTGAAATCTGGCTTGGAGAATTTTGAGCATTACTTTGCTAGTGTGTGAAATTAGTGAAACTGTGCAGCAGTTTGAACATTCTTTGGCATTGCCTTTCTTTGGGATTAGAATGAAAACTGACCTTTTCCAGTCCTGTGGCCACTGCTGAGTTTTCCAAATTTGCTGGCATATTGAGTGCAGCACAGCATCATCTTTTAGGATTTGAAATAGCTCAACTGGAATTCCATCACCTCCACTAGCTTTGTTCACAGTGATGCTTCCTAAGGTCCACTTGACTTCACATTCCAAAATGTCTGGCTCTAGGTGAGTGATCACACCATCATGGTTATCTGGGCCATAGAGATCTTTTTTGTTTAGTTCTTCTGTATATTCTTGCCACTTCTTCTTAATATCTTCTGCCTCTGCTAGGTCCATACCATTTCTCTCCTTTATTGTGCCCATCTTTGCATGAAATGTTCCCTTGGTATCTCTAATTTTCTTGAAGACATCTCTAGTCTTTCCTATTCTATTCTTTTCCTCTATTTCTTTGCATTGATCACTGAGGAATGCTTTCTTATCTCTCCTTGCTATTCTTTGGAACTGCATTCAAATGGGTATATCTTTCCTTTTTCCTTTGCCTTTAGCTTCTTTTGTTTTTTTCTCAGCTATTTGTAAGGCCTCTTCAGACAACCATTTTGCCTTCTTGCATTTATTTTTATTTTTGCATTTTCTTTTTATTGTTATATAGCCACTAGTTTTAAACTAGCCCACTGAAACCAGAGTTAAGACAATGTATGACTGAGAACTTAAAGGTTCTGTGAAGTTGACAACTCTGTCTTCAGCAATTCTTTCAGTGCCAGAAAAAGATAGATCCTATTTTAAAATGTATATGTTGAATATACACAAATGAATTGAGATATGGCATTTAAGCTGTTTAGCTACAAAACTGGTATCACAGGTGTTGTGCATTCCTAACTATATCAGGAGGGCTCTGAGATGTCTTATGCAGATGACCAAAATCAAGACTGAATGGCCCTCCTTCAATACATAAAGGTAGAAAAAAGTCTGAATATTCATTCCTTAATTTGGAAAAAACCCCATACACTGATAGATTTGAGGGTTTCAGAAATGGAAGGAAATAAATTTAAACACAGAGATTCAATTTTAAGAAAATAAAACTTCAGGGAAATTCTCAAAAGAAAGAACACTGGTACACAGCAAAGCCGAATGATTTTCAAGGAGCCATACTACTAACTGCATTCACACAAAAATTACATATAAAAGTAAAGTTGAGGCTTTCTGGCAGTAAGATTCCAATATTTGTAAATATCACAAATTTTAGAGCCAAGACTCCATACTTGGGGTGGTGCTCCAGATCAGATGACTTCCTCTGGGGCTGTATTTTTTTTTCTTCTCTTTTTTTCTAGTACCCATGTCTTGTCTTTGGTTCCAAAGTTGGACATAGAATCCAAATGGGCAAATCAGGATTCTTCCTCAATGTGTTTCAGCCTGGTTGAGGGATTTTTCCAGGCAGTAAGGTATGAGCTCACAGTTACTGCTGACTATGTTTTCCAGTCCATAGAGAAAGATCACACTTACAACAGGGAATGAATCCCTTGTAGCTCAGACGGTAAAGCCTGCAATGCAGCCAACCAGGGTTCGATCCTGGTTTGGGAAGATCCCCTGGAGGAGAGCGTGGCAACCCATTCCAGTATTCTTGCCTGGAGAATTTCATGGACAGAGGAGGCTGGCAGGCTACAGTCCATGGGGTCGCAGAGAGTCAGAAAGAACTGAGCAATTAACACACACGTGAATCCAGAAAGAAAAAAAAAAAATGAAATAGCTGGATTTCTATCACTTGCGATGGAAAATATCAGGACTCAAGCACATATATTTACTTTGTAAAACTAAGAATGAATAACAATCACTGCTTTTGAAGCAGTCAAACATTAGCCATGGATAAAATCAAATATATTGTAAAAGGCATTTCTTTCCAATTTAAGATAGCTATCAAGCACTTAGGAGAATGAACAAAAGCATTTTCTTTCCAATTTCATATCTGAGTCATTCTTTCACTAAGAGAAGTAACCTATGCTTTCCTGGGCATTAGTTTTTTGTATCTATGATACAAAGATACTATTCTGAAAGTAATTTATAAAAATAGTAAGGGAATTTTACTCTTTAGGGAACTGAAGCATTCCCATGGACAGTGAAAAATACTGACAAAAGTAAGATATGAAAAGAGAGTACTTTGAATTTAATTTCTGCCTTGTTATTCCTATTATATATTAATACAACTAAATTCCCCTAATATCTCTGATGTCTATGTACTGAGTATTTCTTTATACCATTTACAGCTTTGGAGTTTTTAATCCCTCCCTGTCTTTATTTTTAGAGAAAGAGCACTCTAATAATCTGAGACTAGAGAGTATGTTAATAGTGGTATTCTCCCATAGTCTGTTGAATTTTCTAAATCGGATAGAATGACAAAGACTCTAAAGCTTATCCAGATGTGGTTTTATAATGATGTCACTAGGCTTTATTCCATAATCAAGGCCTCTAAAAATATAGTTTTAGCCTTTGTATCAGCAACAAGGTTAATGGAATATGCACCAAGGGTAAATACTTTAGCAGATTGTGTCATCAGGAAATATTTAAACACCATTTAAAAGGATTTAAAATAAGTAGATTTTATTTTACACTGACTAATGCACAGAAATATAATACAATAGAGCTGTTAACAAATAAACCTAATGCTTTTCTCTCTTCTCCTCATCCTTGTGCCATCTGTATTGTTAAGTCCAATTAGCTTTCTGCATTTGGAGTTCTAAATTCCTATTCCTTTCACCCACTGGAGACAATGGTTGCATAGGTTTAGCTGTGACTATTTCAAAGTAAAGTCATATTTCAATCATTTAATTTTAAGACAGATAAGTTCATGCTGTATCATCACTTAAATGGTTCTCCATTGCCTCAGAACAAAGATAAATATCTCAGCATTCCTATAGCACCTTTGATGATCTGACTCCCACTTTGCCTCTATTCTTGATCACTTCCTTAGGGTGCTTAGTCACATTAAACTGTGTGTTATTTTTCATGAGATGCACATTCATATCTCTGTGCTGTTGACTATCCCACTGTGGTCTTTAGGTCTGACTGTCCTTCAGCTCTGAAATGCTACTCTAAAGTCTGTAAAAATTCACCTCCTCTGTGGTACTTTATCTTCCTGATGAATCACCTCTTCTTTTGTTCTCTCCCATTACAGAAAATACCACAGAGTGAACAGCTTTATGTTTAGTTGCGTATCTTTTCCTCCAAGAAACAACCAAGAA
This sequence comes from Dama dama, assembly GCF_033118175.1. NCBI lineage: Eukaryota > Metazoa > Chordata > Mammalia > Artiodactyla > Cervidae > Dama > Dama dama. The sequence continues at coordinate 17,468,846 of NC_083694.1, forward strand.
TGCTTTGAGAAAAAAGCAAAAATATCTTAATCACATATGTAACATCCCACCTCCGATTTATAACTTGTACACAGTAGATGCTCGACTAATTTCCTGAATTAAACTATGTAGTTCAGAGACATGCCCCCAGGGGATGTTTGGCATTCAATTCAGTTCAGTCGCTCAGTAGTGTCCAACTCTTTGCGACCCCATGGACTGCCAGGCTTCCCTGTCCATCACCAACTCCTGGAGCTTGCTCAAGTTCTTGTCCATTGAGTTGGTGATGCCATCCAACCATCTCATCCTCTGTCATCTCTTTCTCCTCTTATGCTCAGTTCTTGCCAGCATTGGGATTTTTTCCAGTGAGCCAGTTCTTCCCATCAGGTGGCCAAAGTATTGGAGCTTCAGCTTCAGCATCAGCCCTTCCAATGAATACTCAGGACTGACTTCCATTAGGATTGACTGGTTTGATCTCCTTGAAGTCCAAAGGAGTCTCAAGAGTCTTCTCCAATACCACAGTTCAAAAGCATCAGTTCTTCAGTGCTCGGCTTTCTTTATGGTCCAACTCTCACATCCATATATGTTTGGTATAAAGGGTCTTTATTATGATTTAGGGCTTCCCTGGTGGCTCAGAGGGTAAAGTGTCTGCCTGCAATGCAGGAGACCTGGGTTTGATCCCTGGGTCAGGAGGATCCCCTGGAGAAGGCAATGGCAACCCACTCCAGTATTCTTGCCTGGAAAATCCCATGGACAGAGGAGCCTGGTAGGCTACAGTTCATGATGTCACAAAGAGTCAGACACGACTGAACGACTTCACTTTCTTTCACATTATGATTTAACAACAATAGTATTACTTCTACAACCAAAAGCATGTGTTCATGGATCATTTATTCTTTAAAAAATAAAAAGAGTTGTGAGCACTAACCATTTTTACATGCACTATCACATCTAATTCCCACAGCAAGTCTCTGAAGTAAGTACTGTTATTTCCATTTAATCAGGAAACCAAGGCTTATGAAAGTCACACCTGCATAATTCTGCCTCTGAACTTTGTGGTAGGAAGACTTCTAAAAATGAAACTAGTGACTCTCACCTTATAGGAATTCCTCCCATTTGAGGATGGGTGGCAGCTGTGAATGTGAGGACACATCATCCCCATGATTACCTTACCTTATATGAAAAAAAAAAAAAATTATCCTGGAACGCCCAATCTAATTATTATCATTTTTAAAACTGGAGTTTTCTCTACCAGGTAGGAGAAGTCAGAGGTTCAAAGGATGTAAGGATTTGATGTAAGAGATGATCTGCTTACTGACATGGATGGAGCCAGGAGAACATAGCCTCTAGAAGTTAAAAGCAGCCCCAGACTAACAACCAGCAAGGAAACAGTGACAACAGCCTCACCACAGCAAGGAACTGAATTCTGCCAACAGCCTGAATGAGCCAGGAAGCAGTCTTTACCAGAGCCTCCGGAAGAGAGGCTCAACTGCCCAAATCCTTGATCTTAGCCTCATAAGGCCTTAATGAGGAACCAAGCTGGGCTGCCTAAAACAAAATCCATTTACTAGTTCACAGTTCTATAAGTATTGTAATAGGAAGTTTGGGTGGATTTAGCCAGGTGCCGAAGAGTGATGCTTTTGAACTGAGGTGTTGGAGAAGACCCTTGAGAGTCCTTTGGACTGCAAGGAAATCAAACCAGTTAATCTTAAAGGAAATCAGTCCTGAACCAAAACTACCTGCTAGTGATGGAGGGCTTCCTGTGGAGGTGTGGGATGGCACGGTCTCATCACGGGGATGGGGCACTGCAGCAGGTCAGGAAGGTCCCCCTTGGCATAAACCCTCTTGGAGGTCACAACTAACCCTACCATAGAGCCCATAGAACCCAGGGCTGGGTGGCCGCAGGCCAAACAACTACCAGGGAAGTAGTGCAACCCAGCCCATCAGCCAATAACTGGATTAAAGCTTTACTGAGCAAAGCCCTGTGCACCAGAGCAAAACTCAGTTTTTCTCAATGCCAGTCCCTCCCATCAGGAAGCTTACACAAGCCTCTTAGCCTCAGCCATCAGAGGGCAGACAGAAGAAGCAAGAAGAAGCACAGTCCCACAGCAGCTAAAACGAAATCATATTACAGAAAGTTAATTATGAAGAAAAAGCAGAAAGTTATGTCCCAGATGAAGGGACAAGATAAAACCCCAGAAAAAACAACTAAATGAAGTAGAAGACATGCAACCTTCTGAATAAAGAATTCAGAAAAATGATAGTGAAGATGATCCAGGATCTCAGGAAAACAATAGAAAATATGCAAGAAATGTTTACCAAAGACCTTCAAAACTAAAGAACAAACAAACAGAGATGAATAATACACTAGAATGAATCTAGAGCAGAATAACTGAGGCAGAGAACAGGTAAATGACCTAGAGGATGGAATGGTAGAAATCACTGCCACAGAGCAGAATACAGAACAAAGAATGAAAAGAAATGAAGACACCTTAAAAGACCCCTGGGACAACATGAAATGCATCAACATTCACATTATAGGGGTCCCAGAAGGAGAAGAGAGAGAGAAAGGACCTGAGAAAATATATGAAGAGATAACAGCTGAAAACTTACCTAACATGGAAAAGGAAAGAGTCAACCAAGTCCAGGGAAACACAGAGAGTCCCAGGCAGAATAAACTCCAGGAGGAACACACTAACACACATAGTAATCAAACTGATGAAAATTAAGGGCAAAGATAAATGACAAATAACATACAGGGGAACTCTCATCCGCCTATCAGCTGATTTCTCAACAGAAACTACAAGCCAGAAGGGAATGGCATGATATATTTAAAATGATGAAAGGGAAGAACCTATAACCAAGAATACTCTATCCAGAAAGAGTCTCCTTCAGATTTGATGGAGTAATCAAAAGCTTTCCAGATAAGTGAAAGTTAAGAGAATTCAGCACCACCAAACCAACTCTATAGCAAATGCTAAAGGATCTTCTCTAGGCAGGAAACACAAGAGAAGGAAGAGACCTATAGAAAACAAACCCAAAACAATTAAGTAAATGGTAACAGGATTGATATATATTGATAATTAGCTTAAATGTAAATGGATTAAATGTAATAACAAAAAGACACAGACTGGTTGGGCAGATGAAAACATACATGTATGTACTTCCACTTAACACATCACTCTGCTTGATCCCTCCCAAATTCTGTGTAATTAATTTATATTGTTAAGTGAATCATGTTCCCATTATGGCTTGCAATTGCAATTATCTTCTATTTTTTGTCTGGCTATTGATTCTGAAAACTGATCAACATGTTTTACTATTTTGAAAAAAAGACAGCGACCAAGCCTGTGGTACTTTGTTACAATGGCAATAAGAAACTAATATGCTGACTCAGTATCTTGTCTCTCTTTAATTCTTACAGAATTCTTAGTTCACTCAGGATGCTCAGCTCAATTCTTCATTTACCAGCCTCCTTTCAAGCCACATGTGGATAGATGACTATGTTCTGGTCAGTGAGATATAAGCAGAGGTTGTGCAGATTTCTGAGAAGGCTCCTTAAAAGATGATAGAGGACAAAGGTGTTCACTTTTGCTCTTTCACCTTTCCTGCTTTCTGCCTGGAATACATCTGTGAAGGCTGACATTCTAGCAGACATCTTGGAAATATGAGGTACAACAGAGGCCTCCATCCCTTAATTGCTGAACCAACACCTCCAGATTTCTCATTACACTTTTTTATATTGAAAAAAAAAAAGATTGGATGTTAGAAATGAAGTCTAAAATCCAGGTGTTTATTTCTGGCAAAAGGGTGTGTCACATTATTGTTAGTAACACTGATATTAGTACTATTTAAGTCCTCAGGAGTGTTTCTGAGATGAGAAGCTCAGGCAAAGGAATGCATTTTATGAGAAGTGGCAGATATAGTGAATTTCATTTTAGGGGATTAGAGTAAAATGCCTGGAGCAGGAGGGTCCAATATGGTGGACAGAAAAATATTCGTGGCTTAGGAAAAATGTCTGGATTGGTGATGAGGACTGAGTCATCACAGGGATATTGTATGAAATGTTCCAAGAAGAACCCTGAGATAAATCAACATTTGTGGTTGGAAGGAAAAGAAAAGGCTAACACACCAGAGCTTGAGCAGTAACGGAAATTGAGAGGGTGGGTGCTGCAGACACTGGAAGCAGAATGTTCTGTGATGGAAAAAATGATCAACAATCTGTCCAAGAATCAGGAAATATATGGGCTTCATGTTCATCCTGGCTCTACAAGAATTTTGATAGCCTGGTGAGAATCATATTTCAACTGAGTTGTGAAGTCGTTATGGACCCAGTGGATAGCGAGTGGGTTTAATTTTGTGCCCTCTAAAGACATCCTCAAGTCATAACCCTCATACCTGTGAATGTGACCATGTTTGGAAATAGAGCTTTGGCAGACATGATCAAGTTAATAGAAAGTCATATTGGATTAAGGTGGGCTCTAAATTCAACATCACTGGTGTCCTTATAGGATGAGAGAAATCTGGACACAAGGAGGATACCAAGGGATGAGAGAGGTGGAGACTGGAGTGATGTAACTGCAAGTCACAGAATGCCACCAATTAGCCACAGAATACCACAAAATTAGCCACAGAATGCCAGAGATTGTAGTGACCATTGAAAGCTGGGATAGGCAAGGAAGAAGTTTCCACTAGAGTTCTCAAAGGGAGCAGAGCCCTACTGACACCTTGATTTAGGACTCCAGACCACAAGATAACACATTTCTGATGTTTTAGGCATCCAGTTTGTGGTATTTTGTGATAACAGCTCTAGGAAATATATATCAAGATTAGGAGGCAAAGAGAGTGAGCCAGTGGAGGTAGGAACTGTGAGGATGTAGTTGAGAAAGGCAAGGTTGATATCATAAGTGGAAGACGAAACTCAAAGACATGTTTTTCCCATGTTTGTCTTTTTCTTCCCCTTCCACGTGTAAGAGACCTGAGCCTATCATATACCAATGGAAGGAGCTAGGACAGGAGGAAAGAGAAAGACACAGGAAAAGTCAGACTACCAGACAGAGGACCTCAGCAAGGTAGGAGGAGGTCCAGAGAGGGATTAACCTTTTGCAGGGGCAGGAAAACTCTTTCTTTGTTTCCTAAAAGAAGAAGGGAAACATTGGTTCTGATATAGGGAAGGTTCTATGACAGCAAACTGAGGAATCTCATCCAAGAGCTTCAATCTGAGGTGATTTTTTGATGATGGCATTATATTCTGACCAGTATGAGGTGATAACTTATTGTTGTTTTCATTTCCATTTCTCTAATAATTAGTAATATTGAGCATTTTTTCATGTGTTTTTTGACCATCTGTATATCTTCTTTGGAGAAATGTATATTTAGGTCTGCTAAACATGGGACCAAGATTGCCGGGAGAAATATCAATAATCTCAGATACGCAGATGACACCACCCTTATGGCAGAAAGTGAAGAGGAACTAAAAAGCCTCTTGATGAAAGTGAAAGAGGAGAGTGAAAAAGTTGGCTGAAAGCTCCACATTCAGAAAACTAAGATCATGGCATCTGGTCCCATCACTTCATGGGAAATAGATGGGGAAACAGTGGAAACAGTGTCAGACTTTATTTTGGGGGGCTCCAAATTCACTGCAGATGGTGACTGCAGCCATGAAATTAAAAGATGCTTACTTCTTGGAAGGAAAATTAGGACCAACCTAGATAGCATATTAAAAAGCAAAGACATTACTTTGCCAACAAAGGTCCATCTAGTTAAGGCTATGGTTTTTCCAGTGGTCATGTGAGAGTTGGACTGTGAAGAAAGCTGAGTGCCAAAGAATTGATGCTTCTGAACTGTGGTGCTGGAGAAGACTCTTGAGAGTCCCTTGGACTGCAAGGAGATCCAACCAGTCCAACCTAAAGGAGATCAGTCCTGGGTGTTCATTGGAAGGACTGATGCTGAAGCTGAAACTCCAATACTTTGGCCACCTCATGCAAACAGCTGACTCATTAGAAAAGACCCTGATACTGGGAGGGATTGGGGGCAGGAGGAGAAGGGGACGACAGAGGCTGAGATGGCTGGATGGCATCACCGACTCAAAGGTCATGAGTTTGAATAAACTCTGGGAGTTGGTGATGGACAGGGAGGCCTGGCGCACTGCGATTCATGGGGTCACAAAGAGTTGGATACGACTGAACGACTGAACTGAACTGAACTGAAACATGGGACCTCAGAGACCAATTCAATCGACTTAAAATGGCTGAAGAAGAAATGGCCAGCTTTAGGGAAGAGTCAGCTTTCATTTATTTTAAGAAGATGTAATAAATACCCTATAAAGAGTATGAAGCCTTCTCTAACCATTTCCCACTGAAATATAAGCTCCATGAGACAGGGCCTTTGCATCTTTTGTTATCCTTTGGATCCTCAATGTTTAGAAAAGTATCAAGAGTCTACATCATAATATTCATAATGATATTCATTAATAACATTGAATAATCTTCACTGAATGAATGAACCATTCCAGATAAAAGTGGTTATCTTCTTTCTAAATAAGTTTCATTGCTTCATGGGGTATATCAATTTTTAAATTGATGTTTAACAGGTGCCTTATATTTTCTAATATGTTTGAGGTATTTGAGAGAGTTTTATAACAGTGTTAATCACAGCCATCAAATACATAGAATAGAATTTCAGGATGAATTGTATACTCTCAAAATTAATAAATTGGAATCCTAGCCCCAAGTACCCAAGAACATGACCTTAAATGAAAATAGAGTCACTGCAGTTGTCATTGTTAAGATGAAGGCATCAGGTTGGGCCCTAACCCCATATGACTTGTGTTCTTATAAAAAGAGGAATTTTGTACACAGGCAGCACAAGAGGAGAATGCTACGTGAAGATGAAGGCAGAGATTGGGGGGATGCTTCTACAAGTCACAGAATGCTAAAGATTGCCAGAAAACCACCAGAAGCTAGGAAGAAGCATGGAACAAATTCTTCCTTATAAGCAACCAAGCCCCCACCAACACCTTGATCTGGGACTTCCATTCTCTAGAACTGAGACAATCGATTTCTATTGTTTAATCCATCCAGCAATACTCTATTATGGCAGTCCTAGCAAACCTACACAAGTAGTTTAACCAAAAAATAATTCACTACATATTGGATAATTAAATGAAAAATTCTATGAAGCTACAGGAACAGCCTTCCTCATTAAAACTGTTTAGCACATTTAGCATATTAATTACTTCTGAATTATGCATCAGTGTTTGTTGTCATTTACTTTAAAATATTAATTTACTGATTCTCAGTGTTTCTTCAACTTTCAATTCATTTCAGCTCAATCCAATAAGAGATTATCAGATGCCAACTGGGTTCTTATTCCTATGGTACCTACTGTAGAGGTTATGAAAATAAGCAGTATGAGAACCGTACTCAATGTATCTATACTTTTCTTTGGAATCAAGGTCTATCGCCTTTAAAATAAGTTAATATTGCTAGAAAGAATGCATTCAAGTGACAAATTTATAGGAAAATAATATGAAAGAATCTGTGAGTCAAAGGAAGATGTGGGAATTAAAGTAGGTCATCAAATATGTGTAACACTTTGATGGGGGTAGATGGTGCTAGAGGTACAGAGAATGCCACACTTGATACTGGTTAAAAGGAAACAAGTAAGCTGATCAATCTAATTAGATATCAAAATAAATACTAGAGAGAACTAAAAGATACATGTTGATAGGTGAAGGCAATCAGAGTCCTGAAATATCCATCTTTTGACCAATTTTATTTTATATATATATATATATATATATATTAAAATGGGGAAAATACTACAAAAATTCAGCTCTATAATAACTGAACTGTAATAAATTTAAAAGATAAAACAACTCATTCAGAGACAAGGAAATGAAACACTAGAATCCCATTCCTGGGAGATAACCACTGTTAAGACTTTGGTGTATATTCCTGCTGCTGCTGCTAAGTCGCTTCAGTCGTGTCCGACTCTGTGCGGCCCCATAGACGGCAGCCCACCAGGCTCCCCCGTCCCTGGGATTCTCCAGGCAAGAACACTGGAGTGGGTTGCCATTTCCTTCTCCAATGCATGAAAGTGAAAAGTGAAAGTGAAGTCGCTCAGTTGTGTCCGACTCTTAGCGACCCCATGGACTGCAGCCTACCAGGCTCCTCCGTCCATGGGATTTTCCAGGCAAGAGTACTGGAGTGGGGTGACATTGCCTTCTCCTAGACAGACATATTCATATATGTATGTATACAAATCCATGTATACATACATACATGTATATACACATATATTTTACTAACATAGACTCACATAATACATGCCATTAAATGTTTAACACCTTTCCACATTGTTAAATATTATATTCTATTTAAATTTTAGAATATAGTTGATTAACAATGATGTGTTAGTTTTACTAACTAACTGGTATGCTCAAAGTGATATAGTTATATACATACAAGTATTCATTCTTTTTCAAATTCTTTTCCCATTTAGGTTATTAGAGAATATTGAGCTGAGTTCCCTTTGCTATTCAGTAGCTCCTTGTTGGTAAATGCAGTAGTGAAATGCTCTTCTATAGCACTGTAAGCTGTATCGCCACACAAGATTCCACTAGTGGATATGTAGAAGTTTTTTGCTGGTGTATACTGGCCAGTGATTTCATTTGCTAAGTTCTAACTTCCTAGAAGAAGTGTTTCTATAATTATTTCTCAGTTTTGGACTTGGCGGATGAGGTAGATGGTTCATTTTACAAATATTCCAACGCCTTTCTGCAAGGCAGAAAGGCAACAGCTGGTACTGTCATAGTCACAACCTAGAGATCAGAGGGTTCAGGATACAGGTGCAGGATTACACAACATCACTCCTTTGATTCATCCTCCTTCTTACATTATCCAGAAGAAACCAGGGAAAAAAAAGAACACACAGTCCGAGTCCATTCATGCTATGTACAAGAACAGTGAAACAAACTTATGCTAAACAGTCAGGAAAGTGGTCACCTGAGTCAGGAGATAAGACTTGAAGGCAAAAGCAGGAAGCTTCTAGGGTGCCAATAATGTTCTGTGTTCTAATCTGGGTGCTGGTCCATGGATGTGTTCACTTTGAGAATATTCTTCAATGTGATACTTCAGATGTGCTTCTGGTGTGAACTTATCATTCAATTAGGAAGCTTTAAGAAATAAACTTAAAACAATGGCAGTTCTCAATGCTCAAAATAGCAGGCAGGCTCTATTCACAAAACTTTCAATGGAAGGAAAGATTCCATCATCCTTTTCAGGATTTAACTCCACTGCTTTTTAAACTGAATCTGATACCCACAAATCCTCTGAAATCCCTTCAAATCAGGAGCCTTTTCTTATCATTTAAAAGTATAATATTCACCAACTAGGTTAATGGATCACAGGTAATAATTGGGTACAAATCTTAAAATATAAATTTAAACATAATTCTTCACACACTTGTGCAATGCAGAAGCATCTTCAAGTAAGAGTGACACTTAGGTTGTATTGTTTACAAGAACAACTGATATTTAAACATTTTATACAAGTTATTTCATTTCACTTGACCCTTTATTACTAAGTGAACAGGACTTTTTAAAGTAAAGCATCCATTGCAAACTATTACATTTAGAATGGATAAACAACCAGGTCCAATATATAGCACAGGGAACTATATTGAATATCTTGTGATAAACCATAATGGAAAAGAATATTTAAAAAGAGTGTGTATATATGTGTAACTGAGTCACTGTGTTGTATAGAGGAGATCAGCACTAAATTGAAATCAATTGTACTTCATAAAAAAATTAAAAGTAAAGCATCCATTGTTAACCCAAGAATCCGGGATGTTGCTAAACCTTAAGCAGCCCTTCTGGAGTCTTTGATCACTTAGTAACTTGGCCTCTGAAAGCTTTCACTTCTTTTCATTATTTGGTTTTTTCCCCTTTGTATCCTCAAGGCTTCTTAGACTTTACAATTTAATGCTATGTGTCTGTGACATCAAAAGGGCATAAAAGTATGACTTAGTTTGTAATAGGGAGGCAACATCACTCGTAGATGAGATCACTGCATTACCTAGAAACCCTCCCAGGCTCTGTCTTAATAATACTCTGCCTTATGGGTTAGAACACAAGTTTGTTGACAGTATTCCCCTCAGTAACATTACTTTATGTGAGAGCAGTGATTTAGGATCACTGCACTATGGTATTCAAAAATGCAAAATGAAAGAAAATATCAAGGTTAAAGCAAAGTTTTATTTTGCTACGAAAATATGTTTCATAAAGCATCAGTATAAATGAATATAATTTAACTCAAATTTGTAGTGTTGATAAGGTTCCTTATGATGCTTGGTTAGAAGTACCTAACCTTTAAATGCTTTTTATTGCGCCATAAGCAGTCCAGCTTCTTTAGCCATAAACGTCTCATCGTAAGACTTAAGTGTTTGGAAGGTTCAAGATGAGCATTTCTATTTTGCTGTTTATACATGGTTCTTTTTGACCTTGGTAAATAAGGCCAAAAAAAAAAAGTTTTAGCACTTTCAGTGGTTAAAGATATAAATGCTCACTATCTGACTTTACTAGTATTGTATCTGCTTTTCCTCTCTCCTTCTCTCTCTCTTTGCCTCTGCCTCTCTCTTTCTGTCTCGATCACTCTTACACACACACACACACACACACACAAACACACTCCTTACATCACTCTTATCCTGGTCTTACTGTCTCAGTGATCGAAGCTCAGATCCTAATGGAGATGCAGAGTGCTAGAAATCAACCACTTATTCAATCATAAGACTACTATAGATTTCCAAGACATTACACTTGAAAATATTCATGTTTTAAGGTTTGATGTCAGATTTAATTATTTTAGGGAGTGCCTTTTGACCATTCCCTCTGTGAAATTTTAGTATTTATAAGCCCTGATGGTTTAGGCTAGGTTAAGAGAAGAATTGAACTGAGGGATCCTTCTTCTTTCTTCACTGATCAGCACAAGTCACAAAAACCTCCTTGTCATGCTCATGTTATACTTCTCCCAATGACCACCATCTTGCTATCCTTGTTTCCAAAATCTTTGCAAGTTTCTGTGAACCATCTCACAAACTTCTTAAAGATTGCCACTTTCTGGTACGGTGCTCATTTAAAATGAGGATGATCTGGTTGGCTACAGTTTGGATGGTCATCATCAATCAGGATGCCATCTAGCCTGAACTTTTGAAACAATCCAAGTATGTTGTGAACAGGCTCACAAAAGGTGTCTTTTTTTCTCCTTTATGAACATATGGTATACACACACGTTAAGTGGCTTCACAATAGCTCTGCTGGTTATATCAATATAGGTCCTTCAATCTTCCAATAATGTTTTTAATCACAAGCTTTAAAGAACAATTGTTTTTACCTTGAAATTCTTAAAAATCTGTTATGAGACAGAAATAAGAGATTAATGGAGATCTTGCAAAAAAAAGATAAATGGCACCACCAGAATACCACAAAACTGGGGGAAAAATTAATTGAACCTATACTTTTGATAAATATTTATTTTTTGCAGAAGAAAAATGCATACTAGTTTAAGCTGTCATTATACTAACCTACATCCTATTTTTCATATTATTAGTAATACATAATATGGTAGTTTATATTCAAAAATAAAACCAGAATGTATATACCTCATGTATTTATCCAGAAATACACCAAGGTTACTATGGTTACGAAAAATCCATTACCTTTGAATACAGAATGAAAAAGTTTGACTTAAAGTATGTGCTATTTATTATAGCAAACATCAACAGCCTTCAGGAGGTTCTCTAACTGGATTCATTTTTCAGTGTCATAACTGACCCACCATTCTACTAGCTTATGGCCTATGCAAGGCAAAAAATTTGAACTGTATGCATTTTTAAATATATTTTGTACTAACTCAAGGTGCAGTGCTGCCTTTGACTTTTAATGCTTCATATTTAAGAGAAAGAAGAAAAGCATTCCAGCCACCTAGATGCTAAGTGGCGTTTGAATTGAAATGCATTTACTTTGACCTGTATCCACCATGGTGGCAAGATTCTTTTTTTTTTTTAACACATAGCAGAAGAATGTTAGTTCTATGTGGAAACTTAAAAGGAAGCTACAAATAAATGGAGTAAGAGCGAGAAAAAAAGTTGACACCTTGAATATTTAGGAGGGGATATTAAGCCAAGTTATTGAGAAAGTTTTTTGTGGTATAGAATTGCAAGGAATTGCAAATAGTGCAGATGCTTAAAACCAGAAAAAAAAATGGTATGAAACAGTGCTTAAAGAAGTTTCAAAACTAATCCTCATCCCTACTAAATTTTTGCTCATCAAGACTATGATTAGTCAAATCAAAGTAAAATATAAGTCACTAATCATCATACAAAAAGTATGCAGTAAATAAGGAGTTAAATGTGTAAATAAAAATAATATTTTCAACTTGTAAAACTGTCAAAGACATAAGGATATAACATTCACTTCTGATGAACTTTTCTGGAAAACAATGAAAAATGCATATCAAATATTCTGAAAAAGTTTGCTACATTTGACTTAGCTATTTCCCTTTTAGAGATCTAGCAAACAAAGATTTATGTATGATAATATTTATCACAAAACATTTAAAACAGAGATAAATCAGGAACTTTTGAATTTTTAAGTGGCTAAATGCATGAGTGTATATCCATAAAATAGAATACAGCAAATATTTCTAGAAAAATCCTTCATACTATGGGATGTATTCACAATAAGGGAACATGCAAGGATTCCAAATTTTACATTATAGCTCAATTTTGTTAAAAAGAATAAAGTGCTAGAAGGAATTACATCAAATATTAGAGCATCTATCTGTAAGATGGGATATCTGCATGTTTTAAATTATCTTCAGTAAACATGTGTCATTTTTATAACTAAAAACTGCTATCAATTATTTCTCTAACCTAGCTGAATGCATCCTCCATTTCTCAGTCTCTCTGTGAACTGACATTTCAGCACTGGAGAGATTCATTTTAGTGACCCGACACTCTCGCTATTACTGACAGCACCGGCCCTCGTGGGAAAGGATAGAAGTTCCATCTGCAAACTACTTAGCGTGGAAAGAACATTGTGTCACAACAATCCAGACACAGAGACACGCCATGAGCGCGACTGCATCATAAGACATTATATGGTGGAACACGGCAGGATTTAAAGTGCGTGTAGAAGCTAAGGCGAGACCCAGTGACCAGAGCAATTTCCTCCATCAGCTTGTTCCAGTGCTGTGCCTGGTCGCTTAGTTGTGTCCAACTCTTTGCGAACCCATGGACTGCAGCCCACCAGGCTCCTCTGTCCATGGGGATTCTCCAGGCAAGAGTACTGGAGTGGGTTGCCATGCCCTCCTCCAGAAGATCTTCCCAACCCAGGGATCGAACCCAGGTCTCCCACATTGCAGGCTGATTCTTTACCATCTGAGCCACCAGGGAAGCCCCAGCTTGTTCCTGGCTCACTTCAAATGGCCAGATTCCCTCTCCCATCCTGTCTTTTCTGTGATTTTGAGTGGGCAGGGGGACTTTGAAAAATAACAAAAATTTAGTGTATACTGCAAATACAAAAATCTTAGAGTTGAAAGAGATCTAAAGGGCCATTAAATTCACCTTGCATGCAAGTTGTAGAATCTCAAGAAAAGTGAGCATTCAGCCTTTGCTAATAGAGAAAACACTCACTTCAGGATGCTGTTAAGAACTTAATTATACTTTCCAAGATTTGCATATTAAAACCTTAACCTTCAATGTGGCTATATTTGGAGGTAGGGCTTTTGAACAGGTGATGAAGGTTAAAATGGGGTTATAATGATAGGTCCCTAATCCAATGGTTCTGATGCTACTACAGAAAAAGGAAGAGACAGCGGGGGTGCACACAGATGAAGACCACGTGAAGCACAGGGAGAAGTTGGCTGTCTGCAACTTAAGGAGAGAGGCCCCAAGAGAAACCAAACTGCCAACACCCTAATCTTGAACTGCTAGCCTCCAAAACGGTGAGAAATAAATTTCTGTTGTTTAAGTCGTCCAATCTGTGGTATTTGGTTATGGCAGTCTTAGGAGATCAACGCAGGTGCTCAGGGTTTTAAAACCAGCTTCCAGCTCCCTTTCTGAGTTGTGATAAATAATAAAATGTGTCCAATAAGTAGAATGCATAGAGATGAGAAGAATAGACTTTGACACCAGATAGACTCAGACTTGAATCAGTTCTTCCAGTTGCTGACTAGGATTTCTTGACATCTCTGGGCCTCAGTTATAACATTTGAATCATCCTATACAACTTTAAATCCTATAATATCGATTTGATTTAGTTCCTCTCCTTAGTGATTAACATTGCATTCCTACTGTGCTTTGTATTTTCTGACATTTGGAGATAAAAGCAACAAGTAATAGAGGTGCTTGTAAGATGCCTGAGGAATTGGGGGAAAAAATGCTATGAGTCTTATCAGAGAATGACCTTCATCAAAAAATCTACAAACAATAAATGCTAAAGAGGGTGTGGAGAAAAGGAAACCCTTCTACATTATTGGTAGCAATGCAAATTGGTGAAGCCATTAAGGAGAACAATATAGAGGTTCCTTAAAAAACTCAGTATAGAACTACCAAATGACACAGCAATTCCACTCCTGGCATATACCTGGAGAAAACCATAACTCAAAAAAGACACTAGCACCCCAAAGTTCACTGCAGCACTATTTACAATAGCCCAAAGATGGAAGCAACCTAAATGTCTGTCGACAGAGGAATGGATAAAGAAGATGTGGTACATATATACAACAGAACACCACTCAGCCATAAAGGAATTAAACTGTGCCATTTACAGACACAAGGATGAAACTAGAGACTGTCACAGAGAGTGAAGTCAGTCAGAAAGAGAAAAACAAATATTGCTTATTAATGCACATATATGAAATCTAGAAAAATGGCACAGATGAAACTATTTGCAAAGCAGAAATAAACACACAGACAGAACAAATTATGGACATCAGGGGGAGGAAGGTGGGGTAGTGGGATGAATTGGGAGATTGGAATCGATATATACACTATTGATATATACAGTATTGAAACTTTGTATAAGATAGGTAACCAATGAGAACCCACTGTATAACAGGGAATTCTACTCAGTGCTCTTTGGTAACCTAAATGGGAAGGAAATCCAAAATAGAGGAGATATATGTATACATATAACTCAATCATTTCACTATACAACACTGTAAAGCATCTATACTTCAATGAAATTTTTTAAAAAAATTCTACCTACAGGATGAAAACCACTGAAGAAGCCATCATCATTGCAACTAGAAAAGATGGTTATGGACACTATAAAAATACCCCACTTTCTTAGAGTTGAGGAATCTATTATACTCTGCTAACACTTGCCATGAACTTTCAATGCAGACACTCTAGTTACATGAGTCTGTTAAGGATTCAAGACAACATAATACAGAATTAGCATTATTTTTTAGCTGGTACGAGCAAGCAGTTTGAATTTAGGCCTCCTCTCTTCCCCACCCTGTTCATTTTCTGGCTTTGCAGTGCCATCTTATGTAGCATTTTGTACATTTTGGAAATCTTCAAGGTCCACACTCTGAGACCTGCCATCAGCCACACCACTTCCCTGTAGATGAGGTCAGCTTTCACTTTGCACAGGGAAGAGGTCTTGGTTTCTTTTTCTTGGGTTTCTACATGTCCCCTCCTCTTTTCCCTGTTGTTTTTTCTTTCCCACCCTATTCCTGCTCTTCACCCCTTTGTGATCCTCTTTCTTTGTTCCCAGGAGTCATTTGACTTCATTCATTCCCTTATTCTCTACCGCCTCTGATCAGTGCTGGAAATGCAGTCATGAACAAGACAGACATAGCCCTGTCCTTACGATGCTCATGGTTTCGTGGGCAAAACAATAAGTCAACAAGCAGCCTAGTGCAAACCAAAGAGTGAGGTGGGCGTAAAGGCAGTCAGCGAGCACACAGGGTTACACCTGACTTATTCGGGGGCTTCCCTGAAAACATCTTATAGGAAGTGTCTACAGTGTGCCCGAAAGCTGTGCTGTCCCCATTACACATGATGATACAGTTGGTCCTAATAAGTGCTTTGCATATTTACTAACACGTGGGTAAAGTTCATTCCAAGATGTGGTTTCATTTCCACTGAAATGAATTCTGTGGCCAATAACTTTTAGTTAAAATAATGCCTTCAGATATTCCTAGGGCAAGGGTCATCTATTTTTAGTTGACTTTTAGTATTTGTTTTTTAGTTTTCTTGACTAAGTGTACTTTACTCAGAACATGCTAGGTGTTTTATCTATAGTTCTAGTTCTCTTCAAAATCCTGAAAGTTTCAGTTATCTCCATTTAATAGTTTCAGAAACTAAGTCTCACAAGTTACATAACTGGTTTTAAGACCATATTCTCTTCATCATAACTAGGATGCCTGAGATGGTGTCAAAGTCTAACTCTCATAGGCTGTGTGGTCTTGAGCAAGTTGCTTAACCTTCCTGTGCCTCAATTTTCTCATTTGTAAATTAGGAGTAGTGATAATACCTACCTCAGAGAATAAGTATTACAAAATTCTATCCAAGTATGATGAATAAAATATAAAAGCAATAGTTCCTGTGCTGTGAGGCCTCTCAGACTAGAGGACACAAAAGGTGTGAGCTCTGAGAACATAACTGGGTGGATGAAAGACACAGCCCTGCCCCAATACTCCTCTTTCCTATGTCTGTACGTGCTGCCATAAAGTCGTGAGCACCAAGGTGGGCAACGGGGTACCATGTCTGGCTGATTCTCTGTTACAGCCTTAGTGTGTGCATGCTAAGTCACCTCAGTCATGTTTGACTCTCTGCGACCCTGTGGACTGTAGCACACCAAGCTTCTCTGTCCATGGGCTTCTCCAGGCAAGAACACTGGAGTGGGTTGCCATGCCCTTCTCCATACAACCTTAGTACCTGGCACTAATGTGAAGGAGTGAATTCATTAAAAATTAACCCTGTCTCTGACTCAAACCTGTTGTGACCTTTCATGAAGACTTTTAATATCTCTAACACTTCGGTTTTCCATCAATTCATATTTGATTAATGATGTCTCACCTAGCAGTTACATACAGTACCTAAAATATCATAATATATAAGGCTATAATTAGCATACAAGTATAAACATGATTCAGACTCCAGACAACATACATAATATAGACCACCTGTGTTTCACAAGGTTTTGAGCAATTCCCTTTCTCAAGTGTCCTGACACTTTATAATATGACATGGGCAGATATACCATGTTTCTTCCAAATGGTCTAAAATTCAGGCCACACTGAGTCACACTTCTGAGTCTTAAGATTATTCCACATTCATGAGGATTTTAAAGGGATGAACATGTGTCAGTGGTATTTGTTTGAAATGACATCACTGCCTCAGTTGAACTGACATGACATCATCGTTCACTGTGAGTGCGGCTGGGAACGACACTGGGTCCCAGCTACAACCATGTGATCAGTAGGAGGTAGAGGAATCATATGCCAAGCTCTTTGTGTTGATACATTTCCAAAGCCCCCTCTGCACCCCTCTGAGTAAAGGTATGTTAGTAGAAGGATTCAGCTAAGAAACAGGGTCAACAGTAGAGAAGACACAGTAAGACAGCCTTGGGGGAAGGAAGTCAGTACAAGCCCCTTTCCATTTTTCCAACTTTGGCTTCACTGTCAGGGCAATGTAACTACAAAGATCATGGAAGTTGAGTGATTTAACAGGAGACAAAACTTAAGTAACCCAACTTTTAAATCTGCATTCTCAGATAGCTATAAATTATAGTTTATAGCTATCTTACATTTATTAGTTTGGAAGTACATATACTTTAATATAGACTATAACTACTTACTAATACCTACAGAAGTCTTACCTGTGACTGTGTAGTTCTCTCCATTGCCTGAGTAGATTAGCATCCCATCCATGTATAAAGAGTACTGAGTTATAATACCATTTGCTTTTTGAGGTGGATTCCAGGAGAGTAACAAAGAATGGGGAAGGGATTTGGCTACTGGTGGCTGAACCTGTTGTGGGGCTGTGGGAAAAATAAAAAGACTTATTGATTATAATTTTAGTTTATGTTTCTAATTTAAACTTTTCAGACCCAAACCAATAAATGGACTAGACTTGACATCCATGCATGGAAATGTCCCTGATTCGTGGGTATCTTATCAGTAAACCAATAATGGACCCAAACCAATGGAGTAGACTTGACATCCCATGCATGGAAATGTCCCTGATTTGTGGGTATCTTATCAGTAATTGCTTTAGTACTAAATACTTGCCTTGAATTTATGAAAATTTGCATCAGCCATAAATGGTGAGTATTTATATTAGTTCACTTAACTGATTCTTGTGTTACTTCATCAATAGTATTACTAATCCATAATCTTTACTTGGGGCTATGCCTTTCAAAGCAAAATAAACAGAATTCCTACCCTTGAGGAGCTTTTGATCTAACATGAATAATGCTAGGTGGCCCATAATTGATATAACAAACCTATATGCAGCCATAAAAATAGCCATAAAACACTGCATAAATTAAATTTATTATACATGAAAACTATATTGTTTTTTTAATAAAGGGTGTATGTCCATTTCCAATAAATTGGAATCTCAGAAACTGAAAAAAAACTTTTAGAAAATGATCCTAACCATACCTATAGCTTGGTAATTTGGTAATAAATTTAAGAAAAATCTAGAAATTGGGAAATAACAAGAAGGAAATGGTGAACTGGAGGAGTAGGAATCCCTCTGGGGTCAAGTTGTGAAGTAGGTTTGGAGGGTACCAGGCAAAACCTGGTCAGAGAATGTAGTGGATGAAGAGAAAACAGTGAGATATAGGATGGCCTGTGCCACATTGGAGTTGGTGGAAGTAATGAGGAAAGGGGATGATTACACGTGCCTCAGCAGAAGCAAAGACACACTGTGAAAACAGTGCTGGCACTGGGAGACCAGACGGAGTGAATGTCGAGAAAACACAGAACATGCGTCACCAATGCTGTAGGCCGGGTGAGAGGGTTCTGGTGAGGTCAGGTGCAAGGCATGAAGAACAAAGGGTCACCAGAAGGGTTTTGCAAACGTCTGTCTTCTGTCCTGGTTATACCAGATGGACCATTGTCTTTCTTTA
This sequence comes from Dama dama, assembly GCF_033118175.1. Classification (NCBI taxonomy): domain Eukaryota; kingdom Metazoa; phylum Chordata; class Mammalia; order Artiodactyla; family Cervidae; genus Dama; species Dama dama. The sequence goes on from NC_083694.1 coordinate 17,487,978, forward strand.
CACATCTCTGTGAGTGGTTCTTGCTTTAAGGATTTAGAAGAGGTGTGGGGTGGGAGGAAGAGAAGTGGGGAAAGGGGATGAATGGATACTGAAACAGAGAGAGACTGCGGCCTCTTTTCCTCTAAAGATCAACCTTTTAAATCTCCTGAATAACTTTACAGCTAGACAGCAAGAGAAATGTGTAACCCGTCTTATCCGGGAGAGAGAAATACGAAGTAACAATGCTTTAAATGTTTTGAGAGCTGTTATTTCTTGAAGAGATGTGTTCTGACGCTTGAGCAAAGCTTTCGCTTTGGAGTGCTAAAATATTTTCTCTTTCCCACTGCCTTCCTAATGTAAGCTTTCTGAAACATTAATTTATGCCAACAGTTTGCAAGCTCCACATACAACAAAAGTGAGACTTGAATCGGAAGGAACTGGGCCATGATTAATAATGCCTCGATTGGCGTTTGGAGGTTCCATCACACTGAAATAATTGTTACCCGTGCTGGTGTTTAGCAGTTAAAAGAGACCATGGAAATCAACCGTTTGATTCTCAATTTCATACTGTGCCATACAATCAATTCTTTTTAGTCAGACTGTCTCTAGATTTACTTCTGAGCCATAGTAAAATGAGGAAGCTTTCATTAATCTTTCAGATGCTTCATATTAATGACAAGGCTCTTGCATGAACAATGTAACAGCAATTAAAAAGCCCATTAATCTGCATTACCGCTATTAAAGATGCATGTCATTAAAGGGTATGGAGTTTGATTCATTTTCGCACCCCCCCCCCCAAAAAAATGGAGCAATTATGGCCTGGCAATGCACTTTGTCATCAAATTAGGTTGGGGTTTTCTAGCAAATGGCCTTGCAGTATTTAGCTCTTCTCCTGTTTTATTATTCATGACTGAAATGTGGAAGTCAAGACCTTTGAAATTACTTTACCTTCTTGTGGAGTAGAGATGTTCAATGCATGCGAGCTCTCAGTACAGCCAGCCAACGTGCAAGCAGCGAGGGTTACTGCATAGTTTTTGAAGGGCAGCAAGCCTGTCAGTGTGCCTGTGATAAAAGGGGACAAAGGGAGGTCTGCATGTTTACCACAAGCCATGAAGAGGACTGTGTGTGTGTATACGTGTGAGACAAAAAGGTAGACACACAGAGGATAAAAAACAAAACATATGCTGCTTAAACCCATTTTCCTGCCCATGTGTTGACTGTAGAATACAGCAACTAGTGAGAAAAAATTGTGAGACCAACTTCTTGTTAAGACAGTTTTAAATAGCATTTTCCCCAACGAACTTCTCAGGACACTAACGCCCTGAGATGTTTCTCCTGAAAAAATGGGGAGTTCCACATATATAGTTCATAGAGCAGAACCCAGTGTATCTGATAGTAAAGACAGACACCATCCCATTCTGGGATCCTAGTTCTCCTGGGGAGACAAAACACCTTCATTTTCTTTTACCTTGCATTTTTCAACCGTGTTTAGCTAGAGAGTCCATCTTATGTGACATCTATTAACACATGTTAGGAGATGCTACTCCCAAGAGTGATTTCATTATTTTAACAGTAGGATACATGTATACAAACTATTTATTCATGTTGCAGCTAAAACGAATATGCAAATCCACACAGTTAAACAATTAGCCAATTAGATAATTATGCTTTTGTACTTCTCCTTGCAAAATTATTAGTTTATTTAATTAAGACACCTGCCTTAAACAGAAGCATTGCCCACAGAAGTGTTGAATTAACCTGATTTGGTGGTGGATATATAAGATTTGTTCGGCAATTAAAGGTGCCTGCAGAAATGAAAGCACATTTTGTTTACTGGTGTTTGTAATCAAGACAGAAGCTCTTTATTTAGTTAATCCCCTGAATTAAGGAAGTATCAAAAATATCATTTGTGTATTTGCTCACCCATGTTTTTCATTGTGGCTTTTAGAGCTGTTTTTATCCCCAATCACATGGATTGTCATCATGCTTACAAAAAGATGGTTCTACTCACGGTATCCTTATATTGAGTAAACTTTGATTGTTACAATGTGACAGCTGATGGCTTTCATCATTCAACAACAAATTTTAAAATGCATGTTTGCCTATTCCCTTTCCCTGATAGAAAGGATAGAGAAATTAAAAGAGCAAAGACCAGGATGAAATAAAGACCACAGCCCCTATTTGCTCTGGCCCTTCACACTGGCCCTGGGTCCCCAGTGCTGCCTGTAACTCTTGAATCTAGCAGGTCCCCAAGCATCCCCCTAGGCCACGCAACCCTCTTGGCTGCATTTGGCACCACCATCCTCGCCCAGGGCCAAAGATGCCAGAAGCCGACGAACTGACACACAACGCATGTGACCATCTCATGCCAAATGCTGCTCTGATTTCAAAACACCTTCACATTGTCACCTTCTGCTTTCTCTCACTCCTGCCACTGTGACTGTCATTTCTTGAATCTCCCAGATCATGACCCACATTCTAAACTCACCTTTTAAAATGGGATTATTTCTCTTCCTCCAAAAGTCTTAAAGGAAGGCTTACAGCATACATCTGCAAATTCAACATGTAGGGATTTTGTAATTAAGAGCAACGATGCTCAGGAAAGATGCTTGGGTCCAGATGCAACTTCTACTACTGTTTTATGGTACGGGTTTGGGCAGGTTGATCAGATTTCTGTGCCTTAATCTTCTAATGCACTGCAGATAGATAATAATAGCACCTGTCTTGGAGGAGAGGTCTCACAGGAATAATACAGTATCATGGGGCTATGAGATGGGGGTATTACAATATTCATCCCAAAGTGTTACAATCAGGATTAAATGAGCTTAGGAATATAATGTTCTCAACACAGAGACAGAGGAGGAGAGAACTCTAGCACAGTGCCATGACAGCCAAAGCTATGTGGTCATTGCAATCCAGTTTCTGTCTGCACTCTGCTATTAAACAATGATTTTTATCTTTTAAAGATCACTCAGCTCAGTTCAGTTCAGTCTGCAGTTGTGTCTGACTCTTTGCGACCCAATGGACTACAGCACACCAGGCTTCCCTGTCCATCACCAACTCCCAGAGATTACTCAAACTCATGTCCACTGAGTTGGTGATGTCATCCAACCATCTCATGTTCTGTCATTCCCTTCTCCTCCCGCCTTCAATATTTCTCAGCATCGGGTTTTTTTCAAATTAATCAGTTCTTCACATCAGGTGGCCAAAGTATTAGAGTTTCAGTTTCAGCATGAGTCCTTCCAATGAATATTCAGGACTGATTTCATTTAGGATGGACTAGTTGGATCTCCGTGCTATCCAAGGGACTCTTAAGAGTCTTCTCCAGCACCACAGTTCAAAAGCATCAATTCTTCGGCACTCAGCTTTCTTTATAGTCCAACTCTCACATCCATACATGACTACTGGAAAAACCATAGCTTTGACAAGACAGACCTTTGTTGGCAAAGTAATGTCTCTGCTTTTTAATATGCAGCCTAGATTGGTCATAGCTTTCCTTCCAAGGAATAAGCATCTTTTAATTTCATGGCTGCAATCACCATCTGCAGTGATTTTGGAGCCCAAAAAAATAAAGTCTATCACTGTTTCCCATATATTTGCCATGAACTGATGGCACAAGATGCCATGATCTTAGTTTTCTGAATGTTGAGTTTTAAGCCAACTGTTGCACTCTCCTCTTTCACTTTCATCAAGAGACTCTTTAGTTCTTCTTCACTTTCTGCCATAAGGGTGGTGTCATCTGCATATCTGAGGTTATTGATATTTCTCCTGGCAATCTTGTTTCCAGTTTGTGCTTCATGCAGTCAAGCATTTCTCATGATGTAATCTGCATATAGGTTAAATAAGCAGGGTGACAATATACAGCCTTGATGTACCCCTTTCCTGATCTGGAAACCAGTCTGTTGTTCCATGTCCAGTTCTAACTGTTGTTTATGACCTGCATACAGATTTCGCAGGTGGCAGGTGAGGTGGTCTGGTATTCCCATCTCTTTCAAAATCTTCCACAGTTTGTTGTGATCCACAAGTCAAAGGCTTTGGCATAGTCAATAAAGCAGAAGTAGATGTTTTTCTGGAACTCTCTTGTTTTTTGATGATCCAGGGATGTTGGCAATCTGATCTCTGGTTCCTCTGCCTTTTCTAAATCCACTTTGAACATCTGGAAGTTCACAGTTCACATATTGCTGAAGCCTGGCTTGGAGAATTTTTAGCATTACTTTGCTAGTGTGTGAGATGAGTGCAATTGTGTAGTAGTTTGAACATTCTTTGGCATTTTCTTTCTTTGGGATTGGAATGAAAACTGACCATTTCCAGTCCTGTGGCCACTGCTGAGTTTTCCAGATTTGCTGGCATATTGAGTGCAGCACTTTCCCAGCATCATCTTTTAGGATTTGAAATAGCTCAACTGGAGTCCATCACCTCCACTAGCTTTGTTCACAGTGATTCTTCCTAAGGCCCACTTGACTTGGCATTCCAGGATGTCCTGCTCTAGGTGAGTGATCACACCATTGTATTATCTGGGTAGTGAAGATCTTTTTTATATAGTTCTGTGTATTCTTGCCACCTCTTCTTAATATCCTCTGCTTCTGTTAGGTCCGTACCATTTCTGTCCTTTATTTTGCCCATGATTGCATAAAATGGTCCTTTGGTATCTCTGATTTTCTTGAAGATATCTCTACTCTTTCTCATTCTATTCTTTTCCTCTATTTCTTTGCACTGATCACTGAGGAAGGCTTTCTTGTCTCTCCTTGCTATTCTTTGGATCTCTGCATCCAAATGGGAATATCTTTCCTTTTCTCCTTTGCCTTTTGCTTCTCTTCTTTTCATAGCTATTTGTAAGGCCTCCTCAGACAACCATTTTGTCTTTTTGCATTTCTTTTTCTTGGCAATGGTCTTGATCACCACCTCCTGTACAATGTCACAAACCTCCATCCATAGTTCTTTAGGCACTCTGTCTATCAGATCTAATCCCTTATTTGTCACTTCTACTGTATAGTCATAAGGGATCTGATTTAGGTCATACTTGAATGGTCTAGTGGTTTTCCCTACTTTCTTCAATTTAAGTCTGAATTTGGCAATAAGGAGTTCATGATCTGAGCCACAGTCAGCTTCTGGTCTTGTTTTTGCTAACTGTATAGAGTTTCTCCATCTTTGGCTGCAAAGAATATAACCAATCTGATTTTGTTATTGACCATCTGGTGATGTCCATGTGTAGAGTCTTCTCTTGTATTGTTAGAAGATAGTGTTTGCTACAACCAGTGCGTTCTCTTGGCAAAACTCTATTAGCCTTTGCCCTGCTTCATTCTGTACTCCAAGGCCAAATTTGACTGTTAGTCCAGGTATTTCTTGACTTCCTACTTTTTAAAGTTCACTAGTGATCCCTTACACATCAGACCAATTAACCCTTCTTCTATCCTTATTCAGTCCTAAGTCTACTATTGGACTTTGCCTCCCTCAGCAGCCCTCTCGGCCACTGAATTCCTTCTTAGGAGTTCTAAATTAATGAGAGCTCCTTGCTTTCCTTGGCCAACCCATCTTCCTTTCACAGTCCCTTAAATAGCTTTTTTTCTTTTTCAAGATGGGGTGTGTAGACTTCTTTCTTCTTCTGAACACCTGCCTTTGTTAGCTCATTAAGCCTCACGTCGTAGCTGTATCTGTAGACTTCATACCTCTCCTCCAAGCTCTAGTTCTCCATTTCTACTCACCAGACTTGTATCCTACTTAGATATTCAGATACTAATAACATTTCACTCTCAACCTGCTCCAGTCCAAAACTATTTGCCAAACCTGATAGCCAAAACTATTTGCAAGCTTCATCTTTCCCATTTCTTTTTTAAAAATATTTTATTATAATTGCTGTACAATGTTTTGTTAATTTCAGGTGTCCAGCAAACTGAATCAGTTATACATATACATGTATCCACTCCTCTTTAGATTCCTTTCCCATATAGTTTATTACACAACATTGAGTAGAGTTCCCTGTGCAATATAGTAAGCCCTTATTACTTATTTATTTTATACATAATACTATGTATATGTTAATCATGGATGGATCTAGAGATTATTATACTATATGAAGTCAGACAGAGAAAGACAAATAACATATAGTATCACTTAGATGTGTAATCTTAAAAAAATGGTACACATGAACTTATTTACAAAACAGAATCACAGATCTAGAAAACAACTGCACAGATACCAAAGGTGAAAAGCAGGGGAAGGATAAATTAGGAGATTGGGACAACTATATATACAGTATTACCATTTTCCCTACTCTTAATGCCTCTGTCATCAACCGTAAATCCTGAGTTCAAAATTAAGGTATCCTTGTAAGATAAATCCTAGCCATTTTATCCTTTGAAAATCTTTGGCATTTGTCTCATCTTTGCTATTGTCAAGTTCAAATCTACTGCAAGTCTAAATAAGGTAAATTGCTCATCTGAATTAGTATAATGCCACACTAACAAGAAATGAATCAGCCCCAGAAAGTGAAAGTTTTAATACTATAGTGAGCACGAAAATGCTTTATGACATGAGATTAGTTTCCCTAGGTCATCACTGAACAACCTAGGTCGCATGGCCTGTCACAGGTGGCCCTGACATAGCTGGGGCAAAGGTATATTGTGTTCCAAAAGACACTGTGGTTGCATACAGTTTGGTACTCTGATATCTTTAGTGTGACATTGTGTCATTCGTCTGGATAATATTATAATTGGGAAACACAAAAAACAGCTCTCTTATATTGCAAAATACTTACCCTGAGACATTATTTCTTTTCAAATCATAGCTGAAGTGCAGTGTTGGAACCGTGACTATTATAACAACTTAATAAGAGAGGTATTAGTGGAGACTTTAAGAAAGATCATGTCAAACCAGATACCAAGCTCGCATTCACTAAATGGTCTTCAATGCTTTATTCAATCTTTCTTGCCTTTACTAAAGGAGTCCTTTTGTGTGCATATGTGTATCATGGAATTCCTTTGCTAATTTCTTCCCCCTTAAACCTTTAGGACCTTAAAAAACAGGCAATACTTCGCTCAAAAAACTTGCATTTTTCAGCTTTTTGCTTTGGTAGAGAAGTTTACCAAATTGTATTTCATAGAAAAGTCCCAGGATTCTTAAAGAAAGATGCTGGAGAGAAACTATATCATCTTTCAAGCCATTTATCAAAGTGCTCACATTTCCTATCTCCAGGCAGGTGAAACAATAATAAGCACTGAGAAATGAGAGCTGAAAAATAGAAAACAGAGAAGAAGAAAGTTGGTGTTTTGGCTTTTGCCAACTTCAAATCACAGGGAGAAACTTTGGGGTGGGGGGCGGGGCTTGTAAATCACTTTCAAAAAAAACATGCCGTACTTTGAGAGGCTAAGGTGGCATTTCTTTCCTATATGCAGTGGGGATCTTGCTTATAATGTTGTGTCTCAGTGACAACGTTTGTCAAACCATTGGAATAATTTCCCCTAAATACAGGTTAGTATTATCCATTTCAGTAAAAAAAGCAATGCAAAGATTGAGCATTTTCTCTCTTGTCAGATGACAGTTAGGCTGGGGTAGGAGAAGGGGCTGGTTAGCCAAGTGGTTCTTGCTAAAGAAGAATAATGACAAAGTCATCTTGTTGTTGGGGCATGCAGTCTCTATATTCTGTTTCTCAGTATGGAGAGTTTATCAGGATGGATTAAAGTTGATGATTATAAAAACTTCTGCTATTACTAAAGAATAAAGATAATCTCTCCAAGACTAGTCAAGGTAGCCTTTCTTAGACATATCCCTAGAGACCAAAGTGATTGGCCAAATGGCACTCCTTTAAGTGTCAGAATCATCCTTAGATTATATACTCCCCAGAAAAAAAAGCAGTACTGCTGCAACAACATTATCATCATCAAAAGATACTCATATTACTGAGCCATATAAAGAATGAAATAATGCCATTTGTAGTGATATGGGCAGACCTAGAGTCTGCCATGTTGAGTGAAAGTAAGTCAGAGAAAGACACATATCATATAATATCACTTACATATGAGATATTAAAATATGGTACAAATGCACTTATTTAAAAAGCAGGAATAGAGACACAGATGTAGGAAACAAACTCTACTCAATACTAGTAATGACCTACATAGGAAAAGAATCTAAAAATGAGTGAATATACGTGAATGTACCTGATTCACTTTGCCATACAGCAGAATCTAACACAACATTGTAAGTCAACTACATGCCAAAAAAAATTAGTTAAAATGCACACACGCACATATAAAGGTATTTATCAACTCTCCTCCTATATGCCTCTAGGAAAAGTGCTATAGAACATAACTGATCATTACAAAGGTTCTAATCTAAGAAAATATTAGAACTAGAAGAACTCTAATGATAACAATAACACATAGATTAAAGACATAAAGCAGAATGCTTGCAGACATGCCAAGTGGACAAGGACATCTATAAAATTCAGATCCAGACCTTCCAGTCCAAAATGATAGGAGATCTATAAGCTTCCCCAGTGGCTCAGTCAGTAAAGAATCTGCCTATAATGTGGGAGACCTGGGTTAGATCACTGGGTTGGGACGATCCCCTGGAGGAGGGTATGGCAACCCACTCCAATACTCTTGCCTGGAGAATCCCCACAGACAGAGGAGCCTGGCGGGCTATGGTCCATGGGGTCACAAATAGTTGGACATGACTGAGAAATTAAACACACTACATTTAGTTAAAGAGATGACAAGAAAATCATTGAAAATACATTGAAAACTATTATATTTAAAAGAATACTGAAAAATATATACAGTGATATATTTATAAAGGAATCCCAGAGCAAAAAATATGACATATATTCTGTGTCCACAGAAAACCCAGTAAGATAAAGTGGGGTAGTCTCCTTGATAACACTTAGGGGGTTGAAAATAAAGAAGTCTATCCTGACAATGACAACTTTTAAGACTGGTTTAGACATGAACTGCTGTCTCCAGCAGACATCACAGAGGAGTCTTCTTTTTCCTCTTTGAATCTTAGACTGTTTCTACATGGAGGCAGGCCAGATGACCTCTCAGATTCTTTTCCAGCCACAAAACTCTGTGAAATCAAAAATGGTCCCAACCATGTCAGGAAACCTGCCAGTCTCTTTTGATAATGGAAGAGGGTGAGCTGACAAAACATTCCATGAGCATATAGGAAGCATTATTGATGTCTTAAAAGTGTTAGGATCCCATGAAACACAGGAGCCTTGGTATCTGGATTAAAACCATTGGCACCAGCAGGGCCAGGACTCTCAGTGCTAAGCGATAATGCATTTTGCATTAATGCTTAACATTGAGAAATCCTGACGGGCCACACCAAGGGAGTTTGAAGTTAAGTAAGTATATTCCCTTTGAATGACAGGCCTGTAGACGTTGGCGCGTGCAGGAAGCCCTGGCTGAAAGAGCAGGGGCAGGAACTTGATATGAGTGGAGACAGCGCATCACAGGAGGAAATTTAAGAGCCTAGTGCATATGGTTCCAGACTCTGTGCTCTGAAGATTTCCACCTAGCAGAGCAGAAAAACCTTCTCCTGGAAAACAATTTAGAAGTCCCTTGCAATGATTTGGGGGAATTTCCTAAAAGCAGAGGGTGTGTCTTTTTACTTCTTTACTTGTCCTCTTTTCTAGCAGTTATTGCAATGTTTTACCAAAGGTGGACCTTTGATGTTTGACCAAAAAAACAAGACTTTTCATCTTCTTAGCTCAAAGCTGTCTCCTTTATTATAAGAGATGCCCACTGCCATCCTCCCCTTTCCCAGGTGCCCGCAGAGGAACAGACACTGTTTCTTTTGACTCATACATTATTATTTCTCACACTTTGTTTCCTGTCCTCTTACCTCAAGTTTCAAAGGATCAGAAGAGAAATATTCAAAATTGAAGGCAGCCTGACTAAGAGAAAATCACTGTGGAGCTGACACCAGCTGGGCAAGCTTTTGTGCCTCTAATAAAACTCTGTATGCTGAGAAGCAGGAAAACGGCAGAGGAGTCGGCTTTGACGTTGAGATTTTATGATTAACTCCTCTGACTCGATGCAGACAAGTATAAATGCTCGGCCTGGAATCCAAGCCTGAGATGTAAAGCAAAATGGCATCCTTTTCAAAGCCCAACAGTTTTCAGAAGAAAAGAGACTCTGTTTCTATTTACATCCCGGAGCCAACAGCCCCCCACCAGCCCCCCTCAGCTGCCAACCTAGGTGTTTGGCCTGTATCCACTGTCCTCGGTTCCCCTTCATTATGTTAATCTGTGGGCGGAAAGATTTCTGTCATCTTCGAATCGCGTGTGCAGCAATGGTAAACACCTTCGCCTGTCTGTAATTGGACAGGTGTCTGCACTGATGTCACCCAGCTTTTAATTCAATTAAAGAACTGGCTGCTCTGTTCCATTACCCACTCATTTCCCCTGCACTCTGAGTGTGGCGGCGAAATGCGCACACAGCCGTCACCACCCAGAGTCCAAAGTCTGTGGTCCCCAGGCAGAGATCATGCAGGATATTTCAAACGGACTCCAATAATCCAGGCACTTTTTTCCTGTTAGCAAAGGCATTTGGAATAAGATGGAGAATTTGTTCTCTTTCTTTACCTTTAAAGTCTCTATTGTCTCAACGACGGTGTCTTCTACCTACTGGCCAAGTAATTAGGAGCCGTCTAGCAAAAAGAAAAGCCATTTCTAGCTTTCCCTCCCCCGGGCTCTCCTCCATCTCAAGAGAACTCATCAGAGTACAATGCTCTTATTTATTTGCTGGCATTTCACATTTGGATCAAGAAGGTGAGGGTGGGGAAGAGTGAGGCATTTATTAAGAGGGCCATCTGGTAAGGGACCCCACACGGGCAGAGTTGAGACTGCTACCTAGGGACACAGCAGAAGAACCCATTTTCAAAAGAAAGCCAGCCAGGGGAAGGGAAGTAGCAGAGAAGGGGACTTTTCTGGCTCAAGATTTTGCTATAGTGCTGAGAAATCCTAATTTTTTTAAGTGTCGTAACCTCCAAAATGAGTTTTGAGCTGCCAACCAAACCAGTGGATGGATGAAAGAGAGTAAATTAATCCAACATGCCATGCTTTTTGCCCACTTAAAGGAACCTCTGAAAATAAAGTTCTAACACAGACATTGTGACACAGTGACCCCATGAAACTGAACATTTGTTAAATCTGTTAAATATGGATGAAAATCCAACGGTCTAACGGAGATCTGGAAACACACACAGGATGCTTCTCCTCTGGTAGGAAATTGACATTTGTTGTTTTGTTTAGGACAATATTTTAAACAAAAATAAGGATCTCTAAGATTTATAATATTAAAGTTAATTTTTATTTTATCCAAAAGATAGAAGAGCGAATGTGCTTACCCCAAACCTAATGGAACTCTTTGGAAATTCTAAAACTAACATTTCACATTTAATTTCCTGCAAATGAATTTTCTGACTCTGTTTAAAACTTCTAGTAGGGAGCACCTTGGATCAAAGACTAAACAGTTTGATCTTACGAACAGGAAAAACAATTTCTTTATTATTTTATTTTTTAAAATAAAATATAGGGTTTAACCTCAGTCTTCAGTAATGATTGAAACAGTGATTCTAACTGATCTCAAAGCATTATCCTGTTAAGATTCTCTCAACTGGCTTACATCTAACCTCACATTTGTAATCAATGCCTTTATATTAAGAACTGCAGAGTCTCTGTCATTTCCCTTCTAATTCTGCAACCGGTTTGAAGTTACCCACTCATCCTAACTCTTTGTCGAACATAAAGGACTGACATTGACATCATTAGAACTCTCCCAGAAAATATCAGGCTTGACTAAGTAGGGAGGCAGGCAAGGAGACAGAAGGAAAAGGAATAAATGAGAAAGGAACTGATCAGTGTCCTAGGTCCCCTGGGAAAAGCCTCTGATAGGATAAGCCCATTGGACAGAGGGGGCTGGACAGAGGGGGCTTGCTGTTGGGCAGAGTGTAAACGTCACTTAGGTCCAGCAGCAGCGTCAAGGTCAGAACCTCTGTCTTCTGATGCCAAGATCATTATTCTTCCCCTCCCAGTTCTGGAAGAAGAAAGAAGGCATGTTGAAGATATGTTACTAAAAATAAGAGCATACTATATAGTAAGAACTTGATTTAAATATACCTTAAATGTGTCAATAGGTTCAAAGTTATTACTGAAACCTGTTGTGTATGAACAGAAAGTAGAATGCTTATCTCTCCAAGCGAGCAAGTGTATATGCCTATAATATTCCCTTAAAAAAACAACTGATTCATAAGAAACTCTACTATCAGTGTGAATACATTTGTGTTGAGTATAATATTATATACACACACACACACATATAAAGTTTGTAATTAATCCCAAATATAAAATGGTCATCAAAGTTAGAAAACAGAAAACTTGTTCCTTTATCAAACATGATCAGTAACTTTGAAGATTATATCCAACACTATACTATGGCCAGGCTGGATGAAAGGCCTCCTGGATGAAGCACAAGCTGGAATCAAGATTGTCGGGAGAAATATCAATAACCTCTGATATGCAGATGACACCACCCTTATGGCAGAAGGCAGGGAAGAACTAAATAGCCTCTTGATGAAAGTGAAAGAGGAGAGTGAAAAAGTTGACTTAAAGCTCAACATTCAGAAAACTAACAGCATGGCCTCTGGTCCCATCACTTCATGGCAAATAGGTGAGAAAACAATGGAAACAGTGATATTTATTTGGGGGGGCTCCAAAATCACTGCAGATGGTGACTGCAGCCATGAGATCAAAAGATGCTTGCTCATTGGAAAAAAGTTATGACCAATCTAGACAGCATATTAAAAAGCAGAGACATAACTTTGCCGAAAAAGGTCTGTCTTGTCAAAGCTATGGTTTTTCCAGTAGTCATGTGTGGATGTGAGAGTTGGACTGTGAAGAAAGCTGAGCACCAAAGAATTGATGCTTTTGAACTTTGGTGTTGGAGAAGACTCTTGAGATTCCCTTGGACTGCAAGGAGATCCAACCAGTCAATTCTAAAGGAAATCAGTCCTGAATATTCATTGGAAGTACTGACGCTGAAGCAGAAACTCCAGTATTTTGGCCACCTGATGCAAAGAACTGATTCATTTGAAAAGACCCTAATACTGGGAAAGATTGAAGGTAGGAGAAGAAGGGGACGACAGAGGATGAGATGGTTGGGTGGCATCACCGACTCAAAGGACTTGAGCTTACTCCCGGAGTAAGCTTCTGGAGTAAACTCCAGGAGTTGGTGATGGACAGGGAAGCCTGGTGTACCACAGTCCATGGGGTTGCAAAGAGTTGGAAATGACTGAGTGACTGAACTGAGCTGATACTATAGCCAACATCCACAGTTGATTACCACTCTACAGCAAAACTGATGTATTACCATCATTTTTAACCATTGTACAGCATGTCATCAAAAAGAAATCCAAATCTTGCACTGCAAGTACTTACTGCATAAAATAAAATGAATAACTTGTAGAAAGCCCCATCTGAAGCTTTCACAATGTACCAGAAGTTCAGGCACATTATATATTCAGGAGAGTTAGAGAAAGCTATTAACTCATCAACACTGCATTACCTGATGAAATTCTTCTACATTAGCTAAGCAGGAACATGACATCATTTCTATTTTTACTATTTATGTCATAAGCCATATTTTTGTTCTGTGGAATGCTTTCAGACCAATTTCCTTTAAGATTTACATTTAAAGAAATAGTTTATAACAAACTATAAACATGAAATGTTAATTTATGGAGTACTATAAAAATGGCCAAGACTTCCTCAAAATTCATATTTTAATGTGTGCTCAGTCACTCAGTCATGTCTGACTCTTTGCGACCCCATGGACCATAGCCCACCAGGCTCCTCTGTCCACGGAAATTTTCAGGCAAGAATACTGCAGTGAGTTGCCATTTCCTACTCCAGAGGATCTTTCTGAGCCAGAGACTGAGCCTCAGTCTCTGCTGTGTCTCCTGCATTGGCAGGCTGCTTCTTTATGACTGTACCACCTGGGAAGCCCCCATACTACATTTGATCTTAGTTAGAAGGCTGAGAAGTGATCCATCTTTTAACAATATCATCAAAATGAATTTTTCAAATTTACCTCTGATGTTTGCCTATTGTGGCAGAGACCACTAAATGCCCTCTCATTACATACTCTCTTTTTCCATTGTAAAATAAAAAGACCTTTTTTTAGTTGGGCAAATGGCCACTTTGAATAAGGAAATTTCCCAGCAATCTGTGTAGCTAGATATAGCCATGTGGCTAAGTTCTAATCGTAGAATCTAATCAAAGGTGGAGGAATAATTTCTGAAATATATCATTAAGGTGAGTGTGTACATCCTCATTCAATGATTCCTCCTTTCTGCTGGATAGAAATCAGCAGCCATTTTTTACCTTGAGGTAAAAGTCTTGTCTAGCAAAAAAATGAAGAGTGTGGGTCCTTATAACTGTTAATATCTTTCCCTACATTGACTAACTGTGAACATTTATTATCAGAAACAGAAAAACTTAATTTTGTTGAAGTCACTGTTATTTGGGGTTCTCTGTCTCTCGAGAAAAATTAACTAAAAATGAAAAACTTATCTCTACTGATTTCCCCCCATAAAACACTCTTTAAAAAAAAAAAAAACACTCATTTTTAAGTGAGTGTTTAAATACGAGTGTTTAACACTCATATTTAAAAACATAATATTGTACTTTAGAGAAAGTACTGCTCGTATGTACATTTACCATTAATTTTAAAAATCAGGGAAAAAAAAGCAGATGCTAACAGTAGGATCTAGCACTAACCTGGAACATAATAGATAATGCTTTTGTTTTTAATAAGTGAATAGTTTCTGCTCTGTGTCATTATCAGATTTGTGTCAGTATTGACTTCAATTATTTTTAACTGCAAATATATATTCCGTGAGCTTTTTTTCATTTTGATGATATTGTTAAAAGATGGATCACTTCTCAGCCTTCTAGCTAAGACCAAATGTAGTATGGGGGCTTCCCAGGTGGTACACTCATAAAGAAGCAGCCTTTATAATATAATATACCTTATATTATGAGGTATAAGTTTCTGAACCAGTTTTTTATTCTATTCATCCTTCCAATATTTTTTCCTCTTGGGAATATGTATATTAAGTTCTGAATACATATTTAAGTTGTGGTAGTTCTGCATATTATTTCATAAAACTAGAGAACTACCACACTGCTGAGACTTTAGTCAGAAGCAGTAGTTGAAACTTCATCTCAGCATGATAAAACAATTGTAACATTATGTTAACTACAGGGTTAGTAACAAAACCCTGCATTTGTTCATTTATCTATTCCTTCATTCCTTCAATAAAAATGCATTGATTGTCTGCTTTCAGCAAGTTACTAAACAAGACTTAAAATAAATATAAAACAAGATACTTGTCTTCTGGGAGCTCACTGTCTAATGAAAAAATAGAATGGATGAATAAAGAGCAGTCATATGCAGTTTTAACAACTGTGAGGTAAGATTTCTCAGTTGAATTAAAAAAATTGCATGGCATTGAAGTTTTTATTAAGTTATTTCTCTGTGGGCTCCTCAGGTATGATAATTTTATATATAATATATACATGTGTATGTGCATAAACATACACATAAAGAGCAGCATCTTAAAGTATGGATGGACTAATGGTTGGGGTTAAATTCCAAAGTTGGACAGAAGGCAACATTACTCATAATTTAAAGTCCCTTTGACAACTCCTTGCATGCTAAGTTGTTTCAGTCATGTCCAGCTCTTTGCAATCCCATGGACTGTAGCCCGCCAGGCTCCTCTGTCCATGGGATTCTCCAGGCAAGAATACTAGAGTGGGTCGCCATGCCTTCCTCCAGGGGATCTTCTTGACCCAGGGATCAAACATGTGTCTCCTACATCTCCTGCATTGGCAGGACGGTTCTTTACCACTAGAGCCCCCTGGGAAGCCCTTGGCCCACAAAGTACAGTGCAATTTGATTCTGTGTATGCCTCTAAATTCTCGTGAATCGGTGATTTTCTATGTCTCTTAGTTCTTCATTCTTTTTGTAGGCACCCCAGCAAAGAGTTTCCCTTTTAGTCAATAGTTGGGAAACCCTAAAACTATTCACATATACTTTCCTTCTGACAGGCATTAACAGCTTCAGGATTGGATAGCATCTTTTGCCTGTAAGATTATTTCTAACGTTTTTTCACTCTTTTTCATGGTTTCCCCACTTCCAAGGTAGGTGGTTAAATGTGTGTAATTGAAATACACAGATGAGACTTCACGACGAGATTACAATTCTGTTTCACAAGTTGAATTGCCCTGGTCTCTTTCTTCTTTAGCCCTAACAGGAATTTGGCATTTAGAATATAAATAGTGAACTCTCTGCCTTTCTAAAGGGCATCATGGCCGGGGGATGAGAGAGTTGGGATTGTTAGAAATGTACTGTTTCTCACCACAGTCTCAGACCTACTAAATCAAAATCTGAAGTTTACCAAGATCCTAAATAATTCTCACTTCCTTTTCACCAGCAACTTTCAGAAGCACTGCTCTTACGGGTCAGAGGCCCTAGTTACACCACTTCTGTTTACTCACCTGCCCTTGCATCCTTCTGCCCACACATAGTTGCAACAAGTGGCGGGGACAAACAAAGCAGGGACAGATTCAAGCCCAGCAGGTGAAAGCGATCCCGTCTCACCTGCTCTTCCTCTGACTCCAGTGGCTTTTTAATGTGTGGCTCATAAGCCTATGCAAGAGGACCAACTATAACACTTGGTAAAAGGCAGATTTCTCAATCCTAGCCCAAATACACAGAATCCTGTGCATGGAGCCCAAGAATCTGTTATTTCATAAGCAATCCAGTAACACCTTATGACCAATAGAATTGAGACTCACTAATTGTTACTACTAGCTGTCAAAGAGAGAAAAATGAGAGATTTTACAATATGGAAACCACTTTTTTTTCAGGTACAAGACTAATGTCTTCTGTATATGAGGACTGAACCAGTTTTCAGAGCAAGAGTGATATTATCAACTGCATTATAAATAAAAAAGTCTTTCTTTTTTTCCTTTGTAATATAGATTTATTTAAGTCATCTGAAAGATTATCATTATTGGCTTATCTGCTATACGATAGTAAATAATAAATTTGATCACTATCTGACAAAGGAATTCAACTCTTTTAGAGTTTAGCTCAATGTAATACAACAGTAAAACTGAGAAAATATCTTCTGTGTATCAATTATTTTCTTAGCACTGTGCCAGGTGCTGTGCTAATTATGCCAATAATTAAGTTTACATTTAAACATCTTAAGGAAATTAAAAAAATGGTATAAGTGCAGATTCTTGAATCTACTCCTTCTTGACAGAATTTCATATCAGATTGGGAAGGGTCTTTCTGAGCAGTCCTGGGTTTGAAAGGAAATGCCAGGACTGTCTCTCTGGGCAGTAGCTTCGCATGTTAACAGGGCTGGAGGGAAAAAATCAGCAAGAGCTACGCAGAGTTAATTGGAGCCCTTTGCAACTAGTCTAAAGATGCACTGGACTGATAACTGCAGGGCTTTCTACCCCGAGGCTCCAGCTGAGAAAATGAACTTTCAAGAACTCCCTGCTCTGAACCCTGGCCTTTGGAGGGCACAAAATCTAGACTCTGTGGCCCAAGGGGGCCCATTTGCACCTGAGTGGGGCTGTTAACCCTTGGACCCTCCACACTACTGGGATTTATCTCATTTAATCCTTTGGTAGCCAAACTCATGAATGGTAAATATTCTGTCTCATGCTTCTATTCTTTCAGCTCTCTTCATTAATATTCTTTTTTTTCTCTTGCCTTCAGCATTTTGTTACTCTGACCATAATTTCCTATTTCTTCCCAAGAATCATTTCATTTAATTTTTGTTGTCCTGTGATTTTCCTTTGCTAATTTTATTACTTTCTTTTAATGGTTCATCATTTTTATTCAGGCATTTCTCTTTTTTCATCCTATATTTGCAAGTTGCTCTTGGGATGTGGAAGTCCTCATAAGAATTTCTGGATAAAACTGAGACTTGACCACTGGTGTCAAACACCTTGAACAGTGTTTCCAATGCTGGCTGTACAACAGAATCACCTGCTGACACTTTAAAAATACCAATGTCCAGGCTATATTCAAAATCAAATAATCAGACTCTTCCAGGTGAGACACAGGCTTCTGTATTTTTTAAGGCCAACCAGGGGGATCTACCCTTGGTTGAAAACTTCCACCTCACTTTGTTGTTCAGTCACTCAGTCATATCCGACTGTTTGCAACCCCATGGACTGCAGCATGAGAGGGTTCCCTGTCCTTCACCATCTCTCGCAATTTGCTCAAACTCATGTCCATTGAATTGGTGATGCTATCCAACCATCTCGTCCTCTGTCATACCCTTCTCTTCCTGCTTTCTTTTTTTTTTTTTTTTTTTTTTTAATTTTTATTATTATTATTATTTTTTTTTCCAGTGGGTTTTGTCATACATTGATATGAATCAGCCATGGATTTACATGTATTCCCAATCCCGATCCCCCCTCCCACCTCCCTCTCCACCCGATTCCTCTGGGTCTTCCCAGTACACCAGGCCGGAGCACTTGTCTCGTGCATCCCACCTGGGCTGGTGATCTGTTTCACCATAGATAGTATACATGCTGTTCTTTTGAAATATCCCACCCTCACATTCTCCCACAAAGTTCAAAAGTCTGTTCTGTATTTCTGTGTCTCTTTTTCTGTTCTGCATATAGGGTTATCGTTATCACCTTTCTAAATTCCATATACATGTGTCAGTATGCTGTAATGTTCTTTATCTTTCTGGCTTACTTCACTCTGTATAATGGGCTCCAGCTTCATCCATCTCATTAGGACTGGTTCGAATGAATTCTTTTTAATGGCTGAGTAATATTCCATGGTGTATATGTACCACAGCTTCCTTATCCATTCATCTGCTGATGGGCATCTAGGTTGCTTCCATGTCCTGGCTATTATAAACAGTGCTGCGATGAACATTGGGGTGCACGTGTCTCTTTCAGATCTGGTTTCCTCAGTGTGTATGCCCAGAAGTGGGATTGCTGGGTCATATGGCAGTTCTATGTCCAGTTTTTTAAGAAATCTCCACACTGTTTTCCATAGCGGCTGTACTAGTTTGCATTCCCACCAACAGTGTAAGAGGGTTCCCTTTTCTCCACACCCTCTCCAGCATTTATTGCTTGTAGACTTTTGGATAGCGGCCATCCTGACTGGCGTGTAATGGTACCTCATTGTGGTTTTGATTTGCATTTCTCTAATAATGAGTGATGTTGAGCATCTTTTCATGTGTTTGTTAGCCATCTGTATGTCTTCTTTGGAGAAATGTCTGTTTAGTTCTTTGGCCCATTTTTTGATTGGGTCATTTATTTTTCTGGAATTGAGCTGCAGGAGTTGCTTGTATATTTTTGAGATTAATCCTTTGTCTGTTTCTTCATTTGCTATTATTTTCTCCCAATCTGAGGGCTGTCTTTTCACCTTACTTATAGTTTCCTTTGTAGTGCAAAAGCTTTTAAGTTTCATTAGGTCCCATTTGTTTAGTTTTGCTTTTATTTCCAGTATTCTGGGAGGTGGGTCATAGAGGATCTTGCTTTGATTTATGTCGGAGAGTGTCCAGGAATGCAAGGATTCTTTAATATCCGCAAATCAATCAATGTCATACACCACATTAACAAATTGAAAGATAAAAACCATATGATTATCTCAATAGATGCAGAGAAAGCCTTTGACAAAATTCAACACTCATTTATGATTAAAACTCTCCAAAAAGCAGGAATAGAAGGAACATACCTCAACATAATAAAAGCTATATATGACAAACCCACAGCAAGCATCACCCTCAATGGTGAAAAATTGAAGGCATTTCCCCTGAAATCAGGAACAAGACAAGGGTGCCCACTCTCACCACTACTATTCAACATAGTGTTGGAAGTGCTGGCCACAGCAATCAGAGCAGAAAAAGAAGTAAAAGGAATCCAGATAGGAAAAGAAGAAGTAAAACTCTCACTGTTTGCAGATGACATGATCCTCTACATAGAAAACCCTAAAGACTCTACCAGAAAATTACTAGAGCTAATCAATGAATATAGTAAAGTTGCAGGATATAAAATTAACACACAGAAATCCCTTGCATTCCTATATACTAACAATGAAAAAACAGAAAGAGAAATTAAGGAAACAATACCATTCACCATTGCAACAAAAAGAATAAAATACTTAGGAGTATATCTACCTAAAGAAACAAAGGACCTATACATAGAAAACTATAAAACACTGATGAAAGAAATCAAAGAGGACACAAACAGATGGAGAAACATACCGTGCTCATGGATTGGAAGAATTAATATTGTCAAAATGGCTATTCTACCCAAAGCAGTCTATAGATTCAATGCAATCCCTATCAAGCTACCAACGGTATTTTTCACAGAACTAGACCAAAGAATTTCACAATTTGTATGGAAATACAAAAAACCTCGAATAGCCAAAGTAATCTCTTCCTGCTTTCAATCTTTCCCAGCATTAGGGTCCATTCAAATGAGTCAGCTCTTTGCATCAGGTGGCCAAAGTATTGAAACTTCAGCATCAGTCCTTTCAATGAATATTCAGGGTTGATTTCCTTTAGGATTGGCTGGTTTGATCTCCTTGCAATCCAAGGGACTCTAGAGAGTCTTCTCCAGCACCACAGTTCGAAAGCATTAATTTTTCAGTGCCCAGCCTTCTTTGTGGTCCAACTCTCACATCCATACAGGACTACTGGAAAAACCATAGCTTTGACTATATGGATCTTTGTTGGCAAAGTAAAGTCTCTGCTTTTTAATATGCTGTCTAGGTTTGTCACAGCTTTTCTTCCAAGGAGCAAGGGTCTTTTATTTTCATGGCTGCAGTCACCATCTGCTGTGATTTTGGAGCCCAAGAAAATAAAGTCTGTCACTGTTTCCATTGTTTCCCCGTCTATTTGCACTGAGTTGATAGGACCAAATGCTAAGACCTTAGTTTTTTGAATGTTGAGTTTTAAGCCAACTTTTTCACTCTCCTCTTTCATCTTCCTCAAGAGCCTCTTTAGCTTCTCTTCACTTTATGCCATAAGGGTGGTTTCATCTGTATATCCAAGGTTAATGATATTTCTCTGGCAATCTTGATTCCAGCTTGTGCTTCATCCTGTCCAGCATTTCACATGAGGTACTCTACATAAAATTTAAATAAGCAGGATAACATTATACAGCCTTGACATATTCCATTCCCAATTTGGAACCAGTCCATTGTTCCATGTCCAGTTCTAACTCTTGATTCTTGACCTGCATACAGGTTTCTCAGGAGGCAGGTAAAGTGGTCTGGTATTCCCATCTCTTTAAGAATCTTCCACAGTTTGTTGTGATCCACATAGTCAAAGGCGTTCACATAGTCAATGAAACTGAAATAGATGTTTTTCTGGAATTCTCCTGCTTTTTGTATGATCCAGTGGATGTCGGCAATTTGATCTCTGGTTCCTCTGCCTTTTCTAAATTCAGCTTGAACATCTGGAAAGTCTCGGTTCATGTACTGTTGAAGCCTAGCTTGAAGGATTTTGAGCATTACTTTGCTAGCATGTGAAATGAGTGTAATCATGTGGTAGTTTGAACATTCTTTGGCATTGCCCTTCTTTGGGATTGGAATGAAAATACCAATGAAATGACCACAGGTTTTGAAGTACAAAAAGACAGTAGGTGAAAACAAATGGACAACTTGAAGAAGAACTCAGGGCAAACCTTATCCTGAGCTGGGTACAAAATGCCCACAATTTTCAGCTCTCCTCCTCCACCTAAGACTGAGAAGAAAAGAGTTGACTTTTAACAATTGCTGTGGGGCTAATGCAAATTTACCTTAATTGACACCTTCCTAATCCCAGTGAAGGTTTTCATTAACAACAACTAGTTGCCCAGTAAAATGACATGAAAATGGTTTTATTTTCCTGATCAAACACTCAGTATGAAGATAAAAGTCAGGGAATATGGCAAATGAACTATAGAAGTGCATTTTACTGATGGGGGAAAAAAATCTGTAACTCAAAAAGAACAAGAGACTATAGCACTCAAATTAGAGAAGACTATCATGCTCAGGGGAGAATTTAATTCAGGAAGCTTGTAAAACTTAAAAATCACCAGTTTCATGCTATTAAGATCAAAAAGAACTTGGAATCCATTAACAAGAGACTGAAGGTAAATGATAAATAACACAGATGAAAATTGATAATACTGAGAAATAGGCAGAAATCAAAGTGAGCTAGGTGAGAAAGAAATTCAAATCATATAAAAGACTAAAGTAGAAGAGTTTTTTAAATCATCTCAGAAGATTCAAAGAGCAGAATTAACAGTGTCAAAATCAAAAAATGAAAAATTAAAAATTATGAAGTAATAACCCAGATCCAGAGACTGAATAGCATAAAGATAACAATTAATTCATTGAACATTTATTATGTGCCTATCTACAAGCAAAATATTCTAGGAGTTAATTCATTTTTAAATCTTTGCAGCAATCTTATAACATAAAGGAGGTTTTCACCTTGAATTTATAGATAAGGACACTCCAATATAGTGATACATTTTCAAATTTGCCTGATACCATCCTAAATGACATTACTGGGATTTGAACTCAGATTGATTTGACCCTGGGACTTCCCTGGTGACTCAGATGGTAAAGAATCTGCCTGCGGTACAGGAGACCCAGGTTCAATTCCTGGGTCAGGAAGATCCCCTCAAGAAGGAAATGGCAACCCACTCCAGATTTTTGCCTGGAGAAGTCCATGGACAGAGGAGCCTGGCGAGCTGCAGTCTAAGGGGTCACAAAGGATCAGACAACACTGACCAACTAACATATTGACTTCCACTTTGATTTGACTCGACAACTGTGTTCTAGACTTCCAAAATGAGGAAGGTAAACTGAGGAGAAATGTATAATATTGAAAACTCCTATTTCTCAACAGCAAATTTTCCAAGCCAAAGAGAGACTCGAATTTGAAGAAAGAGTTTGCTATATAACAGAAAAAAAAAAAAATTCATGAAAAGAAACCAACGCATTTTATTATAACGTAATTGGTCAAGGACCCTTTTTGAACCAATACAGCTAAATTGGCTTACAGATTCAGGATTTATTTGATGGCTCCATTCAAAAAATACCACTCTAATAACCAAAAATTAAACTTCAAAATCTTAACAAGAGTCACCTGAGAAATGCTAAAGGGGGATTACTTTCAAGACCAATAACAAAGCTACTCATGATCTGCTTTGTTTTGCCCTCTCTTAGTCCTTGTTCTCTTAATGAATTGACAAAACAGCTGCCATCAACCAATCTCTACACTCCTAATATCTTCACCAAATCCATTATTTCTGGCTCTCTACTTTCTCATCCCTTCTTTCTCACTCTAGTTGTTGCTTTTTTTTTTTTTCTTTTGCTGTGAAATCTGACATTGGTACTAATTCAGCCTGGCTTTGGTGCCCCTCAATTCATACTCCTCTCCGTTAATAGACTGATTCTTCCCAATAAAAGTCCATCTTGCAGTATCAGAGTTCTCCATAACCTTTAAGATTACCTCTTACATATGTCCTTATCTGTTCACTTCTTTGTAAGCAACAGACTCCTTGAGAGGAAAAAAAGTTATAGAACTCATAGTCCAGCACAAGCAAGAAGAGAAATAAAGGAATAGCAAAAAAAGTAAATTAATTAAAAATATTGAAGTTATTTTACCCCATAAAATAGGGTAGGAGAAATAAGAGCAATTGTATAAACTAGAAAAATAAATATGAATTACACTCCCCTACTAAAATACAGAGAGTTTTAAGTTGACTATAAAGCTAAATCAAACTAGATTCTTTTTACGCAGATATACTGCAAACAATGTAACTTTAAAAGTGGCAAACATAAATGTAATAAGAAAAAGAAAAATACAAACAAAAAGCAAGCTTCCGAAGTAACAGAACTGACAAATTGAAGAAACTGATAAAACTGCAATAATTGAGGTTTCTTTCCTTAGTTTTTCACAGATTGGATATATAAAAATAAATAACAGTTGGTCAGAGGTTCTCTAATTTTCCTGTCTCTATATACCTCTGACATGCTTGAAATGCCCTACAGTAACATTCAGCAGTTTACTGTACTGGTTTTCAATCTTGGGGGTAGGATTACCTTTCAGAATCTTGTGTAATTTGAGAGGATTCTCTGACCTGTTTCTAATTTGATCTTACCTCAAATTCAGAATTGCTAATTCAGAAGATATGCATTATATATACATATATATATATAAAATCAATATGGTATATCTAATAAAATATTAGTATACCCTGAAAGAAGAATATGGACATCTTTACCCAAATTACCCATAGAAAACTAACAAAAAAATCTTTAAGATATTATATCAACTATAGAAAATGTCCTTTAAAATCTGCACATAAAAATGTAAATCAAAATAAAAGAAAAATAAGAAACGGGGGTGTTGCAACACATAAGGCAAACTTAACTACAATATTCTTCATATGTAAAGAGATACTTAAAATCAATGAGAAAAATGTGAATCTTCCAATAGGAAAACTGATAATGAAACATGATAGGTATGTCATAAAAGAAGTATATATTATCAGTAAATATGAAAATGCTTAATGTCTCCAGGAATCAAAGAAATCAAATTAAAATAATACTCTGACATATTTTTTTTAAATGTACAGTTTAACTGTAGAACTTGTCAACTAGGATATAAAGTGAAATATACAATCTTGCATTCTGCTTGCTGGTGGGAGTATGATTTACATAGTCTTTTTGGCACATATTTGACAACCTAAAAATATAACTGTATCTTTGTTAAGAAATTACCGTATGTTAAGCATTGTGCGAGATGCCTTAAAAACTTCTGGTAGCTGACATTTATACAGTGCGACAATGTGTCAAGGGTGCCCTGTGTGCTTTACATACACATGGATTCCCTTAATCCTCACAGCTGTCCTGTGAGGTGGGTGGCTATTTCATTACCCACAGGGAATCCGAAGTACAGACATGTTAATTAATGTGTCTAAGTTTACACAGCTGAAAAGAGAGCTGAAATACACACTTCACTCAATATATATACACTTAATATTCTTCTGAGGTTAATATTATTCTTCTGCTTCATAGGTTAAGACACTATAAAGAGATCCAGGAGATTACACAATTTCCCCAATGTTACAGGGAGGGTAAGCAGCAGAGATTTGTATCAATGTCTGCTTGAGCCAGCTTCCCAGGTGGCTCAGATGCTAAAGACCCTGCCTGCAATGCAGGAGACCCAGGTTCAAATCCTGAGTTGGGAAGATCCCTGGAGAAGGGAATGGCAACCCACTCCAGTACTATTCTTACCTAGAGAATTCCATGGACAGAGGAGCCTGGCGAGCTACAGTCCGTGGAGTTACAAAGAGTTGGACATGACTGAGCGACTAACACACACACTGCTTGACCTCAGAGTCCAAGACTGAATACTGCTTTAGGAATCTTAAATCTAGTTGTTCCATGTCAAGGGATTTAACCTACCATCAATGTCAGTCATTCCTCCAAAGATTTGTATGCAGACTTTTAAAAATCCTATTACTTATAATAGCAAAATTTGGAAATCCAGAAAATAAGAGGAGACTGAGATAAAATGAGATTGGGAGAGGCAGTGGAAAGCAGCTGAAGAATTTTAAAGAGAGGAGCATGATGTCTGGTCGCTGGGTGGGATGGAAATCATGGCGGTTGTGGGTGGAGGTGTCATGAGAAAGGAGAGTACTGCAGTTGTCCAGGTTAGACATTGGAATGGTTTGTCTTGGACAGTAGATAAGGGGAGACATAGATGAGTTTAACACCTAGTTTAGAAAATGAAATCAATAAACACGGATATATGATGTATGAACAGGATGAAAACATCTCAAAAATTCTCAAGCTCAATTAACTGGGGGGCTGGAGATATCATTTATTGATATTGAGAATGCATGAGGAACAGAAATTCAGTTTTGGAGATGGTAACTTTAGAAATAATGAGACATCTACTGGAAATGTCCATTTTTTTTCAAATGCCTGCTGGATACACACATTTGGAAGTCTGGGGAGGATGTGCATTTAGGAGTCAATAGTGTCTGTAGGGTATTGGATGCTTTGTGAGTCTATGAGTTTCCTGCAGCAAGACTGTAGAAAAAAATTTAAAAAGAGAGAGAAAAGGTCCCAGGTCTAAACCCTGAGGTCTTTCAAAAGGCAGAGTTGAGCTTCTGAGGGAGTGGGCAAAGACCCTGAATAAAGGGGACCCAGAGCAGAACAATCAGAAAAGTGATGAAACATTTCAAGAGATGGTAAGAAACCCACAGTGCAGAATGCCATCAAGCAGAGGAGACCAGGATTGTAGTGTTCTGTGGATATTTAAAATGGAAGCTTTTGGAGTCCTCAACAAGGCAAGTAAGCAGAAGCCAGACCTAATGAAGAAATGGGGACAGCACCATAGATGCCTTAGGAAGAGGAGAGAGACAGCAATAGCTGGAAGGGACTTTAGATAAAAGCAGGATTTTTATCATTGGTTTGGGTTTGTTTGTGTTTAGCAATGGGTATTGATAGACATGTCTGAATGACCCTGGGCAGAACCCAAATGGGCAGTGGCTCTGACTTCGGCAGCACCAGCATCACTAGAGGAGGGCTTGGTAAAACGGGACTGCTGAGCCCCGCTTCACAGCTTCTGCTTCCGCACGTGGGGGTGGGCTGGACAATGTGCATGAATAAGAAGGTCTCAGGGGAGGCTGTTGATCCAAGTCCTAGGACCACACTTGGTAAAAGACTGCAGGAGACAGATGCTAAAATATAATAGGAAGAGAGCACCAGTAATCGCTCTGAAAAAGTAGGGAAAGTTGGGGTCCATAGGACTTTTGAAGATTTTATTTTTAATAGCATAAGGGAAGCTCTATAAAAACAGGAAGGGAATTGGAGAGAAATGTGAAAAAAATGAAAATAATATTATATGCCAAAGATTTTTTAAATGTTTTAACATCCATTAATTCACTAAACCCATAATAACAGTGTTATTGGTCAGAAAAATGCAATTAATGTATATATTTCATAGGAAGAGAGTGACAGAAATTTTTTATGATAGATTTTTGCTTTTTTTTTTGGTGTCTAAGAAAATCTCATATATAAGGCTATCAGCTGAGTGGGATAAAGAAGGCAGGTTAACATCTAGATAGTTTGGGAAAATATAAAATATTTAACGAGGAGAATGGGAGAAGGAGCTTATTATAGAAACACAGTAGGATTGGTGTCATCACTGAGTGTCCAACAGAAAATGGGAACTGAGACTTTTTCCAGCCCACTTAGCTGCAATGTGCAGCCTGGGCAAAGGCCTAATCTGATTGGGTTTTTATCAGATGGGTAAAATAGAAGACAAAGGATGTGAAAGATAAACAATTTTTTTTTAATTGGTTGTATATTTGGGCTGTAGATTCTAACGAATCTAAAACAAGGAAGTAAAGATTGATAGAGTTGACTGATAGAGTTGAAAAACAATTAAGACCACTTTGAAAATCCATCTAATTTGTCAAGTTCTGAAAGTATCTCTGACAGAGGAAAATTATTTTTTCTATTAAATTTCTTTGATGCATTTTATTTTTTTTTGGTCAAAGGCTTAAATCTGGCTTTCCATTTAAATGGGCCTTAACATTTCATGAGGCTGAAAACTGCTATTTTATGACACAAGCAGAAATTTGAGCATGGGACCTTGTGTGATGCTTGTAAGTGTATTTCACTCCTGCCGGTCTGCACACCATCCATGCCGCACCGTGAGAAATTGATTCACTGATTTGCCAGTCAAACTGCTGGTGCTCTAATCTCCTCTACCTTGACATAATTAGGTTTAATAAACAATTTTACAATAAATAACGGTACTGTGAACTTGGGCTAGTCCCAACGAGTAAACTTTTGCATGGTAAAATAGGTCACTGGCACCCTATGTATATATAAGATCTTGAAAAGTTTCACATTTGAAGGGTATATAAGCATCCTAGGTAATAAGAACCTCATTAAGGGTGAGAGCCACTTGTGACCTAACCTTTGGGGGATGGAGAAAGTACCAGCCTCATAATGAAACTGTCCATGAAAGCCCATAAACATTTATAGAATTATTTTTCATCCTTCATGGATAGAGGTGTCCATATAATTAGATGATTCTTGTTGTTTGTAACCAGGCAAAAATTTGAGACTTTTTCATATACTAGGGGAAAAGGCTTGAAGGATGTTTGTATTCAAAGTCAAAACAAAAAGAAAATTAATGAGATCTACTCCCTCGAGGAACCCACTTTACCTGTGAAGGTGTTGGTATCGACAAGCTCAGAGCTGGCAGAGGGCATGCGGGGTGGACCAGGGGTGTCCTCACTGTAGGCTCTCAGGATATACTTCTCAATTACACCTCTAGCCACAACAGGTTCATCCCAGGTCACCTCGATGCTATAGCCATTTATGCTGCGGACTCCTGAGGGAGTCGGCACACTTTGTGGAGCTGTGAAAGGATAAAAGAGAAAATAGGCAGAATGGCAGTTCTGAGAAGACTATTGCTCCTATTCTTCAATTTTAATGGCTGCAGTAAATCAGACTCAACCATTAGCATAAATACAATTTATTAGAGTTGTAACTTTTCAGCATTGATTTAATATGACTGCACATCTTGAGCCATTCAGTTTAAGCGATATTTCAAAACCATCAAAACTCCATCGACATCACGTTCTTTCAAGCCTAGACCAGGTTTTCCAAAAACATTTAATGTATCCAACATGTTTTAACCATCACTCATAAAGAAGGAGGTGGATAGTAGGCCGATAACAAGTTCAAACAATATAATGATGTACCCCTTTGAAGCAAGATAATTAGACTGTTATTATACATAGTGGTTTGACACTTTTATATCGTCAATGTATTAGCCAAAAAATATCACAAATGTGATCATATTGTACTTGAAAGGTCTGATCCCATTTGCAAAAATTCAATTGTTTTTCCAATTTATTTTTAAAGAAGCAAAGTTCTACCAGGTGGGATATACAGGATACATTCCTAACTGCACTTAGGGGAAGGGGCAGGTAGAGAAGTCAATGCTCTTGAGATTCTACAAAACCATTTTCAGAGCCATTTTCTTCAGAGTATCACAAAGTAACACACAATGAAGAGTTTAAAGAAACTACAAAACCTCACTTATAAGCTGAATCCCCTACTGTTAAAAATCCATAATCTTTAACTATTTATTAGATATTTCTATGGTTCTGATCAGTAACAACTTTATCACAGCTGACTGCATGGAGGATACCGAGAAAAAGCCCGAGGAACTCCATGGCAGGATGATGGATGACAGAGGGGCTCAGACTGCTGCTGGACTCCTGAGCACTCTCGATGGAGGATCACCCTGGTGTCTCCCCATCAAATAGCCTCCTCCTCTGACGTTACTTTTCAGGCCAATAAAACAGGACTGCCACAAGGGAAGCATCATGAACGTAAGAAATGAGAGGAAGCACAGAGGTGGAGAACCACTTTCTGTGCAGGTGAAACATTACAACTTTAGGAAACGCACAGGCCATGCAGTCACGTTCCAAGTGATGGGACAATGGGAGTGATGCTGATTTTATTCGTTCTGAAATGTGGTACAGGGCAAAGTACAGTCCTGTCTAACAGATGGTGTTCTCATAAGGGACAGAGCAAAACTGACTCAAAAATAATTAAATAGCGCAATTATTCTCCAACCCTTGGGAGCATGTAGCTGCTCAGTGCTGTGGTCAGATTGTAAATATGAATTTATGGCATAAGACTTTGTGGTCAGATCACTGCTATAAATTCAGAGCTCTATTTGCATACTTTCTTGGTGGTACTCAAAATGGGGGTTATTAAGCAATGTAAGGCATGCACTTTCTGGACACCTATTTAGGTTGCTGAATTAGACTGAAAGCAGGCTTTATATTTATTAATAAAGTAGAGAAATGTGAAACAGGGGCAGAGAACATGCCAGTCACAAATGAACATTTTACATTAGAGCTTTTTCTAAGATCTAAAGTTGAAAAGGATCTAAGGGATCATTCAGTTCATTGTCTTGCCTATAAATAGATGATGATTTAACTCATCCTGGAAAAGTGTCAAGTTGTCCTCTTCTGGAAACTCTATAGGCAGCAAACTTCGAAAATTCTTATTAGTATCCCATCTCAGTATTTAATTATCTTTTAGATTAAAAAGATTCCTCAAAGGACGTCTGCACTAGTAACCTGTTATTGATAATAACTATGAGCGGGTACTTGGTAAGACAAACAAACACGTCTTTAGACAAATCATGACTTGCTAACAACTCTTCAAGAGTGTCAATCATATGGAAATGTATTTGTCTTTCTGACAAATATTTTCTCTAAAATGGTAGAAGGCTGCTGACTCACAAAACTTCTCGTAATGAATGCCTCTTTGTGATGGTATTATGTGAAAAGATGTTGCGGTCACTGTCAGAAGTACAAAGTGCTAATAAATCAGTTATCTGAAATTATATCTAATAGTCTGTTTCCTAGTTGCTTCTCCATTCAACTCAAAGAAATTAGAGCACTCAGTGATTTCTATCCTGGCAGAGGCATTCTGAGACCCTAACAGTAAGCACCATGGCAAACATCTGCCATTATGTGATAAAAGACACATGTGTGCAAGTTTAGTCGTATCCAACTGTTTTGGAGACCCCATGGACTGTAGCCCACCAGGCCCCTCCATCCATGGAATTTTCCAGGCAAGAATACTGAAATGAGTTGCCATTTTCCTCCTCCAGTGGATCTTCCTGATACAGGGATCGAACCTGCCCCTCCTGTGTCTCCTGTATCGCAGGCAGATTCTTTTCCAACTGAGCCATTGTGGAAGCCCAATAAAAGACACATTTGCTTCCAACCACAGTGTGGCTTTCAAACAAGCTCTCCACCAAAGAGGCCAGAAGCTGCCTATCCTCACCGAAAGGTAACCCTGACTTTAGCTTTTCGGGGACTAAGCAACTTGTAAAGATTTCCAGTTCTTTGATGAATTACAGTCGATATGGGCCTTTATCAAGACAACTTGAACTTACTTTCTGCTGCATCTGAAGAGGAAAGACTCCGCCTGAACAAATCTTTATGAAATATTTGAAGAATCAAAAGTCCTGGTCCACTAAGCATTTTCACCAACAACAGATGCCTCTGCAAACCAAGGTGTGCTCTGTCACAAGATTACAAACATGCTACTTGCTGCATGGGTGAGAGGTTTTGTTTTTCTTTACATGCACACATGTGTGCATTCGTGTGCGATACACTTCTTAAGATAAACACTCTTTACCTGCTCCTGTTGTGCGTCCCCGGCTCCAGTCGCTATGTACCGAACCTCCTTCATGTGAGGCTGTTACTCGATACAGGTATTCTTTAATGGAAATAAGAAGGAGGAAAGTTAAGACAGGACTCATGGAGACTGGTAGTGGGCTGGCAGGGAGGGAAGAGGCGATGAGGAAGAGCCGTGGAACACTGAATTTAGAGCATCTCCGCGTTACCTGTGAACGGCTGGAGACGGCTCTCATAAGCAGTCCGCTCTTCTCCCCGGTACACCAGGATGGAGTCATTTCCCCTGCACTTAGCAGCACTGTCAGTTGACAAGCATCCATCCAGATTGACTCTGACAGCACCACTGGACACGGATGCCAAGTTAATGACGGCACCCCGTGCAAACTTCACATCCTTCATGCAACCACCGAAACCTAGCAAACAGTAAGGGATGAGGATCACACGAAGGGCTTGAGTCCTCAATTAGCCATCATTTTTCTCCCCTGTAGCACTACATTTTGATGACGTTGGGGAGGTGGTTTAGACACAATCTGCAAACTGTCAAGTCTTCTTTGGGAGGTCCTGTATGCTCCCCCTGCCTGCTTTTTACGAGGTTAAGCTTTTGCCGGAAGTATTTATATTTACGTTATTTTGAAATATATATACAAGCTGATAATTGTAATTCAACTGAATTAGATTCAACTGAAAAGTATGTATTATATCTTTTTAGGAGCAGTTTTTTTGCATTCTGTTTATTCTTATGAAATAATATGTAGTCCAGTGGTGCTACATAATATATAGGCAATTACACATTATGGTAAGAGAATTTTCACATGTTTCTCAAACCTGGAAAATGAAGTCACATGTATGTATAAGTCCATGTCTAAGTGCCAAAAACTAATATGTGAATGAGCGTGATTATTCAAGAAGCTCACTGAGGAAAAATATACGCTCTCAGGTCCCCAGTGGCTCAGAGGTAAAGAATCTGCCTGCAATGCAGGAAACATGGGTAGACGTAGGTTTGGTCCCAGGGTTGGAAAGATCCCCTGGAGGAGAAAACGGCAACCCACTCCAGAACTGTTGCCTGGGAAATCACATGGACAGAGGAGCCTGGCGGGCTACAGTCCATAGCCTCACAAAGAGTTGGACATGACAGCATGCAAGCATGAGGTTCTAATGCAGAACAGTAGGAGATGGTTGGATAAGATCACCAACTCAATGGACATGAGTCTGACCCAACTCCTGAAGATAGGGAAGGACAAGGAAGCCTGATGGTCTGCAATCCATGGGGTTGCAAAGAGTTAGACATGACTTACCAACTGAACAACAACAAGGAGAAAGAATATAGTTTCAAAATACACTAAAATCATGAGTTATTGCAATGAACTCCATACCAACCATTTCATAGTCATAGAACGAAGCCCCAGTTAAATCAGGACACTTGGGAGCTGTCACTGTGCTCCACCATTTTCACTGAGTTCCATAATATCAACTGTGCAAAATGATTAGCAGTTTCAGGTTCATGGTCTCAGGACAGGAACCAAATTCAACTTTGGCAATAGCGACACAAGAAGCATCCTGCAAAGTGTACTCTACTCAATTGACTTTAGAATAGCCACACTGCATTCAGTTCTGGGAGGTTTAATAGAGAAGGTGGAGGAGATGGGTTTGAAGTGTGCGCTGACTGCCCTTTTCTTACAGAACCATGGGGCATCACGTCACCCGGGGAGCAGCAGGAGCTTTCATTGACTCGCTGTTTTGTATAAACAGAGATCAATTCTGTGGGGTTTGACAGCACTCTGCTCACAAAACTGCACACAATTGTCAAAGAAGGGACAAACAGACTGAGTCTGAGATTGCTGGAACACATAGTTTCTTTCGTGAAGAAAATACTGCCAAGTCTGAATGGCCCCAAACAGATAATTAGTTCTTTTCAGGATTAAAACCCACCAGCAAGAAATGGAAATAAAACACAATGCAATGTTGAACAGTAAAGTAAGTTAATTCTAACAATGACCATATTGTTCTCTTCAGCATTTATATGGTGCGTTATTCTGTCTTCTAACACATTAAGTTGCAGCCTATTTCCTTTTAAATGCCTTTGCTATTATTCACATTCCTTTAGGCCTGACTGATCAATACTGCTAGTCTATCTTCAACTCACAGTATATACTCAGTAAGTTGGGTAAATTGAGTTGAAAGCAATGAAGCTCAATATAAAAGCATCTCCTTGAAAATTCAGAAACTAAGAATTCTAATTTCTTTACAAGTAGTAATTTTCTGATGGCACAGAGCTGGGTCACCTAACTTCTCTGGTCCTCCAGTTTCCCTGCCAATAAAAGGATGAACAATTCAAAGACAGCTTTGGCAAACATTAATGCACCCTTATAAGGAATGCCCCTTTATTGTTCAAGGGGTACAGAATTTCAGTTTCACAGTATGAAAAGACTGCTAGAGATAGATGGTGCTGATGGTTGCTCAAAAACATGAATGTACTCAATGCCTGAACTGGACACTTAAAAGTGATTAAGATGGTAAATGGTATCTTAGGTGTTACTGTTCAGTTGCTAAGTTGTGTCCGATTCTCTATGACCCCGTGGACTGTAGCCCACCAGGCTCCTCTACCCATGGAATTTTCCAGGGAAGAATACTGGGTTGCCATTTCCTTCTGCAGGAGATCTTCCCGACCCAGGGATCAAACCCACATCTCCTATATTAGTAGGTAGATTCTTTGAGTCACCTGGCAAGCCCCAATTGTAAGTTAGGTATCTGCTGTTGTTCAGTCGCTCAGTTGTGTCCAACTCTTTGCGACCCCATGGACTGCAGCATGCCAGGCTTCCCTGTCCATCACCATCCCCTGGAGTTTGCTCAAACTCATGTCCATTGAGTCGGTGATGCCGTCCAACCATCTCATCCTCTGTCGTCCCCTTCTCCTCCTGCCTTCAATCTTTCCCAGCATCAGGGTCTTCTCTAATGAGTCAGTTCTTCATATCAGGTGGCCAAAGTATTGGAATTTCAGCTTTAGCATCAGTCCCTTCAATAATATTCAGGATTGATTTCCTTTAGGATTGACTGGTTTGATCTCCTTGCTGTGCAAGGGACTCTCAAGAGTCTTCTCCAACACCACAGTTCAAAAGCATCAATTCTTCTGCATTCAGCCTTCTTTATGGTCCAACTCTCACATCCATACATGACTACTGGAAAACCCATAGCTTTAACTATACAGACCTTTGTCAGCAAAGTATTGTTAGGTATATTTAACTACAATTAAAAAGGTTAAAAAAATTTAAAGAAGTATCTTAAACATTAATACACAGGACACAATTTTAAATTTTGAAAAGGCCACAGTCATAGGCTTCCTTCAATCTGGAGATAAAAAGGTGCAGAGTTACAGAGTGATGCTTCTATGCAGTAATTCTGCTTAGGAAGTGGGACTCTGCCCTCAGGCCTTGGGGGTATAGCTACCTAGGCTATAGTGCAGGGTCCTTGTTGTGCTATCCTCAGGGTAGCAGAGGGTTTTGTCAAAGTTTGTACCATTCTTCCAACTCTGCACCATCAGAAACCCTCCACTGAAAATGCTCCCTAGTGATCTCTGAAATATGACTGGGATGCGAGGGTAAAAAGAGGGAAGAGGGGCTGTCTGTGGGAAGACTAGTGATGCCTCCTCATCTTTTATCCCTGCCTTTGTGAAAACTGGAAGTGACTCCCCACACCTATCCTCCTCCCAGGTCTCTGAATAACAGGAAGGTGGTCTAGAACCCTGGGTTGACAAATCTGAGAGACACAGTAGCCCCTTGGGGGAAGAGTCCAACCCTGGGGCACTTGGGCCTGCAGGATGGTCGGCTGTCAGCCCCGCTCTTAACCTCGCTGCTCAGAGCTACCGACAGACCATAACCTGGGAGACCACATGCCATGGCCCGCTCACTCCCAACCCAAGCACCCATGGTCTAAGGTGGAATATCTTCATCACATTATGTTACCCAGTGTCTCCAGAACACAGAGGAAAATTAATCTGCCTTTTTAAAGGAAGATTGTAACAATAATGGATATTAAAAAGATAGCTCTAGTAGGACCACAATAATAGAGTCTTTGGAAAAGGTGGTAATGGAGAAGCACGTCACTGTTGTTTAGTTGCTAAGTCGTGTCTGACTCTTTGCGACCCCATGGACTGTAGCCCACCAGGCTCTTCTGTCCATGGCATTTACCAGGCAAGAATATTGGAGTGGGTTGCCGTTCCTTTCTCCAGGGGATCTTCCCGATCCAGGGATCAAACTTGGGTCTCCCACATTGCAGGTGGATTCTTTACCACCGAACCAGCAGGAAAGCCCAGTAAAGAAGCATAGAACAATTTTTATGATAGTGGACTGAAAAAAATACAGTAAGTGAACATGATTAGTTTTAGTTGCAATTCACTACATGCATGCAGCACCTTTATATTGTGAATGTTCTCCTGATCACTGTGTAAAACATGCTGCTGCTTATATAAATCAGTACTATTCAAAACATCTGAGTCAGAATCTTAAGAGACAAAGCCATTTAAATATCAGTTAAAACCTGCATTTTAAAAAACCTTTTCTGGGCAATTCCAGTGGATCTTGAATAATAATAATAGCTAATTTTATTGAGTTCTTACAAAGTTTTAGCTACTATATTTCAATATTTTATCAGTAGTTTGAGAACCACTGATATGGATGATACTGCAATGATAAAAATTTAGTATTATCTATAAATAAAATATCTTCTAGTATCACAGTTTTAGTCATAGAGTTAGTCCCCTTGGGTCTATGTTGATGCTTTAAAGTTTCATCATTATCATCTTATAATTCCAATTTTAGCCAGCTTTCTAGGAC
The DNA here is from genome assembly GCF_033118175.1 of Dama dama. Taxonomy (NCBI): domain Eukaryota; kingdom Metazoa; phylum Chordata; class Mammalia; order Artiodactyla; family Cervidae; genus Dama; species Dama dama. Next base: position 17,524,095 of record NC_083694.1, read on the forward strand.
ATTCATAATAATGGGTTTTGGTGTACTTTGACAGTAAAATGCTCAGTATACAGAGGATTTTTTCCTAGATGTAAATAGAATCAAGTAATTTTGTTCTTATAAAGAGTTTTCAAGCTCTTTCTAACCTCAGAAACCTGAAAACCCAAAGAAGCCCTTATATGAATGTAATATTTTTAGCTGCTGTTACATCTTAAGTGCCTTGAAAATGTCATTACTGTCTTACACCCCAGATATTCATTAACTCCATACTAGTACCCTTCTAAAAGTCTCCTTAGAGCTTGCCATATATTTTCTATTCAAAGACATTTAAATCTTTATGTACTTACCAAATAGGCAAAGACTGCTTCATGGAAATTTTAACCATTCAGGGTGCACAGGTTTTGAAATATGTTGAGAACATTTTCTACACAGAAGCATACAAGCTGAAAGTTTCTGTGCTTTTCCCACTTCATAGAGAAAGGAACTTTGACCAGTGCCCATAAAAGAGAACACTTAACTATAATAAGGAAAGTGGGCTTTAATAAGAGGCAGCCCAAGATGGGTCGGCTTGCCATCTGCTAGTGGCCACTGACCTTGAGCAAATTACTTTCCTCCCTGCTATCTAGTTTCTCAATCTTTAAAATGGGGATACAAGTAATAATGCCTGTTTCGTGGGCTTGCTTTGAAGAACTGACCCAGTTATTCTCATATGAGGCTCTCAGAACCACACCTGTCACACAATATGAACTCACATACAATTAGTCTTTTATAATCAATTATTTCCCCAATTATGTTCAAACTCCTTATATGAGTTAAAGGTTTCCTTTAGCTTACATCATACACTTGTACTTTTTCCTTTCATTGATGGTTATGAATATTAAATGACATATATATTTTTCACAAGTATGTCAGAAATTAAAGCAATCTCACATTTTCATGTGCTTTGCTGCATGAGAGCTCCATGGAAATGCATGGAAACAAACAGCATTGATGTCAGAAAAAAATCCCAGGGTATTTAAGGCCATTTTTCCTGGCTGTGCACACTAACCTATTTTTTAATCTGTAAATACAGATAATGGTCAGCATTTAGAAGAACCAGAACCACATGCGTATCCCAAAAAAACATACAAGGAAACATACTATATGTGTGTGTGTGTGTGTATACATACATACACATATACTTGTGCACACAAATATACATGTCTATAAATTACATCTGATAAAGATGGTTGACTAAATATACTGATTTATTATTTATTGTATAAATAGGTATGATTTAACATATAAATAGATATAACAACATACTCTTAAGGACAACATACAAAACTATTTGAAGAAGTATTTTGTGATTTTTTTTTTTAGAGCCTACAATTCTTCCAGAAAATAGATGAATAGATGTTGCTTTCAGATCAGTTCTACTGCTCTGTCTTGAAACACAGAACCACCAAGACCTGGGAGTACTAGGGCTGTACTTCCAGATGAAGTTTACCTTGTTCCAGCTTCAGGTGTTTATAGGAGTCACGCAGCTCCTGTGGGACTCCTCCCACATAGACGGCGGAATTCACCATCAGTGCCTGGGCTCTGGACTCTGACACGTGCTCCATCAGTTCATTCATGCTTGCTGATATGACAGAATCATTTTTTTTAATGATCACTTTATTCCACTTTCCATCACAGTAGGACAGCCCCGGCCAAAGATCCACTTGTGTAAAAGTAAGACTAGTATTTAACCGGAAGCTCAATATTCCACTCTTCAGTTCCATCTGTATTTCATATTAAAAAGAAAATAGGTATATAAAAAGACTGCAGAATAGCAGTTTGGGAGAGAACAGAAGGTCAACTTCTTGAAGAAAAGCAAGAAATTTCCCTGAAAGTACTCTATAAAAATGTCCCACTTTATTCTAAGCAGAACTGGAGTAACATATAATGAAGCACTTTGCAAGCTTATAATTGACATGAAGGATGTTGTAATGAGTCAGACACATTTATACCCAGTAATGATGATATGATGTAATGCAATATTATATAGGCAAAACCTGTTTTTCTTTTTGAGGCAACACAGGTAAAAGATTAAACCCTAGCATAAGTGACTGAATGACTGAAGCGAACAGAATGGTTTAAACTCTGACTCTATTTTTATTTGAATCTTTAGAAAATGAGAAAATACTACTTCATATATCAATTTAATTTAGGGGGAAAATATGACAAGACAATAAGAAAATGAAATGTCAAGCCTGATTAAGCTTATTTTAACTGGTTAGTGAACTCAATTTTAAATTTGTAAGATGTATTTTGATTTGATGTTTCAGTGTTTCTATTCTAAATCTCTGATTAACATAATTGCTTCTATGTCTGTACCTTTAAATTAAGGTTCCATTTTCTAATATGAACATATTTCACCCACATTTCATGGTAAAGGAAATGCCTCCGTATGTTTTTCTTCAAAATGTTACTCGATAATTATCTTACCTACTATGTTCTTATTTTGTTAGAAGTCAAACTGGTGGCCAGAGGATACTTGAACATTTGAGAGCATAATAATGAAACAAATTAACGTGAAATCTGTTAGTTGCTCAGTCATGTCTGACTCTTTGAGATTCCATGGACTGTAGCCCACCAGGCTGCTCTATCCATGGAATTTTCCAGGAAAGAATACTGGAGCAGGTTGCCATTTCCTACTCAGAGGATATTCTCAACCAGGGATTGAACCCACATCTCCTGCACTGTAGGCAGATTCTTTACCATCTGAGCCACCAGGGATATCCACTAAGTAATGCATTTTAAAAACTTATTTCTTTCCTAAGTAAAAATCATCTTTGTGAAGTACATCAGGTAGTCATTCATTTTTTATCCCACCATTAATAAATATTGATTTTCCCTATTGTGTTCTGTGGTTATATAAGGTAATATGTTCTGCTATTATACGAGAAAGTGTCCCCAAGAATGACACTGTCTTAATAGCAGAGGCAAACGTGCTGTGTGTGTACTCAGTCATTCAGTTGTGTCCAACTCTTTGCGACTCTATAAACTGTAGCCTGCCACGATCCTCTGTTCATGGACTCTTCCAGGCAAGAATACTGGAGCAGGTTACCATTTCCTACTCCAGAGGATATTCCCAACCAGAGACTGAACCTGCATCTCTTTTGTCTCCTGCATTGGCAGGCAGATTCTTTACCACTATGCCACCTGGGAAGCCCTTAGGCAAACATGTGGTAATGTTATAAATAAGATTGGAATGGCGTTCAGTGACATCAGAGACAAGATATACCTTTTGTTCCCTAAGAACTAGGAAAAGTTTGAAGTAAGGTTTTTGGAAGTAAGAGTCATGGAGAATCTTCAGCAGGAAAATTAACACATTCAATGGCACAGGAGCAAGTATGAGCAGATTAGACTTAGAAAAAGGTATTAAATGAGGTAAAATAATTCATATAGGGAAAAGAGAAAGTTTTAGTTCTGCCAGGTATGTAGAAGCAAAATTTTGGAGGATTTTGTGTAATAGAGAAAAATAACTATCTTTCTCTCCCTTGTCTGACACCAAAAGTCCATATTCTTTCTCCTAATATCTTCAACTAAAAGTTCACCCTTCTGGTGTATGAACTGCATCCTATGAAAATGTTCATAGTAGCCTTATTCATGATAGCAAAAACATGCAATAACCACTACCTCACTGAAAGTAGAAGAGATATATTACTCAGCCATGAAAAATGATAACTTGAATAACTCAGAAACAAAGTCAAGGGCTAAAACAATTGCCTAAGGATAGAGTATAATACCACTTTTACAAAAATTTCAAAAACAAGGATTTTTATGCATTCACTCACAGTGTCCAAACTATACAAATGCAAAGGGATAACAAACACAAAATTATGATTACATATTACCTCTAGAGGGAGTGAGGGAAATGGGCCAGGAGAAACCCTAGAGATGGGTGCAAAAATTTGATAATATTTTAGTTCTTTGGTGGTAAGTTCATGAGTGTTCCTTGTATTACTGTATTTTATTTTATGTATATGTGTGCATAATATTAAACAAATATACATATATTTGACATTATAAAAAGGTAATAAAGAAACATTTTTCATATATAAGGGAACTAAATTAGACTTTCTTAATTCCTTATATTTAGGATGCTTTGTTAAAATTATAATTTTAAAAATATAAAATCATTTAAAAAATCATCATGACCCTAAAATACAAATGTTTCATAGGACTTCAAAAGTGAAAATGATGCGGGGGAAAAAAAATAAAAACAAACATGAATTTGAAAATAAATTGAAGTCACATATAATGTTAACACATGGTTTGTTGATTTTAACACTGGATCTATCATTTTAAAATAAATTTAAATAAATCAATTAACATACAGCAAGAAAATCAGGTCCATCTTTGTTGTAAATGAAAAGCAGCAATCCATTCAGTTGGTCAGTTCTGAACTTAAAAGAAATTTCAAAGTCCATTCCACCATGAAACAAGTATGGATAAAGCTCCAGGAACCCTTTGGAGAAAACAACATGTACAAATTAGCATGTGCAGAGCAATACTGTTAACTTCTTTAGGATGTCATAAGACAACCTCAGGTCATATTCTGTCAGTGAATAAATCTCTCACAAAAGAAGATGCAGATCAATGTCAAGAAAATCACCTTGTAAAGAAGTGTAAGAATGAACTTCACATATCTTAAGAGGAAGCAATTTACTAATTGATGGACAATTAAGACTATTTTGCTGTTGTTGTTCAGTTGCTAAGTCATGTCCAACTCTCCGTGACCCTGTGGACTACAGCAAGCCAGGCTTCCCTGTCCCTCACCATCTCCCGGAGTTTGCCCAAGTTCATGTCCATTGAACTGGCGATGCCATCCAACCATCTCATCCTCTGTCACTCTCTTCTCCTTCTGCCTTCAATCTTTTCCAGCATCAGGGTCTTTTCCAACGAGTTGGCTGTGCACATGAGGTCACCAAAGTACTGGAGCTTCAGCATCAACATCAATCCTTCCAATGAGTATTTAGGTTTGATTTCCTTTAAGATTGACTTATTTGATCTTGCTGTCCAAGGGACTCTCAAGACTCTTCAGCACCACAGTTTGATGGCATCAATTCTTTATGATTCAACTCTCAGATCCATACATGACTACTGGAAATACCACAGCCTTGACTATATGGGCCTTTGTTGGCAAACTGATTTCTTTAACTTTTTTTAACACAGCATCTAGGTTTGTCACAGCTTTCTGGCCAGGAAGCAATCATCTTCTAATTACATGGTTGCAGTCACCATCTGCAGTGATTTTAGAGCCCAAGAAGAAGAAATCTGTCACTGCTTTCACCTTTTCTCCATCTATTTGCCATGAAGTGATGGGACCATATGCCATGATCTCAGTTTTTTAATACTGAGTTCTAAGCTGGCTTTTTCCCTCTCCTCCTTCACTATCATTAAGAGGCTTTTTAGTTCCTCTTTGCTGCTGCCATTAGAGTGGTATCATCTATATATCTGAAGTTGTTGATATTTTTCCCAGCAATCTTGTTTCCAGCTTGTAACTCATCTAGCCCGGCATTTCACATGACATGCTCTGTGTATAAGTTATATAAATAGGGTGAAAATAAACAGCCTTGAGTATTCCTTTCTCAATCCTGAACCAGTTAGTTGTTTCATAAAAGGTCCTAACTGTTGCTTCTTGGCCCACAAATAAGTTTCTTGGGAGACAGATAAGATGGTCTAGTATTCCCATCTTTTTAAGAGTTTTCCAGTTTGTTATGATCCACACAGTCAAAGGCTTTAGCACAGTAAATGAAACTGAGGTAGATGTTTTTCTGGAATTCTCTTGCTTTCTCTATGATCCAGTGAATGTTGGCAATTTGATCTCTGGTTCCTCTGCCTTTTCTAAACTCAGCTTGAATATCTGGAAGTTCTTGGTTCATTTAATGCTGAAGCCTAGCTTGAAGGATTTTGAGCATAATCTTACTAGTATGGGACATGAGTGCAATTGTCCAGTGGTTTGAACATTCTTTAGTACTGCCCTACTTGGGAACTGGGAAGAGGATTGACCTTTTCCAGTCCTGTGGCCAGTGTAGGGTTTTCCGAATTTGCTGACATACTGAGTACAACACTTTAATAGGATCATCTTTTAGGATTTTAATTAGCTCTTCTGGAATCCCATCACCCCCACTAGCTTTATTGGCAGCAGTGCTTCCTAAGGTCCACTTGACTTCATACTCCAGAATGTTGGGCTCTGGGTGAGTAACCGCACCGCTGAGGTTATCTGGGTCATTAAGATCTTTTTTGTGCAGTTCTTCTGTTTATTCTTGCCATCTCTTTTTGATTTCTTCTGCTTCTATTAGGTCTTTACCATTTCTGTCCTTTATTGTGCCCATCTTTGGGTGAAATGTTCCTTTGATAATTCCAGTTTTCTTGGAGAGATCTCTAGTCTTTCTTTTCTGCTGTTTTTCTCTATTTCTTTGAATTTTTCACTGAAGAAGGCCTTCTTTCTCTCCTTGCTGTTCTCTGGAACGCTGCATTTAGTTGGGTGTACCTTTCCCTTTCTCCCTTGCTTTTCACTTCTCTTCTTTCCTCGGCTATTTGTAAAGCCCCCTTAGACAACCACTTTTCCTTCCTGCATTTCTTTTTCTTTGGGTTCGTTTGTATGCTGCCTCCTATACAATATTACAAACCTCTGTCCGTACTCCTTCAGGCACTCTGTTTCCTAGATCTAATCCCTTGAATCTGTTTGTCACCTCCACTGTATTCATAGGGGATTTAAGTCTTACCCAACTGGCCTAGTCATTTCCCCCACTTTCTTTATTTTAAGCCTGAATTTTGCTATGACAAGCTGATGATCTGAGCCACAGTCAGCTCCAGGTCTTGTTTCTGTTGACTGTATACAGCTTCTCCATCTTTGGCTACAAAGAATGTAGTCAATCTGATTTCAGTATTGACTATTTGGTGATGTCCATGGGTAAACCTGTCTCTTGTGTTGTTGAAAAAAAGTGTTTGCTATGATCAGTGCATTATTTTGGCAGATTTATGTTAGCCTTTATCCTGCTTCATTTTGTATTCCAAGGCCAAACCTGCCCGTTACTCCAAGTATCTCTTAACTTCCTACTTTTGCATTCCAATCCCTTATGATGAATAGGACATCTTTTTTTGGTGTTAGTTCTAGGAGGTCTTTTAGGTCTTCATAGAACTGATCAGCTTCAGCTTCTTCGGGATTGGTGGTTGAGGCATAGACTTGGATTACTGTGATGCTGTATGGCTTGCCTTGGAAATGAACTGAGATCATTCTGTCTTTTCTGAGGTTGCACCCAAGTCCTGCATTTCAGACTCTTTTATTGATCATGAGGGCCACTCCATCTCCTCTATGTATTCTTGCCTACAAAGAAGATATAATGGCCATCTGAACTAAATTCACCCATTCGCATCCATTTTAGTTCACTGACTCCTGAGATGCTGATGTTTATTCTTGCCATCTCCTGCATGAAGTGAAGTGAAGTGAGAGTTGCTCAGTCGTGTCTGACTCTTTGTGACCCCAAGGACTATACTGTCCATGAATTCTCCAGGCCAGAATACTGGAGTGGGTAGCCGTTCTCCAGGGGATCTTCTCCAGGGGATCGTCTGAACCCATTGCAGGTGGATTCTTTATCCGCTGAGCCACCAGGAAGCCCATTTCTTGCTTGACCACATCCAATTTACCTTGATTCATGGTCCTAACATTCCAGGTTCCTATGCAGCACTGTTCTTTACAGCACTGGATTTTACTTTCATCACAGACATATCCACAAGTGAGCATCATTTCTGTTTCAGCCCAGTTGCTGCATTCTTTCTGGAGCTATTAGTAATTGTCCTCTGCTCTTCCCAAAGAGCATATTGGACAACTTCCAACCTGGGAGGCTCATCTTTGGGTGTCATTTTTCTTTTTTTTTTTTGCCTTTTTATACAGTTCATGGGGTTCTCACGGCAAATATACTGGAGTGGTTTGCCATTCCCTCCTCTAGTGGATCATGTTATGTCAGAACTCTTCACTATGACCTGTCCGACTTGAGTGACCCTGCATGGCATGGCTCATAGCTTCATTGAGTTATACAAGCCCCTTTGCCATGAAAAGGCAGTGATCCATGTACAATTAAGACTATTTCTGTTTTACTAATATGTAACTATTAACAATAAGTTGCATTGACATAAGAGAAAATCTGACAAATGACAGTGATGAGAGAAAATAATGAAAAAGTATACAAAGTATGATATTATTTAACTTTCTGTTCTGAAGGTAGTTTAACAAACTTAATATCTAACTAACTTAGCCATAAATGTAGCAGGCAATAGTGGGCTGTTATTGAAAAATAAGCCATGTTTAGTCAAGCCACCATATTCCCTTCCAATCCTTACCCTGAGTGGCTGCTAGACAGAAACTGTAGGTTGGGGGTATTCTGGGGACACTTCACCTCCCCTTCGCCACAGCCTTTGGAGCAATAGCAATGATGATGGTTATATTCTCTAGCTCTCCCTTAAGGACCTACTTACCCCATTACATAGCTGAAATTTTACTCTTAGAAAAACTACTGGTCTGTATAATGGGATACAACAGATACACAGATTAGCCTGATAAACAAAATTCCTTTGAAACATCTAAGTAAAACTGTATTCTAAGTAAAACAATGGACTTACAAATGGACATCAGTATCACTATCGTATGTAAGCTCAAAACTGTCAGAAATCTTACACATGAATATGTATTTATGAATCTTACAATTTATATTATATATTCAGACATTGAAAATATGTGTATGGGCATCATGGCATAACTAGGTGTTTCTGTGACAGTAGGTTCATATGAGGTCAAAATTATCAGATCAGGGGAGACTAAATTATACCAAAGATAGAACATACCAGTTAAGCAATGACCAATGTCTGTTTTATACTCTTACCTGTCCCTAGAAACTGGGCTCCCTCTTGGAGTGAAGTGGGGCATCCCTCCCAGTCATTATGCACATTGGTTTGCTCTTCAGAACTCTGCCAAACCAGACGCTCCCAAGTAGCAGAGGGATTAAAATTCTTCATAAAATACACATCCTTGAGACAGCCCACAAAACCCTTTTGGACTATGCCTGCAGGGGTTGATAGATATCAAGAAATATGTACTGTGAGAAATTTTTTTCAAGCAATTAATTTGATGTGCCTTTAAGGTAAAAGAAAGAGGCTATAAATCTCACTGCCTTCTTTCTACAAACTTCTTAATAACTCACATAAACACCCATGCCAAAAGCTATGGTAAGTGCTAATAATTGGTATGCTATGCTCTGGTTCAAGAGTCATCTTATCTGGAGGAAGAGATGTTTGCACAAAAACCTTGGTTTTTTAGTAATAGCAAGATCACTGCCTGTTGAATTAACAAGGAGATTTCATCTGCTTCTGGCCTTAAAAATAAAAGTGCAATAACACATTTTAAAAGCAAGATTTAAAGCAAGTCTATACATACAATCTATATTTTATAATTTAGTACCTTCAGCATTATGAACCCAGTCTGCTATACAAGTAAAGCAATGTGTGTGCTTAGTCACTCAGTCGTGTCCAACTCTTTGCGACCACATTGGCTATAGCCCACCAGGCTGCTCTGTCCCTGGGGATACTCCAGTCAGGAATACTGGAGTGGGTAGCCATTCCCTTCTCCAGGGCGTCTTCCCAATCCAGGAATGGAACGTAGGTCTCCTGTGTTGCAGGCAGATTCTTTACCATCTGAGCCACCAATTTTTAGGTATTAATATAATGTTACATTTCATTTTTGAACTCCCAAGACCAAGTAAGTGTGGAGCTTATGAAGACAGTAAATAGGGTGGTCATAAGAGGTTGGGAAAGAGAAAAAGTGAGCAGATAATATAATTAGAGAGAGAAAAAAAAAAGAGAGGGCAAGAAGGCACCCGAAGCTCAGGCTGCGTTTCATATGGCAATGTCCTTACAAGTCAGGGCAAAGCTGAATTCTCAGCTTTTGAGTTCATGACCTGATCCTAGGGAAGGTATTTACCAGTGATCAGTGCTTCACAAGGTCAATTTATATGCACAGTGTCAAAAGATTTCTTTATAATGGAGTGATGTCCTCTATAAGGAGAGTAGTTGGTACTGGGGTATGCTCTCCTCCTGACCTGCATATACCAGAGCCAAGAAGCATGTGTGTATGTGTGTGTGTGTGTGTGTGTGTGTGTGTGTTAGTGGCTCAGTTGTGTCCCGCTCTTTGCGACCCCATGGAATGTAGTCTGCTAGGCTCCTATGTCCATGGAATTGTCCAGGCAAGAATGCTGGAGTGGGTTGACAGTTCCTACTCTAGTGCGTCTCCCCAAACCAGGGATCGAACCCATGTCTCTTGCATCTCCTGCTTGGCAGGCAGATTCTTAACCACTAGCGTCACCTAAGAAGTATGCTTGATGGGAAAATAACTCTCTCCTTCAGTGTGTGTGTCTGTGTGTGTGTGTGTGTGTGTGTGTGTATGCGCGCGCGTGCACATGCCTGAACACTTTCAGGAGACTTCACCACCAGTCCAAGTGACCAAATGAAAACTCTCTCCTCTCTACAGGTATTTCTGAGGAGGTAACTGTAATAAGTCTTAAGGATTTAAATATATCTCTCTCCAAAATTCAAAGTTTTTCATACTTTTGATCCCCAAATTATAAAACTTTGACTTAAATTAGTATAATTTATTTCAGAAAAAGTTTAATTACCTCCTTTGAGGTATATATCAAGAAATGGGTTCTAAGAGTTTAAATTCAAGTAATACATGAAGAGATAAAGGAAGAGATCTCTTCCTTTAGAAGAGATCTAAAGGAAATTTTTGATATATTGATGCAGGAAATACAGCATAAGGTAGAAAATAATACAATTATCCATACTTTAAAATGATATCGTTTGATTCTATGCTAACTTGTGGTGGTGGTGGTGGTGGTGTTTATTCACTCAGTCATGTCTGACTTTTTATGGACTGTAGCCTGCCAGGCTCCTCTGTCCACGGGATTTCTCATGCAAGAATACTGAATGGGTTGCCGTTTCCTTCCCTAGAGGATCTTCCTGACCCACAGATGGAACCCACGTCTCCTAAACTGCAGAAGGATTCTTTACCACTGAGCCACCAGGGGAGACCCAATTATGGAGACAACATATAAATTCTATACTCTCCCCAAACTCACCAGAATCCTTTCTGAGGATGGTGTAACCCTGTGGCAGCCCACCCACAAACACTCCTGTGTTCTCTCCAATAACAGTACCACCATTCATGGTGGCGGAAGAGCCTGTGGATGGAAAAGCAGATGAGAACTTCAACTTCAGCAGGACAATCTATTCTACAAGTTTAACAAATGATTAAACCCTTCCTTGTGCTTCTGGATGCACCTCCCTCTTGGTTATTTGCTACTGGTTACTTTTCTTCACTGGTTCTTAATCATCAGCCCAACATCTTGATGTTAGAATAACCCAGACCTCCTCTGTTCCCACATCTGCTTACCACCTGCATAAACACCATAAGTCCTCTAAAAGGATGAAGAGAGAGCTAGGCACCTGTGAGAACTCTGAAAGGGCCTGGGTCCCTCTGGTGCTGCATACCAATGCAAATCTCCTGGTAAAATACATACTACCTGGTTCTTTCCAGAAGAGTTTTGCTAAGCCCTAATGTAGAGCATGACTGTCAGGTTTGGGACTTGAGCAACTGGAAGAATGTAACTGGCATAACTAGGGTGGGCAAGCTACTTGGAGAAGCAGATTCAGAGAGAAATGTTAGAAATTTAGAAAAATTAGAAATTCCTAACTAACTCCATCATTCTTTGTGAGAATGGTGTTTTTTTTTTCCAGAGCCCAAACCACTCTAATTATCCCTACTTATATCTGGGACTGTGGCTTTAAATACATCCTGAGCTGGTAACTCCCCATTTTTATCTCTAATCTGGAACTCCTCTCTAAACGTACTGGGATCCAGGACTTGGCATGATATTTCCACTTGGATGCCTCATAGGTACCTAACACTTAACATGTTCAAACCAAACTCTGGACATTTCTCTCTGAATCTGCTTCTCCAACTAGCTTGCCTCAAGCAGTCATAGACAATACATAACCAATGAGTGCAGTTATCTCTAACAAAATTTTATAAAAACCTTTCCAGCCTCCTCCCGCTACTCACCGATGGCCTACATCAGGCTATAGGAACTACAGGGGCTCCTCCTAATCCACCATCTTAATCAGCTTGGGGAAATGTTTCTTAAGATTGGGGTTGAATCTCTTCTAGTCCTGACACCAGTCATATACTTACCTCACGGGCTATTATACCTCATGGGTTATAATTACCTCACGACTGTAAAGAACCCTCTGCCTCTGAGTCCTAGAACAGTTCAAATAGTGAGGATCTCTAACAAATCTCAAAAGGTTCTTGTCTCTGGGATCTATTTCCTTTCCTTTAGGCCCTTTTTCTCCTTAGTTCCTCTGTCCCTACCCATTTATTAGGGACGATTACTATTGCTAATCTCCCAAAAGGGAGAAATAATTCTTGAATTTCAGAGTAGTCATCAAAATAAACAGCCAGGTGAATTAAATAACCCTTTGACATATTTTATTTGTTCTGTCTTTGACAGTTGTAGAGATGGTTTTGGAAACACTGATCATTTGTCCCTATTGAATCAGTCTCCACCATCGTTATGGGCAAAATCTCCAACTGACGTTGGCAAAATTTACAGCATGCCCCCTCCCATCTAGATTCAAGTAGATCCTTCAAAATCTTTTCCCAGAATTAATCAATACCCTATAGGTATAGAAGCCCTTCAAGGCATAAAGTCTATAATAGGAGATTACAAGACTCAAGGCTTTATTATCTACATACTAGTTCCTGTAATGATGCTATTTCATCTGTGAGAAAACGTAAGGGCAGAGTGGAGGTTTGTTACTCCCTGACACCTTGATGTTCCTAACCTTCAGATGTTCTAACATCTATTCCTATTGGAAGCAAATTCTTTACTGCAATTGATTTATTCACTGAATTCTTCAGTATTACACTTGATTAACTAGCCAGCATCTTTTTACTTCTACTTGGGAAGAAAAACAATTCACCTGGACAGTAATGCTTCAGGGTTTTACTGAGTCCTTCTTATTTCTTGTAAAACCTAAAGGTTGATCTAGATGATATAAAGTTCCCTATAGGTCTACTTTGTTGCATGTGTGAATGATTTGCCTCTTTGATCTTCTCAAGCCTGCTCACAGGAAGACAGCAACCACTTACTAAAGCTGTTTGCCTTAAAGGGACATAAGGTCACCAAAGAAATATTGCAGTTTGCCCAAAACCAGGTTTGATATTTAGGGCAACTGATATCAGAACAAGGGCTACACTTAGATCTAGACACACTTAATACTGATTGACGAACCTATTTTACTGGCCAAGTACTTCAACAAGTCTGTGCTGTTTGGCAGTTTACAACACTTTCACTGGGCTTACCACTCTCAATCCTGCAGTTCAGCTGATCACAGTAATGGCATTATTAACACTCAACTGGCAAAATTTGTAGAGGTCCTACAAGTACTTTGCCCCAAAGCATTGCTATTGGTCCCTCTAAATCTCAGATCCACACCTTTTGGAACTCAAAAATTCTCACCCTTTGAAACAGTTGCAGGACACCCAACACATTTGGTTCCTGCTTTTTTTGGCCTCCAACTGAAAAAGGAGAGATATTCCAATAATGCAAAGGCCAAATTTCTCCTATTAAAAATAACCATGTTTTGGTAGAGCAATCTTTTTATACTGTGCTCTCAAGGGATGAAGATCTTCCAACCTGAAGATTTTATCTACTGGAAAAGATACCTCCAGAAGAACTTTCTTCAACTTCACCAGAGAAGCCCTCACCAGGTATTGCTAACCAAGCCTTGTGCCACGAAAGCCCAAGGAATAGATTCCTGGACTCAGGTGACACACCTAAAGAAAGCCCCAAATTCTGAAGGAAGCTCAAATAACATGGTGTTATTAAAGTAATTATTTCCTATAGTTGAAGCAGACGACATCTGATGAGGCAACTTCCTGAAGAATGGTTGAACCAGGTCTGTTGGAAACTTATTGCTAAACATTGGTGATGACATAGTGCTTCAGATTGTCTCCAGTGTCCATGATCTTGATAACAAAGAACAAGGACTGTAGATACAAATTGTCTGAGAGTTCTCCCTCCTATCTCCCCTTGCTACTCAAATATGAACTCAGTAGTTTTCTAATCTGTGCTATTCCTCTCTGATGTGAGACACCATACCCAGGAAAGGTAGTTCCTGAAGTTGAGGGGAAAAAAGCCATTGAAACTAGAAACCCAACTTTTGATCAGTGGTACTCTGAAAGAGAAATCTTGATCAAGGGAGGGGAAATATAAAAAAATGACAAAATGAAACCTCAATTAAATAGATCTGGAAGGCCAGAAAGAGGAGCTCTCATGTGACGAGTCTAACAGGAAGAAGACTCCTCTTTCTTGGCAATGACTTGACCAATGAAAAGACACATGTTTGTTTACTGCAGCTCTTCAAACTTCCTTTTCCACTCTATAAATGAGTTTATCTTCCATTGCTGTATGGGGGCTACATATGGCACCAAGATTGCAACCTAGATGCCCATCGACAGATGAGTGGATAAAGAAGTTGTGGTACATATACACAATGGAATATTACTCAACCAAAAAAGGAACACAGTTGAGTCAGTTCTGATGAGGTGGATGAACCTGGAACCTATTTTACAGAGTGAAGTGAGGCAGAAAGAGGAAGATAAATATCGTATTCTAACACATATATGCGGAATATAGAAAGATGGTAGTGAAGAATTTATTTACAGGGCAGCAATGGAGAAACAGACATAGAGAATGGATGTATGGACATGGGGAGAAGGGAGCAGAGGGTGAGACGTATTGAAAGAGTAACATGGAAACTTACATTACCATGTGTAAAATAGACAGCCAAGGGGAATTTGCTGTGTGGCTCAGGAAACTCAAACCGATGCTTTGTATCAATCTAGAGGGGTGGGATGGGGAGGGAGCTTGGGAGGGAGGTTCAAAAGGGAGGGGATATATGTACACCTATGGCTGATTCATGTTGAGGTTTGACAGAAAACAGCAAAATTCTGTAAAGCAATTATCCTTCAATAAAAAAAGAAATTAAAAAATACGTAAAAAAAAGATTGCAGACTCTGAACTGAAATTCTTTGCTGATTCTGAATAAACCCATCTTTGCTGGAGAAATATCTGTTTGTCTTAGGTCCATACTTTCATCCTTGTTCCCCTTAAAATTTATCCCCCAAAGAGTACCCAGAGTGTTAATTTTAAAGAAAGAAGTCATATCATGTCATCCTCCTTTCAAAATTCTCCAATGGCTTCCCTCTTTGCAAGTAAAAGTAAAGCAAAACTAAGAGCCTTTGCAAATTGTAAAGACTTGAAAATGACACAAAATTGATACTGATGACTTTGCTCTTATTTTTGCTTTAATGAACCCTGCAAAGAAGAGGAAATAGTTGCCAAGACTTCATCATTTTAAGAACATCCCAAAAGCAAAATCCACAGCAATTTAGATGAAGAAGGGATAAACAGGTGAAAAAAGAGATGAAGAAATAAAAACCCAGAGGAATATGGAAACATCAGCATATCAATACAGGCATTTATATTTTTCAAGGAAGATCTTACCTGTGAACTGCCCATCAAGAGTGATTTGGCCAAAACCTTGATGCCTAATAGCAATTACTTCATGCCATTTGCCATCACTATATTGTTTGCCATCATCATTAGTTGTGGTAACTTCCACTGCAGACCCCTTAAGGGAATGAATGAGTGAAAAAAAAATCAGTGAGTAAATATACATGTTCAGTCAATTCATTCACTCAGTCATGTCTGACTCTTTGCAACCCCATGGACTACAGCACCCTAGGCTTCCCTGTCCATCACCAATTCCCTGACCTTGCTCAAACTCATGTCAAGCAAGTTGGTGATGCCATCCAACCATCTCACCCTCTGTCGCCCCCTTCTCCTCCTGCCTTCAATCTTTCCCAGCATCAGGGTCTTTTCTAATGAGTCAGTTCTTTGCATCAAGTGGCCAAAGTATTGTAGTTTAACCTTCAGCATCAGTCTTCCCAAAGAATATTCAGGACTGATTTCCTTTATTCAGGAATATTCAGGACTGGTTGGATCTCCTTGCTGTCCAAGGGACTCTCCAGAGTCTTCTCCAACACCACAGTTCAAAAGCATCAATTCTTCAGCACTCAGCTTTCTTTATAGTCCAACTCCTCACATCTGTACATGACTACTGGAAAAACCATAGCTCTGACTACATGGACCTTTGCTGGTAAAGTAATGTCTCTGCTTTTTAACATGCTGTCTAGGTTGGTCACAGCTTTTCTTCCAAGGAGGAAGCGTCTTTATATACATGTTACTCATACATATATTGTATATTTGTTAGAAACCAATTTATAAATTTCAACACAATCCTGAGGCAAGCATGCACACATTTCAAACAGAACTCAAAAGTTAAAGTTAATACATCATTCTGGCATTTCTCTGATGTACTTCTGCATCACCATGAGGCTCAAATCTAAAAAGAACTTCTCTTCAGAATGAAAATCTCTTTTAAGTACAATTGGATTTTGAGTAACTATTCTCAAACATAAGTAACTATACTCAAACAAAAGGTAATGAATTTTCTATTCAAATATTTTAAATTTGGGGCCAGAAATATAAAAAAGACAAGACTTTGAAACTAAAAAAGTACCATTCAAATGATTCTGCTCTAAAGATAGTAAAATGTGTGGCAAGTTAGTTTCTTTTACCTTCACTACACTATGAATACCAAGAAGGAATTAGATTCACACTAAAAATTAGTTACTAAAGATTATCATATTGAGTGAAGAAAGTCAGATGAAGAAAGAAAAATATCGTACAATATCCCTTATGTGTAGAATCTAAGAAGAAATGATACCAATGAGCTTATTTACAAAACAGACTCACAGACTTAGAGAATGAACGTATTGTTGCCAGGGGGGAAGGATGAGGGAAAGGGATACTTAGGGAGTTTGGGACAGGTATGTACACACTGCTGTATTTAAAAACGATAACCAACAAGGACCTACTGTATAGCACATCGAACTCTGCTCAATGTTAGGTGGCAGTATGGGGTGAGGGAAGTTTGGAGGAGGATAGACAGATGTGTATGTATGGCTGAGTCCCTTTCCTATCTACCCAAAACTATCACAACATTGTAAATTGGCTATACTCCAATATAAAATAAAAAGTTTAAATTAAAAAATTAGTTACTAATACCTTTAACGTAAGTATTGTGGTTAAACTTAGTATTCAGTGATTTGTAGTCTAAAATCGAGCATTTGTATTTTTGCTTAAGGGAATAGCATCAAAGTTAAAAATGAGTTCCTAGGTGGATAAAATCAGGAAATGGCAGGTAGGTATTAAGAATAGAGATTAGCTCAGAGGAAGTGAGAGCAAGAAAATAAAGAGACGAAGAGATCCCTTTCATCTTAACAGTTTGGGGCCATGTATATCATGGTTAGCACAATGGTACATTTTTTAATGTTAGTGAACACATAAGACTAAGTAAAAGATATTTCAACTTTGTTACCATCATCATTTACAACTACTATGATTAAAGAAAATGAAATAGAAAATTACTCTAAACCTTCTAAAGGAAAACAATTTTTGCTTGCTTTCTTAATAAAGTAGATCTTAGCAAAAATTGTGTGAGCATCCTCAGTCATGTCCAACTCTTTGCAACCCCATGGGACTGTAGTCTGCCAGGCTCCTCTGTCCATAGAATTTTCGAAGCAAGAATACCGGAGTGGGTTACCATTTCCTTTTCCAGGGGATCTTCCCAAACCAGGGAATGAACCTGTGTCTCTTGTGCCTCCTGCATTGGCAGGCAGGTTTTTTTTACTAGTGGAACCACCAAATAAGGCCCTTAGAAATAATTAACTTCAATCAATAAAAAATTCTGAAATCACAACAAAACCAAAAAAAGATTGGATAAAATATTACAAAATACATGTTCAAATTACATGGAATGTTTCACCAAATTCTAATTCTTTTGCTATACTGGTTTTCAAAAATGATAAAACTGACAATTATCTGATGTAATATGGTGATGGTTTAATATCACAAAAAGTGCAGTATTAATCACACCATTGTCAGTAAAATACTTGTTTATATTTCTCTAAAGTAGCTTCAGCAACAAACCCTGTCCATTCTATGCATTTAATTGGCTCCTGTCAGGCCTCATACAGAGCATGACAACATGTATGACATACAGAATTTCATATTACCAAAAAAGAGGTTTTAATTTCCCATGAGTAGGGGAGGGTTTGCTTCTCTCATGGACAATATCCTAACTTTTATAGGCAACTCAATCAGCTAGATATATGACCATTTTGATAAGTTCTCAAATCTTTATAAGTTGACTTTCCATATAACTCTTTCTCTCTACATATTCTTTTATTTTCTTCAACCCAATTTCAACATTTTAATATTTTACAAACACACATTTCATTATCGTAGTTTAATAATTAAAACCAGAACTGGTGTCGTGCCCAATTAATGTGCCCTGGTAGCATGCCCATTAGTTTTTCCATTAGTGAATTCAACAATACTAATGGGATTACTAGCATGGGATGCTAATTGGGCGTGACATAAGAAACTGGCTTACTTCTTAGCATACCCTTGCTAATGATGAAATTAATGAGCATTTTATTAAATGCTGTCTCATCAAAGTGTACTTAGTTAGCGTTAAAATTGTTACAAACGATGCTGCATTCTAAAGATCAGGTGTCTGAGTAAGTGGTTCTTCATATTATGTTTGGCAACAATGTGAAGCATTAGTAGTTCTCTACATCAGAAATCACACTTATTGGTGACACATTCAAGTACATAA
This sequence comes from Dama dama, assembly GCF_033118175.1. Classification (NCBI taxonomy): domain Eukaryota; kingdom Metazoa; phylum Chordata; class Mammalia; order Artiodactyla; family Cervidae; genus Dama; species Dama dama. Next base: position 17,542,965 of record NC_083694.1, read on the forward strand.
CAGATAGTCTCACTATGCCAAATTTTCTTCATACTTAGGGGACCTCTGTATACTATTTTGATGATAGTTTAAGATATTTCCCCCACCAATATTAAGAGACTAATCCTGTGGTCAAGTCTGGTGTCATATGATGCAGTTTGTTCTTTCTATTTGGAAAATATTAGACACATTAAATAGATGCTATTCTGAATTTTTTGAAAGCTTTCACTTTCACCACTTCTCTAAGTGAAGTCAGTTTATTTTGTGAATGAACATAAAACATTTAAATGAGAACCATGAGTCACTACTAGTCAATAAAATATCATCTGATCAACTATTTCCAAATTGAAATTAATCTAATAAAAATGGGAAGACTATAGCCAACTTTTTGAGACAATAAAAAAATACAGCAGTTAAAAATGGAGTATTTTTTCTTTAGTGACTCTTAACAATAATTCTAAGTATTCAGTGTATAATATGCAAACATATATCCAGTTTTAAATATTATAAGAAATAGTTTCCCTTTCTCACAAATATATCTTAATAGAGTGAACTGGATTCAATTCATTGAATGAATTCTACAACTTTATGTAGAATTACATTGTTGTGTAAAAATTCATTACCTAAGTTTATTAAGATACTTTTACAAGAAGAAACTACACAATGACTGCTGGAGTAGGAAATGGCAGCCCACTCCAGTATTCTTGCCTGGAAAATACCATGGACAGAGGAGCCTGGCGGGCTAAAGTTCATGGGGTCGCAGAGAGTCAGACGCAACTGAGCATGCACACAGAATGACTACAGGTATTTTTAAACTATGTGTTAGAGAGTAACTTTAAATTCTTACAAAATGCTATTTCCACAACTCAATATTTAATTATTTTGAATGGATTCAGGAACAGTAATCTGAAAACAGCCATTGATATAAGTCAAAGTATCTAACTAACTGACAAATTAAAACAAATAAGAACTAAGTTACATTATCATTAAAGAGTCAGAAATTTTATCCTAGAAAATGAGCAATTTTCTTCAATTATGAATACTATTTTACCAATATTTATCAAGCCAGGAAGTCAGCCAATCTGTCAACAGACATTTATGTGTTACCTACTATATCCCAAGGCTCAGCATGTTAAGAATCCGCCTGCAATGCAGGAGATACAGGAGACAAGGGTTCAATCCCTGGGTTGGGAATATCCCCTGGAGAAGGAAATGGCAACCCACTCCAGTACTCTTGCTAGGAGAATTCCATGGACTGAGGAACCTGACAAGCTACAGTCCACAGGATCGTAAAGAGTCAGACATGACTGAGTGACAAAGCATGCACATTCCTAGGACTGTACTGAGCCTCAAGGATATATTTGTCCTGTCCTCCCTGGACTGTACACTCATATAAGAAAGACGCATGGAGTAAATAACTACTTGTCTGATGAGTACAGTAAAATGTTCATTAGATAACCTTGTATCCTTTAAGACACAAGGAAAAGAAACCTAGCTTAAAGCGGTACCTAAATTATTTAAAATATAAATATTTTGAATGTCAGTGACAGACATATAAAACAAACTCTTCAGCTTCTTCAAATTTGCGGTGGCTCTTACTTTGTTCAAGAAACCATATTCATAACATACAGAACAGACTTTCAGTTGCCAAGGGGAAAGAGAGTGAAGAAGGCAAGGATTGGGAGTTTGGGATTATCCAATGCAAACTATTACAGGATATGTAACCAACAAGGTCCTACAGTATAGCACAGGGAATGATATTCAATATCCTGTGATAAACCATAATGGAAAAGAATATTTTATATATCTATATATCTATATCTATATAGATATATGTGTGTGTGTGTGTGTGTGTGTGTGTGTGTGTATATATATATATATGTATATATATATATATATATGGCTTCCCTGATAGATCAGTTGGTAAAGAATCCACCTGCAATGCAGGAGACTCTGGTTTGATTCCTGGTTCAGAATGATCTGCTGGAGAAGGGATAGGCTACCCACTCCAGTATTCTTGGATTCCCTTGTGGCTCAGCTGGCAAAGAATCTGCCTGCAATGTGAGAGACCCGGGTTCGATCCCTGGGTTGGGAAGATCTGCTGGAGAAAGGAATGGCTACCCACTCCAGTATTCTGGCCTGGAGAATTCTATGGACTGTCATAACGAGTCAGACACAACTGACTGACTTTTGCTTCACTTCACTTCACACGTATAACTGAGTCACTTTGCTATACACAGAAAGACAACATTGTAAATCAACTATGTGCTGTACTGCGCTTAGTTGCTCAGTCATATCTGATTCTTTGTGACCCCATGGACTGTATACTTCAATTTTAAAAAGTTCAGTTCAGTTCAGTTCAGTTGCTCAGTCATGCCCAACTCTTTGTGACCCAATGGACTGCAGCATGCCAGGCCTTCCTATCCACCACCAACTCCCAGAGTTTACCCAAACTCATGTCCATTGAGTTGGTGATGCCATCCAACCATCTCATCCTCTGTTGTCCCCTTCTCCTCCTGCCTTCAAAGTTTCCCAGCATCAGGGTCTTTTCAAATGAGTCAACTCTTCACATCAGGTGGCCAAAGTATTGGAGTTTCAGCTTCAACATCAGTTCTTCCAATGAACATTCAGGACTGATTTCCTTTAGGTTGGACTTGTTGGATCTTCTTTCACTCCAACGGACTCTCAAGAGTCTTCTCCAATACCACAGTTCAAAAGCATCAATTCTTTGGCTCTAGGCTTTCTTTATAGTCCAAAACTCACACTAATACATGACTACTGGAAAAACCATAGCCTTGACTAGATGGACCTTTGTTGGCAAACTAATGTCTCTGCTTTTTAAAATACTGTCTAGGTTGGTCATAACTTTTCTTCCAAGGAGTAAGCATCTTTTTACCCATGGCTGCAGTCACCATCTGCAGTGATTTTGGAGCCCCCCAGAAATAAAGTCTGCCACTGTTTCCACTGTTTTCCCATCTATTTCCCATGAAGTGATGGGATCGGATGCTATGATCTTAGTTTTCTGAATGTTGAGCTTTAAGCCAACTTTTTCACTCTCCTCTTTCACTTTCATCAAGAGGCTCTTTAGTTCCTCTTCACTTTCTGCCATAAGGGTGGTGTCATCTGCATCTCTCAGGTTATTGATATTTCTCTCAGCAATCTTGATTCCAGCTTGTGCTTCATCCAGCCCAGTGTTTCTTATGATGTACTCTGCATATAAGTTAAATAAGCAGGGTGACAATATACAGCCTTGACGTGCTCCTTTTCCTATTTGGAACCAGTCTGTTATTCCATGTCCTGTTCTAACTGTTGCTTCTTGATCTGCATACAGGTTTCTCAAGAGGCAGGTCAGATAGTCTGGTATTCCCTTCTCTTTCAGAATTTTCCACAGTTTATCGCGATCCACATAGTCAAAGGCTTTGGCATAGTCAATAAAGCAGAAATAGATGTTTTTCTGGAACTCTCTTGATTTTTTGATGATCCAGTGGATGTTGGCCATTTGATCTCTGGTTCTTCTGCCTTTTCTAAACCCAGCTTGAACATCTGGAAGTTCATGATTCACATATTGTTGAAGCCTGGCTTGGAGAATTTTAAGCATTACTTTACTAGTGTGTGAGATAAATGCAATTGTGAGGTAGTTTGAGCATTATTTGGCATTGCCTTTCTTAGGAATTGGAATGAAAACTGACCTTTTCCAGTCCTGTGGCCACTGCTGAGTTTTCCAAGTTTACTGGCATATTGACTGCAGCACTTTCACAGCATCTTCTTTTAGGATTTGAAATAGCTCAACCAAAATTCCATCACCTCCACTAGCTTGTTTGCCATGGTGCTTCCTAAGGCCCACTTGACTTCACATTCCAGGATATCTGGCTCTAGGTGAGTGATCACTCCATCATGATTATCTGGGTCATGAAGATCTTTTTTGTACAGTTCTGTGTATTCTTGCCACCTCTTCTTAATATCTTCTGCTTCTGTTAGGTCCATCCATTTCTGTCCTTTATTGAGCCCATCTTTTCATGAGATGTTCCCTTGGTGTCTCTAATTTTGTTGAAGAAATCTCTAGTCTTTCACTAGTCAGTTCAAAAAAAGGAGGGGAAAAAAACTCTATTCATATTCCTAATGCAAAAGAGAAAAAAAAAAATGTAAGACTATATCAAATAGTCTCCATCCCCCAGTTTCAACAGTTATTTGTCTGATAATAATACATGGAGATTTCATTAAAAAGTTAGCAACTTTGTCCAGGTAACCTGGATAAATTCCTTGGTGGTGAGAAAGGACCAATCCTGGCTAGCTTGAGCTCATGGACTCATGTATAAAGAGCATCATGACCCATGAGCATGTAGTGTGATTCATCTGATTACATTTTTTTCAAATACGTCCTAAGGCAGGCCTACTCAGTCAATTTTTGTATATATTAATTATTACTTTACTGAAAATGCAGGTGATTTTTGCCTTGTAGATGGATAGTATTATTTCCATGTAAACATGTACTTTGAAGGGATCATTAGACCCTCTCTATCCCCCTGGTTCTCCAACTGTTTGGCTTTTAACAGTTTCATTAATATTTGTTGGGCAAGTAGCAGATTTGTATACAAGTCAGGATTTGGGTATGCAGGGCAGGGACAGAGCAGTGGGGGATGTCAGTGTTAGTGAGGAGTACTCTCAGGCACTGTCTAAGGGAGGAGGGTAAGGGGTGGGAACTGTGGGCAGTGCCCTGTGAACACTTCCTAGAAGTCTGCTTTGGTTTATACCAGTCTATCTTATCATGGAGAGGAGATATAAAAAGATGAGATGGAGAGCGTTTTCTAGAAGCCAACCTCAGGATCTGAACAGCAATCATGTGGCTGAGTGGAGTTAAGCATTGTTTAACATCTTCACCTTCTATTTCTGCAGAATCGGAAGCTATCACATCCTTTAGAAAGAAAAGCAACTCTGTCGAATAGATGGCAGTCATGCTTCAGTTCTGATGGAACCATTTTTTTAAATGAATTCTGCAAAGATTTTGCTCGGCATGTTTAGAGAGTATGGGGGGGAGGGGGGTGCGGCAAGCAAGGCACGTTTATTAGACACGCAAAGCCTGTGAATAAACCTGGAGCCTTTGCACTATTACAGCTGTAGCTGCTGGGCTTGAGTGGTCCCCTAGAGTTATACCCCAAACACCAGGATGGATGTTTATGAGGGCATGACAGCTTGTAAGCGTGAGGCAGTGTGAAGTCACCCTGGCACATTACCATGTCCAAGTTCAGCAAGACTCTGTACATCCATCTTGGAAGACGGGCGTCCCAGGAGAGGATGGCAGGACTGGCATTTTGTTTCTTCCTCATTCCCGCATTTCCAGTGCATAATTGTCTACCACAGTGCTTGGGGTACAATGCATTTTTTAAAAAAAGATTTTTATTTCCTATGCAAATTGGCTGGTTATCTACTTATGTGACAGAGGGTTTTTGATTTGTTTGTTTTGCTTTGTTTACAGTTTTCGTCCTCACCCAGTGGCATTCGATCCCTCAACCTACAGCCCCTGTATTGGAAGGTAGAGTCTTTACCACTGGACCTCTGAGGAAGTCCGAGGATAATACACTTTTAACAGTGTTTCATTGAATGAAATGAACTAAATTCAGTGCCAGTTCTATCATTAGATCACTGTGTGACTCTAGTTGAGACATGTCATCTAAAGCAGGGAAGGAAACAATACCTCATGAGGCAACTCCAAGAATGAAGAGAAAATCCACGTGAACCCACGTTGTGTACTTTTAAAGCTCTATGAATAAATGTCTATACGATTAAAGTTTTCCCTTTCTGGCTTTGTCTCAAATATACCCAGATAGTAATTTAGGTAGATTTAGGTAGAAATTAGGTTAATTTAGGTAGAAAAAGCAGAACCAGATTTTTTTTCTTTCTCATTGATTATTCTTCTATTTTAGTGGATTGTTTCCTTTCTTTTATATTTTTGCTGATATTTACAATCTTGCAGCCTTTTATTTTTCCCATCTTGTTAATCATTCTTGGAGTGTTTTCATTCTATTAGTAATTAACTTCTTTTTTCACATTTAAAATCAAATATTTTTGTCCATTTATTTTATGGAATCAAGAAACTAATATGACCTATACTGTAACTCCCTCCCTCTATTAAATTGACACCTTAGAAACTTTTAAGTCATTCATCTTTTGACCTCTCCTTCAACTATTAGTAATTTTAGCATCAAACAAATATCAGATTTCTTTTTCCTTTGCTGCCTGTCTCTTCTATGTCAAAGATTCTTTGACTGTAAAACATATTTCTATTCAGCCTGTCATTAAATACTTTGGCTGAACTTAATATCCCTAGGTTTACCACTCACCACTGCTTCTCCACTATATTTCAGATTATTTTTTTCCTTCTGATTAGAAGCCTTGCTGAAACATTTCCTTCCAATATAGTGCATGGATGGCATTTTAACTGAGTCTCTGGACATCAACAAGCATTCTTCTTTCATGTTGAAAAGCTTGGTCACAGATCTGCTGTATTACTTTGGGAAAATTAATTTAACTCTGACTTAGATTTTCACCTGTAAAATGGGAATAACAATAATAAGTATCTACCTTATAGAATTGGTGTGATGTTTAAATGAGATCATATGTCTGTGCATTTATGTACAGAGAGGACACTTAGAATAATGGATAACACACAGAGGTCCTATAGAAGCACAAGCTTTGCTTAATCTTGCCAGGCATTTGATGAGTCCTTTCAATAAATTCATAATCAAACATTCTTCTTAAATCAGATTTTCTCTCCTATTTTATATTTCATTAATTTCTCTTATCTATCTTTTACGGTGCATGTGTTTTTTGCTTTCCTTTTGAATTTCTTCTTCATAGTAGTATCCTCCTTAATCTTTGTTTTCATATTTTTGTTATGTATTTTGACCTAGTAACGAATCTCAGCAGTCCCTCTTCTAAGTAATCAACTTAAAGGGTTCAAATGAAAAACAATATTTTCAGTTCTGTAATTCAATCAACTTCAGTGTGCTGCCTTTGTCTTCCAAATGCCATCTGCCTTGCCTTCAGAAGCAGCTGTTTCTTACCCCTTTCTCCCAGGATGCAGGACCTGCTTAGATGTTTGCTATTTCTTATTTGCTTACTCATTGCCCACCTATGAACATCCCTTAAGAAACTTCAATTCTAGGGGATGCCCAGGAGCCCTTATCAGGCCAGGTGGTTAACAGGCTACTGTCCAAACAACAGGAATAATCCTTTTTATCCCTGGTCTTGCCAGTTGCCAGCTCATGGCTTTACCAGCTTCCTAACCCAGGAAGGGCTCAGTCTGCTTCTTAAAGACTTCTGTAGGGTCTGGGGCGGTGCTCAGACACACTCAGCCAGCAGGCCCTGCCTTTCCTCTTCAACATGAATGGGTCTCCAGGGTGTAGGAAGCTCTTCACCTACAATCCCTTAGATACAAGGGGAAAAGTTGTGCCTGTTTTACCATATAACAGAAAATGCTTCTTTGACAAGCATACATCAGCAGTTTTAAGCTGAAAACCTGAGTTTTACATAGTCCTTTTCCTCAGTTACTCATGGGCCCAATACAGTACCTTATGGCAAATGCTTACTAACTTTCCTTTAACTGAAGTGAAGACTATGCAATAGTTTCCCATTTGCCTTGGTTCAAAACTGGGAAAGGAGTATGTCAAGACTGTGTATTGTCACCGTGCTTATTTAACTTACACGCAGAGTATATCATGTGAAATCCTGGGCTGGATGATGCACAAGTTGGAATCAGGCTTGCAGGGAGAAAATTCAATAACCTCAGGTGCGTAGATGACACCACCCTTAAGGCAGAAAGCGAAGAGGAACTAAAGAGCTTCTTGATGAAAGTTAAAAAGGAGAGTGAAAAAACTGGCTAAAAACTCAACATGCAAAAAATGAAGTTCATGGTATCTGGTCCCATCACTTCATGGCAAATAGATGGGGAAACAATGGAAAACAGTGACTTTATTTCCTTGGGCTCCAAAACCACAGCAGATGGTGACTGTAGCCATGAAATTAAAAGACCATTGCTCCTTGGAAGAAAAGTTGTGACCAACCTAGACAGCATACTAAAAAGCAGAGACATTACTTTGCCAACAAATGTCCATCTAGTCAAAGCTATGGCTTTTTCAGTAGTCATGTATGGCTGTGACAGTTACACCATAAAGAAAGCTAAGTGCCAAAGAATTGATGCTTTTGAACTATGGTGTTAGAGAAGACTCTTGAGAGTCCCTTAGACAGCAAGGAGATCAAACCAGGCAATCCTAAAGGAAATCAGTCCTGAATATTCGTTGGAAGGACTGAATGTGAAGCTGAAACTCCAATACTTTGGCCACCTCATGCGAAGAACTGACTCATTTGAAAATACCCTGATGCTACGAAAGATTGAAGGCAGGAGGAGAAGGGAATGACAGAGGATGAGATGGTTGGATGGCATCACTGACCAGATGGACGTGAGTTTGAGCAAGCTCTGGGAGTTGGTGATGGGCATAGAAGCCTTGCGTGCTGCAGTCGTGGGGTCACAAAGAGTAGGACACGACTGAGTGACTGAACTGAACTGAACTGCCCTTAGGAAAAATTTAAACTCTTTCATTTGCTTCCAAGATCCTAAATTACTTAGTCTCTACCCAATTTTTCAACCTACCACCATTCTCTTTGTTCTCTATAATCATCTTAATCTCATTTCAATGCACTGAATATGCCATGTTCACATCTTAACTGAGACACTGAATATTTGCTATTTGCTCTGCTTGGAAATTTTATTACAGCTCCTTCCCTCATCTCCTGTCAGTATTTCCTCTGGCCTGCCCTACCTCAAACACTTTTCCTCTTGTATAGATACACACTCCTATGCTTTTATTTATTGTTTTGCATCTCAGTTAAATATTACATTTGCAGAGAACTAACAAAAGGAAGACCCTTTATTTTACTCACTCATAATACTTAGTAGTGTACTTCTCTTTCACAACATTCAGGAGTATTTTTAAAAAATTAACTATATACTACCTAGATTGTTTCATAGGGGTATGGTCATATTTAACTTTAGAAGTGTTGCAGTCATCAATACTGAGCTCAATAGTACCTGATGGACACAAACATTGTTGGTGAAGAAAAGAAAATAGAGATAGGGTGGGGAAGCAAGAAAGAAGGGAGGAAAGGAAGAGAGAGAAAATGGAAGGGAGACAGAGAGACATAATTTTTTCAAGGAATGCAGTTAAAAACTTTAATCTTCATGATAAGGTAGCATATGGTTGTGAAAAAAGCATGTAGGTTATCAGCCAGTCTATGTTGTTTGAAGATCTGCTATTTTAGCTGTGGGTAAGTCACACCACTTTTGTAAGTTTCATTTTCCATGTTGTAGAGTGGGAATAATGAAGTACTCACCTGTAAGTTTTTGGTGAGGATTCATTGTGAAAATATAAGCACCTGATAAACTTTCAAAAATGTCAACTCTTATGATTACTCATTTACCTGAGGATCAAAAAGAAAATACGGGCGTCCATTCTTCAACTGAATTGCAAAATACTCTTCCTGATTGCCAGGTGATGCCGCAAAGACAATCAAACCTTCAGGCACCCTTGTTCGAAAGCTGGCTTTAATACCTGGGGAGAAAAGTGCAATCAGCAAATCAGGGCTGGGTTTTGTTGATTCTCTCTGGTAAGTGTACATTTACTTTCATTATTATTTATGATGTAAGGAGTGCCATCGGGGAATTATATACAACATTGCCCTGGGATGGTCCAGCCACTTGGTTTTCACTGTATCCCATTATGAATGCCAACCCATACTTGGAAACTCCAGCCTGCAGTCCCACTAATCAATATATAATGAAGTTTAAATATGTGCAAAACTTATCAACATAAAAGATATGTTGTCAACCCAAAACCGGATACAAAAGGGATAAATGCACTAATATTATCAGAGTCATAAAAATAAATGGATTTTGATACGAGTGAGAGAAACAAAAGGGGCTTTATTTAAAATACTTATAAAGAGTTAGTCCAGTATAGAAGCTAAAAACTAGAAAGATCTGCTATAAAGTGGTCCACAGAGCCAATTTTCCTGTCACTAAATGCTCTGCAGCCTTCAGAATTCCAGGGGCTCCACTCACCTTTCAGATTACCTACCAGCACTGCTCGAGACACACAGTGCTCTTGGCTCTCAGAAATGGCCCCAGCTCAGGAAGCAAGGGAAACATGATGGTTCTCTATGATGTCTTCCAACTACTGACAACTGGCCCGACCTCCACTCTACGAGGTGTCCCATCCATTCAACCCATACTATTGAGCTCTTCCTCCAAGTAAGATGTTTTGTCAATGAATTGAAACTGGCAAAGAAGCTTATGAGGTTCAATTGTTGTTCTCAAACAGCTTCAAGTTTAGTTGGAGATATAAAATGTATGTGTCTTAACAGACATATCAATATTTCATAGGAACATGGAATCTTAGGTATACGAATTAAGGTAAATTGCAGGAGATGGAAAGAGTGAACATCGCCATTTTAGGAATCAGTGAACTAAAATGGGCTGGAATGTGTGAATTTAATTCAGATGACCATTATAGCTACCACTGTGGGCAAGAATTCCTGAGAAGAAATGAAGTAGCCCTCATAGTCAACAAAAGAGTCCAAAATGCAGTACCAGGGTGCCATCTCAAAAATGATAGAATGATCTCTGTTCATTTCCAAGTCAAACCATTCAGTTTCACAGTACCCAAGTCTATGCCCCAACCAATAATGCTGAAGAAACTGAAGTTGAACGGTTCTATGAAGACCCACAGGACCTTCTAGAACTAACAGCAAATAAAGATGTCCTTTTCATCATAGGGGACTGGAAAGCAAAAGTAGAAAGTCAAGAGATATCTGGAGTAACAGGCAAGTTTGGTCATGGAGTACAAAATGAAGTAGGGTAAAGTCTAAGAGGTTTGCCAAGAGAATGCACTGGTCATAGCAAACACCCTCTTAAAACAGCACAAAAGATGACTCTACACATGGGCACCACCAGATGGTCAATGCCAAAATCAGGTTGAATATATTCTTTGGCCCTGAGTGCCCTGTCTCATGAATCAAGCCTGGACTGGCAATCTAGTTCACATATGGTAATATACATGTTTCAATGCTATTCTCTGAAGTCATCCCACCCTCGCCTTCTCCCACAGAGTCCAAAAGTCTGTTCTTTACGTCTGTGTCTCTTTTGCTGCCTCACAGTGAGGTATGATAAGTGACATAGGCCTATTTACAAGATATCATTTGATTCAAAGGGAATAAGGAATGTTTAAAAAATAAATAAGATACTTGAGCTTGTTTTCAGAGAATATGAAGGATTCTGGGAGATGTTGTCATAAAGGCCAGAGGCATGCAAAATATTCAGGAAAGCTGAATGTAGAGAAGGGAGCTAAGAGATGAATCTGGAGAAATAGGCAAGACCCCATTTCAGGCCATAGATAGACTATCTGGCTTAAGAAGTTTGCATAGAAGACAAAGATGGAAAGGAAGGTTGTGGTATATCTATCTTTAGTGAATTATTCCAATACCAACAAAGGCAAGCTTGGGATGTGGACTTTAGACTTTCCAAAGAGGCAACTGAAACTTTTCCTGGCCTTCTTAGCTTCTGCAACTTTATCTTCTAGATTTCATGCTTTTGGCCCTTTTCAAACATGCCTGTTCTACTCTTTGTGATGTTTCATTGTCTCACACACTCTGAGTCTCTGTATCCCACCTTCTAGGATATTACATTCTTGTTGTTAGGCTTCTGATACCTCTCTCATTTCCCAGAAATAGAATGTTTGTCCCACCACATCATTTTTCAGCATTCACACTCACTTGAACCCCTCATATAAGCTTTATTACTCTCATCTCTCCTACTAAGTGGATGTAAACAGCTGGAATTTATCCTGTGGACAAAGGGAGGTTTTAAAAATTGGGTGGAGGAAGGGAAGAAGATGCTCAAAGTCAAGTTAAGGCAACCAAACTACAGTGGAATGTCTGGAGGATACAGATAATTTAACTACAGAGGAACTGGTTAGGTTATTACTGTGCTTTGGGGGAAATAAGATGATAAGGATGTTAATTAAAGACTGACACATAACTAAATGGATTGAAAGAATGGAATCTATATATTTCAGAAGAGAATCATTAAGACAAGTTGTTATGAGGTGATGATAGGGGTAATGTGGTCAATCCTTTTCACCCATTACTGAGGGAAAAATAGCATTATTAACAGAAATAGAAAGGTCAGGAAAAGAAGAAAATACAGGGTTGAGGATATAAACTCCATCTGGGGTGGAGTGAATGTATATTAATGATGTATAAAAAACTATCCATCATTTGGAAATAAGAAACTAAATCTCAGAAGAGGAAATGGAGCTAGGAAAATAAACTGGCAATCACCAGTCAAAAATTCATGTCTCTGGGGGAGCAAATGAAGAAGACATAAAAAGAACTGTTTGAGGAAATGCCCTAGTTTTAAGAGACGGAAAGAATAGGGACAATAATAAAGTTAGAATAATCAGGATAATGCCATAAAATGGAAACATAGGTAGGAGAGAAATTTAAAAAAGCAAAGTTAACTGTCACCTCCCATAAGTCCAGAATAATGAGAGCTGAAGAAAAGCTCACAGAGGTGGTCACTACTGTCTTTTTGAACTGAGTAGAATGACCAGAGTTCCAAAGGCTGGGTGATCAGGACTGATGGAAAGGATGAGTAGGAAGTGGACATAGAATTCTCACTAGAAAAATCTGGTAGCGAAAGGAACACAAAACCTAGAAACTAATAATTAGCGTGGCCCAGTCAAATAAAAGGAGATATCTACCAACAAAAGCTCAGACACAGCCAAAATCTGGTGTACCTTCTGATCAGAGGAAAATCACATTTCTATCAACTCTTTTTCTCTTAAGCGTCTCTTGTTTTGGTTCAGAGTGGCTCTCTTCCACATTTAAGTGACCATTTAAAAAATTTATATGTTGTATCAAATGCTATAATTGAAACTATTGCTTTATAATTAAACAACTGAAGGTTATTTCATAAAAATAGCTACAATTCAGAACATGAAGACAACAGAACTCTCTACCAGGGTGCTGGAGGCATCTACAGGGCAGTAAACAGGGAGCCAAAGTCAGGACTTGAGGGAAGAAATTAATAATTGCTCAGCCTGGAAATACAATTACTTGTCCCCAGTTGATGAGAAATTTAGTGAAAGAAATTTTGGATCAGAGTAAGAACTACAGAAATGGTATCAGTTATTATCTAATATCAAGAATTTGTGTGTGCATGTGTTTTTTTGGACACAGAATTTAATTTCTAAGTTTTACACTTACATAACACAGAAATAGTGTATAAAATTTAGTCCAACTAAAAGAGAATACACAAATCAAGGCATACTTCTTGTGAGAAGTGAGTATTTAGTAAAGGGTAACTTGATTTGCTATTGTATAGTCAACTTTCCTTTAACTTTTTCAAATCATATTATTTCCTTAAACTATAAAGATACATAATGAATGAGGGGTTTTTTTTTTGCAAGTACTCTATGAAGAAAAAAAATATGCACACTTTCATTGAAACACATTTTTTGCAATACTGTCATCAATAAATCCTATTTTTTGAATCAAATATCTTAAGTCATATAATCAATTGTTAATATATGCTAATATAGCCCCAGCCATTGACTTTAGATTCAACCATAAGATTTACGGTGGGTAAAGAAATGAAATCAGACACGTGGAACCATGTGAGAGAAGAAACTTTGAATATTATGTACTGTGTGATTGAACTTGACTCCTATTTTCTGCTATGCCTCATGAATGTGCTTTTATCCTGGACTCACAAATAAGAAGATTTGTAGGCCAAAGCAGAGTAGTACCAAAGTATTTTTCATTTTAAAGGTTTGTGTTAAAGAACAATGTTGATTAAAATGGGCAGAGAAGTGAAAAATACACATTTATCACCTGCTAAAATTTAGATTTTTGTTAAAAGAAAACAGGAGACATTCTAAAATTCAATTTTTGTTTCAAGTATTTGGGGAAATGATGGAGCAGTTTTCTATCTCAATAGATAAATGTATTCATTCATCCAAGGGATATTTTTAGGAAAATATATTTTGTGCAGCCACCCTTTTAGGCTATTGGGATACAGAGATGGATAAAAGAGACATACATCCATAGCCTCACATTGGAGCGGGGATCGGGATGGGGAATACGTGTAAATCCATGGCTGATTCATATCAATGTATGACAAAACCCACTGAAATGTTGTGAAGTGATTGGCCTCCAACTAATTAAAAAAAAAAAAAAATGTAAAAAAATAAATGTAAAAAAATCTGAAAATCCAAGACGTGGATGGAAATATTTAGCTTTTATATAAATGAATTTGCAACTTTAAAAATTTAATCTTAAAAACAAGATACAATGACAGGCCCATGGAATAGGCAAAGAGTTCTTGAATAATACATGGAAAATTATAATAGAAAGGAAAATGGTGATAAATTTTATTAAGAACTTTTGTCTAAGAAAAGGCACAAATAAGAGAGCAAAAAGGTGACCAACATAACAGGGAAAGATAATTGCAATATATATTTCTGACAACAGATGCATAGCCAATAAAAATATATATAATTCCTACAAATCAATAAAATAAGATAATTGACTCATTATAAGAATCGGAGCAAATGACTCTTCAAAAAAGGTGACATCCAAATGACCAACAGATGTAAACATCTAAGATGATCTTCAAAGAGAAAAAAATTTTAATTTAGTGATATTGCCATATAGTCTTTCAGAACAAGTAATTATTTAAAACACTTTTCATAGTTTCAATGATTACATCCCCATACTCTGGTCAATAATGGATATTTCAAAATCTGAGATGAAATACTGAAAATTCAGGTTTCTTTTAATTCACTTTTTATATTACTGGTGATTGTAAAAACTTCATAAAATTTTTACTATATGAAAGCAAAGTAAAGATACTTTACTTTAGCCATAAAGATAATCATATATTTTTCTGGGAGTTGTGTGTACAAATATATCTTGTCCAGTTTCAAAGGTTTATTTACTGGTTCCTACTTGCTCTATTTGAGTTCTTTAAATATTGTGGATCATCATATGTTATGAGTCACCATTCTCTGTCTTCAGGTTTATTGTAAATAATTACCTTTTTTGACCTCCCTTTTTCCATCTTTGCTCCGTTCCATCCTAATACACACACACAAACACACACATCTATTCTAAAATAATAGCTGGAGTGATCTCATCAAAAAACAATTCTGGTCACATCCTTCCTCTATTTGGTGACTACCAAAGGTTTCTTGTATTACATCAAGGAAAAGACAAAGTCATCACAACAGTCTAGAACATCCTAGATAATCCAGCCTTCACTATGTCTCTCATTTCCAGTTATACTTCCCCTTCCTCTCTCCACTCTGGTTACCTCAGTAATTGCTCTTCCCTCTGCCTGGAAATATCTTCCCAGGCAGGGGTCCCCAACCTCCAGAATCTAATGCCTCATGATCTGAGGTGGAGCAGATGTAGTAATGATAGAAATAAAGTGCACAATAAAAAAAAAAAAAGAAATAAAGTGCACCATAATGTGCTTGAGTCATTCCAAAATCCTCCTCCCACACCATTACATGGAAAAACTGTCTTCCATGAAACCAGTCCCTCACGCCAAAAAGATTGGGGACCACTGATCCCAGGCATCTTTGAGGTTTCCTATCTCATTTTTTAACAAGTCTTTTCTCAAATTCAACTTCTATCTGAGGTCCATTATGATTTGTTTATTAACAATTACAGCCACCTGTCTGCTTTACCTTTCTCCATAACACACATCATATCCAGCACTTTCTATAATTTCATCCTTTATTTACCTCATATCTCCATCCCCTAAAATGAAATCTAGAATAATGCTTGCTTCATTCTAAGTTCTCAATAAATTTTTGTGTATTAGATGCTCATCGTTTCTATTTAAAAAAAAAAAAAACTTTTAATTTATTCCTCCCCCAACTCCCATTTGGTAACCATATCTTTGTTTTCTTCGTCTGTGAGTCTGTTTTGTAAATATGTTCATTGATAGCCTATTTTTAGATTCCACATACAAGCATCATCATATGGTATTTGTCTTTCTATTTCTGACTTACTTTAGTACGAATCTCTAGGTCCACCCATGTTAATGTAAGTGGCATTATCTCATTTATTTTTATAGCTGAGTAACATTCCCTTGTATTGTATATACCACATCTTCTTTATTCATTCATCCATGAATAGATATATAGATTGCTCCAATGCCTTGGCTATTATAAATAGTGTTATGAACATTGGGTTACATGTATCTTTCCTAATTATGTTTTTTTTCTGGATATATACTCAGGAGTGGGATTGCAGGATCACATAGTAGCTCTGTTTTTGGTTTCTTAAGGAAGCTCTGTACTCTTCTCCATAGTGATTGCACCAGTTTACATTTCCATCAACAGTGTATTAGGGTTCCTTTTTCTCCACACCCTCCCCAGCACTTATTATTTGCAGAATTTTTGATGATAGCCATTCTGACCAGTGTGAGGTATTACCACATTGATCCTTTGTCTATAAAGATGTTTGAAATACTTTCTCTGTTTGTTCTATGCCTTTTAACCTTATGTTGTTTTTGACTATCCTATTGGATAAAAAAAATTACTCAAAAATTTTTTTTTAATTTGTGCTTTAATTAGAAAGTACTTCCCTACTCACAAAATAATAAAAAGCAGTCTTTAATGTTGCTTCTAGTATATTCATGACTTTTTTATATTTAAAATTTTAGTCCAGATGATTCAGCTTTCCACTGGACAATGACAGCAGCCTAATATTTACACATTTTCTCGAAAAGTCACTCTGACGAAGAAGGAGAAAAAATATAATCACTAAACCCAAGCCTACAAAGGCACCAGGAGACACAGAATTCTAAAAACTTCAATATGTGAAATAGCAAACTAAACATTCTAAACCATAAGTGTCAGCACCAGAGTTCACACTGGAGTTGAGAGTGCAATAAAAAATGAGAAGAAAAGGGCAGAGGGCAGAAGGACCCAGCCATGGCAGAAATCAGATAAAACTACCCCCTGAAAGCCAGTTCCTCCCTGACTGAAAACAAACAAACACCACCAACAACAAAAACTGAGAAGTCTTAAGCATGCTGGGTTAAACCACTGGTCACTTGATATTACTCAAAGAGAGAGGCACGTAAGAGTCCAGGAAAAGAAAGAGCAGTCTGAGGAAGGCATTGCTTCCAGAAGACAGGGAAAACATGAGAAGGGGCCCTGTCTCTGAGGCCCTATCTTTCAGAGTCAGAGAAGGAAGTAAATGGAAGCTAAGAGTTCTGAGTTAACAAAAGAAATTCAGAAAACACACAAACCACTCAGAGAACACCAGCTATAAAAGAAATCACTTTTCAACAGAGTGTCTCTCTCTTAAACCATACAACCCACCAAGCCTCGCAAAACCTTTAACCCAATTGACACATCCTTGTTATTGCAGATTCAGGAAAAGGCAAGACATTTCAAAATGTCTGGAAATAATCAGATAATATGCTTATATAGCTACTGTATGAACAAAATGATATTGAGAACCAAAACATCTCAGCGGAGAAAAATTCTTCCCTCCAAAATCCAAACACAGTAACTATAATTGCAGGAAAGTGTATTACAACATCTCAGTATGAATGATCAATTCAGTTCAGTCATTCTGTCATGTCTAACTCTTTGAGACCGTTGGACTGCAGCATGCTAGGCTTCGCTGTCCATCACCAAGCCCCAGAACTTGCTCAAACTCATGTCCATCGAGTTGGTGATGCCATCCAACCATCTCACCCTCTGTCATCCCCTTCACTTCCTTCTTTCAATCTTTCCCAGCATTAGGGTCTTTTCTAATGAATCAGTTCTTCCCATCAGGTGGCCAAAGTATTGGAGCTTCAGCTTCACATTCAGTCCTTTCAATGAATATTCAGGAATGATTTCTTTTAGGATTGCCCGGTATGATCTCCTTGCAGTCCAAGGGACTCTCTAGAATCTTCTCCCAACACCGCAGTTCAAAAGCATCGATTCTTTGGCACTCAACTTTCTTTATGGTTCAACTCTTATGTCCATACACAACTACTGGAAAAACCATAGCTTTGACTAGATGGACCTTTGTTGGCAAAGTAATGTCTCTGCTTTTTAATATACTGTCTAGTTTGGTCATAACTTTTCCTCCAAGGAGCAAGCATCTTTTAATTTCATGACTGCAGTTACCATCTGCAGTGATTTTGGAGACCAAGAAAATAAGGTCTGTCACTATTTCCATTGTTTCCCCATCTGTTTGCCGGCCATGAAGTGATTAGGACTGGATTCTATGATCCTCGTTTTCTGAATGTTGAGTTTTAAGCCAGCTTTCTCACTCTCCCTGTTCACTTTCATCAAGATGCTCTTTGGTTCCTCTTTGCTTTCTGCCATGAATGATAGAGCTGCTAAAAAACATTTATAGATATGAAAAAAATATTGAATCAATTTTAAATTCTCATAACATAGCTATATAGAATATATATTTTAAAAAACCGTACAACTCGATACATTTTTTCAAAGAGGAAATACAACTGACCAAAAGGCACATGAAAAGATGCTCAACATTGATAATGATCAGCGACATGTAAATCAAAACCACGATGAAATATCACTTCCCATCTGTCGGAACGGCCATCATCAAAAAGAACACAAACAACAAATGTTAATCAGGATATGGAGAAAAGAGAATCATTGCACACTGTTGCTGAGAATGTAATCTGGTACAGCCACTGAGGAAAACAGTATGGAGGTCTCTCAAAAAACTAAAAGTAGAACTGCCATAGGATCCAGCAATTCCAGTCCCAAGTATATATCCAAAAATTTTAAATATTGATTCAAAAAGATGCAGGCATCTCAATTTTCACAGCAACATTATTTACATTTAGCAAGATATGGAAGCAACATAAATGTCTATCAACAGATGAGTAAAGACTATATATATACACACACATGGAATACTACTCAAACATAAAAGAATGAAATTTTGCTATTTGCAGTAACATAGATGGACTTGGAGGTCATTGTGCCAAGTGAAATAAGTCAGAGAAAGACAAATACCATGTATGTTATCACTTATATGTGGAATCTAAAAAGTACAACAAACTAATGAATATAACAAAAAGAAGCAGACTCACATGTAGAAAGCCAACTAGTGGTTACCAGTGAGGAGAAAGAGAGACAATACAGAGGTAGGGAGTAGTGGTACAAAATATTGATTAAAAGATAGGCTACAGAGTTATACTGTACAACATGAGGCGTATAGCCAACATTTTGCAATAACTATAAATAGATTGTAACCTTTAAAACTGTATAAATTTTTTCAAATTATTAACAATCAAAATAAAATTAAAACCCAAACTACTCCATAAAACATGGATTAAAAAGTTTGGTCACAACCAAAAAGCCCTGATATGTGAATAACCAAGTTTCACAAGGAAGATGCTCAGTTTCGTCAATCATTAGGAAACTACAAATTAAAAGTACAGTGACATATCATGCTATACTCACAAGAATGGCTAAAATTAAAAACACTAAATCCTGCTGTATGTAAATGTACGATGGAACAACCATTTCAGAAAACCACCTGGTATTTTCTTACTAAGTTAAACATATACCTCACCTATGACTCATTTTGTGTCTTGCCTTTTCATTTTCTTAACATCTTTTGAAGAAGTTGAATTCATTATTTTTTAATGGACAGTGCTTTCTGTATGCTAAGAAGTATTTACCAACACCAAGTTCAAGATATTCTCTTATTTTTCTCCTAAAAGCTTTATAATTTTAGCTTTTATTTTTTATGTCTATGACTGCATCTCAAACTAATTTGTATGTATAATGTGGTGTGGGCTTCCCTCATGGCTCAGCTATAAAAGAGTCTGCCTGCCAATGCCTACCAATGTATGAGATGTGGGTTAGGTTCCTGGGTCAGGACGACTCCCTGGAGAAGGCATGGCAACCCATTCCAGTATTCTTGCCTGGAGAATCCCATGGATTCAAACCTCAACATGAATCAGCCATAGGTATACATATATCGCCCCCTT
Organism: Dama dama; assembly: GCF_033118175.1. Lineage (NCBI taxonomy): Eukaryota > Metazoa > Chordata > Mammalia > Artiodactyla > Cervidae > Dama > Dama dama. Next base: position 17,563,045 of record NC_083694.1, read on the forward strand.
TTGAACCTCCTTCCCATCTCAGCACCATCCCACCCCTCCAGGATGATACAGAGCTCCTGTTTGAGTTTCCTGAGACATACAGCAAATTCCCATTGGCTATCTATTTTACATATGGTAAGTTTCCACGTTACTTTTTCCATACGTCTTACCCTCTCCTCCCCTCTCCCCACGTCTGTAAGTCTATTCTCTTTGTCTGTTTCTCCATTGCTGCCCTGTAAATAAATTCTTCAGTATCATTTTTCTAGACTCCATATATTTACGTTAGAATACAGTATTTATCTTTCTCTTTCTGACTCGCTTCACTCTATATAATAGGTTGTAGGTTCATCCACCTCATCAGAACTGACTCAAATGTGTTCCTTTTTTGGCTGAGTAATATTCCATTGTGTATATGTACCACTACCTCTTTATCCATTCATCTATCAGTGGACATCTAGGTTGCTTCCATGTTCTAGCTATTGCAAATAGTGCTGCAATAAACAATGGGATACATGTGTCTTTTTCAATTTTGGTTTCCTCAGGATATGCCTAGCAGTGGGATTGCGGGGTCATACAGTGGTTTTATTCCTAGTTTTTTAAGGAATTTCCATACTCTCTTCCATAGTCGCTGTATCAATTTACATTCCCACCAACAGTGCAAGAGTGTTCCCTTTTCTCCACACCCTCTCCAGCATTTACTATCTGTAAACTTTTTGATGATGGCCTTTCTGACCGGTGTGAGGTGATGTCTCATTGTGGTTTTGATTTGCATTTATCTAACAATGAGCAATGTTGAGTATACTTTCATGTGTTTGTTAGCCATCTGTATGTCTCCTTTGGGGAAATGTCTGTTTAGGTCTTTTTCCCACTTTTTGATTGGGTTGTTTTTATTTCTTTTTTTTTTTTTTCTTCTGGCATTGAGTTATATTAGCTTCTTATATATTTTGGAAATGAATTCCTTGTCAGTTGTTTCACTTGCTATTATTTTCTCCCATTCTGAAGGTTGTCTTTTCACCTTCCTTATAGTTTCCTTTGCTGTGCAAAAGCTTTTAAATTTACTCAGGTCCCACTTGTTTACTTTTGTTTTTATTTCTGTTTCTCTAGGAGGTGGGTCATAGAGGATCTTGCTTTATGTCATAGAGTGTTCTGCCTATGTTTTCCTCTAAGAATTCTATAGTTTCTGGTCTCACATTTAGGTCTTTAATATATTTTGAGTTTATCTTTGTGTATGGTGTTGGGAAGTATTCTAATTCCATTCTTTTACATGTAGCTTTCCAGTTTTCCCAGCACCATTTATTGAAGAGGTTGTCTTTGCCCCATTGTATATTCTTGCCTCCTTTGTCAAAAATAAGGTACTCAAGGTGCATGGGTTTATTTCTGGGATTTCTATCTTGTTCCATTGGTCTATATTTCTATTATTGTGCCATTACCATGGTGTCTTGATGACTGTAGCTTTATAGTATGATCTGAAGTCAGGAAGGTTGATTCTTCCAGCTGCATTCTTCTTTCTCAAGACTGTTTTGGCTATTTAGGGTCTTCAGTGTTTCCATATGAATTGTGAATTTTTTTATTTTAGTTCTGTGGAAAATGCCATTGGTAATTTGATAGGGATCACTTTGAATCTGTGGATTGCATTTGGCTGGTATAGTTTTTTTCACAATGTGGATTCTTCCTACCCAGGAACAAGGAATATCTCTCCATCTGTTTATGTCATCTTTGATTTATTTTATTAGTGTCTTATAATTTTCTGTGTACAGTTCTTTTGTCTCCTTAGGTAAGTTTATTCCTAGATATTTAATTCTTTGTGTTGTAATGGTGAATGGGATTGATTCCTTAATTTCTCTGATTTTTCTTTGTTACTATATAGTAATGCAAGTGATTTCTGTGTATTGATTTCGTATCCTGCAACTTTGCTAAATTCACTGATTAGCTCCAGTAAATTTCTGATACTATCTTTAGGGTTTTCTTTGTACAGTATCATGTCATCTGCGAACAGTGAGAGCTTTATTTCTTCTTTCCTGATCTGGATTCCTTTTATTTCTGTTTCTTCTCTGATTGCTGTAGCTAGGACTTACAGAACTATGTTGAATAACAGTGGTGAAAGTGGACATCCTTGTCCTGTTCCTAATCTAAGGGGGAATGCTTTCAGTTTTTCAACACTGAGAATAATGTTTGCAGTAGGCTTATCATACATGGCCTTTACTATGTTGAGGTAGGTTCCTTCTGTGCCCATATTTTGAAGAGTTTTAATCAATAAATGGGTGCTGAATTTTGTCAAAGGCTTTTTCTGCATCTATTGAGATGATCAAAGAATGAGAAAGTGAAAGAGGAGAGTGAAAAAGTTGGCTGAAAGCTCAACATTCAGAAAACTAAGATCATGGCATCCAGTCCCATCACCTCATGGCAAATAGATGCGGAAACAGTGGAAACAGTGGCTGACTTTATTTTTCTGGGCTCCAAAATCACTGCAGATGGTGATTGCAGCCATGAAATTAAAAGACACTTACTCCTTGGAAGGAAAGTTATGACCAACCTAGACAGCATATTAAAAAGCAGAGATATTACTTTGCCAACAAAGGTCCATCTAGTCAAGGCTATGGTTTCTCCACTAGTCATGTATGGATGTGAGAGTTGGACTATAAAGAACGCTGAGTGCTGAAGAATTGACGCTTTTGAACTGTGGTGTTGAAGAAGATTCTTGAGAGTCCCTTGGACTGCAAGGAGATCCAACGAGTCCATCCTAAAGGAGATCAGTCCTGGGTGTTCATTGGAAGGACTGATGTTGAAGCTGAAACTCCAATATTTTGGCCATCTGATGTGAAGAGCTGACTCATTTGAAAAGACCCTGATGCTGGGAAAGATTGAGGGTGGGAGGAGAAGGGGGCGACAGAGGATGAGATGGTTGGATGGCATTACCGATGCAATGGACATGGGTTTGGGTAGACCGCAGGAGTTGGTGATGGACAGGGAGGCCTGGTGTGCGGTGTTCATGGGGTCGCAACGAGTCGGACACAACTGAGCAACTGAACGGAACTGAACTGATTGAGATGATCATATAGTTTTATCTTTCAATTTGTTAATGTGGTGTTTCACACTGATTTGCGTATATTGAAGAATCTTTGCATTCCTGGAATAAACCCAAGTTGATCATGGTGTATGAGTTGATGTGTGGCTGAATTCCGCTTGTTAAAATTTTGTTGAGGATTTGCATTTATGTTCATCAGTTATATTGGCCTGTAGTTTTCTTTTTTTGTGCTGTCTTTGTCTGGTCTGGTATCAGGGTGATGGTGGCCTCGTAGAATGAATTTGGGAGTGTTCCTTCCTCTGCAATTTTTGGAAAGAGTTTTAGAAGGATAGGCATTAGCTCTTCTCTAAATGTTTGATAGAATTCTCCTGTGAAACCATCTGGTCCTGGGCTTTTGTTTTTGTGGAGACTTTTGATTATAGCATCAATTTCAGTGCTTGTAATTGGGTTGTTCATAATTTCTATTTCTTCCTGATTCAGTCTTGGAAGATTGAAGTTTTCTAAGGATCTGTCCATTTCTTCCATGTTATCCAAGTTATTGCCATATCAGTTCGATTCAGTCGCTCAGTTGTGTCCGACTCTTTGTGACCCCATGAACCACAGCACTCCAGGCCTCCCTGTCCATCACCAACTCCCAGAGTTTACTCAAACTCATGTCCATTAAGAGAGTGATGCCATCCAACCATCTCGCCCTCTGTCATCCTCTTCTCCCCCTGCCCTCAATCTTTCCCAGCAACAGGGTCTTTTCAAATGAGTCCGCTCTTCACATCAGGTGGCCAAAGTATTGGAGTTTCAGCTTCAACATCAGTCCTTCCAATGAACACCCAGGATTGATCTCCTTTAGGATGGACTGGTTGGATCTCCTTGCAGTCCAAGGAACTCTCAAGAGTCTTCTCCAACACCACTGTTCAAAAGCATCAATTCTTCAGTGCTCAGCTTTCTTTATAGTCCAACTCTCACATCCATACATGACCACTGGAAAAACAATAAGCTTGTTAGATGGACCTCTGTTGACAAAGAAATGTCTCTGCTTTTTAATATGCTGTTTAAGTTGGTCATAACTTTATTCCAAGGAGTAAGTGTCTTTTAATTTCATGGCTGAAATAACCATCTGCAGTGACTTTGGAGCCCAAAAAGATAAAGTCAGCCACTATTTTCAATGGTTCCCCTTCTGTTTGCTATGAAGTAATGGTACAGGATGCCATGATCTTAGTTTTCTGCATGTTGAGCTTTAAGCCAACTTTTTCACTCTTCTCTTTCACTTTCATCAAGAGGCTCTTTAGTTCTTCACTTTCTGACATAAGGGTGGTGTCATCTGCATATCTAAGGTTATTGATATTTCTCTCGGCAATCTTGATTCCAGCTGTGCTTCATCCAGCAAAGCATTTCTCATGGTGTACTCTGCATATAGGTTAAATAAGCAAGATGGCAATATATAGCCTTGACATACTCCTTTCCCGATTTGGAACCAGTCTGTTGTTCCATGTCCAGTTCTAATTGTTGCTTCCTGACCTGCATATAGGTTTCTCAAGAGACAGGTCAGGTGGTCTGGGATTCCCATCTCTTTCATAATTATCCACAGTTTATTGTGATCCACGCAGTCAAAGCTTTGGCATATCAATAAAGCAGAAATAGATGTTTTTCTGGAACTCTCTTGCTTTTTTGATGATCCAGCGGATGTTGGCAATTTGATCTCTGGTTCCTCTTAAACATCTGGAAGTTCACGGTTCACATATTGCTGAAGCCTGGCTTGGAGAATTTTAAGCATTACTTTACTAGCGTGTGAGATGAGTGCAATTGTGTGGTAGTTTGAGCATTCTTTGGCATTGCCTTTCTTAGGGACTGGAATGAAAACTGACCTTTTCCAGTCCTGTGGCCACTGCTGAGTTTTCCAAATTTGCTGTCATATTGAGTGCAGCATTTTCCCAGCATCATCTTTTAGGATTTGAAATAGCTCAGCTGGAAATCCATCACCTCCACTAACTTTGTTTGTAGTGATGCTTCCTGAGGCCCATTTGACTTCACATTCCAGGATGTCTGGCTCTAGGTGAGTGATCACACGATCATGATTATCTGGGTTGTGAAGATCTTTTTTGTACAGTCTTCTGTGTATTCTTGCTACCTCTTCTTAATATCTTCTGCTTCTGTTAGGTCCATCCATTTCTGTCCTTTATTGAGCCCATCTTTGCATGAAATGTTCCTAGGTATCTCTAATTTTCTTGAACAGATCTCTAGTCTTTCCCATTCTATTGTTTTCCCTCTATTTCTTTGCATTAATCACTTGGAAGTCTTTCTTATCTCTCCTGGCTATTCTTTAGAACTCTGCATTCAAATGGGTATATCTTTCCTTCTCTCCTTTGCTTTTCACTTCTCTTCTTCTTACAGCTATTTGTAAGGCCTCCTGAGACAGTCATTTTGCTTTTTTGCATTTCTTTTTCCTGGGCATGGTCTTGATCCCTGTCTCCTGTACAGTGTCACAAACCTCCATCCATAGTTCATCAGGCACTCTGTCTATCAGATCTAGTCCCTTAAATCTATTTCTCACTTCCACTGTATAATCATAATGGATTTGATTTAGGTCATACCTGAATGGTTTAATGGTTTCCCCCACTTTCTTCAATTTAAGTCTGAATTTGGCAATAAGGAGTTCATGATCTGAGCCACAGTCAGTTCCCGATCTTGTTTTTGCTGACTGTATAGAGCTTCTCCATCTTTGGCTGCAAAGAATATAATCAATCTGATTTCAGTGTTGACTATCTGGTGATGTCCATGTGTAGAGTCTTCTCTTGTGTTGTTGGAAGAGGGTGTTGGCTATGACCAGTGCGTTCTCTTGGCCAAACTCTATTATTGCCATATAGTTATTCATAATAATCTCTTATAATCCTTTCTATTTCTGCAGTGTCTGTTATAACCTCTCCTTTTTCATTTCTAATTTTGTTGATTTGACTCTTCTCTCTTTCTATCTTGATGAGTCTGGCTAAAGGTTTGTCAATTTTGTTTATCTTCTCAAAGACCAGTTTTTAATTTTATTAATCTTTACTATTGTTTCTTTCATTTCTTTTTCATTTATTTCTGCCCATATCTTTATGATTTCCTGCTACTGCTAAGTCACTTCAGTCATGTCCAACTCTGTGCGACCCCATCCCTGGGATTCTCCAGGACACCTACCTTCTACTAATTTTGTGGTTTTTCTGTTCTTCTTTGTCCAGTTGTTTTAGGTGTAAATTTAGGTTGTCTGTTCGATGTTTTCCTTGCTTCTTGATGTAGGATTGTATTGCTGTAAACTTCCCTCTTAGCACTGCTTTTGCTGCATCCCAAAGGTTTTGAGTTATGATGTTTTCAATGCCATTTGTTTCTAGAAATTTTTTGATTTCCCCTTTGATTTCTTCAGTAACCTGTTGGTTGTGTAGAAACGTGTTTTTTAATCTCCGTATGTTTGTATTTCTTACAGCTTTTTTCCTGCAATTGATATCTAGTCTCATAGCATTGTGGTCAAAGAAGATGCTTGATACAATCTCAATATTCTTAAATTTACTGAGGTTTGACTTGTGACACAAGATATGGTCTACCCTGGAGAATGTTCCATGTGAACTTGAGAACGTGTACTCTGCATTTGGATGAAACGTCCTGAAAGATATCATGAGACCCAGCTCATTAAATGTATCATTTAAGACTTGTGTTTCCTTATTAATTTTCTGTTTTGATGATCTGTCCACTGGTGTGAGTGGTGTGTTAAAGTCTCCTACTATTATTGTGTTACTGTCAATTTCTCCTTTTATGTTTGTTAGTGTTTGTCTTATGTGTTGAGGTGCTCCTATGTTGGGCTCATCGATACTTACAATTCTTATGTTTCCTCGCATTGATCCCTTGATCATTATGTAATGTCCTTCCTTATCTCTTGTAATCTTTATTTTAAGGTTTATTTTATCTGATATGAGGATTTCTATTCCAGCTTTCTTTTGCTTCCCATTTGCATGGAATATATTTTCTCATCCTCTCACTTTCAGTCTATGTGTCTTTAGGTCTGAAGTGGATTTCTTGTAGACAGTACATACATGGGTCTTGTTTTTGTATCCATTCAGCCAGTCTGTGCCTTTTGAGTGGAGCATTTAATCCACTTACATATAAAGTAATTATTGATATTCATGTTCCTATTGTCATGTTCTTAATTGTTTGGGGTTGATTTTGTAGATCTTTTTTCTTGTCTTGTATTTTTTGACTATGTAAGTCCATTTAACGTTGGTTATAAAGCTGGTTTGGTGGTACTGAATTCTCTTAATTTTGCTTGTCTGAAAAGGTTTTTATTTCTCCATCAATTTTGAATGAGATTCTTGCTGGGTACAGTAATCTTGGTTGTAGACTTTTCCCTTTCAGTACTTTAAATATATCCTGCCATTCCCTTCTGGCCTGCAGAGTTTCTGCTGAAAGATTAGCTGTTAAGAGTATGGAGTTTCCCATGTATGTTACTTGTTGCTTCTCTCTTGCTGCTTTTAATATTCTTTGTGTTTAGTCTTTGTTAGTTTGATCAGTATGAGTCTTGACATGCTTCTCCTTGTGTTTATCCTGTATCAGACACTTTGTGCCTCTTGGACTTGACTATTTCCTTTCCCATGTTGGTGAAATTTTCAATTATAATGTCTTCAAAAATTTTCTCATACCCTTTCTTTTCCTCTTCTTCTTCTGGGATCCCTATAATCTGAATGTTGGTGTGTTTGATATTGTCCCAGAAGTGTCTGAGACTATCCTCAGTTCTTTTCATTTTTTTTTTTTTTACTTTATTCTGCTCTTCAGAAGTTATTTCCACCATTTTATCTTCCATCTCACTGATTCTTTCTTCTGCTTCAGATATTCTGCTATTGCTTCCTTCTAGAGTTTTTTAATTTCAGTAATTGTGTAGTTTGTTTCTGTAAGTTTATTCTTTAATTCTTCTAAGTCTTTGTTAATTGATTCTCGCATTTTCTCCATTTTGTTTTCAAGGTTTTTGACCATCTTTACTACCATTATTCTGAATTCCTTTCCAGTTGGTTTGCCTATTCCCTCTTCATTTATTTGGACTTCTGTGTTTCTAGTTTGTTCCTTCATTTGTGTAGTATTTCTGTGCCTTTTCATTATTTTTTTTAACTTATTGTGTTTGAGGTCTCTTTTTCCCAGGCTTCAAGGTTGAATCCTATTTTGCTTTTGGTTTCTGCCCTTTTAAGCTTGGTCCAGTGGTTTGTGTAAGCTTCATACAGGGTAATATTTGTGCTGAGTTTTTGTTTGTTTCTTTGTTTTTCCTCTGATGGGCAAGGCTGAGTGAGGTGGTAATCCTGTCTGATGATAACACTGCTGATGATAGGGTTCTATTTTTGTTTTGTTTGTTGTTGAGATGAGGCATCCTGCACAGGGTGCTATTGGTGCTTGGGTGATGCTGGGTCTTGTATTCAAGTGGTTTCCTTGGTGTGAGTTCTTACTATTTGATACTCCCTAGGGTATCTGGTCCCATTGCTTCATGGGAAATAGATGGGGAAACAGTGGAAACAGCGGCTGACTTTATTTTGGGGGGCTCCAAAATCACTGCAGATGGTGATTGCAGCCATAAAATTAAAAGGAAGGAATTTCCTTCCCTCCTTGGAAGGAAAGTTATGACCAACCTAGATAGCATATTAAAAAGCAGATACATCACTTTGCCAACAAAGGTCCGCCTAGTCAAGGCTATGGTTTTTTTCCAGTGGTCATGTATGGATGTGAGATGTGGACTATGAAGAAAGCTGAGTGCAGAAAAATTGATGCTTTTGAACTGTAGTGTTGGAGAAGACTTGAGAGTCCCTTGGACTGCAAGGAGATCCAATCAGTCCATCCTAAAGGAGATCAGTCCTGGGTGTTCATTGGAAGGACTGATGCTGAAGCTGAAACTCCAATACTTTGGCCACCTCATGTGAAGAGTTGACTTATTGGAAAAGACCCTGATGCTGGGAGGGATTGGGGGCAAGAGGAGAAGGGGACGACAGAGGCTCACCAACTCAATGGACATGAGTTTGGGTAAACTCCAGGAGTTGGTGATGGACAGGGAGGCCTGGTGTGCTGCTATTCATGGGGTCACAAAGAGTCGGACATGACTTAGTGACTGAACTAAACTGAACTGAACTGAACTGAGGGTTAGCTCTCTGGTAGTCTAGGGTCTTGGAGTCAGTGCTCCCACTTCAAAGGCTCAGGGCTTGATCTCTGGTGAGGAACAAAGATTCCACAAGTGGTTTGTTATGGCATTAAGTTAGATTAAAACAAATATCCAAAAACGAGAAACCAAAGATGAACTCCAAATAAATGGCAGTTACAAAATCAGGCAAATAATAATTAAAATAACAGAATATGCACTTACATATATACACCCATGAGCAAAGTCAAAACAGTCCCAGCCATAACAACAACAACAAAAAAGTACAATAGAGTGACCAGGAGAACAAAGGAAATCAAAAATTATATTTACGAGTTAAGAACTAGTTAGTCTAAAGAACAAAGTAAAAAACAAAACTAAAAGCAAGGTGCCAAGTGGGGAATAAAGCAATGAAAACAAAACTAACCAATATGTTGAGAGGAAACGAAAGAAAGAACAGAAAGAAAGAATTGATATGCAAGGTTAAATAGAGGTAGATGAGGAAGATTTATGGACATTAAAGATTGACTGCAGGGGGGAAAGCACAGTAGGAAAGGCAAACAAGGGAATAAATGTAGGAAAAAATATAATAGGTTTAAAAAAATTAAAAGCTAAAATTATAAAAAAGAGAAAAGGAAAAAAACGAAGAAGAAAGAAAAAAAAAAAAAAAAGGAAAACTCCACAGAACTTCAAAAGCCCAACGTAAATGCAGAGGTTTATAACAACAATAAAAAGTGTGACTGAATATACACATATACATATACAGCCATAAGCAAAATCAAAACAGTCCAACAAAAATAAAGTACAATAGATTGACCCAGAAAACAAAGGAAACCCAAAATTATGTCTACCAGAACAATACTAAGTAAAGCACAAACTGAAAAACAAAACTAAAGCAAAGTGCCAATTGAGGAATAAAGCAATGAAAATAGAACTAACAAATATGATGAAAGGAAACTAAAGAAAGAAAAGAAAGAAAGAATAGATATACAAAGTTAAACAGAGGTAGATAAAGAAGATTAATATACATTAGAGATTAACTGCAAGGGGTAAAGAACAGTAGGGAAAGCAAACAAAGGAATAAATGTAGAAAAAATAATAATAGGTTTAAAAAATTAAAATTAAAACAAGAGAGCAAAAATTAAAAAAAAAGGAAAACTCCCCAGAACTGCAAAAGCCCACACAGAGGCAGAGGTGAATAACAACAATAATAAACGTGATTTAAAAAAAAAAAAAAGGAAAAAATGCTCAAAAGCTTAATTAGATTTCATAGTGCCAATAAAATTGAAAACTGCAACGGGGGGGGTGGGGGTGGGAGAAGGGCGGAATCCAAAAGAATCTACAGAACAAGTCAAAATATAAGAATAGTAAATGTTTTTCTTGCATCACTACTGTCAAAATCCTTTCCCTCGCTGGAAGTCACAGTCCACCTCACCTCCCTAGGATGCCCTCCAACACTGTGCTGGTCTCTGGACCTGCTGTGGGGGCAGATCAGACTCTAATCTGGTCCTACCCCTTGGTGTTCTTGTCCACAGCTATCAGAACTAGTGTGTTTTCTTTTGTGGGAACTCTCAATGACCTGTTATATATTCCATAAACATGGAGTCTGCCTAGATAATAGTGTGGATTTAATCTGCAGCTTGTACAGCTGGTGGAAAGGTCTTGGGTCTTCTTCCTTAGTCACACTGACCCTGGCTCTCAACTGTGGTTTTATTTCCACCTCTGCATGTGGGTCGTCCACTGGGGTTTGCTCCTGAGGCTGCCCTGGAGGACTTGGGTTTGCCCCTGAGAGGGCCAGGTGTGGAGGTGGTGCGGCTGCTTGGGTCGCAGGGGTTCCGGCAGCACCAGGTACTCAGGGGAGTTGGCGGCTAAGGCAGCAGGAAATATAGTGCTCTAGAAGGGGATGGCAACCAGTATTGGCCAATAAGCTCCAGTATTTTTGCCTGGAGAACCCCCCTCCCTGACAGAGAAGCCTGGCAAGCCAAGTCTACAGGGCTGCAAAGAGTCCGACATTACCGAAGCAACCCTGCACGCATAGACACAAGACTTGTCTTTGCCTGTGGCAGCTCTGCCCCAGGGAGAGTTGAGCATGAAGGTGGTGCAGCTGCTTGGCTTGCACAGACCTTGGCGGCGCCAAGGGGGCAGGGACATGGACTGCCTCCACAGCAGGAGTTATGGCCCTAACAGAGCCTTTTTCTGAGCCTCCTGTAGCTGGCCATCAGAAGCCCTCTTCAGGCAACCCTCCTCTGTGGCTCTCCCTGTTCAGGATCTTATAGGGTTCTCTTGCCTGGGGGCCTTCTCTGTTGTTCAGCACCTCAGGTACATAGAGGGCCCCCCTGCCTGGGGCCCTACTCTGTGGTTCCACACATCAGGCACTTACAGGGGCGCCTGCGTGGGGTCCTACTCTGTAGTTCAGTGCGTCAGGCGTTTGATGGGCCAGCCTCTCTATTGTTCAGCCGCCAATGCTGGCTGTCGGGGGAGAGAGGCTATGGGGATGGCTCCACCCCCTTGCATGACTCAGCAGTATCGCCTTGTTTCCATGGCTGCCTGGCTTTCCTCCACAGGCCTTTCCCACCACAATCTCCTCCCTCACATCCCCTCAACCTGTCTCTCTGGACTCCGCAGCAGCCCCGGCCCTGGGATTGCTCCACAATCCCTAAACTCCAGCTCCCAACCGCTGCACCTTCCAGCAGACTTGCATCCCTGTCCGGGGAATGTGTGGCTGCAGCAAGGACTGTCTGATTCTCATTCCATTTAGGCTGCCACAGATCAGCTGTTTCACTCTCAGCCTTAAATGTTTCTCCTCTGACTCAGACAATTGCCCCAATGTGGGGATTGGACCCCTGCTTCAGTTCCCCCACCCTCTGAGGGCAAGTCCAGTCCTACTAACACTCCTGTTTTCCCCCCTAGTTCCTTCATCCTACTGGTTTTGCGTGAGTCTGTATATTCTTTTCCACTGGTCAGGTACTCCTGTCCACTCTCCGCTGGTGTTCTGCGTGTACTTCTGTGTCTGAAGTTGTGTTTCTGATGTCTCTGTGGAGAGAGATGTTCTCTATATCTACCTGCTCCTCCGCCATCTTGTTCTCTCGAATATTGAGTTTTAAGCCAGCTTTTTCAACTCTCTTCTTTCACTTTTATCAAGAGGTTCTTTAGTTCCTCTTTGCTTTCTGCCATAAGGGTGGTGTCATCTGCATATCTGAGTTTATTGATATTTCTCCTGGCAATCTTGATTCAAGTTTGTGCTTCATCCAACCTGGCATTTCACATGATGTACTTTGCATATAGATGAATAAGCAGGGTGACAATATACAGACTTGACGTACTCCTTTCCCAAATTGAAACCAGTTCGTTTTTCCATGTCTGGTTCTAAACTGTTGTTTCTTGATCTGCATACAGGTTTATAAGGAGGCAGGTTAGGTGCTCTGGTATTCCCATCTCTTTAAGAATTTTGCACAGTTTGTTGTGATCCGTACAGTCAAAGGCCTTAGCATAGTCAATGAAGCAGAAGTAGATGTTTTTCTGGAATTCTCTTGCTTTTTCTATGATCCAGTGGATGTTGGCAATTTGATCTCTGGCTCCTCTGCCTTTTCTAAATTCCAGCTTGAACATCTGGAAGTTATTGTTTCACATTATATCTTTTATAAAAGTATATATTTGAATCTTGCCTTTTTAGCTAGTCTGATAATCTTTGCCTTTGGTTGGTATATTTGTACATTTATATTCAATGTAATTGAATTGTTGGATTTAAGTTTACTATCTTACTATTCGTTTGTATTCTTTTTTTTTTTTTTTTTCCTTCTGGCATTTTTTCTGTTCTTTTATTGTGCATATCCCAACTTGTTTTGGATTAGTAGAGTTATTTAAATACTCCATTTTATTTCTTTTTCATTTCTTCATCTAAACTTTTTAAAATGGTTACTCTATGCATCATCATATGCCCTCTTAACTTACAACATTCTACCAGAAATCAGTATTATACCATTTCAGATATAATATTCCTATGGCAGCATACTTCCACTCACCATTATCCAATTGTTTGTGCTATTTTTGTCATAAATTTTATTTTTATGTAGGTTGTAATCTATACAATATATTTATATTTTTGCTTTTGCCAGTCAATTGTTTCTTTAAAATATTAAGAAAAAATGTTTTCTATTTTTCACATATTTTTATTTCTTTCCCCCTTCATTCTTTCATCAGATTTTTTTTCCCCAACCTGGTATTATCATCCTTTAGCTTGAAAAAAATTCTTTAGAATTTATCATAGTTCAAAACTATTCAAATATATTAATTTTTTGTTTTTCTAAAAATGCCTTTCAACTTCATTTGTGAATGTTTTCATTGAACACAGAATTCATGTTGATTTTTGTTTTTTTTAGGTTTTTAAAGACATTCTATTATTTTCTGGCCTCCATTATTTCTGATGAAGTGTCAGCCATCATTCTTTTCATCATTTCCCTGTATGTAATATCTTTTAACATCTTAGATGGTTTAAGTTTTATTCTTTTTCTTTATTTTTCATTTTGAGTAGTTTGACTACAATATACCTAAGATGTGTTTTTCATTGTACTTATTCCTGATTAAAATTCACTAAACTTCTTTGATATGTAGGCTGTTCTTTCATCACAAAATCTGAAGATCTAGCAACAGTTATTTCCTCAAATATTTTTTCTGCCTATTTTTTCTTTTCCTTCTGCCTGAAACCCCTATCTCCAAGCAAGTTAGAACTCCTAAAATTATCCCACAGGTTATTTATCTCCTGTTCATTTTTTTTTTCAGATTTTTTTTTTCTCTTTGTGTTCATTTGGCTATTTCATGACTCTCTATGTTCAAATTCATTAAGATTTTGCTTTGTACTGTCCATCCACTGTCAAGTTCATCCAGTAAAGATCTTGAACTTCTTTGTTTTAGAGCAATCATTTCACTTCTACATGCAATTTTACCTTTAAATATTTCAAAATATTTATAATATTTGCTGTAATCTTTTGCATCTAATTTAAATAATTTTGTCATCTGAGAATATGCCTCCATTCACTGTGTTGAACTGAAACTGAGCTTCTAATCACATTGAGTTCATTTGTGATCAGCCCAACTCACAATGACTGGTAATGTCACTGCCTTGATTTTATTCACATTTAAAGTGGCAAGAAATTGGGTTGAGATTATAGATATTTTTGCTTCAAATTTGGATTAAAGCCTTTCATAACTCTAGAACCCAATCAATAGAAGAAGTTGTAGGAGTCCACTTCTATGTCCCCTTCAACAAATATTACTTTCTTGGAAAAATATGAGTGGAGAGGATATTAGGATCTGAAAACTGAGCTACTTGTTTTGACATTTGGAGTTCTAGATCTCATGTCATCTCACTAGATCACACTGATGGTTGTCTAACAGTTGATTAATTCTTGACTCTGAGAATTATCTCTATATATATCATCAAGCTTATACCTCTGGGACCAAATATCCTTCCTCAGATTTAGAAACTTCCATAGCTCTCCAATAAATTATGAATCACTTATTTCTTCCTAAAATTAAGTTAATCCAGGTTTTTCTGCTCTTTGAAGTGTCATAGAAAAATATAATAGTTATTTAGCCTAAATTTTTCTTGTTATCATGGTAGTGAATATCCTTCTCACTCTTGTACATCCAAATTAGAAGCTGAAGTTTCTATAATTTTATAAGTGATTTTGTTGGAACCATAAAGCAACTGCTGTTGTTCACTCTTCAGTCACTAAGTCATGTCCAACTCTTTGCAACCCCATAAACTGCCGCATGCTAGGCTTCCCTGTCCTTCACTATCTTCTGGAGTTTGCTCAAACTCATGTCCTTGAATCAGCAATGCCATCCAACCATCTCATCCTCTGAAACTCCCTTCTCCTCTTGCCATCAGTCTTCCTCATCATCAGGATCTTTTCAAATGAGCAAAGCAACTGATTTATACATAAATCTGGTCACTTGTAGATTGTCCCATAGTTACACATTTTAACAGATTGTCTTGGTTTTTATAGGAGATAATATTATTGAAAAATAATGATTACTTGGTCATTTTAACTTCAAGTTTTATACTTCCTATTTGTTACTTCATTAAGACTTCTATAACAGTGACATGTGACAGCAGTCATAGACCATTTTAGTGTTATTTCTATACTTTTCTGAAAGTGATATAGTTATCCACTTATTTGCTCAATTGGTAAGTCATTATTACATTAAAATTTTTTCCTTGTGGCAAATCCTGCATCTGTCTTGCTGAAAAGTATGCCTGTATTTTCTAAATCTATCTTTTATGTATAGATAACTATGGTCCCCTCCTAAGAATCCTTCAAAAATTTAGAATAGCTTTTAAATCAGACATTGATTCCTTTTAACTTTCAATAATAGGGGTAAATGTTATTTCTCCTTAGAGATAGATATTGATCCACTGGTTGAGAAAAGTCATTCAATTATTACATTAAGTTTAAAATAAAAGTCCCCAAACTGGTTAACATTAGATAATTTTAGCTGAAATAAAAGAAACATGAAAATATCAACTTACTTTTAAATATTGTTACTTGTAAACATTAGAGAAAAAATAGATAATTTAAATATAATTCAATCCAATTAATTTACCTTTTCTTTCACCAAAATACATCTTTTTTTCTGAGAAATAAATATTAACAGTCAACTCATATAGATCTTGTTCTACAGTAGATGGGCCAAATGAATACGAAACACTATAATGATAAATTAAATAAGGATATATAATTCATATAAGTTAAATAGAAAAAAAAAAAAAAGACTAATTCTGTTAAAATAAGGACAGAGTAGCATATGGGAAACTTTACAGAAGCTGTGATGACTGAACTAGATTGTGAAGGAAGGATTATAATTTAGCTGGTGTACAATGATATGAAAAGCACATAGGGCTTCCAAAGCCAGTGACAGATGTAGATAAATGTTCATAAAAAAGAAGAATATTTAAGTAGAAGCGAGGCTTTTCCTGAAGCTTTTTAAACTAGTACCATGACCAGTATCTCCCTTTCCTGTTGCCTTTAAAAAATATCTGCTAGAATTTAGTTTTTACAGTCTGCCTACTGTCCATTCTTTGTATTGTAGAAGGAAATATCAAACCAAAGTGTTGGGATGAGAATGAAAAGTACTAGAATCTGGTGTTATCAATAAATTCTTCAGATGCATCACACAAGCAAATCCATTGATCGCAATGCTAAGGATGTGACAGTAAACACGTTTTTCAAACCCTGCTGTGAACCATATGAAATATAAATGTATAGTCTAGGGTTAGGGTTATTTATCTCTGATATAAAGTACACTGTTGATCTCACATTCAACAGAAAAGTCAAATAGAATAAATAGAAAGATATGGCTTAGTTTTCTAAAAAATCTATTAGAGATAAAAGATGCCTCATTAGACAAGTATATTAAATTGGTAAAAGATTTATAAACAACTGCTATAAAACAATATAAATTAGATATGTTAATATAATAGTCAAGGTATATTTTGTCAGGAAATTTACTGGAGTGTGGAAAATGGAGTCTTGATGCATGAGTTTTTAAAATTAAAAGAACTCCTCACATAAAATTAATGTATTCTATCACATAGATATTTTCTTACCTGTGCTCTCGTAAAAAAAAGCAGAAATTCCTTGGATTCATTATAGAATATCCCTTCTGCTTCATTCCCATGCAAACCAATTGCTTGGAGATGGATTTTTAGTTGCCCATTTGGTGCATTAGGGAACATAGTTCAGATTCGTATAGAAGCAACTCTAGCTGTATGCTTAATTTGAATTATGCAAACAAATTCTAAATTGGAAAAAGTTTTTATTTGACTGCCATTAGATGGTGCTAAAAATGTCTCCAATTATAAAATATTTATGGCTAACCAGCCTTATAAATACATGAATAACAAAATTTTCATTGGCTATAGTTGACAAAATAACAATTAATAATTAATCTGAAAATATTATAAATGTCCTGGACTTAATCCCAAAATGGCTAACTCTTTGTTAGAATGCCAAATGTCTTTATTTAAATGTGTATTATTTCTTAATTTTAAAAATTAAATTGTTTTTCAGCTGTTTGCTACTAAAGAACTTGGGAGATTTATAAGATTAGCATTCTAGCAATTATGTCACAAAAGATTAGGATAAAAAGTAGAGAACTACTAGAGAAAAAACAAGAATAAAGAGTTTTACTATGTAGGAAGTGTTAGGAAAGAGTACTTAATCCTAGTCTTTATTTTAAAAAAAATGGTCTCTTTTATCTTTAAAAATAATCCTCCCTTTCTACCTAGGATCAATTAAAAACTGTGACTGCCTGAATGTCACTGTATAAGGACCACACATGCTTCATAATCTCTAAGTGAAAAGAATACAAGGAAGCAATATCACCAGATACCTTCTGAAACATACATATGCCAGGACTCTTTACTTCCTGTACAGAGTAGGCCTCGGTGAATGGAGGTACTGAATTAGGTGACCTCTAAAATCCTGTAGTAGTGTGTGAATTTATAAATTAATGAACTGGAATTTTCATCTAACTGCCTTTTCATTTCTGACTTTGTAGCAAGAGACTTCTCAAGTTGCTTATCTTCCTTCCATTTCATATACAACCATTTCAGGCAACTACTTCCACTCTCAAGAGGAGATTGAAGAAAGTAGGGGAAACCACTAGACCATTCAGGTATGACCTAAATCAAATCCCTTATGACTATACAGTGGAAGTGAGAAATAGATTTAAGGGACTAGATCTGATAGACAGAGAGCCTGATGAACTATGGACGGAGGTTCGTGACATTGTACAGGAGACAGGGATCAAGACCATCCCCCTGGAAAAGAAATGCAAAAAGGCAAAATGGTTGTCTGAGGAGGCCTTACAAATAGTTGTGAAAAGAAGAGAAGTGAAAAGCAAAGGAGAAAAGGAAAGATATACCCATTTGAATGCAGAGTTTCAAAGAAAAGCAAGGAGAAATAAGATAGCCTTCCTCAGTGATCAATGCAAAGAAATAGAGGAAAACAACAGAATGGGAAAGACTAGAGATCTCTTCAAGAAAATCAGAGATACCAAGGGAATATTTCATGCAAAGATGGGCTCAATAAAGGACAGAAATGGTATGGACCTAACAGAAGCAGAAGATATTAGGAAGAGGTGGCAAGAATACACAGAAGAACTGTACAAAAAAGATCTGCACAACCCAGGTAATCACGATGGTGTGATCACTCACCTAGAGCCAGACATCCTGGAATGTGGGCCTTAGAAAGCATCACTATGAACAAAGCTAGTGGAGGTGATGGAATTCCGGTTGAGCTATTTCAAATCCTAAAAGATGATGCTGTGAAACTGCTGCACTCAATATGCCAGCAAATTTGGGAAACTCAGCAGTGGCCACAGGACTGGAAAAAGTCAGTTTTTATTCCAATCCCTAAGAAAGGCAATGCCAAAGAATGCTCAAACTACCGCACAATTGCATTCATCTCACACACTACTAAAGTAATGTTCAAAATTCTCCAAGCCAGGCTTCAGCAATACGTGAACTGTGAACTTCCAGACATTCAAGCTGGTTTTAGAAAAGGCAGAGGAACCAGAGATCAAATGGCCAACATCCCCTGGATCAACAAAAAAGCGAGTTCCAGAAAAATACCTATTTCTGCTTTATTGACTATGCCAAAGCCTTTGACTGCGTGGATCACAATAAACTGTGGAAAATTCTGAAAGAGATGGGCATACCAGACCACCTGACCTGCCTCTTCAGAAACTTATATGCAGGTCAGGAAGCAACAGTTAGAACTGGACATGGAACAACAGACTGGTTCCAAATAGGAAAAGGAGTACGTCAAGGCTGTACATTGTCACCCTGCTTATTTAACTTATATGCAGAGTACATCATGAGAAATGCTGGGGTGGAAGAAGCACAAGCTGGATTCAAGATTCCTGAGAGAAATATCAATAACCTCAGAGATGCAGATGACACCACCCTTATGGCAGAAAGTGAAGAGGAACTAAAAAACTTCTTGATGAAAGTGAAAGAGGAGAGTGAAAAGTTGGCTTAAAGCTCAACATTCAGAAAACTAAGATCATGGCATCTGGTCCCATCACTTCATGGGAAATAGATGGGGAAACAGTGGAAACAGTGTCAGACTTTATTTTTGGGGGCTCCAAAATCACTGCAGATGGTGATTGCAGCCACAAAATTAAAAGACGCTTACTCCTTGGAAGGAAAGTTATGACCAACCTAGATAGCATATTAAAAAGCAGAGACATTACTTTGCCAACAAAGGTCTGTCTAGTCAAGGCTATGGTTTTTTCCAGTGGTCATGTATGGATGTGAGAGTTGGACTGTGAAGAAAGCTGAGCACCAAAGAATTGATGCTTTTGAACTGTGGAGTTGGAGAAGACTCTTGAGAGTCCCTTGGACTGCAAGGAGATCCAACCAGTCCATCCTAAAGGAGATCAGTCCTCAGTGTTCACTGGAAGGACTGACGCTGAAGCTGAAACTCCAATACTTTGGCCACCTCATGTGAGTTGACTCATTGGAAAAGACCCTGATGCTGAGAGGGATTGGGGGCAGGAGGAGAAGGGGACGACAGAGGATGAGATGGCTGGATGGCATCACTGACTCGATGGACATGAGTTTGAGTAAACTCTGGGAGTTGGTGATGGACAGGGAGGCCTGGCGTGCTGTGATTCATGGAGTCACAAAGAGCTGGACACGAGTGAGCAACTGAACTGAACTGAACTGAATCAGGAGATTTGGCCTGGAGTATCTGGAGGGCACCATCTAGCATTAGACAGATTAATGTTGGAATCTTACTCTAGTTTTAATTTGTAGTTCTAGGGTGAACTCTGAAGTTAAAATTTCATCATCACTCCTCATTTGGGTATTTCAAAATCTTCACCTTTTTTTTTTAAGTTGGGCGATTTGTCTTTATTATTGACTTCTATGTTTTCTTTCTCTCTTAAGGGTATTTCACTGTCAGATATATCACAGTCATTTACTTTCTTTCCTTACAGATTAGTTTTTAAATGTAGTTTTTATTCTAAAAATTGCAATGTTTTAAAATCTGTATTTCCCAATAATTGTATCTCACCTTCTTATATTTTCCACATAAATTTTGTCATTTACATGGCTGACACAAAATAGATGCTCAAAACTATTTGCTGAATAATGTTTAATGATTGCAATCCCACCTTTAACATATTAATATATCTTCTATTGAATCAGTCTCTGTACTTTCTATTTAGTTCATAATATTATCTGATAATAATTTTAATATATGACAATTTATTCATCCTCTCAATATTATGTTTTTCTTTTTCAATTTATATTTTATTGAAGGATAATACTTTACAAAATTTTGTTGCTTTCTATCAAAACTCAGCATGAATCAGCCATACGTATATATATACCCCCTCCCTTTTGAACGTCCCTCCCATTTCCTGCCCCATCCCACGCCTCTAGGTTGATACAGAGCTCCTGTTTGAGTTTCCTGAGCCATACAGAAAATTCTCGTTGGCTATCTATTTTACAGATGGTAATGTAAGTTTCCATGTTACTCTTTCCCTACATCTCACCCTCTCCTCCCCTCTCCCCATGTCCGTAAGTCTATTCTCTATGTCTGTTTCTCCACTGCTGTCCTGTAAATAAATCCTTCAGTACCACTTTTCTAGATTTCATATATATATGTGTTAGAATATGATATTTGTCTTTCTCTTTCTGACTCACTTCACTCTATATAATAGGTTCTAGGTTCATCCACATCATCATAGCTGACTCAAATGTGTTCCTTTTTTGGCTGAGTAATATTCCACTCTGTATATGTACCACACCTTTTATCCATTCATCTGTCAATGGACATTAGGTTGCTTCCATGTTCTAGCTATTGCAAATAGTGCTGCAATGAACAATGGGATACATGTGTCTTTTTCAATTTTGGTTTCCTCGGCGTATATGCCTAGGAGTGGGATTGCTGGGTCATATGGTGGTTTTATTCCTAGTTTTTTAAGGAATCTCCATACTTCCATAGTCTTCCATAGTCGCTGTATCAATTTACATTCCCACCAACAATGCAAGAGCATTCCCTTTTCTCCACACCCTCTCCAGCATTTACTCTTTGTAGACTTTTTGATGATGGCCATCCTGACTGGTATGAGGTGATGTCTCATTGTGGTTTTGATTTGCCTTTCTCCAATAATGAGCGATGTTGAGCATCTTTACATGTGTTTGTTAGCCTCTGTACATCTTCTTTGGAGAAATGTCTGTTTAAGTCTTTTCCCCACTTTTTGATTGGGTTGTTTGTTTCTCTGGCATTGAGTTATATGAGCTGCTTGTATATTTTGGAAATTAATCCTTTGTCAGTTGTTTCATTTGCTATTATTTTCTCCCCTTCTGAGGCTTGTCTTTTCACCTTGCTTCTAGTTGCCTTTGCTGTGCAAAAGCTGTTAATCAGGTCCCACTTGTTTACTTTTGTTTTTATTTCCATTACTCTAGGAGGTGGGTCATAGAGGATCTTGCTTTGTTTTATGTCATCGAGTGTTCTGCTTATGTTTTCCTCTGAGAGTTTTATAGTTTCTTGTCTTACATTTAGGTCTTTAATCCATTTTGAGTTTATCTTTGTGTGTGGCATTAGGAAGTGTTCTAGTTTTATTCTCTTACACGTAGCTGTCCAGTTCTCCCAGCACCATTTAATGAAGAGGCTATCTTGGCCCCATTGTATATTCTTGCCTCCTTTGTCAAAAATAATGTACTCATAGGTGCAGGGGTTTATTTCTGGGCTTTCTGTCTTGTTCCATTCATCTGTATTTCTGTTGTTATGCCAGAAAACTTTAGGCTAACAGAAGGTCCCATCACTTCATGGCAAAAAGAAGGGGAAAAGTAGAAACAGTGACACACTATATTCTTGGGCTCCAAAATCACTGTGGACAGTGACGGCAACCATGAAATTAAAAGATGCTTACTCCTTGGAAGGAAAGCCATGACAAAACCTAGACAGCATATTAAAAAGCAAAGACATCACTTTGCCAACAAAGGTAGAATATGAGATGGTTAGATAGCATCATCAACTCAATGGACATGAATTTGAGCTAGCTCCAGGAGATGGTGAAGGACAGGGAAGCCTGGTGCACTGTGGTCCATGGGGTTGCAGAGTCCAGCAGGACCTAGGGACTGAACAGCAACAACAGGCTAACAGAGTGTGTAAGAGCAGGCAAAGAAAGTTCTCCAGAAGAATAGACATTTTAAGTGACCATAGTTTCTGGGGGTTTCCATAGAATTCCCCATGGATGGAACCACCAAAGTAAACACTCTATTATCAAAAGCAATTAACAAGCCAAGTGCTATACACTGCTATACAAATGTTACCAAAGACCATCTCAGATGATTTCCTCTTCTGAGTAGCTTTTATCTTAATTACAAAAATATAGACCTCTAGTGCATGAAATTTTAGGTAAAATTTTTTATACACACAGAGATAGATCTACTTATATAGCTCTGTCTATATTTGTATCTTTCCATTTATCCAACTCCAGATTATTTTCCCAAACTGCTTTTGCACACCAAAATATTCATATAATCATTAATAAAAAATCAGAATTTCACATGAAAGGCAATTATATTATGAAGAAGATACTATCTTAATAAAAATGCTTTCACTAATTATCAATGTAAGTTGTCATCCCTTCTTTTTATACATTATATGTTCAATTTCAATCACCTTACAGTTATAGTTATTTCATCTACTATATAAATACATTCAACTTTGAGATCATTTTAGACAATTGAGGTATGTTGGATTGAAGTCATGATGATCTATAATAAGACTGAATGCCATTTAATGACAATTGGACTGTCAATTATAATTTACACATCATACTTATTTTAAGCAGAAGAAAACAGAAAATTCAGAATGTATTTTGATTTCCTGAAACAAATAACATGTTCTACTTTGACAACTTGTAAAATGGTTGGTATTTTAACCAGTGATTCCAGCAAACAAGTGCTAAACTTAAATTTTCAAAAAAGGTGGTTATGAAAATATTATTAAAAAAAATGAAATTGTATCATTTATTTTTTCTTTCTATACAATTGAAAAATAAACTTCCTGACATATATCTATAAAGCATTTGAATTCTACTTTCATGTATTATAACTCATAGAAGATCTAGGTGCATACATATACATATATATATCATATATACAGTTGTACATATGTATATATATGCACATATATGCACACATATTTCATTGAATTACATTTATATTGATTCATATCAAAAAAGATATATCAAAACTTTATTTTAATATGCAAAGTATAAAAAATGTACTGAAATACGCTGTTCTACTTTGCAGAACAAGTGTAGTGGGAAAACAAGTTCTACTTGCAGCATTAGTATAATTTCTGAGTGATCTTGACCTTGAAATGTTTTAGTGTCTTTCATGTCAAGTCTAATGTTTGAAAGTGTTCAATGACCCCAAGCAGCATTAAAGAAATGTGCTTCGGAAGTTCTATACCAAAGCCTTTCTACTAACAAACTCAGCTGATGCAAGCAACTGGGCCAATATTAAACCATATTTCAGACTCCATTGGGGAAAACTAGAATCTTAGAAGTGAAATAAAATGAAAACAATTTATCTTGTTGCACTTTCAAATAATGAAATGGAATCAAAATGTCTACTTCTGATTCTGACCCTACATTTTGAAGATAGTGGTACACTCATGTCCTGGTTCTTGCATGGAAGAATTTTCTTTATGAGCAAGGGAATCCAAGAGGAAGGAGCTGGCTATTCTTTCAACACTGTGACAAATGAAAAACAAAATAACAAACAAAAAGCATCCCAAGGGCTTAGGGGACTTCCTGTGGATCAATACGTAAGAACCCATCTATTTAGGCATAATCACTCCATATAGCCTCTTTTATAAATAGAGAATGGAGAGAATGGGGATGCTCCTGAAGATTCACGGAAGCCAGTTTAGCATAGCCATGAAGCCCTTGGCTAATCAGCCCCCGTCCTGCCCCCACTTTATCTTGCTTGGCAGAAGTAGGGCAAGACAGGAGCTCTGCTGGCTGTCTAGAACTGCACCCTGTCCTCAGCTTGGGCAACCTTGGTGTGTCAGGGACCAAGTGCTTTACTGCAATGGCATCTGGGGACACTCTCCAGAGGGAAAGGATAGTTCACTAGAAGAGACCAGTCTTGTTATTTCAGGCCGAGGAATACATAAGCTACAAGTGTGATCAGACTGCAATATTTATTATCTCTAAAAATGTGATACCAGAATGCCTATAAATGCATGCTGAATGAATGAAAAAGTAAAATTTCATAATACTTTTAGTAGTCCATATCATTGTATGATCACTCTTACTGTTAGGGAGTGAATCCTTGTAAGTAACTGAGACCCTTCTGACTGCAACTTAATTCTATTTTCTTTAGTTCACACTACTGTAGCAATTGAGAACAACAGATTTGCATGAGAACAATGCGTATATTTGAATTTGGCTATTAATTCATATCTAATACTTTATCACAAGACTAAAATATCAGGTAAATTCAATTCAGTAAAAATAAGTCAAACTTGTTTTAAAAATCAGAGAAACATTTTCCTTTGTGCAGACAAATATGTTTATGAGCAAATATTTTTGTTTTAATCAGGTAATATAAGTGCATAGTACCTCAATTAAATCACTCCAAACATATTAACTACTTTTGGAGAAAGTATTGAGAAAATTAGAAGATTAAAAGGATTTTCCAGCAGCTTTCCTGATGGCTCAGACAACAAAGATTCTGTCTGCAATGCAGGAGACCCAGGTTCGATCCCTGAGTCAGGAAGATCCTCTGGAGAAGGAAACGGCAACCCCACTCCAGTTTACTTGCCTGGAAAAGCCCATGGACAGAGGAGCCTGGTAGGCTACATACCATGGGGTCACAAAGAGTTGGACACAACTGAGTGACTAACACACACACACACATCATGTACTTAAAAGAGGACCCAGGCTGGGACCCATTTCCCTAGCTGGCTAAATAGGAGGCTGCAGCTGGTCCTCACCCTGTTGTCCAACTTACAGCACTGCAAGAGTTAAAACAATCTTTTTTTTTTTCCCCTTCCACGTGTCCTATATCATTTTGTTAAAACATTTCTTTGGTGTGACTTCAAAGAAGAGGGAATTCGGTATTTACCTTAGTAGTTCAAAATAACTGCTACCCTCTCAATTTGTCCCAGCCTCTTCTCCTCCTGCTGTGTCCACAATTCCATTCTCTGCATTCCTGCCCTGCAAACTGCTTCATCAGTACCATTTTTCTAGATTCCATATACATGCATTAGGATACAGTATTTTTCTGTTTCTAACTTACTTCACTTTATGTAACAGGCTCTTGGTTCATCTACCCTAGTTCAACTGACTCAAATTCGTTCCTCTGTATGACTAATATTCCACTGTATATATGTACCACAACTTCTTTATTCATTCATCTGTGGATGGATATCTACAATTAAAAATAGAAAATAGATATAGAGCAATAGTGCCTGGGTTCAAATACCAGCTCTAGAACTTAATTTATATGTGACCTTGGACCTTATTTAACCTTTCTGAACCTAATTTCTTCATGTATAATAAGAGATAATGAGAGTTTCTTCCTTCACAAAATTCTTGGGGAGAAGAAGTAATAATGCACATAAGGTACTTAGAAACTTTTGACCCTGTATAAGTGAAAGGTCGGGTATGTTGAGACATGCCCCGGAAAAGTGCCGCAAGGCAAATTCCGGAGGCTGGCTAAACTTCCGGGAACCGACCCCCTGTAGCCTGGTCCAATCAGGTACCAACACGGAGCCCTTGGGCACTAGCCGCCACTGTAGCCCGCACTTTCTTCCTTATATGAAAAGACCTGGCTTAAACGCCGGCCCTGGCTATAAAACCCCTCCCCACCCCCTCATATCTCGCAGACTCCCTTTGTCTCCTCGCTCACCTGCCCCCAGGAGTTCTGCCCGAGAGCGACCACTCAATAAAGGCCTTCCCGCGGCGTTTTCTAACATCTGGCGCCCCAACGTGGGGCTCGAGGTGAGGGCCCCCGGCACTCGCCATTGAGGCCCCTTCGAGCTCCACCGCCGTGGAAGCCTCGGACCCAGGTGGCTGACCAACCCCCCGGATGGCAGGATACGGAGTAAGTCCCTTCGGCTTTGGGGCCTGCCCTCCCTGGCGACCACCTCCTAGGGCCCCGTAACGGGTGCGCACTTACTGGGCCCTCCCGATCACCAGCTGGTGGGGAGACGTCCCCAGCAGCTGAGTAGACCTCCGGCTTCGGCCTCCGGCTTCGGCCTTTCCGGTCACCAGATCGTGAGGGAGACGTCCCAAACGACTGAGTAGACCTCCGGCTTCTGCCTTTCCGGGTCCCTGCGGCTGCGGGGAAGACGTTCCCAGCGGCTACACGGACCTCCAGCTCCCCTTGACTCGTGCGAAGATGTTCGGACAGCGGGGGTTGCCTCCACGCCCCGTGGTCGTCATGGGATCGACAGCCTCCAAACCCGATCCCCAATACTCCACAACCTTAGAGTGCCTGCTGGCTAACCTGCGGACCCTAAGACTAAAGGGATATATCCGCCCCAAGCAGCTCACTTTTCTGTGCTCACAGGCCTGGCCTCAGTATTCCCTAGATAATGGCTCACAATGGCCAGCCACAGGGACATTAGACTTTGACATCCTCCGTGATTTAGATAATTACTGCTGGAGAACGGGAAAATGGTCTGAGGTCCCCTATGTTCAGGCCTTTTGGGCATTGAGCTCTCGCCCCACCCCTTCCTCTCTGGTTCCTATCCCCTCCCCCTCCTCTCCGGCCCTTCCTGCCCCCTCCCCCTCTAACCCTACTCCGGCCTCTTTTGTTCCTGTTCCCGCCCCCAAGCCTTCACCGCCGGCCCCAGATCCTCCGGCCCTTAACCCTATCTTGTATCCTCCCCTCCCCCCCGTCACTCCCTTCTCGTCTCCGGTTAGCTCCCACACTCGCTCCCACAGCAACCCTCCAGGGGCCTCCCCTCCCCCTCCCCCAGCTCCACTACTCCCTTTGCGACAAGTAGCCGGAGCCGATGGCCTGGCCCAGGTCCACGTCCCCTTCTCTCTCCAGGCCTTAGCACAGATTGAGGCCAAGCTGGGATCCTTTTCCTCCAACCCCACTCAGTACATTAAGCAGTTTACTGGTCTGACCTGCGCCTACGCCCTAACATGGCAGGACATATATGTCATCCTGGGGTCTACCACCACCCCCGAAGAGAGGCAGGCCATCTGGACGGCAGCCAGGGCTCAGGCCGACCAGCGGCACAGTGCCAACCCCTCCCCCGAGCGCCCCCCGGGAGCTCAGGCAGTTCCTGACACCGACCCTGATTGGAACTACCAGGAGTGGGGTGGCAGCCAGCTGCGGGTATGCTATATGATAGAGTGTATCCTCGATGGAATGGAAACGTCCTCTCATAAGGTAGTAAACCTCCTCAAACTAGATGAGGTGACTCAGGGGCCTTACGAAAACCCAGCCATGTTTCTTAATCGGCTGACTGAGGCCCTTGTTCAATACACCAGACTGTCCCCTGAGTCCCCCATTGGGGCAGCTACCTTGGCCAATCGTTTTATCTCCCAATCCGCACCTGACATCCGAAAAAAGCTGGCCAAGGCTGAGGATGGCCCTCAGACCCCTATTCGAGACCTGGTAAAAATGGCCTTTAAAGTTTATAACGCCCATGAAGAAACTGCTGAGGCCAGCCAAAGGGCAAGGCTCAAGTAAGAGGCCGAATTTCAGGCAAGCCTCCTAAACCAATAAACCCAGGCCTTGGTAGCGGCCCTGTGGCTGGCGGCGGGCTCGGGGTCCCAAAACCCCCCTCTGGGGGCCTGCTTCAAGTGCAGCCAAGAAGGACACTGGGCCAAGATGTGTCCCAATCCACAGCCTCCTTCCAAGCCGTGCCTGTTGTGCAGACAGCGAGGACACTGGGCTAGTGACTGTCCCCAGGCCTCTCGGGTCCCGACCTCTAGGGGCCGGGGACCAGAGCACCCCAGGGAGACCTCCTGCCCTCCTCCGGCCTTCGAGCTGCTGAGCTTCGACGATGGCTGACGCCGCCTAGACTCGAGAACCCCGATAACCCAAGCCAAGCCCAGGGTAACGCTCCAGGTAACGGGTAAGTCTGGTTAATGCGGGGGCTACCTATTCGGTCCTTCCCTCTTTCGGGGACACTTTACGTCCTTCCCAGGTTTCGGTTATGGGCATTGACGGCCAACCCTCACGTTCACTCCAAACCCAACCAACACCCTGTCAATTAGATTCCTGCCTATTTACCCACTCCTTTCTGGTCATCCCCTCCTGCCCTACTCCTCTCTTAAAAAAAAATATATACTCTCACAGATCTCCCAGAAGGTGGCTACGGCCCTGGACATCGACTGGCATCTCCACATCCCCTATCGGCCCCAACCGTCAGGCCTGGAACAAAGGCGCAGACAGCTCCAAGAAAGCCCCCTCTGGACCGGACTCAATGGTTTACTCCCATACCTCTTGCCCTTTCTAGGCCCTATACTCCTGCTGGTTATGGGCCTCACCATAGGCCCCTGCCTCGTCCAACTTATTCTTCTCAGGCTGTGCAGGCTGTGCAGGCTGTGACCAGACGGGCCATGCTCCTAACAGCTTACACTCAACTCAATCAAGAAGACATAGACCCACCTCACAATCCTGCATAAGCTGACCTTTCGTCCTGGCTGGCCCCTACCCCTCGCCGCCCCCGTTCAGCAGGAAATAGCCAGAGAGAACCGGCGCCCCTTGTCCTATAACAAAAAGGCCGGGATGAAAGGTCGGGTATGTTGAGACATGCCCCGGAAAAGTGCCGCAAGGCAAATTCCGGAGGCTGGCTAAACTTCCGGGAACCGACCCCCTGTAGCCTGGTCCAGTCAGGTACCAACACGGAGCCCTTGGGCACTAACCGCCACTGTAGTCCGCACTTTCTTCCTTATATGAAAAGACCTGGCTTAAACGCCGGCCCTGGCTATAAAACCCCTCCCCACCCCTTCATACCTCGCAGACTCCCTTTGTCTCCTTGCTCACCCGCCCTGGGGAGTTCTGCCCGAGAGCGACCGCTCAATAAAGGCCTTCATCAACGGTCCTTAGAGGTGGCTTTTTCTTCCTGCGGCGTTTTCTAACAATAAGTATTAGCTGTTATTATTATTACTATTAAAGTCCATTGATTTTTATTTGCTTAGAGAGGGTTTTGATTTTGTATTAACCACAGAGGGCTATACTGTACCTTTACTTCACAGTTTATAGAACAGAAAGCTTGTAATTAGACACATCTTGAATACTGTCCAACTCCAAGACAGAAACGGTCCTACAACTTGAGCAATCTCAGGGCCTCTCTGGGAGGACAGAAGTCTCAGCATCCTCATTGCACAACCTTTCCAGGGTCCAACTTCTCATAAGGGCACAGTCCTTTATTAGAGAGAAGTATATTTCTGTGTAAAGTTACAGTAAGTTCTTATTCTAGTTAAGAAATGTATATTGATGACAGCTACATGTAAAAGAATGAACTTTGAACATTCTCTAACACCATACACAAAAATAAGCTCAAAATGAATCAAAGACCTAAATGTAAAGTGGCATACTATAAAACTCTTGAGGAAAACATAGGCAGAGCACTCTGACATAAATCACAGCAATATCTTTTTGGATCCATCTTCTAGAGTAATGGAAATAAAAACAACAATAAACAAATGAGACCTGATTAAACTTAAAAGCTTTAGCACAGCAAAGGACATAATAAAACAAAAAGATAACTTACAACATGGCAGAAAATATTTGCAAACAATGCAACTGACAAGCAATCAATCTCCAAAATATACAAACAGCTCATACAGCTCAATAACAAAATACAAAAAAAAAAAAACAGTCAAAAAATGGACATAAGGCCTAAATAGACATTCCTCTAAAGAAGACATAAAGATGGCCAAAGGCACATGAAAAGATGCTCAACATTGCTAATTTTAGAGAAATCAAAACTATAAGGAGGTACTACCTCACACCAGTCAGAATGGCCATCATCAAAAAGTCTAAAGCAATAAATGCCAAAGGATGTAAAGAAAAGAGAACCCTCTTGGACTGTTGGTGGGAATGTAAATTGATACAGCCACTATGGAGAAGAGAATGGAACTTCCTTAAAAAAAAAAAATAGAGCTACCGTATTATTCAGCAATCCCACTCCTGGGCCTATATCTGGAGAAAACTGTAATGTGAAAATATACATGCAATGTTCACAGCATCACCATTTACAATAGCCAAGAAGTGGAAGCAACCTAAGTGTCCATTGACAAATAAATGGATAAAGAAGATGTGGTATATATAAACAATGGAATATTACTCAGCTGTTCAAAAAGAAATGAAAGTTTGCCATTTGTAGCAACATAAATGGACCTAGAGATCATCAGATGTAAGTGAAGTAAGCCAGACAGAGAAAGACAAACATATGACAGCACTTCTATGTGGAATCTAAAAATGGATTACAAATGAATGTATTGACAAAACAGACACAAACTCAAAGACATAAAAAACAAAGCTATGGTTTCCCAAGGGGAAAGGTGGGGGAGGGATAAATACAGGGTTTGGGATTAAAATATACACACTACCATATATAAAATAAACAACAAGGACCTGCTATATAGCACAGGGAACTATACTCACTATCTTGTAATAATCTATAATAGAAAAGAAAGTAAAAAAGAATAGATACAATTTATATATGTGTGTGTGTGTGTGTGACTGAATCACTTTGCTGTACATCTGAAACTAATACATCATAAATTAACTATATTTCAATTTTTTTCCCCAAAAGAAATTAATATTGAGTAATATTCCATGGTGTATATGTACCACAGCTTCCTTATCCATTCATCTGCTGATGGGCATCTAGGTTGCTTCCATGTCCTGGCAATTATAAACAGTGCTGCGATGAACATTGGGGTGCACGTGTCTCTTTCAGATCTGGTTTCCTCAGTGTGCATGCCCAGAAGTGGGATTGCTGGGTCATATGGCAGTTCTATTTCCAGTTTTTTAAGAATTCATTTGAATCAGTCCTAATGAGATGGATGAAACTGGAGCCCCTTATACAGAGTGAAGTAAGCCAGAAAGATAAAGAACATTACAGCATACTAACACATATATATGGAATTTAGAAAGATGGCAACGATAACCCTATATGCAAAACAGAAAAAGAGACACAGAAATACAGAACAGACTTTTGAACTCTGTGGGAGAAGGTGAGGGTGGGATGTTTCAAAAGAACAGCATGTATACTATCTATGGTGAAACAGATCACCAGCCCAGGTGGGATGCATGAGACAAGTGCTCGGGCCTGGTGCACTGGGAAGACCCAGGGGAATCGGGTGGAGAGGGAGGTGGGAGGGGGGATCGGGATGGGGAATACATGTAACTCCATGGCTGATTCATATCAATGTATGACAAAACCCACTGAAATGTTGTGAAGTAATTAGCCTCCAACTAATAAAAAAAAAAAAAAAAGAAAAGAAAAGAAAAAAGAAGTTATCAAATCAAAAAAAAAAAGAAAGAAAGAAATGAATATTGAGTCTTTCTTACAGACTGTACTTTATTGGGAACACTAGTATTGAGAAGATGTGACAACCGATGAACCCCCAAGAGTTTAGAGTTTAGAGAAAATGTTTTTTGGTTCAAACTTTAATCAACAGGTTTCTTTTTTGCTTCCCCAAAATCTAGGGCAAAACCATTCCTGATCTCCAAATTCTAATGGGATATTTGTTTGCTCACTGTGACACCATCCCTCAATAATGAATGTACCAATTCATCCTTTTACCACCTTTTAAAGACCTCAACTTTAATGGCAACTCACTCCAGTGTTCTTGCCTGGAGCATCCCAGGGGCAGGGGAGCCTGGTGGGCCGCAGTCTATGGGATCACACAGAGTCGGACACGACTGAAGTGACTTAGCAGCAGAGACCTCAACAACAGGCCCCTGGAGTACAGCTACAGAAAAAATTCTCTAAATGTATTAAAGTCTTGGTTGTT
Organism: Dama dama; assembly: GCF_033118175.1. NCBI lineage: Eukaryota > Metazoa > Chordata > Mammalia > Artiodactyla > Cervidae > Dama > Dama dama. Next base: position 17,595,216 of record NC_083694.1, read on the forward strand.
TTCAATTCAAGACAAAACAAAATGCCTCATTTCTGCATGTTTCTGAACCAGTGAATGCAAACACTGTTAATGGCAGTATGAGAATATGCCATAGATAGCCAAGGCTGCATAGCTTTGTAAAATAAAACGTTTGGCTACAAGCTAGGAAGACTGGTTGTTTAGTCACTATACAGAAATAAAGGAAAGACTGAGATATTGTATAGCAAATAGATTCTGTTCCATATCATTTATTAGGATGGTCTTATATGAACTATTCAAAGAAAGCTTATTTATAAAAAGAAGCTCTCTAAAACCCCAATCACTTAATAGTCCAGTAATCACTAAGTAGCCATTTATTCAATTTGGTAATGGCCTGATTAAACAGTTCTCTAGTACACTAAAACCCATAGAGGTGAAATAAAACATTAGAGGCAAATGATTTTACCCAATGATGCATTTTCTATTTCTAGGTCTTCTCCTTTAAAAATAAATAGGAAGTTGGTATATTTCAGTAGAATTTACTTGCTCAGTTTTGTAAGTACCAGTTGGCCAGCATAATATAATTCTGTATAGATTACTTCTAAAGACCTTTTCCTCTAATTATGTTGCTTTAAATTTCTGCTACAACTTAATTTCACACATGCACATTTGTGTAAAAGATGATATATTTAAATGAAGTGAAATAGTCTATATATATGATTTTAAAGAAACTTTACAGATATTTTGACAAGGCCCTAGTTAAAGAAAATTGAGCATGTGTACTACTTTCCTGTATTTATAGAGGCTCGTCTCCTTAAAAATAGACTATCCTTTGAAAGTCTGTTAGCAAATACACTGGTTTCACAAATAGTCACTATTTAAGCCGCTAATAGTGCCATCTGTTGGTAGCAGTAATGCTGATTTCTTTGTTTTCTATAGCGCTGTTTTGTTCCCATCTGTCAAAATCCTTAGGTAGAAAAGAGCTTCTCCTCTACATCATGGCCATTTTCAAGTCCAGATACCATATGGTGGATTCACTCCTCCTCCACGAGGCCCAGCCAAGTGTCTGGCACCTAATATATAGTCACTTGATTTTTTTTTTTTAATTAAAAAAATAAAATTAAAAAGATTTTCTCATTACAGATAGAGGAAAACAAACACAAGAAAGCCGATATATACTTTTTTTTTTTTTTTTCCTTTTAGTCTTTCAAGATTGCTTGACCTGAAAATGCAAGTTTTGTTTCAGGTGTGATAAATGACTCTTGACATTTGACTACAAGATGGAGAAATAAGTCATTTAAAGGTTAGAGCAGATAATAAAGCAGATTATATTAAATAGAAAGAAAAAAAAAAAAAGACTTCAGTATGACTATATAAGAAGCCAAGAACAACAAGCAAGATTTTACAGCTGTTTCTTCCAAAAGGCTATTGATTATTTCATTATTTTATATGTAATATGTGACAAATATGTGCTTTTGTTGAAATCTATGGAATTAGAATAATAATATCTTATAAACTATTACACATCGACTTAAGACAGTAGCACAGTGAGAAGGGGCCAGAGTACACAACTTCTACATAATCAACAACCAGTCTTTTATTATTTGTCATAGCCAATAGTGTATTTGTCAAGACAAATGTATAATATATTGGTTAAAGATTGGTATAATTTAAAGATTTTTCACTGTAAGACTAATAACATTATATTAAAGCTGCTGAAAGGTTAACTAGGTTAAACCAAAAGGTTGAGGGAATTTGCCCTTATTAATAATTTTATGAATAAATGAATAGATGGAAAAGTAGAGAATATTTTTTGCCCTAAATTTTAGAGCTAAGTGAAAAGGGAAGTCACCTTGATTTAAATTTTTTCTGTTTTTTCTCTATTTTAAAACAGCTAATTTGATACCTGTTTTTATTTTATTTTTTTGCCACCCTATTATACTCACCACTGGTAAAACAAACAGGACATTTTAGCTTTAATCTTCTTACTACATAACCCAAATAACTTCAGTCATGTTTGCATTAATGCTGCATTAATCATGTTGTTGCGTATTAATGAGTTTTCAGGCTATGCTAATTACTGTCATAGATTCTGCAGCAGCCCATTAAATATACAAATTACAGAATTAAAGAGCCAGAGCTCTTCATGATTAATCTCTAAATGGAGAAAAACTAATGATGTCTGTACAAAGTTTCTCTCTACTTTTGGCTGATTGAGCCCAATGAACAATCAATTAGGCTATTTGAGGAATAAGAAACTCACATATTACACAATTTTATGTAGACGCTTCATTATAACTATGGACAGTGCTTTAGAGTTCATAAAAATTCGGCACCCCTGTCCGAAACATGAGTTACCATGTTGTTCAATACTGAATATACTTTGGAATAAGGTAAGTTCATACCGATCCATTTCCATGAGGTGGTAGAAAGGATCCAAAGGGCTACATGGAAAAGCATTTTAATCTAAAAGGAATCATCACACCAAAAAAATCTCAAATGCAACATACAAAAAAAGGTATGGTTGTCACAGAAAAAAAACATAATGCTACATGAAGTCTGCAAGATATCACAGAGTAAAGATGCCCAGCATAGCAGATCAAGTCTGAAATGAAAGGCAGAACCCAATGGACACACATTTACCTGTGTGGGTTGTTGTTCAGCCACCTAGTCATGTCTGACTCTTTGCGATCCCATGCACTGCAGAACATCAGGCTGCGCTGTCCTTTTACCATCTCCTGGAGCTTGTTCAAAATCATGTTCTTTGAGTCGGTGATGCCATCCAACCATCTCATCCTCTGTTGCCCCCTTCTCCTCCTCCCCTCAATCTTCCCAGCATCAGGATGGATAGGTAGTCTGAATATCTAGCTGAAGGTTCAGGGGAAATGTATGGCTTCTAATCATACGGGTTTGTACGGGCAGAGCACAACAAAAAGCTGGTACTCAAAACATACCAGGGACACGTTAGAAGGACACAGGCTAAAGAAAGTAGAATAAAGACAGGGCTACCATGGAGACATCTGGACAGACTGACAAGTACAACCATGTTTATCTCCAGATAGGCAAAACTTGGAAGGCCCAACAAGCCAGCACAATTCAGCAGAACAGCCTTGTGTATAGTTAGAATCTAGAGTCAAGAAGAGTGCAGGGTAGACTTTAGTCTCAGAAGGTAGCCTAGTAAGAGCCAGACAGCAACACAGGTTCTAGGGTACTGGGCAGGTTTCCAAGAACACAGAGTGAGTCAATCACCAGCACCAAGAAGATGAGAGTGGTGAGTGTACGTCTGGGGAACATGGTAGGAGGATGTCAAAAGTGTGCACAAAGTCAAGGTCAGATTCTTCAGGAGGACTGACTTCCTGAGAATCTTAAAGCAAGAGTTTGCATCTTGCAGGTGAATTCTATACTGGCCCCAGGGACTGAGGGCAGTGAACCTTAAGGCAGAGGTTGCATAGCTCCAGGCCTGGCAAGAGGAGGGCCAAAGAGTGTAGGAAGCAGAGAATTTGCCAGTCTGTTGCCAGGCAATAAACTCAGAAAAACCATTCTCTATCAAGGTCAAGTGTGTTAATGTAATATATCATAATAATCTTGGCTATGAACTAGGCTAGAAATTTAGTTTTATTTGATAGAGTGAGACAACTGACCTTGACAAGAGGGGAGCAGAAGGAAAAATAACTTTCCCTGACAGAGCTCTCACCTGTGACACATTCTGAGCTGAATATTCTAGAAATGCTACGCTGTTTGTTTTGCATACTTCATTCATCCCCATTATACAGATAAGAAAACTGAGGCCCAGGAAAATTATCCAGTACTAGAGAAAATGCTTTTACCAAAAAGGAATTGATTTTTTTTTTTAATTTTTTTTCTTCTCCTTAGTAAATGATACAGTTTTGCTGAGCATGAGTGCTCAGCAACTAATCATTCAGGGAAATACAGGATGATATAGAGTGGGTGGAGAGTAAGTTCTTGTATATGTGTTTTAGGTACATGTAAAGCAGAACTAAGCAAATGTGAAGGGAGCACACTGATTGGTCATATTCATGAGCCAATTGATGACCTGTATCTACGACGTTTGTTCAGGCAAACCTATCAGCCTGTGTCTCTGACGAATTTTCAAGTGGCCATTGCAATGCCTGTAGGAGGTATGCAAATTATATCCCAGAAGGAACCAACCATGGATTTCTTGTGGTGTTTTCCTGTTTCTGTTTCCAAAGATATATTTCTCATATGCTTTTCCCTGTTTTTCCCATTATTGAAAATGTTTTGAAAACAGGAAGAGTTAACATGTTCCCCAAGTTATTTGTTTTTCCATCAGTTGCTCTATCATTGTCCGTGTAATGGAAACTCAAGTAATGCTTCTGACTTACAAACTCAAATGCAAAATTATTAGTTAAAGACCACGATTCAGACCCAGGAGCTTAGAGACAATGTATATACTCCCATAGACAGATGAGAGCAGGAACTTGGTACTGAAGATAAAAATAAGTTAAACACCTAACAAAGATGTTTTTCCTGCTATTGATATAAGGGCATGGCTTGTACAGAACAGAAATTGGTCATATATTCTTATCCTACAGGGAAGCAGCACAATGACCTCATAGCCCTACACTCATCTCCTACATTAATGACTCCACGGCTGTAAACCAGGCTTGACTACCTTCTATAAAGAAGACCTTCTCAATATTCTAGATTTCCTTTCCCACACAAAGACAAGACATCAATCAGAGGTGCTCCACGTATCTTTTAGACTGAATTGCTGATGTTCTGGGTGGCAATTTAAATAGAAACCTTTTGTCACTTTAGCAGCAATTGTATAAACACAATGTTGCCCAGGCAGAAAGTAATTAAATTGATAGAGGAAAGAAACATGACTTGAACTGGATAAAATACAAATACATCAAAATTAAAGTCAGTGTAATGAGCTGAAACCCTGCAAATTTAGACAACAGTACATTAGCCAAAGCACAGAAACCCCTCTCAGGCAGTATCAGAGTGACAGAAAATACAAGGACTCGGAATTCCTGCGGCAAGCAAGGAAGTTTACTGATTAGATACTGCATACACTAAATAAGAGAATAACTTAAAAAAAAATCTAATGAACAACTCAGAGAAACAAAACAGGCAAAATTAGAAATATAACAAGATGACGAAGTGGGTGGAAGAGAACACCTCCAGATAGGAATACAAAACAAAGCAAAGCTCAGCAGAAAAAAAAAAGAAGAAAGAAAGAAGAAATAGAGCAATTCAAGTCAGAAACTCAGAAAGAAATGCAAGTCAAGGCAGAAAAATAAGATCAAGATAAGAACATATTCAACCTAACCCCAAGTTTTAAATCAGAACAACCAACTCAGCAACAAATCTGCCAAATGCTAATGATTCAAACAAAGAGACAATAATTGAAAGTAAGAAATATACCACATCTCACCCCGTAATGTTCACAATGCCATTTCCCCTCATTATTCTTGACATGGTGACCTTCTCCTGAAGAGACACACCAAAAACTCAGTGTAATTAAGGGAGACCAGTGCAGAGAAGGGCTTTTCTTTTCTATGGAAAGACTCTGGATAGTAAGTCCTCATTTATCTGGCATCATCAGGGTATAAGGCGTTCTGCATACCTAGGTTTTCAGTTCGCAGGAGTTCATTATTTAAAAAAAAAAGATTCTAATTCTTGCCATAAACATTTTGTAAAACATGTCATGCATTTCCTTGTTTTCTAGAATAGGGCAAATATGCTTTAAGCTTTTTATGATTTGACATGTTCACCTGATCAACCATTTTTATACTGTCTTAGACTAGAATGGTATCATCAGGAAATCTTGAGCCTTAATATCAAAATGTCTCTAGGTATGTAAGAATTAAAAACAATATCTATGTTTTTTGAGGATTTGGTACCATGGAATCAGGTCTTATTTAAACCAAAAACAAAGTAAAACAAAATTCGTCGAATCTGTTAGCCAGAAAGATCATTAAATGTCATTTTGACCTTTAGCAATATTTGGGCCCCTTCTATCAGCAAAAGCCTTCTTAACTCCCTTCTCCCTAGTCTTGGTGCTGTATGCTTTCAATCTGCCATGCTCTGCAAATAAGATTTCTCTAAAGTAAGAGAAAATGGGGTACACATGCAGAGAAGATGAGAGAAACTATAAAGAGTAAAAAATAATTGAAGCACATTACATTCAGTTCAGTTCAGTTGCTCAGTTGTGTCTGACTCTGCGAACCCATGGACTGCAGCATACCAGGCTTCCCTGTCCATCACCAACTCCTGGAGCTTGCTCAAACTCATGTCCCTCAAGTCGATGATGCCAGTCAGCATTACCAGCATCACATTACATTGGGTAATATTTAAGTTTTAGTAGGTGAGATTCAAATATCTATTTTTGATTACACAATGGTCTTCTTGCCCAAAACCACATTTTTCAACCATATTCCAAATAGTCCAACTGTTGAACTTAGTGATTTTTTAAACTGATGGTTTCACCTCTTTAATCTTAAAACCATGGGAAACCAAATATCAAGACAAAGAGATGTGGTAGAAAAATCTCTGGGCTGGAAGTTTTTACTATCCACAGGGACTCTACCCCTGATGTAAATAAACCACTGTGAATTTCTTGGCCTCTGTTTCCTCATCTGGGGAAAGAGACAAGGGACTAGTTGGTCTCTGCCACAGTTAACTGTTTGGTGTCCAGTAGACTTCATCTGAGAATGGCTTAGGTCTTTCCTCACTACGATGTAGCTGTCAATTCATCAGATTCAAAAAAGAAACATATAGGCTAATTTTGCAACCTTGGAAATTTACATTAAAATGTGTTTGGGATTAACAGATACACTCTACTGTACATAAAATAAACACCAAGGAACTACTATATACCACAGGAAACTGTACTCAATAGCTTGCACTAACTGCTAATGGAAAACAATTTTAAAAAGTGTGTATGTGTGTGTGTGTGTGTGTGTGTATACGTTTGTGTGTGTGTACACCTGAAACTAATACAACATTGTAAATCAATTATATTTCAATAAAAATGAAAAATGTGTTTTGGTGTTCTTTCTCTTGTAAAATTAAAAATGCAATGTAAGGATTACAAATACATGTCTATTTTTCAGAAGACGTTCTCTGAGAGACCTGCTAGCTGCTTGCAGACTCACACACTTAAGGAAAGGAGTGCCTCCATGCATGTGAAATAGCTGTAGAATATCTTCTTTCCCCACATGAGTAGCTGTTGTATGTCAGTCACTAGCCTCAGCATACTTATTCAATCATCAACCCAATAATAACTATTTTAAATTTTTAATATTAATAACCCCTTTTCATATAAAAGAAAACCGAGGCCAAGAGATTATGTCTAACAAAGAAAAGTTATTACTTTTAACTAGCCTACAAAAAATTCTGCAAAAAATAATAATGCCATGGAACACTCATATTAAACTTGATCTTACCAAATTTGATTAAATAGTTTTACTCAAAGTTGAAAACTTTCTTCCAGGCAGTATTTGTCTAAACTCTGAGGAGAGTTGTCATTTACAAAATTATTGTTTCTAGCAGCCTAGATCCAAAGTCATATAGGAAATGCATTTCATGATCATGTGTTTTGCTGGAATATGTTCTGATTCTATAATGCTTGAAAAAGGTGACTCCATACATGTATGCCAATTACCATGCCAATGCTTATCAACGGCACTTCAGAGAAACAAGTGTGATAATTGTCAGATGTAACCATCTTAGCTATGGACATACGTCACCACAGAGGTAGTTTGCATTAAGAAGTATTTAAAATGCTTGGGTCTCTTAATGATCCAAATTATTACTGTGAACTTTCTGAGACACATTGAAGGTCACAGTATATACATATTTTCACAAACAGTGTATTTCAGGAGAAATAAATGGATGAGCGTGAAAAAAGGGAAACATTTAGGCTTTAGCTGAGTCCTTTATAATGGCATGAGGACTGAAATTCTCTTTTCCTAACATTGGCCAGTCTCTTCACAAAGTATTTATTGGACGAGGGAGATGCAGAGAATAGTGCTTCCTTCCAAGGAATCGAGTGGGAGAACAATCTTCTTAGCATCCCGTTAGAAAATGTTTCCTGTGAGTGAGTTTGAAAGGAAAGGTCACACAATATTGAATCATCTGTATGTATCCGTTGAGATGTCTATTATTGGATCCACTTCATCTGTCGTGGCCAGCCTTGGCAATGCTTCCTCTTCTTTATCTGATTTGTTTCATGAAAAGCACTCAGGACAGTGTTACCACCTCTATTGCTGGCATTTATACAGAGACCTTCGAATACCCATCTGTGCTGCCTGCCACTGACAAAATAACAAAGGTGATTCTGGAAAATTACCCAAATGATACATCATTTCTCAATCTAAAACTAAAAGGGGGGAGCAAACAAAGAATCAGTGAACCTAAAAATCAATGGGTGAAGAGTAAGTATCAAATAATTCAAATTAAATGCTGTTGCAGCAAAACTGTCAATTACCCTGCCTTCTTTTTTTCATTTTGCTTTTCATTGTGTGATGGTTTCTGTTTCTTTCCTTGGAGCCATTATAGAGCATCAGCATGGCAGAAGAGTGATTGGGGAAATCTGCCAACCAGATTTACTATCTATATTGTAAGAAAAAGATGCTGATTCAGAAGTCAGTGTATTTTTAAACTTTCTATAGTTGTCAACCCAAAAGATGTAACTCAGGATGAATAACCTCAGGGACTCTGGAAACTTAGGAGAACTCCCCTGAAACCTAGAATGAGATGGGATGTTTATCATTGGGGTCCAAAAATTTGAATAGCACACTGGACAGTCTGATAAATTGACTATCATGGGGAGAATACAGAAAGATTTTATTAGCGCAAAGACTTTACAGTAAAACTGATTAAATATCTACCTAAGCCCAGCACTGCATGTCTTTTTTATTTTTTTTCCCATTTGTTTTTATTAGTTGGAAGCTAATTACTTCACAATATTGTAGTGGTTTTTGCCATACATTGACATGAGTCAGCCATGGATTTACATGTATTCCCCATCCCGATCCCCCCTCCCACATCCCTCCCCACCCCATCCCTCTGGGTCTTATATAATTATTTGATCTTAGAAACAATTGTGATTTAGACATTGCTTTCCCTACTTTAAAGATCAAGATACTAAAGCTTCCAGTGTTTAAATCTAAAGGTATAAAGGATGGTTTTGAATCCACGTCTTCTGCTCAAGTCCAGGGATTTTCTTACTCTAAGACAATTAGCTATTTAAACAAATAATATACAAAACTATTTTGATATTATAATTGCAGAGTTATAGTGCCTTTCAAATCACTTAGCTGCACAGACATTGACTAACCCCCATTTGAAACTCCTCTTCCTATCTTTTAAAAACTTACCAACTATACCTTTTCCAGAATCATCTCCTACTATTTTCCCACAGAATGAGCAAACTGACCAGTAAAAGATCAGTGTTTTATCCAAACTGATTGGTTTGCTGTTTCTTAAAATTGCCCTTTGATTTCTCATCTTGATGCCTTTATTCATGACTATCCCTCTCCCTATAACACCATGCTCAATTCTTTTGTCTCTTTAAAGATTCACCTCTTTATAGATTATGTCACTGTGATCATTCTGAACCCCTCTTTGATCATCTTCATTGGATATAATTTGTTGTTAATAATAACACTTAATCGCTATATCTAGATATTTTATACATGAACTTCTTTCATCATCACAATGGCTCTATCAGACAAGCATGGCATTTATCATCATCTACACCATTTTGTACTTGATGGAAACAAAAAGCAGAGAGAATGAGAGAATTATATGAGGATAGGGACTTAGTGAGGAGGTAATGATGGAATTTGAACCAAGAGAGTTCAATCCAGGAATTTGGACCAGAATCTCTAGAAGCCAGCTCTGTAACCACTCTACAAACCACTTCTCATTCCTTTGACTGTGATATGACACAATTTTACCTTCTTTGTTTATATATTACTTCCATTATCTTACTTGTCTTTCTAACCCTTTGACCTGAGATGACTGACCTCTCAAAGAAAAGAAGAAACAAATTGTCGTCTTTACTCTCATAGTTACAGCATTTTGCTTTCTTACAATGATTTATTCAGTTGCTTTATCTTATTTCCAGATCCTTTGTTTAGTCAGAAGAAAAAAAAAAACAGACATATGTTGTACACATGTGATGTGTATCTTATGAATATTTGTGGTCTCTATAGCACTGAGGATGAGATGGTTAGATAGCATCACTGACTCAATGGACTTAAATTTGAGCAAACTGGGAAACAGTAGAGGACAGAGGAGCTTGGCATCTATAGTCGAAGGGGTCGCAGAGAATCTGACACAACTTGGCAACAGAAGAACCTGAAATAGCACTGAGCATTTGACAAATTCTCCAGTTTTATGTGTGGTTGGGTTGCTTGGGGAGATGAGGCTCATGAACTGCTGCAGAGCCAGACTGAAACAAACCATCACAGATGCACCATTCATGTCAAGCCCTACTTTTTATGGCCTTTACCATTTTGCTTCTCTTAGTCCCTACCTTTGTTTTTCAAGGTAATCAGATTCACTGTAATACCAGAGATAAAAGGTTGATGACACAGACTACTCAGTCAATATCTTCTGTTCTCACTGAAGAAACTGAAGTAAACATAATATATATCATTAATATCAGTGGCCTTACTACAACCCTACACTGTGTGATGTCCTCTGCTGTGAACATTCATGCTGATGGAACTCCACTTGGAAACCCCCTAGGGATGTTTAGCACTTCAGAGCATCTTTTGCTCTCCCCTTAATGAAAGTCTATTTTCAACTACCTATAATCCAGGAAGAGCAAAATGTCTAATCCATTTAAAAATGTTACAGACTGATTTTAAAAACCTAGTGTATTTTCTCTCCCAGTAGGCCAAGAATTCAGTTTTAATGTGAGAAACATATCTTTATCCTCAAGTTCCCAAAATATGTATATCTGGAATTGTGCTAAATGCAACATTAAGATACATGCAATAGTGACGGTAGGAAGGTGAAAAAGAGTTCCAAGGTTAAAGGAGTGTAGAAAACACTCATTCTTTTATATTCACAGTCACTATCTACTTGCATATTAAATAACCTAAGAAATCATGCAACAGCATTAACAAAAGTGATGATAACAACATATATCAGGCTAATGATACACATGATGTTTTCTAAATCTATTTCAACACATTAGATCTATTCTGCATTCAGACCACTGTCCCATTAGAACAGCAGTTTGGGAAGAACCAAATTGGCTCTATTGGTTATATAGCTGTGTCAACAGAATCATGATTTGCAAACCACTCAAATCATGCCTAACTGGGAAGGCTCAAAGTCTACCTACTTATAGGTGTAGCTGAATTTGGGGAACTGACATGAAAAAGACACAGAAAGAAGTCATCAGAAATGGGATTTGTGACAGGACTCAAAATGGAGAAGCTATATTACACAAAAGGGTTTCAAGGCTCAGGAAACCAAAATATAGAGAGCATGGTTCCTCGATTGTGACTGGACTGATGATCCATTCCCCCAGAGCAGGAATCAGAATTGGAAGGAGGAGAAAGACTGGGCTCAGGCATAAAAATTCAAGGCTATATTAAACATAAGCCCTTTCCTAGGACTCAGGTATGGAAATGTAGGACAATATTTATTCCTATCTAATGCTCTAGAAACTCATTATGTCATTAACTTAAAGGGGAATTAAATTGGCACATAGGTCTGTTTTTTCACATCTTAGAAAAAAATAAAAAGCTCTTCCTTTCAGGGTTTTATGTTGATTTTCATATTATTGCTTAAAATATGAATGATTATCATGTATATGTCTGTCTAATTCTGAATGATGATAATCAGGAAATCGCTTTTTCTTTTTCAGTAAACTCACTGATAGCTTAATTCCTTTTTTCTTCTCCTTTTCACAGATTTGTGGATTTATGGAACACTGAATATTATGATTGATTACAATATTTGTATTATAATGAACCAGATGACTGGATCTATCACACTGCTTATAGGATATCTGCTCTGCATTGCATCCTGTCTTGCCCATGAACACTAATGGAGAGTTGTTTTGACTCAGAAATACTGAGAGCTATAAGTAATTAAAAGCAAAATTACTCTCTGTGCTTTGTAACAACTTTTTGAGACTCAAATTATAATGCCTAAAATATAGAGAGCTATTCATTTATAAACCAAAACAAAATATGTAGAACATAAAAGTTTTGAAAATTCTTCCCATATTTTTCTATCTTATATTTTAAAAATGAAGGGAAATTATACATACTCTTTGATGCAAAAGTCATTTCACATGCAAAAATCTTCAAAATGTATTCCAATAGATATAAGCAAAAGAAATGGAGAGGAGAGGGAGGCAAATTTAGGAAACCATATCAGTTAATTAATATGGAGAAGCAATGTCTCAAGGAGGGCAAGACATATTTACTTTAAGGAAATAAAACAGAAAATCCTGAAATTCCAATTGAGTCAACTCTATTAGTTTGATAAAAGGATTCCATGGCAACTTGTATTTAAAGGTTATAACTAAGGTGCAGTTGGATTCCTAGGAAACTAGTTTTGTCAAATCAATTCAAAGTTTATCTTCGAAGGAGAAATTTTTTTTAATTTAGATAAACATTGTCCACCTAATGGACATGTTTTGTATACTGTACTTCTTTTATCAGTATTGAATGCAATTCAGTGTATTTGTGACTGAGAGATGACATTTTGTCTGTTAAATGGATTCCACTGCCTTCAGAAACAGTTACAAACCACTCCTTGACTTGATAGTAATTAAACAAACACTGTATCTGTAAAAATTTGAAAGAGGGGGGTGTCAAGAGTGAAGTAAGTCGACAGAGAAAGACAAGTATCATAGGAAAGTGCTTATATGTGGAATCTAAGAAAATGGTACACATGAAACTATTTACCAAACAGAAATGGAGTCACAGATGGAAAAAACAAATTTATGGTTTCAAAAGGAGAAAAGGCAGGTAGAGGGATAAATTGGGATGTTGGGATTGATATACACACACTACTGTGTATAAAATAGATGACTAACAAGGACCTATTGTATAGCACAGGAACTCAACCAATACTCTAGGGTACCTATATGGGAAAAGAACCTAAAAAAGAATGCATATATATATGTATAGCTGATTCACTTTGCTATACACCTGAAATTAACACCACATTGTAAATCAACTATACTCTAATAAGTTTATTTTTTAAAAAAATGAAAGCCAGTACACTGGGACAATCCAGAAGGATGGGGTGGGGAAGGAGGTGGAAGGGGGTTCGGGACGGGGGTGATGCATGTACATGCAGGGCTGATTCATGTCAATGCATGGCAAAAACTACCACAATATTGCAAAGTAATTAGCCTCCAATTAAAATAAATAAATTTTTAAAAAGTGAATGGATGGCAAGTAAAGAGATATGCTAAAGTGAGGTAGTGATTAAGGGTGATCACAGCCCAACAGCACATAGGTATACAACTTTAAATTATTTAGTTTATCTGCGGTTCTCTGGCCAGCAAGAGTTGTATCCTCAAAACTGTGGGTCACTCCCTAGTCATCAGGATAGCTGTATCTGATTAAAAAGAGATGGAGCACTGAGAAGATGAAAACAGTGTATATATGCCATTGCCATAGTGCTACATAACAGAGGCATGGATACACACATTGGAGCCTGAGATTTAAGCAACCCCCTCTAAAATATACCACCTGTTGGACTTTGGGCAAGTTACTTATCTTCTCTGAGTATCTTAGAGAAGTTATCTTAGTTACTTATCTTCTCTAAACCTATTTTACACATTTGAAGAGGGGATAAAATCCACAAATGCCAGAGAACCACATAGAAAAATGCTGGGACGGAAACTAAGCTATTACGTTTACCATAAGATTTCAGTGATCAAGAAACTGTAGTCTATGTCCAGTGACTTGCTGCTATATTAACTCAATCCTTTTCTCTATACATATTTAATTTCACTCTTACTAAGCTTTCTGATCTCATTTACAATAAAGCTATGCTGACCCAACAGTCACCTATGATCATCATCAACAAAAATGTCATATATGTCAGAGCTAAAGGGAAATCCTAGTGATTATTTAACTATAACTCTTACATTGGACAGTTAGAAAATGCACCAAAAGAGAAAAGGACTACTGTCAATGAATGACTTTTTCACTGGGTTTTCACACATATGAAAAGAATTGAACAAGACTGGCACATATTCAATGAGAGACTCATTGATCTTTTATGAAGATTAAATCATATGCATGTCTCAATATGTTAAACCTTATCAATATAAGCATAATGAATAGCACAAAAATAAAGTAAATGATTAGAATTTTTGCTTGTTGGGATTCAGCATTTACAGTCCAAAATTGATCTTAAGTTTTGAACATTGAGTTTCTGTCAAAGCTACTATTAATGGTTAGCCTTTAGGATATACATGAAAAAAATGTCCACAAAGTCCAACATTCTATGCCTTTAAGGGATCATCATGCTAAAACAGCTGTGATGACAACTGTGTATCTTTGATTTGTATCAAATGATGCTCTTACATATTAGTATAATCACAAAGTCACATAGAAGAATGTTGAACAATAGCTCAAGTTGGTGAATTTGGTTGTTGCACACATAAATAAATCTATTAAAATCAGCAGGAGTTGACAAGAAATCCACTGTCTACATGCTATTAAGATCTCAATTGAACCCAAGCATTCTGAGGGAAACAAGACATCTATGCTATCTCTACAAATATAACAAATCTCATGCTAAGACAAATTGTCCAATTAATTATGTTGCATCTTGCAGGATCAATTTTAAGGAGAAATACACAGCATCTCTGATTGAATATGAATGATTAGAGTCTTGAATGGGTTATTCAATTGCTTTAGTTATCATACTATGCTGCACTATGTTTGCAAATTCATAATTTTCTAGTAAATCAAATGCGAGGAATTTGAGGGAGGTGTTTTGTATCTCCTTTTGCTTAGGTTATCTCTTCCTACACAAGATTAATTCTTTACTTTCTCATCAGTTATGCAGAGCAGTTGTTAAGGGTTGAATTATATCCTCCCCCCAAATTAATATGTTGAAATCTAACCCATAGTGTAACTTCAGAATATGGCCTCATTTGGAAATAAAGTCTTTACAGATATAATTGTGTAAGATGAGCACATACTGGTGTAGGACAGGTTCCTATTCCAATATGACAGGTGTCTCCTTATACAAAGAATGCCAGGTGGAGAAACAAACAAGCACACAGGAAGAACATCACCCAAAGATGAAGTCAGAGGTCAGAGCAATACATCAGAAGCCACAAGATGCTAAAGCTTGTCAGCAAACTACCAGAGGCTGGGGAGGGGTCTAGAAAAATTTTTCCCTCACAGCCTTCAGAGGAAACCACCATCATGATCTTGGACTTCCCGCACCACGATCTTGGACTTTTAACCTCCAGAACTGTGAGACAACAAATTTCTGTTCCTCAAGTCATCCAGTTTGTAGTTCTTTGTTATGAGAGCGCTAGCAAACTATTATAGGAATAGTTACAGGAATAAACACTAAGTTGCATCAAGTATTGCCACAAGTTCCATAATATATAACAATATATTTTACACAATAAATTACTTTTTAATTTAGAATGTTAACAGTTTTGAGATAATGTATGTATATCATATAGCATGTGTATCATGTATACATATGCATATCGTGTGTATGTACACATGTGTGTATATCACATGCTATACAGTATATATATACATATATATAGCACAAAATTTAAAAAGACAAGGGATTAGTCAATGCAGAATCATACCAGACTCAAACGATTATATGACAATTATGATTTACTTTGATTAGGACTCATATCTATAGGATGAGTGATCCGATTGAGAAATGAAAGAAAACTAGAGAAAAGTAATGTATAAAAACTTCATAACTGACAATTTTGACTTCTTAAAATTGCTGACTCTATTTTTACAAAACTCTTTGTTGGCAGGTAAAATATGTTTCTTTGAACTGGGAAATTATGACTATTTGGAGATATGAGAGGATCAGACTACTAACTCAAATTAAATAATAAGTGACTATTTTGCCCTATTTATTTTACATACAGCATTTTATTCATGGTAAGAAATTATATGTTTATAGAATCAAATGGCAATCAGTTTACTGGAGCAATCTGTTTTAATCAAGCTATGTTCTCACACGTGGACGAATTCTACTAATGCGGTTGCTTTACATCAATTAAAGATAAGACATTTTGGACTTTAAAAGAAAAAAGATGAATGCTTTAATGTAACTGGGGAGTCAAATCCACTAATAAAACATTTATGAAACCCTTATATAGGTTCATCCTAGTTTCCTTTAAATAATTTTCCAAAAGAAACTTTTTGTGTGTGATGTAGAGAAAGAGTGACTGTATCAGAATCAGACTGTTCTACACAAATTATATGAAAAAATCTAATCATATATTATTACCAGACTATAAGTGTTTTGAAAGCTGATATTACTAATCTCTGTATCCTGGTGTTTAGGGTAATGGCTTATACTTAGTAGACTTCACAAGAGATAGTGGCTCAAGTGTACCAATCAATATGCTATATTGCTCAAAAATGCAGTATTCAGTTGAACAGAGGCAAAAAGTAAAAATAAAAAACAGGTCTGGCTCAGCATGAGAAAAAGCTCCAGAACTAAAACAAAATCCACTATCTTTGTCTTAAGTTAAAGAACCACCACTGTTATGCAGTCAGTGCAGCTACTGCTAGAACTGTAGCCCTTTTACAAGGGTGATGAGCTTCAATTAATTTTATCATGTGCTTCCCCGAGGCCACAGGGAGAAGATCTCACCACATTTTTTTCTTTTATTTTTCCTGGCATTTTCTAGCACACCAAGTCCTCTCTTTTGGCTCATCCTTTGATTTTTATTGACCTTCTTATTGACTTCTACCTGATCACTTGATGCACTTTTAATTTTTATTCGACTCTGTTGTAACGATAACATGTAGATGTTCTATAACCTTGCTCTCCCTGTTTGTGACTCAGGGCAGAATACCCTTCTTTGATGAAAGGAATGGGCATAGCATCAATGTAGCTATGAGACCAGAAAAATTTCAGAAAGATAACGCAAGACTGGGATGGCAAAAGGAGAAAAGAGGCAGGACACCAAAACAGCTGATGAGTTTTTCCAATATAATTCAACTTTAAACATAATACATATAGACATTTACTATATAAAATATAAATATTTTGAATGAATATTTCTTCCTCTTGCTAAACCAAACCTACAGCCTCCATATCACTCCATCACCTTAATACAAAGTATAGCCTTCTTCGTCAGAGGCACTGTTCCTATGTTTGCCCCATCTTATTATCTCTAATATTATCTTATTATTTACATATCCTCTAATTCTGGTTTACTCTCCCTCTTTATCCCTTCTTCTTCTCAGCCTCAGTATTTCCTTTAATTACCAACTGCTAAGGACTATCAGCCAAGGTCAGGAAGCAAGTGTGAGAATTCCATCTTCCCTGTTCTGTCCATTTTTGCTTAGATCAGACTCTCAGTGTGCCTGAAATTGTTCCCAGGAGTTTACACTTGCCCATGCCACCACTTTGGAACAAAATTCATCTCCCATACCCCAGACACAGGCTTTTAAAAAATCTTGAAGTTATAATGGACCCTTGAGTCACAGCTGACTCAAGGTGTTGAATTATTTCCCCTTCTATAGGAAAAAAAAAAGATAAAAAATTCATTTTCTTTCCTTCTAGTCCTTGGACTACATGCCTAGGTATTGCTGTTAACTTACAGATGGTTCAATATGCTTGATGATAACACTAATCACAGTTAGTGTTTTATCACCTGGAAAATAGACAAAGCAAGATCCTGACTTAGAATAGACAAAAGTGTTGATGTTTTTTAGCCTTCCTAAAATGTACTTCTAAATAGATTCAGCTCAGAGACCTCAAAACCTATCAGCCAGATTTTTGATAATATAATCCTGCTGTTCAGTACTTTTCTTGAGTTCTAATTTACATGAGCATTGATCTGATTGCATGTTTTACCTTAAAAAGCTCTGCAGAGTCATACCCTATCTCTTTACTATTCCCAACTTTTGGAAACACACACACAAAATTAATTAGAAGGTAATTAACACACTATGAAAAATTCAAAACCAGATTCCTTCAAATAAGGGCTGCTTTAAAAGTATTTCAAGTAACACAGGAAGGTTATCCTAACCTGCATCAAATGTGATCAAAGACCACTTGAATTTAAGATGAGGTTTAAAAATGATCATTTTAAAATAAGCTTTAAGAAGATAAATGTTTTTCATTTTGGTGAATCAACAAATAAGTAACATGGATTCCTGCTCACCTGCTGAGCCCCTTAGAATGCAGTCCCCATGAAGGCAGAGATTTTGTTTCTATTGCTCCACAGAGTCATGCACATAGAAGATGCTCAGTAAATGTTCTGAATAAATTGAGTGATTTGTATGAAATATTTATACAGAGTCTGTACCTTCTCAGCTTCTTAAAGTCAAGGACTACACCTTGTTTGCCTAGGCACCTTTACACTCTAACACAGTGCCTGGTACTTTGCTGCTGTTCAGCTATTATTTGTTTTTTAAAAAGAAAGAATGAAACTTTCACTTTCCCCCATGGGTGGATCTAGTCCAAAACCCTCTCTCCCACAGAGCTGTGATTTGATTTCATGCGTTCCCTTCTGTAATTATCCCTAGAAGGCTTCTAAGTGAACATGCAGTCCTGGGGAGGGTAAGAGGAGCCCAGAAACAGGCTGCCTCTTCTGACAACCATCAAAGTGACATCTGTCAGATTAGCCTACCGTCCAGATCAGGGGCCTGAAGGGATGGGGCACAGACAGGTAGGCAGACAACTGCCCCAAGGTGATCAGACTGAAGAGCGGGCCTTGGGGGAAAGCCTCCGGAAGATGCACCAGCAGCTGTGGGTGGACACGATGCCTGTAGGCCCCCGAGAGAGAGGGCACCGATTTAGGCTGTAGCGCTGCCAAAGGCAGAGGACTGACTTCAAGTTTTTCCTGGGGTCGCTCTGCTTCCACCACAGACGTTTCATCAGTGAACAACACATGTCTTTCCTCCGCAGATGAAATAGAATGGACCCCTTAGGAGGTCTATTTCTTTGCATTTTAAACTTTGCAACCCACTTTAAAAAACAAACAAGAGAGGGGGCAGGGATCCCATTTTCTCAGATTACAGTTGTCATTCCCCATCAGTCTTCATAATTTGGCAAATAGATTCTATTACTTTGTGTGCTGGAAAAGGTGTGGGGCATGTGATGCAACTTCCTGCAACTAATTAAGATACCATTTTAAACCAACCTACAATATACACTCATTAATCTCAGAAGGAGACAAAAACTCTCAACATTATGCACAGGGAGCCATTAAGCTTTCCTGTGTGCTTCTAATAACACCCCCGCTGTGGCCTTCCTGCAGGAATACTGCTGGGGGCACCCCGGACCCTGTTGGGGAGGATGGGACTCTGCCAAGCACCCAAGGAGTTCACAGAGGCTGGAATTTTCCCAAACACTCCATCCCTTTGCAAGCCCTGCCATGTATACCAAGTGTCTTTCAATATCCTCTGCCCCCTGGATGACTTCTCTGTGGAGTTCTTAGCAGCCAATCAAATGGTCTTTGGTAAAGTTTGTTAGCCACCTCCCGTTGCTGGGAAAACAATTCTTCTTATACAAAGTACTGTAGTGGTCTGCAAGTCTGTCTCCCCTACTGTAATTTTAGTTCCTTGTATTTACAGGGTCTCAGACTCTGACATGTAATGTTATTTACATTATATATATATATATACATATTTATAATGACTGAGGGCAGGAGGAGAAGGGGACGACAGAGGACGAGATGGTTGGATGGCATCACCAACTCGATGGACATGGGTTTGGGTGGACTCTGGGAGTTGGTGATGGACAGGGAGGCCTGGCGTGCTGCGGTTCGTGGGGTCACAAAGAGTCAGACACGACTGAGTGAACTGAACTGATATACATATTATATATATTATATACATATAGTGTGTCATATAATAGTTACATCATTAAAGAATACATCAAGATTATTATATATAATCCTGTCAAGTACAAACTGGCACTTGCCAAGGGCATTTGCCATCCGCTTCGGTGGAGACTGAACCCTGTACTGCTGCAGCTGTTGACCTTCAACACACCCTGAAGGGAGCTCAGGATGGAGACCGAGGCATTTTGTGCTTCAGGGAAACTGGTGGAACAGATCTTCAGATAGATATTTTCAGGAACTGATTTCATGATCCCAATCCTTGCATCTCCTCATATCTAGAAAAGCACTAAATCCTTAGCAGGAAACTTCTGTAAAGTAAGTGCTTGATTGCACCCTCACCGAAATCATATGTACTGACCTTTCCCCATTACATTTTTGGAGCAGCCTCTCAGAGCTATCTGAGGTGCTGTCTCCTGGGCTGCAGTCCTCATTTTACCCCCAAAGAAAACTTAACTCACAACTCTCATGTGGTGCATCTTTTTCTTAGTCGACAGTACCATCAATCTCTTGTTCACATTTCATAGTATCCTGAAAATATTTATTCACCCATTCCTTCATTCACTCACTCACCACACAGTTAATCAATACCTACATGAGGCTAGTAAATTTTAAATGCTAGAACAGACAATGGCTTTGTCCTCAGGGGTCTGAAATCAGAAACTCTAAAAAAAATAAGAATAAAAACAAAGGTTTGGTTGAAATGAAAATAGAAACAAATTACCAAATTAAAATCGCCACAACACAACAAAAACAATATATATTTTCTCCCACTCAAAATGCTAAGTACAGCTTATAATTTTTTTGAACAGGTCAAGGGATTTTGAGATCTATTTTGTCATTTGATTCTCATTTAAGTCTGGAAGAAACCAAGAGATATGGATTTCATTCTACAGATAAGGGGTGTGACATTCATCAAAGATGAAATGGAAATATCTCCACTTGTAGGTAATGGTAGATCTCACCATCTCACCATATCAAACTGCCTTCAAAGACTATTTTAGGTTTGGCAATCATTTGTCAAAACTTAATACCAAGTGTTGAATTTATTCCACAATTGCAAACAGGAGACAAATAATAGATACAGATAAAATAGGTATAAGTTCAATCATATTTCTTGTCCCTTTATGTAAACAAAATTGCTAACTGGTCTATAATTTATATTGCTCAGTTCTCTCCTAAAAAATACGGAGAGAAAAGGAATTTCATGGGACATATTTGGCACCTTACAAGCCAAAAAAACAAAAATAAAACTCAACTGAGTCAACAATAACTTGCTATAACAAAAATCTTATTATAAATAAAGAAGCATCAGGATTCGATGAGAAACATATTGACAGGATGTGAAGAATGGTCTTCTGGTCCTACTTGTCTGGTCCCATACCATTTGCTAGTTTTGTCTAACCTGGGAGGTGGTGGAAGGGGAGGTAGGTGGGAGAACAATGATATTTATCTATCTGAAATTCAATTTTCTCAGCTATAAACCTAGTTGATACTCCCCCTGATGATTTCCTAAGATTGTTGAGAGATCAGTAAAATGATACATATGGAAAGTATTTTAAAATATTTTATATTTTATGCAAATATAAGCTCTTTTAGTTATTAACCTTCATCAGATCTGATTTGCTTTCCCTCTCACATGCCTATGCCAATTCCAACTTGATTTAGTCTCCACAGCTTAATTACGCTCAGAAACATAAAATTTTAAATATTTAAATCTCACCTGATTTAATCTAATATTTAACCTGCATTTCCCCCCTTGAGTTTTAAACCCATTACTTCTTGAAGTGTCTTTGTTGACTAATGAGAAAAATTGGTCCCTCTCCTCTCTAGAACACCTCTTTATGCATCTGTAAACAGTTTCCATGCATCCCCTCTGTCTTCCTCCTTAAAATTGAACATGCTCAGGTCTCTCAGCCTTTTCTTAGAGGCCCCATTTTCAAATCCCTTCATCATTTTTTGTTGCTCTCTTTTGAAACCTCTGGCAAATGTATCTATGTTTTTAAAAGTGTGCTATCCCAAATGGAACATGGTACTCCTCTCAAGGGCTAAGGATTGCCAAGTGGAGCCCAATAATCACCTTATTTATTTTATCCGAGGCAATTCTGCTAATACAACACAGAGTAGCAATTGCTTCTTTTCCTTATTTTTCATAACAGTATCACACTTTTTACTTTTTCTAAGATGTTCAGTTCAGTTCAGTCTCTCAGTCGTGTCTGACTCTTTGCGACCCCATGAATCGCAGCACGCCAGTTAAATAGTGTAAATTAGAACTCCTGAGGGCAAGAATTATTAAAATTAACTTACTAATCTTTCCTTTAGTCACATTACCTAGGGCAGCATTTCATAAATATTAGGTACTTAATAAACATGGAGTGGGCCAATGAACAATACTTGTATCTACAAATGGTAATACTTAAACACTTTTTGATTTGATGAAAAATATGGTCCTTTCATTTCTGAAATATACTGAAGGGTAGAAAATATGCAGTTGACTCCTATGGGATTACTTAACACGATTAGATTAAAATGTGTTAAAAAAGATTTTACTGCATTTTATTTACATAAAGCATCTCTTCATTTACATGTAATTTTCTGGAAAGTCCACCAGAACACCAGAAACACAAACCATGAAACTAATGACCGATTAACTTAAAATCAATTACTGTATGTAATATGATAGAAGACCTTACAGAATTTAACTGTACTGTCAAACTTGCTTAATATTTGATTTCACAGGACCAACCAAATCTAGAGAAAATATCAAAGGATTTGGCAAGGTCAGTGACTAGCATGCAGGAAGCCTTCATCTTCTATCATATCTGCTACTGTTTTGACTGTCAAAAATACAAGCCAGGAAACCAATAAATAGCTCTATCAAGACTTTCTTTGGAGAGAACCAGTAAATGAGAGGAAAAAAAAAAAAATCTCACGCAGATGAGGAGTTTGGATTTAAAGGAATCTGTGGTAGTGATGATACCCTTTATCCTCTAAGTATTAGGAACATTTTATCTGATCAGACTGGTTAAGAATCTGTTACCACAATGTTGCACAGTGCCAGAATATGGAGCTCATCAGTAACAATGTAGCTAATCTTCCTTAGCTATTCAGATGGGAAATGACCTATAGTTTAAACACAGCCCTTTCAGGGGAGAAGAAAGAGCAAGGGATTCTTAAAGAACAAGAACCATTGCAGAATACATGATGTCTCTTGGACTGTAGATTTTTTTTAATGGTTGACAAACATATCTTTGGTATGGATTTTCATTGAAGATATACAGAGCCAAACTGATTCAAACACCTTTCATGAAACTTAAACACTCTCATTGGCAAAAACAAATACACACCTTTCGAAAATTTCCCAAGAAATTGTGATTGTTTAGTTATCAATTATGTTTTGAAAATTTACATTAGACTACAAATTTCAGGAAGGGCCTAAAAATTATAAAATACATTTAAAAAATAATTCAGTTAGGTAGCAGGACATAGAAATATAAAAATGATAAACTCCAACCAACAGTTTCAGTTTTTAGCCTAGCAACATTCTATGCTGATAACTGTTAATATGTGAAAATTTACTGGATTTTCAGGCAGTTTCTTCTCCTACCTATCTGGCTAATCTTTCTTGGTTACCCATCCCTGAATACCTTTCATCCCCCAAGGCTTATCCTTGACCCCAGGTTGTTTAACACATTTTCATGGCCCTAACTTCCATCTACATGTTGATGGTTTCTTTTTAAGAATCTCTGGTTGCATTTTCAAACTCAAGTTCTCTTGAAAAAAGAAAGTTATTATCCAGAGATAATGGTATGTTCTAATTATATATATTATGAAACAATTATCACCATGAAATTTATTAACACACCTATCACCAGACATAACTTTTTTTCTTTTGTGTGTGTGAGAATACTTAGGATTTGTTAGCAAATTTCCAGTATACAATGGGGGATCGAGATGGGGAATACGTGTAAATCTATGGCTGATTCATATCAATGTATGACAAAACCCACTGAAATGTTGTGAAGTAATTAGCCTCCAGCTAATAAAAAAAAATAAAAGAAAATAAAATAAGCAGCCAAAAAAAGAAAAAAAACAGATAAATTCAAGTCTAGGAACAAAGCCCAGCCTAGGGAAAATCCTTGGACATGAAGAGAGTGGGAAAGCCTTCAGGATTTCTCCTCTTCTCTCTCTGCTGCTTTCTGTTCATATGCTTTAATTCTCTCTCTCTTTTTTTCCCATCCCTGCAGCAGTACATCTCTCTCTGCTTCTCAATTAATTTATATGTTTCAATTAATTTTCATGTTTTATTCAAAAGATAAGAAAGGCTGACTGGTTATCTCTGAATTTCAATTTCAAATTCCTGTGAGACCTGGATCAGTCCTGCTTGGGTCAAACATTCTTTCTTGTCCTAACTAAAATTAACAGATCGGTATAGTAAGGGTCCGTGATTCAAAGAATGTGACCACAGACATTTTAAGGTCAATCTGCTCCCTCCCCCCACCCTTTTATTTTTACTTTAGCTGATATTAGCATCCATTTTTTTATATTGGAGAATAGTTGATTAACAAGGTTGTGTTAATAATAGTTTCACAAGTACAACAATGTGTTTTAGTTTCTCATGTATCTATTCTCTTTCAGATTATTTTCCCATTTAGGATGTTACATAATATTGAGCAGATATCTCTATGCTACACAGTAGGTCCTTGCTAGTTATATATCCTAAATATAGCAGTGTATACATGTCAATCCCAGCTTCCCAATTTATCCTTCCTCCCAACCCTTCATCCCTGGTAACAGTAAATTCCTTCTCTAAGTCTATGAGTCTGTTTCTGCTTTGTAAGTAAGTTCATTTGTATCATTTTTCTTTTTCTGGCTTCCACACATAAGTGATAAATGTTTCTCTGTCTGACTTCACTTAGTATGACGATCTCCAGTTCATTTAAGTTGCTGCAAATGGCATTGTTTCATTCTTTTTAATGGCTGAGTAATATTCCATTATACACACAAACGCGCGCACACACACACACCCCACATCTACTTTATTCATTCATCTGTTGATAGACATTTCAGTTTGTATTCCTGTCTTGGTAAACTGCGCTGGCTAATTTCTAATCCACTATTTGAGGATTTTTAAATTATTGCTACTGATTGGTTTTGGCTATTGCACACTATTAGGCTGATAAAAAAAAAAAAACAGTATTGATAATGGTTAAGAATAGTCAAATGGCTTTGTTTTCCCATAAGGCCTGCGAGAGCAAGAAACAAGTTTACTGAATTCTAGCTACATCCTCATAGTCCAGCATTGTGTCTCAGATATAACAGACATTCACAACAGCAGCAAGAACAAAGCAAATGGATAAATTAACCACTTTGGAAAACAACAACCAGCCACTGCTAGTGCCCTTGCCTGGCATGTGGTGTTTAGAAAGCTTCTATTTCATACATGTGGTTTAGGTGAGAATTCCTAAGTATATTGTCTTACACGGGCACACAAAATGGAGATAGTGTTCCATATTGGACACAAAGGAAAAAAAAAAAGAAAATTGAAAACAGGATACTTGCTTAAAGTTTTTAATGAGGCATTAACAGTTCTGTAAATTAAAGTTCTAATTTGCAGTTTTACGAAGTAAACAAGGAGAGAACAGCATCAGATGTGGGCTATTGCTTGCTGCCTCCACTCAACACATTCTAAGTGACTGTCAAATTGATTTTGCAATCCTCAATTATATTTCTCTAATTTTTTTGACTACTGAATTTATCAGTATGCAGAAAAAAATCAGTTTTAAGTAAACTATTTTTCTCAGTTAAACTTAATAACAGAGCATATTAACACCAATTATGTGAGCTATAAAAATTATAGAAGTGCCACAGCATCACAGCAAGAATTGGTCAACTGCGTATTCAAATGTGTGTTCTACATTTTTACTGATAAATTATTTTTTATGAAAAAATACTTGAAAACAGACAAACTACAGCATTTTATCTATAGAAGTTGTTGTCCTAATATGAATAAATTCAAAAGAAATTCTATCCTACAGAGTAAAACAAGTCATTTTGTTGAAAGTATAGATTCTTGTTGCCAACATAGTTAAGTAAATCTCATTTTTACTGTGCTTTATAAACATAGTAGATATCATTTTTTTCAGATAAATTTGGAATGCCACACTTAAATCTAAAGTATATACTCTGTGTAAGTCTATATCTGAAGGAAATGGCAACCCACACATCAATATTCGTGCCTGGAGAACTCCATGGACAGAGGAGTCTGGCGGGCTATGGTCCATGGAGTTGCAAAGAGTCAGAAAAATTTGAGCTTCTGAGCGCACACACACACATATCTAAAGGAGTTCAGGACCAGTGCATTAAATAATAGAAAAATTGATTGATTTTTCTCTAAACAGAGTTAAAGCCATTTTCCTACCACAATGTAAATCACTGGTTGCAAGAATCACCTGGAGAACTTTTTCTTTTATCCATTTTCGAGGTATAATTTATATGCAATAAACAATATCTATTTAAAGGGTATGGTTCCATAAGTTATGAGAAAATCAAAACCACAATGAGAAATCACCTCGCACCTGTCAGAACATCCATAATTAAAAGGAACACAAACAACAAACACTGGTGAGGATACGGAGGAAAGGGAACCCTCCTATCCTGTTTGTAGGAATGTGAAGTGGTACAGTCACCATGGCAAGCAGTACAGAGGTTTTGCCAAAAAAAAAAAAAAAAACCCTAAAAATAGAACTACCATATAACCCAGCAATTTCACTCCTGGATACACATCCAAAAGGAAAAAAAAAAAAAACATCATTCAAAAAGATATGTGCACCCCAAAGTTTACAATGGCATTATTTACAATTGCCAAGATATGGAAGCAACCTAAATGCTCATCAACAGGTGAATGAATAAAGATTATGTACACACACACCCACACCTGAATACTACTCAAGGATTAAGAAATAATGAAATTTTGCTATCTGCAACAACACAGATGACTGACTTAGAGGGCATTATGCTAAATGAAATAAGAAAAGTAAATACTGCATGATATCACTTATATGTGGAATCTAAAAAATTTAACAAACTAGTGAATATAATAAAAAAAAAAGTAGCAGCCTCATGGACATAGACAGGAAACTAGTGTTTACTAGTGGGGAAAGGCAATATAGGAAAAAAAGTTATAAGAAATATATACTTGTGAAACCCTTACTACAAGTACTATGGAACATCTCCATCATTCCCTCTTCCTCATCTCCAGGCCACCACTGATCTCCTCTATAGATTAGTTTGCATTTTAAAAATTTTTATATAAATGGAGTTATAATTAAGTACTCTCCTGCTTTCTTTACCAACATATAAATTGAGATTCCTTCCCATTGTTGAGCAGTATCCCACAGTATGGATATACCACAGTTTGTTTATCCATTCACCTATGGATGGATGTTTGTATTGTTTCCAGTTTTTGACTACACTAAAATAGGGGCTATGAATATTTATGTGCACAGACTAATTCCCGACTCTCAGAAGGCTCCATTTTGCTATCTATTTGCTGTCTTTCATCACATTGACTCATTTTTCTGATTCTTGAAATTTATATAAATGGATTATCAGGCTCTTGTGTTTCTAGCTTCTTTCGCTCTGTAATGTGTGAAGTCGCTCAGTCATGTCCAACTCTCTGCGACCCCATGGACTGTAACCCACCAGGCTCCTCTGTCCATGGGATTCTCCAGGCAAGAATACTGGAGTGGGTTGCCATTTCCTTCTCCAAGGGATCTTTCCAACCCAGGGATCAAACCCGGGTGTCCCGCATTGCGGGCAGACGCTTTATCCTCTGAGCCACCAGGGAAGCCCAATAGGTTATTTACTCATGTTATTGTATGATGCAATATTTGGTTCATTTTTATTGCTATACATAGTTCATTGAATTAATATATTATAATTTATTTTCCATTATTTTGTTGAAGGAAATGTGAGTTGTTAATAGTTTTTGATTATCAAGAATATAGTTTCTAAGAACAACCTTGCACATGATTTTGGTACACATATATATGCATTTATTTTGGATATCTATGTGACAGTACACTGTTGGTCTACTTTTGTCTATGCTTATGCTAATACTATACTCCCTTACCTACTGTAGCTTTATAAATTGTCCTGATATATCATGGTGTAAATCCTCCAACTTTGTCTTTCTTCAGTATAACCTTAGCTACTCTAAGTCCTTTTCTTTTCCATATACATTTTAGAGTCAGGTTGCCAATTTCCCCCAAATCCTGGGATTTTGCCTGGAACTACATGGATTCTACAGATAAAATGAGAAAGATTTTCTATTTAATTGCATTAAGTCTTCATATCCATGAACATGAGTATCTCATCATTCATTTAGGTTTTCTTCCATTTTTCAAGGAAACACTTTGTCGTTTTCATTGCAGAAGTCTTGCATCATTTTTCTTACCAGGTTTGTTTCTAAATCTTTTATACATTTTGGTGATACTATAAGTGACACTAATTTTTTTCTTTTTCTGATTACCTTTTGTTATTCAACAGAAATATTTGATTTAGGAATAGTGATCTTTATACAAAATCCTTGCTAAATGTACTTATTAAACTGGATAGCTTATATACTATCTTGATTCTTCTATATGCAGTCATTATATCTGCAAATAAAGATAGTTTACTTCTTCTTTAACATTCTTAATATCTTTTTTTTTGCTACATTGGTCTGGCTAGTACTTCCAATGTAATATTGAATAAATGTGGTGATAGTGGACTTCCTTGTCCTTGTCCTTCCTTGACATCTAGAGGAAAGTATTCAATATTTTATGCTAGTAGTATTTTATAAAAATATATATTTTTATAAAAAAATAAAGAATATTTCATTCTCAGTTTGCTGAGAACTTTATCAAAAGTATTTATTTAATCCGTAGAGATAATTTAAAAGGTTTCATCTTTATTAGGTTAATGTGGTAAATCATATAGATATTTTGGTCTTATTTTCTTCCTTACATTTTTGTCTTTTCCTATTTCATTAATTTTTGCTTTTATTTTTACTACTTCCTTCTTTCAAATTTCGGGGCTTCCATTTGCTCTTTCTGGTTTCTCACTGAGTTAGCAGCTTAGATACTTGATTTCTAACTCTTCCCTTTATTTACTAAAACATGCATTCAAACATTCATAGCTTAAGATTAGTCTACCACTATTTACTCCAACAGGGATAGAGTTGAAATTCTTTCTACAGAGATTCGAATTTAGGTATTATTTTAATTCTAGAACTCCTATTCTAATATATTCCAACTCTGTTTAAATTCTGCATCTTTTCATTTATTTACAATACTAATCATAGCTATTTTATATGTATATAATTTTCATATACAAACTTTTGTGCATGTGCATATATATATCAAATATGTCTATATTA
The DNA here is from genome assembly GCF_033118175.1 of Dama dama. Lineage (NCBI taxonomy): Eukaryota > Metazoa > Chordata > Mammalia > Artiodactyla > Cervidae > Dama > Dama dama. The sequence continues at coordinate 17,624,657 of NC_083694.1, forward strand.
CTTGAGGATCGTATTTTTTCATTTATTAGGTCCTATATTTTTGGTATTCCTGGTAATTTTGTATTGAATAGCAAACATTGTGTATTTTAGAAATGCAGACTCTTGTTGATGTTATCGTCTTGCAGCAAATATTTAAACTATTCTGGCAGAAAGACAACTTTTACTCTACCGGCAGTTCAGATGAGTTGAGGGTTTACTTCCTGCTTTTGGATGACTGCTCTATTTCTCGTTTGTTCCCACTGCTAGAATTTCAGTTGAACATCTGACATACTTACTAAGGGCCTTCTTCCTTGGTAGGCCCTGAACTATAATTTTTTTTTCTTTCAAGTCAAGCTTCCTCCACCTCCACGCCCAAGACTATGCAATACAGGAATTAGGATAAAACAAATAGAAGAAAGATGCAAAAGATAAATAAAAAGCTCACTGAAATGATTTTTCTTATTTCTGTTAGCTTGATCCCACAAGTCCTGGCAGTCCTAGTTAAACAGTACTGTCTTGATACAACCATATTATTAAAAACTTTTCTCCAGCTTTTTACTTTTTCTCAGCAGGAGGATTTTTTGACATGCATCACAGCTGGAGTCAGGAATCCCTTGCAATTATTTAATTACATGTTTGATGCCTGATTTCACTGCAACCTTCCAAGCTCCCTAAGGTTAGGGGCTGTGTCTGCTTTACCCAATACTCTTTCTAAAACACCAATCATAGCACCGGGCATACATGCGTGCTAGGTCACTTCTATCCTGTCCGACTCTTTACAATCCCATGGACTGTAGCTCTCCAGGCTCCTCTGTCCATGGGACTTTTCAGGCAAGAATACTCGAGTGGGTTGCCATTTCCTTCTCCAGGGGATCTTCACAACCCAGGGATTGAACCCAGGTCTCCTGCATTGCTGGCAGTTTCTTCACCATCTGAGCCACTGGAAAAATGGTAAAGATTCACAATACATCCAACAATGATCAAGCTCCTCCATTTAAGTGTGGAGGTAGAAAGCAGAGTCAAAAGTTTGAAAATAAACTTGCACAAAACAGAAGGGGAAGTCTAGTAAGAAATATTTAGTTTATTTATATGCTTAAAAGGATATAACAATAACATTATTATTTAGGGACACACAGTTGAAGATTAGAAATAGCCCTTCTTTTGAAAATTATTGATAATCTTGAAGGAAGCATTTATAAGAAAGCAGTGGGGAAAAAAAAAAAAACACAAGTGACAGATTAAGGAGTGATTTGTTAAAGTGAAAGTCTCTCGGTCGTGTCCGATTCTTGCAACCCCATGGACTATACAATCTGTGGAATTCTTCAGTTCAGAATACTGGAGTGGGCCAGGGATGGAACTCAGGTCTCCCGCATTGCAGGCGTATTCTTTACCAGTTGAGTAACCAGAGAAGTCCAAGGAGTGATTGGCAGGTGAGAAAACTGACACATTGAAAGTGTCTTCTTTTTTAAGGAGCATGATAATGAGGAAAATACGAGAAATAGACTTCAATTTATAAGTACATGTTAAAATGTAAAGTAATCCCTCACAATTCAGTTAAGAGATGAAACATCTAAGTCTGTAGACAGGGAAGGCAACTTAAAAATAGAACTTCATAGACTGAATAACATGAAGTGAAAAATCAGAGAGATCTGGAGTAGAGGGAGGTTATAAAAAGAATATCATCAAGATTTATGTGGTTTAAGCACATAAAATACATGCATGAGTGTAACAGCACATAGTTCAAAATTCTGAATTCCAAACACCAGCCATTAAATGCATACATAATAATGACTATTATGATATTGTGTGCTAATCCTTTATGGTGATTTCTGCATTGAAATCTCAGAATAGCCCATTTTAGAGATGAAGCAACTGCGCTGGAGAGGAGAGGAATGACTGAGCAGAGTTAAACACCAGGGTGTAGAGACGCCACATTTTAAATCTGGGGAATCTGACTCCAGAACCTGCACTCTACCACGGCCACTGCTGCCCTCCTTGTGAGCAGGAATGTCGATGCTAACACCACCATCGCCCTCGAAATAGAATTCAATCAATTTGATGCTGTTAATCCATCCACAGCATTGATCACTGTTGTTTATAAGGCACTTTCAAGATTAAAAGTGCTTTTTAATTATACTCTATATGTTTACTATGACTGCCATCCTAAACCTATTTCAATAAGCCCTAATGATATGTATAGGGAAGAGTGTCAAAATATTCATTAACCCCAAAATTTAATAAACCTAAGGAGATCCTGTGTCTAAGACATATGTACCATCCCATTTCCAATAATACCATGTGACAGATAGGGTGGGTGAGAAAGTGACTCTAGCTGTAGTAACAGAGAAGTGACTTCACCAGGAATTAAGGATCATTAATAAGAATCTCTTTTTGCCTCCAGTGCTGCATAGTTTAAAAAATACTTTCTTAAACATCTTGGGCCAATAGAGACTAGACAAATTGAGTTATCACTTTAAGCTGTCAGTATTTCCAAAAAGGTAGCTCTCAACATTATGTGATGTGTTCTAATGTACTGCAAATCTCATCATTATATAATTCTTAAAGCTAAGTAATCTTTCTTATAGATTTTTCATTTTCTATCCAACTCATTTAGCTAATTATTGACTCAACATTATTGGACATCTGGTTTGGGTCCTATGACGCGCAAGGCACAAATGTTATAACTGAAGAAAACAGTCATAATTTCAGTCTATTTGGGATATAGATAAGTGAACAAGAAATTGTAAAGGTGTATGACAAATGTTAAAATGAAGACTCTTGGTTTCTGTGATCATACATTGGAGAAGTCCCTTATCTAGATTTGGCATGGGATTAGGGGGAATTTTGGGGAAGCAATTTAAGGAACAGTTCAGTTGACATTTTAATGATCAATAGGACTTAATCATACCAAACATCCTCTTCCAAAAACACAAGAGATGACTCTAAACATGGATGTCACCAGATGGTGAATACCAAAATCAGACTGACTATATTCTTTGCAGCCAAAGATGGAGAAGCTCTATACAGTCAGGAAAAACAAGACCAGGAGCTGACTGTGGCTCTGATCGTGAAATCCTTATTGCAAAATTGAGACTTAAATTGAAGAAAGTAAGGGAAACCACTAGATAACTCAGGTATGACCTAAATATCCCTTACGATTATACAGAGGAAGTGACAAATACATGCAAGGGATTAAATCTGATAGAGTGCCTGAAGAACTATGGACGGGGGTTCATAACACTGTACAGGAAGAGGTGATCAAAACCAGCCCCAAGAGAAGGAAATGCAAAGAGTAAAAAGGTTGTCTGAGGAGGGCTTACAACTAGCTGAGATAAGAAAAGGACAAAAAACTAGCTGCTAAAGGCAAAGGAGAAAAGGAAAGATGCATCCATCTGATGCAGAGTTCCGAAGAATTGCAAGGATAGATAAGAAAGCCTTCCTAAGTGAGCAATGCAAGGAAATGGAGGAAAACAATAGAATGGGAAAGAATAGAGATCTCTTCAAGAAAATTGGAGATACCAAAGGAACATTTCATGCAAAAATGGGCACAATAAAAGACAGAAATGGTATGGACCTAACAGAAGCAGAAGGTATTAAGAAGAGGTGGCAGGAATATAGAGAAGATTTATTTTAAAAAATGATCTTAATAATCTGGATAACCAAGAAGGTATGATCGATCACTCACCTAGAATCAGACATCCTGGAAAACAAAGTCAAGTGGGCCTTGGGAAGCACCACTACAAACAAAGCTAATGGAGGTTATGGAATTCCAGCTGAGCTAATTCAATTCCTAAAAGATGATGCTGTGAAAGTGCTGCACTCAATATGCCAGCAAATTTGGAAAACTCAGCAGAGGCCACAGGACTGGAAATGGTCGGTTTTCAGCGCAATTCCAAAGAAAGGCAATGCCAAAGAATGCTTAAACTACCGCACAACTGCACTCATCTCACATGCTAGCAAAATAATACTCAAAATTCTCCAAGCTAGGCTTCAACAGTATGAGAACCAAGAGCTTCCAGATGTTCAAGCTGGGATTTAGGAAAGGCAAAAGAATCAGAGATCAAATTGCCAACACCCATTGGATCATAGAAAAAGCAAGAGAATTCCAGAAAAACATCTACTTCATTAACTATGCTAAAGCCTTTGACTTGAGGATCACAACGAAGTGTGTGGATCACAACGAAGTGTGTGGATCACAACAAACTCTGGAAAATTCTTCAAGAGATGGAAATACCAGACAACCTTACCTGTTTCCTGAGAAACCTGTATGCAGGTCAAGAAGCAAAAGTTAGAACCAGATATGGAACAACAGACTAGATCAAAATTGGGAAAGGAGTATGTCAAGGCTGTATACTGTCACCTGCTTATTTAACTTTTACACAGAGCACATCATGTGAAATGCAGGGCTGGATGAAGCACAAGCTGGAATCAAGATTGCTGGCAGAAATATAAATAACTTCAGATATGCAAGATGATGCTGCCCTTTTGGCAGAAAGTGAAGAGGAACTAAAGAGCCTCTGGATGAAGCTGAAAGAGGAGAGTGAAAAAGCTGGCTTAAAACTCATCATTTAGAAAACTAGATCATGGCATCTGGTCCCATTACTTCATGGCAAATAGATGGGGAGACAATGGAAACAATGACAGACTTTATTTTCTTGGGCTCCAAAATCACTGTGGACAGTGACTGCAGCCATGAAATTAAAAGAAGCTGGATCCTTGGAAGAAAAGCTATGACCAACCTAGATAGCATATTAAAAAGCAGAGACATGACTTTGCCAACAAAGGCTGTATAGCCAAAGCTTGGTTTTTCTAGTAGTCGTGTATGGATGTGAGAGTTGGATCATAAAGAAAATTGTACACCAAATAATTGGTGTTTACAAACTGTGGTGTTGGAGAAGGCTCTTGAGAGTCCCTTGGACTGAAAGGAGATCAAAACAGTCAATCCTAAGGGAAATCAATGCTGAGTATTCATTGGAAGGACTGATGCTGAAGTTGAAGTTCCAGTGCTTTGGCCACCAGATGCCAAGAGCTGACTCACTGGAAAAGACACTGATGCTGGGAAAGATTGAAGGCAGGAGGAGAAGGGGATCACAGAGGATGAGATGGTTGGATGGCATCACCAACTCAAAGGACATGAGTTTGAGCAAACTCAGGGAGATTGTGAAAGAGAGGGAAGGCAGGCATGCTGCAGTCCATGGAGTTGCAAGAGTTGAGCACGACTGTGTGACTGAACAACAACAAAGGTATTAATCAGGTAATAAGAAAAAGAAGTGCTTGCTACTAAAGGAAGGCATTTCAGGCAAAGGTATCAATATCTTCAAAGACCTAGGCCTCCAAGAGAGTGTGGTATATTCAAGTAGCTGGGACTGAAACATAGACACAGACCTGGAGAGTCACCTAGGAAGTATACAAAGAGGTGAAGCTGATTGGTAAGAAAGTAAGCAGAAGAAAGTTTATGGGGCATCTTATTAAGAAACTTATAAAAGGTTTTAAGCAAGAGGATGATAAGAAAGGTAATTAATTTGAATAAATAGTCTGTAAAGGAGTCAAAGTTTTGACTTAGAAACCCACAACATAGACCTGGATGAGGAAGTAGCAATAGGACTAGTGGATATTTCCAAGAAATATATCAGAGTTATAATGGCTGGTGGAGGACCAATTAACAGACCATGAGGAAGGGAGTGAGAAGCACTGTTTAGAGACATTTCCCAGGTGACTGTCTCAGATACCCAGTTATATTCACTTTGGTAAACACAGTGGTAAACCTAGAAGAAGGAACAGGCTGGGGGAGGGTTGGGTATGAAGAGGCTGAGAAGTCAAGAAAGAGGCATCTACATTTGTTCTCCATTTTCTGCCTCGTTTCATAGGAGGAGCATTAAATTATTCATTTTTTTAAGCTTCCCACAAGTCCTTATCTTTCATTTATCAAATTCTCCTATGACCCAGTTTATGTGTGAGGATGACATGGCCACCACTGCCAGGATGACTCATCACCTAAATGACTAAACAGGTATATCTTCTCCCTTTTTCCTCCTCCTGCCTTTCTTGTGAGGTTGCACTTAAAGTCAAAGAGACCCCAAAGACAGACTGTGCCTCAGTCCAGAGAATGTACATAACTGAGTTTCCTTTCCTGAATCTCCAAACAAATACCTGAGGGATATGTTTGTGAGCTTTCTTCAAAGTGTCCTTCGTAATATCACTTGATATTTCAGTACCGCAATGGAACTCTTCATGCATGATCTCGTAAACATTTCTTCAGACCACTAAAATTCAGATTTTGAAAGATCCAGAATTTTGACAATGATATTACTGGAATTCTTTCTATCTGATTGGAAATGAGGATAATCTTTTTTCCCCAAAAATATTTTAACCGACAATTATGTATATGTATTTTTTTTCAAAAATTTTAAATTGCAGTATAGTGGATTTACAGAGTTACTTTTTCTGCTGTAGAGCAAAGTGATTCAGATAAACATATAGACACATTCTTTGTTATATTCTTTTCCATTATGTTTTATCACAGAATATTGAATATAGTCCCCTATACTATATAATAGGATGTTGTGTTTATCCATCCTTTATATAATAGTTTGCATTTGCTTCTACCCCCCACCCCCACTCCTTGGCAACCACAAATCTGTTCTCTATGTCTGAGTCTGTTTCTGCTTTGTAGATAAATTTTCATTTGTGTCATATTTTAGATTTCACATAGAAGTGATCTCATATAGTATTTATCTTTCTCTTTCTGACTTATGAAGTTAATCATTATTTTGTGGATGTTACATTTATCCTAACTTATATAAAATAATTTTAACTACAGATCTTTAAATATGTTTAATTTATCCTGAGAAAACACATACAAAATTATTCATTTTATTAAATCAAATAGCAATCACGTTCATAGACACTAGTTTTGCTATCACTACTGACCATTATGATTCTTTTTCCACTGTAAGTTCCTTTCCACCCATTTAAATTGGATGAAAAGAGAACTAAAATTACTCTCTTATTGATGCTGAATGTTATTAAGAGACAGAAAGAAATATTTTTCTTTCACAATGAAGCCTTAAAGAAGATTCCAAAATGGCCAACATATTATAACAAAAAGACACTGGACAATTTAAGTACTATAGGTAAATTTGAGATTACTAGGCAACCTGGGAATGGGGTGGGAAGTGTGTGTTTGAGAATATGGAATGAGTGCGTGTGAAAACATGTACAGTAGTATATCAGGCAAAATACACCTTTATTTCGTAATACAAGAGATGGGGAAACCAGATGCTTTAAGCTGGTTAAAAGAGCATTAGCAGCTAACAAAAATAGTTTATTGCAAGGAAAAGATTATTCTGTTGTATTGACATGGTCAGTGTTGGGCTGGATTTCTGGCCACCGAAGACTCTTTTGAGCAGAAAAGATGCTATTTCAATATATTTTAAGTTATCAAGCATTACTGCCTACTTTCTTGTGTTGGTTTTTCACTCTCCCTTCTTTTATCTGAGCTCCTTTCCACTTATCTTTAGGATTCCTAGCATTAGGGCAGAAGACAGAAAAATGCTTCATTAATTATGAAATTATGTATTAATCTTTTTTGGAGCCAAGGAGAGGCAAACTTTAGACCAGGAATAGGCAAACTACCAGCCTGCTGCCCATTTTTGTAAAGAAAATCTTTTTGGAACATGGCTACCCTTCTTTGTTCACATACTGTCAATGGCTGCTTTCATGCGACCGTGACAGAACTGAGAGGCTGTGACAGAGATCTCGTGGCCCATACAGTCAAAACCACTGTCTGGACCTTTAGAGGAGAATTTCATAACCCTCTGCTCTACACTGATTTGAGAGAAGTTTACAGAAAAGGAAGGGTTCTTCATGCAAAGGCAAGTTTGCAATGTCATTCATTTTGACCATCTCAGCAAAATCAAACCCCCCAAAAGGTATAAAAATTTTGATGAGAGGAAAAAGTCCTGGTGAAATGATTGTTTCATGTAATCTGAGATAAAATTCTGAAGTGAAACAATTTACTTGCAGACCAACCTACTGTTAACTTTCCAAACACAAAGCAACATTACAGAAATGTGCTTCAAAATTAGTCACCTTGAATAGGCAAGATTAAAACAAATGTAGTCCTCTGAAACTGGCCTTTCTGATGGATACAGAAAAAACAGTCTTCTCCCATACCGCAATATTATCTGAAAGCATTTCTAAGAGCTTACTGTACCTCTCTACCAAAGGTAATAAAAATGAAACAATCTTAATAGTCACTTCTATCTCTAGTTATCATGGGTTAGTTTGACTTCTTTTATTCCAAGAATATGCATGTCATCCTTTTCCCTCTCAGTCAATAAAGATGAGCTCAACAGACAGTCACGTCTCTTCTGATTCACATCAGAAACACCAGGAACTCTCATTATTGCTTGAGCTCCATTTCTTCACTTTGCTCCCAAGTTCTGCATTCTTACTCTTGCCTTTATTTTTCTATATCATTAATGCCTGCTCTTTAAACTGGTAGGCCATATAGTTGATGCATATATTTGCTTTTCATAAAATGATTTGGTTGAAATCTAACATCAAAGCTTAAATAAATTTGTGGTTTAAATATGCTTTGAAAAGACTTGGCATTTTATTTAGTGTTTTCTTTATTTTCTTTCAGAACTTTCTGGCAAAACTATTTGTTCTTAGACAGAGGAAAACAAATAGTGGGACACCAAGGGTATTGAAGGTCAGAATTAATATGCTTTTACTAATTAGCGTATCTGAAGAAGTTTGCCCTACTTACACCTTCACTATAACTGCTTAGAATCAGCTTTCCTTTAATGTGGTGTTTTAGTGTCTCAGTTCACTAAAAATAATACAAGAATAATAAAGCATAAATATCATATAGGAAAAATATAAAATATATGCTTTTAAAAGATATTGATTTGGGGTTGCATTTCTCTCTTTATGAGTCAGTAATTAATTATATTTCTGGATCCTAAAGCATTTAGTTCAGCCATTTTAGAGAAGGCAAATACTAAGAGACTAAGCTGTAAGACAATCATTTGGTGTCCTTGAACAGCATTATTATGAAGAAAGTGTACAGAGTTCTCATCTGCAAGATATTCAACATCAGTAATCACATTTTTCATGAAGACAAATAAAAGGGAATTACATCCAGGTGCACATGTGTGCTCATCTCCCCAGTGGGCTGCTACAAAGATCTCCCCAAAGGCAGTTCCTGAATTCTGGGCAGGGTCACCAGTAAAGGCAGTTTAAAAGGCTGGTGTGATTGGCATCTGGATACTACAATAGTCAAACCTTCCCCCAAATGATCATGGACCTGTTTTCGCTAATAAGAAAAAAAAGTGACAAGGAGAGAGAGGGTCACCTTTGGAATGCCAATCTGAGCAGTATTATAGTTTGCTATTTTTACCAGGTTCCGTTTGGATTACTAGTGAAATTCTTATTGTAAGTGGATTTACTCTGCAATCCTGAAAATAAGCAAAACAATTTTTTTTTTCTCCAGAATTCTTCTGTTACTGTTTTGGAAAGACAAAGTACTGTTAACCCATGCAACCCGGGGAATAATTCATTATGAGTGTGCACACTATTTTCTAGTTCTAAAATCATGATCATGAAATTATGTTGAACTTAGGTCTTCTTTAAACCCTCTGATATAACCCAAGATTTGAGTATCCATTTTATATTGAGCAATTTTCCCCATATCACTTAAGTTATTCCTAGAATTTGCCCCATAAATTCTTCGGATTAGTAGAGAAAAAGAACAAATTTATGTTAATCCTAAATTGTGAATGTGGTGGTTTGAACATTTTTTGTCATTGCTCTTCTTGGGATTGGAATGAAAACTGACCTCTTCCAGTTCTGAGGCCATTGCTGAGTTTTCCAAATTTGCTGGCATATTGAGTGCATCACTTTAAAAGCATCATCTTTTAGGATTTGAAATAGCTCAGCTAGAATTCTATCACCTCCACTAGCTTTATTCGTGTCCTAAGGCCCACTTGACTTCACACTCAACTGGACTGAATCATAGAAAAAGCAAGGGAATTCCAGAAAAACATCTGCTTCATTGCACGAAAACCTTTAACTGTATGGATCACAAAAAACTGTGGGAAATACCTAAAGAGAGGGGAATACCAGGCCACCTTACTTGTCTCCTGAGAAACCTGTATGCAGGTCAAAAAGCAACAGTTAGAACCAGACATGGAACAACGAACTGGTTCAAATTTGGGAAAGGAGTATGTCAAGGCTGTATACTGTCACCCTGCTTATTTAACTTACATGCAGAGTCCATCATGAGAAATGCTGGACTGGATGAAACACAAGCTGGACTCAAGATTACCAGGAGAAATATCAATAACTTCAGATATGCAGATGACATCATGGTGATGGCAGAGAGCAAAGAGGAACTAAACAGCCTTTTGATGAAGATGAAAGAGGAGAGTGTGAAAAAGCTGGCTTAAAACTCAACATACAAAACACTAAGATCATGGCACCTGGTCCCATCACTTCACGGCAAATGGATGGGGAAACAATAGAAACAATGACAGACTTTATTTTCTTGGGCTCCAAAATCACTGCAGATGGTGACTGCAGCCATGAAATCAAAAGAAGCTTGCTCCTTGGAAGAAAAGATATGACAAACCCAGACAGCATATTACAAAGCAGAGAGATCATTTTGCCAACAAATGTCCATCTAGTCAAAGATATAGTTTTTCCGGTAGTCATGTACGGATGTGAGAGTTGGACCATAAAGAAGACTGAGTGCCAAAGAATTGATGTATTCCAACTGTGGTGCAGGACAAGACTCTTGAGAGTCCCTTGGACTGCAAGGAGATCCAACCAGTCCATCCTAAAGGAGATCAGTCCTGCGTGTTCATTGGGAGGATTAATGCTGAAGCTGATGCTCCAATATTTCAGCCACCTGATGCAAAGAGCCAACTCAGTGGAAAAGCCTCTGATGCTGAGAAAGATTGAGGGCAGGAGGAGAAAGGGACGACAGAGGAAGAGATAACTGGATAGCATCTTTGACTCAGTGGACATGAGTTTGAGCAAACTCTGGGAGACAGTGAAGGACAGGGAAGCCTAGAATGCCACAGTCCATGGGGTCGCAAAGAATAGGACATGATTGAGAGACCGAATAACGACAACAAATTGTGAATATATTATATGAAAGAATGATAACAAAACAATTAAATCTAAGTGTTTTTAATCTCACAGATGCCTCAGCAATAACTTCTATTTTGAATTTTTGAGCCTACTTAAATATCCTATGCTTATCAATTTGGAATTTTAGAAGTTAATGGAACTGACCATTCAGTGCAAGCCTCAGGTTAACAGATGAACATGACTAGACCCACATGAAAGTAGTTTATCCCATGTCTCAACACTAGGTAGATTCATTTAACTGTTTTCAGTAACACATTAAATATCACATTTTAATATAGAAATTGCATATTACTCATGCCCCAGATATGACATTTAGGCAAACATATGTGCAGCAGCAGATGAATTAACAGAATAATGATTTTACAAATTGCAGAAGATTTTATAAAATCTGTCTCATAGTAGGTATTATAAATATTTGTTAAATGAGTAATAGTTGATAGCTAATATTGAATGACTATAAACTTATCTATGTGGCAGACACTGTGCAAAGTTTATTGGATGAGCTATCCCCTTTAATACTAATCTATTTGCTTGATATCAATATTGTAAGTAGTAGTATGTCAATTTTAATAAAAGGAAAAAGAGGCACACAGATGATTAAGTGGTTTGTCTAATTACATTTAACTAATAAATAATAGGGCTTAGATCTGCAACATTTCTGTTAGTCTGCTTCCAAATCCCTTATTCTTAATTGCAAAGAAAAGGGGGGGGGGGGTGTTATTTATACTATGATGCAAATGACTGATAATATACCCTTCCTAAAAATTAGACCTTTGAAAGAATATTTGTATTAGAAAGGAAAAAGACTAAGGACAGATTGTCAAAAAGATTCACCTGGTTCATTTTTCAACCCCAAAGTAGACTTTGACAGAGTTCATTTATATTACTAAGCTTAATGATTTCTATATTGAGCAACAAAAACATATACTCAAGTATTTGAATTGATATTTGAATTGTTTTCATTCTATCATTTGAGGTAAAAATATTTAAAGCAAATATATGGAAGAGGAGGGAATTATATGAGAGATTTATTTCTTGAACTATAGTAATAAGATAATTTATACTGAGACTTTCCACATATTTCTATGGCTATGAAACATGTTGTGAATATATTTACAAATCCTGTTATTGATGGGTGAAATCTCACATTTTTCTTATATAAAATATATATAAAAATACACATCATTGTATATTTGTGTTTGAGTTATTTGATATCTCCATTCATATTTCAGGAATCATTTTTAGTTAGAGTTTGAGATTTCGAACTGAATCAAAATAAAAGATATCCGACTTCTTCTTATAATTATTCACTTTTTAAATATAATTCATCTTAGAGATGTCCAGGATTTGCTCATTAAATTTGCCTCAGAATATAGAAATTGCATGAAATTTGTAGGAACATGAGTTGAAAGCACTGTTTGAGGCAGAGCACTTCAGCACATTTAAAATAATTTTGTTCAGTGTTAGAAAAATCTAGTTTTAGGAACCCTCTAGAATTAGTTGATACAGAAAAATATAATCTCACTCCCAGAAATCTTTGGGGATACAAGTAAATAAATAATTCCAATACTATTATACTTTTTTGTTACTTGAAAGGGCTTCCCAGTTGGTGCTGGTGGTAAAGAATCTGCCTGCCAATGCAGGAGACACAGGTTCTATCTCTGGGTCAGGAAAACCCCCTGGAGTAGGAAATGGCAACCTCCTCCAGTATTCATGTTTGGAGAATTCCATGGACAGAAGAGCCTGGTGAGCTACAGTCCATGGGGTCACAAAGAGTCAGGCATGACTGAATCAACATAGCATGCACATTACTTGAAAAGCCAAAAACCAAAAGACAAATCCAAAAAATTTAGTAGTGTTGGGTAAGACCTACTACTTGGGTGATCATTACTTCGCTTTCCACCCTCACTTATTACTTTTAGATACTTCTTGTTCTGTACCTTCTAAAGAACTATCCAAGGTTGCTCACTCCCCCTCTGGAAAAGTACCAGCTTTTGAACCTGAAGACTCCAAATTCACATTTCAATTCAGCAGCTGTGGCAATTTGGGGGACCCAGTTACTGGAGCTGCATTTCCTCATAATCCAGGAGAGGGAAAATATCTACCTTCCAGGGTTGAAGAGGGAATGAATGACAGAATGTACAAGGAAAACAAATGTGCAAAGCTAACTATACACTTACCTTTCTACATAAGAAGATACAAGTTAAAGCACTGAAACAAGTATACTATCAAGGGTGAAACAGATCACCAGCCCAGGTTGGATGCATGAGACAAGTGCTCAGGGCTGGTGCACTGGGAAGACCCAGAGGGATGGGATGGAGAGGGAGGAGGGAGGGGGGATTGGGATGGGGAACACATGTAAATCCATGGCTGATTCATGTCAATGTATGGCAAAAACCACTACAATATTGTAAAGTAATTAGCCTCCAACTAATAAAAATAAATGGAAAAAAAAAAAAAAAGGAAAGCTATTAAGTTGCTCTTGTACACTTATCTTGCTTGGCTCGTTGATTGGGTAAATTTAGTTAAACCATGACCCAACTCAATAAAAGTATCCAACAAAACCTGCCAGGTAAGCCAAAGGGTCAAACCAATAAATAACTTGATGGAGACCTGGTTACTTTCAAAGTTAAGACAGCCTTCAAAGCAAGCCACACGGCTCATACAAAGGAGCAAGCGAGGCCCCAAAACGTGCCTAAATGCAGGAGAACTACTTATTCTCCAGGAATCACCAAAGCTCCCGGGAGTCGTTCAAGCCAAAATTGTGATCTCCCTGCCTTGTCCTTCAGACGATGTGGACTCCAAACACATTTTCTGTGCAGCTGGAGTCTTTGTTACAGACAGAAGGATCCTGCTTCGTGAGGCCGGTGTTTATGGCCTAACTTTTTTAAAGAGGAATTTGGAAAACTTCCCAGACACTGCATCTGCCCCTAGCCCGTGCACCTCGGAGTCTGAGGCCGGCGAGGGAGGCAGCGCAGACGACTAAATTTATTAACGGTGGATGGGCCACTCTGTCTTTTCACAGCAACAGCAGTAGGTGATCCCATCGAAAATCTGTCTGCTGGCTAGCTAGCAAATCCAAGCTGACATGCCTGCCGCAGCGCTACCCAGATGAATGGCAAGAAGGCTGATTCCTCAAAGAAACACATCACAAGCCAAAGGCTGGACCAGGAAGGCAGTTCCAGCTCCATCCAAGAGAAAGTATTTTACTTTCTACCCACAGGTTCTTTTCTAGATACCTATGTTTTCTTTTCTTTTTTTTTTTTTTTTTTTAGTTTTCTCACTAAGCTTTATTTTTTTTATAAATTTATTCATTTTAATTGGAGGCTAATTACTTTACAGTATTGTAGTGGTTTTGCCATATATTGACATGAATCAGCCACGGGTGTTTTTCTTTCCTTTCTTCAACTTTTAGGAATAGTAAGCAGAAGTTGAGTGGTAAACTATGTACTATGAGGGGAGCGCAGTGATTGAATTTCTAATACTCAGGGAGGAGCTGGATGTACTAGGCCAGTGGTTACTCTTAATATATTAATCTTTATATATCACAGCTAGAGCATAATCATGATTCATTGCAAACACACATCAGCAGCCAGCCTCACATAAAAGCAAACTACTTACTACTTTAAGTAAAAATAAAATGATACACAAGCTACGTTTCAGAGCTCAAGTTCCATTTCATTGTCCTCAACATATGCAATATTTGAAAGTCCAGCTATTGCTCCAAAATTATGTTCTCAGGAGTTAAATTAATATCATTCTGAGTTTATAGAATCATATATATTATACACTTTATAAATTCTTTAAAAAGTGGTAAACTATGTACTATGAATAGTTACTATTTTCTATACCTACAGTCAAATAGTGCTTCTAAAAACTGTAATTCATAGAGCAAAAGACTTCCAGACTATAATACGTGTCAAATCAGGAACTGAGCGAGACACACGAGGTTAGCTCACACAGTGAGGGTTGGATCTTGTGTTAGATGAATTGGGAGATTGGGACTGACATATATGTACTATGATACTATGTATAAAATGGATAACTAACAAGAACCTACTGTATAGCTCAGGGAACTTTACGCAGTTGTCTGTAGGGCCCTAAATTGTATGGCAGTCCCAAACAGAGGGGACATATGGACACGTATAGCTGATTCATTTTGCTATACAGCAGAAATCAACAAAACATTGTAAGGTAACTATACTAGAATAAAAATTAATTGACAAAAGAAAGTAGAAAAAACAAGAAAATGTTTATATTTTACTGGGGATTTTTACACTGGCTTTTATTTGAAAAATATTGTATTAAAATATTATGTGCATGGACAACTGAGTTTTTGGTGCCTTAAATATTGTGCCTCACTTGCCTTACTCTACTTCTGACCCACAGAAGGTAGGCTTTCCCTGAAATAACTTTTTCCCATAATGCTCTCAAGAGAACATAGGGTATGAACAGTTGTTACATTAAAAAAAAAAACAGTTACATCAAATAAGTACTAGGAATAGTTAAACAAAGTTAAATAGATTTTTTACACTTCTTTTCAGAGACTGTAATAACTCAATGTGTACTAAGCATCTCCAACAGCATGGGGCATTTCTCAAACTCATTCGCCACAGAACTCTTTTCCACAAAGGAAGTGAATAACACTCTGAGGAACACATTCTGGTAAATAGCACCCAAGAATCATGTCCAGCACAGACTTTGATCCAATAAGGTTGCCTTCCCACATCATTTTCTTCCCTCCACTTACCCCTTTTTTATCCCCCCAGAATACTAAAAAGAAAAGTATGTCGACACAATCAAGCTAAAGTGTAAAAAAACTACACTGGCATCTCTATAAACAGGCATAATAAAAACTCATTGTAAAGGAATATTAGAATAATAGAGAACACTTTGGCGCATAGTGCCTCATAAGGAAAGTGATGTCAAGCACGCTTACCCGTGAAGTCTGTATTGACTGGGTGGGTGGAGCTGGGGAACTTATAATATCCATGTCCTGTGAAGCGAGTCCCCTTCGTCACCACGGCCCTCGGAGCCGGAAGAGATGGCTCCCTCCTTTCCAGTTGATACACAGGAGAAGGTCCATTCTGCTCTTCAGGCGCCAGCCAGCTAAGACGCATGGTTGTGCTGTTGATTGCTTCAACCAGAGGCGGCCTCAGTTGGGCTGGTGCTAAATATTAGAAAACCCTTGTTACTTTGAAGAACTTGCCTTCCATCTCTAGACACCGATAAGTACATATATATTCACATGCACCTGTGTACATCATACGCCAAATCAATTATGGTCTCAAGGATTTCTATGGTTCTCAGAACTGAAAATACAAGACACAATTTGTATTAAAGGCAACTAAAGAAAATTTAAATGACTAACAAATGTTAAACAAAGTTTTATTGAACAAAGTTTTTTCTTGTATTTTCTCTATTCTCTCTTGCTACCTAACAGACACTATATAGTCTATTGCTTCCCCACCCAGATTCCCCTTCCCAGGCAGGCGCCTCAGGGCTCCATCTTCTGTGCTTAGTCTTTAGGGGCTCATGGCTGCTCCATTTTCTAGAGACTTAACCTGCCTGAGTGGAAGCTTCAGGATCCCTTGTGAATCCTGCAGCCAGTGACTACCAGCCAATGGCTACAGGTCGCAAAGGGCAGAGTCCCTTGTCTTAACGTGGTATCAAGTCAGGGCTGCAATCCACAGAAGCCAAACAGGCAAAGGAAATGTTTGAAATGGGCTAGTTAGGGAGACAAGAGAAAGTGTGGGGACTGAGAAAAACCAGGTGGGGTGAATGGTCACCAATTCACGCCAGCCAATGGATGACTCAGGAATGACGGCCCAATGTCGCCAAACCTTTTAGTCTGTTTTTTAAAAAGTCATTTTTTGTGTAATTTTCTGATTTTTTTAAAGCTTAGAAACTGGTCTAAATTAAAACAAACAAATAAGCAAAAGCTGCTCTGAAAACCAAACAAAGCATCCACGTGGAAGAAATGCACGTGAGAGCTCAGGGAGGCGCAAACTCTTCTCTGGGCACCGCAGACTTCGGGCAGCCTCAGGGTCCTGAAGAGACCACACGACCACTAGCAGGAGCCTGAGCCTCGGGCAGCCAGCACCCCGTGCTCACACGCGTGCCGGGGCCACGGCACGATCTGAGGCTCAGGGACACTGGAAACTCTGTGGAGCCTCCTAGCAAATCTTCAGAGGGACAGAGTTAAGACTTCCCCTAAAACCTACTGGAAATGGATCAGATTAACAACTGAGTTGTTGAAAATGAAGGCCCATTTTGATTTTTATTTTCTTAAAGTCTGTATGATGAGATTCATATCCACTGTAAGTGTGTCAGCTGGATTTGAGGGGTAAAAGTGAAGAAAAAAAATCACATGTCATAATCACCGAGCTTATTTAATACAGACCCAAACTAAAGCTGTGGACTTTAATTTACACTTGTATTAACACAACCTTGTATAGGCACAAAGTCTTTGTCTGTTTCAATAAATGTGAATTAAAATGATGTGAATAAAAACAAATACCCTTAAACCAAGAAAACAAACTCACCTTAAATCAACTTAGAACAATTACCATTTGTCACTTTCTAGAAAGCTTAGCCAGCTTTCTAAAGAGAAACAATTGTGATTCTATTTTCACTTTTAGTAAAGAAGAAAGTGCGCTGAGCAAAAAGTTTAACAACTTAGATAATGAACAATTATGTTCATCTCCTGCCACTGTGAACTATGTGATATTTTTATCCTTATATAAATTTATGCATGATTTCCTATACTATTCTTTGCCAAAAAGGAGCTAAATGGTGGGCTCTCAGAGATTTCATTCTATATGCTATGATTTTTCTTCAAAATAATCCAAAACAAAACAAAAAGCTAAGCCATGCAGAAATTTCTTCTCTCACTAAAGCTCATCTTCAGAGTTTGGAGTTCCATCCTTCTATTAACTCTTCAGCAAGCCATCACTGGCTATAAGCTTAACTGGAAGGAAGGACTGTCAAAGATTTCTGAGTTTTGGGCTCAGGGAAGCAACGAAGGACCAATGAAATCTTTTTAGATTGTCTAAATTTTGCTACTTAGAAGCACAGAAGAGGAATTTTGAGTGTTTCTGCTATGTTTTCTGTATTCCACTTAAGACTCCCTAATGATCTGGGATACAAAGACTTGAACGTTTTAGTTTGAAAAATATTATCTATTTCAGAGATGTTCAATTGAACTTTCTCAGTGAAAATATTCTCAATTTGTACCGTCTAATACAATAAGCACTAGCCATTTATGATTATTGAATACTTGATGTGTGTCTATTGAAACTAAGGGCTTGAACTTTTAATTTTATTAAGTAGCACTATATATAGCTACCATGTTGGACAGCAAAGACTTGGCAAATCACAAACTATATATATTTGATGTGTTAAAAATAGAAATTCCATTTTAACTATTTAGTGAAATTATTAATAAATCTCCTGTACTTCTTAATAGCAGAAGAATTTTATTATTTTTTATTTTAAAATTTAAAAAGATTTTTATTGGGGTACAGTTGATTTACAATATTGTGTTAGTTTCTGCTGAACAGTAAAGTGAATCAGTTATACATAAACTACTACTTTTTCTACTCTTTTTTTAAGATTCTTTTCCCATATAGGGGCTTCCATAGTGGCTCAGATAGTAAAGAATCTGCCTGCAGTGCACAAGATCCGGGCTTGATTCCTGCTTCAGGAAGATCCCCTGGAGAAAGCAATGACAACCTACTGCAGTATTCTTGCCTGGAGAATTCCATGGACAGCAGAGCCTGGCGGGCTACAGTCCACGGGGTAGCAAAGAGTTGGACACGATGGAGTGACTAATACTATCACTTCTACTTTCCCATACAGGTCATTACATTGTGTTGAGAAGAGTTCCCTATGCTCTATAGTAGGTTCATGGTAGTTATCTGTCTTATGTCTAGTAGGGGATATATATCAACCCCAATACCCCAATTACCCCTTGCCCTTTTCCCCCTGGTACTCCAGGGTTCACTGCAGCACCGTTTACAATAGCCAGGACTTGGACACAATCTAAACATCATCAAAAGAGAAATGAAAAAAAGAAGGTGCAGTACATATATACAATAGAATATTACTCAGTCATAAAAAAGAATAAAACGAGGCCATTTGCAGCAATGTGACTGCACCTAGAGGATTGTCACACTGATTGGAGGAAGTCAGAGAAACACAAATATCATATGATCGCACCTCTATGTAGAATCCAAAAAATACGTTACAAATGAAAGTATTTACAGAGACAGATGTAGAAAACAAACTTATTCTTATTTAAAATCCGCTTCATTCTCAAGGTCTCATCTGTTTGACATTTGATACTCTTTTACTTTACTCCAATCAACCAGCTGGAAGGAGATAATAAAGCTTTGTACCATATTTTATTCAAAATTCTTTCCCCAATGATACATCATCCATAATCACTTCTTAATCAAGAATATAATTTCAGAATTGAACAAAGCAAAAGGAATGCCAGCAACTCAGTAGTTTTTTTTTTGGGGGGGGGTGTTTGTTTTAATATCTACTAAAATTGATAGCATGCAATTTTAAAAATATGACAAAATGATTATAATCAATAAGGACAATTCTGCATTGAGAATCCACTAAAATTAATGTTGACTATTTAAACTCTAACAAGTAGTCAAGCATCTTTTCTAGATTCACAGGAGAATTATTCCACTGAGCAATGACAATATTCTTAGGAAGTCAACTACAGAGGAGTGGAACTAGAATGTGTGTGTGTGTGTGTGTGTGTGTATTTTATTCACTTGTTTAAAAATAAATAAACACCTCTCAGCTGTCTTTTATAGTTTCACTTGGAGTCTCCAGCCCACCGGAAAGGATGAGCACTTAGTCATTATCTTCAGAGTTCCCTTAGTATCAGAAAGGGAATTTTCAGTCAACTAAATGAGACTGGTCTCATACACTTTCACAAGTATTAACAGAATGATAATAAGATAAACAGATACTCCTGAACTATTAAACACATGCATACAAACTTAGACTCACTAAGAGACCAGGGAATAAAAGATCACCAAAGTGCATGGATTATAGGTATAAATTTGTTAATCACAAAGCAATAAATTAAGAGACATTATGGAATTATGGAAAAGTCATTGGAACCTTCTAGAGTCGTAATTTTCACATTTTGTTATCCAATTCTGCAAGATTTTAGAAAAACACTTCAAAATTATGTGCCTCATGTTTCTCTCAGACAATATAAGAATAAATTTTCAGTAATACATCTTGAAAATAAAAGTTTTTAAAAACAATATAATTGTGTTAGGTTTTATAAGGCAAATTTCTATATAAGTACAAGGCACTATTATTACTAGCCAATAAAGTATCTTTCAGATTACATATTATAAAATGATTCAATTCATTCACACTCAGAATCTATCTGTATTTACTTAGAAAATTCTCTTGTAGATGCAAACTTCAATATCCATCATTTCAAAGAATAACAAGATACAAATTCTGTTTCCACTTGGAATAAAACTACAATGCTGTTGTATTTTTTGCATTAGCTCTGTAATCCAATTTCTAGTCTTGCTCTTCTACTTATAATCATTCTTTTACAAAACACTCTGTAATATATATTCTTTTTATGCAGCATTTAATACTTTATAATCTGATTAATAGAGTATCATAATGCATAAATTTACACTTGCAAAATTTATGTAGTGTGGAGTTTGAGCATCTTAGCATAAGAACTGAAGACTAAATGAGCAGAAGCTCTTGCTGATGACAGCTCTTTAAAATCGAATCCATGTTTTCAAGGAAGAGTTTGTTGTCTATGAAGACTGCATGGCTGTGTCAATATCTTAAAGCATTCTCAACTACTAGGAAGATGGCAATCTAGAAATAAACAGCCTTTCCTCATTTCAGGGGTGTAAGGGGAACACTAATATATGACATCCTCAGGCATCTTGTCAGTGAAAAATGATTCTGACTTTTTCTCAGAGATGCAAAGCGTCACAGGAAATGTGATTTGCCAAATGCTTCTAGCCACAAACACCTGTGGAAAAGGGCACTGGGACCAGGACTCAGACATGATATCCAGGTTGATCATGAAGCCATGATTTTCCAGTTAGCAAGCACGCTCCAGTCAGGGTCAGAAGAGGAAAGGATTCTCCTCCTGACTTTCCGAGATCTCCCAGCACTCAGATAGACCTTGTTGACTGGTCTATTCTCTGGCTGAGGAAAGAACAGCATCAATTTTCCCAATCCCTTCTTTGTTTACTAGTCTCCTTCAAGAGAGAAGATATATAGTGG
Source organism: Dama dama (assembly GCF_033118175.1). Lineage (NCBI taxonomy): Eukaryota > Metazoa > Chordata > Mammalia > Artiodactyla > Cervidae > Dama > Dama dama. The sequence continues at coordinate 17,646,095 of NC_083694.1, forward strand.
AACTGATCTGGAAAGGAGAAAACTAAGGTTCTATATTGGTCCTTTAAGGCCCTACTTATGGAACATTGGCTAATCCATTATTTGGCCTCTCTGTTAAGCATTTCACACATTCATTTTTTGGGGAAAAACAGTGCATTGAAGTTTAGTTGATGTACAACATTATATAAGCTACAGGCTTACAACAGAGTGATTCACAAGTTTTAGAGGCTATACTCCATTTACAGTTATAAGATATTGGCTATGCTGCCTATGTGGTACAATATATCCTTGTAGCTTATTTTATACATAATAGTTTGGACCTCTCACCTCCTACCCCTATGATATAACTTCTCTCTTCCCTCTTCCTACTCATAACCACTAGCTTGTTCTCTGGATCTGTGTGCCTGCCTTTTGGGGTACATTCATTAGTTTGTTGTATTCTTTTTTAGATTCCATATATAAGTGATACAATATTGTCTTATTTCACTTAACAAATGCCTTCCAAGTCCATTCATGTTGTCTCATTGACAAAATTTCATTCTTTTTAATGGCTGAGTAGTATTTCATTGTGTATATGTAGGTCCATCTAGTCAAAACTATGGTTTTTCCAGTAGTCGTGTATGGACATGAGAGTTGGAGTACAAAGAAAGCTGAGCACTGAAGAATTGATGCTTTTGAAGTGTGGTGTTGGAGAAGACTCTTGAGAGTCCCTTGGACTGCAAGGAGGTCCAACCAGTCCATCCTAAAGGAGATCGATCCTGGGTGTTCATTGGAAGGACTGATGCTGAAGCTGAAACTCCAATACTTTGGCCACCTGATGCAAAGAACTGACTCATTGGAAAAGACCCTGATGCTGGGAAAGATTGAGGGCAGGAGGAGAAGGGGACGACAGGGTATGGGATGGTTGGATGGCATCACTGACTTGATGGACCTGAGTTTGAGCAAGCTCTGGGAGTTGGTGATAGACAGGGAAGCCTGGCTTGCTGCAGTCCATGGGTTCGCAGAGAGTCAGACACAACTGAGCGACTGAACTGAACTGATATGTACTACATCTTCTTTATCCATTTATTTGTTGATGGATGCTTAGGTTGCTTTCATATTTTGTCAATTATAAATGATGATGTTATGAACATTGGGGTGCATGCATCTTTTCAAATTAGTGCTTTTGTTTATTTCAGATATGTACTCAGGGGTAGAACTGCTGGCTAGTATCTCATTTATTGAAGAGCATAACAGACCCGATTATACCTATGATGTCTTCCAGTTAGAAAATTCTGGCTGAACATTTGCAAGTAGTGTTTCTCAAGAGTAAATCATGAAGGGGCATCGGACATACGGGTCCCTCATCCCTCCAGGAACCCAGCCAACTTATCCCTGCAATCTGAGTCACCTTGTTCTTTACCATGGCACACAAATATTATGATTTTTCTATGTGTTTTAGGATATAAAGAAAGTCCAGAAAGCATTTCTTTTCAGTAATTTAAGGCGAATCACCTTCTTGGTGAATATACACTACCTTAGCCAGCTGTCATATCGGTGATTCTCCATAATTTGCACACAACTTGCATCCTACATGTAAAGGGAGTGAGCCATGATTTCCGGATTGCACTTCGCAGCTGCAATGACAACAAGCATTGTTCCCTAAAGTCCCCCATTAATAAAAGGTAGTTGCTTGGACTGTAATTATGGCATCCTTCCTACCCAAACTTGAAGCTTTTATGGGGCTTATGCAATTAACTACTTAAATGCATCGTAACACTTGCTTCTCTGACAGCAAAGTATTGATTTTTTAATCATTTTCAAGTCTCCTCTAGCACAAATAAATGTACTACAGTTACAGTTAATGCACTGTGTACATGCATTAAATGTTAGTGTGACAGAATTTATTATTTTGTGATATATAGAACTGAAGTCAGGCTTCTCAGAAAGTAGCATCATGGATCCAACATCAGTATGGAAACTACCATTGTCCTTGATACTCCAAATTCTCTAACTTTGAAAAGCTAGAGATCTCTTACTTAGGCTTAAAATAAAGGAGGGGGTACTGAGTATAAATCTTTCCTAGGTGTCAGTGTAGGAGAAAATTAAAAGTAGTCCAGCAGAGAAGATAACAGTTTATTTTTCCCTAAAGGTGTCACTGTGGGTGTATGGCAACTTTGTTCACATGAATTTCAATGTAGCTTTTCCCTTGCATTTATTTAGGACATTTCAAAATATTTTGCATACAATAGTCTATTTCAATTCTTACACATTTTAATTGTGCTGTTTTAATGCCTCACTATGGTTAATACATCAGAAAACTGAAACAGTGTTTCACAAAGTGTGATTTCTACGTGCCATTTCTGCTATGCCAAAAAGGTCAACAGAGGTCTCATGAAAGTCACTTATCTAAATACAGACCTGGCAACAGAGATCATTACACAGCATATCAACAAGCCTTTTCCTTGGGCACAGCACACATTCAACATTAAAGTTGGTGAGTAAAAAGCAGTTAATTTTGTTTTGTTAGAAATAATATCATTTTAGTTTTAGCATCTAAGACAGATGCCAGCATTTCACTCTGAACAGATGGTAATTCCATCTAATAGTGCATGTCTGTATTAGTAAGGTCTGTTGTGTATACAAACAGTAATAAACAGTAGGTAAGGATCAAAATAAATTTTAATTGTTGACATTAAATTCTGGCAGCCACAGTTCTAAGGCTGCAATATTCCTTTTTCAAGTCTGTCAGATTTACTAACACTACACAAGCTTTGTCCAAAGCTGCCAAATCCTAGCTTCCATAGAAAGATGCTGCATCCTCCCAGCTCCCGGTCTGCACCAGGGTTGCCTGTTTTCCTACACTGAAATAATCACTCAGGAATAACTTGAGATTGGTGCTACCACGGATGCGATGCTCTTCCAGGATTTTTTTTTTAGAATGCTCCCAGAGGACTGAACCTTTAATTAAGAGGTTGATTTTTAAAATGTTGTATCCAGTTGTTACACTATGGGTTCCAGTGTTATCACAGTCACCTTCCTACCCTTCTAAGAAAAGGTCTCTCATTCAATTCCATCTCTTCTCATCGCAAATCTGGGCATTCCTGAACTTCTCTGAGACTGACATCATCCCTTTCATTTGGTTTGCTTTGCCAGAATCTGAAGGATTTCCCTAACAATCACAGCTCTCATCGGCTGAACTCTTCTGTAGGTTTTACTGTGGATCAAGCCTGCCAACAAGCACCAATTTGGTTCTCATAACGTCTCCAACTATCTGGTATTACAAGTAGTAGCTGCTATTTATTTTGGGAAGCTGCCATGTCAAAAAAAAAAAAAAAAATCATTATAAAAAAAAAACCCAGTTTGGCATTCAAGTGACTGTTCAATAACAAACATGCTTTGCAATCAAATTTCTTTTTTAAAAATGGATGTATTTTTTGAATCATGAAAAATATATTGCTTCCACCATATGGGACAACCAACGACTCACCAACCGATTTCAGATGCAGCATATTGAGCTGACCATATGTTACAGTGCTGTTGAATGGCTGAGTGATTCATGCCCGTCACATTCTAGTATATCAATTAAAGCTCCTTGAAGTCTGCATGATTTGTGTCTCTGTTATTAAACCCTGCTAATTCATCCCACTTACACATCTGTTATAAATCTCTAGGAGTGCTGCATGATTCATGGCAATCTGTGAGCATGCTACAGCAAATTCTTCTCCTTGTAATTAACAGTAAATTGTTTTACTGCCATGCAATGAATTTTTCAGTTATATTGCAAATGAACTCCTCAATGTGCGGTTCTTTCCTAAGAACTGACTTATATCATTAGGCAATTAAAAAGTATTGCTTTGAACCAAAAGCTTTTAATCAAGAGAAATACAACTTCAACATTGCTTGAGAGCCATGGAAATTTGACATGGTGGTTAGAAGTGCAAAATAATTTCTGTTGTTGAAAGAGCAAAACAAACAAACAAAACCAGCCCTTCCTCGTACTCTCAGGATTTCCCTGATGCTAAGACGTGAGAACGGCTGCCTAAAAACAGTGGGTGAGACAAGTTTGCACAGATACTGTTTATCTTAGAAGTGACTTAAGTCAGCTGTCATTACCAAATTTCTCAGATTGCCTTACACTTCTCTAATTGTAAAACAGAGCCTTTATTCTTGAAATAAATAATTGGATAATTAGCCAAGTTGAATCAGCAGAGGATTTCACTGCTGTTCAAGTGTTCTTGTCAAAGGTGAAGCAAATTCATTTCAGCTCGCCTCCGCAGCTCTTCGAAGAGGCTTTGATTTTTTTTTCCCCCACTTTCTTGGCAGCAGCCTGAGATTCATGAGTCCATACATCAAGTTGGTAGTTTAACAACAAATGGAATTAAATTCAAAGAAGGGAAACTAATTGAAGGACAGCAACAAAAGTGTTTGGTAATGTGCTTTTTAATATGGCGTGCCACATTTGCATGATAATTTTTCCTTTTTAGCATGGAGCAGAAAGTGACTAGCTTAATGAGGGATTATTCAAGACAGGAACGAACAAAATGCATTCATAACTAAGAACAAAGATTGTATTATGAAACAAAAACAGGCAACCTCAGAGAAGTAACTGGATGATTGGTTTATGCATTATGAATAAAAAGATAGAAAAATATTTATATTAGTATTCACTAATGACTATATATACAAGATTGTTGTAATTAAAATTATAAATTAACATATTAAGAGTGCTTGTTTAATCACTCTGGGTCCTATTCACAATGAAAAGACTTATGTACCTGCATACAAAACAATGTGTGTTTTCAACCCAGCAGCAAACAACCCATACATTCTACTTTGGATGGATTCAGACAGGAAACTTAATGCACCACTAATTACTTACTTAATGGGAAATGGGCACTTCTAAGCTTGTAGTGTAGAGGTCAATTTATGATGGGTAAAGGAAATAGGACATCATTCCTCCAGGAATGGATCTCCAAAAGGAATTTCTCTGAAGGAAGGTTTAATTTGTACTTAATTCACAAAAGATGGAAATGTACAAAGTTATTAGATTAAAAGGGTAATCTTAAAGAAAAGGATTAGAAGCTTCTAAGGGCCCAGTCTGTCAGATCATGACCCATATAAACCCAGAAGCAACTCCAAAGCCGTCCATCACACTTTCCTGAAGACTTTGCAATAGAGTTGCAACTGCTCCTGGGAGAGTACCTCTCTCAAATCAGTTCTGAAACTGTTCATGGGCACCAAAACTAAAGGAGCAGTGATAAACATTCTGGACAAAACGTGCCAATTCTAATGATACATCTAATCGGAAAAAATACTTGAAAGAGAGCAAATTAAAATTCTCAAGCTTTTTAGTGAAACAGACATATCTAACAAGTATCTTTTTGATTTCTGTGACTGAGGTTTAAGGAAAAAAACATATTTTCATGATTCAGTGCTTCAGAAAAGCTGAATACTACTTCCAATTTACAGTGCTCTTTTTCAAAGTTTTTAAATGGTTGTTCTGATCCTTGGCAACTCACTCACATGAACTACATTTAGACTTAAGAGTTAAATTTCCCACAAATCTATTGGAATTATGTACCCTCCAAACCATAATTTTATTACTAGAAGAGACAAAACAAGAAGACTCAAAGTGCTGCAAGTCAACTTTTATTCCTTTTCTACAACAAATCTGTTGACCATTCAAAAGCACTGACCTTCTCACTGTTTATTTCTATGACTTAAAATCTATCAGTTACACAGACATTTAATCCTAGGAAAATTAAAAAAAAAAAAAGAAATACCCTATTTATGTACTGAAAACAAAGGAGGCACGAAGGATATTGATCTGTAATTTCTGGGGTTTTCCTTATATTCTATTAAAAACAAGTCCATTTTCCCTGGCCTAAGCACCTCTGAAAACAATGCATTTTATAAATCAAGTGGCAAGCAAAAATTATTTTCCATACTTTTGTCATGCAAGTGATTTCATTCCCTGTCTGGCAGATGAAAAGTCATAGTTCTGACAAGATAAATAAATTAAGAGACTAAGAAATAAAAATTTTCCCAGAAAAACACTAATTTTTCTCCCAGAAGAGAAAGGATCTCACATGTGAACAAAATTAATGCATACTTTTATGGAAATTGAGTAGAAGGAACATTTTGGCAAAGAACAAAAAGCTACACATTTAAAACTTACCATCTTTTGCAACTGTTTACTTTTTTTACTACCCAGCTTTTGCTCTGACTATGCTAATCAGAGTGCTGCCCAGGGGATCATCAATGACCCTACATTCCTTGTATCTTACATTTCTTTCCCTTTCCCTACCGTCTGTGACTCTACTGACATTCTCCTTCTAGAATTCTCTCTGCCCTTGACTTTTTGAATAGTGCTCTTTCTAGATTCTATACCTAACTCTGACCATGTCTCTGTTTCTTTAATTTTTCCTTTTCTTTTTCTCCCAGAATGTGAGCATTCACTGAGGTGTAAACTTTCCTTTTGTATTTCCTCTGCCTTCACTAATATATTACCATCCATAGTTTTACCTCCTTTTATATGCAGACAATTATAAAACGTACATCCTTCTTAAGCTCCAGATTTGTATTTTCCGCTGTTGGCTGGTTATAATTGTCATGGATATGTTTTGATCAAATAATTAAACTGAAACTCATGGCTTTATTTCTCCCATATGGTCTTTCTTCGGTTTTTTGTGCATTACATTTAGTGGCATCACCAAGGTCTAGGATATTTACTATCATCTTCAGTTCCTCCCTCTTCTTAACCTGTGGATTTCTTTTCCTTGAAGCATTCCATTTCATGCTTCTAATATTTCTTTCTATTTATCTAATTTACTTTCTCATGACATTTTTAGAATGTCCTGTTTTAGCCACTAAGTCGTATCCGACTCTTTTTGACCCCATGGACTGTAGCCCGCCAGGCTCCTCTGTCCATGGGATTTCCCAGGCAAGAATACTGGAGTGGGTTGCCATTTCCTTCTCCAGGGTATCTTCCCAACCCAGGGGTCGAACCAAATCTCCTGCACTGGCAGGAGTATTCTTTACTGGTGAACCACGAGGGGAGCCTCCTTGGAATGCCTACCAGATTCTATTTCCACATTCTCTTCTAATGTATACTATACTATACTCTACTGACAGGGAAATCACCATAATCCCCAGCTTTCACCATGTCAGTATGGAACAGCATCTGAAACAGCAACAAGTACATGATATAAACTCAAAAAATATCTACAAACATCTTTACCAATTATTTATAGTCCACCTCAAATGCCATTTAACCTGACATGATTTCCCAATCTGCTAAATCAGTCACCTATCTCATATTCTCTGTTCCAATAGCTTTCTTTTATCCTTTCCCCCAAGGTGTTAATCCTACCTGTTATATGTCAACATCTTAATACAGACAACATTAAGGCATGAATGGTTTCTATTAGAACTCACCCCACTTCCTAATGCCTGAAATTAGAACCTTAATAGAGACTTACTCAATCGAGCATTCACAACAAAACAGCAATGGTATGGTATGGCACCTTATTAATTTTATATTGTGAACAACAAATTTGAAATGTGCAGTTTTTGATCAAAATGTAGAAATACATGTCATAATTCAGGACCACATGCTCTTCACAGAGCTGAAAATTGATGCTTTTCAATGTTAATCCCCTACAGCTTACTTTTGTCATTCAAGCCTTAGTTTTAGGACTCTCCATTGTTACATTTATGTTAAAATAATGTTATGGAAACAAGGTTGCAAAGTAAAACTTCATGACTTTGATAACAGAAATTCTATAACACACTGTGACTAATAAAAAGATTATGTAATAGTTATAACAAAAATCTTGATAGAAATAATTTGTTTTGAGTTTTGACTTTGTGCTAGACACTGCCTTAAATATTTAACATGTATTCACTCTTTTCCTCAGGAGAACACTAAAATACAGGGTATCCTTATTTGTGATTTGGAAGACAAAGGCACAGAGATTATGCAATTTACTCAAGGTCATAAAGGTAGTAGATGGCAGAGCCCAAATTCAAGTCATGGCATTCTGGCTTATCATTTTTCCCTTAGATGAGTGAGTAAACTCTTATTTGAAAAAGTCAATGAACTTGCGCATCTCATGGCTTTCAGAGAATGTGAGAAGTTTCCAAGTTCTGTTCTCACAGATAAAGAGACAGAGAGAGAACGCTGAGAGGGCTTAGATGAGTTCTACTCCATTCATCTTCCAGTAGAGAGAGTGACCTCAAGCATCCTCATCAGAGATTAAAACAAGAGCATAGAGCACTGGGAGGGGGTGAGTTCCACGTCACAGGAACTCTTGCTGAAACCACTGAGGACAATATTCCCACAGATGTAATCACTGGTGCTTTAAGCAGGAAGGATGCCATTCTACAGACATCTTCCCTGCTTTTCAATTTCTATCTCCAGGCTCTGTCTAGTCTCTAGGGACCAGCATGTCCCCATTCAGTTCTTTCAGGTTGTGTCTATGAAAAGACAAGAGTAGATCTCATCTAGAGGAAAGAGCCTGTCCTAACAGTGTCACAAACTGGAGCATGTAAAGTGCAGATGGGAGGTAGTTTGGTACGCAGCCTGAAGGAAAGAAGACTTGGGTGGAGGTATTATTATTGAAGATGTTATTGGATGATGTCATGAGGAATATGAACTAGAGTGAGGGCAGCCCCCAAGGGATTGGAAGGAGAATGTTCAATAGAAACCAGAAGGAAGTATTTTGGATCATTATCAGTCTGAAAATTGCCTTTTCAAAGAGGTCACTACACATGGTCTGATTTGCTGGAGTAGTAGTTTCTCTACCCCTAAAGGATCAAACATATGGCAGACAAACACCTGGAAGGAATGTTGCCAGAGATGTATTAATATTGGTGAGATGGTCACTCCAGATGACTTTTAAATGTTTTAAAGCCCTGAAAAGCTGTGATTTCAGTTCTGCTTAAGCACATGAGCGGGGCCCCTTTATCTTCCACTAGGCCTCGGGCCAGTCTTCAGCTCACGTGGCTTCTGTTTTCACTTTCTCTGGCCCTCAGGACTGATTACTCTTTTAATTTTTGTTCTCATCACCCAGTTATATCATTTTTCCTAAAGGAGACAGATACCATTATCCACAGTCTGTAGCTCTCTAATAACATAATATATAAAAATAAATAAATGTACAGTCTTACAGGAAAATGGTGTTTTGTTCAAGCTAGGTACTCCATAAATATTTGTACATGTAGGTTAAATATGTGAAAAACACAGAGTTCACTCATGCAGATAATAAAACATAATTTCTTGAAACTTTGGAGTCTTCCTTGCTGACAGAAAATTTGAAGAAAAATTACTTGCTATATTTGATATTTATTGTATATTAATATAAAATAATTTGGGCCAAACAAGTTTCCCAGAACTAAAACAAAATATAACAAAAACTATGGAACTTTATATGGAAACAGTAAGAAAGAAGGTCTGAGGAATATTTTCATACCTAAATATGTTTGCTAGAAATCTCGTAACCTTTTCACATCTGGACATTTCCTTAAAGAGTACCAGGAAACTAAGCCTTGTTGGATGCTGACAGAAAAACTGATTTGAAAAAAATCTTAACTTGTAAGTAATTGGGTTATATAGGTGTTAATAATACATGTAATCAAGTTTGTATGAACCTAATTTATTCTAAGTGAAGCAAACAAAAAATTATACAAGCCATCTCCTACTAAGATTATACTTGATAATAAGTTTTTTATTTCAATTTTATGTACCTAGGAATTTTATATTTATAATAAACAGATAATAAGAACACTACTGCCTATCCAATAAAGGCAAAATATGACCCCAGGGCAGCCTACTAATTTCCGGGTGTCTGCTGTTAGCTCCATGGGGCAAGAGTGGGTAAACCCAATCCCACACGAAGAGTTAAGATGGAGAGAAGTATTCCGAATCCTCACAAGAAGCCTCCTGAATACTTCTAACCATTGTGGGGACACTTTAGGACTTAGGGTGGTGGCTGAGTCCTAGAATCACTCTGCATCTAATTATATTTATTATGACACAGCAACTCAGGAATCCTCCAGGCTCTTAAATTTATTTTTCTGTTCAACTATGTCAAGGTCAATAGCAATTGGAGTTTATGAGGGAGCAAGAGAAAGCTGAAAAAGACAACTATTAAGACCAAACTAGAGACACTATTGAGCTTTGTAGGTGTTTTCTTTATAAACACACAATATATTTTTCACGTCCGCTAAAACTTGCTTACCTGACGCTAAAGTCTGTCCTGCTTCTGGAGCACTGGTTACACAGCCAACTGAATTGCAGAGAGAAATAGTAAAGTTGTATATCCTGTAAGGTTTTAGTCCTTTTACAATATAAGATAGTTCTTGGGATTTAGCAGTGTACAATACCTGCAAGGTAAGGAAAAAAAAAAGTCAGGTAATAGATATCTATTGTGAAAAATACAAGCTTGACAAGCAAATTTCCAGAAATTTCAACAGAGGGAATTACTGCCAACCACAATTAAGAATAGGAATTTCTTTTTGAAGGGACTCAACAAGCTAGGATTTAATTGATAATTGTACAATCACACTGTTTTATGAGGTAATAATCCAGTTCCTGAGTGGATAAATGAGGAAACTGAGTTATTGCCTCATAAAGCAGCGTGGTGGTGTGGCTCTTGTCACCGACAGTAGAGATAAAGAATGGTGACACTCTCATTGTTATTGTGAAAAAGTCCAAATAAAACCACAGGGCTTGGCCAAGATGAACCCAGTGCAGGAATGTCCACATGCTAGCTGATGGAGCTGGTACAGAAAAATGTCATCACGTCGTTAAATCAATCCCATCATTTGCTCTTAAAAAAAAAGGAAGAAGGAAACCCTCAGGAAGGAAGAGGAGAAAAAAGGAAAGATTACTGAGCATCCACATGAAGTCAATTCTCAATTGCCTTTCTTGTACAACTAAGTGTAAGCATATTGATCAAACGTTTACTTTTTGGGGAAATATTGTCTTTATCACACAATTTCAAATGAAAATAGCAGATATGAGCAAAGGAGACTCTATGGTCCATAAACAAATAATTAAACAATCATCACCAAGAGCTAGTCTGTCAATATAACTAGAACTGATCAAAAGCAACCATGTAAATTTGCTTAGTCTATAGATACAAAGGCCCCTGGTGATTATATTCAGAAAAAAGTCATTAACCAACAGTCTGACAGCACACATGAGCACAAACTATTTTTCTAAGAGATACTGATAACAGTATATCAAATAATCTTCCATACATATAAATACTACATATATCTAAATATTAGTTACATATGAAGTCAATTTCCAGATTTTGTTTTCCCTTTAGGAGGACAATAAAATTCATTTGGATTATATGCCTGAGTATTGACTTTAAATTTTCATAAGCTGAGTAGTTCTTGAAAGCAGTGTGATTAGAATATAAATTACATTGTTAACATAACATTTTTCAGAAATAAAGGTGATTTAAAATTTCTAAAAATCTAGAAAAGGTAAAAACATGAATACCACTTCCTTCAATACATTTATCAATCAGAAAAACATCAAACACTGATTTACTAATCCTTTTTCTAGTTTCAAAATGGCACTTAGGTTTTGAAGATATAAATTTTTTTTGTTTGTGCAATGTGATTTAAAGTTTCCCACCCCTCAAAAAAAACTTGGAAATGAGCAAAACTTACTTAATATTGCTATAAAATTTATCCTATTTAGAACAATTCTGATGAAATTTAATGTAGATTTTCTAGAAAATGCAATTGTTCTTAAGATAAAATACATTAAAGTATTTAAGGTGTATCTTTTTAAACAAAGTATTCTCTGTCGCAAGAACACATAATGAAATGTAATAAAGAGAAAATGTGGATTAATATTAATTTTGATTAAATTTTACTTCTCTACATATTGTTAATAGAAATTACATGATTTTTCAAAGACATTTATCCTAGAGCTTGGGGCATGTAAAATTATCACTCAGATAAACTGTGTCTTTATCATATATACAGAATCATCTTAACAAGTGTTAAAGGATATATTTAATTGAAAACTTTTTGAGGGGGTTAATTTTTAAGGAGTGTGAAGAACTTTGTCGAAGCTTAAAATCCTACAATGATACCATCACCACTTCTATAAATGTCTTCTGCCACATTCTTAGGGAAAGATCCTTTAACCATTATTTTTTTACAGTAGGCTTTCCCCAGAAATTTTGGCTATTTATTTATCAAGATTATAATGACACACATTTGGGTCAGTGTAGATATAAATGTAATTGTTAAAAATGTAAAAAAAAAAATTTGACTGTGCCACTTGTGATTTAATTTTCTTGAATATATGATGGAATACTTGCAGGAGAGGGTACAAGAAAGAAAATAAAGTGACATATCTATATTCTGATTTTAATTCTGCCACACACACAAGAAAGACTTTAAACAAATAAAGGGGACTTCCTTGGTGGCTCCGTGGTTAAAAGCCATCTGCCAATGCAAGAGATAGGGTTCGCTCCCTGGTCCCAGAAGATCCCACATGCTGCGGAGCAGCTAAGCCCATGCACCGCAACTATTAAAGCTTCTGCTCCAGAGCCTGGGGACTGCAACTACTGAGCCAGGGTGTGCGCTACTGAAGCCCACGTTCTGCAACAGGAAGAGCCACTGCAACGAGCTTTTTAAGCTCCACATGAACTACAGATGAGCAGAAACTGTTTTTGCATTTAACAAATTAGTGAAATCTCGAGCACAGAGATGTGGGATATGCCGAGTAATTGGTAAAAATGGAATCAAAACAAGTTGATTTCTGGGACATGTTTTATAAACTATTGCTGTTTTTTTTTTAATTTTACTTTCTTGGATTAGAATATTATAATATGAGTAATAGCCAGAAGGCATAATATGCTGTGTCCAGACCCCATGACCACAATTCTGATGAGCCAGACATCCTGGAATGTGAAGTCAAGAGGGCCTTAGGAAGCATCACTACAAAGCTAGGGGAGGGGATGGAATTTCAGTTGAGCTATTTCAAATCCTAAAAGATGATGCTGTGGAAGTGCTGTACTCAATATGCCAGCAAATTTGGAAAAACTTAACAGTGGCCAGAGGACTGGAAAAGGTCAGTTTTCATTCAATCCCAAAGAAAGGCAATGTCAAAGAATGCTCAAACTACTGCACAATTGCACTCATCTCACATGCTAGCAAAGTAATGCTCAAAATTCTCGAAGTCAGGCTTCAGCAGTACATGAATCGTGAACTTCCAGATGTTCAAGCTGGATTTAGAAAAGGCAGAAGAATCAGAGATCAAATTGCCAACATCCTTTAGATCATTGAAAAAGCAAGATAATTCCAGAAAAACATCTATTTCTGCTTTATTGATTATGCCAAAGCCTTTGACTGTGCAGATAACAACAAACTGGAAAATACTTCAAGAGATGGGAATACCAGACCACCTGACCTGCCTCCTGAGAAATCTGGATGCAGGTCAAGAAGTAACAGTTAGAACTGGACATGGAACAACAGACTTGTTGGGGAAGGAGTACATCAAGGCTGTATATTGTCACCCGGCTCATTTAACTTATATACAGAGTACATCATGAGAAATGCTGGACTGCATGAAGCACAAGCTGGATCAAGATTGGGGGGATAAATATCAATAACCTCAGATATGCAGATGATACCAAACTTATGGCAGAAAGTGAAGATGAACTAAAGAGCTTCTTGATGAAAGTGAAACAGGAGAGTGAAAGAGTTGGCTTAAAACTCAACATTCAGAAAACTAAGATCATGGCATCTAGTCTCATCACTTCATGGCAAATAGATGGGGAAACAATGATGGACTATTTTGGGGGGCTCCAAAATCACTGCAGATGGTGATTGCAGCCATGAAATTAAAAGACGCTTGCTCCTTGGGAGAAAAGTTATGACCAACCTAGACAGCATATTAAAAGCAAAGACATTACTTTGCCAACAAAGGTCCATCTAGTCAAAACTATGGTTTTTTCCAGTAGTCATGTATGGATGTGAGAGTTTGACTATAAAGAAAGTTGAGGGCTGAAGAATTGATGCTTTTGAACTGTGGTGTTGGAGAAGACTCTTGAGAGTCCCCTGGACTGCAAGGAGATCCAACCAGTCCATCCTAAAGGAGATCAGTCCTGGGTGTTCATTGGCAGAACAGATGCTGAAGCTGAAACTCCAATACTTTGGCCACCTGATGCAAAGAACTGACTGATCTGAAAAGACCCTGATGCTGGGAAAGATTGAGGGCAGGAGGAGAAGGGAACAACAGAGGATGAGATGGTTGGATGGCATCACTGACTCAATGGACATGAGTTTGAGTAAACTCCAAGAACTGGTGATGGACAGGGAGGCCTGACATGCTGCAGTCCATGCGGTTGCAAAGAGTCGCACACAACTGTGAGACTGAACTGACCTTTGTGCTGATAAAAAGGACACTGGCCACACCATATCATGGAGAGTAAGAAGAGCTTCTCATCTTCCGGGATTGTTATACATATCATGATTTAGTATGTGTACAAAGTAAAGCCTCAGTAACTGTTACCTATCATCATTATTCTCATTACTGCTGACTGGAGATGACCCACTAGTAAGCAATATGTCACTACATATCCTAAACCATGAAATGTTCATAATCTTTGCTATAAGCTGTAAATAAACTGCCATCCCTCAGAAAGTTTTCTTAGGAATTTGAAATATACAAATGTACATATAAAATGTTATTATCAATTCATTTGCACTTCCAAAAGAATTCATACAATATACATATCAATTGATTGTGCATTGGTTGAATCATTATTGTGTATGTTAACAATACAATAGTACACAGCTACTGAACGTCAACCTCTTGAAAGATACTTGAGGATATATGCTAAGTAGAAAAAGCAGACTTCATGAAACAAAATTATACCCAGATTATTTCCATTTATACTAGAAAAAAAATAAGTGATATATTTAGACCCTTGTATACATAATATTAAGTTAAGAAAAAATTCCCCATATAAGGATTGTATAGGTGAAAATTCTGCCAGAATTCTGCAAATGCAGAAATTCTAAAAACAAAGACAGAATCCAATTCTAGAAGGACATGAATTGGAAGTAACAGTACCTGTGGAACCACCACTGGATGAGACCATTGAGGTGACTGTTCAGAAATCATACTGATGTTGTACCCCACAACTTTTCCTCTTGTTACACTGTCCGGTGGCATCTTCCAGGACACATTGAGCGAGTAAGGAGACAGTGCGGAGACTGAAGGCGGCATCACAAATACAGGCGCTGTTAACGACAACAATAGTAACAGCCAAAACAGTGAATGTCACATTAACAGTTTTCAAGCTGAAATCACAAGTCTATCCTATTAAGAATTTCAGAAACATCACATTCCTTACATAATACTCTAATTTTAAAAATCAAAGAATATGCTGGTATGTATATAAAAAACTACTCACTTAAAAAATACATCTTCAAGCATGTTCTCTACCTCACATTACTAACAAAGATATTTTCCATTTACAAAATAAAAATAGGAATTGACCTGTGTTCATAAAGAAAACTAGTAGGTAATGGGGGAGGAAATCATAAATTGTATGAAGTCTTGAAAAGGAAAAACCACAAAACAGATTATGTCTCAGTCCACAAACTTTAGAACAATGCCTGGTGACATATTGGATTTCTTATATACACAAGTATTTCACTGAACTTCTTGGAGAATATTACTCTTTAGAAAGAGGAAAATTGAAAATGTTCTAAATAACCCTAAAGAAATTTGAAAAGTTTTCAATAAATCTTGATAGAAATGTTCAGGGATGTACATACATACATTCTCTACCTACCATCCTTGAGATCTTAATATAGATTTTAAATGTGCTAACCAAAGGTGTATTATCAAAGGACCTCATCACACTTTCATTAGCCAGTGACCCATATGATTATGAGGGTCCAGTATTGCTATTTCATCCATTACTTTTCTTTTCTGACCTTGATTTTCCCCTTCCAGAGTGCCATGGCTCATCACTTGTGCTATCATGGCACTATTATTTGGCCAAGATGGCTGGAAGTCACTTAAGAGATGCTCAAGCACAATGGGCATTTTATTTATGAAATGATTCCCTTGGACATCAAACCTGAAGTTCCCCTTACCCTTCACAATCCTAACATATCCCATTTAAATCGGCACTTGGGTCTTTTTGGATATCTATAGCTTCAAAGCATAGCAAAAGTGTATTTTTTTTTGTTAAGGGCTCATGAAACTTGAAGTGTTTATAATATAAAGAATGAGGTGGAGGATTAAAAATATCTCACTTGCTTTAGTAATGATAGCTTAGAAAAATTAAAACTTTTCACCATCCTTCCTTACCATACTGCTTATAAACACACTTGTGAATTATAAATTTTGATGTCTGGGATTATATTTTCAGGGCCAGTTTAGTACCTGAACTATTTGTTTTAGAAAAAGAAAGAAAAACAAAAACAGATTTATGAAACTGGCAACAGTTATCTTTTTCATTGAACATAAATTATACCAAATTTGGAGCAAGATGGGACATATGGCCAACCCACTTCAGGACTGGAAACCAATTGCTATTTTTGATAAATGTTCCCAAAAGACTATGACTATAGTTTGGTCATTTTCTCCCTTGAGGTAATAGCTAAAACATTAAATTTTCCCTAAAACTTAGGGCAAGAACTTTATGACTTTGAATTATATATGCAACAAATCCAGGTATTCAATATTTCCTTGGCTTATGCAAGTTTATTAACTCTTCCTTTTCCAGTGTAGTTAGTACTGATGACTGAAATTTGAGGTGATAGCTTCATTCAGGTGTTTTCAAAGTAGAGTTCAAAGCACTGATCTTCACCTGATTCTCCCGTTCTTCCTGTGGTCCAGGCAGAAGACACACTCCCAGCCATGTTCGCAGCTAAGACTCTAAACTTGTACTTGGTATAAGGCTCCAAGCCAGTGATGACCGTGCTTGTTTCTGGAGGTTCTAGAGCATTTTCATTGGCTGACTCTGCAGGTGGGTGAGGACTGAGCCAGCCACTGCTCTGAAAAACTTGACTTTCCGCTGACCTTGTTTCTCCACTAGACTTCAGTCTTTTCATATACAGTTCATATCTTATAATTATGCCTAGAAAAGTGAAACAGTGAACAAAGATGACGTATTAGACAAATGGCCTATTTTATTGATGGTGTGAGGTTAAATTATTTGAAGAGTCTTTGCTTTCATTGTTCTGACTCAATTACCTGTCCATTTCCTTGGTAATATAGACGATAGGTACTTCTAAAAAAACAAAAACTCATAGCTACATGAAAGTATGAAATATTACTAAAAAGCATATTCATGGAAAATGAAAAACAAATGGAAAATGCACAAACACAAAATAATTATAACTTATGATAGGTAAATTCAGTATTTTTCAGAATGATTGATTATAATTTCTACTAAGAATGGCTATTTGTTTTTGGAAATTTGATCAATGTGTATATTTTCAAATTTGGGGATTTAAATTTTATTATCTGCTTAATATAAGCCTTATTTACATAAATATTAGAATATTATAGTTTATTTATACCTACTTTAATCAAGCATCTTAAAAATTCCAAGAAAAAAGCTTTTGCCATATATGTACATGATATTAAATTATTAAAAATCTATGAATGTATGCTGGCCTGTATAACCAAAGGCTCAATTATATGAGCACAAAAATTAACTTAATGGAGCTGGCTAGCCTATATACATATTTTTTGTATTATTTCATATCTTTTTCTTGCTTAAAAGAAAATTTACTACTTATGGGTGCCCTAACTTGTGACACAGTCAAATATAATGCATTTCCTAAGTGAGTTTCTAATTAGAAACATCATTTGTGTTATGGCAGATGTCATTAAGAGCAAAGATAATATTAGCCTTTTAGGGGACAATTTAAATGAGTGGAATTTGTTATTAGATTAAGGAAATACATTTATTTTACTAACCAGGACAAATAGTATCTTATATCTTCAGAAACTGTTTCCCAATTACAACATCCTGCAGTTATAAAAACAAAAACAGTTGCCGGAATCTTACTGAAAATTCCAAATATCCAGATTCACCTCCTTCTACCCCAAAATGGGAAATCTAGGCCTTGAATTCCTACCATTTGGTTCTATTGGTGGAGTCCATCCTACGTGAAGCTCTGTGGAGCTGATCTTCCGCACCTTGGGTGGACCCAGCCGTCTGGGAGCTGCCTGGGCCGTGGTCACTGTCAAAGGGGTGCTGTGTAAACAGCCCCCGCTAGTACATGCCTGCAGAGCAAAACGGTACTTCGTGAATGGAAGCAGATTCCAGACGGTGGCGGTGGTCTCGGGGCCTTCATAGGGAGAGCAGGGCTGGACACCATGTAGAGGAGCACAGGACAAAACATATTTCTCAATGGGACCAGAACGATCGGAAGGTGAAGCCCAGGTAAGTGTCACAGAGTCTGAGCTAACAGGACTAACATAACTTAAATTCAAACTTCCCACTGGGGCCCCTGGTTTCGTCCTGTAGGTGACAGCCGCGCTTCGTGTTGAACCATGCACGCTGCTGCTCACGATGTAATAGGAATACGAGGTATATGGCACCAGGGCAGTGTCTAAGAAGTACTGAATACCTGAAATTAAAAGAACAAGAGAAGCAAAAGAAGATTTATATTCCACAAACAGGTGGGGAATCATTTCCAATTGTTTTTCTATTATGTAACATAACTATCAACACATAACCACAACAATCTACTCTTTTGAATAAGAATATGGTTCATATTTTTTAAAACTGAGATAAAGCAAACACTGGTTATTTTTACTGTGTAGTATAATGTAAGAAAAGTGCCTTTTGTAATGATGCATTCTTAGAAGCTTAAACTCTTGTTTTGTTCTTTACATGACACAGTATCCTTTTTATAGCATCCTTGCAGTTCTCTGAAACAGAAATAACTATATTTCTTATTGGAGTAGGAAATGGCAACCCACTCTGGTATTCTTGCCTGGGAAATCCCATGGAGAGAGTAGCCAGTAGGCTACAGTCAATGGGGTCACAAAGAGTTGGACACGACTCAGCACGCATGCACACAAGTTTATATATACTTAATCAGACTTAATTAGATACTGATGCATGAGATCAACAGCAAGCAAACTACTGCGACAGCCATGTCTGTCCCTACCCAACATTTTGACTAGGACCTTTCCTGAATTTATAACCCATGGAAACTAAAATTATAGATGACAATTGTTGCTTTAATCTGCTATTTTGTAGAGACACTTTTTAATTTATCAGCAATGAAGAATTCACACATGAAAGATTTGAAGAGAGAAGGAGGTAGAAAAAGGAGGTACTAATAAAAGAAAAAAAAATTATGGGGAGTGGACACAATCAGACACACGCCTGGAACTTCCCATCCCCTAAGGGACAGACAGTGTATAGCAGGATTCTGAGGCACACAAATGTCTAATCCCTCCTGCTCATGTGTGGGGGAAGGGGAGGAAAGGTTCATCATATAGAGGTCACCCATATTAGAGGGAGGATGTGGCACTATTTAAGTGTTAAAAGAAAAATAGTTCACTGTGTAAAGTGTCATTTTGCTTTGTTTCCTGAGTGATGAGGATGTTGGGTTGAGATCCAGCGAGTGTGTGATTTGACCTTCTATGACTGGGACAAGGTGACGCTCCAAGCTTGGGTGGATCAAAGGTTGGATGGAGAATGTGGGAAACCAATCCCAGTGAGCTCTCAGCAATAGCTGGAGACCACAGGAGGATGAGATAGCAAGGAACTCATGAGGACCCAAGCAAAATAAGGATGAAGGCATGCTCCCTAGCTTCTTGCATCAGATGTCACTAGAGTTACATGAGCATCACCTCTTAAATGAGCCAGCATCCTCTGATGTCTCTGCAAATGCAAAGGGCCAGAGGGAAGCTGTCCCTCCCCCCAGCACCATCATGATGCTTGGGGAAAGGGAATAATTGAAGACTGAATAAGAATAACTTCTACAGACTGAATATAGTATATTGCCCAAGTTCAGATAGTAGGAAGAGAATACACAAGGTGATGCTTTAAGAAGGGGGGCCTTTGAAAAATAATGAGGTCATGATGGTGGAGTCCACAAATGGGATTAGTTATGAAAGAAAAATCCGGAAAAATTCCTTGTTCCTTTCACCATGTCAAGACACAGGGAGGAGCTGGCAGACTGCAAACCCAAAGAGACCCTTCATTACAACCCAACTATGCTGACACCCTGACCTTGAATTCCAGCCTCCAGAACACTGGGAAATAAATTTCTGTGGTTTAGAAGCCACTCTGTCTGTGGTGGAAAATTGGATTAAAGATTTACTGAGCATGGTCCCACCCATTAGAACAAGACCCAGTTTCCCCCTCAGTCAGTCTCTGCCATCAGGAAGCTTCCATAAGCCTCTTATCCTTCTCCATCAGAGGGCAGACAGACTGAAAACCACAATCACAGAAAACTAACCAATCTGATCACACAGACCACAGCCTTGTTTAACTCAATGAAACTATGAGCTATGCTGTGTAGGGCTACCCAAGATGGACAGGTCATGGTGGAGAGTTCTGACAAACCATGGACCACTGGAGAAGGGAATGGCAAACCACTTCAGTATTCTTGCCTTGAGAACCCCATGAACAGTATAAAAAGGGAAAAAGATATGATACTGAAAGATGAACTCCCCAGGTCAGTAGGTGCCCAGTATGCTACCAGAGATTGGTGGAGAAATAACTCCAGAAAGAATGAAGAGATGGAGCCAAAGCAAAAACAACACCCAGTTGTGGATGTTACTGGTGATGGAAGTAAAGCCCAATGTTGTAAAGAGCAATATTGCATAGGAACCTGGAATGTTAGGTCCATGAATCAAGGCAAATTGGAAGTGGTCAAACAGGAGACGGCAAGAGTGACTGTTGACATTTTAGGTATCAGCGAACTAAGATGGACTGGGATGGGTGAATTTAACTCAGATGACCATTACATCTACTACTGTGGGCAAGAATCCCTTAGAAGAAATGGAGTAGCCATCATAGTCAATAAAAGAGTCCAAAATGCAGTACTTGGATGCAATCTCAAAAATGACAGAAGGATCTCTGTTCGTTTCCAAGGCAAACCATTCAATATCACAGTAATCCAAGTCTATGCCCCAACCAGTAATGCTGAAGAAGCTGAAGTTGAACAGTTCTATGAAGACCTACAAGATCTTCTAGAACTAACACCCAAAAAAAGATGTCCTTTTTATTACAGGGGACAGGAATGCAAAAGTAGGAAGTCAAGAAACACCTGGAGTAACAGGCAAATTTGGCCTTGGAGTACTGAACGAAGCAGGGCAAAGGCTAACAAAGTTTTGCCAAGAGAACGCACTGGTCATAGCAAACACCCTCTTCCAACAACACAAGAGAAGACTCTACACATGGACATCACCAGATGGTCAACACCAAAATCAGATTGATTATATTCTTTGCAGCCAAAGATGGAGAAGCTCTATACAGTCAGCAAAAACAAGACTGGGACCTCACTGTGTCTCAGATCATGAACTTCTTATAGCCAAGTTAAGACTTAAATTGAAAAAGTAGGGAAAACCACTAGACCATTCAGGTATGACCTAAATCAAATCCCTTATGACTATACAGTGGAAGTGACAGATAGATTCAAGGGATTAGATCTGATAGAGTGCCTGAAGAACTATGGACAGAGGTTCATGACATTGTACAGGAGGCAGTGATCCAGACTATTCCCAAGAAAAAGAAATGCAAAAAGGCAAAGTGATTGTCTGAGGAGGCCTTACAAACAATTATGAAAAGAAGACAAGTGAAAGGCAAAGGAGAAAAGGAAAGCTATACCCATCTGAATGCAGAGTTCCAAAGAATAGGAAGGAGAGATAAGAAAGCCTTCCTCAGTGATCAATGCAAAGAAATAGAGGAAAAGAATAGAATGGGAAAGACTAGAGATCTCTTCAGGAAAATTAGAGATACCAAGAGAACTTTTCATGCAAAGATGGGCACAATAAAGGAGAGAAATGGTGTGGACCTAACAGAAGGAGAAGATATCAAGAAGAGGTGGCAAGAATACACAGAAGAACTGGACAAAAAAGATCTTCACGACCCAGATAATCACCATGGTGTGATCACTCATCTAGAGCCAGACATCCTGGAATGTGAAGTCAAGTGGGCCTTAGGAAGCATCACTACACACAAAGCTAGAGGAGGTGATGGAATTCCAGTTGAGCTATTTCAAATACAAAAGATGATGCTGTGCAAGTGCTGCACTCAATATGCCAGAAAATTTGGAAAACTCAGCAGTGGCAACAGAATTGGAAAAGGTCAGTTTTCATTCCAATCCTAAAGAAAGGCAATGCCAAAGAGTGCTCAAACCACCGCACAATTGTACTCATCGCACACGCTAGCAAAGTAATGCTCAAAATTCTCCAAGCCAGGTTTCAACAGTATGTGAACCATGAACTTCCAGATGTTCAAGCTGGTTTTAGAAAAGGCAGAGGAACCAGAGGTCAAATTGCCAACATCCACTGGTTCATCAAAAAAGCAAGTGAGTTCCAGAAAAACATCTATTTCTGCTTTTTGACTATGCCAAAGCCTTTGACTTTGTAGATCACAACAAAATGTGGAAAATTCTTCAAGAGATGGGAATACCAGACCACCTGACCTGCCTCCTGAGAAATCTGGATGCAGGTCAAGAAGCAGCAGTTAGAACTGGACATGGAACAACAGACTCGTTTCAAATTGGGAAAGGAGTATGTCAAGGCTGTATATTGTCATCTTGCTTATTTAACTTATATGCAGAGTAAATCACGAGAAATGG
The DNA here is from genome assembly GCF_033118175.1 of Dama dama. Lineage (NCBI taxonomy): Eukaryota > Metazoa > Chordata > Mammalia > Artiodactyla > Cervidae > Dama > Dama dama. The sequence continues at coordinate 17,668,892 of NC_083694.1, forward strand.
TGGACTGGATGAAACACAAGCTGGAATCAAGATTGGCGAGAGAAATATCAATAACCTCAGATATGCAGATGACACCACACTTATGGCAGAACATGAAGAAGAACCACAGAGGATCTTGATGAAAGTGAAAGAGCAGAGTGAGAAAGGTGGCTTAAAGCTCAACATTCAGAAAACTAAGATCATGATATCCGGTCCCATCACTTCATGGCAAACAGATGGGGAAACAGTGGAAACAGTGACAGATTTCATTTTGGGGGGCCCCAAAATTGCTGCAGATGGTGACTATGTTATAAAATTAAAAGACTCTTGCTCCTTGGAAGAAAAGTTATGACCAACCTAGACAGGCATATTAAAAAGCAGAGACATTACTTTGTCATTAGAGGTCCATCTAGTCAAAACTATGGTTTTTTCCAGTAGTCATATATGGATGTGAGAGTTGGACTATAAGAAAGCAGAGTGCCAAAGTATTGATGCTTTTGAACTGTGGTGTTGGAAAAGACTCTTGAGAGGCCCTTGGTCTGCAAGGAGATCCAACCAGTTCATCCTAAAGGAAATCAGTCCTGAATATTCATTGGAAGGACGATGTTGAAGCTGAAACTCCAATACTTTGGCCATCTGATGCAAAGAACCGACTCATTGGAAAATACCCTAATGCTGGGAAAGATTGAAGGCGTGAGAAGAAGGGGATGACAGAGGATGAGTTGGCTGGATAGGATCACTGACTCAATGGACATGAGTTTGAGTAAACTCCGGGAGTTAGTGATGGACAGGGAAGCCTCACGTGCTGCAGTCCACCAGGTCACAAAGAGTTGGACACGACTTAGCAAACTGAACTGAACTGAACGGCCTGTGGTATTTTGTTACAGCAGCCTAAATATACTAAGACAGTGAACATCTATCTGAGTGAAGAGTAATGCTGATACTCTGTTCCATACGTCATTGCAAATTCTTCATGAAAATATATATATTAGACTAGAGTTCAATCAGGTCACAGAACCCACAGTGTAACCTAAACGAGGAAAGTTGAATTCAAAGTATGATTGATTACACAAGGGTGTTACCTACTGAGGAGACCAGAAATCTCTAATGAATGCAGAAGAGAAGAGATGGAAAAGTCACTACTCCCAAGACTGAGGCAGAGCACCCAGGGAAGGAACAGAACCCAGAGAGTTGAGACCTGGGATGAGACCAGACTTTGTTAAAGAAGATGCAGGCATAGCCCACTTGATGGTGAAATTTGCTGAGGTTCCAGGAAGGCAGAACTCCTTTGGTACTTGGTCTCTAGTAATTGAGTTGCTCCACCACAGAACTTACTGGAAAAAAACTTACTGGCAGAGTCCCAAGGAAAGTTGCCCATGATAAGGGGCTGTACCAGAGAATTCACTGGAAAGTCACCATCTACAGTGGTAGGGGAAGATGCCATCTGAGCATCAGCAGAATTTACTGGGACTGCCATGTGCTATCTTCCTGAGTTTACCTTGTAGAACTCATTCTTATGAGGCCAGCATGTAGGGAAGTTGCCCTTTGGGGTCCTCAGGGGAAGCTGCCCATGGCTGCTGCTGTGTGGCTGAACATCACCTTCTGAGAGTAATGCACAGCACAACCAGGAAAAGAAACCTCCAGCTTCCTCAGGATATCTTCCTACAGCCTCTACTGACAGAATTCAACATCATCCCAGTGAGTAAAGGAGAAATGTTTATAGGTTCCATTTCCACTATCACAAAGCAGGCAATGAAGAACAGCTTTGAAAGCAAGAGGGAAGAACTTAATAACTTGCACAAGTATACAGTAAGAAATGTTTTATGAGACACGCCTGTTAGCCAGATTCCTAGCAAACATTTCCTTGGGAAGCCTATAAAATGATGCATTTGCTATTTATAATAGAAAATGTTTAAAGTAGAATTTCTTCATGAGTTATATTATTCTAATATTACATTAATATGATGTTATATAGTTATTTTAAGCAAAAGTGATGAAGCCCAAACAGCAACATGAGGGGAAAAAAAAAAAGGAAATGTAATAGTGCATAGGCTTGTTATGAAAAATAAACTGGGAAAGAAAAAAAAAAAAGAAAAAAGAAAAATAAACTGGAGTACATATTTTCCCTCCCAGAAATTTTCCAAAATGAAATTACTTTTTGCATTAAAATGCTGGAATTGAGAGGCTTTAATATTTGCTCTTTTAAATTTTCTTAATTGGATATACTACACTTATAATAAAAACTTAAGCTAAGCTAAGTCACTTCAGTCGTGTCCGACTCTATGCGACCCCACAAATGGCAGCCCACCAGGCTCCCCCGTCCCTGGGATTCTCCAGGCAAGAACACTGGAGTGGGTTGCCATTTCCTTCTCCAATGCATGAAAGTGAAAAGTGAAAGTGAAGTTGCTTAGTCGTGTCCCATTCAGCGACCCCATGGACTGCAGCCTACCAGGCTCCTCCGTCCATGGGATTTTCCAGGCAAGAGTACTGGAGTGGGGTGCCATTGCCTTCTCCGAATAAAAATTTACATGCACTCAAATCAAAATTAGGTGTTTAGACAAACTACTGCACAAAATCATCAGCAATTTCTCTTTAGAGATGCACTGGGTCATGATCTTGACTGATCCCACCCCCATGAGTGGCATCACGCACTAGGGCTACACGGAACTCTTCAAGTTTCCTGAATTAACCCTATTTTTTTCACCCTGCATGCCTTGTCATATACAACTTCTTCCATGAGACTAATTCTTCCTCTACTGCAGTGTCTGCATAATTCAGCTCATGTCACCTGCTTTTCAGAAATTTACAGTGGTTTTCAATCACTGTCTTTGCCCTTACAAGCATGGTTGCTTTTTATTCCTCCTCTGCTTATAAGATACTTATACATTCTCTAAGATACTTAAAGTATACTTATATACATACTTATATAAGATACTTATACATTCTTCACTTATAAGATACTTAGAAATATTCTAAAAATATTTAATACTATTTTGAGTCAATTCTAGTTCAATATTTAATACACTACATTGTAATTTTGGTTTATTTATCTATGTCTCTTTTCAATAATGTGAACTATTCCTTCCAGCCTTGTATTTCTAGTCATTGATACTATTGCTGGTATGCAGTAAGCAAAGAACAAAGTATAATTGAATGAACAAGCCTTCATATATATATGAACTATTTTTTTCTAGGAAGTAGTATTAAAAAGCCTTATAATAAAGACTCTTGATTTTCATCTTCTGTTCTGTTTTCCACCTTATCCCCTGCGTATATTTTCTGGGTTTGTTTGGTTGGTTGGTTGATTTCTCTCAGGAGTAACTGAATTCTCTTCCACTTATTACATTGATCCCTTGATATAGTGGGGAATAATAAATGATAAAGATGTTAAAGGTAGAAATGAAATCCTAGAGTTCACTAAGATACAGTGTTGTCTAAAACTCTCCATTTAAACTATGTTAATGTCCCTAGTGATGTAGGCGATGGTCACATGCAGAAATAATCTTCCTCTAGTTTCCCTGTGGAAACATTACCCTAGAGTAACAATTAAGGACTATTCGCCCCACTCATGGTGTCCCGAAGGAGGAAAGATTTAATTGATTGTGAATTCGGGAGGGAAAAAAAAACAAAGTATGCTTAATCAACTCATTGATTTCTTTTTTTTCTTTTCTAATCTGTCTTCCTGTAGGACAGAAGTTATAGTCTCCAATCTGGCTTCTCTTGGTAATAAAGAAGACTTTTATTTTTTATTTCCATCTTATAGATGGAATTCTTATGTCTAGTTTGCCTTTAGTTTGAAATTCAAGTAGGAAAAAATGATTTAATAACTGCCACCTAAAACTTTAGTACAATCAAAAGCATGCTATGTCCTATGAGAGCTGTTCTCTTCACCCCTGCATGCTAAGTTGGTTCAGTCATGTCTGACTCTTTGCAACCCCAAGGACTGTAGCCCACCAGGCTCCTCTGTGCATGGGATTCTCCAGGCAAAAATACTGGAGTGGGCTGCCATGCCCTCCTCCAGGGGATCTTCCCTACCCAGGGAACAAACCCATGTCTCTTATGTGTCCTGCATTGGCAGGCAGGTTCTTTACCACTAGCGCCACCTGGGAAGCCCTCCCTTCTTCACTATGGCACATAAAATACCAGTGGGCAACCCTGATTGATGCTGCAGGGGAGATAAATAATATTAAAAGTGCTGATTATGTACAATTCCCAATGTACTAACTTTATCCCTACATCTCTCCCTTCTACTCTTGAAAACTAATGAGGATGCAAAAACAAGTGAAATGTTACTTAGGGAAATCACTGACTATACCTTAAAAAATCACTGACTATTCCTTTAAAAAAATTATTTATAAACTTTAAAATGATTTCATCTTTATTAGCAGGTGTTATTTAGAACTAATAATTTCCAAGTTCTAAAGATGAACATATCAGTGTGTTATGATCTTAGGGTGGCAACTACCACTCTGGAGAATCCCACAGTGCATCAGGCCAGCTAGGAAAAGTTTTATTCTAACAAGGAATTCTATAATAGTCTCAACCAAATGGCCAGACTTGCTTGGAAGACGACACTATTAATTTTCTTTGAAAAGTTCAGTGATTCTCCACCTATAATTCCAAATGCCTTTATTTAACCCAAAGATTTGTGTTCATCCGACTGAATATAAGTACTGTTTCCTCTTCATATTACACGTGCTATCCACACACTGGAAACGGAGTGATAAACATGAGGGTCTTATTAGAAAGATACAATGTGCTGACAACATTAACCAATTGTTGTCGCTGTTCAAATGCCATCAGGCAGATAATTTTCACATCATTAATTATAGTCATTGTCAAGAAATGCCAGAAGCAGCATTTTTTAATGAAAGATAAGGATTTAAGAAATAATACCTTGTTTAATGGGATTACATAAATGTCTGATTAGTCAATAAGCACACATTATATTAAACAAAACTGTTATTTAGATTCTATATTGGTGCAATCATGTAAAAGAGCCAGAGTGTGGTGTTCACATGCAATGTTCTATAAAATATTGATATATGGAAAACAGAGTGACCCTAATTCAAAACTGCAGAATTAATCCAACCAGTGGCACTGTCATCTTCTAAGTCACTTTTAATATTAGTATAAGCCTCTCTCCTCCTATCACAAAAGCTTAAGTTTCAGGACACCTGGATCATGCTGATATTTGGAAGAAAATAAACATCCAGTAGCAGGTTTTTAGGATGCTCTGCCAACATGGCAGATGTAGACAGATGTTCATTTCCGTTTGCAATCTGCATCGTGAAGTCAGAATTTCCATTAACTTCAAAGAAGACTTGGAATAAGAAGCTACACTTAGAGATAACACAAAGTACTGGGTGTAATAATGTAAGTCATACCGAACTGGGTGCAAAGTGTAGCCGACTGCAATATATATAAGATAAAAATGTATGCTATGCAAAAGTTGTAATGCCAATCTATATGTCAAAACAAGGTATCTTCCTAATCATTTTGGGGAAGATTGTGGAACTTCAGTGTTTCTTTATACTTTTCTAACTAATTATGCATGTTAAACAAGAATTTGGAAAATTGGGTCTTATATAAAGAGAATGAAATAGCAACCTGAATTGGAATAAATGTTTCAGTATCACTTAAAACTAATTTCCTAAAATAGCTTGTAGCTAAACATAATGGAAGCAAACCTCAGAGAAGACAGAGTTAGAAGAATGTAAAAATCTCTAAGTCTTCTTTCTGCTTTTAGGGAAACAGTATCTAAAATATCTGAGTATAATTTTTTAAAGATAATGGGTCTCTATAGTTTGATTTCTACAAGATCCTTTAAAATTCATACAAGTTACAGGTGCAAAGATAATCTTCATGGTTTGTTCATATCCTTCCCCTCTCAATTTCATTTCAGTGTTGCTGGGTTCTACCTCTGTGAAAATGGCAATGTATGCATAAATTTAAGCTATTTGCTTTCAAGTTAACACTCTCTTTTCCCTTTTAGAGAAGTTTACTTTTCAACCTGATAATTTAAAATTTGAAATGCTTATAGGAGAAATATTTGATAAATTTTCTATAATCCTTATACACAGAGAAAACTACACATCAGTTTGTTGTATTTTATGTTTTTAATTAAATGTATATAATTGACAGGTTATTTTTCATATCTTTTGGTTATCAATAGATCACAATATGTTACTCTGAAAAACATGCCTCTGCCTCTAGACTGAAGGGTATAATTGATGTTTGATTTTACTACTGAATTAACCTATTGGGTTGGCTTAAAGGCTCATTTAGTTTTTTCTATAAGATCTTAACCCAATACCTTAAACAGTATGTCATGGACATTTTCTGTTCACTGATAAGTAAACTAAGACAGCATTTTATAGGTAACCATATTCTACAATTTACTTAATAATGTACCAGATTCTGTCATGCCATGTACCATAATTTATTGAAAGTTTTCTGAGTGTCTGATTTTTCCTAATATTTTGCTACTACAGATAGTGGAGCTTTGGAAGTATTTTGTGATTTGCTATCTACTTATGATTTCATTTGAAATAAATTTTCTAAAGTAGGTTTGCTGAGTCAAATGGTTTACAAAAGAGTAAGGATTCTTACATATTTTAACAAGTTGTCCCACATGAAAAGTCATACCAGCGAACTCACACAGATAGCCCAGCAGTTTATGTAAGTTCTAGCTTCTCCATAACCTCATTAGTGCTGTAAAGGGTATTTTTTTTTCATCTTTGAGGCTTTGATAAGCATTCATGACTTATCAAATAATAAGCATCTCATTTTCACTGGGTTTCTTTGACTACTGTGAGATCTGTGATTCTCTCTCCGCTGAAACACTCCCTGCTAAACAACAGCATTTCTCCTCAATGTCAAGGAACTTAACTAATGTATCAATTCTCAGAATATTTTATCTTTCCAACACCAAAGCTTGAGACTCACTGTATGGGTATTGATCTTCAACTGTGTAGATTTCAAAACCGTCCCTGAATAAACTGTAAGTAAGCTGGTGGGCATTTGGAGAATCAGGTGGACTCCAGGAGAGATTGATAGCAGAAGAACTTTGAACTTGTCCTCTGGGTGGAGGTTGCTGGGATGGAGCTAAATTACAATGAAGAGAGCATGTATTAGCAAAGGCAATCAATAATGACACAAGTAAACTGAAGTAACATACCCAGCAGAGAGGTCTTTCTGATTCAAGATTACTTTATCAAGAAGACATGTGGTTTACCAAGACATTAATAAACAAAGGGCATACATCATGTGTTCTCTAAAACAAAGCTTTTTATCTATAAATATAAAACACATTTGTAGGTCAACACAGCTGACATAAATATGGTTGGGGAAAAACCACAAAAGTTTACATTAAGCACTTACTTTTACTGAAGCATCGTTGACGTATTCATTTCAGATGTATAACATAGTTATTTGATGCTTGTTTATATTATGTACCATATAGAGTTATTACAGTATTATTAACTATATCCCCTTTGTTGTACATTACATCCCCGTGACTTATTTTGTAATAAGAAGTTTGTACATATTAACCCCCTTCATCTATTTCACCCATTCCCTTACCTTTACCCCCACCCTACTCCTTTGGCAGCCACTAGTTTATTCTGTGTCTGTTAGTCTGTATCAGCTTTATTTGTTCATTTTTTAAGATTCCTCATATAAATGGAAACATACAGTATTTGTCTTACTCTTCTTTCTTTGAATTTTTTTGAGAAATCATCCAAAGATGCATATTTATTTTCTACTTAATTAACTTAAAAGTTGGCGTAAATTATATTGAAACTTGAAATTTAAGTCATATAATTTTTAGACTTTTAAGAGAAAGCTTTCCATTCCATTAAGCACAATGTCTCATCAAGCTCCACAGAGCACAGTGTGAAAGAATAAAAGTTAGTGATACAAATAGCTATGGATGCTAAGGATGTTAGTCTAAACATTAGCAAGAAACAATTTAAATGTACTACATGAACACACAAAGTACCTGTTAGAGGTGCCATGACTGCTTTTAACACCTGTTAAAAATGCTGGGATCGTAACATAGAAAACAGCTTACGGTTACCAAAGGGGAAAGCAGGGGGCAGTGGGGCGTTAAGGGATAAATTGTGAGTTTAAGATTAAAAGATACATACTACTATATATAAAACAGATAACAAGGACCTATTGCTTAGCACAGGAAACTATATTCAGTATCTTGTAATAATCTATAATGGGAAAAATCTGAAAAATAATAAACACCCACACATATATATATAACTGAATCATTTTGTTGTACACCTGAAACTAACACAACATTGTAACAACTATACTTCAATTTAAAAATGCTGTGATTGTTAGAGATTATATGATTGCTTCCATTAGGAATGTAACAGCATTCATCTCATGATTTTAGTGATATCTTTATAGTATATAAATATATTTTATGAACACTTTGTTTCTTATCACTGTGTATTTTTTCTTAGTCTCTGTATTTTGAAGAGTAGTTTCTACATTTTTCTCCAGAATATAAAAAGGTGAAGGAGAAAAAACAATATCTAGCTATATTTCAAGGGCAATCAACCACCAGTTTATTTATCCCTTTCTGGTTTAAGATACATAAGCCTTCATCCATTAGGGAAGCATAACCTAATTAGATTTTCTCATTAAAGAAGATAACAAAGTCACACGTTACCATTATTTTATTTTTAAAACCATTACTTTTTCTGTTGAAAAAAACTAAATCATGAATCAAATAATTATCAGTATTTTTATATGAAATATCTACAGTCACTAGGTGATAATCAATGTTTCAGAAGACAAGAGTGCACTCACATGATTTAATAAAGATCTAAAACTATTTTCAAATGGGTGGGCAGAGGGTAAAGAAATTAAAAGGCATGGAGCAGTACTCTGGGAAGTTACAGCAAAGCTCTTTTACTCTTTATGTCATGGGCCAAGACCAACCCCAGGTTCAGTGATTCACTAGAAACTCATTCACTCATCTTAAGTCCCACCCTTGGGTAAGATTTATTACAGAGGAAGGATACAGATTACAGTCAACATAGGGTAAAGGCACACAGGGGAAGTCTGGGGGAAGCCAAGCACAAGCTTCCTGTCACACAGGATGTGTTTAATTCCCCCAGGAAGACATGAACACACACATGAAATGTTGCCAACCAGGGAAGTTGATTAGAAACTCCGCACCCAGGGTTCATACAGAAACCGTTTGTGATAGGCAGCTTCCATCTCCCACATACCATAATTTCAGACTCCCAGAAGGAAAGCAGGTGTTAAGCAAAAACCATGTCATTTATGCAAAATTTAAGGGAGAGTGAGCCACTTGGCAATTCTGAGGATGGTGGGAAATGTTAAAAATCCAAGTTCCCAGATGGCCGCCAAATGCCAACTTTGTAAGCAAATCTTTCTGAAGATAAGCATTCAAGCCTGCTATGTCAGCTTTTCCTACACTTCTACCCAGCTCAAAGGGGCACAGCTCTCAGGGACACAGAGGGATGTGAGAAGAGCATCATTTGACCCCTCAGTGAAGGGCAGCACCAGCTCAAGGCCACTCCTATACCCAGTCAGGGGGCTAGGGATTAAATATTCTGACTCCCCTTTCTCCCAGCCCTCTTCCAGATGACTGGAAGGTTCCTACTTGTAGCTGAAGCCAACTGAAAGTCATGGAGCAAGGGAACCTGCTGATACGGACCACCAAATCTTAGGGGACCGAGTACAGTTAGAGGTATAGAGTAGCAATGTTAAGTCATCCTACACACCAGGCAAGGACTCCCAAAGAGCTATTACTAATTCATTGGTACTCATATACTCCACTTTAAAGCCATGCTACAGACGAATAATAACATTCTAAGAAAGTATATCAAGACCACTGAATTTGAAATGTGTAAAATTCCATATCTTATACATAGGCTCCCTAAAGACAGTGTCTCCAGACCTATAGTAGATGATATTGATGTCATATTTTTGAGGAAAAATATTCAACATAGATACATTGTCATTCTTCCTCTTTTATCTATTTTGTGGTGGTTGTGGGGGGGGGGGGTTCATTGTTATGTTGGGCTTCCCTGGTAGCTCAGCTGGTAAAGAATCTGCCTGCAATGCAGGAGATTCCTGTTTGATTCCTGGGTTGGGAAGATCCCCTGGAAAAGGGAACATCTACTCAATCCAGTATTCTGGCCTGGAGAATTCCATGAACTCTAAAGTCCATGGGGTTGCAAAGAGTTGGACACGACTGAGCAACTTTCACTAGCACTTTTCACATTGTTATGCTAAAATTCCAACTGTCTGTATACCTATTTAGATATAGGACTAGAGTATTAACAATCTCAAAATGACACACCAAAAGAGAATTATTTCCAAAGAGCACCTTATATATTTTAATTCAAAGACATGCCATATTTTAATACAGTCACTTTGGTTGGTTTAATACTGACAGCACATCTGAACTTTCAGTGAATTTAATTTAAGGCTCTAAATCCAATTTTTCTTGGTGGAACTTCAAAAACTCATAAACTGTCTCATCTACAGTACTCTCAGAGAGCCTTGTAATCCATGGCAACATAATATTTTTTAGAGACTATTAGTGATTACATCTAAAACTCTGCATGCTCTCAGGAACACAAAAGATTTCAGAGTTAGAGCAATCAAAACTGACCTTCAGACTATTTTCTAAGATAGCAAAACACTATCTTAGTGTTTTGTGGGATGACTGAAACAAAGATATTTCAGTTCCATGTCAAAGGGTGTAGAAAATGATTTGCATTGCATGAAAATTTCCTTGGCAATATACACAATCACACACATATATATACACCTGGGCTCTTTCAAATGTTTAAATTTCATTACTTTTTAGGACCATCTCTAACAACAATCTTGTCTGACTTCACAGTATAAATGAACAGTGCTTGTTGGACATTTAAATGAGAATTTTCAAAGACCTGAGGTTTAGATAGTTCAATACCACTCTAAGAAAAATTATTTGGAAATCCTGGGCATGAGATGACTTAAACCCACTTTTATGTGCTGAAAGTAGGATTCTAAGAAAATGATCATACACTCATTAATCAAAATAGCAAAGAATGTCATTTGTATATAGACTCTCTTTTAAGGAAGGAAAGTATAATATTGTGACTACATCTATCAGTTGGGGACTATATCCCAGCTTTGGGACTTTGGTAACTGTATGATTATAGCCAAATTTTAGTCGGATGCTCTGCACCTTTCCTCATTTATAATAAGAACATAATAATTTCTACCTCTGAGGGCCAAAGCAACTATTATAAATATGTTCTAAAAATTAAAGGAAACTATGGTAATTATAAAGCCTCTTGATGAAAGTGAAAGAGGAGAGTGAAAAAGTTGGCTTAAAGCTTAACATTCAGAAAACTAAGATCATGGCATCTGGTCCCATCACCTCATGGGAAATAGATGGGGAGACAGTGGAAACAGTGTCAGACTTTATTTTGGGGGGCTCCAAAATCACTGCAGATGGTGACTGCAGCCATGAAATTAAAAGATGCTTACTCCTTGGAAGGAAAGTTATGACCAACCTAGATAGCATATTAAAAAGCAGAGATATTACTTTGCCAACAAAGGTCCATCTAGTCAAGGCTATGGTTTTTCCAGTGGTCACGTATGGATGTGAGAGTTGGACTATAAAGAAAGCTGAGCCCCGAAGAATTGACGCTTTTGGACTGTGGTGTTGGAGAAGACTCTTGAGAGTCCCTTGGACTGCAAGGAGACCCAACCAGTCCATCCTAAAGGAGGTTTAGTCCTGGGTGTTCATTGGAAGGATTGATGCTGAAGCTGAACCTCCAGTACTTTGACCACCTCACGCGAAGAGTTGACTCATTGGAAAAGACCCTGATGCTGGAAGGGATTGGGGGCAGGAGAAGAAGGGGACAACAGAGGATGAGATGGCTGGATGGTAACACCAACTCGATGGGCATGAGTTTGAGTAAACTCCAGGAGTTGGTAATGGACAGGGAGGCCTGGCGTGCTGTGATTCATGGGGTTGCAAAGAGTTGGACACGACTGAGTGACTGAATTGAACTGAACTGAACTGATGATAATCATGTTTCAATAAAAAGGAAATTTCAATAGAGAAACAGAATGCATAAAAACACCAAAACCCAGATGAACAACTGAACTATAACTGAAATGGAAAGTTCTCTAAAGAGGGCTCAGTGGCAGATTTGAAACGAAAGAAGAAAAAAATCAGAAGAAAAAGAGGAAAAAAGGCTTCTATGGTCCTCCAGTGGGTAAGACTCCATGTTCCAATGCAGGAGGCCCAGGTTTGATTCTTGGTCAAAGAACTAAACCCCACATGCCACAACTGAGAGCTTGCATCTCACAACTAATGATCCCATGTGCTGCAAAAGAGACTGAAGATCCTATATGCTGCAACTAATACCCAGCAAGACAAATAAATATTAACACAAGACTCAGTAAACTTGACATAAAGCAACAAACAGAACTTAAAATATACACCAATATGACTTATCCAATTCAAATAACAAAGAAAAAAATGAACAAAAGTGAAAAGAGCCTCAGAGACCTGAGAGAAAATGTTAGATATACCATGGGCCAGTTTATGTGCAATAGGAATGAACCACAAAAGAGAGAAAAGACACAGAAAGGAGAAAAAAGATTTGAAGAAATATTGGCTCAAACTTTTCAAATTCCATGTAAAACACTTATCTCCAGTTCCAAAAAGCATAATGAATCCAAGCAGGATACACACAAAGTGATTCAGACCTCAACACAGCACAATCAAACCTGAGAAAGACAAAGATGAAATCTTGAAAGCAGCAAGAGAAAAATGATTCATACACAACCAAAGGAAAATACAACTAAAGGCTTACAGAAACAATGGAAGCCAGAATGTAGTAAAATGACATATTTAAGGTCCTAAAAGCAAAAAAAAAGTTGGTACCAAGAATTCTCTATCTAGAACAAACTACTCATCAAAAATAAGATAAAATAAAGGTATTCTCCAGCATTTTTTTAAAAAACTAAGAAAATTCATTGTTAGCAATTTGGCCCTACAAAACCTAGAAATACTGGATACAGATTGAAAATAATAAAGCAATCCATCAAGCTAAAAGGAAATGATAAAGAGAGTATATTGAATCATGTGAAGATAGAAAAAAAACACAGGAAGTAGTACATATGTGTGTAAATTATGTGGATAAATATTGAAGTTGGTTCTAATTTCAAGACTAAAGCTACAGTAATCAAAACAACATGGCATAAGAAGAGACAAAAGGATAAATGGACTAGGAGAGAGAACTTAGTATGATCAACTGACTTGCTTACATGGTAATATATAAATAACAAAATTTACCATTTTAGCCATGTTTAGAGTATGTGTTAGAGGTATTAAGTACATTTAGAATGTTGTGTAACCACTCTGCTATTCATTTCTAACACTTTTAAATTATCCTAAACAGAAACTTTATACCCATTAAACAACTTTTCATTCCCCTTGTACAGCCTCTTTACTTTCGATACGTATATCATGTGTGTGCTCAGTCATGTCCGGCTTTGTAGCCTCCTGGGCTGTAGCCCGCCAGGCTCCTCTGTCCATAGGACTCTCCAGGCAAGAACACTGGAGTGGGTTGCCATGTCCTCCTCCAGGGGATCTTCCCAACCCAGGGATTGAACCCACATCTCTGGTGTCTCCTGCATTGGCAGATGGGTTTTTTACCAGTAGCGCCACCTGGGAAGCCCTGTGTATGTGTATGAATTTGCCTATTCTAGGTATCTCATATAAATGCAATTATGTAGTACATTTTTTTTTCCACTTATTCTGCTTAGCATAATGTTTTCAAAGTTTAACCATGTTGTGCATGCTCAGTCACTAGTTGTGTTTGACTCTTTGTGACCCCATGGACTGTAGAGCCCGCCAGGCTCCTCTGTCCCTGGGAACCATATTATAATAAATATTAGCATTTCATTCATTTTTATGGATGAAAGATATTCAATTGTGTGTATATATCACATTTTTCTTATATACTTATCTTTTGGTGGACACTTCAGTTTTTTCTGCCTTTTGAGTATTGTGACTATTGTTACATAAATACTGGTACACATATATCTGCTTAAGTTACTGCTTTTAATTCTTAAGAGTATTTACCTAAGGGGAGAAATTGCTAGATTATATAGTAATTCTGTGTTTAACATTTTAGGAAGCATCAAACTATTTTCCACAATGACTGTACCATTTTACAGACCCACCAGCAATGCTAACTGTACCAATTTCTCTGTAGCCTTGCCAAACTTGTTATTTTACCTATGTTGAGATGGGGCATCTAAGTGAGTATAAAGTGGTATCTCATTGTGGCTTTGGTTTGCTTTCCCTCATAAGCAATGATATCGAGTATCTTTTCAAGTGTTTATTTACTATATGTATATTTTCTTTCAAAAATGCCCATTCAAATCATTTGTCCTTTTTTAAATTAAATTCTTCGGTTTTTGTTGTTGAGCTATAGTTCTTTAAACATTCTAGATACTAATCCCCTATCAGATATTGATTTATATTATTTTCTCCCATTTTGTGAGTTGTCTTTTCACTCTCTTAATAGTGTATTTTGATGTCAAAATTTTGAATTTTGAAGAACTCAGATTTATCTTTTTCCTGTTTTTTTTCTATGACTTTTGTGTCATATCAAGGAAAACCTTACCAAATCTAAACTGATGAAGTTTTATCTTATGTTTCTCATATGGCTTTGGCTCTTAAGTTTAGGTCTTTGATCTACCATAAGTTAATTTTTATATATATGGTGAAAGGTACATGTTCAATTTCAATCTTTTGCATGTGAATAAGTTTCCCCAATATTATTTATTCAAAAGACTGCTCTTTATTCATTAAATGGTCTAAACACCCTTGTTTAAATCAACTGACCAGTATATAAGGGTTTATCTATGGGTCCACTAATCTATTTCTTTGGTCTATATATTTATATTTATGCCATTACATTATTTTGATTACTGTAGATTTCTCATTATTTTGAAATCAGGAACTGTAAGTCCTCCAACATGAAAAGATATCCCAATTGTCTTCTTTTCCAAGATTGTTTTAGCCTTGAGATTTCATTTTAATTTAAGATGGGTTTTCCTATTGTTGCAAAAAAAATGCCATTGGGATTTTGATAGGAATTTGACTGACTCTGTAGACTGCTGGTGGTCTTGACATTTTAACGATATTAAATCTCCCAATCCACAATATGGAATGTCTTTCAATAATTTATGCCTTATTTAATTTTTTAGGAATGTTTTTATAGTTTTCAAGTGTTCAAGTCTTTCTTCTTAAATTTATTACTAAGAATTGTATTCACTGTGATGCCACTGTAAACAGAATTGCTTTCTTAATTTCATTTTCTTTTGTTCATTGCTAGAAACACAACTGCTTTTAGGTATTGATCTTGTATCATGCAACTTTGCTGAATTTGTTTATTAGCTCTAGTAGCTTTCTTGTGGATGCTTTGGGATTTTCTCTATATAGGATTATGTCATCTGCAAGCAGAGACAGCTTTACTTCTTTCAAATTTGGATGTCTTTTTATTTCTTTTTCTTGTCTATTTGTTCTGGTTAGAACTTCTAGTATAATGTTGCATAACAGCCACAAAAGTGGGCATCCTTGTAATATGCTTGATCTGAGTGGAAAAGCTATTAGTATTTTAATACAATACTATTGAATACCATTAATACTATTAAATACAATACTAATACATCAACATTCTGGGAATCAATGAACTAAAATGGGCTGGAATGGGTGAATTTAACTCAGGTGACCATTCTATCTACTACTGTGGGCAGGAATCCCTTAGAAGAAATGGAGTAGCCATCACAGTCAACAAGAGAGTCCAAAATGCAGTACTTGGATGCAATCCCAAAAACAACAGAATGATCTCTGTTTGTTTCCAAGGCAAACCATTCAATATCATCGTAATCCAAGCCTATGTCCCGACCAGTAATGCTGAAGAAGCTGAACGGCTCTTTGAAGACTACAAGACATTTTAGAACTAACACCCAAAAAATATGTCTTTTTCATTATAGGGGACTGGAATGCAAAAGTAGGAAGTCAAGAAATACCTGGAGTAACAGGCAAATTTGGCCTTGGAGTACAGAATGCAGCAGGGCAAAGGCTAATAGAGTTTTGCCAAGAGAAGGCACTGGTCATAGAAAACACCCTCTTCCAAAAACACAAGAAAAGACTCTACACATGGACATCACCAGATGGCCAACACCGAAATCAGATTGATTATATTCTTTGCAGCCAAAGATGGAGAAGCTAACGCATATATATGGAATTTTAAAAGATGGTAACGATAACCCTATATGCAGGACAGAAAAAGAGACACAGATGTATAGAACAGACTTTTGGACTCTGTGGGAGAAGGCGAGGGTGGGATGATCTGAGAGAATAGCATTGAAACATGTATATTATCAAGTGTGAAACAGATCGCCAGCCCAGGTTGGATGCATGAGACAAGTGCTCAGAGCTGGTGCACTGGGATGACCCAGAGGGATGGGATGTGGAGGGAGGTGGGAGGGGGGATCAGGATGGGGAACACATGTAAATCCATGGCTGATTCATGTCAATGTATGGCAAAAACCACTACAATATTGTAAAGTAATTAGCCTCCAACTAATAAAAATAAATGAAAAACAAAGCAAACAAACAAACAAAAAAAAAAGATGAAGAAGCTCTATACAGTCAGCAAAAACAAGACCAGGAGCAGACTGTGGCTCAGATCATGAACTCCTTCTTGGAAAATTCAGACTTAAATTGAAGAAAGTGGGGAAAAGCACTAAACCACTCAGGTACGACCTAAATCATTTCCCTTATGATTATACAGTGGAAGTGAGAAATATATCTAAGCGACTAGATCTGATAGAGTGCCTGATGAATTATGGACAGAGATTCATGACATTGTACAGGAGACAGGGATCGAGACCATCCCCAAGAAAAAGAAATACAAAAAAGCAAAATGGCTGTCTGAGGAGGTCTTACAATTAGCTGTGAAAAGAAGAGAAGCAAAAAGCAAAGGAGGAAAGGAAAGAATTAAGCACCTGAATGCAGAATTCTAAAGAATAGCAAGGAGAGATAAGAAAGTCTTCCTCAGTGATCACTGCAAAGAAATAGAGGAAAACAATAGAATGGGAAAGACTAGAGATCTCAAGAAAATTAGAGATACCAAGGAACATTTCACGCAAAGATGGGTTCAATAAAAGACAGAAATGGTATGGCCTTGACAGAAGCAGAAGATATTAAGAAGAGGTGGCAAGAATACACAGAGAACTGTACAAAAAAGATCTTCATGACCCAGTTAATCATGACAGTGTGATCACTCACCTAGAGCCAGACATCCTGGAATATGAAGTCAAGTGGGCCTTAGGAAGCAACACTACAAACAAAGGTAGTGGAGGTGATGAAATTCCAGTTGAGCTATTTCAAATCCTAAAAGATGATTCTGTGAAAGTGCTACGTTCAATATGTCAGCAAATTTGGAAAACTCAGGACTGGCCACAGGACTGGAAAAGATCAGTTTTCATTCCAATCACAAAGAAAGGCAATGCCAAAGAATGCTCAAACTACCGCACAATTGCACTCATCTCACACACTAGCAAAGTAATGCTCAAAATTCTCCAAGCCAGGCTTCAGCAATATGTGAACTGTGAATGTCCAGGTGTACAAGCTGGCTTTAGAAAAGGCAGAGGAACTAGAGGTCAAATTGCCAATATCCGCTGGATCATTGAAAAAGCAAGAGAATTCCAGAAAAACATCTGTTTCTGCTTTATTGACTGCCAAAGCCTTTGACTGTGTGGATCACAACAAGCTGTGGAAAATTCTGAAAGAGATGGGAATACCAGACCACCTGACCTGCCTCTTGAGAAACCTATATGCAGGTCAGGAAGCAACAGTTAGAACTGGACATGGAACAACAGACTGGTTCCAAATAGGAAAAGGAGTACGTCAAGGCTGTATATTGTCACCCTGCTTATTTAACTTACATGCAGAGTACATCATGAGAAACGCTGGGCTGGAAGAAGCACAAGCTGGACTCAAGATTGCCAGGAGAAATATCAATAACCTCAGATATGCAGATGACACCACCTTTATGGCAGAAAGTGAAGAACTAAAGAACCTCTTGATGAAAGTGAAAGAGGAGAGTGAAAAAGTTGGCTTAAAGCTCAACATTCAGAAAACTAAGATCATGACATTCGGTCCCATCACTTCATGGCAAATAGATGGGGAAACAGTGGAAACAGTGGCTGACTTTAATTTTGGGGCTGCAAAATCACTGCAGATGGTGATTGCAGCCATGAAATTAAAAGACGCTTACTCCTTGGAAGGAAAGTTATGACCAACCTATACAGCATATTTAAAAGCAGAGACATTACTTGGCCAACAAAGGTCCAGGCTATGGTTTTTCCAGTGGTCATGTATGGATGTGAGAGTTGGACTATAAAGAAAGCTGAGCCCCGAAGAATTGATGCTTTTGGACTGTGGTGTTGGAGAAGACTCTTGAGAGTTCCTTGGACTGCAAGGAGATCCAACCAGTCCATCCTAAAGGAGATCAGTCCTGGGTGTTCATTGGAAGGACTGATGCTGAAGCTGAAACTCCAGTACTTTGGCCACCTGATGCGAAGAGTTGATTCATTGGAAAAGACCCTGATGCTGGGAGGGATTGGGGGCAGGAGGAAAAGGGGGCAACAGAGGATGAGATGGTTGGATGGCATCACCGACTCAATGGACATGGGTTTGGTTAAACTCTAGGAGTTGGTGATGGACAGGGAGGCCTGGCATGCTGCAGTTCATGGAGTCACAAAGAGTCGGACACAATTGAGCAACTGAACTGAACTGAATTATATGAATATGAGTATAATGTTAGCCATTGGGTCAGTTGATTTTTTGCCTATACACATGGATAGCTTAATAAGGAAAGGTTATAATCATTTTAAAAGTATGCTAATGGAACATTTGAATATCCATGTTTCAAAAAATAAAAATGAAATAAAGAAGAAAGATGCTAATCATAGACCTAATATGAAAGCTAAAAAAACAAAATTTCATATGATAATACAGGATAAAATCTCTGTTGCACTGGGTCAAGAAAAATTTCTTAGATAAAATGCAAAAAGTTATGATCCAACAAAAAATATTAACTTTGGTAAATTACACTTCATCACAATTAAAAGCTCTTGGATTTAAAAACATACCATTAACAAAATTTTAAATATAGTTCACAAAATGGGAGGAAATCTTTACAATTTGTATCTCAAGTATATAAAGAATTCTTTAACTCAGTAAGATAAGCAACTCAATTAAAACATGGGCAAAAGACATAAAAAACATTTACCAAGGAAAACACAGGAATAGTAAATAAAAACATGAAAAGGTACTCAAAAGCATTCGTCAGTACAAAAAAAAAACCAAATTAAAAACTACAGTGAGATACTACTATCTCACACACATAAAGTGACTATAATATATTGAAAGTCACTCAGTCATGTCTGATTCTTTGCAACCCCATATACTGAAGCCTGCCAGGTTTCTCTGTCCATGGGGATTCTCCAGGCAAGAATATTGCAGTGGGTAGCCATTCCCTTCTCCAGGAAATCTTTCCAATGCAGGGATGGAACCCAGGTCTATCTGCATTGCAGGCAGGTTCTTTACTGCCTGAGCCAGCAGGGAAGCCCATAATGATACATGGTCAATGCCAACACTGCTGAGGTCATAGAGAAACTGGATCTCCCAAAAATTGTATGTAGAAATGCAAAATAGTATAGCCGTGATGGTAAGTAACTTGAAAGTTTCTGAAAAAGCTCAAAACACACTCACCATATACTCACTATGCTCTAAGATAAACCTAAGAGACATAAAAACATGTCTATATGAAGACTTGTACCCATGTGTTCATGATAATATTATTCATAATGGATAAACACTGGAAACAATTAATATGCACAACAACTCAATGGATAAACAAAATATAGTAAATGGTATCTTACTCAGCAATTAAAAGGAATTAACTACTGAGAAATAAAAACATGGATGAATCTCAAAAATACAGTGCTAAGAAAAGGAGTCAGATAGAAAAACCTAAATATAGTATGATTTCATTTATATTAAATATTTTAGATAGGCAAAATTGTGTCAGGAACTAGATAACAAGTTACTTGCAGTTGAAGTGGAAATTGACTGAAGACGGGTACATGGGAACTTTTCTGAAGTGATAGAAATATTTAATGATTGGATTATAGTTATGCTTGCACAACAATAAATTTAGTGATATCCAACAAACCGTACACTTAAAATGGTTAAATTTATGAGATATAAATCATACTTCAATAAAGCTGTTAATATAATAAGAGATTGATAGGTTTCTGGGAAGATGGCAGCGTAGGAAGAACCAGGAATCTGTTTTCCCACCAAGACAACAGTTTGCACTGGCAGAATCTAGCATAACCTCCTTGGAACTCTGGAGTCTACTGACAGCTTGCAACGTCCAGGGGAAGGGCTGAATGGTGGATTGCACTTAACTTTGATCAGTTTCAGCTCTTTGTGCAGCAGAAGTGCCCATCCCCCACCCTGCTCCGTGAAAGGAAGCTGCGCACGTGTTTCTGGAACCGAGCGCACACAGCCTGCAGGAACCAGAGCGGGCAAAAAGACCCTTTTGTCCAAATACTGGGAGTCTGTGCTCTGATTGCTGATTGTTGCTTCTTATCACAGAGTTGCAGACAAAAAGGACAGTGGCCATTGTTCAACCATCTGCACTACTGCAAGAACTCCCCTCAGAGATCAAAAGGACTTCAACAAGAATTTTAAAAGCCAGTACTCTGTCCTTTTATTTTTCTCTTCTTACCCGTTTTGTAGTCAGTCAGATATTTATGTATGCATAGGTTATATATGTACTTAAATCTTTTTTATATTCAACTCACATTTATATTTATCCTTTTTTATCATTCATATTTTAAAATCTCTATTTACAGAGGATCCTATACCTTTCCTTAAGGCAATTTTACTGTGGTAAAATATACATAGCATAAAATTTGGCAAGTTAACCATTTTTAAATGTACAGTTAAGTGATATTAAACACTTTCATAACGTTGTGCACCAACAAACTGGATAATCTCAATGAAACGGACAAATTCCTAGAAAGACAAAACTTACCAAGACTAAATCACAAAAAAATAAAGCATCTGAATAGACCTGTATTAGCAATGAAATTGAATCAGTAATCAAAATCTTGCAACAAAGAAAAGTCCTGGACTTGATTAATTAATTGGTAAAGTATATCAAACTAAATAAAAACCAATACCAATTCTTCTCAAACTTTTCCAAATATTTGAAGAGGAGGGAACCCTTCCTAACTCAGTCTCTGAGGCCAATATTTCCCTGATGCCAAAGCCAGAAAAAGGCACAAGAAAAGACAACTACAGAACAATATATCTCATGAATTGATGAAAATATCCTCAACAAAGTACTAGCAGATGAAATTCAGCAACATATTGGGATGATTATATACCATGATCAAGTGGGACTTATTCCTGGAATGCAAAGATGCATCAACACACGTAAATTGATAAATCAACACATCACATTAACAGAATGAGGAAAATTTAAACCACATAATCATCCAAACTGATACAGGAAAACAATTTGATAAAAGTCACACCCTTTCAAAAAAATAAATAAATGAACTGAAATAAAAGGAAAATAATAAAATTCATACATGAATAAACCTTCAGCAAATATCACACTCAATGGTTGAAGACTTAAAGATTTTTCTCAAGGATCAGGAACAACACAAGGATTCCTGCTATCATCATTTCTACTCAATCAATATAGTACTGCAAGTTCTAGCCAGAGCTATTAGACATGAAACAAAAATAAAAGACTCCCAAATCAAAAAGGAAAATTATCTTTGTTTATAGATGATCTTTTACGTAGAAAACCCTAAAGATTCCACATACACACAAAACATTTAGAACTAATAAATGAATTAAGCAATGCTGCAAAATACAATACAAAGTCAATAAATAAAAACCAGGTGGCTCAGTGGTAAAGAATCTGTTGCTAATGCAGGAGACACATGAGACATGGGTTCAATCCCTGGTTCAGGAAGATCCTCTGGAGGAGGAAATGGCAACCCACTCCAAAATTCTTGCCTGGAAAATTCCATGGACAGAGGAGCCTGGTGGGCTACAGTCCATGGGGTTGCAAAAGAGTCAGATACACTGAACAGCAGACATGGCAAACAAAAGTCCATAGGATCTCTATACACTAAAAATGGAAAATCTGGAAAGAAAATTATGAAAACAATCAGTTACGATAGCATCAAAAAGAATCCCTAGGAGTTAAATTAATCAAGGAGATAAAAGACACACCGAAAATTATAAAGCTTTGTTGAAAGAAATTAAAGATGACTTAAAGGAATGGAAACACACCCAACCATGGATTAGAAGACTTAAAATTGTTGAATGCCAACACTACCCAAAGAAATCTACAAATTTAATAGAATCTTTGTCAAAACCTCAGTGACATTTTTTGCAGAAGTAGGAAATTCTCTAAATCCATATGCAATCTTAAGGGACTCGAAAATAATCAAAACAATCTGGAAAAAGAACAAAACTGGAACATGTACACTTTTTGATATCAAACCTACAACAAAACTACAGTAATCAAATAATGTGGCCCTGGAATAAAGACAGATATATAAACCAAGGGAATAGAGTCCAGAAATAAAAACCCACCTATATGGTCACATGATTTCTGACAAGGAAGCCAAGACCATTCAATAGGGGTAGTAAAGTCTATTCATGAAACTCAGAAAACCGGATATCTACATGCAAAAGAATGTAGATGGATCCTTATTTAACATCATCTATAAAAATTAACTGAAATAGATCAAAGATTTAAATGCAAGACCTAAAACTATAAAATTCTAATAAGAAAACTCAGGGAAAAAGCTTTGCAACATGGAGTTTGGCAATGATTTCTCACATGTTAAAACCACAGGTAACAAAAGAAAAAAATAGATAGGAGTCCATCAAAAAATTTAAAATTTGTTCACCAAAGACACTATCAACAGATTAAAAAGGCAGCCCACAGAATGAAATAAAATATTCGCAAATCATATACCTGGCAAGGGATCAGCATCCGTAATATATATGGAACTCCTAAAACTCAACAAAAACAACAAAAAAATTCGATTAAGAAAGGGCAAAGTACTTGAGTAGATATTTGTAAAAGAATCTTCACCAGTAACCAATAAGGACATGAAAAGATGCTCAATATCAGTAACCACTGGGGAAATGCACATCCACAAAATTACAATGAGATAACATTTATACTATTAGGAAGGCTACTTTAAATAAACGGGGAAAAATGTTGACGATGGTAGGGAAATGGAATCCTTGGGCACTGTTGGCAAGAATGTAATATGGTAAAGCTGTTGTGAAAAGCAGCTTCCTCCAAAAAGTATAAGTAGAATTACCATATGATTCAGCAATCTCACTTCTGAGAATATACCCAGTAGAATTGAAAGCAGAATCTTGAAGAGATCTTTGTACACCCATATTCATAGTAACATTATTCAAAAAACCTAAAGCATGACAGCAACTAAAGCATAGTATCTGTGTATTAACAGATGAATGGGTGAGCAAAAGGTGGTATATACATGTCATGGGATATAGTTCAGTCTTATAAGGAAGGTCATTCTGGCATATGCTAAAATATGGATAAACCTGGAGGACATATGCTAAGTGAAATAAGCAGAATACCTAACAAAAGTAACAAAAAGGCAAATACTTTATGATATTCCTTATATAAAATACTTAGATTACTAAAAATCATAGAGACAGAAAGTAAAATTATGGTAGCCAGGAGGTAGGGGGAAATGTGGGGGAGGGATATTACTGCTTAATGGGTATAGAGTTTCAGTTTCACAAGCAGAAGAGAGTTAACAGAGATGGATGGTAGTCATGGCTGCCCACCATTATGAAAGTATCTAACATCACCAAACTGCACATTTAAACATAGTTAATATGGTAAACTTAATGCATATTTTATCACAATAAAATAGTTTTTAAAGGAGAACTATGAGACCCTCTCTGAGAAGTAGAGATAAAAATGTGAAAGAAGACTGGTAAATAACCAAGAATAAATATAAATGTGAGTTGAGTATCAAAAAGATTTAGGTACATACATGACATATGCATACACAAATATATGTGTTTGTTTAGTTAAATTCAGAGCCAGAAGCTTAGGGCAAATGGTATGTCATTCAATAGGAAAGCACTCAGAAAGCAGAACTCTTTAATACCTTCTGTGTCTATCTCTGTATCAAAGAGAATGACTATCATTTTAAAAGCATACAACAGTTATTCACAGGAAAGAACTAAACCACATAATAAGGAAACTAAATTACATAAGTTAGACTATGAGAGAAGGTCTAACTACTTTAGTCTAATTCAATTCTCCTACATTCTGGAAAGTATATCCTAGGATTCCCACCCTGATTCTCTGTCTTAAAAAAGATCACAGATGATATCACTAAGCTTTTGTCAATGGCTAAGGCAGTGTAAAAGAAAATAGTTACAATACTGTGGTTCCCAAATCAGATTCTTGAAATTAGTCGGACACAGAAAAATACACAGCTGAGGTAGTTCACAGTTTCAACAACAGATAGCACTACATTCCTTTCAATAGCATCCTATCTTTGTGCAGTTGGTTATTCTGCCTGTTGCTGGGATAAAACGCCAGGATCACAGGAAAATCAGCGTGGAACAGGACAGAAAGCGGCCCCCTTCACGTTCATCCCACAGTTAGCCCTTTTCTGCGCCCTTCATTTGCTCCTTTTTATTCTGTGTTCATCATGCTTGTTGACTGTGCTGTGTGCTTCTTTACGGGCAGGAACCCTGTCTAATTTTTAAAATGCTTTACCTCTATTGATGCTGAACTTCCAACCTTGTTTTGTAAACATTGTGAAACCCCAGCCTAAAACAGAAGCAGCAAAATCACCACCATAAGAAGCTGAACGAACGTGTTCCATACTAAGGTTCACAATTTTAAAGAGATAGAAAGCCAAAAGGACCATATCCAGAAAAGAGTAATTATAAATATGCAATTTTTTTTAACTATTAAGAATTGAAAGCCTTTGGACAGACTAAAAATATTTAACCCAGAGAAGAAAAATCTTAACATAAAAGTAAATGTCTACCACTACTAAGAAAGGTAGGCCAGGTTTTGTGACCAGACCATCCACTTTTGCCTGAGGTGTAATTCCTAGACTGTGTCTCAGGTGTGAGCACAGGTAGTGAAAATGGGGCAGATGCTTATCTTTTCATACAACCTTTGTGGCAGAACCGATCAAAACATTGCTATGATTCCATATGTGAATGTAAAACTGTCACAATTCTATTATAAATGATTTCTATGACTGGCAACCAAGGAAATATGCTCGAATTTCTGTTGCTCACAAATCAATCAATTATATAGCTAATCAATGAATAATAAATATTAATTAAATGTTCAGTGAATCCAGATTGGTGTTTAGACTACATTTACACGCACAGGCAATTACTATACTCTCTTCCCAAGTTTAGCATAAATACCTATGGTTTTACTTATACTAAAATCCAGAGAGATCAATGAAACACAGGATACTGAAGATAAAACACACAGATACAAAAGCTGAATATGTCTTTTTAATCATTAGCTATACCCTGCCTTTCACTACCTCAAAATCTAGTGGAGTTGCTGTGGAACTCAACATCTTATTACTTCTCTGTCTCTCCCTTAAATATAGATAGCACTCTTCCAGGCATGCTTGTTTATGATGATTTGTCTGGACTTGTGGCATTTCCTAGCATTGTGACTCATGATATGGTCTCACAACACCTCAAGGAGGAAATGCATTGTGCAATATATTATTGAGGAATCCTTACCACATGTTCTTAGTAGGTATTTCTTGGGCATTCTGGGAAAGGCAAGGATATACTATCTTGAAGTAAATATAAAGAAATCACCAATATGCTATGAAATTGTAGCATATTGCAAGTGATCTTGAGAAGCCACTTCAAGGCGCTAAAGAATAATGTTGAGAAGTCAAAAGACACTATGATGTAACTTTTGGCTTCTAAGAGTTAACACAAAAATGTGAGAGATGGTGAAACAACTAATACAACTTAGAGTAGAAAGACAGGAATATCAATTACATGAGTAACATGCAGCGATAACAATGATAATAATTGCTACAATATCAATAAACATCTAATAGCAGCATAGTGTCCATAAAACTGGGAGGATAGAAGGACATAAACCTCACAACAAATAAGTATAAATCTTCCATTTCCTATGGAAATGACCTGGAAATGTTCTTAAGTGGCAAGTTAACCAGTCATATCAGTTTCACAATGCTATCCTAAATTTTACGTGGAAAGTCTCACATTCTGGGAAAACCTTCAGTCTGGGGTAAACCAAGACTATAGTCACCTTGCTAGCAATATCATTCCAACAGACCAGTGTAAATTTCCCACTACTCAGATAATTGCATAACTATATTCAATGCTCCAATCAAGGAAAAGAACCCAGATTTCATTGTGTTTTTTTTTTTTTTTTTTTCATTTCTCACTTAAATTCTCCAAATTGTACCTAAGCCTTTCTTTCTGAAGAAAGAAATTAATGAGACACTGCCCTGTGTGATGTTGCTTCATACACAGACCAGAGTTCACTTACTTTTGCTACAGCCCAATGGGTTGCTGATATCCAAATGGCTTGCATTGGAAACACAGGTATCACACTTTGATCCAGTAACAAATCGTTTACAGAAACACTGGCCCGTGACCGAGTGACAGGTTTCATTTAAGGCTCCTGAGAGATGACAATTGCAAGGCTGACATCTGAAAATAAGACAAATAAACCATTAAAGAAAATAACTCTTTGATTAGCAATCCATGAAAAAAGTTACATCTATTTATAACATTGTGGAATAAAATAGCCCGTTTTAGCTGGTATATTGAAAAAGATTCTTGAGCTAAACAAACACAAAATAAAACAGAAAGATACCTTTATCAAAATGCTATTCACAATAAAATCTCTACAAAGCCTTCTCTTTGTACATTAATTAATAGCAAGAAAGTGTTATATTGCTTTTTTATATGCAATGATACCTCTTGTGACTTATTTTGCATGCTAGTTGCTCCATTAAGAACACTGTAAACTTCTCATCCTCACAAAAGCAGTTCTCCCGAGAGCTAAAAATTAAGATTCGATACCCAAACTGGAGGAGGAAATGGCAACCCACTCCAGTATTCTCTGGAGAACCCCATGGACATAAGAGCCTTGCAGGCTATAGCTCATGGGATTGCAAAGAGCTGGTCATGGCTGAGCGACTGAACGTGCACCCATAAAATTATCTAAGTATCTTTCAAGCTGTGAAATAGAAAACTGGGTGTGATAATTATGGCTCCCCCTAAAAGTCTTGTAATCCTATAGTCTTTTAAAGAGTCAAAATTATATAGTTTAATAAAGACTAAATTTTGCTAAGAAAACAGTTTGAGGAAGATATATTCAAATATTGCTGATGCCTTACATATGTTATATATCATTTTTAACTTTTGTATTAAACTACTTTACCCAAAATGATGAGAGCATTATTCTGATCTATGAAGAGATGCTATCAATGCAAACATAATGAAAGAACTTCATTTCAACTTAAATTTCTTGGACTCAAAGTTGATTGTAAAGATCAGTCTTGGCATTTTACCATGATAGTAACTAAGACTTGTTTCTTCAGAGTGAATTTTTCACTCGGAGCATGTCAATGTCATAGATTGGGATACTACCACCATGAAGCCTTAGGGTTTCCCTGGTGGCTCAGATGGTAAAGAATCTGCCTGCAATGTGGGAGACCTGGGTTCGATCCCTGGGTTGGGAAGATCCCCTGGAGAAGGGCATGGCGACCCACTCCAGTATTCTTTCCTGGAGAATCCTCGTGGACAGAGGAGCCTGGCAGGCTACATTCCACGGGGTTGCAAAGAGTCAGACATGACTGAGCAACTAAACATAGCAGAGCCCAGCACAGCATGAAGCGTTAAGCAAAACATCACACATACGAAGACCACGACCTTTAAAGAGGGGCTTTCCAGAGGGCACATTGAAAACAGCATGAACAGTATGGCTTCACCTATATTTTCTAATAAAGATGTTGGATGGATAGAGTTACTTCATCTCACTGCAACTTTCACCGTGTGATCTCCTGGGTAATCATTCAACACCCTTAAAAAAGCTGATAAAAGCTAAGGCTGCTAAATAAGCTGAAAATTTGTTTTATGGACTAATATCACCTTGGGAGTAAATAAAGTACAGTTTGTCTCGAAAACTACTATACCATAGTTGGCCCTTTTTATGTCATGATAAGAGTACATTTTTCCCCTCCAAACAACTACAGGGTGTCCTTTATGTGTAGACAGAATTCCATCTCAAACAGATATCTTGTTTAGCCTATTTAAGTATTAGAGCTGACGAAAATTATGCATGGAAATTAAAATGGAATTACAGAAGCAACAAAATATTTAATTTGCTCCTAACTTCATTATATCCTATTACTTAGAATATATTGTTTGTCGGCTGTTAGTATAATATTGGTAAGCATAAACAATAAGAGACAAGCTTCTCTCAATGCACATATATATCACTACACCACTCATGAATAAGTGTCTCTTGAGTATTTCAGCTTTTATTACCATTCACTCATGAGACAATCACATTTATTTTCCATACAGTACATTTAGAGTAATAGTTTCCAGTGTATAATTCCCTTCCTTGATGGAGATCTATTTTCTTCCTGCTAACTGCTACATGCTTAACTCCAAGTCAGCTCTGTCAATATCCATGGGATATTAAGTTCCAAATCCAAATGGAATAAATAAACTGCTTCTTAGGAAACCACATAGTGTTTTGAGTAACTAAATATGACTCTTACTGGTTTCACAGTCTCATCTCAACTCTTTTTATATGGAACTTCTCTGACTTATAATTGCTTGACTTAATAAGAGAGATTTTTACCTGGATGAAGTTTACAGGAGACTTTTCTGAATATTATAGTTTGTTTCTAGCCTAAAGGACATTGGGGATAATTTTGTAATTAAAGTTTAAGCAAAATGATTCCTGTAAATTTCTCAGCCTCTCAAATATAATTTTAAACATTTCCAAGACTCCTTAGCAAATAAGCTACAAGTTTGATGTCATTTTATAAGTTATCCTTCCTCAAGAGCATCTACTAAATGAAATACATTTCACATTTATTAAAACAAAATTATATGTAATAAAGAAAAAGACATTTTAAGCTTAGAAAGAGAAACACCAAACTAAGATGAATTGTGATATTGATTTTGTCAGGATAAATGGTTTTTGTAATATTAATATAAAGAAACCTTTATTACACTGACTCTCCTGGTACAGCTAGGGCTTCTCCCGCAATCTGTTTAAAATCTTCATTTTTCATCCTTATGGGAAAACCTCACTTGCTAAATGGATTTCATAAAGAGTAATCTGTCAAGATTTATATAGATAAACAATTTGTGATGTTTATTGACCAGTTCATTAAGGTAAACAAAATAGCAGGAAAGCACTGCTAATCTCTGCTAGCTCTGTGCTATTGCAGTTCTGCACGGGCCTTTATGTTACCCCAGCGTTTACTGAATTCAATGCGAAAGAAATTCATTGGCTTCAGTCTCTTAAATCTCAAACCTAGTGTATTTTCCTTTCTAGGGAGCCTCTTCCATTTGGGCAAACAGTAAGAAAAAGGAGTTCTCCTACTTATTACGACTCAGAAACATCAGTATGAATGAAGGGGATGTATTTCAATACTGGATTTCACTATCAGAAACTTCATCATGTGAGGAAGAGCTACTACAAGAGGGGGTCCAGGGATACAATCCAGGATAAAGATAACTTTACTGATGTTTCTCTTTGGAGAACTCTCTTCTGTCTGGGGCCTCAAAGGTACCATCAAATTGATTTAAAGATATTGACTGACATCAATAATATTCACTGAGGGCCAACTATGTTACAGGACTGGAGCAGGACATAAAGATGAATAAGACAGAGCTGTCCTTGTTTTCAAGGAACTCACAGTCTAGTGATAAATAAAAAGTGGAAAGAGCATTAACAAAGATGTATGCAGACTTTTGGGGGACACAGGAAGGGGCAATATGGTGGAAAAGGATGGGAAAGAAGTAATATGGAAGAAACTTAGAGACGTGTGGGCTAAATATTAAAAGATGGACTGGAATAAGCCAGGCAAACAGGGAGGAGAGAAAGTAGAGACAAGACACAGCAGAAGAGTGTATGAAACTAAGTAATTCAAACATTTTTGATTTAAATTCTGAATAGGAAGGTGCTGACAGATAACGCTGGAAAGTGAAGAAGAGGTAAGATCTTGCCAGATTAGGTGCAACGCTGATAGTGGGAAAAGACAGGATAAATTTAATAAATGTTTAGCATATAAAACCAGTAGGATGGGGTGGACAGATTGAAAGGAGAAGGGAAGAAGGGCCTGGAGTTATTCTTAGTTTTCTAATTTGTTGAAATGGTAGATGATGTAGTCAACATTTAATATACAGAAAAAGGAGGAAAAGACATTCAATTGCTGAGGGATTTTAGACAAGGATTATTAATGATTATTAAAGAACAGAAGAGATAGAGGCTTCGAGGTGAATTGGGGAAATTGGACAAAGAGTTTTCTTCCATCTTTTCCTAACACAAAGACTAGCAACCGGTAAGTATTCGATAAACATTGTTGAATAAAAGAATGAATAAAGCACTAGAAAACTTTAGACATAGGACACCACAGATAAATCTGAATGTGACATGTAGCTTTAAGAACAATTTAACTCTTTTGAGCCCTTTCTGATTGGCATAGCTGTCCCTCCACTAGCCTCTCCACAAGGAAGGGGCCACTCTTTTTTAAGGGCTGGCCTTCTACTCAGACTCCCTAAGGCCAGAAGCGCTGTCTGCTGGCTTCTTTTGTGCAGGACCCCACGAGTGCCCTCGAGAGGAGTTTGGTTTTCCCATGGGTAAGATTTTATTCGATATCTGCAGTGGACGCGTGGTCTGAGGTTCTTTGTTTTCCTTTCTTCACAGTCTATTAGTAACATCAGATTCTCCTAGAAATGACAACCAGAATTATAAGAGGGGCTTGGGGCTAGGAAATCCTCTGTGTGTGAGCCAAAAGCTGTACTCACATGACTTATTGGAGAGGAAGTGAGTGGTATTGCCTCATCAAGAAGCAGGAGGTCAACAGTGTTCGGTCCACCCTCCCTAGTGAAGCCTTCCTACAAATAAAGGGGTCCATAAGAGCTGGGCTTGGGCAGTGACTCCCTTGCATCCAGACAACAGCGCCATCTGACTCCAGGGTGAGGACATTCCTGGCACCCAGAGAAGAGCTTGCTATGGTGCCTGGCAGTTCCTCCTCTGTCGGCGCTGCACCTTATCACAGGGAATGCAGACCACACCTGACCCGCTGGTCACCAACGCCAGACATGTCACAGAAAAAGAAACCCCAGAAGACTCACTGTAATAACAGTATTCACACATTTACCTCCAGAAGCTCTAGCCTTCCTTTCCTTAACTTCCTCATTATATTAATACGGTAACTTTGAGGTCTGAATGTAGATTAAAACTCTTAAAGCACTCTTAGGGAGAAGCAAGCACACTACTTCTGTGACCCCAGAGGCAGAAATAAGACCAGGTGAGAAAGTCACAGGAATGAAATTTTTGCTTAATATGAAGAATAGAATTTCTATCCTTCTCAGACTAGAGTTGTTTGAAATAAACAAGAGCTGTGTCATGAGACAATAAACTCTTTTTAGTCCCATGTTTTCAGCAGAAGCTGAATGACAGGTTAGTCTTAAAGGTGACTTGTGTAGAGAAATGTATAGGGTATTGATTAACCAAAGTTACTTTTAAGCTTCTTTCCAAGTCGGCATAGATGATTCCATGAGACTTGGCAAGATTAAGTAACTTGCTCAGGGTGACAGTGACTCTGGTTACAGAGTCAGAAATTTTTATCTAAGAGAACTATACTAAATATTTTAAGCTTTGTGGCCAAATGACCTCTTGTGTAACCCAGTTCTGCTTTACTTGTGTGAAAGCAGTCATGCAGAGTATGTGAAGGTTGAATATTACTGTGTTCCAACAAAATTGTATTTCCATAAACAGGTGACAGGCCAAATCTAGTCCACAGGCCATAGTTCTCTATCTCTGGTATAGTAGATTGCATTATGACCCCCAACAAAGTCAAAAGTCCTAATGTCCAGAACCTGTGGGTATGATAGCTTACTTGGCACAAGGAACTTGGCAGATTTGAGATGAAAAGATGACCCTGGTTTATCAGAAGATGTCCAACATAATCACAAGAAGGCAGGCAAGAATTTGAGCACCAGAGAAAGGATGTAAGAACATAAGTGGAGACCAGAGAAGACAGAGTGGTGAAGAATGGAGCCACGAGCTAAGAAATGTGGGTGGCGTCTTCCTTGGAAAAGCAAGGAAGAGGATCTTTTCCTGATGTCCAAAATAAACTTAGGCTTGTTGATACCTTGATTTTGGCCCAGTGAAACTAACTTGGAACTCCTGACTTCCATAACTGGAATCTAATGAATTCACATTGTTTTACACCACTATATTTTTGGTAAATAATTATCATAACAGTAATAGGAAATGAGCCTGGGTAGGGGAGATCCCTTGGAGGGAGAAATGTCAAACCACCCCAGTATTCTTGCCTGGGAAGTCCCAGGGACAGAGGAGACTGTGAGCCCACAGGGTCACAAAGGTCAGGCACAACTGAGCAACTGAGTGCACAGAACATAAAACAGGATGTGAAGATACCTGGTCTAGTAGAAAAGCTATAATTGGAACCTAAATACCTCGTTGCCCATTACTGAACTTCTCCTATAATATCACACTGAATGAATGCTACCGATTTATAAAAACTGACATCTCTTAGGGAGCCATGCAAAATCTGCATTAAAGGAGAATACATCTTTTATTGGTCATGGTAGATTGCAAAAATGATCACAATTCTTCACCTCTCTTTTTATGCAGGTCTTTTGCAACTAACTGTACAATTCCTTCCATCAAAAAGTAGAATCTAAAAAAAGTAGAATTTATTTCTCTTCTCCTAAATATGTGTTGGCCTGTGACTTGCTTTGACTAATAGACTAAGGCAAAAGTAACTCTGTGGCAGTTCCAAGAAGAGGTATCAAGTGTCCCATCACCCTTCTGTTTTCTTTCTGGGAATTCATCCACCAGTTTCTAAGTTAGCCCTGGCTAGATGGCTGGATGCTTACAGGCATGTGGTCCTTTTACCCTGTCACTCTAGATAACAGCTAGCTGTCCAACAAAGAGTCACTGAGGACCATGAACCTATGAGGCATGTTTCCCAACATTCCAGTATGATACCCCGAAAGGAAATAACTGAACAAGAAAGCAATCTGCTTCCATTTGAAGTCATTGATCTTGTTCTCAAAGAAAAGACCAGTTAAGATGCCCTGGAGATACGCATATGATAAGAAGAACAGACCAAATCTATGACTTAGTGTTGAAGTGGAGAACTTTTGTAGCAAAACCAAAAGTAATCTGGTCACAGA
Organism: Dama dama; assembly: GCF_033118175.1. Lineage (NCBI taxonomy): Eukaryota > Metazoa > Chordata > Mammalia > Artiodactyla > Cervidae > Dama > Dama dama. The sequence continues at coordinate 17,702,550 of NC_083694.1, forward strand.
AGAATTTTACTTGATGTTTTAGAAATCTAAGCCTTTTGAATCCCTGGCTACCCTAGATCTCAGTTATCTCCCATCTGAGAGGAATCACAGTTCATTGTGTTTCGGTTGGTTAGTAAGAGACAAAGTAGTGATACTTTTAGTTCTTTAGGTTTAAAAAAAAAAAGATGACATACAAAGAATACATACAGACAAAAGAGGTTATTAGGAAGAAACCTGAGGGGACTGTGAGGTGTGGATGAAAATGGTGATGCCCAGATGAACTGCAGTCATCTTGTGGGAGAGGACCCATAGTCACAGGTCAACTTGATGACAGGGTCTCAACTACCCACTGAGACAAGCCGAATGCGGCCCTTTCTTGTTTCACTTTTGGTTTAAAAGATATATGATATGCTTTTTCATTTTGCCTTATTGATTTTTCATTGGGCAGGTTTTTTTGCTTCATTGTTTTCAACACTGATTAAATCATGTTTGCTTTATATGTCAAAGGTAAATGGAGTGATCTCTGCACTTGGATCAGCTTTCTAAAATACATGCCCCCTTTTTGGGATAGGGAACTTCTGAAGAATGCACTACTTGGATGAAGACAGGCAAGTGATTTTCCAGGCTGTTACTGTGTGTTTGGGGCATTGGTGTCACTGTTGCTATAGTTTAAGTTAAGGGCCTGTTTTATTTATTTTTGCCCTTGGGAGTATTAAAAAAATTGTACAAAATAAGCCAAGAGAAAAATATACCAAACATAGTCATGCACAACAAACAGCAGAGTAGGGTAAGATAACAGTATATGTGTGGATTTCATAGAGGGGTTAAATAAACACATGGAAAAAACAGATGAGAAAGTCAATTTATTTTCAAAATCAATGAAGAGATATAGTGATACTTGTATCTTCTCCTTAACAATAAACTACTTATAATCTTTGCAGACCTTTGGAAATTAATGAAAAAAATTTATACTTTTAAGTACCTAACACAGTGTCTGACTCAAAGTACATTCAAATGATTTTAGATGATTATTTTTTAAAAACTTTAACATCAGGTCACAATAGTTATTCCTCTGTTCTATGTGTCTGTATATATTTAGACAATGAGTGTTTCCCTCAGGAAACAAAAATTCCTAATACTAGATGGAATCCCATATGTTTTAGACATCTTCATACACATTTTCAAAATAGTCAGTGTTACTTTGTATACACACACACACACACACACACATGCACAAAAGAACAACCAGAAGTCAACAAAGAGATTTCAATATCATTCAGGAAAGGAATGGAAAACATAAAAATAATAAAATCCATTTTTTTCTTCTCAATGATGAGCAAAAGTATAAACTCAAGCAATTTTCACAGTCATATTTTGAAACATCTTTCTCTATGACCTTCTGTGCTAGAGGATTTCTTCTTTAACAATCATCAATGTTAAAATAAAACATGACAGTAGAATTCATCAGTGGAATAGAAGGGTCAACTCTAGACAGGGGCATTCTATGTGACTGATTTAACAAGGGACATATCCTGCTGATTTCCTTGGGCCCTGTGTGGTCAAGGGAGGCTTTATTCTTTCTGTTTATTTCAGAGAAGCTACATTATCCACAGTGGCTCTTGCTTTTAATAGTTGTTTCCAGCAGCAGCCTATGCTCAATATCAGAGTCAACCCTGCCTAACCTGAGAGCATCCTGAGCCCCATTCACACATGGGTAGTGTGGACTTGAATAGTTTCTTTAAGATTTATATCTCTTTCCCTAAGATGATAATGGCAAGAGACTTTAAAAAAAATTGGTGGAGGTGATTAGAGTAATGCAAATGAGCACTTTCTTGGTGTTGGATACATTAGGAATGGAATGGATGAGGGGCATGCAAATTTAAAATTCAGAGAGACAACTGGCCCTAGGCCTAGAGCCCATTGTAAAGATCTGGAGAGATGATAATATATTTGAGAGTCATGTACATGCATGCAGTGATTGAAATCATAGATGTTGATACGTAAGTTGAAGGGTCAGATTAAAGAGGACTAGTTAGTAACAGAAATATAAAACAATTCAGAGAAGCAGAATCTTGGGAGCCAAAAGAAGAGATTATTTTTTTAAAAAAGGAGAAGAAATATTATTGGCTCATTGGAAAACCATGAGTCATAAGAAGCAATTATAAATTAATTTTCTTTCATCTTTCATTGATCCTTTAAATATATTGCATGTGGCTAATTCCCTTGTCACCATCTGAAGATGAAGTGAGTCAACTGTATAGCTTTTCTGGTCTTCCTTAGGTAATATAAAGTTCTACAGTTATTTTAAGTTGCAAACTATGGGTTCAACAACAGTAACCATACTGGAGGCATCAGACATTGTGATTTCAGAAAATACTACAAAGTTATCATAATCAAAATGGTATGGTCCTGGCATTAAAAGCAGACATATAGACTAATAGAATAGAATAGACAACCCATAAACAAACCCACACATGTCAGTCAACTGATTTTCAAAAAGAGTATCAGGAATACAAAATGAGGAAAGGGTGTTCTCTCCAACCAGTGATGCTGGCAAAACTGAATATTCACATGTAGAAGAATGAAACTGGACCTTTAAAATGACCATATATAAAAATAAACTCAAAATGGGTTAAAAATGTAAAGATAATATCAGAAACTAAAACTACTAGATGAAAACAGGGGAAAAGCTTCTTAACATGGGTCTGGGCAATAATTTTGTGGCTATGACACCAATGCTTGGGCAAAAAAGCAACAAGAGATGAACCAAAAATCTTTTACACAGCAAATGAAATTGCCAACAGAGTGAAAAGACAACCTACAGAATATGAGAAAATATTTGTGAACCATCTATCTGATAAGTGGTTAATATTAAAAATTTATAAGAAACTCATACAACTCAATAGGAAAAAGAATCCTCTAGTTTTCAAAAAATGAGCAAAGGATATTTATAGATATTTCTCCAAAGAAGACACGCAGGGGGCCAACAGATACATTAAAAGCTGCTTAACATCACTAATCATCAGAGAAATGCAAATCAAAACCACAATGAAATATCACTTCACATTTCTTAGAACGGCTATTATCAAAAACACAAAAGCTAGGTTTTGGTGGGGATGTGAAGAAAAGGGAACCCCTTACACTATTGGTGGGAATGTAAGTTGGTACAGCCACTATAAAAATAGGACTATCCTATGATTCTAGTAATCTCAATTCTGGGAGTATATCCAAAGGAAATAAAATCAGGATCTTGAAGAGCTATCTGTACCTCCAAGTTCACTTCAGCATTATTCACAATAGCCAAGAGAGGGAATGAATGGATAAAGAAGATATTGGGTATGTGTATGTATATGTGTTTGTGTGCACTTCCTTACTTCACTCAATATAAGTCATCTAATATGTAAAAGGGACAACAGAGGATGGGATGGCTGGATGGCGTCACCGACTCAATGGACATGGGTGTGGGTAAACTCCAGGAGTTGGTGATGGACAGGGAGGCCTGGCATGCTGCGGTTCATGGGGTCGCAATGAGTCGGACACAACTGAAAGACTGAACTGAGCTGAATATGTAAAAATATACAATTGCATTTATACAAACTTGTCATAATTCTTTTTGTTTTGAACACCCAGTTAATCTGAATCCTTTACTCTATGACCATTATGACAATCATAAAACCCACAATTATAAAATCCACCCAACAATTTTCAAATGTTGGTTCTATCTCCTAGACTCCAACCTGCAACTATGTCTTTTCTTTTAATGATTTCTGTCTGCTTTCCTAATTTTAACCTCAGCACCTTCTAATAATGTAGCTGTTGTTGTGATGATGAAGATGTATTTTATACCTATTTTTCTGGCTCTTTCTATTTCTCATTAACTTAAGTTAACATTTCAAGCCAGCTTTTAACTCACGGAGTCTAATTCCAGTGTTAGCCAGTCCTACTGAAGAGTGGCAGGTGATGGAGCACTATCTGTAAGTGATTCTTGGTCCTGGATAAGATTGGGGTAGGGAATGGGATGGGTAGATAAATGAGCAGGAAGTAGAATGGAGTAAAGTCAGACTGAATTTTAAAACATTGAAGGGCATAGGAAGTGGTGTAATGAAGGGAATGAGATTTCACTTAAAGAAAGTTATGTGAAAAAGCCAAGATAATTATACATCTCTTGGTCATTAAGTAGGGGTTTGGTGACAACACTAGCAGAAATAACAGGGAGATCAGTAGACGGAAAATAGGTAAGAGACTGGCACAAAATGTCACAGATAGGCATGAATAGTCCAAGGACGACAGCTGACAGGGAAGATATTTTTCTCTTGGTAATAAAGTGCTGTCAGAAAGACTATGGAAAAGATGGGAATTCTAAAGACAGAGGTGGCCAGGGGTGAAATTAACTGATCCTAGAGTTCCAACTGGGGAATTTGTGAGATGACCATTTAACAAAAATTATGTACCGGGGTAATAGGTGTAATCACTGGCCCTTATTTTACTATTAAGATCCTAGTTATACTTTTTATTTAACATTTACTGTACCATATGTTTTATATACTCACTCAGAGAGATTTAGGATTTGTAGAGAAGAGTAGTAATGTTCTCAGACTAACCAAGATGATATTCCAATGGTAACTAACAGAAGTCAAACAGCATGTATTGAAACACAAGATATATAAGAACTTAAAAGTGTTTTAATAAATACCTTATGGAATAAGTTAAAGTTTTTTTTAATTAAATTGAATTTTAGTAGAAAGACAAATGAAATAGTTTGAGTTTTTTTTTTTTTAATAATTTACCCTATCACCCTGTCCACAGTCTAACTGAAGTGTTAATGAGGAGTGTAACAGTCAAAAGGCAGGTAGCAAGAGGATAATAAAGTAAAAAAAAAAAAAAAACTCCAATCCTTGAATAATTAGCATTCATACTTTTAAACACACACATATTGAGAAATAGATTTGACTGGTATATGCAGACACAACATTAGTTTCTTGGGCATAGGGATGTCAGAGAATTCATGGATATAGTCCCAGTACTGGAAAAATTTATAATCTGACCAGACCCAAAAACACAGACATGGAACTGGCATTCCAGCACACCTTCAAAAATACAGCAATGAAAACATTTGCATGAAAGCAAACGCTCACAGATATACAGGAAGTAAGAAGGAGAACATTAAAGACAGTGTAACTTTGAAAAGTGGCTAATTTACTTTCACAAGTTACTCTACACACTGGGGAAAAAATCTTATCACTGAATTCAAAGATGTTTCTCATCTGCGAGTCTTTAAATCTAAATTAGAAAGGCAAAAGGAACATAAAAGAATGCTGTAATAAATTCAGGGTCCACACAGAACAAAGTATACACACACACACGCTACCTATCCTAACGTGTGTGTGTGTGTGTACGTGCATGTATATTTCCTGCTATGGGTATTTCTTTACCTTCCTTCACATCCAAATTTTGAGTTCTTTGCAGAAAAAGTATTTTATCTTATTAAATATCCCCAGGCCCTAACACTGGGCACATTTATCAATGTATAACAACCTATACACTCAATCTCTAGGAAATCTGAAAAGATAACTCTGCATGTTCAGTTGCTCAGTTCTGTCTGACTCTTTGGGATCTCATGGGTTGTATGTAGCCCACCAGGCTCCTCTAACCATGGAATTTTCCAGGCAAGAATACTGGAGTGGGAAGCCATTCCCTTCATCAGGGGATCTTCCCAACCCAGGAATGAAGAATATATTAGCAAACTAAGGAGGATAGAAAATATTGCTTCTTACAAAATATGCGGCCAAAAAATTTCTGTAATTGCAAATACAATTTAGTAAAAATATCTGATTATTAATTCTTATAAACACTTACCTTCCAGTTAGAGAATCAAATCCAAAGTAAAGATCTTTACAATAGTCACAACTTTGCCCAGCAATGGAAGCATCTTGGCAAACACACTGACCAGTCAAGCTATTACAGATGTGATTAACTGCACCAGTGGTGTGGCATGAACATGGCAGGCAGCCAGTGGCATTGCCTGGAGAAATATAAAAGCCTGGAAATAAAGAAATGAAAAGTTTTTATTATACTTTCTATCCAGTTTTTTCTTAAAAAATAATGTTTTGATTACACTGAAAAACTGAACACTCTACCACAACACTATCAAATTTCCTGTACAAATGTGGTTATAGCTGATCTTTACCAGTATGTCAATTATAACCAAAGAAAGGCTGAGTAAATAATTGACATTGTACTTGGGTGTATTCCTGGCACCTACAATTCAGTGCCTATGAAACCTACTTCATAATCTTTCCACTGAAGACTGGTCCCTCCTCTGATCGTCTCCATTTCAGCAAATAGCACCACCATCTATTATTCAGTTGCTTCAGCTAGAACCCTGAGACATCTTTGGTAGGATAGCCAGATCAAACACAGGATACTCAGCTAAATTTGAATTTCCAACAAACAACAATTATTTTAATATAAATATGTCCTATGTGATATTTCCTTATATTCAAAAATACTATCTGAAATTCAAATTTATCTGAGGATCCTGCATTTTAGGGCTTCCCTGATAGCTCAGTTGGTAAAGAATCCGTCTGCAATACAGGAGACCCTGGTTTGATTCATGGGTCAGAAAGATCCTCTGGAGAAGGGAAAGGCTACCCATTCCAGTATTATGGCCCAGAGAATTCCATGGAGTCTATAGGCCATGGGGTTGCAAAGAGTTGGACACAACTGAGTGACTTTCACTTTCACTTTCCTGCTTTTTGCTAAAACTGGCAACCCTTGAGTCTTTCACTTCTCTCGACCCCTACACCTAGCTAATAACTAAGTCCTAGGAATATTGTCTTCTAAGAATTGTAAGACTTCTACTCTCCACCCCCACCCACACCTCCCTAGTTAAACTCACTACCTACTTTTTCATTGTTAACGCTATGTACCAGAAAAAGACTTTGATGCTGGGAAGGACTGAAGGCAAAAGGAGAAGTGGGTGGCAAAGGATGAGATAGTTAGATAGCATCACTGATTCAATGGACATAAATCTGAGCACACTTCGGGAGATGGTGAAGGACAGGGGAGCCTGGCATGTTGCAGCCCATGGGGCTGCAGAGTCAGATACAGCTTAGTGACTGAACACCACCCAAGGCTATGCTAAAACTTTATATTAATTGTCGAATTTAGTCCTCAGAGCAATGCTCATAATTCAGCATTATGTCCATTATATAAATTAGAAAACTGAAGGTTAAAAAGATTAACAAACTTTCCTAAACCAATAGAGTTGACAAATAGCAGATTCAAACCCAGGCACATCAACTACAGAGACTCTCAGCTACTAGCACCCCCCCTCTCCTCCTCCTGTTCTTCATAGTGAAGCTGAAACCATCTTTTTCAGAGCACAGATTGAATATCTCATTCTTCTCGTTAAAATTATGTGATAACTTCCTATTCCCTTTAGGAAAATGAAGAAATCCCTAGGACTGCCTCCAGCAGTGCAGTCTGGTTCCATCTATCTCCCTAGTTTTGTTTCCCTGCCCATCCTGCCTTGCCCCAGTCATGCTCTTGGTTCCTGAAAGCCTTTGCATGGGCAATTCTGTCTTCTGAAATGACTCAGACCCATCTTTTCTGCTTAGCTCACACTATGCATAACAGGTCTCGTGAATTCTTCCAGCAACCTGCTCTAGGTTAGTTTAGATGTGCCCATGTATTTCACAGTGTCTTATTTCCCATAGAGTGCTGATGAAAAGTATAATTAAACTCATTTCCACAAAATTTTAACCTCTGTGAAGGTAGGAACCACATATAACTAATTCATGATTATCTCCCCAGCATCCAGTACAGTGCTAGTCACAAAGTAGGCTACTCAAATATTGGAATTTGCAAAACTGCACCGAATGATTAGTCATGTGTTGTTCCCCACAAATACTATATTAAAAAAAAAAAACAGAATTTAGATTAATTATAAAATCCATATTTTCCTTATAGAGAAAGAGAAAAATATGACTCAAAAATATTTTCAAGTTACTTAAAACTTCTTGGACAGAGAAGGAGGAAATGGACAGCTATAAAATTAGGAATACATTGGACATTTGGATGAAGGAGCAGGCATATGAGGGAGAAATGGTTCTTGGTGTTGCCTGATGTATGTGTTTGTGCATGCACCCGTATATGTACATATATATGCACATACACAAAAATATTCACACAAGTGTGTGCATAATAAAATATCTTGTTGGAACAATAAATAAAGTTCTGGCAAATGAAAACAAAATTGCACAGTTGTCACAACACAAACTTAGGTATATAGAAATCTTAGTGATATTGAGAGAAAAAGACCATGAGCACAGAGAGACTCACTCTGTGTTATCTACCATTTAGGGAAAAAACAGAAAGTAATTGGAACACTGTAAAATTCATTTGAAGCTCTAGTTGAAAACAAGCCATTCTTTCATATGCATTAACAATTAATTTTTTTCTTCTCTTAGACCCTGCATATTCTCTCTTTAAAAGTTTTAGGAAGAGTAAAATAGGGAAGGAAGAAGCTCAAAATCTGTGCCATTCAATTGGAAAGAACCAAGTCTATTATTTTTAATAGTGATTTACAACAAGATTATGCTTCTTTGCATCTACTGACAGAAAAATTGCTTTATATATGTTTCCAGAAATAGACTATAGCCATAGCAATTACTATATATTCTCCTACCTGATTCATTGTGTAATCAAAATCACAAATATAGAAGGCTTCTATTTTGAACTCAAGACCATTGTAGGTGGATTATATGTTTTTTCTTTTCCGAGGTGGCTTAGTGGGTAAAGAATCCACCTGCAATGCAGGAGATGTGGGTTTGATCTCTAGGTCAGGTAGATCCCCTGGAGAAAGGCATGCCAACCCACTTCAGTATTCCTGCCTAGAGAATTTCATGGACAGAGAGGAACTTAGCGGGCTACAGTCCATAGGGTTGCATAGAGTTGGACACCACTGAAGTGACTGAGCATGCACAAAAGTACTTAAGTCCTTAAGATTCATGATGATGGCATCATGCAGGTCCTAATAGCTCTCCAATTCGGATAAATGATCCATTAAAACAGATAGTTAGGAACAGAGTCAATTTAGACTTATTGCAGTACATTCAAGCCACAGAGAATTCTAGAAAAATTAGGAATGATTTTTATAAGAAATGATTTGTTAGATGAATGTAAAGAGCAGCAGGGTAGATTTTGGTGCAGAAGATTGGGTTGCCCAAGTTTTAGAGAATAAAGGACATGGAAAAAGCAGAGGTATAAGCATAGAAGGACAGGAGAGATATTAAAGAGCCCAGGGCGACTGCAAACTAGACAGTGGGGCTTCAAGGAAAGCCTGTGTTGGAATTTGTCTTGGGGTTAATTCCCCTCCTCCTCTCAGCAGCATGATTATAAAGGTTAATCCCACCAGTATTTTAGTTGTCCTATTTTTAAACAGTTCTAATTAGGATAACTCAGGTACCTTCCTGCTCAATGCTTACTTCTTGCCTTACCTAAATGTGCCTAATTCTGGACCATTACTGCTGCTTTTATGACTCCTAACTATAGAAAACATTCTACCTTCCCTCCTACTTAAACTTCAACTCTGGAGTGCAGCTTAAAGATAACTGACCTTAATTTGTTTTTTTTTTTTTTTAATCCAATACATTCCTGATCTCCCTCCATTAGCTCTTCTTCATGTTACCCATCTGCATGTCTGCATCCTTTTAACTGATCTTTTAGAAATTTCTTTCCAAAGGTGATTTTGTACCACATTCTAAAACATAGTCATTAGGACGAAAGTATTAACCTTCCATTACTCAGGGCTAAGAGTTCACACATAGAGAGCACACAGGAGCCCACTCAAGTTTCTTCTTTTCCTCAGTTTTCTTTTGCCAACTCCTGGTCCCAGATAAGATAAGTCTCAGGTGGGAAACAATGTGTTATACAGCTAAGGCAAAAAGTCGTTTGTATCATAAAAGAGTATTGCTTATCCAGGCTTACAGTATCCTTAGAGTTCAAAGTTATTAGCCAGGCAGTTGGTATGCTATCCTGTAGTGGCTATTTGCACAGCACAGTGCCTGTCCTAGGCATAAAAGAAGAGCCCATTTCCTAGCAATGTCCCTCCTGAGGACCATGAACAACTAGGCTTTGCTGAAGTCTGGAAATGGGAGAGAGAAAATAAGTTTAACCTCTAGGCCTTCTGCAGAAAAGGAGGGCAGAACGGAGGCTAAGCACTAATTATGAGCCATTTAGAAGATACAATTCTCACCTTAAACCAGAGAATGGACACTATGTTAAGAGAAGAGTCTAGGGAGGAATGTGTGACTCATCTACCCCAGGCAACAAGACTATTGGAGAAATGATTTTTCAAATCAATCACTTCAAAATGTAGTGGAGAAGATGATGCTAATTTTCAAATTAAAATAATAACAATTTTCCTCCATTTAAGGGTTTTGTTTGAAAATAATGCTAAAATTATCACAAATAGAAGGGGGAAAAGTGGAAGCAGTGACAGATTTTATTTTCTAAGGCTTCAGAATCACTGGGGGTGGTGTCTGCAGCCATGAAATTAAAAGATGCTTGCTCCTTGGAAGGAAAGCTATGACAAACCTAGACAGAGTATTAAAAAGCAGAGATGCCACTTTGCCAATAAAGGTCTGCATAGGCTACAGTTTTTCCATAGTCATGTATGGATGTAGTAGTTGGACCATAAAGAAGGCTGAGTGCTGTGGAATAGATGCTTTTGAACTGCGGTGTTTGAGAAGACTCTTGAGAGTCCCTTGGACTCTTTTTTAAATTCTCCTGACATTTTTTTAACCCTTGTGTTTCTAGTTCAGTTTGTAGATAGGTTGAGTCACAGTGCGTGGGACGTGTTGGTAAGTTTTTAATAGGTGAAGAAATATAAGATTCTGGGCCACCACCAATGGAGTTAGTGTTTCATTTTGCAGTACGGTGTTTATTGATGCCTTTTGAATATATGCATGCAAAAAGGCTACGTAGAAAGTAGATGTTCAATAGGTGCTGAACAGAATGCTTACTTAACTTAGCAGTGAGCAAAAATAGCAGTCTGCCATCAAGCTTATGGCTATAGAAAAATACAGGTGCAGTAAAGGTAAAATCAGGTGTAACAATGGGATAAACCACATTGCGGTAGATGGGGAAGCTTACCTCTTCTGAGTGGTCTGTGTAAATGCTTTTTGATCAGAACTGAGATCTGAAGGATAATTTATAACTGAAGTTGATAACGAAGGCAGTTTCTAGTTTTAAGATCTCAAGTATATATTAGGTGATTTCTTCTTTGTCAAAATATCTAACAGTAATCATAATTTTTCTTCATCCTTTATAAAATTGCATGGGCTCTACTTTCCAATGCTTTTTGATAACGTAATCAAGCCTGAATATTCTTTGGAAGGACAGAGGCTGAAGCTCCAATACTTTGCCCACCTGATGCAAAGAACGAATTCATTGTAAAAGACCTGGATGCTGGCAAAGATTGAAGGCAAAAGAAGAAGGGGACTGCAGAGGATGAGATGGTTAGATAGCATCACTGACTCAATGGACATGAATTTGAGCAAACTCCAGGAGATAGTGAAGGACAGGGGAGCCTGCCTTGCTGCAGTTCATGGGGTCACAAGGAGTCAGACATGACTTAGCGACTGAACAACAAAATGCTAAAACTATTGTTCACACATTTGACCAAATGTTAACAAATACATACATAAATATTATTATTAATCTCAAGCTACTATTTCTCTTTAAGCATTTGAAAAACTAATTTTCCATTAGATATATATTTAATTGAAGCTGAAGCTCCAATATTTTGGCCACCTGATGTGAAAAACTGACTCACTGGAAAAGACCCAGAAGCTGGGAAAGATTGAAGGCAGGAGGAGAAGGGAATGACAGAGGATGAGATGGTTGGATAGCATGGACATGAGTTTGATCAAGCTCCAGGAATTAGTGATGTACAGAGAAGCCTGGTGTGCTGCAGTCCATGGGATCACAAAAAGTTGGACACAACTGAGCAACTGAACTGACTGATATATTTAAATTCCCTGCTCCTATTGCTTCTTCCTGGACTGTTACCCCTACTTGAATACTTTGCCAAGTTCTATTTTTTTTTTTTTTTTTTAATTTTAAAAATTCAGCTCAGGAAACACAACTAGGATCTTTAGGTCTCCCTTTCCTTCAAGAGTTAATCAGTCCCTTCATTTTACTACTTCTATATCTTTTGCATTTCTAATATCACATTTATCACAAATGTGTCATATTTACATGAATCAGTTTCCCCTACTAAACTGTAATGCTTTAATATGTTAATTTATTCAATAGATGTTAATTGAAAAATGGATATGTGAAGGAATTGGACATATGGCTGAGAGGATGAAAGGGAGGATATGTTACTCTCTACAATATCATTTGATCTCTTTAATAATGAAAAGAAGATGGTAAACATAAATCTGTAAATCATGAGAGTGACTGGTTGGAAGAGGTCGGATATCAGGGAAAATAGCAGGAAATGTGTATGAATAAGCATGATAAATTGATCAATTAAAACTGTAATCCTTACCATATCAAGGAATGGAACAGAGTTTCAGAAAGAAAATATCACCCCCAAAATATGTCTCCAGTTATTACAACAAAGAGTATAATATTATGTTCCAATAAGGGAAATTATTCTATAGGACTTCGTTTTATAAAAAACCTGGTTTTCATACTTATGTGAGTATCCATGAGAAACTTTCATATGTTTATTCTCTAAGAATTAAATCCAGTAACATAAAAGAATATAAAGGCATCTCTGATTAAGTCTGAGAGATTACAGAGCACAAATATATGTGCATATTCACAATCCACAGCACAGCAAAATTTTTTCTTTGCTCTCACTTTTCTCAGTCACAATATTTATCAGATGTTTGTTCCAAAGTGCCCTGTACCATGGTAACCATCCCAAACATTTCCTCAACTTAGTCCATAAAGTATTCCCAATTCTAGACTCTTCAGTCAGCTCTTCATTATCTGATCACCTCCCACAACTCCATTAATTTTAATTTTGTGACTTGCTCAGATTGAGCAAAAGAAATTAAATACCCTACCTGAAGCAGTAGCAGGAATCATGGACTGACACGAGTGTGAGGGTGGGGAGAGGTTACAAACACTTCTAAGAGTATGTATTTCAACCCACCCTCAAATATTTGTTAAGTGAATGTTTATGACAAATAATGAGCTATTTGGAAAAAAGTTTTACTCTTTCAGAGTGCAGAATGTGAGGTCAGATGGACTTGGAATTGTAAATAACTTTTCCACTTAATGATATTTCATTTCCCCTAACAAAACAATACTAGTCCTTCCATCATAGAAATAGTGTGAATATTAAATGGAATTTTTTAGATAACACTCAATTCCAGGGTCTGACAAACATATACATTCAGCAAATATTATCCATTCCATCATTACAATTTTTACTAGGCAGTTTTCAATGAAAGTGAGGTTTTCCTAAAATTTAAATAATGACCTATCAAAATCCTTTTTTGTCCCCACCCAGATGTGGGTAGGATTGCGGTCCATATTTCCTCTGACAATATTCTTTCCTGGTGGTTTATTAAGGAAAAGGCTCTTATTCTGTGGTCTTTCTGCGAAAAACATGTTAATCAGGAGAAGCCATCTCACCAAACAGGGACATGTGTCATAATCAGATTTCAACTTTGAGGCACTGATTTTTAATGGAGTATCAGCCATCTAATTCCAATTCCATTGGTGGGGTCTTGCACGCAATTCTGGTTTATGAGCTCATTTCTTAACAAATATGATATGCCTCTTAATGAAAGAAGATACTTTGCTTTACTTTCTAATGGTCTGTTTGAGTTATAAAAGCAAACCCAAAGTAAATACCAGAGGGAAGCATGAGGAATTGTCCTATTAACACAAAACGTGTCATGTGAAGCTGTTTTCATTATAAATTAGCCTTTATGTTATTCCAAAGCTGCAGAGTCCTCAATAAACCCTCTCTGCCTCTAGTTCTCAAGGACAAGGGTGGGTCACTGGCCGGGAATGCCTTGACATCGTTCCCTGCTTTTCTCGGCCTGGCCTCTGATTAAGTGCCTGCTGCCGAATGTTATGAGGTCATCCAGTGCTGAAAAAACGAACCAGGAAAACATATTCAGTGCTCTATTTATGAGAGTGGGTATGTGTACATTCATATATGTACACACACTCCAAATAATTTTAAATTAAAGCATTTTTAAAATACTTAATGGAGGTTAAGCAGCATTTTTAACCTCTGTTCGAGTTATTGAATGGCATATTAAAACCAATGTGGCTCTAATGTACCTTCTAATGTGCACTGCTGCTTTAACAAATTGCCTATAAATTTTCGTTGAATTAAGCCTATTCCTTGTACATTCCTAGTAAGGTTAGGTTAATAATACATGAGGTTCCATTATATGCACCTTCCTTAATAATGTTTTTTAAGAAAGTAGGACAAGAGTCTATGTGTACTGGTCTAGGATGCTCACTAACATTTACAATCACAGATGGAAAAGGCGGGCTGGATCCTTGGGCTACCGGTTCACCCCTCTATGCCACACTGCTCCCTCCACGCCCGGAGGCTCACGTACACACATCAGCGCAGTTGTCTCCCCCATACAATATGATCTAGATTTCTCAGATGTCTTTAAAGAAGTAGAGAGAAAGTTTCTGATCACAGCAGTGCATTTTAATGTGCCCACTGCAGGGCTGACAACTGTGAGGCATCTGTTTATAATGAAGATACTTCAGGCTCTGGGTTTCCATTTTCAATGTAAATTTCATGGGAAGAGATGATAAAACCCAGAAAACAAAATTCAGAGTAGTTTCTGAAGCTAGAAGAATATAGAACAGAAAAAAAAAAAAAAAGGTCCACAAACACACTTTGATTTTTCCATAGGCTACACATAAGTGTACAAACTATCTTGCGTTGTCCAAAAACCACATTAACTCCTTAAGCCACCATTTTCTTTCTTCCCTTGCAAGGTAGAATGCCATATTCTCCCTATGTGTAGCTAAAGAAGCACTCCCTGGTTTGCAATAATCTCATACTCAAAAGAGCAGAGCATTGAGGTAGTTTTTCAATGCAGTTACTCACTATTTCAGGAACTATATATGGACCCCCCCAACTATGAAGGTGTGTTCCAAGCCCGGGTATAGAACACTGAACAATCTGTGGAAAGCAGTGAGACTTGTAGGCTGGAGAGGAATAAACTGTCTTCTGGAAACAAGTTCATGGGCATCACAAATCACGGGGCCATTAGAGTCCATCAACTCTGCTGCTGCCTTACAATCATGGAAAGCCAGTGCCTGGTGGGGTGATACGATCTGACTGAAGCTTGAACAGCATCACTTTGGCTGTATGTTGGGGAGTGACTGGAGAAGGATAAAGAAGAGAAACAGGGACTTGAGGCAGCTACTAGGGTAGTCCAGGAGGAAAATGACCATGGCATGGACCCAGATGGATAACTGAGTATGATAAGAAGTGATAAAATACTGGATCTATCCAAAGGTGAAACCAACAAGACTGATTTTGATAGAAGAGATAAGAATTTTAGGAAAACCACCAAGGATGGCTGCAAGGATTTGATCTGAAAAGATTACAACCCAGAAAATACTGTGGTTAACATTGTCAGTTAAGCATGGTTGATTGAACCATTTTCCTTCTAAAGTCCAAAAAATTAAATAAAAGGAAATAAAAAAAGAACAGAAGAGGAAATGGCAGTCAAGGACAGATATCTACAAGTAAACGCCAAGCACCTGAGGTAGACAAGACAATAATAAGCTAACTGATGCAAGTTTGCATAACTCTGGGGGAAAAGAAATGAAATTGAAGACTTCAGAGAATTCTGAAGGCAGGTGTGACTTTCCCCAAACAGAAGGTTTTCCCTCTAACGTTGCAAGAGAAGACAGTGAATTTTCTCTTTAGGAGTTAAACCAGAGAGGGTTTCTACTCAGCAGGTACAGGGATGAGGTGCTACATTGAACACGGGGTTGATATGAACTGGTGTCTGTGATGGTTAATTTTATGGTCCACTTGGAGAGATCTGATGTCCAGTTGTTCAGCCAAACACTGGTCTAGATGTTTCTATGAAGGTGTTTTATAGATTTTCCCAGAACATAAGAACATTAATCTACAGAAAAAAGGCCCCAATGAATTCCCAAAAAATTATTTAACAAAAAGCATTTCATCATGAAATTTTCTGAAATGAAGGATATAGAAATAGTAAAACTTCTGTTAAAAAAAAAAGAAAAATAAGAAAGAAGCAAGAATCAGGTTGGTACTGCTAGAAGACAATGGTAAAATAGATTTCTTGAGTGAAAATGATTTTATATAATGGTAAATTTTCAAATAGCTCCGAGTATAGAATACAGATAATTTCAGATGTTCAAAATTCTTTTAAAAAATAAATAAACAAACCACTTTTCTCCCTGTACTCTTACTCAGGAGCTACTGAAGCATTTATTCTACCAAATACACAAATAAACCAAGGGAAAAAAAAGAAAACATTGGCTTCAGGATGCCAGGTATCCAATATAGGAGACATGTGAAGGAAATCTTCAGTAAGCTGCAAAACTACTAGGGTAGAGCTGTGCAACAGAACTACAGGTAGATAGGCTGAACTCAAAACAATAGGTCAGGAGTTCAGATCCTCCCATGGAATGACATATTCAGTGGGGAAAAAATACACAAACACATATACACACACCTACATCTTCTATTGCTTCTGTTTCTCTGGAGAACCCTACATCATACAGATGCTCTTGTTAAAGCTCCTGATTATTTCTCATTGCAAATAACAAACCACTTACTGAGTGCATGCAATATACAATATATTAATATTATGGCTTCCCTGGTGGCTCAGATGGTAAAGAATTCGCCTGCAGTGCAGAAGACCTGGGTTTGATCCCTGGGTTGGGAAGATCCCCTGGTGGAGGGCATGGCAACCCATTCCAGTATTCTTGCCTGGTGGGCTACAGTCCATGGGGTCACAAAGAGTCGGACACGACTGAGTGACTAGGCACACACCGCATGATATTACGGCTGTGTAAGTTGAAAAATATAACCTTTACTCTCAAGATGTTGAACTCAAACAAGGGAAATAAGGCAACTGTACAAGTAAATAAACTACAAGATTACTTTAAACATGATAATGATTTTCATTAATAGTGATGATCGTCATTCTGTATCCTCCTTAAAAGGGAGGGCAGTTTGCCATATACCTTTGCAGAAGAATTTTGACATCTCTACTTAGGCAAATAGTTTAAGAAACTATTTTATACGTGTAAATCTATAGCTGATTCATATCAATGTATGTCAAAACCCACTGAAATGTTGTGAAGTAATTAGCCTCCAACTAATTTAAAAAAAAAAAAAAAAAGAAAGAAACTATTCTCCTAAAAAACAACACTATACCAGATAAATCCCCCAAAGAAAGTGGTCAGGAGACCATGAGGATTGAGCATGATTTTCCAATACTGCAATTTAATTTTTATCAACATTTACATACAGTTTTTTAAATCAAATAGAATTTAAAGACTCACAATGTAAAGTGGCATCTTGCTTCTCCATCCTTCTCCCAGAAATTTCCCTGCCTCCAGCCTTCAACTCCTATAGCTGTTTCTTCTGACTTTCATTTCTCTGTTTCTGAGTAACATACATATACTGTTACATCTCAACTTCTAACATTTATACTACTGTCTTTCCACTTTAGAAAACGAATATTTAGCTCTTTATACCTCCTCCTCAATAATCCCATTAGTTGCTTAAATCAGTATTCACAGATTATTTTATTATTACTGTATAAATCTATTTCACAGTTATACCATATAATATGATTGATTATATTTCTTTTCTTGAAAAATCTGCCTCTGCTTAATTTTCTAGGAATCTCTTAGACACGTCTAGGCACTAAAACTCTCCAACAGAACTTTATCCAAGGAATCTATCAGTTTCTGTTTTTCTACTGAATGTATTAGTCCACAGGAGGGTCTGAAGCCCTGACCCTCCTGTTGTGATTTGAGTCCATTGATCTCTAGTTCTACTGCATAGCTATATTCTAGGTCAGAATGAAACACTAAATAAACTTTAACAATGGATAACAACTCAAAAGCATATTACATTTGCTCTATTAACTTTTGCTGGCTTACTTACAAAGAAGGATATATAAATCATGGCTATTTGTGCAGAAATGGATTACATTATTTCCAGAACTGAAGTATTAACAAATAGTAGAAAAAAAAAAAAACTTAGAATATGAAAAAATGATTGCACATTTGGAAGGATAAATCTGAAGCTGAAAGTCATAATATGCTGAAGCTGTCAGGTAGGTTATCTGCTCAACTCTCAATTATCTTTCTGTTTCCTGGGATACTTACCACCTTGCTCCTACCTGAAGCAGTGATTCCTAGAAGCTTATTTTAGGTGATCCTGACATTGGTCACAGTGAACTGCCACAGACATGGCCACCCTAACAAAACTGAGTCAATTAGAATCTCCCTCCTGAAATTGTAACCAAGAAGAGGCTAATGTCTCCCTGTATAGCTGGAACTAGAACTGTAAGCAAACCTGGGGGACAGCAGTGACCATACAATGCCACAGAGAGGGTAAGAGAGTCAAAAGGTGCCCGTCTGCAGAGAGAGACAGAGGGTGGGAATAAAGGAAGGAAGGAAGGAATCCATATCAATGGGCGTTTTCTAGTCTTTAAGTCCTGACTGCATTTGCTCCATATAAGGTTTCATGGAACATTCAGTGAAAATAAAGCCTCCAATTATGTTGAGTCAGTTTGGATTTTTTTCTGGTATTTTATCTTAAAGGAAATTAACTATTCATCAATTCTTTTCTGTCTCCTTGGGTTTACTTGTCACACTGACCAATGTTAAGGGAGAGGTTTTGTCCAATTCTCCTGAGCTGAATTCCTTGTTATGCAAAATAAGACTTTAGTCTTATCCTCTCTGGCAGGCAAATCACCCTTTTAAATTTGTATCATCCTCATTTTCACAGGTTCAGATAACTCAGTTGATTTTGCTAGATAGGACAATGATTAGTACAGCTGTTAAACAACTGATAAATATTTATATTTATCACAACATCAGGATGAATGTACTATAAAGAAAGTATATTGCTTTAATTAAATCATTAAATCATATAAAGTCAAGGAGAAAGCCATGGAAGGGTCCATTTTTCTTCCATTTGGGAAATCTGGAAAGATGGATACAGGACTAAATAGTAGCCTATTTTGTTAATTGAATGGCTTTTAAAAATAATTCTACAGAGTATTGAGTAGAGTTCCCTGTGCTATAAAATAGGTCCTCGTTAGGTATCTATTTTATATACAGGAGTGTGCATATGACAATCCTGATCTCCCAATTTATCCTCCCCCTTACTCACTGGGTAACCACAGGCTTGTTTTCTACATCTGTGGCAAAAGAATCTAAAAAAGAATGGATGTATACATATAACTAACTGATTCACTTTGCTGTATAGCAGAAACTAACACCACACTGTAAATCAACTTTTTTTGTTATTTAATTACTAAATCATGTCGGACTCTTTCGCGACCTCATAGACTGTACCCTGCCGGGCTCCTTCTTCCATGGGATTTCCCTGGCAAGAATACTAGAGTGGGTTGCACTTCTTTCTCCAAGGGATCTTCCTGATCCAGTGATCAAACCCATGTCTCCTACATTGGCAGGCAGGTTCTTTACCACTGAGGCACCAGAAAAGCCCAAAAACATTTTTTAAAGATAAAAATGTAAATGAAAGTGAAAGCGAAAGTCTGACTCTTTACGACCTTGTGGACTATCCAGTCCATGGACTTCTCCAGGCCAGAATACTGGGGTGGGTAGTCATTCCCATCTCCAGGGCATCTTCCCAATCCAGAGATTGAACCCAGGTCTCCCACACTGCAAGAGGATTCTTTACCAGTGAGTCACCAGGGAAAATGTAAATAAAGCCTTAAATTTTTTTTTAAAGTAATTATAGATGTTTCTATATGATGCCAGAACATACAGCTCTTTCAATAAAAACACTTAACATTTATTGAGAAAGTTCATCATCTGAATATCTAGCATTGTGCAGATAATCAACTCAAGTTTCCTTTGTCTGGAATATAAAATATATCCTTACTTTTCTTAGCTTTTATTTAGTTGCTAAAAGGGGATTTAATTCAAGTTGAGAAACGAAATAAAATTCTCAATTATTAAGTGTCTGAATGTGGCATTATCTAAATGGTCACCCCAATATAGAAACACAGATATGCCACATAATCTTTAATAGACCAAATAGTTATATCTCTATTAGATAACAATATAAATGCAACAGTGGTATCGAAGATTATTTTTTTTCAAAGTCCTAACCAAGAAGCAAAGAGGAATCACCTGATGCAGAAGAAAAAGTAAGTCGTCTTGTACTGAAAATGTAACACATTTCTCTTACCTGGTTGACACTGATTACACCTTCTTCCTTGACGATTAGGCAAACATGGGCACTGGCCACTGAGTGGGTCACAAATGGTCCCAGGTAATGTCCCCAGGGGGTCACACTCACACATCTGGCAGCCTTGAAAACTGCCAACGGTCAGATGGTACCTGTGAGGCTCACACTGATTACAGTGAAGACCTGTTACTCCTAATTTGCAGGGACACTGTCCCGTCGATTTGTCACAGAGCAGAGAGCCATTTACAGTCCCGGTCCTATCGCAGTTACAAGGCAGACAGAGGAAAGAGTGGTTTTGCGGCTGGTAGAAGTACCCCTCCACACACTCACTGCAGCGTCTTCCCCCAACGTTGGACTTGCAGACGCACTGTCCCGTCCAAGCATCACAGACCGTCCCAGAGCGGGACCCCGCCACGTCACAGTCACAGGCCTTACAACCAGCGGCGTCCAGTCCGTAGAAGTGTTCCCTGCAGGTGTCACACTGAAGTCCTCTGGCTTCCTTTTTGCACTCACACTGCCCAGAAATAGGATTGCAGAGTCTGTTCACTGAGCCGTGGGGGTTACACTGGCAGGGCTCACAGCCATCGTCATTAAAACTTTGGAGAAATTTGAACCCAAAATTGCAGTGATCACATCTGAGCCCTAAAAAGAAAAATGTGTTTAAAAAGGTAGAGACGTGAAAACAACTCCATTCAAGTTTTCAAGATAGCCAAAGTGCAGACAATACTGCTACAGGCATTTAATACAGACTCAATAAAACATCGAGTGTTTTTTTCACAAGTAATGCCAAAGAGGGCTGATAGTATAGTCAAAATATGATGGCAATACTTAATTTGGTACCCACGTACCACATTAATCTTGCAATGTGCTTTATAAGATTTTATTTATTTATTACTTAATACAAAGAAAAATTCTTAATGCAAATGTTGCTTCTGTTACACATACTGGAACTCTTTTCCTATAACAAACATCAAAACTATTATTTTGAAAATATTTAACTATATTAAATTATCATTCTTATTTTATATTAACAAAGTATGTTCATTTAAAAGTCGAGAGTGAAATACATTTTCAAAGCCATACAGAAGAATTATGCACTACTGCATAAGTTATTTTCCTAGAAATCAGAATCCATTCAAAATGTTTAATAAATGTTAACCTGATAAGTATTTTGTTGAAACAGTACACTTACTTCTGAATATCACACATTTAAATAATTAATATAAATAAAAGTTTTCCAGAGCAATTTTATTTCAATGCTTTTATACACTCCTGTATTTTATCATTTTCAATTAGTATAAATTATGCTCTCCTTGGCTCATAAAGCAATCACATTACTTGTCATACTGTGTGATTAAGAACTTACCTCTTTAAACACTAAGTAAATTCTGCTGTTTGTATTACTTCTACTTAAAGGAGTACATATATATATACATTTCACAAACAGAGAAAATGTTTTATCACCTATACTTAAATCTGACAACTTTGTTGAGTTTCAAAAAAGGGTACTACAAGGCAAAGGAATAAAAAATATTCTTGAGTAGTAAATGTTGAGATGCAAAATGCTTTCTTTAGCTAGTTTTCATGTATGCATGAGTTTAAATAACTGACTATGTGAGGCTGAATCAATTGAAACATTTCAAGCTATAACAACATGAAACAATTAGTCTTAAAATAACAGTAAAAACACAGTCAGGAGCCCATATGCAGAAAAACATTTCCTAAACCAGAAGGAAATGCATAATATATAAGTATATATATGGATAAAAATTCAAGAACTCCAATGGAAGGCAAATTCTTTAACAGTGATGAATGACTCACCTAAGGCATATCATTTAATTTCAATAAGGAAAATAAAAAAGGACCACTATTGCTGCAAATTTTAAAAATAACTGTATTGTTAACAAGAATTATGACTCATTTTGAACTATTAAAATTGGTCTACATGGATTCATATCATATCAGTTTTAAAAATATGCGCAGTGCTTATTTGAATATGCCATACATATTCCTGACAGGTAATCTATTCCTAACGATACTCAGGAAGGCCTACAGGGCATCACATTCAGTGTTAACAAGTACAGGCGAGTTAGCACACTTGGCATTTAATTCACATTCTTCTCCCTTTTTATTCTAGATGAATGACCTACTTTAATAAAATTATTGGTGCTAATGTATTTTACTGGTGATAGAATCATTAGTAAGATTTAACAGTTTTGTGAAATCTAACAGTTTGCTTTCTGAAGCACATACAACATACACTTGTATTTTCTGTTGTTTCCTTAATCATACGAACAAGGTAAAATTGAATAGTTACTTGTAGTCCCATTAGGAAAAAAAAAACATATAGACATATCCAGTTTACATTTTTACTAAAAAAATAATGCATATGCAGAAGTAACTCTAGAGTTAATAACATCAAACTGATGGCATCATCTTCAAAATATGTATTTATATTTTCCTGCAGAAAACTACCAAGATCATCCAATAATACAGGTAAATGACAGCAAGTTTGTAACAAATTCCAAGTAAAGTGTGATGATTTTTCCTTCCTTAAGCTCTGGAAACTATCACAGGAAAGATTTTACTGATACAGTGATGTAACCATTTGACTGTCCCTAAAGGTCTCTCTTTAAATTTTGTTTTCACATCTTAAATTTAACTCTATCTTATATCAAAGAACACAGGATTCTATATAGATTGAACCTGAAAAACTTCATTCAGTATCACAGATAGCACTTATCCAGGAGCATGCTTCTATTTATAAGTTACTCTTTTTTTCATGAAAAGTTAGTTTTTGTATGCTTGATATGCATAACAACAAGTTATGATAAAGATTCTGATTTAATCTTTCTTTAAACCAGAGAAACCTTGTATAATATAAAGCAGGCCCATATTCTTTTGTATTAAATTGCTTGTCTAGCTATATCGTACAAAATGACAAATGTATACTCACACATATAAAATGTAAAGAATTTGCTTTAGTGTTATAGAAATGAAAATGCTACTCAAATGATACGTTCACATGCTTTTATATATGCATGTTTGCAGGCATATGTGTGTGTGTGTCTGCCAGGCATGTTTTTATTATCATAAGGTTCAGGTCAGTGTAAGAAAAACCATGGAAGACTTGGTGTCTTGAATGACAATAGAAAGGTAAAGGTCTTTTTTAAACTTCCTATACAAACCAAGACATGTTCAGTTACAATATAAGACTTACTTTATCAGGAAACTTTCCTCTCATAATATTCTCATATATCAAAATTTCAAAGTGCATTATGTACATAGTGCATTTTGGGCACTTGATAAATTTTGTCCTTATGTGGCTGTGGTTCCCCTCAAAAATGTTGGATGTAATAAATTGCTATAATCAAATCTAATTTCTGAAAAATACCTGTGGGAGTAACAAACAAAAAAGCACGTCTTATATAAAAAAAATGATAAATAACACCAAAGGTAGCTGTTTATTATAATCAGCTTGGTGCTGAATTACAAAATTAAAATTATGTGGCCCTTTATAACTAACCCTAGCAATATACATGATCTGTGGAATTATGTTGACTTATTTTGCATTTCATAGGGACAGTTCAAAGAAATATAATAGAAAAAATGGAAAGATTTATCACAAAGGACCCTGTAGCACAGAACATTTTGAAAAAACTCCATTTATTTTAGTCTATTAAGAAAACGAGCATGGAAATGATTTGCTTAGAACTCATTAAGTGTAAAACATTTTGAAAAGTGCTAATTCTCTAAAAGAAACATCTATGAAGTAAGCAAATTATATTTTTCTATGACTTATTAGTATGGGACCATGTGAACTATTGCATCTACGGAATAAAGAAACTTCTAAAGGATTGATTAAACTAAGCTTCAAGCTGTAGTTTGAGAGAATTATTAATTTAGTCATTTTTAGACAGTTAATTTCATCCAAATTGTTTTTTTTTTTTTTCCCCAGCCTGCCTTGAGCAAGGAAATTTGCTTTACTCTTCAGCAAAGAAATCAAATAGAGGATTTTATTCCAGATGGTAATAGAGATGTGACTGCAAACTTCTGCATTACATACCAATAACATTTGCTTTGCACTTGCACTGGCCTGAATTTGGGTGACAGGTAATATCTCCATCCACTGTCCCGGAGGTATTACAGTTGCACGGACTGCAGCCATCAGGATCCCACTCCTGGAGGTTGTAGAATCCGTTCTGGCACTGATTGCACTGTCTGCCAGACACATGTCTCTTACAATTACACTGGCCCCCGATCTAGAGAAGATACAACATTTTGTAGAATGATGAACGTTATCTATTTTTAGATAATTTGCTCATTAGGTACAAGACAGGGAGGGCGGGGAGGAAAAAACTTTAAATGTGAAACAGACAAGAAGGTAATAAGGTATTTCTCCTCCTGACACAGAAATACCGGAGAGCTTCAGCAGGGTGAATATTTAGAAGTGAATGAAAATAAACCTGGGAAGTCAGTAGTATATGACTAAAAGGGAAGTGGAATTAAGCCTTCAGCACCATATGAAGAAATCAAAATATAGTCATGGGGAGACTGAAAATAGAAACGGCCAGTAGTTAAGTTAGTCTTTTACCCATACCTTTTTCATTCCTCTCATTTACTCCTTGATCCAGACTTGTTCTGTGCATGCCGATGCTTCAACTAAGAATATTTCCATAATATCATCCCACCAAGGTTTTAACGATGTTTAAAATAAAGTTCATAACAGCATCCATTTTTATGCCTACTGATAATGATCCTAACAATATTTTTTGGCACAACTCCATTCAGGAATATTTCAGCATATTTATCATTCATTTATATTATGATTTAACCATACCAAGTGAATTTAACTGATTTACACTGTGGTAAAAATATAAAAAAGTTACTTGTTTTAGAGCACTGTCAACTAAAAACATTATCTGATAAAAGAAATACTTTTCCTCTTTGAGCTATTGCTTGAGAATGAAAATACATAGAATGTAAAATAAAATGCTCATCTACTATCTACACAGGTAATGCTATGTTGGTTAAAGAAAGAGCTAAAACCTTTCACAAGGGAATATACACATACAAAATGTGAAATAAGTATGAAGATTTCAATAACAACTTAGGACTTTCATGAGAGATGTGAATACAGATATCAAGTCTCTTATGAAACCACTGGCATGTCTCCCGGTGACTCCATTCAACTCGGACTGAATCAGCTTGCCACCTTTGCACGCAAGGTTACCACATAAGGAAGTAAACTACCTGTGGAAAGACACAGTTTGATTTACCTTTAAAATCTTGGGATATCCAAAAATATCACATGAGATTAGGATTCAGTAACAAAGGTGTAGAGAAGGGGTTTTATACTAAATAATTTTAAAGGATCTATCACTGCCTAATTTTTCATCTAGGAAATAGGAACTCACTGGAATCATTATTTAAGGTTAAGATAATTGACACAAACTATATAACACTCTGAAAAACAAAGGTTTATACATGTATTATATAAAGCTATAGAAAATAATGAAAAACAGTATCAAAGACATGTATAGGTCAGAAAGATATGCAAGGAAAGTAACTTGCCCCCTTCTGCCTGACTGTCTATACCAACCCCACTTTTACCCAGCCCCATGGAATCCAGATTATTACTCAAAACAGGGCTTTGATTTGGTCTGCAAAATTATTGTTGTTGTTTAGTCACTCAGTCATGTCCCAGCTTTTGCAACCACATGGACTGCAGCACACCAGGCTATCCTGTCCTTCACCATCTCCCAGAGCTATTTCAAACCCATGTCCATCGAGTCAGTGATACTATCTAACCATCTCATCCTCTGTTGTCCCCCTCTTCTCCTGCCTTATATCTTTCCCAGCATCAGGGTCTTTCCCAATGAGTCAGCTTTTCACATCAGGTGGCCAAAGCATTGGAGCTTTAGCTGCAGCACCAGTCCTTCCAATGAATATTCAGGGTTGATCTCCTTTAGGATTGACTAGTTTGATCTCCTTGCAGTCTAAGGGACTCTCAAGAGTCTTATCCAACACAACAATTCAAAAGCATCGATTCTTCAGCGCTCAGCTTTCTTTATGGTCCAACTCTCACATCCAAACATGGCTACGGGAAAAATCATAGCTTTGACTATATGGATTTTGTCAGCAAAGTAATATCTCTGCTTTTTAATACATTGTCTAGGTTTGTCACAAATTTTCTTCTAAGGAGCAAGCGTCTTTTAATCTCATGGCTATAGTCACCACCTGCAGTGATTTTGTAGCCCAAGAAAATAAAAGTGTTTCCATTGGTTCCCAATCTATTTGCCATGAAGTGATGGGAACAGATGCCATGATCTTCATTTATTGAAAGTTGAGGGTTAAGCGAGATTTTTCTCTCCTCTTTCACCTTCATCAAGAGGCTCTTTAGTTCCTCTTCACTTTCTGCCATAAGGGTGGTGTCATCTGCCTACCTGAGGTTATTGATATCTCTCCTGGCAATCTTGATTCCAGCTTGTGCTTTAACCAGCCTGGCTTTTCCCATGATGTACTCTGTACATAAGTTAAATAAGCAGGGTAACGATACACAGCCTTGACGTACCCCATTCCCAAATTGGAACCAGTCCATTTTCCATGTCCAGTTCTAACTGTTGCTTCTTGATCTGAATACAGGTTTCTCAGAAGGCAGGTAAGGTGGTCTGGGATTCTCATCTCTTGAAGAATTTTCCACAGTTTGTTGTGGTCCACATAGTCAAAGGCTTTAGTGCAGTCAATGAAGCAGGAGTGGATGTTTTTCTGGAATTCTCTTGCTTTTTCTATGACCCAATGGTTGTTGGCAATTTGACCTCTGGTTCCTCTACCTTTTCTAAATCCAGCTTGAACATCTGGAAGTTCTCACTTCACATACTGCTGAAGCCTAACTTGAAGGATTTTGATCATGACCTTTTTCGCATGTGAAATGAAAGCAATTGTTCAAGCAGTAGCTTGAACATTCTTTGGCATTGCCCTTCTTTGGGATTAGAATGAAAACTGACCTTTTCCAATCCTGGAAAAGGTGTGACCACTGCTGAGTTTTCTAAATTTGGTGGCATATCAAGTGTAGCACTTTCACAGCATCATCTTTTAGGATTTGAATTACCTCAGCTGGAATTCCATCACCTCCTCTAGTTTTGTTCGTACTGATGCTTCCTAAGGCCCACTTGACTTCCTACTCCAGAATGTCTGGCTCTAGGTGAGTATCACACCATCGTGGTTATCTGGGTCATGAAGATCTTTTTTGTACAGTTCTTCTGTGTACTCTTGCCACCTCTTCTATATACCTTCTGCTTCTCGTAGGTCCATACTTTTTCTGTTCTTTATTGTGCCCATATTTGCATGAAATGCTCCTTTGGTATCTAATTTTCTTGAAGATATCTCTAGTCTTTCCCATTCTATTTTTTTCCTCTATCTCTTTGCATTTATCACTGAGGAAGGCTTTCTTACCTCCCCATGCTAATCTTTGGAACTCCGCATTCAGATGGGTATACCTTTGCTTTCCTCTACTTTCACTTCTCTTTTTTCTCAGCTATTTGTAAGGCCTCCTCAGACAACTATTTTACCTTTTTGCATTTCTTTTTCTTGGGGATGGTTTTGATCACTGCCCTCCTGTACAATGTCACAAATCTCTGTCCATGGTTCTTCAGGTACTCTGTCTATTACTCTGTCTGTCCCTTAAATCTATTTGTCATTTCTACTGTATAGAAATCAAATAAATGATTTGATTTAGGTCATATCTGAATGTCCTGGTGGTTTTCCTTACTTTCTTCAATGTATCTGACTTTTGCAATAAGGAGTTCATGATCTGAGCCACAGTAAGCTTCCGTTCTTGTTTTTGCTAACTATATAGAGCTTCTCCACTTTCAGCTGCAAATAATATAATCAAAGTGATTTCAGTATGGACCATTTGGTGATGTCTGTGTGTACAGTTGTATCTTGTGTTGTTGGAAGAGGCCACAAAAACAAGCAGCATTACTGGCAGGTGTGAGTTACTTATAGGGCTGTCCACGTGGTATAGTGGTAAAGAATCTGCTTTCCAATGCATGAGGCACAAGTTCGATCCCTGGCTTGGGAAGATCCCCTGAGAAGTAAGTGGCAACCCACTGCAGGATTCTTGCCTAGGAAATCTTATGGACAGAGCGCCTGGTGTGCTACAGTCCATGAGGTCCCAAAAGGGTCAGCTATGACCTAGTAACTAAACAACTTCATGCTTATGCTCAGTCGTGTCCAATTCTTTGTATTCCTATGGACTGTAGCCCACCAGGCTTCTCTGTCCATGGGGTTTTCCAGGCAAGAATACTGAGTGGGCTGCCAGTTCCTCCTCCAGGAGATCTTCCTGACTGAGGAATCAAACCTGTGTCTCCTGATCTCCTGTGTCTCCTTCACTACAGGTGGATTCTTTACTGCTGAAAAATTGGGAAGCCCCAGTGACTAAACAACAACAGATGAATTACACATAGCCATGAAAATCTAACAGAACTTTGGTTGTATCCTTATAACACTTCAAGTTCATTACCATTTAATAAATTCCTTATTTTCTGGTTCTGGTTTCATATACATTAGTCTTGTTCTCCAGATTGCAAGCACCTTCAGAAATTGGACATACCTTGTATTTCTGTTAAAGAATAACCTTGTGTATTCCCCATGGGTAAAGAGTAGTCTTTACAAAAATCTAGAGCAAGAATGAGTGAAAAGGGTAAAGATAAATAAAAGTGTATTCTGTGCTAAAACTTTCTCTTCTAACCATACACAAAAATAAACTCAAAATGGATTAAAGATCTAAATGTAAGACCAGAAACTATAAAACTCCTAGAGGAGAACATAGGCAAAACACTCTCCGACATAAATCAAAGCAAGATCCTCTATGACCCACCTCCCAGAATATTGGAAATAAAAGCAAAACTAAACAAATGGGACCTAATGAAACTTAAAAGCTTTTGCACTACAAAGGAAACTATAAGTAAGGTGAAAAGACAGCCCTCAGATTGGGAGAAAATAATAGCAAATGAAGAAACAGACAAAGGATTAATCTCAAAAATATACAAGCAACTCCTGCAGCTCAATTCCAGAAAAATAAATGACCCAATCAAAAAATGGGCCAAAGAACTAAACAGACATTTCTCCAAAGAAGACATACAGATGGCTAACAAACACATGAAAAGATGCTCAACATCACTCATTATTAGAGAAATGCAAATCAAAACCACAATGAGGTACCATTACACGCCAGTCAGGATGGCTGCTATCCAAAAGTCTACAAGCAATAAATGCTGGAGAGGGTGTGGAGAAAAGGGAACCCTCTTACACTGTTGGTGGGAATGCAAACTAGTACAGCCGCTATGGAAAACAGTGTGGAGATTTCTTAAAAAACTGGACATAGAACTGCCATATGACCCAGCAATCCCACTTCTGGGCATACACACTGAGGAAACCAGATCTGTATCTTGCTATATTATTATTTAAATGTAAGACATGTATCATCTGGAGCTTCCTTACCTCTTAAAATTTAGGTAAGACTGCCTGGAACCCTTATTCCATTTCTGTTGAAGGACAAATATGCTTCTTGCATTTTAAAAAATTCTATGGATAGTGATATTCTTATGGTTACCCTGCCCCTAAATTTCTGCTTCTTCCATTTTGGAATCTTCTTGCCACCTTAGAGTTCTGCCCTATATCTTTCTAGACATGAAACCTGACTAATGCATCAATCTCAGAATAGGAACTCTTATTCCAAAAAAGTAATATGTCTTAGTAAAGATTTGGAGTGAAAGAAGAGTGAGAACTCTACTTTTCCATTTGTAGTATCTAGTTTTCCTACAACCAGACATCTTCAAAAGGTTCTGTAACTCAGTCAGTTACCACTTCTGTGTCTTATCTCTCCATACTCCTCACCCTCCCCTATTGCACATCTACTTTTCCTCTTTACACCTAACTCTCAGTCATTTTTCACATACATCATTTAAAAAAATGTTCAGTATTGCCTTGAAACATTTCAGTCTTATGAAGGTATTTTTTCAGTAAACATCAGATATCTCCATATGAGAAACCTGGCTGTAAATAAGATAACACAACTTTACTCTCATTTCATTAACACATGTAGTCTATAATTTTATATAATCCATACCTTAAAATGTGGTTTAAAAGTAAGTCATAAAAGGCTTTATAGATTATAAAAGGAGTTCATTGTAATCAGTTTCTCAAAATTTACCTGAAAATACAAGTTTCCTTCTGTACTAGTCACTGTAGATCCCCTTCATTTCATGAGGGAATATAAATCTACCCACACTCTAATACCAATTCCTGGCCACCAAGAGAGAGAGAAGAGTGTGATCGCTTCCTTTTAAAACTACACTTTCAAAAAGTCAGATACAACACTTTTCTGCTTTCATGCACTTTGAGAGAATATTTTTAACATTTACCCTAAGTTGACTTATTAATTGGCCAGTAGTAAGCCAGCAAACAGGATGTAAGCAGAAGCTTGAAAAGCTTAGAGATTTTGAGTTGATTCTCTTGAGATGGGCTTGGAGGCCATTATGGAAACATGCTCAAGCTATCCTGTTGCATGATTTGAGAACCTGTGGAGGAGAACATCCTCTCCTATCACCCCCAGTGAACATTCCGCTTGACAACCACTACCCACGTGAATGAGACCTTCCTGGATCATCTAACTACCAGCTGACAAGCTAGCTGAACACATCAACAAAAGAGCTCAGGCAAGATCAGTCAAGCCAATACAGACCACCGCTGAGCCAAACCACAGAATTCTATACTAAGTAAGTGGTTTTTGCTGTTTTAAGCCAACATTTTAGAAGCAAAATTAGCAAACAATACCATTGATCAGAACTTAAATTACATTTCTATACCTAACTGCCAGGGAGGCTGAAAAATGTAGTTTATTGTCTATAATCACATGGCCAAATAATACTTAAATTTCTATTAATAATGTAGAACAAAAATAATGAGGTATAATTACCATCTCTAATAACAAATATATGGTCATACTTTAAGCAGTAGGAGCTTTCCAGCTCTTTAAGACTGAAAACACAATCTTGGTTGCATAAGTTTTGGTCTTGCAAGCTGTCAGCCACATGAACAATGAGGGGAAAGGAGGCCCCCATGAGCTCCAGTTAGAAACTCGAAAATAACTTTGATTAGCTTGGCTTGGGTTATATCTTTTCTTTTTTTAGTTTCTTAAGGTGGAGGTTTTCTTTTATAATATAGAAAATTTAGAGCTTTTAATATCTTACTCTGTGTGTGTGTGTGTGCATGTGTTAGTCACTCAGTAATGTCCAACTCTTTGCAACGCCATGGACTGTAGCCTGTCAGGCTCCTCTGTTCACGGAATTTTCCAGGCAAGAATACTGGAGTGAGGTTGCCATGCCCTTCTCCAGCAGATCTTCCCAAACCAGGGATGGAACCTGGGTCTCCTGCATTGCAGACAGATTCTTTACCATCTTTACCATTCTTTACCATCTGCAGACAGATTCTTTACCATCTGAGCCACAAGAATGGACCAATATTCTATTAATTACTATTATATCAGTATCCCACAGTTTTGATAAGTTGTGTTTTCAGTGTCACTCAATTCAAAATACTTATAATTTCCCTTCTGTTTCCTATTTGGCCCTTAGTTGATTTAGCTGTCAAATAATCAAGGATATTCCAGAGAGCTCCTTATTATTGATTTCCAATTTTATTTAATGATTTCTGTCAGATAACATATTTTAAATGACTTGCATTCTTTTAAATGTATTGAGACTTGCTTTATGGACCAGAATGTGAGCGATTTTGGAAGATGCTTTGTGTAGATTAGAAAAATATGTATATTCTTCTGTTGTTGACTTGAGTGTTCTATAAAGGTCAATTACTTCATCAAGTTGGCTGATCGTGCTTAGCTTTTCTGTCAATTCGTTCTATTAATTACTAAGGAAAGGGTATTGAAATTTTTACCTTAATCATGAAGTTTTATGTTTCTCCTTTCATTTCTGTCAATTTTTTACTTGTACAGTTGCACAAACTCAGTTGTTTGGTGCATAAATATGCCGTGGTTGAGAATTCTAAGAGCTCTACATAGCGAGTATTTAGAATTCCAAATCCTTTTTTAAACCTACGCAGTCAGGCACACTCTTATTCCATCATGACATCAATCTTATTGCCAAAAAAACTAAATTAACCAGCTCAATTATAGTAGACCATCAACAGTTGGGGAATGAATAAGGTACAAGGCAGAAATTGAAGGATTAAGTGAAAGTGTATATACCAAGATTGAGTTCGAGTGTATGTATACCTTCACCCCTGCCACAATTCTCTTCCTCCTATACTGTTTCTAGAAAGCCGGGAGCCAGACTTATTTTCTATAAAAAGGAAACTGGCAGAGAAAAGCTATAGATTAAGATCTCTAGACTTATTCTTGGGACTCTGACCCCTACAAAGCTCACTTGCAGCTTGTACACACAAGAGTAAGTTTAGAAGCCTTCCATGAGTTTATTGTAGAATTAAGAAGCCTTTAACCAGTTTATTATACAGAGCAGGCAGCAAAATTTCCAACATGGAAAACCAGGACCAAGAAAGAAAAAGGACAATAAATAATAATTTATAAGAGAAGAAAGGAATGCAGAGAACAGAAACATAAGAAAGCAACCACTAATGAATAAAACACCACTGTAGCTATTATCTCCGGAAAGTTATGATAAATGTTGTATTCATTCAAAAACATAGAACAGAATAAACCTAGGAAACAACTTGTGAAGGAAATAACTATTGAATATTGAAAAACAGGCAAAATAAAAACCTCAAGCAAAAGACTGAAACAAAAAGTTGAGATAGAACAGAGAGAGAAAAAAATGAAATGAAAATATAGAATTTCCAGAAGGAGAAAAAACTGAGGGAGAAAATTATCAAAGCATTAATACAAAATAAACATTTTCTTTACATGAAGCCATAGTTTAAAAGGCTTACCATGTGCTAGAGAAATTAATAGGGAAAAAAAGAAATGACATCAAGGTAAAGACTCATGAAGCAAAGAATAGGAATAAAAAAAAAAAAAAAAACATTTCTAGAGACCAACAAGTTATATATAACAGAAATACAGAATATCACTGAAACGTTCTGCAATATTATCGTAAGCCAGAAAACTACATCATACCTTCCAAGTAAATAATAAAATTTTCAAATAATTAAAACAATATGCTCTGAATTATGAGTAAAATTATTTCAAATAATTGGAAGCAATACCTTCTAAATTTAACTCCCACTCCATTTGGGAAATGCATGACTCTTCATTTCACAGGAGAAGAAATTGAATCTTAAATCAAGTTATTTATTGAAGGACAGACTGCTAGCTATACATATCCATGCTCACAACCATGGTGCTAAGTTCACTCAGCTTGTGATAAACTACAAATCTAACAGGAGCAATGGGAAGAGTGCTAGAACCAAAGAAGGTCAAGGTAATGGCCATTACTTGAGTTGGCCCCACAGTGGAAGAATAGGCAAGCAGTCCATTGACTAATTCATGAGTTTCTCTGAATAGCACTGACGTTTGCTAACAGCTGCTATATACCACCCAGTGACCATACTCAGGACCTCCCTATTCTGAATCATACTGCAAAAGTCTGCTGTCCCAGGTTCTACAGTAGTGGTGGGTACACACAGTCAATTGTGTGACAATTGAAACAGTGAATTTGGCAGGAAGATTAGTGACAACGAAAAAGAGTAAGACTCTGCAACCATTATCCTAGTCCCAGCTTTTTAGTCATCCTCTACATTAAGAGATGGAATTCTATCAGCGTGATTTGAAGCACAAATAATCCATACATGACTTCTTTTAAACAGCACTTATAGAAAATATAAAGTATGAGTTAAAAATTAACAATTTAGGTGAGCACAGTCAATATTTATCAGAGGTTTCTATGTAATTAGACATTATATTTTAATAAACTCAAAGCAATACTTTTAAAACAGAAGAAATATCTGTCTTCTTAAGCACTTATTTTGCTTGTGGTAGAGAAAAATCTAATGTTCTATAGATTACATCTTTTTACAGAACTCACTAAAAGCCAAGGAGGTAATGTGGATGTTGCCAAACTAAGTAAGAATTTGAAAAGCAAACTCAAAAGTTTAAGAACAGAAAGTCTGCACCGGAAATTAAATTAAATTTTCAGGGTTTGTTTGAAAAGAAAAGAAATAAAAATGAGGGCCAAAAAAAAAAAACCCTTTTAATTAATAAGCACAATTTTTAGGAATATTCATGTCTTTTATAGCAATGACTATAGATTTTTTAATAGAAATTCTTTACCTTCTATTTTTCCTCATTCAACTCATTCATGCATGCTGTTATCAACAAATGTTTGATCACATACAACCATATGGAATGTACCTTGTGAGTTTCATGAGGTCATATCATGCAAGCAGTACCTCTCAATTTTTACCACTGCTTCCCTCAGAATCGCCAGCATTACTCAGAAATTGTATGCAAAGTGATACACCAATTGACCACTAAGTACGATCAATTCTAAGCAAGGCTTATAATACACTGCCTCTCTCTGCTGGGATAAATTGCCAACAAAGGTCCATATAGTCAAAGCTATGGTTTTTCCAGTAGTCATGTATGGATGTGAGAGTCGGACCATAAAGAAAGCTGAGCAACCAAATAATGATGCTTTTATACCATGGTGCTGGAGAAGACTCCTGAGATCAAAGCAATCAATCCTAAAGGAAATAACTAACCCTGAATATTCATTGAAAGGACTGGTGCTGAAGCTGAATCTCCAATACTCTGGCCATCTGATGCAAAGAGCCAACTCATGGGGAAAGACCCTGATGCTGGGAAAGATTGAAGGGAGGAGAGGGGACAATAGAGGATGAGATAGTTGGGTGGCATCACCAACTCAATAGACAGGAGTTTGAGCAAACTCTGGGAGATGGTGAAGGATAGGGAAGCCTGGCATGCTGCAGTCTCTGGGGCCACAACAGCCAGACAAAACTTAGGGACTAAACAACAACAACCTCTCCATTTGGTACACCACTGTGTCACTTCCTTGCTCAAAGATACTCAGTAGCTCCCTATTGCCTATCTAACAAAGTCCAAACTCCACCATGTAACCTCAATATGCCTCTTTAGTGGCATGTAACATTACTACCCTACCTCAGTGATGGCCTCAGAGTTTCCACTAGAAGGGCTGGATGGCAGCAATCTGGATGGAACTGTTGCTTGGGGACTGTTTTGTAGCTATATTTGCATTAAAAACAAAATTCTCCTTTAAGTTATTAACCATTTTTAATGGTTTTGTGGAGGACAATGGTCGGAAGAGAAAATGATCATATGGAGGTGAGGGAACTGATGTCTGTCAAGCAATGTCTTCTGTCTTCACTGCCCATACAGTATTACATTTTCTATAAATAACAATACTTTTGCCTCTTTTAAGACATTCATGAGTTTTTCACCTTGCACTACTTTCAACCTCTATTACAATTTTGAACAGAAATAATAAGAACATGCGTGGATCCTTGTTTTGTTCCTGATATTACAGGGGAAAAGTTTATTGTTTAAGTATGATGTTAAGTTTCTTTGCAGATACCTTTTCCAGATTAAGTTTTCTTCTATTTCTAGTATGTAGAGCATATTTATCAAAAACAGGTTTTAAATTTTTTTAAATGTTTTTCAATATTTATCAAGATTATTATATGAGATTCATGTTGTTTATTGCATTAATTGATTCTTAAATGTTAAGCTCACCTTGCATTCTTGGAACGAATACAGATCAGTCAAGATGCATCCTCTTTATTATATATTTCAGAATTGAACTTGTTAAAATATTGTTAGGATATTTTAGATCTATGTTCATATGGAATAACTGGCCTGTTTGAATGGACTTGTTTTTAAATTTTTTGTCATGTTATGGGATTAGTTTAAGTAGCCCTCACAAAACGGTTTGGAAAGTACACATTCTTCCTCAGTGTCTTAAAAGAACTTATGTAGGACTTATATGATTCATTCCTTTACGTATCGGAGAACTCACCAATGAAGTCATCTGGGCCTGAAGTTTTCCTTGATGAAAGAAAACTGAAGTTTGATTACAAATTCAATATCTTTAAATTATAGGAATGTATAGGGGCTTTCTATTTTTTCTTATGTTCAGTAAGTTCAGTTCAGTTCAGTTCAGTCACTCAGTTGTGTCCGACTCTTTGTGACCCCATGAATCACAGCACGTCAGGCCTCCCTGTCCATCACCAACTCCTGGAGTTTACTCAAACTCATGTCCATCGAGTCGGTGATGCCATCCAGCCATCTCATCCTCTGTCGTCCCCTTCTCCTCCTGCCCCCAATCCCTCCCAGCATCAGGGTCTTTTCCAATGAGTCAACTCTTCGCATGAGGTGGCCAAGGTACTGGAGTTTCAGCTTCACCATCAGTCCTTCCAATGAACACCCAGGACTGATCTCCTTTAGGATAGACTGGTTGGATCTCCTTGCAGTCCAAGGGACTCTCAAGAGTCTTCTCCAACACCACAGTTCAAAAGCATCAATTCTTTAGCACTCAGCTTTCTTCACAGTCCAACTCTCACATCCATACATGACCACTGGAAAAACCATAGCCTTGACTAGATGGACCTTTGTTGGCAAAGTAATGTCTCTGCTATTTAATATGCTATCTAGGTTGGTCCTAACTTTCCTTCCAAGAAGTAAGCATCTTTTAATTTCATGGCTGCAATCACCATCTGCAGTGGTTTTGGAGCCCAGAAAAATTAAGTCAGACACTGTTTCCACTGATTCCCCATCTATTTGCCATGAAGTGATGGGACCAGAAGCCATGATCTTAGTTTTCTGAATGTTGAGCTTTAAGCCAACTTTTTCACTGTCTCCTTTCACTTTCATCAAGAGGTTTTTTAGTTCCTCTTCACTTTCTGCCATAAGTGTGGTGTCATCTACATATCTGAGGTTATTGATATTTCTCCCGGCAATCTTGATTCCAGCTTGTGCTTCTTCCAGCCCAGCGTTTCTCATGATGTACTCTGCATATAAGTTAAATAGGCAGGGTGACAATATACAGCCTTGACGTACTCCTTTGCCTATTTGGAACCAGTCTGTTGTTCCACGTCCAGTTCTAACTGTTGCTTCCTGACCTGCATATAGGTTTCTTAAGAGGCAGGTCAGGTGGTCTGGTATTCCCATCTCTTCCAGAATTTTCCAGAGTTTGTTGTGATCCACACAGTCAAAGGCTTTGGCATAGTCAATAAAGCAGAAATAGATGTTTTTCTGGAACTCTCTTGCTTTTTCAATGATACAGCGCATGTTAGCAATTTGATGTCTGGTTCCTCTGCCTTTTCTAAAACCAGCTTGAACATCTGGAAGTTCGCAGTTCATGTATTGCTGAAGCCTGGCTTGGAGAATTTTGAACATTACTTTACTAGCGTATGAGATGAGTGCCATTGTGTGGTAGTTTGAGCATTCTTTGGGATTGCCTTTCTTAGGGATTGGAACGAAAACTGACCTTTTCCAGTCCCGTGGCCACTGTTGAGTTTTCCAAATTTGCTGCCATATTGAGTGCAGCACTTTCACAGCTTCATCTTTCAGGATTTGAAATAGCTCAACTGGAATTCCATCACCTCCACTAGCTTTGTTCATAGTGATGCTTCCTAAGGCCCACTTGACTTCACATTCCAGGATGTCTGTTTCTAGGTGAGTGATCACACTGTCGTGATTATCTGGGTCATGAAGATCTTTTTTTTTTTGGACAGTTCTGTGTATTCTTGCCACCTCTTCTTAATATCTTCTGCTTCTGTTACATCCATACCATTTTTGTCCTTTATCGAACCCATCTTTGCATGGAATGTTCCCTTGGTATCTCTGATTTTCTTGAAGAGATCTCTAGTCCTGCCCATTCTATTGTTTTCCTCTATTTCTTTGCATTGATCGCTGAGGAAGGTGTTCTTATCTCTCCTTGCTATTCTTTGGAACTCTGCATTCAAATGGAAATATCTTTCCTTTGCTCCTTTGCTTTTCGCTTCTCTTCTCACAGTTATTTGTATGTATTAAAGTTCTATTTCTTGTGTTAGTTTTACGATAATTTATTTACTTCATTTAGGATGCCAAATTTATTAGGAGAGAGTTTTTCATAATATTCATTAGGATCCTTCCCTCGTGGCTCAGCCAGTAAGGAGTCTGCCTGCAATGCAGGAGACCCAGGTTCAATCCCTGGGTTGGGAAGATCCTCTGGAGAAGAAAATGGCAACTCACTCCAGTATTCTTGCCTGGAAAATCCCATGGACAGAAGACCCTGACAGGCTACAGTTCATGGGGTCGCAAAGAGCTGGACACGACTGAGTGACTTCACTTCAGTTCTTCTTCATTAGGATTCTATATAGGTATTTGTAGAATGTGCTGCAAAGTCCCATTTCTTTATTTCTGATGTTGGCACTTGCATTTTTCCCTTCTTCTAGTGATAAGTTTGTCAGTGTTATTAAGCTTTGTGGAAAAAAAACACAACTCTTGAGTTTATTTTCACTATTGCTTGTCCAATTTCCATTACCTAATTTTGTCGTTTCCCCCTTTTGCTTACTTTGTATTTAGTTTGAAAGTGGAAGGAAGGACAGTCATTGATGGTGAAGTAGGTTCAGAAAAGAGAAAGAGAAACCGTCACATGGGTAGACAGACAACAAACAAGCTTGGGCTTGCATTTCTTCCACATATTCTATATATTGAGTTTAAGTTAGGCAATACAAGTTAAAAGAGGCTTCAGAACAATGAGCGGCAATGGTTATATGGCCATATAGTTTGTGAATCTCTGCAAATCTCAACATG
Organism: Dama dama; assembly: GCF_033118175.1. Lineage (NCBI taxonomy): Eukaryota > Metazoa > Chordata > Mammalia > Artiodactyla > Cervidae > Dama > Dama dama. Next base: position 17,741,789 of record NC_083694.1, read on the forward strand.
AAAACACAATTCAAAAGCAAAACCAAAAGAAGCTGTGAAAATATTTTTAACAGCACTAAGTGACCAACTACCCCTAGAAACTCCCAAAGAGAAGCAAATGGGAACAAACCAACAGTCACAAGACCGGTAAGGCATCAGTGTCTACGTGGGGAAAAGTGGATATAAGTCACAGGGGATTTGACACTTGAGAGATCTGAAAACTAGGACCCTATGCCACTTTGAGAATGGGTGACTACAAGTGGAAAGAGTATTACTGATCCATAAAAGGGATGGTGAGCGATCTATAGTGGGAACTGAAGGGACTGGAGTAGCCCAGCCTCCAGGAACTCTCAAAGCTGATGGAGCAGGGCACACCTCTATGGGCCAGGGCATACTTCCATGCCAAGACCACAAGCTGAGGAGACACTATGGAAAACAGATGGGCAGAACAGAGAGTTAAAAGAATACATTTGAAGATAGAAATTCTGAAGTTTGGGGTACATTTGTCATTGGTAATGAAGCAAATTCAACCTTTCCAAAGTTTATTCTAATAATAATAAACAACACATTTCACGAAGGTTAAATTTACCAGTTTGAGTGATTTGCTCATTTACTATTACATACATCATAATTAGTGCAATGCCTAATATATAGAGACATCTCATAAACATTTGTTTATTGACAGAATTAATTATTCAAAAATAATTGTTATAGCACTGAAACGTGCTCAGAAGCTATTTCAAATACTGTAGGAATTATAGAAATTATACTTCCTACTCAGTTTTGGTAGATTTAATAATATCTGGAATAGGATCTTAGAAAATGTTACTCCAAATCCTCCTTCATTCAAATGTAAAAATATGTATATTCATAGTTTTTAAAATATTTGTCTCAATTAAGGATACATGCCATTTTCATATACTGAAAACTTTTGAATATACAAATCTACATCCAACATATGTTTAACATATTCCAAAGTCCTTTGCCAATGACCAAATAAATCAGACCTATAGAAATAAAAGTCCCTGGAAGGTAAAGTCTAGGAATCTTCATTTTAGAAAATTCTAGTGGCAATTCTTTTGAACACTAAGAGTTAAGAACTATTTCTTTAAGTACTTGCTACCTATTTTGTCACTGCATTATCAATTCCTAGGGACTCACTCTTGCTCTTTTTCTCTTCTAAGTCAGTTTTGTAGCTCATCAAATCATTAATAAGTCCATCAGTGAGCACCAGAGAAGCACAGTCTTTTTGAACTGATTTAATATTAGAGCATTTATATTATTCAGCATCTGAACATAAATTCTGGTAATAAACTGGTTTTAGCATTTTTTAAAAAAACTGTTACAAAATACCTAACCATTTGCAGTTGCTGGTGCTTCTAAGAAAAAATGCATATATCTCTATTTGACTATGTATCTATGTATGTTTGTATCTCTCTCTCTTTGTACAATATATGTATCTATCTTTTTACAATATATTCTCTTTGCTAGGAGCTTGCTTAACCCTAGATGTGGACTTCAAGAATTATTACATTTTCCTAATAGAGACACAATGGCTTCTTTCCTTCAGCTTCTGCCTCTCTAGAGAAGAAAAATCCACCTTAATGTAACAGGCTACCTATGCTAAGGTACTCATTCCACTTCAAAAATAAATAAATGAACCTGCAGTGGTTCCTGCCACAAATAAATGCCACGAATTGGAGAATGCCAGGTGAATAATGTACATCATATACTTGTTTCCATTTAAGTGTTTTGTGATACTGCTGTTTATCATCTTGCTCAGCTGTCGAAAATATTCATTTAAGAAGAAAAGCTTCTACACTGGTGTAAGATGTCTTTTCTTTTTCATTCTACAAGGCCTGTCATTTGTCAGCCTGGTATATTTTTATAACTCCCCTCCCCCTCCAAAAGGCATTTCTGAGAAACTACTCTCCAGACTTCCCCACCATAATCTCTCAGGAGAGTGCAAAAAGGTAAAATTCTGAAGCATGCTCAAAGTGTTAGTAGGAACGGAATACATTTTTCTTCTCTATCTTTTTAGTGTTCAAGACAGTGTGTGAAGAGGTTCCCCACATACTGTTGTTCCCAGCAATGGTTACATACTTGAATGGTTTTTTAAGAGAAAGTACTATAATTATAGTCCTTCTAGTTCTCAAAGGGGTATAATTTCATATTGCATCATCCTTTTCCCTTCAGGTTAGGTCTATTTCACTCAGAGATTATAAGCAATAACTGGTAAAAGATGCATACAATATGTCACACCATGTAAAATTAGAGCATTTCATAAATGTCATCTGAATGGCACAACTATACAGGGTGGTCTTATTATAATTTGCTGCAAAATTACTATAGTGGTTATTAAGAGGATGGTGTTTTGACTTCATCAAAATGAAAGATCTCACAGTAGCATAAAAAAATATTTCCAAAATGAAAAAATGCATCCTCCGTGTGTGGCTAATTTTTTTTTATAGAAATAGGCTTTTAGGAAAGTTAACTCATTTGATTTAATAATCTTTTTGTTTTATTTCAGTAAAAGTGATCAAAGCTTCTGTGCACTTACACAATAGAGTGTTTGCCTACTATAGTGCTAGCTTCTTGAAGCAGTGAAAATGTGAATTCCAAATACATTAAGAAAGGAAGGTGCTTCTATGAGGTGATTAAAAAAATAAATAAATTAGACTTTTTAAAAGTACTTCTGTAAAATATTCAAATTAGTTTATATGTAAGATAATAACCTCAGTCCTTGGTATACATGAAGCACAAAAGGGCTACATTAACCCTTCAATATCACTCAAATTTCTGTTTGAGAATTGTATTGGTCCTAAGAAATTATTTTGCCACTGAATTATGTATACATTATTATTTCCTAAATATTTAGGATTTGTTAATAGTTTAATTAGATTAGTAGGATTTGGAATAAGCCCAAAACAAATGGATGTTTTCTTTCTACTTTTGGATAGTGTACATAAATATCCAGTTTAGCAACCTGCTGTGGATTTCCTTTATGTGCCATGCTTTGTAAGACCCAGTGTCTCTAAACTCAAGTTGGACTTTGGAAACAAATATTACAATTCTGAATTTCTTCTCTACTCCATTATTTCTTGTGTGATCTTACAGGTGTTACTTAATTTTTTTGAGGTTCATTGTCCTTAACAACACAACGGACAAGTCAATAACTACCTCACCCAAGTTGGTAAGAACTGAATTATCAGATAGCAGAAGACTGTATGACATAAATTGCAGCAAGATATTTTTTGATCCACCTCCTATAGTAATGAAAATGAAAACAAAAATAAGCAAATGGAACCTAAATAAAATCTTTTGTACAACAAAGGAAACCATAAACAAAAGACAACTCTCAGAATGGGAGAAAATATTTGCTACCAAAGCAACTGACAAGAGACTAATCTCTAAAACACAAGAACTCATGCAGCTCAATATCAAAAAAATACACAATCCTATCAAAACATGGGCAGAAGATTTAAATAGACATTTCTCCAAAGATAACATACAGATGGCTAAAAAGCACATAAAAAGATGCTCAACATCACTATTAGATAAATACAAATCAAAACTATATTGAGGTATCATCTCACACCAGTCAAAATGGCCATCATCAAAAAAAAAAAAATCTACAAACAATAAATGCTGGAGATGGTATGGAGAAAAGAGAATCCTACATTGTTGGTGAGAATATAAATTGGTACAACCACTATGGAGAACAGTATGGGATTCCTTAAAAAACTAAAAATAGAGCTACCATATAATCCTGTAATCCCACTCCTGGGCATATACCCAGAGAAAAACATGGCCTGAAAAGACATATGCACCCCAATGTTCATTGTAGCACTGTTTACAATAGACAAATATGGAAACAACCTAAATGTATCAACAGAGTAAATGTATCGACAGAGGAATGGATAAAGAACACACACACACACACACACACACACACACATACACACACACAATGGAATATTACTCAGCCAGTAAAAAGAATGGAATAAGGCCATTTGTAGCAACATGGATGGACCCTGAGTGTGTTATACTGATTGAAGTAAGTCAGAGTTAAGGAGAAATATCATATGACATACCTTACCTGTGGAATCTAAAAATAAATGATACAAATGAACTGACTTACAAAACAGAGAGTGACTCACAGACTCAGAAAATGAACTCATGGTTGCTGGGGGAAGGGACAGTTACGGATGTTGGGAAGGTCATGTACACACTGCTATATTTAAAACGGGTAACCAACAAAAACCTATTGTATAGCACACAGAATTCTGCTCAATGTCATGTGCCAGTCTGGATGGGTGGAAGGTATTGGAGGAAGATAGATATTTCTCTATATATGGCTGAGGAGTTCCTTCACTGTTCACTTGAAACTGTCACAACATTGCTAATCAGCTACACCCCAATACAAAAAGCTTTTTGTGTCAAAAAAATAAAATAAAATAAAAATTAAATTTAAAAACAGAACTGAATTAATTGATTAAACATACTTGGCATAATCCTTTGTATATGGCAAGTGCAAAATAAATGGAGCCTGTGAGACTCTTACAGACTAGTTTCTGTCCTCATGCATTATTAACAGTGCGTCATCCATCTGCCAATCTGTCTTCACTCCCACGGATGGCACCAAAACTGTGTGTGGGTAGATCAAGGTGCAGACTGGTTCTGCAGCCCACCAGGAGCTGAAACACTCCCCAGTTCTGCAAAAGACTGGAAGGGCTAGTCCCCTTGCCATGGATTTGCCCTTGATCAGGGAGCACACCTGCTTTTGGAAATGTTCATCACAGTGGTCTGATGTACCAAGAAGAAATAAGACTGGCTATGTTTTTTTCTGAACAAATCAGTATCATCAAAAACACATGGAAAAGGTCAGTACAATGTACTAATATTTAAAACATACTATATCTATATATAAATAGTTTTTACTTTTTAAAAATTAATTTATTTAAATTGTAAGCTAATTACTTTATAATATTGAGGTGGTTTTTGCCATGCATTGCCATGAATCAGTCACAGGTGTACATGTGTCCCCCAATCCTGAACCCCACCTCCACCCCCTCCCCATCGCATCCCTCAAGGATGTCCCAGTGCACCAGCTTTGAGTGTCCTGTTTCATCCATCGAACTTGGGCTGGTCATCTATTTCACACATGGTAATACATATGTTTCAATGCTATTCTCTCAAATCATTCCACTCTTGCCTTCTCCCACAGGGTCCAAAAGTCAGCTATTTTCATCTGTGTCTCTTTGGCTGTCTTGCATATAGGGTCATCATTACCATCTTTCTACATTCCATATATATGCATTAATATACTGTACTGATGTTTTTCTTTCTGACTTACTTCACTCTGTATAATGGGCTCCAGTTTCATCCACCTCATTAGAACTGATTCAAATGTGTTCTTTTTAATAGCTGAGTAATATTCCATTGTGTATATGTACCACAGCTTTCTTATCCATTTGTCTGCCGATGGTCATCTAGGTTGCTTCCATGTCCTGGCTATTATAAACAGTGCTGCAGTGAACATTGGGGTACACGTGTCACTTTCAATTCTGGTTTCCTCAGTGTATATGCCCAGCAGTAGGATTGTTGGGTCATATGGCAGTTCTATTTCCAGTTTTTTAAGGAATCTCCACACTGTTCTCCAAAGTGGCTATACTAATTTGCATTCCTGCCAACAGAGTAAGAGGGTTCCCTTTTCGCCATACCCATTCCAGCATTTATTGTTTGTAGACTTTTTGATAGCAGCCATCTGACCAGTGTGAGAGGGTACCTCATTGTGGTTTTGATTTGCATTTCTCTGATAATGAGTAATACTGATCATCTTTTCATGTGTTTGTTAGCCATCTGTATGTCTTCTTTGGAAAAATGTCTGTTTAGTTTTTTGTCCCATTTTTTGATTGGTTCACTTATTTTTCTGGAATTGAGCTGCATGATCTACTTATATATTTTGGAGATTGTCAGTTGCTTCGTTTGCTATTGTTTTCTCCCATTCTGAAGGCTGTTTTTTCACCTTGCTTATAGTTTCCTTCATTGTACAAAACCTTTTAAGTTTAATTAGGCCACATTTATTTATTTTTGCTTTTATTTCCAATATTCTGAGAGGTGGGTCATAGAGGATCTTGCTGTGATTTATGTCAGAGAGTGTTCTGCCTATGTTTTCCCCTAGTAGTTTTATTGTTTCTGGTCTTACATTTAGATCTTTAATCCATTTTGAGTTTATTTTTGTGTATGGTGTTATAAAGTGTTCTAGTGTCATTCTTTTACAAGTGGTTGACCAGTTTTCTGAGCACCGCTTGTTAAAGAGATTGTCTCTTCTCTATTGTATACTTTTGCCTCTTTTGTCAAAGATAAGGTGTCAATAGGTGTGTGGATTTATCTCTGGGCTTTCTATTTTGTTCCATTAATCTATATTTCTGTCTTTGTGCCAGTACCATACTGTCTTGATGACTGTTGCTTTGTAGTATAGTCTGAAATCAGGCAGGTTGATTCCTCCAGTTCCATTCTTCTTTCTCAAGATTGCTTTGGCTACTCAAGGTTTTTTTGTGTTTCCATACAAATTGTGAAATTATTTGTTCTAGTTCTGTGAAAAATATCATTGGAAGTTTGCTAGGGATTGTGTTGAGTCTATAGATTGTTTTGGGTAGTATATAATTTTCACTATATTGATCCTTCCAACCCATGAACATGGTATATTTCTCCATCTATTTCTGTCATCTTTGATTTCTTTCATCAGTGTTTTATAGTTTTCTATATATAGGTATTTTGCTTCTTTAGGTATATTTATTCTTAAGTATTTTATTCTTTTCATTGCAATGGTGAATGGGATTTTTTCCTTATTTCTCTTCCTGTTTTCTCATTGTTAGTGAATAGGAATGCAAGGAATTTCTGTGTAATTTTCTAGTAATTTTCTGGTGGTGTCTTTAAGCTTTTCTATATCAAGTATCATGTCATCTGCAAACAGTGAGAGTTTTACTTCTTTTTTTACAATCTGGATTCCTTTTATTTCTTTTTCTGCTCTGATTGCTGTGGCTAAAACTTCTAAAACTATGTTGAATAGTAGTAGTGAGAGTGGACACCTTGTCTGGTTCCTGACGTTAGGGGAAATGCTTTCAATTTTTCACCACTGAGGATAATGTTTGCTGTGGGTTTATCATATATGGCTTTTATTATGTTAAGGTATGTTCCTTATATGCCTGCTTTCTGAAGTGTTTTTATCATGAATGGGTGTTGAATTTTGTCAAAGGCTTTCTCTGCATCTACTGGGATAATCATATGGTTTTTATCTTTCAAATTGTTAATGTGGTGCATCACGTTGATTGATTTGAGAATACTGAAGAATCCTTGCATCTCTGGGATAAAGCCCACTTGGTGAGGATGTATGATCTTTTTAATATGTTGTTGGATTCTGTTTGCTAGAATTTTGTTGAGGATTTTTGCATCTATGTTCATCAGTGATATTAGCCTGTAGTTTTCTTTTTTGTGGCATCTTTGTCTGGTTTTGGTATTAGGGTGATGGTGGCCTCATAGAATGAGTTTGGGAGTTTACCTTCCTCTGCAATTTTCTGGAAGAGTTTGAGTAGGATAAGTGTTAGCTCTTCTCTAAATTTTTGGTAGAATTCACTTGTGAAGCTATCTGGTCCTGGGCTTTTGTTTGTTAGAAGATTTTTGAATACAGTTTCTATTTCCATGCTTGTGATGGGTTTGTTAAGATTTTCTATTTCTTCCTGATTCAGTTTTGGAAGGTTATACTTTTCTAAGGATTCAGCCAGTTCTTCCAAATTGTCCATTTTATTGGCATATAGTTACTGATAGTAGTTTCTTATGATCCTTTGTATTTTTGTATTGTCTGTTGTGATTTCTCCATTTTCATTTCTAATTTTGTTAATTTGATTCTTCCCCTCTCTCTTTTTTTCTTGATCAATCTAAATAACGGTTTGTCTATTTTATTTATCTTCTCAAAGAATTGGCTTTTAGTTTTGTTGATGTTTGCTGTAGTCTCCTTTGTTTCTTTTTCATTTATTTCTGCTATGATTTTTATGATTTACTTCCTTCTACTAACTTTGGGGTTCTTCACTTCTTCTTTTTCTAGTTGCTTTAGGTATATAGTTAGGTTATTTATTTAATTTTTCTCTTGTTTCTTGAGGTAAGCTTCTACTGCTATGAACCTTCCTCTTAGTGCTGTTTTTACTGAATCCCATAGGTTTTGGGTTGTTGTGTTTTCATTTTCATTTGTTTCTATTCATATTTTTATTTCATTTTTTATTTCTCCGTGATTGGTTGGTTATTCAGAAGCATGTTGTTTAGCCTCCATATGTTTGTATTTTTAACAGTTCTTTTCCTGTAGTTGACATCTAATCTTACCACATTTTAATCAGAAAAGATGCTTGAAATGATTTCAGTTTTTCTGCATTTACCAAGGCTAGATTTATGGCCCAGGATGTGATCTATCCTGTAGAATATTCTGTGTACACTTAAGAAAAAGGTGAAATTCGTTATTTGGGGGTAAAATTTCCTGTAGATATCAGTTAGGTCTCACTGGTTCATTGTATCATTTAAAGCTTGTGTTTCTTTGCTAATTTTCTGTTGCATTGATCTATCCATATGTGTGAGTGGGGTGTTAAAGTCTCCCACTGTTGTTGCATTACTGTCCGTTTCCCTTTTCACACTTGTTAGCATTTGCATTATGTATTGAAGTGCTCCTATGTTGGGTGCATATATAATTGTTATATCTTCTTCTTGGATTGATCATTTGATCATTATGTAGTGCCCTTCTTTGTCTCTTTCCACAGCCTTATTTCAAACTCTATTATATGAGTACTGCTACTCCTGCTTTTTTATTTTTTTGGTCTCCATTTGCATGAAATATCTTTTTCCTGCCCTTCACTTTCAGTCTGTATGTGTTCCTTGGTTTGAGGTGTGTCTCTTGTAGACAGCATACGTAGGGTTCTTATTTTTGTATCCATTCAGCCAGTTTTTGTCTTTGGTTAGGACATTCAATCCATTTACATTTAATGTGATTATTGATAAGTACGATCTCGTTGCCATCTACTTTGTTGTTTTGGGTTCGGTTTTATAAACTTTTTCTGTGTTTCCTGCCTAGAGAAGATCCTTTAGCATTTGTTAAAGAGGTGGTTTGGTGGTCCTGAATTCTCTCTGCTTTTGCTTATCTGTAAAGCTTTTGATTTCTTCTTCATATCTGAATGAGATCCTTGCTGGGTATAGTAATCTGGATTGTAGGTTTTTTGCATTCATCACTTTAACTATGTCCTGCCATTCCCTTCTGGCCTGAAGAGTTTCTATTGAAAGATTGGCTGTTATCCTTATGGGGAGCCCCTTATGTGTTATTTGTTGCTTTTCCCTTGCTGCTTTAATATTTGCTCTTTGTGTTTGACCTTCATTAGTTTGATTAATATGTGTCTTAGGGTGTTTTGCCTTGGGTTTATCCTGTTTGGGAATCTTTGGGTTTCTTGGACTTGGGTGGCTATTTCCTTAGCCATTTTAGGGAAGTACTCAACTATTATCTCCTCAAGTATTTTCTCATGCCCTTTCTTTTTGTCTTCTTCTGGGACATCTATGATTCAAATGTTGGGGCATTTAACACTGTCCCAGAGGTCTCTGAGATTGTCCTTTTTTTTTTTTTTCCTCTCTGCTTCATCTATTTCCACCATTCTATCTTCCACCTCACTTATCCTATCTTCTGCCTATTCTACTGTTGTTTCCCTCCAGAGTGCTTTTGATCTCAGTTATTGCATTATTCATTATTGATTGACTCTTTTTTATTTCTTCTAGGTCCTTGTTAAACTGTTCTTGCATCTTCTCAATCCTTGTCTCTAGTCTATTTATCTGTAACTCCATTTTGTTTTCAAGATTTTGGATCATCTTACCTATCATTATTCTGAATTCCTTTTCAGGTAGACTCCCTATCTCCTCTTCTTTAGTTTGGTTTGCTGGGTATTTATCATGCTCCTTTGCCTGCTGAATATTTCTCTGTCTTTTCATTTTGTTTAGATTGCTGTGTTTGGGGTATGCTTTCTGTAGGCTGGAAGTTTGTGGTTTCTCTTTATTGTGGAGCATGCTCCCTGTGGGTGGGATTGGACTAGTGGTTTGTCAAGGTTCTGGTGGTTGGAGCTGGATCTCTTCTCTCTTCTCTCTGGAGTGCAATGAAATGTCAAATAGGGAGTTTCAGGGTGTCTATAGGTTTGGCATGGCTTTGGGCAGCCTGTATTTTAATGCTCAGGGCTGTGTTCCTGCTTAGCTGGAGAATTAGCATGGTATGTCTTGCACTGGAACTTGTTGGCTCTTGGGCAGAGCTTGGTTTCAGTGTTGGTATGGAGACTTTTGGGTAAGTTGTTGTTTATTAATGTTCCCTGGAACCAGGAATTCTCTGATGTTCTCAAGTTTTGGAGTTAAGCCTACAGCCTCTGGCTTTCAGTCCTTCTCTTAAGGTAGACTCAAGACTTCTCCATCCATATAGCACAGATGATAAAACATCTAGGTTAATGGTGAAACAATTCTCCACAGAAAGGGGCACCTAGAGAAATTCACAGAGTTACACAGAGGAGAGGGAGCAGGAAGATAGAGGTGACCAGGAGGAGAAGAGAGGGAGTCAAAACGGGAGAGAGCAATCTAGCCAGTAATCAGTTCCCTAAGTGTTCTCCACAGCCCGGGACACCCAGAAAGATTCACAAAGTAGAGAAGAGAAAGGGAAGGAAGGAGTTTTTACTTTTTAATTGTAATCCTAAGAAGATACATATGCATCTATCTATACATACACACAGACACACACATACACACACACATACACATCTAAGAGCTTTCCTGGTGGCTCAGATGGTAAAGAATCTGCCTGTAATGTGGAAGACATGGGTTCGATCCCTGAGTTGAGAAGATCCCCTGAAGAAAGGAACAGCTACCCACTCCAGTAGAATTGCCTGGAGAATTCCATGGACAGAGGAGCCTGGCAGGCTACAGTCCATGGGGCCACAAAGAGTCAGCCACGACTCAGCGACTTTCACTTTCACTTTTTCATATACTTCTATGTATATATACCTACATATATACAAACACACACATATATGTCTTGTACGGCAGCTACTCTGGCTAAAAGTCTTAAAATATTCCTATTTTGAAATTGTCTTTAAGATCTATGATTGTTAAGCAGCCGCCGTTCATGTTTGCTCTTTATGCATGTCCTCTTGTCTGGAAGCACCTAGAGGGTCAGTGACTGTTTTCTCACTTGTTTGTCCCTGGAGCATCTGTCTCAGAGGTGTTCTTTCCAGCAAGTTGGAAATATGGAAGATGCACCTTCAGCCCTCCTCTGCTGACATGTACTGACATGTTTGAAGCAGACCACCTCCCATTGTGGCTTTTGCCACTGTACAGGGTCTACCCTCAAGTAGATACCATCAGTGGTATTGGTCTGGTAACTCCAAGATTCCGATGAAACTATATTCTAAAGGATTCTGATTAAACATATGCCAATCTGTTGTGTATATAAAAGAAAACATCCTTCTCACTGTTAGGCTACCTTCTGTCACATGGGCATGAGCAGAGATGACTGGTTCCCTATGCAGGTCCATGCTCCTTGTCCCCAGGACACAGCTGTAGCTAGGAAGTATCTTCCTATCCAGGGACTGCATTTGTCTGGCCCTCCATAGACTAGTGTAGCCATGTGACTTGCTCTCCCCATCAGGCTGGTATCAGAAGAGATATGGGCCTCTTTTGGACCAAGACTTTTTAAACAGTGGGATTTGTTTCTCCATATTGTCTTTTCCTTTCCTAGAGAAGGGCATAGTGACGCACTGGGAGGAGGCTATGCCCTGAATTATCATATGGAGAAGAGCCACCAAGCAATGGGAATAGCTGCCTTGGAGGGGTTAAAGGAACAAGAAATAAACTCCTATATTGTTTGTGTCACTAGACATCTTGGGGTCCATCTGTTACATATGTTTAGCTTATCCCAACTGCTACCAGTAGCAATGCAATGAACCTTGTACTATCTCACACTTGTTAAATCAACAACCAGTTACTTACCTAACAGCACTGTCGAAGCTATCAGCACTGTTGAATCTGGTCTTAGATAACTGAGGTATCATTACTCAGCCAAGTTTGTATACCCTTACCCTTGAGATGAGTTCATTCCCGAGGAGATGTCAGATGTGTCCAAACATGTGGTACTCAACTCATACTGAGGATGGAACAGCAACTCAACACAGTTACTGTTTTACCTATTTTACCTTCAGTTTGCCACAACCTTGGTTCTTGGATAAATTCTTCAGTACAGATCTTTTGTCATGCTCAGATCCATATTCTTCTTATTATCACACTTGCACACCTATCCCACCTTTATTCCTATCTTTGTGTCTGGCACTGTATATTATCTGGTTAATCAGTTATTGCTCAACATACCAACTGCAAGTAAAGTGTTACCACCCTTAGGTCTCCGACTGAGATACCATATGACTTATGGTCAAATCTTCATGACTGTCTTTAAGCTCTAGGCAAAACTTCCCACCTTTTATATCCTTCACCATCCTAATGCTTATAGCCAATAACCATACATCATACTATTCAGGGTCGGTCTCCTCCGAGGCTGAAGAAAACTTATACATCAGTTCTATTTGTACACTTTAATACTGGAGGAACACAAAAAAAGAAAGCAGAGCTTGTAAGAATTGATACTTTTGAACTGTGGTGTTGGAGAAGACTCTTGAGAGTCCCTTGGACTGCAAGGAGATCCAACCAGTTGATCCTAAAGGAAATCAGTCCTGAATATTCATTGGAAGAACTGATGTTGAAGCTGAAACTCTAATACCTTGGCCACCTGATGTGAAGAACTGACTCACTGGAAAAGACCCTCATGCAAAATTATCACCCAGGCAGAACAATTAATTTTCACGTATAGGATACTTATTCCTTACGATTCCATCTTCCTTGAATCAGATCTAGAAATACTTCCTTCATGGAAGCCTTTCCATTTCATCTAATTCATCTCAACCACTTGACTCCTGTCTTAATTTATTTTTTTAATATCTCTTAATCATTTATCTCTCCTGGCTCTATTATAGCTCTCTATTGATGTCTTATTGAGTTTTACAATGAATCATTCTTCCCTCTTTTTATGCAATTACAACTGTATTTTCAGTTTTCAGCCAATTTTTAGATTCCCCCATTCACTGTTTTTTTATTTCCATAGTTTAAAAAATGACTTAAGCTAGATCCTCTAATTTTGAGGACATAGTTTAGGCTACACTTCAAGTGTAATTTAAGAGGGGCTTGGTAGTGTGAAAAGTTAGATCACCACTTGATTTTAAGATGGAATTCAGAGAATAGGAAACCGTGAACTCACTCCTGTTGAAGTAGGTACAAGTGAGCAGAGGGACACACTCACCTTTAGCCCTCACTCAACACAGATTCACATCAAGATACTTTTCTCTAGATATCTTTGATAGACAGTGTTAGAGCAAGTTGGTTATTAAAGACTGTTCCTCAGACTATAACAAGGCATCACCAGGAAATTTTCAAATATAGAATCTCAGTACCTGCTCGAAATTTTCTGAATCAGAGTCTTTCAAAATGACCTCCAAAATAGTCACATGAATGTTAAAAGTTTGAGAAGCATTGTGCTGGCTGACCTCCTACATCTTGTCTGTTGTGGCATCACTCTCATAGTTTCCTAGAGCCAAGAACACAGCAAAGTAAGGGGGAAAGAAGGTAAGAAATATGGAAAAAGTCCCAAGTAAAAAAGCACTCAAGACAGCATTGCTTGAATGCCTTCTGCAGGAGGCAAGCCATGTGCTAGGGACTTTGTCTCAAATCTCCTCACTTCATCAGCATCACCTATGCACGTGGCTAAAGCAGGTAGTCCAGGAACATCAGCAAATATATGATGGGCAGGGTAAGCGAAGGGGCAGGTTGGAGTTTATTCCCACCTTGGGTCAAGAAAAGCTTGGAATTTCAACATAAATGTATTTTAAGGATGACCTCCAAATACCTCAGAATATTTTCTAAAAGTATCATCCATGCCTGGGGCTCTATCTGGTGCTTCTGGACTTAACGTCTCACTAAATGAGAAAAAGAGAAAGAACTATCAACCTCTAACTTCGGAGAGATATCAAACACTCAGGCATTGAATTCAAAAGAAACAAGAAGGAAGCACAGTGACATCCTGGGAAACACATTATGTGTATCTACACATACTGTTGCTTCCTAGGTAGTGCAGTGGTAAAGAATTCGCCTGCCAATGCAAAGGGCACAAGAGACCTGGGTTTGAGCCCCAGGTCAGGAAGATCCCTGGAGAAGGAAATGTCAACCCACTTCAGTACTCTTGCCTCGGAAATCCCTGGACAGAGGAGCCTATTGGGCTATAGTCCATGGGGTCACAAAGAGTTAGACATGACTGAGACATGCACTTAGACGTGCACACATACATGCATACATACCATTAACTGAGGCCATAAGTAATGGAAATTAAATGGATCCAATTTCCTCAACCAGTCCATCCTAAAGGAGATGAGTCCTGGGTGTTCATTGGAAGGACTGATGCTGAAGCTGAAACTCCAGTACTTTGGCCACCTCATGCAAAGAGTTGACTCATTGGAAAAGACCCTGATGCTGGGAGGAATTGGGGACAGGAGGAGAAGGGGACGACAGAGGATGAGATGGCTGGATGGCATCACTGACTCGATGGGCATGAGTTTGAGTAAACTCTAGGAGTTGGTGATGGACAGGGAGGCCTGGCGTGCTGCGATTCATGGGGTCGCAAAGAGTCGGACACAACTGAGCAACTGAACTGAACTGACTGAATTTCCCCAGTACAGTACATTTTCTATTTTCTTTTTGGCTTAGATATAGTTTTTGGGTACCGAAAGGTCTCCCCTTCAAGATACATAAACAAAAATATACAGACACATTTCTATATACAATTGAAAGCTTTATATGGGTGTTCTAAAACTCATCTATCATCTATGGTAGCCTTAGGGATCCCAGGACTCTATACTAAGGATTCTTCAATTATAATGACTCCTCCATTTTTTCCTAATAATGGTAATATTATCAATGTGGTTTAGATGGTCTATATGTCTTAATTTCGGCATCAGTAGTTTTAGGATTTAGTGACTCAGAGCATTACTTCATGCCATTTTCAAGATCTTGGCATCCACAAGAGGAAGAATTACAACATTTCTTATGGAAGAATAAGGCAAATATGCCATATCTTATGAGATTGGATTGAGTTTCAAATGACAACTGCCAAGAGAAAAAAATTCCCTTCCAGAACTCAAAGCACACAACACAGTCACTCAGGCCATTTGGGGCTGGCTTGGTTCCTAAGTTATAAAATGAGACTTGAACTACTGCCTAATTTCCTTGTACGCTCCCTAATATTATTAAGGATTGAAATTGCATGAATATTTTAAAAACGTCCTTGAATTTAATTTTACAGTTTATAATTCTGACATTGTTGACAGCTTTTTTTAGTGTGTATTCTTTTTTATCCCACTGAAAATGATGGTAAACATTTTTAGAAATCTTTCATAAGATTATTTAGGCAAAGGTGTACTCGACACTGCATTTCCATATGTAATAATAATCCATACACTTTGTGTCTGTACTTGGAACATGAGAAAACAAAATAAAAATTAGGTAAAATGTGAAAGTGATTTAGAGATGGACAATGTGGAGCCTTTAAATTCATTAAAGCATTCTATCACTATGTACCTTCAGACACCTATAACATAGTTCTCTGGCTGCACATCATCTTTCATGAATATTCTTTTTTTTTCCTGAGTATAAAAATTATCAACAAAGCAGCAACTAGACAAAGAAAAATAATAAGAAAAAATTAAAACAAAAAAATGTTTTTAAAATATCTTCCCTTTTATGCATTTTTAAATTAGATTTTTGTACCTATACACAGGTGTATCTTTTGAAAAAATCTCTTCTTTTCTTGTCCTTCTTTTTTCTCTACTCTCACTCCTGAGACCAAAGTACATGTTGTAATATGTCAGTACTTTTTTCTTCTTACTACTAAATAATATTCCTTTGAGCGAATATATTTTATTTACCCATTTATCAGTTAATGAATATTTGGATCATTTTTATATTTTGACTATTAGGAATAAAGCAGCAGTGAACATGCATGAATAAGATTATATGAGGATGTATTTTTCTTTTTGTCTGGATATATAGCAAGGAGTTAAAGTGCTGGGTCATATAGTAACCCTGTATTCAGCATTTAGAGGAACACGAAATTGTCTTCCAAAGAGGGTGCACATTTTACATTTCCACCATCAGTCTATGGGAATTCCACTTGCCCCACCTCCTCATCAACATGTGTACTTTTAATGATAGCTATGTTAGTGTGATGTCTCACTGGGCTTTTGATGTGCATTTCTCTTATGACAGATAATGTCAAACACGTTTCTTCATATGCTTATTTGCCATTTGTATATCTTCCTTGGAGCAATATCTATTTAGGTTTTTTTTTTTTTTTTCTATTTAGGTCTTTTACTCATTTTTAAAATTAGGTTGTCTGCTAATTGTTGAATTGTAAAGTTTTTCTTTAATTAGTTTCTGTTTACTGAAGGATAACTGGTTTACAGAATTTTGTTGTTTTCTGTCAAACCTCAGCATGAATCAGCCGTAGGTTTGCACATACCCCCTCCCTTTTGAACCTCCCTCCCATCTCCCTCCCCGTCCCAGCCCTCTAGGTTGATACAGAGCCCCTGTTTGAGTTTCCTGAGCCAGACAGCACATTCCTGTTGGCTATCTATTTTACACATGGTAATGCAAGTTTCCATGTTACTCTTGCCATACATCTCACCCTCTCCTCCCCTCTCCCCATGTCCATAAGTCTATTCTCTAGGTCTGTTTCTCCATTGCTGCCCTGTAAATAAATTCTTCAGTACCATTTTTCTAGATTCCATATATGTGTGTTAGAATATAATGTTTATCTTTTTCTTTCTGACTCACTTCACTCTGTATAATAGGTTCTAGGTTTATCTGCTTCATTAGAACTGACTCAAATGTGTTCCTTTTTATGGCTGAGTAATATTCCATTGTGTATATATATCACAACTTCTTTATCCACTCATCGGTCGATGAACATCTAGGTTGCCTCCACGTTCTAGCTATTGTAAACAGTGCTTCAGTGAACAATGGGGTACACGTGTCTCTTTCAATTTTGGTTTCCTCAGGATATATGCCTAGGAGTGGGATTGCTGGGTCATATGGTGGTTTTATTCCTGGTTTTTTAAGGAATCTCCATACCATCTTTCATAGTGGCTGTGTCAATTTATATTCCCACCAACAGTGTAAGAGTGTTCCCTTTTCTCTACACCCTTTCTAGCATTTATTGTTTGTAGACTTTTTGATGAGGGCCATTCTGACTGGTGTGAGGTGATATCTCATTGTAACGAATTATAAAGTCTTTTGCTTTTTTTTTTAACATATGCTGGAGACAAGGCTCTTATCAGTTATATGCTTTACAAATTCTTTCTCCCATTTGTTGGGTTGTTTTTTTCGTTTACCTAATGATGTCCTTAGTAAAACAAATGTTCTAAATTTTAATGAAGTCCAATTAATCCTTTCTTTTGTTTGCTTGTGCTGTAGGAGTAATATCTAGAAAGTCATTGACTAATCCAAGCATATGAAGATTTACAGCTGTTTTCTTCTAAGAGTTTTATAGTTTGGTCTTACATTTCATTCTTTGTTTTACTTTAATTTTTTGTATATAATATGAAGCAGGAAATCAAACTTCATTTTTTTGCATATCACTATCATTTATTGAAAAGAACATTATTTATTTGTCATGGCACTCGTCAAAAATCAACTGACTGTAAAAGCAATGGTTAATTTCTAGACTCTCAATTCTATTACAGTATATCTGTATATCTCTCCTCAAACCACATCACATTATCTTGATTGCTAAAATATTATTACAAATTTTAGAAATTAGAAGTATAGTCTTCTAAATCTGTACTTTTTCAAGACTGTTTTGGCCTTTTTTGAGTGACTTGAGTTTTAATATGAATTTTAGGATCATCATAAATGCCTACAAAGAAGCAAGCTGGACATTTAACCAGACTGTATTGACTTTCTAGATCAACTGGGATATCTTAGCAATATTAAATCTCTGATACATAAGCACAGGATTTTTTCTACTTATTTACATCTTCTTTAATTCCTTTCAACAATATTTTGTAGTGTTCAGACTTATTTTATTTTTAGTTTTATTTTATTTAAGTTTTAAACTTATTTTATTAAATATATTCCTAATTATTGTATTATTTTGGTGCTATTTAAATAGTGTTTTTAACTTCATTTTCAGATTGTTCATTACAAGTACATAAAAATACCACTGATCTCTGTAAATTGATCTTGTATTCTGAAACTTTGTTGAACCTTGTCCATTCTGATAGTATGTTGATATACTCCTTGGAATCTTGGGATTTTCTTTTTACCTACAAGATCATGTTATATACAAAGAAAGTTTTACTTCTTCCTTTTCAATCGGGATGATTTTTTTTTTTTACTGTCCTTAAACAATTCTTTTTTTTTTTTTTTTTTTTAGTTGGAGGATGATTTTTCTTTCTCATTTTCTTGCCTAATTTCCCTGGCTGGAACTTACAATACAGTGTTCAATAGAACACTGTTGTCTTGTTTCTGACCTTAGGGGGAGAGCACTGTTTTTCACTGAGTGTTTTCATTTATAAGTAGGAGGTCAGCAGTAGGTAGGTATTGTATAGACATTTGTTTTCAAATTGAAGAAATTCTCCATTTGTAGTTTTCTGAGAGTGTTTATCATGAATGTGAGTTAATTTTGTCAAATACTTTTTCTGAAAACCTTATTAATAATCAGGTGACTTTTTCCTTAGCAGAAAATAAGTTGATTGTATTTTTTGATTTTCAAATATTGAAAATCAAATAATGCATTCCTAGAACACAACCACTTTGGTCTTTGTGTTTAACTATTTAAAAATACTGCTGAATGATTCATGTGCTAAAAATTTGTTAAAATCATTGTTCTGATTCATGAATGATATTGGTTTGTGTTTTTCTTTCATGCACTCTTTGTGTTGTTTGTATTGTCAGGGGAGTGTGTAATTTCCTTGGTTCTGCCTCACAGTAACAAAAATGTGAAGCAACGGACCAGTGTTACAGCTCTGTGTCACAGCTCAGTTTTATTTAGAAAGTAAAGGAAAATACATCCTTGAGGCGTGAGGGCATGCCAACCCAAAAGACGCAAAGAGAAGAGAGGCCCCGGGCCCAATTTTGGCTCCTCTTTTTATATGCTTTTTCGCCTTCCCCTGGGCCTGCCCTATGTAAACTGGGCTAGCCAGGAGTGCTGTTTGTTGACCTGAGGTCCTCACTTCAGTCTTCGGACCTTTCTTTGTTCTATTTTTGAGGGCTTTTCCCTTCCTTGTCTTTTAGCCACCACCCTTCTAGACTCCTTTTTCCTATTCTAACTACCTAACACTACCAAGATAATACATTCACAAAATCAGTTAGAGTGTCTTCATTTCTTTTCTATTTTCCATCAGAGATGCAGAACTCACACAAATTACTTTGAAAATGTTTGGTAGAATTTTCCAGTGAAACATTAAGGCAAGGAGATTTCATCTTTAGTTTATTTTTTAATTATGAATTCAAATACCTTAATAGTTGTGCAGTTATTCAAATTATCTATATCATGTTGGGTGAGTTGGCAATTTGTACTTATTGAGGAAGTATTTCATTTCATCTAAGTTGTAACATGTATGAGTATAGAGTTACTGGTAGTATTCTTATTATTCTTTTGATGTCTGCAAGATCTGAAGTGATACTTCATTTTTGCTTAGTAATTTATTTTTTCTTTGCCAGTCTTGGTAGATACATGTCAACTTAATTTACCTTTCCAGAGATCCATGTCTTTCACTGAATTTTTCTATTGTTTTTCTGTTTTGATGTGTATTGATTTCTGCTCTTAGTTTTATTATTTCATTTATTCTGCTTGCTTTCAAACGACTTTGCTTTTCCTTTTCTTATTTCTTGAACTGGGAGTTCAGATTATAGTTTTGATACTTTTTTTCCTCTTTTTAAACTAAGCACTTAGTGTCATAATCTTCCCTTGTGTCCCTGCTTTATTCACACCCAGGGTTCTCATATTTCATATTTTTGTATGGTTTTAGTTCTTTTTATTCATTAAGGTTTGCTGTATGTCCAAGGATATTTTCTGCCTTGTGTAATTAATATGTGTATTCTGGAACTGTTGAGGGGACTGTTCGTCAAACGTCAGATAGATTTTTGGTTGGAAGATATTTTTTACTTCTGTATTCTTGATGAAAATTTCTATTGTTCTATCAAATGTGTTGGATTTTCCTTTGTTTATTTATCCTTTAAGGTCTTAGTTTTTCTTCATATATTTTGCAGTGCTGCTGTTTGGTACAAACACATTAGGATTTCTATGTCTTCTTGATTGATTGGCTCTTCGATCATTATGTATATAACTTGGTCTCATGTAATATCTCAGTTTCTATCTCTGATCATCATGTAATATCTCTGTCTCAAATTTTATTTGCTCTGTATTCCACATTATCTGCTATTACTATTGAAACTCTTGCTTTCTTTTATTAAATTTTGCATAGTATAAATTTTTCTATCCCTTTTATGTTCAGCCTTAAAGGACATAAATTAATACTTAAAGTGAACTTTTTTTCATAAAAGCAGACAGTGGGTAATGATTTTTTTAAATCTGTTCCATCACTCTTTTTTAATTGCTTTATTAGACCAATTACATTTAATGACATTATTGTTAAATTTAGGCTTAATAGACATGCCATTTTATTTTTTGTTTGTTTTATTTAATTATATCTGCTTTTCAATCTCTATTTACTTTCTCCCTGTATTATTGCAGGTTACTTAGAGATATTTTATTATTTATTTTTTTACTTTAACATTTTTTCAGAATTCCATTTTAATTATCTGTTGTGTTTTAGAGCACATTCTTATAGCCTTTTTAGTTGTTGCCTAGATATTACATTATATATACATATATTAAAGTCTGCTATTTTTTTTTAATTTTACCAATTCCAGTTAAGGATAGAAAAATTACTGCCACCTACATTGTCTTACCCTCTCCATTTTAAAAATAATTGTTTTACATATCTCCTCTAATATATTGAGAACCACACTAGATAGTGATCCTCAAAAAATTTTAAAAACTCTAAGAGGGAAATATATTATATTTAGCCATATTTTAACTCTTGTTTTTTATGCCTTCCTGATATTTCAAGATTCCTTTATGTGTCATTTCCTTTCTGTTCAGAGAAGTTTCTTTAGCCAAATTTTAAGTATATGCTGAAGACAAATGTATGGATGCTTTAAAATCCTTATATGATAATTCTAACATCTAAGTCACCTTGATATTGATATTGTTGATTGTCATTATCCTATTGGATACTGGACATTTTGGTGTTGTAAGAATCTGAATCTTACTTAACCATTGCTTCAACAGTCAGGCCTCCTAGGAAACTCCTCTGGTGGTTAAAGAGGGGATGCTGCCTCGATATTGCCAGGTGGGTATAGAAATCAAGATTCTCCACTCTGGCTCCACTGACCCAGCAGGTGCGAGCCTTCATGTTAGCACAGGCAGGACTTGGAGTTTTGGCTCTCCACTAGGACTCTGAAAACACTGCCGAAGCTGGGAGAGGAGAAACACCTCCATTTCCACAAGATCTCAAAGGATGCCTATTTATATTGATGACATTAATGGTCAGAGAGGTCACACCTTCTGAAATATCATTGCCTTAGTGTACAATTCCACCCCAAAATTAGATTCACCCCATGAGAGGTGGGGAGAGAGACCTAGAGACAGTGTTGTACTGAAACAGTCTCCATTGTCCATCCTAAACAGCATATTAAAAAGCAGAGACATGACTTTGCTGACAAAGGCTCATACAGTCAAAGCTATGGTTTTTCCAGTAGTCATGTATGGATGTGACCATTAGATCATAAAGAAGGCTGAGCACTGAAGAACTGATGCTTTTGAACTGCGGTGCTAGAGAAGACTGTTGAGAGTCCCTTGAGAGCAAGGAGATCAAACGAGTCAATCCTAAAGGATATCAACCAAGACAATTCATTGGAAGGGCTGATACTGAAGCTGTAATACTTTGGCCAACTGATGCAAAGAGCTGACTCATTGAAAAAGACCCTGATGCCAGGAAAGATTGAAGGCAGGAGGAGAAGGGGATGATAGAGTATGAGATTGTTGGATGGCATCATCAATTCAATGGACATGAGTTTGAGCCAACTCCAAGAGATAGTGAAGGACAGGGGAGCCTGGCATGCTCCAGTCCATGGGATCACAGAGAGTTGGACATGACTGAGTGACTGAAAAGCAACAAACTTTCCACTGCATGATAAAAGCATTCTTCCCAAGTTCACATTCAGTGACATCTCATTGGTAGCTTAAACTGATCACAGTGGGTTTTGTTTTACTCAGATATGTAGTTGTTAAATATTTACAAGCACAGAACCATCAAAACTACCTCCCACTTCTGTGAAATGGAGTTGAGATAGAAATTTGAGAAAAATTAGATTCTAATTTCTTGCATGTCTGAGTTGTACATCTGAGGGAAAAATATGCTATGCTTTAGTTCACACGAGTTATGTCATATAAACGAAACTTTGAGAATTGTAACTTTGGTTCAGCTTTTCTTTTCAGTTTTTTTTTTCAGTTTTTTCAGGTTTTTTTCAGTTTTTTTTTTTTTTTTTCAGTTCAGTTCACTCCAGTCACTCAGTCATGTCCAAATCTTTGCAACCCCATGGACTGAAGCACGCTAGGCTTCCCTGTCCATCACCAACTCCCAGAGCTTGCTCAAACTCACATCCATCAAGTTGGTGATGCCATCCAACCATCTCATTCTCTGTCGTCCCCTTCTCCTTCTGCCTTCAATCTTTTCCAGCATTGAGGTCTTTTCCAATGCATCAGTTGTTCACATCAGGTGGCCAAAGTATTGGAGTTTCAGCTTCAACATCAGTCCTTCCAATGAACATTCAGGACTGATTTCCTTTAGGTTGGACCGGTTTGATCTCCTTGCAGTCCAAGGAACTCTCAAGAGTCTTCTTCAACACCATAAGTTTAAAAATGCTAATTCTTCAGCACTCAGCTTTCTTTATGGTCCAACTCTTATGTCCATACATGACTACTGGAAAAACTATAGCTTGGACTAGACGGACCTTTGTTGGCAAAGTAATGTCTCTGCTTTTTAATACGCTGTCTAGGTTAGTCATAGCTCTTCTTCCAAGGAGCAAGTGTCTTTTAATTTCATGGCTGCAGTCACTATCTTCAGTGATTTTGGAGCCCAAGAAAATAGTGTGTGATTGTTTCCATTGTTTCCCCATCTACTTGCCATGAAGTGATGGGACCAGATGCCAAGATCTTAGTTTTTTGAATGTTGAGTTTTAAGCCAGCACAAGATGGGAGAGTAGAAGGATGTGCTCTCAACTTTTGTGAGAACTCCAAAATTGCAACTCACTGCTGAACAACAATTGACCAGAGAATGTTGCATCCCACCAAAAAAAATACCCAGTGTAAAAGGGCAAAGGAGAAGCCCCAATAAGATGGTAGGAGGGGTGAAATCATATTTAGAATCAAACTCCATACCCACCAGAGGCCCTTGGAGGGCTCAAACAAAACCTGTACTCCCCAGGACCCAGAGACCCCACCGAGACTGAGCCAGACCTGCCTTTGAGTGTCTCCTGTGAAGGCACGGGTCAGCAGTGGCCTACCGTAGGGATAAGGGCTCTGGCTGTAGCAGACCTGGGACACACAGCATGTGGCATAAGCCATTTTAGAGGAGGTTGCCATTATCCCCACCATAAAGCTGCCAAGCATACAACCCACAAACTGCAGAACAATTATACCAAAGAAATTCTCGCATTGTTAAGAAAGTTCCAGAACCCACAACAGATTTCCCAACCTGAAGATCCAGCAAAGGGACTGAGAACCCCCAGGGAATTTGACTTTGGAGGCCAGTGGGAAAGAACTTCCACAGGACTGGGGAAACAGACTCTTGGGGGGCACAAATAAGACTTTGTGCATACCAGGAGCCAGGAGAAAGGGTCAGCATCCACACAAGAGACTGAGCCAGACTTGCCTGTGAGTGTCCAGGAGTCAGTCTCTAGCAGAGGCATGGGTCGACAGTGGCCTGCTGCGGGGTCAGGGGCACTGAATACAACAGTGTGGTCCTGAGTCCTTTTGAAGGAGGTCACCATTACCTCCATGACCCCTACCACAGTTCCGCCTCATCCAAACAACAGGGAAGGAACACAGACCTGCCCATTGACAGAAAGTTGGATTAAACATTTACTGAGCATGGCCCCACCCATCAGAACAAGACCCAGATTCCCCACAGTCAGTCTCTCCCGTCAGGAAGCTTCTAAAAGCATCTTATCCTTCTCCATCAGGGCAGAGAGAATGAAAGCCACAATCACAGAAAACTAACAAACTGATCACATGGATCACAGCCTTGTCTAACTCAATGACACTATGAGCCATGCCACGTAGGGCCACCCAAGACGGACGGGTCCTCGTGGAGAGTTCTGACACAACATGGTCACTGGAGAAGGGAATGGCAAACCACTTCAGTATTTGCCTTGAGAACCCCATGAACAGTATGAAAAGGCAAAAAAGTTTTTAATACTGTACACTAAAATTACTGGACTTTAGGTCTTGAGGGAGAAAATACATTTAAGTGAAAATTTTATATAATGCTCACATTATTATAATAACCATTCTAAATGACCATTTGACTATGACATTAGTGCTCAGACAGAATCTCTCATTTTCTCAACATTTAGTAAACAAATATGTAGAGTACTCATTACATGACTGAAACCATATTGCTTGTGTTGAACAGAGAGAAGACAGAGTACATAAATAAATTTGCTTAATTAAATAAAGTCTATAATGAAAATGGGCTTCCCTTGTAGCTCAGTTGGTCAAGAATCCGCCTGCAACGCGGAAGACCTGGGTTGGATCCCTAGGTTGGGAAGACCCCTGGAGAAGGGAAAGGCTACCCACTCCAGTATTCTGGCCTGGAGTCGCAAAGAGTCCAACACAACTGAACAACCTTCACTTTCACTTTCATAATGAAAATACCATTTGATGATGAGAAATACAGTGGTTTAAGAATGTTCTTTAATTGTGTGATAAGTGAAGACATCTCAAAGGATATATCAGTATTTGAGTTGAGATTTGAATAATAAGCAAAAGTCATATATGCTGAAATTTCAGGGCAAACATGTAAGGATGAGATGTGTAAAGACACAGATTTTAATAATCAACATATATAAAAAAATATCGTGATTCTCTCAGAAAACAGTGCCTCAATATCACCATACAAAAACCATAGAAACTGCCTTTGTTAATTATTTTTCTACTCTTTAGCATTCCAATGAAGCATAAAATGCTCTTTTATTAACACACTATGGTTAATATGATGGTCTTCAAAAAATAAAAATTTTAGTTCACATTATATTTGGCTTTTAATTGTTAAAAAAGTTTTTATGCATGCTACAAGTTATATGACAAATATATTTTGCCTTGAACTTATTATATTTACATTGTAACTTAAAATTTTTTTTTCTTTAACCAGATTGTGGCTTATGCTCTTGACCACTGCATTCTAAACTATTTGCAAAAGAATTTAATTGTTAAAAATTAACACAATCAGGGCTCCTTGGTGGTCTGGTAGTTAAGGATCCACCTAACAAAGCAAGGAACACTGGTTCAGTCCCTGGTCTGGGAAGATCCTACATGCGGTGGAGCAACTAAACCCACGCGCTGCAGCTACTGAGTCTGCACTCTAGAGGCCACAACTACCGAGCCCATGTGCCTAGAGCCTGCTCCACACGAGAGAGAAGCCACTGCCTATGAAGCCTGAGCAACACAACTAGGGAGCAGGCCCTACTCACCACAATTAGAGAAAGCCTGTGCACAGGAATGAAGTCCCAGCACAGTCAAAAAATAAAATAAATAAATCTTTTTTAAAAATATATTAAAAATTAATACAGTCATTGAATTAATTCTTCAATGTCAATTTGCCCTTTATCTATGTTTATGTGGTAGTACTATCAGAAGAGGGAAGAAGCTTCAGCTGAAGACAGCACATTTAAATATGGAGCTACTTTTCCTGACTGGTAATACAGTTTAGGATCTGTGTTAATACAGATCAGACATCATTTGTGATGCTGGTAATTAAAATTTATAAAATTATAAAAACTCACTGTACTGTTATAGGAAAGGTTACAAGAAATTTATCATAATTTCTATTTGGATCTATGTGTGATTGTTGCTATACTATCAGCTATGAAATCGGGAGGAAAACTGTTCTTGTTTACTTAATATCACTTATTAATATTAATTCACCAATAATTCCCAGGCATGTACTAACTTCCTTCTTTGTCTATGGAATGTCCTACCTCCCAATATTTTGACAACTGAAACTTAAAAATAAAATGAGCCTTTCTTATGTGCAAAGAACCATCCAGGCGACCTTATATTTCATGTTTATATTAAAAGTTGCACAGAAACACCCTTAAAGCAACCTCTCTTTGAAATGCAAACACAAGAGAGAACTTCCCGATATAGTCCTCAATTTCACTGATGGACCATACCCTGAATTAGTTTCCGAAAGAGAGCTGTTCTTTATCTTCGATAGTGAGAACTCACCTGATCACAAAGGAAGCTAGTGTTTCTGGTGCCAACTTTATCACAATCACAGGGTCTGCAAACATCTATGGCTGAAGGATCTGCACCAACTTGTCGGAAAAAGTAATCCTTACACAGCTCACAGTTCTTTCCTGCGTCAGGGAAAGGTTATGCATTATGACTTCCAATTCATTAAGATCAGCTGCATAATTCAAAATTAAAGACTGTATTCCTTTGAGGGAATTCTATAATTTTCGGGATGTCCATTTTAATGTACCTTTCATCTCTACCTGCCAGTTTAGTGATCCACAGCATATGAAACAATGAACCTGTTACAAACTGTGCTTTACTTCATTAAACTCCCATCTGTTATATAATACCACACTTCTAAAAAGCTGTGCTTTGCAGGGGCCCATACATTTTGAAATAGTTTATTTCCAAACTTAAAACTTTAGTTTCAGATCAGGTACTGAATCTAAATCAAATATGAGAAATTTCTACATAAAGTTGGAAGCAAATAAGCATATAGTAGTAAAATATTTTTCTGGAACTAAATCTGATAAAATAGAAGACTACTCTTAATGTAATTTATTATTCTATAGTCAATGTGATTAAAAATGAATGCTTCTATTGGTGCCTATGGCCATTATTTTTCATTTCAAATATCAAAATACATTTTTATATTTAGCTACACCAAATAAATTTCATATTAAATGTTAGAATATCTTGACACTTTAGAAATATGAGCTAATTCCTGTTGTTTACAATTTATTATTCAGAAAATCTCCTTTTCCATCTTATATTAGAAAACAATCTAAATTAGAGGAAGTTTCTAACGTAAATATGATTAGCATATCAGATCACTGAAATAAAACTCAAGGCTGTCAATTCCCCCTTTAAACATGCTGCACTTTTTGCTCAAATATTGCTGAAATTGGCCCAATGTTAGAAGACTGAAAGTAACTTGGGCATCCCTTCTAGCTCAGTGGGTAAAGAATCTGCCTGCAATGCAGGAGACCCGGGTTCAATCCTTGGGTTGGGAAGATCCCCTGGAGAAGGAAATGGCAACCCACTCCAGTCTTCTTGCCTGGAGAATCCCATGGACAGAGGAGCCTGGCAGGCTATAGTCCATGGGGTCACAAGAGTCAGACACAACTTAGTGACTAAACCACCATCAGGAAAATAACATAATCAAATGAAAAACTCACATTCTAATGGATATTGAATATGGGCTAATTAAAAATAAAATGGATTTATGTCTAGGATATTTCCATTTATATATGCTGATGACTCCCAAATTTATATCTCCAATCTTGAAATCTCTCCTTTGTTAATCATCCAATGAATATTTATTGAGTGATTACCACATTCCAAATACTATGCTAAGTGCTGAGGAAAATACACACTGCACCCTTTTTACAGGGCTATCTTATAGTCTAGTAGGTAAGAAGAATCCTAATTAAATAATTATAGGAATAAATATACATTTAAAAGCTGTGATAAGCATAAGATGCCACTCAAGTATATAGATTATACTAATCTTCTCTGAAGAATCATGGAAGGCTTTCTTTAAGAAAGGAGTTTCAGAACTGTGTTTCTGACTGCCTCAGTTCAGTTCAGTTTAGTCACTCAGTCGTGTCCCACTCTGCAACCACATGGACTGCAGCACATTAGGCTTCCCTGTCCATCACCAACTCTCAGAGCTTACTCAAACTCATGTCCATTGAGTTGGTGATGCCATCCAACCATCTCATCCTCTGTAGGCCCCTTCTCCTCCCACCCTCAATCTTTCCCAGCATCAGGGTCTTTTCCAATGAGTCAGTTCTTCGCATCAGGTGGCCAAAGTATTGGAGTTTCAGCTTCTACGTCAGTCCTTCCAATGAATATTCAGGACTGATTTCCTTTAGGATGGACTGGTTGGATCTCCTTGCAGTCCAAGGGACTCTCAGGAGTCTTCTCCAACACCACAGTTCAAAAGCATCAATTCTTTAGCACTCAGCTTTCTTTATAGTCCAACTCTCACATCCATACATGACTACTGGAAAAACCATAGCCTTGACTAGATGGACATTTGTTGGCAAAGTAAAGTCTCTGCCTTTTTAATATGCTGTCTAGGTTGGTCATAACTTTTCTTCCAAGGAGTAAGCGTCAAAGAGAGTTTATTCTTTGTTTCTTGGAAACATACAGGGAACATGCTCAAAACAGAATTTGCCATTTTCTCCTTAAGTTTGACCCTCCTGTATCCTATCTAAATGGCTGGTACCAATTTTGACTGCTGCTCAAATTAGAGTGTTAGTCCTAAGTCTTGACTCTTCTTACTTCCCTTATCTATACTCTGCACCTTGCTCAGAAAATGCCATGGCTTTCTACCCTAAATATCTACTGGATCTACTCATATCTATTCACACCACCTTAATTGTCTTCCCACATTATTTTTCATCTGAACTTTTGTAATACCTGAATAACTGGTTTTCCCAAACCACTTTGACCCTGCAAACCATTCTCTATAACCTGATGGATGTTTCAAAAACACAATACTTTCCCGAAGTGCCCATATGTGGCATCTCATTAACTTTAGGGTACAAGCCAATCTCTTTATCGTAGTTTAGATGGTCCTCTAGCATCTGAGCTCTGCCTTTCTTCCTGGTTCCTTTTCTAACAATCGACCATTTGCACTTCTGCGAATGCTCCATGTTTCGCTTTCCTCTCGGCCATTGTGCAACTGTTTCTCTTACTGGAAAACTTTGTCTGCACCCTAATATCCACCCTTACTCTCTCACCTGGTTAACTCCTACTCCTCTTCTCCCCTTTAGCATTCATCAAACCTTTTAACTGTTCCTTTAATAGGGTGTCTTTACCACCATGTGGGCTTCCCAGGTGGCTCACTGGTTTAAAAAAAAAAAAATCTGCCTGCCAATATAGAAACACGGGTACAATCCCTACATCAAAAGATCCTCTGAAGGAGGAAATGGCAACCCACTCTAATATTCTTGCCTGGAAAATCTCATGGACAAAGGAACCTTGTAGGGTACAGTTCATGGGGTCACAAAGAAATGGACACAACTTAGTGACTAAACAAAAACAACAACAAACCACCACCATGTAATAATCCATACAAAGACAATAAAATTCATCATCTTATTAATTTTTATATTCCCAAAACCTAGCCAAGAGCTTGTACCATTTTAGGTCACCATTAATTATCTAACAAATTCATTCATGCTTCAGAGTAGCATAATTTCAAACCCATCAGACTTGGGCCATTATATTTTACAAATTCTGATATTATTTATTTCTGCTTTTAACATATCAGCCTTTCAGAAAATAGTAATTTTTCAATAATTAGTCAAAATGCTGGTTGGTTCTTGGAACAAGACTTTAATAGTTAGTTTCTGCTTTTAATGACAATTTTTAAAAAGGGGATTCCCAGATTATCAGAGTCCATGTCAAATCTGAACGCAAACATCTCTACATGAGAATCCAGGAATAGTAGAAGATCTGGGTCATACAAGAAAATTTGTTTTTAGGATATATACATTCAGAATTGGAGAAGGAAATGGTGACCCACTCTAGCATTCTTGCCTGGGGAATCCCATGGATAGAGGAGCCTGGTGGACTACAGTCCATGAGATCTCAAAAGAGTTGGACCCAACTTAGTGACTAAACAGCAACAACAATACATTCAGAATAACAGAGCAATTCTTGATTTATCCAAGACATATTTATGATCTAATTAAATGGCGTGTACTTATTTAAAAAAATCCTTTTTCCTGAAATTATATAGCTTAAGACTCCAGTATTTGAAAGCTATGCAATTGGAATTATGAAGATTTGGTAAACCAGAGTAGTTTTCAAACTTAATAGTATGAAAGCACTTTCTTAAATAAAATAGCAATATATAATTTTAAATAATATGCATCGTATGTAGGTCAAGCCTATCTTTGTTATTTGTGTTATCTGCTAGTTACCTGCAGTGTTATGCTCACAGTCATCACAGACGCCTCCGCCTCCTCTGTAGTGCTCAGATGGAAAGGGATCCACTGACATGTTGTAGTGGCAGCTTCTGGAATGGCTGTTGCACTCACAGGGTTTACAGTTAAAGGCATGAACATGATCACTTTGGCGGAAAGGCTTGTCATTATAAAGAGGCAGGCAGCGATCACACTAGAATAAAGTAATATCAGGATGATAAATATATAAAGCTGTATTTTCTCTTTTTATTTACCTATCAGGTACTTTCACCAGATAGAAAGCTAATAAAAAGTTAAAAGCCAGACACTATTGTATTTTTTAAGTGTTTTATACATCAGAAATCAGCATATTACAGGCATGGTCACACAGATTTATAAAAGTGAAAATGCAAGCTGAAATCATGTAAAGTGATCTTAATAACCAGTGGGGGGAATTATGATTGTTTCACAATCTGAAATTTTTTCTCAAAACATTAAAACCTTGACTTTTAAGTCCTGGTTCTACCAAGTAAAAAGCTTGGAGTCAACACTCCATCATAACAAAAATAAAATGTGGAACAGAATGAAAAAACGACTTTCCCTGCATCCCTAAGTGGGGGACACAAGGCAAGCAGCTGTCCCTAAGATGGGAGAAGCAGGCAAATACAGGGAGTCTCAGCTATAGGAGGCCAACAAAGGTCTGTCTAGTCAAAGCCGTGATTGTTCCAGTAGTCATGTATGGATGTGAAAAGAAAAACAAAACACAAGGACTGTGAGGAAACTGAAAAAGTAGCAAAATACACATAATAGGAATATCAGAGGGAGAAGAAATATTGGAAACAACAACAAAATCCATTACACTGAGGTATATCTTTTTCAAACTACAGAGAACTAAAGAAAAAATTCCAAAAGAGAAACCAAAATTAAAGACACTGAGCATACAGTTACTAACTAATGACATCCAATTTCTCTTCAGAAAAATGTAAACAAGAAGAGAATTGCATGAAATGCTTAGTGTTGAGAGGAAAAAACCCACCAACCTAGAATTATATGCTCTGCACAATCATCCCTCAAAAGTGAGGGAGAAATAAAGATGTGTAAGACACACCCAAATTGAAAAGATGTGTTGCCTGTAAACCTGACTTGGAAGAAATTTTAAAAGTTTTGTAGAGAAGAGAAAAATAATATAGGTAAGAAACTTGGACCTACATAAAGAAAGGAAGAGCATCAAAGAAGAAGTAAAGATGAGACTATTAAAACTTTCAACAGTTAAAAATGTAAAGGGAAATATATAGAAAATATTAAAACTAACAATAAATTATCATATTAGAAACCTTGAGAATTAAATTATTTTCTTTGTTAAAAAGCATTATCTTAAATAGTGTTTACCTTCTTATTCTATAAATTTCCATATAGAACAGGCATCTTTCTACATGTTGAGAACTGTCACATTCTTTTTCTAAGCATGGATCAGCCTACTTACATCATTTGCATGTTTGTGCTTTCATCGGCATGAAATATATCTGAAAATTCTTTAAGGTAAAATTTTTGTCAACATCACTTAAGCTAGGACATCTTTACCTATTCATCACAACCAGTGTCCTCCTTTATGCTAAATTCACCTTAAGTTGCTCTGCCTGCATATATAAATGCAAATGGTAGCTCTGATCAACTAGTTTGTTTGTAAGAAGAAATGCTTAATTGAAATTCCACTCCCAAAACATTTTCTTTCCATCATTTTAACAATCAGCTTTTTTAATATTCATACTCATAAATGCCAAATAAGTTTATCACTGAAAAAGATGTTACATAACTACAAGCTTCTTTGTGAATGAAATAATTAATGAATGTGCACTGACCAGTTACCACAGATTGAAAGAAGAAACATGATTGGTCACTGATCATGATGCACAATGATTATTTATTTAGTAATTTGTGGACTGAAGAGCCAGTTGCAAAATTATATAAAATCTACATTTTATATAATTATTTACAGTTAATATACCATAATAACTAATATATGAAACATGCTTTTAGAGGACTGATGCTTAACTAAGCTATGGTAAATGAAATTCATGCATATTGGAAGTGTGCAGATGCAATGGCTGTATAAGTGAAGACAACTTTTCTAAGTCACATAAAACTTGTTACATACTGAATCAATTAAAGCTATAATTTTTTAAATTAATTATTTAGTTTATCTAACACAAATACAATTTATGGACCAAGCCAATTAAGGAACAATTCATAGGCACTGAGCTAAAATTTTAGGCTAAATTTGTACTTAACAAAAGTAGTAATATCCATTCTATAAAATAAAGTAGAAAATAAAATTTATTGACAATTCAAACATCAAGTGATAAGTCAAACTATTTAAATGAGATGATTTTTTCAAAACTCTTCGTATATATTTTTTCTTTTTCAAAATTGGGACTACACAAAAATGCACATGTGTACACGCATATATATCCTATATTCAGTTCAGTCCAGTCACTCAGTCGTGTCCAACTCTTTGCGACCCCATGAACCGCAGCACGCCAGGCCTCCCCGTCCATCACCAACTCCCAGAGTCTACCCAAACCCATGTCTACTGAGCTGGTGATGCCATCAAACTATCTCATCCTCTGTTGTCCCCTTCTCCTCCTGCCCTCAATCTTTCCCAGCATCAGGGTCTTTTCCAATGAGTCAGCTCTTTGCATCAGGTGGCCAAAGTATTGGAGTTTCAGCTTCAACATCAGTCCTCCCAATGAACACCCAGGACTGATCTTTAGGATGGACTGGTTGGACCTCCTTGCAGTCCAAGGGACTCTCAAGGTTTTCTCCAGCACCACAGTTCAAAAGCATCAATTCTTCAGGGCTCAGCTTTCTTTATAGTCCAACTCTCACATCCATACATGACTACTGGAAAAATCATCGCTTGACTAGATGAAACTTTGTTGACAAAGTAATGTCTCTGCTTTTTAATATGCTAAGTTGGTCATAACTTTCCTTGCAAGGAGCAAGTGTCTTTTAATTTTATGGCTGCAGTCACCATCTACAGTGATTTTGGAGCCCAGAAAAATAAAGTCAGACACTGTTCCCACTGTTCCCCCATCTATTTGCCAAGAAGTGATGGGACCAGATACCATGATCTTAGTTTTCTGAACGTTGAGCTTTAAGCCACCTTTTTACTCTCCTCTTTCACTTTCATCAAGAGACTCTTTACTACTTCTTCACTTTCTGCCATAAGGGTGGTGTTATCTGCATATCTGAGGTTATTGATATTTCTCCCGGCAATCTTGAATCCAGCTTGTGCTTCTTCCACCCCAGCATTTCTCATGATGTACTCTGCATATAAGTTCAACAAGCAGGGTGACAATATACAGCCCTGACATACTCCTTTTCCTATTTGGAACCAGCCTGTTGTTCCATGTCCAGTTCTAACTGTTGCTTCCTGACCTACATACAGGTTTCTCAAGAGATGGGTAGGTGGTCTGGTATTGCCATCTCCTTCAGAATTTTCCATAGTTTATTGTGATCCACACAGTCAAAGGTTTTGGCATAGTCAATAAAGCAGAAATAGCACATATTACACATTCAAAATCTAGAAGTTACAAGATAAAGGAGGAGGAATAAGGAGGAAGAGCAGGGTAAAAATCCAACAGAAGTTTTAATCTTGAGTTCAAATGACACCAGCAGTATGCTAGACAGTGTGTACTTAATACATTGTCTGCAACCATTGGTAGGGGATTTTGTGATCACAAATGTACTGGTCTATGATCTGATTTAGATGATGTAGCCCAAAGAGTGGACCAATGAGCAGTTTACAACCAAAGTGCATTTGTCTTATCATCTGTAGCTACAACTACTGAGGAGGTCTTATCTAAATTTCATTCCAAGTAGTCATGAGATACCACCAGCATATAACTATCAATTCTAGGAGTCCTCCATGTAGGAGAGATCTATCCTCATCGTATAGGCAGAATAGATGAAAACTAACTTTCAGACCTTCTGGCTTGGGAGAAGAGAAACTTGCTTATTAAATTTTTCCCCCAGGTCAATCATCCATGCAATTAATCTCATTTCCAATATTTCAAGCTTCCCTGGTGGCTCAGAGGTTAAAACATCTGCCTGCAATGCGGGAGACCCGGGTTCAATCCCTGGGTCGGGAAGATCCCCTGGAGAAGGAAATGGCAACCCACTCCAGTATTCTTGCCTAGAGAATCCCATGGACGGAGGATAGTAGGCTACAGTCCACGGGGTCGCAAAGAGTCGGACACGACTGAGCGACTTCACTTTCTTTAGCTTTCAATATTTCAAAATCTCTATCTCACTGCAAAACTTTGGCCAAATGCAAAATACCTGAAGTCTAATTTTTTTTTCAATTTATTTCAAAGTATTCTTGTTGATGACTTTGCTCTCCCAATGATGGTTTTAATATTATTCAAGTTATGCTTTTTGCATAACTTGGTGGAAGTGATGACCTGTGGTCCTGTCACAGTGATTACAGATTCAGTTTGTCTTCAACAAAGCTACTGCCAGCTGCTGGAGTTTGGGATGCTGCCGACACGAGTTAGTGGAGCAAATTCAGCGGAACCATTCTTTTGATATTCTTACGAACACAACATTTCTGCTTTTAGACTATGATCTAAAGAGTCATGGGAGATTTTATCCTTATTGTCAATTTAAAAGCCACTATAGAAAAGTCTTATAGTAAATAATTCTGGGCTCAATACTATAGCCATGTTCCAAAGATACAGTCCTGGGTCCTTTAACATTTAAAAACAAAGAGGAATTTGCCACTAACTTAATGGAATGGTTTGTCCAACCAAATAGTTGTTAGTGACAATGGCTAGCCTTTTCGTGAACAATAAAAAAGTCTACATAAATATTGGTAACATTTCATCCCTTTCCAGACAAATCAAGCATAGTTATCATTTTTTCAACTCTCAATTTGAGTAAATATTATAATACTTGGGTGCAAGAATTTGTAGAAAGGGTGAGTACAGACACTAGTCCTAGGAGGGGAATTTGTCCACACCTATCAGGACAGTATGTATACATTCCACTGGACCAAACAAATCTACTGGAAATTCAGAAAAGTTCATTTTTTAAACTATTTGAAAACTACATTTTATAATATGGCCCTTATAATAAGAAAGAACAGGATATGAATGTCCAAAAGTAAAGAAATGGTAAAAAAAAAATCATATATCTTCTAAGAAACATCCTACAAACATTCATAGATACAAATGTAGATGAGATTACATAATACAATTTGAATTTAAAAACAAGTGAAAAGTAATATGTAGAGTATAATCCTATTTTCTAGATAAAGGTAGATTCATATATGAATATGAATATGAATATAAAGGTACAACTTTAAGAAGATAGAAACAGATGACACAGACTTGTAAATAACAATAATAAAATAATCTGAAATGATATAAACTAAGTTATTGGCCAAGGTTGTCTATGGATGGTAGGGTTACAGATGACTTTTACTTTTTTATAATATTATTTCTTTCCACAGTGTACATTTATTGCTAATGTATTAAAAATTGTGGGCAAATAAAATGCAAGTGCATGGATGGTTGGGCTTCCCAAGTGGCTCAGCAGTAAAGAATCTGCCTGCCAAGCAGGAGATGTGAGTTTGATACCTGGGTCAGAAGATCCCCTGGAGAAGGGAATGACAACCCACTCCAGTATTCCTGCCTGGGAAATCCCAAGGACGGAGGAGCCTGGTGGGCTACAGTCCAAGGAGTCTTGAAGAGTTGGACACAACTTAGCAACTAAACAGCAGTAGCGGCATACACTTACAGGAAATTACACATTATTTATATCACTTCTGTGTCACATTCACTGAGGAAAGCTAAAAAAATTAAAATGTACTTGTTTTAAATTACACAGAGATCAGTAAGATGGTGCAGAGAAAATGATTCTCTTTTTTGAGCATAATGTAATGAGTTACCAGTAAACAAGATAATTTTTAAAAGGTAAAAAAAATTTCAAAAGAATGAGATCAACATAAAGAAGCAAAGATTTTGAGAGATAACATCCTAAATGTCGTTTTAAAATTTAATTGAAAAAATACACAACTAAATGGCACCTTGGCACACATTTTGGCCTCTTATCTTAAGGATGAAGCTATACTTTATGATTTTATGTGGTTTACAAATTTCATATAATGGTTACATTTTTTCATCTTATAATTCCGTTTCTCCCAACTCCTGTTTGAAAATACAAAGAGAGTCAAGAAAAAATGGAAGAAATACTAATTAAGTGCATTGTGAATAAATTTTTGAATTCTCACAATTACTTCTATCTTTGCTATCAGTGACTTCTGAAGTTTCAGTTAAAATCTAGAAATAGGTGTATATCATATTTTATGCAGGTTCTGAACCAAATGGTTTTCTATTTAATGTCCCAATCTGCAGTTGATCACTTGTCACTTTCAATTATGTTTCAGTTTGTTCTGTAACAACTGGATTCCCCCTGATATGTCCCTGGATGTACAAATTATAAGATTAGACAATGGCTATATCAGGGTGAGGACCTTTATCAACTGATTCATTTAACTGCTTTCATTTGATAGCTTCTTAAATGCTGTTAGTCAATTCCACTAAGTTGCAGTCAAGTTCATTGACATATTCAGATAGACAAATCATAGAATAATCATTGAATATAGAAAACAGTGATGAAATTTATTTTACTACATTATGTATTAATATTACACAATGACATTTCTCTCTTATTGATCATTAAACTAGAATAGTGTTCTTTTGTTACTATTATAGACTAGCAAAGACAATCTTTCAAAAATCTTCCACAGGTCCAAAGGCACTTTTATCAACTCTACTGTTGTCAGACTCAAGTTTGATGTCTTATTTCCAGTATTTAAAATCTGATCCTAATTTACAGAAAAAATACAAATATACATATAGTCACATTTTCAAAAATCTAACTATACAAACTATATATTTCTTCAGCCAATTATCCAGCAATATCAAATGACCACTATGCATCTTTGAAGGAAGGAAGAAGAAAATGTCCTCTTAATCAAAGATACATAAAGGGCATGGGAAGGTGGGAGATGGGATGAGATCTTCTCAGAAGTTACTCATGGAAGAGTTCAATAGATCCAAAAGTCTAACAGATTCAATGCCCTTTGAAAGCTAAAGTTCATTATGATGACCACAAGTTACCAAAATCAACTTGTCTTCAGTGACAGAACAAAGTAAGAGATTTGTTTTATTTTAGAATGGCTTCAAAAAAACAGATTAAAACTTCTTTTAACACATCTGGAAAACTTACAAGAAGCAGTTAATTCTCCAATTATGGTAAATAAATGAAACAAACCTTTCTAAAAAAAAAAAAAGTACTCTAGTATATACCATACAGGCTAAAGTTTTAGAAGTGCAAAGAACAACTATGGGTACAGCCTTATTTCGATAAGCACTTGCAGAGAAAAGAGCATCTTGTCTACACTTTTAAAATCACTGCAATTATCATAGATTATTACAACAGGGCATATATTTCTCTGTTGTCCTTGCTAGATTCTGAGCTTCCTTAAGCAGGAATCAGATTTTATTATCTAGTGAATCTCAGCATAACGCCTGAAACTTTGTTCAATAAATGTATCTTAAGTGAGAGAATGAATAAACAAATTAATGTATGAAAGAGTGAATAAATCTGTGAACAGCTGATGCAAAAAGAGCTTGTCTCTATCAGGAAATTCCTCTCATTCACTCCTTGCTCTAGCAAAAAAAATAAAAAAGTGAGACAAAATTAGTTCCCTTTCTACCCTCAGCAGTAAAATGTCCACAGATGTTGTTATCTAGGCAATGCTCTCTGTATACTAAGAACAGCTAAACCTTATGGTTTCAGGCCCAAGTGCTCCATATGTATAAGCTGCCTGAGTCTCTCCAACTACCTAGGAAGCAGTAGTTGCAATTACCTCTGTTTTATTATAGCTGAGAAAACTGAGGAATAGGAAAGAAATTTAATAAATTTCTAAAATCATCAAGTAGAATGTCAACTAATATAAACTAGAATGTAAAAACTTCTAAGGACAGAAAAGTTTGTTATTTTTTATCCATGACTATATTTTCAGTGCCTAGAAGAAGCCCTAACACATAGCAGGTATTCAATTTAGATAAATAGAAGATAGATAGATAGATACAGACATACATATGTAGACAGACAACCCTTACTCCTAATCATTATGCTAAACTGTTCCAAGATATATGAAATGATCTCTGAGGGAGGGAGGTGTTGAGTAGTTTACTAAGGCTAGAATGTCCATACCTACCTCCTTCTGCTCAGTCAAAGGGGATGGCAGAGCCCCGGATGAAAGTGAAAGAGGAGAGTGAAAAAGCTGGCTTAAAACTCAGCATTCAAAAAACGAGGATTATGGCATCCGGTCCCATCACTTCATGGCAAATAGATGGGAAAACAATGGAAACAGTGACAGACTTTATTTTGGGGGGCTCCAAAATCATTGCAGATGGTGACGGGAGTCATGAAATTAAAAGACACTTGCTCCCTAGAAGAAAAGCTATGACTAACCTAGACAGCATATTAAAAAGCAGAGACATTACCTTGCTAACAAAGGTCTGTCTAGTCAAACTATGTTTTTTCCAGAAGTCATGTATGGATGTGAGAGTTGGACTATATAGAGAGCTGAGCACCGAAGAATTGATGTTTTTGAACTGTGGTGTTGCAGAAGACTCTTGAGAGTTCCTTGGCCTGCAAGGAAATCAAACCAGTCCATCTGAAAGGAAATCAGTCCTGAAGATTGATGCTGAAGCTGAAACTCCAATACTTAAAGCCACTTGATGTGAAGTACTGACTCATTTGAAAAGACCCTGATGCTGGGAAAGATTGAAGGCAGAAGAAGGGGATGACAGAGAATGAGATGGCTGAATGACATCACCATCTCAATGGACATGAGTGTGAACAAGCTCCAGGAGTTGGTGATGGACAGGGAAGCCTGGCATGCTGCAGTCCATGGGGTTGCAAAGAGTCGGACATGACTGAGCAACTGAACTGAACTGAACTGACCCCTAGAAACCCAAAGTAGCCATCACCCTATCCTCAGACAGAAAATTTATAGGTATGCAGGCAGCCCCTAGAAAGGAAGGAATCTGTTCCAAAGTGAGAGATATAAACTGCTCACTTTTCCATGGGGTCACAAAGAGTTGGACATGACTGAGTGACTAACACACACATAGTACTACTCACTGAACTAAAAGAATTCATTTGTTAAAACTATTCCCAAAGAGCCTAAACGAATTAAAAGCTGTGAATTGCTCTTTTCTCATCACTAAAAGCCAAACCAGTGTGTTGGAAATTTTAAGAGTCTAAATCTCTGCTAATAATAATAGTCCTCAGGCTCTATTCAGAGCTTCCTCTTTCTTTCAGATATAGTGGGAATTGTAATTCAAATGATGCAATTTCAGTATAATTTCTTTTGTTTATTAGATAAAGAAGTCATCATTATAAACAATGAACACAAAAACTTCAGTGTAGTCATGTAACTCCTTTTTTTTCCCCAATAGAATTTTCACTGGGTATCTCTAATGCTCTAATCACAAAGATATTGTTATACAAACTTGTTAGTTATTTATCATGATATATTGGGTTAGGGGTTGTAGAAGCACAGATAATACTTCCAACTGCAGAAAGAATCCAGACAGAAACTGGCTGAATGCTTTACACACAGTAAGTGATCAATACACGTTTGATAAATGCATGAATGTATGGGTGAATGACCTAATAGCTTGCTTATATTTATAACATGCTGCAGGATGGTACCTTAGTATATGCAGTATTTAATTAAATAGTAACATAAAAGGTTTAAAGATAAATGTAATATTTTACCTGCAGAATTTTTACCTATGAATTACTATGTAATCTTAACTAGCAAATTTAAAACAATTACCACACATCACCATTGAGAAGACAGAAATGTTCATGTATTTATCCTTTAATGATATGTTACTTTCTCAGTAATTAACTTTCCCCTAGTTAGAACTTTGCATATAATTAAAAAAGAGTCCACAGAAAAATTG
Source organism: Dama dama (assembly GCF_033118175.1). Lineage (NCBI taxonomy): Eukaryota > Metazoa > Chordata > Mammalia > Artiodactyla > Cervidae > Dama > Dama dama. The sequence continues at coordinate 17,782,480 of NC_083694.1, forward strand.
TACTTACCTGCTTTCTAGGTGCTGAAATTAATAACATAAATTGAATAACTATTAATACTATTGGACAGTACTGATCAGACATTGGTGATGATACAATGATAGTGAATATTTAATATACATAGCCTTTCTATCATTCAACTATTAATATGTGGTGGCTACTTTTAGAAACTTTCTTAATTCATGCAATGCCTTTTCTGTACCTTGTCTGTACCACTTTAGGCAAAGGAGAATGGAGGATTAGAAAACCATCCAATAAAACAAATTTTAGTAACATGTGAAACAAAATCTACACTTGCAAAAATGATTTAGGCAGAATTATTCAGACAATCGACTCAGTCCTACACATCGCCTCTGTATAAATATAACTGATAGTCTATGAGCTTTTAAGTACAGGGCTCCTGACCCTGTGGTTTGTGACTATGTACCATCTAACTGTCCAGAGAATTCTCCAGGCAAGTATACTGGAGTGGGATTACTTGGTGGCTCAGACTGTAAATAATCTCTGCAATGCAGGAGACCCAGGTTTGATTCCTGGGTTGGGATGATCCCCTGGAGAAGGGAATGGCAACCCACTCCCGTATTCTTGCCTGGGAAATCCCATGGACAGAGAAGCCTGGCTGGCTACAGTCCATGGGGTCGCAGAGTTGGATACAGCTAAGAGACGAACACTTTGACTTTCTTTCACCATCCAGCTATGTCTGTTTGTCGAATGAAAAAGAAGCACTTGGGTAATGGATCCTGAAGTCCTATTCATTACTTTTGAATACTGATGGTATTTGATATTTGATTTTTCCCTTGGCTGTCTGCTTTTTCCCCCCTCTTCCTTTTTTTATTGTTTGACTTTTTCAAAACACTAAATAGAAAAGACACAAGAAATGTAAATTCCCCTCAGAATCCAGAAGGAATATTTAAAGAATTGTTCAAGTTTGTGGGCAGTGGCCAAGCCAAAGAAATTCCACTGCTTAATATAATAACTTAAACCTATTGATACGTCAGAAAATATGACCCGGAGTAGAGAACACATTTGCATAGTATAAACTGCATATTTTGTAAAGAAACAATGAAAAAGAAATGGATTCTATTAAAATGTTCTTTACATGCAACTGTTTCAAATAATATAATACAAATATGGATTCTCTAGATTAAGAAGCATAATCCATTATTTCTGTCCTTTAGTTTAATGAGTGGGCATAAAAATGTATTTGAGTTACTATTTGGATATATAGCCATTTTATATTACAAATTTTACCCAGTGCTAGACATGAGTAGTAGATTAATAAATTAAAAATCCTTTTATTCATATAGCCCCATTTAATTTTTCCTTTTAAGATTTAAAATATCAATGATATTTATGTTATTTGTTAATTACAAATTGTCAGCCTCAATCACTTGTTGTATTAAAGTCTTCTCCATTTATTATAGTAATTAGTGTCTGCCAGGGAATCTTCTTTGAATTTCATAAATGAAAGTCCTTCAATATTTTCAAATACTTGCATCTGTAATCAAGATGTTATGGTTATACTCTAGCCTAACACTCCTCATATAGAAGGCATTTCATAAATATTTCTTAAATGAAGAGAGCAAATAATGAAACTTCACATTAGAACAGTAAACATACAGAGTAATTATTAATTTTATAATGGTTATTCCATGATGAAGAGTCACCTCCACTGTCTTTACCAATAGCATGAATACTTAACATAGGTAATATGTTCTTAATGGATTAATAAATCATTATATTTTAGGAAAATTTTGCTGAAATAAAGCCATGCAAAATTTATAAATAAAACAGCAAATTGTGCTCCTTATTCGCCACCTGACAAAAACAAAATAAAATGCCATGTACATTCCACCTTACCAGTAATACCTGAATTTAGTAATGTTCATTCATAAGTACTTCTTGATTTATACTTTATTAATTTTGGTTATAAATATTATATAAATTGTATACTGTATTTTACTAAAACAAGCTTTTTGCACTTCATTGTTTCAGAAATCTAATAATGTTGATGCAATAGCTACATTCATTCATATTCACTGCTGTATTTTATTTAAATACTGGCAAATTGCCTCTCCACAGTGGGGGCAACCTCCCCTTCAGTGGCTTGTACATCCTCAGTACCTAACTCTCATCCTTGTCAGTATCTGAAACTCAGATTTTTCAATCTTTACCAACCTCATGGGTATAAAACATTGTCTCATAGTTTTGGTTATTTCACTGCTAACTAGTAAAAGTTCAGATCTTTTCACATGTATTTGACCAGTTAAGTTGCCATTTCTGGCCTTTTCTGTGAATTGTTGTTGTTGTAGTTGCTAAGTTGTGTTCAACTCTTTGCAACCCCATGGACTGTAGCCCACCAGGCTCCTCTATTCACGGGATTTACCAAGCAAGAATACTGGAATAGGTTGCCATTTTCTTCTCCAGAGGATCTTCCCGACCCAGGGATCAAACCCACATCTCCTGCATTGGCAGGCAGATTCTTTACTACTGAGCCACCAGGGAAGCTCCTTCTGTGAATTATCTGTTCATTATCTTGGTATGTTTTTCAATTAGTTTGTATGATTTAAAAGTTTCCTTTGTTATAGTCATTGTGTTGTCCAGTATCATCAGCTAGTCTGTAGTTTTTCATTAAAAGGTAGCTTTTGATGATTAGAAGTTTCTAATTTTACATAGCCACCTTTACCAATTTCCTCTTTTATTAGTTTGTGCTTCAAGTGTCCAGAAGTCATAAAGACGTCCTATGTTTCCCAAGGGAAAAATGTTGTTTATCTTCATAAATAGATAATATTGGAAGAGGCAAGACCCTGCCACTTACTATATTCCCTAAATTTATTTCCACTATTTTACTTCTCTAATAATCTGTATATTAGAATAAGTTTGTCAAGTCACAGAAAAAAAAAAAAACTGCTCCAATATTATTAGAATTGGATTGAATTTATAACTGGGGAGAACTGACATGCTTTTGATATGGAATCTTTCTCTACACGAGCATGTTGTAGTTCTCTATTAATTTAAATCTTATAAATTTTTTTCAATAATGTTTCCACCATATATATAACTTGGTAGATTTTCCTTTGGATATCACTATAATTAGTATCTCTGTTTAAATTAAGCTTCCCATTTGCTTTTTGTTATATAAAAGGCAATTGATTTCCACCAGTCTACCCTATTTTTGGATTCTTTTCTGTTCGGTCACCCAGTCATGTCTGACCCTTTGTGACCCCATGGACTGCAGCACGCCAGCCTCCCTGTCCCTCACCGTCTCCCGAAGTTTGCCCAAGCTCATGTCCATTGCATCAGTGATGTCCTCCAGCCATCTCATCCTCTCAGGCCCTCTTCTCTTTCTGCTGTCAATCTTTCCCAGCATCAGGGACTTTTCCAATGAGTTGGCTATTTGCATCAGACTGAACTCATTAATATTTAATAATCTGTAGATTTTCTTGCATTTTATGACCAAAGCATCTTGTCTTCAGACATTGGCAGTTCAATTATTTCTTTTTATTTAATAAATACTCTTATTGAATTATAGTTAATTTACAATATTGTGTGAATTCCAGGTATACCGCAAAGTGATTCAGTTACATAGGGGTATACACGTATACAGTAGTAATAGTGTACCGTTAGTCAGTCATGTCCGACTCTTTGCAACCCCATGGACTGTAGCCTGCCATGCTCCTCTGTCTACGGAATTCTCCAGGAAAGAATACTGGAGTGGGTTATACACACATATATATATTTTTTTTTCAGATTACTTTTCATTATAGGTTATTACAAGATATTGATTATAACTCCCTACGCTATACAGTAGATCCTTGTTGGTTACCTACTTTATGTATAGTAGTGTGTAACCCTGAATTCCTACTTTACTCCCCCACCCTCACTATCCACTTTTAACCATAATTTTATTGTCTATAAGTCTATTTGTTTTGTAAATAAGTTCATGTGTTTCACATTTTTAGATTTCACATATGTGGTATCACATGATATCTGTCTTTCTCTGACTTATTTAAGATGATAATATCTAGGTCCATCTAGGTTGCTCAAATGGCATTTTTCATTCCTTCTTATAGTTGAGCAATATTCCATTGTATATACATAGCACATCTTACTTATCCATTCATCAGTGGACATTTAGGTTGCTTCCATGTCTTGGCTATAGTAAACTGTGCTGCTATGAATACTGAGATGTCTATATCTTTTTGAATTGTTTTCTCTGTATATATGCCCAGAAGTGGGATTTGCAGGATCATATGACAACTTCATGGGGAATAGATAGGGAAACAGTGGAAACAGTGACTGACTATTTTTGGGGGCTCAAAAATCACTGCAGATGGTGATTGCAGCCATGAAATTAAAAGATGCTTACTCCTTGGAAGGAACGCTATGATCAACCTAGACAGCATATTAAAATGCAGAGACATTACTTTGCTAACAAAGGTCCGTCTAGTCAAGGCTACGGTTTTTCCAGTAGTCATGTATGGATGTGAGAGTTGGACTGTGAAGAATGCTGACTGCCAAAAAATTGATGCTTTTGAACTGTGGTGTTGGAGAAGACTCTTGAGAGTCCCTTGGACTTCCAAGAGATCCAACCAGTCCATCCTAAAAGAGATCCGTCCTGGGTGTTCATTGGAAGGACTGATGGTGAAGCTGAAACTCCAGTACTTTGGCCACCTCATGCGAAGAGCTGACTCATTGGAAAAGACCCTGATGCTGGGAGGGATTGGGGGCAGGAGGAGAAGGGGACGACAGAGGATGAGATGGCTGGATGGCATCACCAACTCGATGGGCATGAGTTTGAGTAAACTCCGGGAGTTTGTGATGGACAGGGAGGCCTGGCGTGCTGCGATTCATGGGGTCGCAGAGAGTCGGACAAGACTGAGCGACTGGACTGAACTGAACTGAACTGATGATAACTTTAGTATTTTTAAAGAACCTCCAGACTCTTCACCATAATGGCTGTACCAATTTACATCCCTACCAACAGTGGTACCTTTTCCTCCATACCCTCTCCAGCATTTATTTGCAGACTTTTTTGATGATGGCCATTTTGATTGGTGTGAGGTGATACCTCATATGTAGTTTTGATTTGTATTTCTCTAGTAATTAGTCATGCTGAACATCTTTTCATCTGTCTGTTGGAATTTTCTCTTTCCAATTCTTTAAGTGATTATTTCTTTTTCTTATCATACTGAGCTGGCTAGATCCTTCAAAAATATGTCAAATAACAGACAGTCTTTTTATTTATTTATTTTTTAGTTGAAGAATAATTGCTTTACATAATTTTGTTGTTTTCTGTCAAACCTCAACATGAATCCAGACCTAAAGTAAACCACCATTATGTATACCGTTGTTTAAAGAAATTTGTAGGCTTTTTTTTTATCAGATTAAGGGAGTCTGCTTCAACTATGCTGAAAATATTAATCTAGATGGATACTAAACGTTATCAACTGTTTTCTCCAAATACATTGAAATGAGCATGTTTTTCCTCCCTTCATAGGTTAATGTAGTAAATTATATTAATTAATTTTTAATGCCAAGTTTCACTTGCATTTGTGGAAGAAACTTGATTTGGCTACTATAAGTTATTGTTTTTATAAATAGCTAGTTTGGTCTGTTATTTTAAAATTTTTAGGCTTATGTTTCCTAGTGAGAATGATCTATAAGTTTTCTTTATTTGTACTTTGTCCTTTTTTGACTTTGTTTCCTGGCCTCCTCACTTCTATTGACAGAATTCAAAAAAAGATATGTGCCCTCAGATAAAAACTTAACATGCTATATATTTAACTTTATATAGCTGTTGACTCTCCTATTCCCAACACCAATTTAAGAGAATGTAAAGAAACTCTTCAAGAATAAGAATTGTGGTTTTCTCAGAGATACAAACCTATTTCTCAGTAGATGAGTACCCAATACAATTTTATCAGATTAATGAAAAATTCATAATTTTAGTTTGCAATGTTTTCTTATTCTATTTTCTTGATGAATTTATATAATAATGAAATGATTAAATGCATTCATTCACTGAGGACTATATACTTAATGCCTACAATGTGTTCTGAATAAAAATTCTATATAATATGCTGAAACCATCTTTATTGATTAATACAAGATCAATGTTTCTAAATTTTCTATGTGATCTTGACAAGAATGTGTATTTTTCACAGCTGGATACAGGAACCTATTAGTTCAGGCTTCAAATTAGTTCAATACTTAGTTACTAAGGTTTTCTTATTTGTGTTTGGACTGGCTGTTTGATCAATTAAAGTCATCTATACTGATGGCAGATTTGTCAATTTCACCTTCCAGTTCTGTCAAAATTTGCTCTATATTTTTGAATCTTGAAGATGTATATAAATTTAGAATTGTATTTTTTTTATCCATTATATGTAATGGATGTTTTATCTCTAATAAATTTTTAAAGTCTATTTTATCTAATATGAATATAGTTTAAGTGAGTTTTCTTACATTTTCAAACTTTCTGTGTGCTTGTGTTTTAGGTATATATCTCACAACCTCAGCATCAGTATCATGTTAAACTGTATTCAAGCCTGTGCTGTCCTTAGTCGCTCGGTCTTGTCCGACTCTTTGCGACCCCATGGACTGTAGTCCGCCAGGCTCCTCTGTCCATGGAATTCTCCATGGACAGAAGAATACTGAAGTAGATTGCCATGCCCTCCTCCAGGGGATCTTCCCAACTCAGGGGTCGAACCCAAGTCTCCTGCATTGCAGGTAGATTCATTTCCACCTGAGCCACCAAAGAAGCCCAAGAATACTGGAGTGGGTAGGTAGCTTATTCCTTCTCCAGGGGATCTTCCAGACCCAGGAATCAAACCAGGGTTTCCTGCATTGCAGGCGATTCTTTACCAGCTGAGACATCAGGGAAGACCATAGGTACTCCAATATATCCTATGAGCTCCCCTGGTGGCTCAGTTGGTAAAGAATCTGCCTGCAATGCAGGAGACCTAGGTTCAATCCCTGGGCCAGGGCAGATCCCCTGAAGGAAATGGCAACCCACTCGAGTTTCTAGACTGGAGAAATCCCATGGATAGAGTAGCCTACAGGTTACAGTTCCTGGGGTAAAATATCCTCCCAAATTTGAAACAAGTGACCTAAGAGCACACATTGCACGATTTAAGTTTGTTAAGGTATAATTTTGTGGCTCAGAATGTGGTTAATCTAGTGAATGTTTCATGTGGGCTTGAGAAGAACGTGTATGCTACAATTGTTGTATATAGTAATCTACAGGTGTTCAATTAAATCCAGTTGATTGAAAGTATTGTTGAATTTCCTTCCTGATTTCCTGCCTACTGGATCTGCCCATTTCTGACAGAGGGGTTTGGAAGTCTCTAACTATGATAGTGACTTCGTCTATTTCTTTTACCATTTCTACCAGTTTATGCCTTACATATTTTGATGTTCTGTTGTTAGATACATATACATTAAGGATTGTTGTGTCTCCTCACAATTGACCCTTTTACCATTATGTAATACCCCATTTTATCACTGATAATTTTCCTTTCTGTTAACTGTGCTCTAAAGTTAACATTTCAGTGTTTACTATAGAGTTCTTTTGATTAGTGTTAACATACAAATCTTTATTCTTTTAATCTATATGTGTCTTTATATTTAACATGGATTTCTTAAGGACAACACATAGTTTTGTCATGTTTTTGATCTTCTTTGCCAAACCCTTTTAATTGATATTTAGGCCATTAATGTTTAAAGTAATTACTGACATATTTGGAGTAATATCTATTGTATCTGTTACTGTTTTCTATTACTTTCACTCTTTGATTCTATTTTTATCTTCCACTTTTTCTGCTTTTGCTGTCTTGATTGTGCATTTTATGTGATTCCATTTTGTCTTTTCTCAGCATATCAATTATTTTTTACTTTTTTAAAAAAATCGATGTCCTTAGAGTTTGCAATATACATTTACAACTAATTTACAATATTTACAACTATTCTAAGTCCCCTTTCATATAACACTATACCACTTCATGGGTAGGATAAATATCTTAAAATAAAATAGCACTCCTATGTCCTCTCTTCAAATCCTTGTTGCTATTTCATTTGCTAATACATGAGCATATTATGCTATTATTATTTTGATCAAATTATTATCTTTTAGATCAATTAAAATTTTTTAAAATGTTTTTATTTTACCGTCACTTTTTTCTTCTGTAAGTCATCTCGTTTATTTATATAGATCCAAGCTTCTGATTTATATAGCTTTTCTTCTCTCTAATGAACTTTCAACATTTCTTGTAAACAAGTCTACTGATAACAAATTCCCTCAATTTTGTTTCATTTCTCCCTAACTTTTGAAGGATTCATTTTTCAGGTTACAGAATTCTAGGTTGGTGTGTTGTGTCTCTCAAAACTTGAAATATTTAATTTCTCTTGCTTACTGGTATCTGAGATGTCAGAAGTAATTCTTATCTTTGTTCCCCTGTAGGTTAGATGGGTTTTTTTTCTTTGTAGTTTCTTCTCAGGCTTTTCTTCTTTATCTTTGATTTCCTGTAGTTTGACTATGATATGGGGGCTTCCTTAGTGGCTCAGATGGTAAAGACTCTGCCTGCAATGTGAGAGGCCTGACTATGATATGTCAGGGTGTAAATTTTTTTAGTTGATTTTGCTTACTGTTTTCAGGCTTCCTGGATTTGTGTGTTGCTATCTGACTTTAATGTAGGAAATTCCCAATTATTATTACTTCAAATATTTCTTCTTTTTCACTTTTTTCTCTTTCTGATATTTCCATTATGCATATTACATCTTTTGTAATTATCTCAAAGTTCTTGGATATTCTTCCTTTTTAAACTCTTTTCTTCCTCTTTGCTTTTTAGTTTTGGAAGTTTCTATTCACACATCCTCAAATTCAGAGATTCTTTCATCAGGCTTGCCCAATCTACTAATGAATCCATCAGAGATATTCTTCATTTCTACTGCATTGTTTTTGATCTCTAACATTTCTTTTTTAAGATCTTTCTGCTTCTATTACCCATTTATTGTTGCATATAATTTTCCCATTAGAACCTGTAGCATATTAATCATAGTTGCTTTAAATTCACAACCTGGTAATTCCAACATTTCTGCTATGTTTGAATCTGAATCTGATATTTGCTCTGTCTCTTTAAACTGCATTTTTGCCTTTTAGTATGCTAATTAAAAAAAAATAATGATGGATTGGATTGAAGAAAACTGCAGAAAAGAAGGCCTTTAGTGAATGTGGTGGTAAGATATGGGGTCAGAGAAGTGTTCTATGGCCCTATAAATAGGTCTCAGTCTTTCAATGAGAGTATGACAGTCCTTCAATCTGACCTGTTAGGTGCAGCAGGATGACTAGAAGGGGATGGAGTAAGATATTTTCCTTCCCCTTAATAATATTTTTGATGTCCATTTAAATAGTATCATGCTATTTTTATAAACTCTACCACATACTATTACTGAGTTTACATTTATTATTTAATATATTATCAAATGAGATTATTATTTAACCTAGCTTATTGGCTAGTTTGCTTGCTCACAGTTAACTTTTGCCTATCAGGCCTTTTTCCTGAAATAATTCTATTTCTTTATAAAATATATCCTTAAAAATTTTCTTAGTGAATCCACACCAGTGATAAAGTTGATAAATTTTTGTCAGACATAAAGTGTCATTTTTCTCCCTTGTGTCTAAATGATAGTTTAACTACAAATATAATCCTAGGTTTGTTGGTTACTTTGTCTTTGCACTTCAGAGGTACTATCCCACTGTCTTTTTTTTTGGCTTCTATCATGGATTGAGATATCCAAAGTTTCAATTTCTTATAAATTCATATCTATAAATAATTTATCTTTTTCTCTGGCTACTTTTTAGGATTTACTCTTGGTCTTTGGTAATCATCAGAATCACTATATATTATCAGTGTATTTTTCATAGCCTATTTAGGATTCAGAAGGATCATGTCATTACTCAACTTTTGCCAATTCTTTACCCTTATCCCTTTAAATACCACGTCTTCATTTTTTATATGCTCATCACCTCTATTCTATAAAGCTGTCTTAATCTATCCCCTTGCTCTTAACCTCTTTTTCTTGTTTTAAACTTACATTTTCAAGGTGCTTATGTACACACCTATCTCAGGGAAACAAGAATAAGTGTTTTTCAAAGATTAATAATATCGTCCATGTGTTAGATAGGAAATGAAATTCTTGATTTTGATTCATGAAGTGAAGATCTAATGTAGATTCTATTATATAAAGTGCCTGGATGCTAGTTACATGAAAATGAATTCATTAGTGTTACAAAACTATAATATAAAATGAAATACATTTAGAGTAAAAAATTTCTGTTAGCCAATAGAAAACACAAGTAGTAAAGCTCAATGTGTAATAAAAATATGACACAAGTTAGTCATGATGACTCATACCTCTGGACTTTAGTTCCATAAAGGAACATGCTCTCTAAAATAACAGGAAATACTCATTTACATAAAAATCAATGTAGAGTGTGACGATGGCACCATTCAAATTGTTGAATGGTAGAAAGGGTTATTATATAAAATGTTCTAAGCTGGCTCTGCTATTTATAATACCAACAAAATGCATACTGATAGTTTGCTCTTAGTTAATTCATAAAATCCAAGATTAATGTTATAAAAGGGTCACAAATCAGAGCCAAAGAATAAAGGAGTATTCATGGTTACTAATAAATTGCTCCATGAATGCTTGGCCACCCTTGCAGATAATGATGTCACAAAATGATGAAAGAATAGTTAAGCAGCCAACAAAGTGCCATTGCTTGGCAGAGGCACTGATCATTGCATCATTCTTGGACCAGAGCCCTTGAGAGGTGAACACGGCTATTAAAAGAAAATGAAAAACTCTCAGGATGCAAGTTTCAACTGCCAACACTTTTCTTAAAGCTAGATTCTATCAATACTTGAACTCTTAGAACAGGTAAATAAAGTTCCAGAGGAGAAAAGAAGTCATGCCTATATTGTAGCTATGCCACCATGTTATCTGACATATACTAGTTAGTTCCATACACAAGTTTCCAATTCCTAGGTTGCATTCTGCACTTGTGAACTTAACACATATTTTTGAAATTTATAATGGACTTCCTGAGCAGGTGGACCAGAAGTACTTTTTTACGATAAAGCTAATATGACTAGTTAGGAAATGATCTAAAAAGTAAAAAGGAGTTGGAGTGGAGTGGGATTTAGAAGTCTATATATCAAAATAATATTTATTGAATAACTCCTTGATATGAAATTTTAGAGCAGGCAAATTAATCTACAATGACAAAATGGTGGTTTCTTCAAACAGGGTTGGCGGGGAGATATTGACTACAAAGGAGCACAAAAGAGAGCTTGCGGAGAGGAAAAGGTTCTATATGTTGATCACGGTGGTTACTACAACAAGGTTATACATTTGCCAAAACTCAAACTATACATTTTTAAATGGGTATAATCTATTGTATGCAAATCATACTTCAAGAAAGTTACTCTATAAAGAAAAAACAAGATATTCCTATATGTCAAATTTGGTAAAGAGATCAAGAAATATTTGTATTACTTCTTTTTTTTTCTGACCCTTGATCTCCTACTCTTTATTAGGAACATATTCCACAAAGGCCTGCCTTTGGTATCGATAGCAGGAAAGCACAAAAACTTTGCTTTTGTGAAGATTAAAGGAAAAGTGATGGGTAAAAATACTTGCCACTGGGGCAACAGTCATACACCCCTGCCACTCTGGACGCAGGCTGACATTAGGACTTAAGGAAAGACTGTAATCAATGCTGCTTTACCTCCAGATGTTGAAGCTGATGTCCTGACTTCAGGAATTGCTTGCTAGAGTTAGCACTCGCCCCACAAACACACACACATACACAACAAAAAGCAAAAAAAAAGAAAAAAAAAAAGAAAAAAAACTGTCTTTCAAGTGCACAAGGTTTTTTCCCCATAAAATGAATCCTTACACTACTCTTTGAACTCATATTAAAAATGATACTTACCAGTATATGAATTTATAATTATATCAAAAAACCATTTAAAAATTAAAAATACATGTATAAGTGACAATTATTAGTCAAATAAATTAAGCATTTTATTTTATTTTTTTTTGTAAATCCATGGCTGATTCATGTCAATGTATGGCAAAAACCACTACAATATTGTAAAGTAATTAGCCTCCAAATAAAAATAAATGGAAAAAAAATAAACAAATGGAAACATCAAACTAAAAAGCAAAAAAAAAAAAATTAAGCATTTTAAAACAGTATCAACAATCATATGATCTATGGAAGCCTGATGCCATGTAATCCTGAAATCTACTTTAAAACATTCAACTCTGCTCAAAAGTCATTGAATAGTACCTAGTCTGTTGGCATTTGTTTGCCATAGATTAATCCTAAAATGGACCAGCAAATTAACTACTCACTGCTTTAGCCATTTGGAGGGAAGAAATGTGACAAATGCTCAAAATTTTTCTCAGTTAAAGAAATATGCTATTATTATTTATGGCAACCATAATACATTATGCTCAAATCATAATACATTGTGTTTAAAGTCTTAAAATTGCCAATACCATGCCAAAATATGTCAGAGTTCCTAGTCCAACAGCACTGAGGACAGTCAGTGAGTCTCCTCGAGATAAATATTTTAAGTTTCACAAAAAGCAGTAGAATGTTTAAGAAAAGTAAGTATGACTTTAAGTTCGCCTTAGAATCAATGGTATCTTTGGTTATAGATATTGAGTTGTTTTGGGTTATTTGTTAGGTTTTTTTTTTTTTAACTTTATGAGTGGACAAAATAAATAGGAGCAATGAAATAGACGGCTGATCTTACTATACCCAGAATAATCAATAATGTGTTCTAACTACTAGTATAAGTCTCAAGTATTAGAGTAAGTTTTATTTTTTAGGGTTTACAAGCTTAAAATTGTCTGAAGACCAGATAGTTAACATGAATGAGGTCACCAAGATATAAGGCTAAGGATAGTAGTAAACACAGTGGCAAGTGAAGAGTGATAATGCTCTAGAGAGGGTAACTGCTACCACGAGTTAGCCAGCTGTTACCATAGGGAACGGGGGCAGTGTTGGACTACTTTCTAATTAAGAGAACTCAAGAGATGTAATAAAAAGATGGAAGGAAGGAAGGTGAAAACTCTTCTTGGAAATTAAAAAATTGAACACTGTTCCCACCTGAGGACCACCACTTTGCAACATCAACTTTACAAGCAAAGAATATTTTACAGAAAATTCTCTAGAATGACTATGTATATGGACACACTTCTGATTTCACCATTCCATTACCCCAATTTCATTCATTTTCACTTCTGCTAAAAACACTTTCTCATAGGACTGACAATTGCCAAGAACTGGCATATTCTCAAGGCTTACGTTTTCATCTGTTTGCCAAATGGCTGTAATATAAGTCACAAAAGTCCTGTTTATTGAGTAATATTATTAATGGCTAGCATAATACTGTGAAATTGAAGACACTCCTTTTGGATTATGTCCAGATCTTTAAAGAGAACATTGTTTTCAATAGGATATGAATGGCTTATATTAAAACTTGTTGTTTAAAAAGTGGAACGACGTGAAAAACACTTGAATAAGTATATTTTCAAATTATTGTAGGGCCAGTTTTTCAAATATAAGTCCCACATGTATTAAAATATCTAGAATGATAACAAAAGAAAAGGTCATGCTATGAATACCTTATAAAATCATTCTTCATTTTCAACACACTATTGAAAATATCATAGGACTGAGAAATCATTCAGCTTAACAGTTTATTGACTTTTTCCCTTCAGTTGCATTTGGGAAGGAAGTGAATGATATTTGTTGCTCTTTTATTTATGGTACAATTCATGAATTATCAAAATACTACAAGAAGGAAGATAACAGAAGAGTCAACTTTTAAACTTTTGTTTTCAAAAGGCACTTAATGTCTAAATAAGAAGCATTAAAACATATTCTCAACATAAATTATAGTTAATTATTTCACTAGTTCATAATTCAACAGTCACCACCTGAGACCAAGTCTGAAAATCCCAACTTGACTTCTGAAACCAATCAAGAGCCTTGACTCATTTAATGGCTCTATTTTTAAGAGGAAGCATGAAATCACCCAAGAATCATAAGATATCAATCACTGAACTGTGAGCATTTAGAGAGAGAAAAGGGAAAAATATGGGATGGGGCATGAATAGGAAGGGAGATGGGGATGAGAAAAGGGTAGAGGAACTAACCAGCCAAAATAAAGCAAGAGACGCTCAAAAAACAATGTATCAAATGAAAGTATTAGGCAGTCCTCAGTCTTCATATACTAGACCTATTCATATCAAAGTGTCCTACTCAATTCATCCCAGAGCATTTTTAAATTGAGTTATTAGTGGACTTGGGGAGGAGGAGTGAGGTTATAAAAGAAATCACTGACTGCAAAAAAAGGAGTGTCTATTTTAAATGATCAAAAGGAGACAACACTAAGAAAAACAGTATAAATGTCACTTTAATATCAAGAGCAAATCAAAGTGCCCAAAATTTAAATACACAATTACAGCTGAATAAAGAGTGAATCAATGAAGTTAATTAAAATAATTTCCCTTTGTGACAATATGGTAAGCCATATAAACATTAAAATCAATGTTTAGAGATCTTTTCATGATATACTAATACAATCACACTCAAAGACTTCAGTGTTAGATATCTGAAAAATATAGAAGATTCTTTCCTTCAAATCGATTAACTAGTGGCAAAGACTAAATGTATAAATAAAAAATTCAGCAATATAAATCCATGATCTGGAGAATATGGTCAAATGAACATCTGAATTAGAATGTGGAAGTTTTGGTTTGAGCACATAGAAAGAAAGGTGGCTGTAATCAAATCAAAGACCCTAAGCTGAAACAGAAGATTAGCAAGACATTCTAAATATGTCAGAGGATGGGGTCACAAAGAGTCAGACAGGACTAAGCAACTAAACTGATGAAAATACTAAGAACCATTGAACCGTACCCATTAAATGCATGAATTGCATGGTTTAATAATTGTTGTCTCAAACAAGTTGTAAAAAAAAGTGCTAACAGTTTAAGAGAATTAAAATTCTTGAAAAAAAAATATAAATAAATAAATAAATGTACCAGAGGAATGCCGCATCTCAGAAATTATTCTTGCCATTGAACTATACACACTAATGTTGTAGTTGAAAACAAACTAGATTAAGAATATCAGAAGACAAAAATGGAGTTTGTCAAATCCTTTACAGATGGTTTTTAAAACAAGATATTCCATGAAATTCTAAAACAAACTACACAGAGAAGTGAAGTGACTAACAAAACACAAGTCAGGGGAAGATCTAGAAGGCAGGAAAGCACGAGAGTCATATGAGAGTCAAGAGACAGTGCTGCCATTTTAAAAGCTAAAATGCACTAATGTTTAATCTCATATTTATATAACAAAAGATACAAATATAACCATTCCATACTCTTGTCAATGAAGAACTGCTTTTTAGAATAACAACTACATAAAGTAATCCACTGTATTTACAACTTGAATTTAATACATGTGAACGTGTTAGTCACTCAGTCATGTCTGACTCTTTGTGACCCCATGAACTGTGGCCCACCAGGCTCTTCTGTCCATAGGATTTCCTAGGCAAGAATACTGGAGTGGGGAGCCCTTCCCTTCTTCTTCTCGACCCAGGGATTTGAACCTGGGTCTCCTGCACTGCCTGAACCACCAGGGAAGGCCCTTAATTTAATATACACATGGCAATATAATCCTCCAAAAATTTTGTACCAGTTGGGAGTTCCACCAATGTTATATTAAAAATTCATATTCTCGCAAATCTAAATGTCATCAATTTTGAAATTTGTTGCTAATCTGATAGACTAAAAATAAAATTTTATTATAATCTGCACTTTCCTAATTAAAACTGAAGTTGGTAAACTTTGATGCATTTGTTGAAAATTGTCTTCTTTGTAAATTGCTTGTTAATATATTAACCCCTTAATATTATTACCTTCAACAGCAAGGATATCAAACAAGTCAATCCTAATGGAAATCAACCCTGAATATTCATTGGAAGGACTAATGCTGAAGTTGAAGCTTCAATACTTTGGCCACCTGTTTTAAAGAATCAACTCATTGGAAAAGACCTTGATGCTGGGAAAGACTGAGAGCAGGAGAAGAGGGCGGCAGAGGATGAGATGTTTAGATGGCATCACTGACTCAATAGACTTGAGTTTGAGCACACTCTGGGAGGTAGTGAAGGACAGGGAACCCTATGTGCTGCAGTCCATAGGGTTGCAAAGATTTGGACATGACTGAGTGACTGAACAACAAATACTATTAATTATTTTCCTTGGTATTCTTTAAGCATTCTTTGTGTATTAGGGATTGTGGCATAGTAAAATACATATTTTTTGTCTCTGGCACACAGCTCCTAAAACTTGTAATTTCCTAACTGGTAAGAGTGATAGGGGCATATTTTGTTATAGACTTGGTTTCTATTCCCAGTTCCTAAAATAGTTCCAGAACAAAAAGGTAAAAAATATGCTTATATTCATAACAAGTGCCTTTCCACCTGAGTTTATTTTAATGAGATGATTTTTGGAAACACCTTAAGAATAAGGGCTGGTGCCTGGGAAGACAACCAAGCGGTCAGAGGAATGGAACTTTCCGCCTCACCTCTAGATCTCCAGGGAAGTGAGAAGGGCTCAAGGTCAAGTTCAATGGCCAATGATTAAATAAATCATGTGTAATGAAGTATCCACAAAAATTCTAACTGAAAAGGTTCTGAGAGCCTGCAGACTGCTAAACCCATAGAGGTGCTGAGAGGGTGGCATGCTCAGAGAGGGCATGGAAACTCTGTTCCCCTTCCTCCTGACCTTCTCTGTGCATCCCTTCCATCTGGGCTTGCTTGAGTTGCATCCTTTTATAAAAAATGGCTATCTAATAAGTAAACTATTTGCTTGAGTGTTGTGAGCTTTTCTAGCAAATTATCAAGCTCAAGGAGTGCATTAGGGGAACTCCTAATTTGTAGCTAAGTCGGACAGAAGTTGTAGTTAACCTGGGGACGCACTACTTGCAGTTGGCATCTAAAGTGAGTGAGATCTTCTAGGACTAAGCTCTAAACCCATGAGGTCTGTGCTAACTCCAGTCAGTGTCAGAACTGAATTAAATTGTAGGACACCCAGTTGGTATCCATAGAGAACTGAATTGCTTGGTGTAGGGGAAAAAAAACATATATCTGGTATCAGAAGCGTCATCTGTAGTTGTAGGTAGAATGGTGTGCGTTTCCTTTTTAGAGAGATCTCAAATCTCTATCTGTTAAATATTTTCAATCAGCTCCATCACTTTTCACTGCTGTGCTTATTCGCTTAGTCGTGTCTGACTCTTTGCAACCCTATGGACTGTAGCCCGCCAGACTCCTCTGTCCATGGGGATTCTCTAGGCAAGAATACTAGAGTGGGCTGTCATGCCCTCCTTCAGGGGATCTTCCCAACCCAGGGATTGAACCCAGGTCTCCCACATTGCCGGCGGATTCTTTACCATCTGAGACACCAGAGAAGGCTTCACTTATAAAGAATACTTGTATGACAAAATGTCAGTATTTTTTATGACTCCTGATATGCTTCTTTCTTTTGTATTTCATGTTTTGCTTATATAGACCCCACCTGAAATTTAGAAATATTGTTCTAATCTTTATTTTCATAAATTTACAGTTGTTTTTACATTTAATTTTTTAAGCACCTAGATTTTTATACATGTCATGAGGTAGGTAACTTTATTTTCTTACAAATTGGCAGCCAATTGCTTCAAACACCATTTATTGAAGATGCCATACTCTACTTTTATTTCTGCTGTAACCCTGTTTCTGCTGCTATAACCCTCTTTCATATCATCTGTTACTGATGTTTATGCTGAATATTTATTTCTAACAAATCTCTCTCAACTTTTTTTTCATTTACTTCTTATTCCTAAAGATGAAGCTAAATTTCCACTTCAAGTATGAAACTTACCCTGATGATTAGAGACAAACTAAAGCAATGTAACTTCTAAGTGATTTTACTATAGATTTTCAAATTAACTATTAATTAAAATTCCTGATATCAGCAATAAATTGAACTTGATTGATGCAATCACATAAAGATCTCTTTATATACCTTTGCACAAATGTACCCTTTAGGTGTAGCAATCTGATCCTTTTCTTAGTTCCATCTATTTATATGCCTTAAAAGTTGTTTTATAAAATATGATAATGCTAATGAAACAGAAAAAAAAGGAAAAAGAAAACCTCTGGGTTTAGTATTAGTTGTTATTTCTCACACAGAGTATTTTTAAATAAAGTTTTCAACTTTACTCATAGCTTTCATTTTTCTCTATGAAAATGTTTTCTGAAATAATTAACAGTTTAAGTTCATATCAATTTACTTTTACTCATAAGGAGAAGTTAGACCAAGTCAAGTTTAAAGGATTTATATTCAACATCCCATCCACTTTTCTGAGATTCCCATGCATAAACAGAACTCACATGACGTCCTTCAGTGAAACTCTCCTGAGAGCAGAGGCATCTATAGGGCTGGCTTGTTGTGTCACAGCGATTGGCATGACCATAGCACTGACATCTGTGGACATGAGCATCAGACAACTCCTTAGAAACACCAATTCAACTGTGAGTATATTTAAAGATCTATGTATGTAACCACTATGCGAATTTAACAAGAGGCAAGGTTATTAATCAACACAAAATTCAGTTCCTCTTTAATCATATGGATAATATTCATAACAGTTTTAAATTAACACTGAAGTATTGGAAGGATTTTCATCAATATCCAAACCACGTTGTTTGTGAAGTTGATTTTCAAACTCATTCTGAGTTGTTTATACTAATATTAACCATGTGGCAAACCTGTCATGAAAAGGCATTTACTGTAACTACTGAAGAAAACACAATCGAGACTACAAAGTTCAGAATAAACTGAAGGATAAAGTTAACACACTTCAATTTGTCTTTTTCCTCAAAATTAGATGGTGAAAATTTAACAGCTATTTTTTCATTGTGCTATGACTTAACAAATAACATTTATATGTTGATATTCCAATCTGCTTTTAAATATGTGCTTTATTCACAGGATATATCATTCTTCTAGCACAAAGTAATTCTAAGTAGAGACTATATATGCTGCATTTCCATACTAGGGAGTATGCTATCTTGTAGTTTTCCAACTATTCATTTGTTTAACTTTGTTCTCTACTAGAGCCAGATATTTATAAATTACTTAGAGTGTCCTAGAATTTTCCTTTATTCCTTTATAGGAAAATAGATATTCCTCATAAAACTGTGAATTGTGAACTTACAGAGATCAAGCTCAATACTTACAAACTAGCTGCTACTACAGTTGTAACTTCAAATCTAGCTTCTTCTCTTTGATTTCAAGAATACTTGAAAATTATGTTCCAGAAAAAAATAAGCAAAATATTCAGCAATTCTTTTCTAAGTTGGATTCAGGGTATCATAACTTCTAAACCCAACAGCTTTTGAAAATTGATTTCCTAACAATGTGATATTATGTACAGCAAAGACTCACATACAAATCTCCCCCAAAAATCTTAGAATAGGAAACAATTTCAATACATGGAGACTGGAATCTGATTTGCTGTAAAAGGCTAATGTATTTTTAAATGAGTATGACAAAAATTTGTCAGAAACAAGATTCATCATGAAAAGCACACTCAAAACCTTGGTCATGAACACTACCTTCCAGTGATGGTAATTTCATTGACTCCATAGTATCTGTGTCTGGGGCTGACAGGAGTCTCAGTTGTATGGTACTGTCCATGGAAATGAAGTCGTACTTGTGTGGCCTTAATGAACTCTTGAAGAGATGGGGTATTATAGAAATTATTGTATCCAGGACGATGATTTGGTCCAGGTGTTAGGATGCTAAAGGTGACATTACCACAGGAATATGGAGTAAAACTGTTGATGAAATTTGAAATCATGAGAAGCTATTCATATTTTTGATAAAGCAGACATATAACACAGTATTAGTAATAGCTTAAATTCTTCATTCTTGGAAACAAACATTTCATATATTTTATATACAAGCAATATTGAGAGCATCCCAGAAAATATAGTAAAAACATTTCCCTGAGGACATAATAAAAATCCTATTAATATATATAACTTGGTAGATAATCTGAAAATCAATTTTAAAGCACAAGTGAGACTGTAAGCAAGAGCTACTCTATAAAATCTTACAGGGATTTTAAACATTGTTTAAAACTCAGTTTAAGGAACAGTCTTAGAAAAATCTTCAAGAAAATTGGTGGTCGAGGAAGTCTCTACCAGCTTAGCTAGCTTGCATATGGGTTACTACTGCACATTAGTCTATTCAAATTAACTCCTAAAAGCATTCAAAGATAAAAATTTTAAAAATATTCATACCTGGGAAGTTGAAGACAGTTGACAGAATCAGAATTTTCCAAATCTCCATTGTTTTTCATTCTGAAAGTGCTGCAATTTCTAGCAAAATACTGCCAATCTTCCCAATCTAGGCTGTCCTCCTTTTTCCTCTGAATCCTTATTGCTGTTGGTTGTGGACTAGAGAACTGAATGATAATGTAAAACACCTGAAAATGAATGTTAATTGTCATTGAAGTTTTAAGTTTGATCCCATCAGTATAAATCAAACCACGAGAATTGTTATGTTCAAACATAATAGCTTACTTCCTTATAATGACAATTACCAAATATTCATTAGACATCAGAAATTCCATAGTCTTACAGTAAAGGCAACACATTGTACAATAGTGCATATGTCCCTCTTCTCAAGGATTTTAAAAATTAAAGTGGAAATTAATATTACATTTGATATAAAGACATGAACAAAACATTACTTCTATAAAATAATTGTTATATATTTCTTCTTACAGTTAGTTACAATAAGGACTGCGATTTTCATTAATCTGTGCTACTTAATATTGAAAAGAATGTTTTAATATTTCATATGATTTTGATACAAATCTCTAGAAAATTAGGGCCTGTATATCTTCTTTGAAATATTTTTATTTTATAGGTTATGATACACTACTTTGATGAGGTGATGTTCAATTGCCTAATTCAGCTTTCACTTTACAGCTGGTTAAATTGTTTCTCCAAATAGATGTGTTCAAGTCCCAACTCTTGATACTTGTGACTGCAACCTTATTTGAAAATATGGTCTTTGCAGATATAATTAGGGGTCTCAAGGTGAAGTAATCCTGGATGTACAAGGAAGAGGGCCATGAAACATGGAGGCAGAGATTGGAGTTATGCTGCCACAAATGAAGAAATGCCAGGAGCCACAAGAATCTGGAGAAGGCGAAGAAGGAGTCTTCCCTACAGCCTTTAGAGGGAGCATGGCCCTGTCAACATTGATTTCATACTTCTGATATTCAGAATTATAAGAGAATAAATTTATGATCGCAAAACTATTAAATGTGTGGTAACTTGCTGAAATATGCACAGGAAACTAACACATATCTCACTGTTATGAATTACCTGATATTGTCCATTTTCCAAATCGATGGAAATAGTCACTCCTTGACTAAGCTGGGTCATGTTTGTAAACACATGTGACACCCATGAAGTACCAATATTGTTATCATTAACAAAAGAAAGAGGATGGGCTTCAGGATTCAGCCGTAACACCCTGTTTTTGGTTGTGTCTTCTGCATCATTAGGAATGCAGTACCGCTGATCCAAACGATGGACACGAGGGTGGCTGCCAGGGCAACGGCAATGTGACTGGATATGCAATCTGGGTGGATCTCCGGAGAAAACTTCCTGAATCTCTCTGTAGGAGTTAAGAGGAAGATAGTAAGGACCAGTAACTCAACAGTGACAGGACTTCTAAGAGGTTACCAATGACTATCAGTATCTTGATGTTTTGATTTGCAGACATTTAGCCTTAATAGTTTTCTAAACACTACATAGAATCAAAGTCATTCCTAGTCAAACATATGCAGGCTCAAAACTGTATATCAAAAACAGTGAATTTTTTAAAATGAGGTATCGTTGATTCACAAAGTTGTCAATTTCTGCTGTATAGCAAAGTGATTCAGTTATATGTACACATACATTGCTTTTTATATCTTCCCCATTCATAGTTTATAACAGGATATTGAATATAGTACCCTCTGCTGTACAGTAGGACCTTGTTATTTATCTGTTCTAAATATACTAGTTTGCATCTGCTAATCCCAAACTCCCACTGTATCCTGCCTTAAACCCTGCGCCCTTGGTAACCACAAGTTACCACAAGTAACCACAAGTCTATTCTCTGTGTAAAATCAGCACATTCTTAAGTGCTAACTTTGTACATCAAGAAGCATGCACAAGTCCTTGACTGATCAAGATATTTGTTAAAATATAATATTTTACTGTGCCTATTTTTGATTAAAAGAAAGGCATATTAAATAAGATTGTTAAGCTGACTTATCACTATGAGTGAACAACAATGTATTGAAAATGAGTTATAGATAGGGTCCCCCGTTCATCCATGGAAAGAATTAAGAAAATTATTTTATCTGCTGTTTTAGGAGAAGGGACTGGGGCCAAATCCATTTGTCAATGGTTTCCTGTGAGTCATCAGTACAGATTCTGGCACCCTAAAATGCTTCGATGGCTTCAGATCATATGACCACTGCCAGCAGTCAAAGGAGAATGCCAATTTCAGGCAGATATATTTAATTTTTCCATTAAGGGCAATATGATGCAGAGCAAAATCAGTCATTCTATTTATAGGCATTCTCCCACATAATGCCTTTCCAGACATTTCAGATAGGCCAACACCAGCAAGCCAGGTCTGAGTAGGGAGCAACCCTGGTCTAAGTTGAGAGATCAGACTTCTCTCAGACCCCACTAAGGGCAAATGGAGGAGGCGGGCACCTTTTTCACTCACTTAAAACACAGAATGGCACACCTTTTTCTTTAAATCTCATTCATACTTTTCACTTGTTATCATGTGTTGCATAGGGCCAACAGTGACCATGCAGTGAAATGGTTATCTGAGGAAAATCTTTATTAGCAATGCTGCTCTTCAGAATTTTAGACAAAAATTATCTAAATGATTGTGAGACTAGTGGCCATAAATCTCCCTAAGAAAGTGTTTCAGTGTTACAGCATCCTATATTCAGGCGTCTCTGGATCATATAGACTAACTAAAAGAATGTGTATATTCTTAATGGACATAAGATCATCACTTCATCTCAAGAGCAATGCCTCTCAAACTTACAAGAACTAGTTCTGTCATTGGAAATTCACCATACTAATCTACATTTCCCTTGAAGAAAAATGAATAAACATTCTTCTTTTGCAAGTGAATAAGATCAACATATTCATACAATGATGTAATATTATATCATCAAATCATAACTCGGGAAACAAACTTCAGAGGATATCTCAGGCCGAATTTTCCTTGAACTCTCTGAGGAGAATGGAAATATGCATGCCTTAAGAAACACCTAAGAAAGATTTCCTACCTATTCTCAAGATGAAGAAATACTTCAATAAATATAGGCCAAGTCCACACAATGATTTGTTCACTGGAAATAGAAATATATAACAATACTTCAAATTACTTACTCTCCTTGTCTTGAAGTCTAGTAGTCCAGTCTCTTGAGATTTTTCTATACATCAATATAAGTACTCATTTCCTTTGTTCTACATTCTCTAGTACTTACAAATTCAGCAAAGCAATTTTAAAAGGCAGATATAGCAGTTTCTTAAGTATCAGAAACAACTTCAAACAGAACATTTAAACAAATGTATAAGGGGCTTCCCTGATAGCTCAGTTGGTAAAGAATCCGCCTGCAATGCAGGAGACCCTTGTTCAATTCCTGGGTCGGGAAGACCCCCTGGAGAAGAGATAGAATCTGCCTGCTGTGTGGGAGATCTGGGTTCAATCCCTGGATTGGGAAGATCCCCCCACTCTATTATTCCGGCCTGGAGAATTCCAAGGGGTCACAAAGAGTCAGACATGACTGAGTAACTTTCACTTAACTTTTATCTCAAATACAGGTTTCCCTTGTGGTTTATTGGTAAAGAACTGGCATGCGAGTTCAGCCCCTGGGTCAGGAAGATCCCCTAGAGAAGGAAATGGCAACCCACTTCAGTATTCTTGCCTGGGAAATTCCATGGAGGGGCCCTTAGTGGGCTACAGTTCATGGGGTCTCAAGAGAGTCAGACATGACTTAGCAACAAAACAACAACATCCTAAACTATATACTTGTTCTACTTGTTCAAAAGTCTAGTTTTCTTAAACAAATCATTTGTGCAGAATTAGATCAATTTTATGTTATGAGTTACCCACAGAGTAGCACTAGTGAATAAAAACCATAGACTAAGCCAAAGCAAACAACGTAAACATTAATTAGATGATGTTCGCCAAATACTGTAAAGATGGAAAATGCTAAAATATTCATGATATTGTTACTTAAATGAATTTATCCTTACATTTCAGGTGTAAAATTTTCAATCAGCTTACCTGTTTGTAAGCGCCACTTGGTATAATTGAAAATCTTGCATTCTTCCAACAAACTGCTCTGAACCTGTAATACATATATATGTGAAATCTCAGTTTTCCAAGCAATGTCTGACAAATGTTCAAGTGAAATTCTTTTAAAGCTATGAAATGTTTTTATTCATATTATTTTCAGTTGTAGAGCATTATAATTCAACATCTGTATATAGTACAAAGTGGTCACCACAAATCTAGTTATCACCCATCACTATACAAGTTGACACCCTTCATCAGTTTTGACCCCCTCTCAACCACATTCCCCTACAGTTACCAGTAAACTGTCCTCTGTATTGATGAGGTTTTGTTTTTTTTTTTTTTTTTGGCACACTCCTGTGTTCTCAATTCTGTCCCATTGATCCATGTGTGTTTTTGTGCCAACACCATACAATGTTGATTACTATAGCTTTGTAGTAGAGTTTGAAAACAGAGAGGATGGCTCTTCCAGCTTTGTTCTTCTTGCTCAAGATCATTTTGATAATTCATGATTTTTTGTGGTTTGCTACAATTTTTAGAATTATTTGTTCTAGTTCTATGAAATATGCCCTTGGAATTTTGAAAGGAACTCCACTGAATTTATAGATTGTTTTGGATAAGATGGAGCAGTCTCTCAGAGCTATCAGAGGTACTGTCTCCTGGGCTGCAGTCTTCATTTTGGGGGCTTCCCTGGTGGCATATATAGTAAAGAATCTACCTGTAATGAGAAGACTTGGATTTGATCCCTGGGTCAGGAAGATCCCCTGGAGAAGGAAACAGCAATCCACTCCAGTATTCTTGCCTGGGAAATCCCATGGACAGAAGAGCCTTTTGGGCTACAGTCTATGGGGTCTCAAAGAGTTGGACACCACTGAGAGACTAACTCTTTGGATAAGATGGATATTTCAAGAATATTAACTATTCCAAGCTATGAATAAGAAATAAATTTCCACTAATTTGTTTCTTCAGTTTCATTCATGAGTGTCTTATAGTTTTTAATGTATAGGTCTTTTACCTCCTTGGTTAAATTTATTCCTATTTTGCTTTTGTGGTGGTTTAGTCACTAAGTCATGTCCAACTCTTTGCAAGCCCATGAACTATAGCCTGCCAGGCTCCTCTGTCCATGGGATTTTTCAGGCAAGAATACTGGAGTGGGTTGCCATTTCCTTCTCCAGGGGATCTTACCAACCCAGGGATCAAACCTAGGTCTCCTGCATTGCAGGCAGATTCTTTACCAATTTGAAGCAACTGTAAATGTGATTGTTTTCTTAATTTCTCTTTCTCATAGTTCATTATTTGTGTATAGAAATACAACATATTTTTGTATATTGATTTTATATACTGCAACTTGCCTTATTTATTAGTTTTAACAGCTTTTGGGGGGCAGTCTTTAGGTTTTCCATAACATGTTATCTGCAAATAGTGATAGTTTTCCCTGCATGCCACTGTCCATGGGGTCGCAAAGAGTTGGACATGACTTAGTGATTGAACAACAACAATAACATGTTATCTGCAAACAGCAACAGTTTTTCTTTTCTTTCTTTCCAATTTAGATTCCTTTTATTTCTTGTGTGCTGTGTTTAGTCACTCAATCATGTCCAACTCTTTGAAACCCCATGGACTATAGCCCAACAGGCTCCTCTGTCCATGGGGATTCTCCAGGCAAGAATACTGTAGTGGGTTGCCATGCCCTCCACCAGAGGATCTTTCCAACCCAGGGATCGAACCCAGGTCTCCTGCATTGCAGGCAGATTCTTTACCATCTGAGCCACCAGGGAAGCCAAAGAATACTGGAGTGGGTAGCCTATCCCTTCTTCAGGGGATCTTCCTGACCCAGGAATCAAACCAGGGTCTCCTGAGCTGCAGGTGGATTCTTTATCAGCTGAGCTACCAGGGATTTCTTGCTAATTGCTATGGATAGGAATTTCAAATAATGTTGACTAGAAGCAGTGAGAGGGCATCCTTGTCTTATTCCTGATCTTATAGGAAAAGCCTTCTTATTTCCACCATTGTTAGCTGTGGATTTGTCATACATGGCCATTTTATGCTGAGATATAGTCCCTCTATAAACACTTTGCTGAGAGTTTTTTGTCATAAATTAATGTTGAATTTTGTAAAATGCTTTTTCTGCATGTATTGAGATGATTATATAACTTTTATCCTTCATTTTGTTGATGTGACTTATCACCTCGATTCATTTGTGGGTACTGAACCATCCTTACATCCTTGGAATAAATCCCACTTGATCACAGTGCATGAGCCTTTCAATGTCTTGTTGGATTCAGTTTGCTAATATCTTGTTCAGAATTTTTGTATCTATGTTCATCAAAGAAGAGTTTGAGAAGACTAGGTATTTAATCTTCTTTGAATACTTCCTAAAATCACCAGTGAGGTCATTTGGTCCTAGGCTTATTGGCTGAGAGACTTTTTTTTTAACTGTTTTAATCTCCTAACTAGTAATTTACTCAATAGGTGGAAGTGCTTTATATCACAGCCTTTTCAAATTCTTATAGACCAGTACGTGTGCTAAGTCACTTCAGCTGTGTCTGACTCTTTGTGACCCCATGGACCATAACCCGCCAGGCTGCTCTGTCCATGGGATTTTCCTGGCAAGAATACTGGAGTGGGTTGTTGTGCCCTCATCACTGACCAGTATATCTTTTACTAATTACAAATTAATAACAGTAATGATCATAGTTATTTCTATAAATACTATAGGCTTTAAGTCAGAGTTTTATTTTGGCGAGCTTATTTACTGACACAATTTATAATCTCTATCCAGAATATCTTCCCCAAATCAAATTTCTCTGTAGTTTATAAACCTATAAATCTATCATTTCATCAGCCCTAAATGTGATTATCATCTGTTTCCCATGTGATTTTCAGAGCATTCACATTACTAAGAAGACTCCCCATTTTTCCATTCCACTTGCTCAATCACCAAGCTTCAGGGCATCAGTTTAGGTACTCTCCAAATTAAGATTAATGCCTCATTTGAAAAGCTGCAATAAGTGAGGCTAGATTGTAAACCTCCTATTTATGAGTTCCGAGTTACTCATATGTATCTGAATTACTCACATGTCTCCAAATTCCATCACCACATGAGTATTTTTATAAAATAAGTCAAGTTCAGAGCCCAATCTGCTTTGAATTAGGTAACTTTAATTAGGTAAGATATGGGTAGATATCAACTTTAAACCACACACAATTTTATCAATTCATCAAATATTTATTTACAATGTATTAACAAATAAGCCCATGGAGAGTAGGAACAGAAAAATGTAAGAAAGCTTAAGTTTGTTTGTTTGTTTGTTTTAATAATAAGAAAAACAATGAAAATGGCAAAATTCTAGCTAGAGTTTAAATCATGGGGACATAAAAAAGGATATGATCTAAAGTATAATGCCAATTCAGTAACTGCTTTTTAATTAAATTTAGAGCAATGGCCAATCACCAAATGACTATTTCCTCAAATGTGTTTTTTTAACAATTATAGTTTTTAATTTTATCTTAATAATAGAGTTTTTTAAAATGTTTGATCAACCTTTGCTGCAGTTCCTTGGTGGTGACTCAGAGGAACCTGGGACAGAGTGAGGTTATGCCAGATGAATAAAAGATGGCAAGTAGAATCAGCACACCAAATAGTTTCGATGCTGATCTCAGAAGCAGGGGGAGATGAATGAGCAAAGAAGGATGAGACTCAGGGGCATATAAAGGACATGTGTTAGTGTGAGTTTGTGTGAGTTTGTGCTAGTGTGTATATATTTCATATTTCTTCTTATACTAACGGCTATAGTTAAGAAAATAACATTTCACATACGAATATTTCTTCATGAATCTAAAGGTTTCCAATTGATATACAGGAAGTAAGCTAATTGAAATAATTATAGTATTCACTTCAGTGTTGGCTAGGGACACTAAAGAGATAAACACTGATTCTGCTATTGGCAGCACTTACTAATGAAGCAACAAGAAGTTTCCCATCATCCTCAAAGCATGCTGGGCCATCAAGCAATACCCTCCCCAAATTAAAAAGCTATTGTTACAGGCTGAATGGTACCCTTCCCAAACTGCATATTGAAGTCATCCCCCAGTACCTATGAACATGCCTTTATATGGAAATAGAGTCTTTGCAGATATAATCAAGTTAAGGTGATGTCATTAGGGTGGGCCCTAACCTGACTATTGTCCTTGTAAGAAGAGGAAAGTCCCTGATAGAAATACATTCACACGATGAGAAGGCCATGTGACAACAAAGGTGGTGTTTGGAGTGATGTAACTATATAAGTCACGGAATACCATGGATTGGTGCCCACCACCAGAAGTTAAATAAAGGCAAAGGATTCTCCACTAGAGGTTTCAAAGAGAACATGGACCTAGTAACACCTTGATTTTGGACATATAGCCTCCAGAAGTGTGAGACAATAAAGTTCTATTGTTATAAGCCACCCAGTTGTGGTACTTTGTTATGGAGGCCTAGGTAATGAACTTAGTCAACATTTTGTACATTTAACATAACAAGTTATCAAAGAGAAAAAATATGTTATGAGCTGTATTCCATATTATCCAATTTGTTTTTTCAGTATATTTAAAAAAAAGTCTAAAACATTATACATAGAACTCCTAGGGAATTTTTTATTTCAAAGTACCCAGAAAATACAGATCATAACAAATAAGGGTTAATCACTTGTGCTTTTGAAAGACCTAACATTCCTAACATGTGAAAGACTCCCAATAAATATTTGTTGAAGGAATGAATGAAGAAAGAATGAAAGCACATTGATAATTTAAATCCATGATTCAAGCTTTGAGAAAATCACATGGATTTAAATTATCAAGGTGCTTTCATTCTTTCTTCATTCATTCCTTCAACAAATATTTATTGGGAGTCTTTCACATGTTAGGAATTTTCATGGGTTTCGGGGATACATTAGTTAACAAAACAGGCACAAAAAGTAAAAAAAAAAACCGTGAAGCTTATATTCCAGCAGTTATATGAACATAGTAAATGAGTAACTTATATAGTATATATAATATGATATGATATCATATAATATGATATCATAAAATATGATAAATGCTATGAAAATGGGAAAATTAGAGCTACATAGAAAGCATAGCTGGAATTTAATTTGGATGGTATGTTAAAGAGAGGTCTCATTGAGAGCAGAAAGAGAATGAATCAAGTTATACATCTTGGGGCAATATTGCAGACAGAAGCCAATTAATGCACAGACTCCTAAGTCACTATGATTGGCACACTAGAGGAACTGCAAGAAGACAGTACTCTGAAGCAGAGTAAGAGAGGGGAGGCTCTTGGAAAATCAAGTCAGACAAGTCAGCCAGACAAGTAGCTGACTGCTGTGGTGGTCGGCAGGGGGACAGGGTCATTGGGTTCCAGTTGTGAAAAGTCATGGAGCCCATTGTTAGTACTCTGGTTTTTATTCTGTGTAAAACAGGAAGCTACTGTAGAGCATAGAGAAGTGACATGAACTCAGGTTTATTCCAAAGCGTTAAAAACAGAAATAGGAAGACAAGGGTAGAAGCAGTGAGACCAGTAAGGCTATTACAGTCATCCCAGTGAAAGTCAATAGAAGTCAAACTAGAGTACAGAAGTGAAGGTGTACACCTCAATGCTAATAAATCTGAATTCACTTCCTATATTTTAGCATTAGTTAAAGGGACACTTCACTGCAGCAGGATTGTGAAATCTATTTTATCACCTTTAAAATAAAGGACTAGGTTTTATGACCCTTAAAAACAATTTTAGTTTCAAATTTGGAATCTGAACATAGAACAATCACATCTTCTACCACAGAATTCATATTTGAAGGGAATTTTTAAAGTTAAAAATGTTCACTAAAGACCTAGAGTTAATGTGAATCATCCATTCCAAACAGGAGAATTATGATCTGATTTTGGGGGAGAATATCATAAAATCAAGGACACAGTCATAAGAGTGAATTTTACTAATTCCTTTGGCAGTTGCCAGCTTTACAGCAACAGATATTCATTGGACTAAACAATAAAATGATTTTTCTTTGAAAAATATTCATATGGAAAATATCAGTTAAATCACATAAATTGATCAAGTAAACAGATATGAATCATACCAGAAAGCCCTCATAGTTGTATATTTAGAAAATATATAACTACTGGAAAGAAGTAGTACATCCACATTATGATTGGTGGCACAGTAAAATTACTTTGATAGGAAAACTGAGTAAATAATCTAATATATAAATCAAGATAAAAAGAGTAGTTTTGCAATAAGTCAAATTTTTAAAAAGTCACACCAATTTGAAAGGAAGAAATAAAATTGCCTCTACTCATGGGTAATATAATTGTCTCTTAGGAAAGCCCAGTAAATTTATACAAAAGCTACTAGAAGCAATAAGTGAATTTACCAACAAGTTGAATATATAAAAATCAATTCAATTTCTATACACTAGTGACGAACTGCTAAAAGAAATTTTTCAAGTAATATTTATATTAGTCCCAAAACATGAATACTAGTTATAAATCTAACAAACAAAGGTTATGCCTGATGATAAAAGTGCAAGATAATGATGAGAGAAATTACACAGTCTGATCAGGAAGGGCAAAGTAAGAACAACTGAAGATTCTGCCATAAAAGCAATGATAACACTAGCAAAGAATGTCAAATCAGCTTTTCTAAAATGATGGAAATTGACCAAAGGTTTGCAAAAATCCAGGGTGTGTGTGTGTGTGTGTGTGTGTGTGTGTGTGTGTTTTAATGGGTGAATAACAATAAGAATAGCACATTTTGTGGCATTTTAACTTTCTCAATTGCCGTCCTCCTCTCAATCACTCAATGGTTAATCTTGATATTGGATATTCTATGATCACAGTGAAAAATAGCAGCCTAGCATCCGCTGGAGGAATGAGAGCGGCGTTGGAGCTCCTTGAAAGGCTTAATCTCAGAAAATTGTCATTATTAGTCTGATAGTAGTACTATAAAAACACCACATGTATGGATTGAAATTACTCAGAGCTTGGTCATTTCTTTTCATACTGTTCATGGGGTTCTCAAGGCAAGAATACTGAAATAGCTTGCCATTCCCTTCTCCAGTGGACCACATTTTGTCAGAACTCTCCACCATGACCCGTCCATCTTGGTGGCCCTACACAGCATGGCTCATAGTTTCATTGAGCTAGACAAGGCTGTGGTCCACGTGATTAGTTTCATTAGTTTTCTGTGATTATTGTGTTTAGCCTGTCTGCCCTCTGATAGAGAAGGATAAGAGGCTTATGGGGGCTTCCGATGGGAGAGATTGACTGAGGAGGAAACTGGGTTTGTTCTGATGGGTGGGACCATATTCAGTAAATTTTTAATCCCTTTTTCTGTTGATGGGAAGGGCTGTGTTCCCTCCCTGTTGCTTGACCGGAGGCCAAACTATGGTGGAGGTAATGAAGATAATGGTAACCTCCTTCAAAAGTCCCATGCACAAACACTGCTGCACTCAATGCCCCTGACCCTGCAGCAGGTGACTGCCAACCCACACCTCCACCAGAGACTCCTGGACACTCATGGCCACGTCTGGGTCAGTCTCTTGTGGGGTCACTGCTCCTTTCACCTGGGTCCTGGTGTGCACAAGGTTTTATTGGTGCCCTCCAAGAGTCTATTTAAGTTCTGTGTAAGTTCTGGCAGTCCTATGGTGGGGTTAATGGCAACCTCCTCCAAGAGGGCTTATGCCATACCCAGGTCTGCTGCACCCAGAGACCCTGCCCCTGTGGCAGGCCACTGCTGACCCGTACCTCCACAGGAGATACTCAGACACAGTTCTGGCTGATATACCCATTTGAATGCAGAGTTGCAAAGAATAGCAAGGAGAGATAGAAAGTCTTCCTCATCAATCAGTGAAAAGAAATACAGGAAAACAGTAGAATGGGAAAGACTAGAGATCCCTTCAAGAAAATCAGAGATATCAAAGGAACATTTCAGCCAAAGGTGGGCACAATAAAAGACAGAAATGGTATGGACCCAACAGAAGCAGAAGATATTAAGAAGAGGTGGCAAGAATACACAGAAGAACTGTACAAAAATGATCTTCATGACCCAGATAACCACAATGGTGTGAT
Source organism: Dama dama (assembly GCF_033118175.1). Taxonomy (NCBI): domain Eukaryota; kingdom Metazoa; phylum Chordata; class Mammalia; order Artiodactyla; family Cervidae; genus Dama; species Dama dama. Next base: position 17,815,115 of record NC_083694.1, read on the forward strand.
CACTCACCTAGAGCCAGACATCCTGGAATGTGAAGTCAAGTGGGCCTTAGCAAGCATGACTACAAACAAAGCTAGTGGAGGGGATGGATTTCCAATTGAGCTATTTCAAATCCTAAAAGATAATGCTGTGAAAGTGCTGCACCCAATATGTGAGCAAATCTGGAAATCTCAGCAGTTGCCACAGGACTGCAAGGGGTCAGTTTTCATTCCAAGCCCAAAGAAGGGCAATGCCAAAGAATGCTCAAACTACCACACAGTTGCACTCATCTCACACACTAGCAAAGTAATGCTCAAAATCCTCCAAGCCAGGCTTCAACAGTACATGAACTGTGAACTTCCAGATGTTCAAGCTGGATTTAGAAATTGCAGAGGAACCAGAGATCAAATTTCCAACATTCACTGGATCATCGAAAAAGCAAGAGAGTTCCAGAAAAACATCTACTTCTGCTTTATTGACTATGCCAAAGCCTTTGACTGTGGATCACAACAAACTGTGGAAAATTCTTCAAGAGATGGGAATACTAGACCACCTGATTTGCCTCCAGAAAAATCTGTATGCAGGTTAAGAAGCAACAGTTAGAACCAGACATGGAACAAAGGACTGGTTCTAAATTGGGAAAGGAGTACATCAAGGCTGTATATTGTCACCCTACCTATCTAACTTATATGCAGAGCACACCAGGTGAAATGCTGGGCTGGATGAAGCACAAGCTGGAATCAAGATTGCTGGGAGAAATAACAATAACCTCAGATACGCACATGACACCACCCTTATGGCAGAAAGTGAAGAGGAACTAAAGAGCCTCTTAATGAAAGTGAAAGAAGAGAGTGAAAAAGTTGACTTAAAACTCAACATTCAGAAAACTAAGATCATGGCATCTGGTCCCATCACTTCGTGGCAAATAGATGGGGAAACAATGGAAACAGTGACATACTTTACTTTGGGGGGTTCCAAAATCACTGCAGATGGTGACTGCAGCCATGAAATTAAAAGACGCTTGCTCCTTGGAAGAAAAACTATGACCAACCTAGACAGCATATTAAAAAGCAGAGACATTACTTTGCCGACACAGGTCCGTCTAGTCAACGCTATGGTTTTTCCAGTAGTCATGTATGGATGTGAGAGTTGGACTATAAAGAAAGCTGAGCACTGAAGAATTGATGCTTTTGAACTGTGGTAATGGAGAAGACTCCTGAGAGTCCCTTGGTCAGCAAGGAGATCCGACCAGTCAATCTTAAAGGAAATCAGTCCTGAATATTCATTGGAAGAACTGATGCTGAAGCTGAAACTCTAATACTTTGGCCACCTGATGCAAAGAACCAACTCTTTGGAAAAGACCCTGATGCTGGGAAAGATTGAAGGTGGGAGGAAAAGGGGATGACAGAGAATGAGATGGTTAGATGGCATCACCAATGCGATGGACATGAGTTTGAGTAGACTCCGGGAGTTTGGTGATGGACAGGGAAGCCTGGCCTGCTGCAGTCCCTGAGGTCACAGTCTGACACAAGTGAGCAACTGAACTGAACTGGGATGTTTGTTGAAAATAATCAGTGGTTTACAATAACTGCTTAACATTATAGCTGCCTAAGGCAACAATAACAGCTTGGGAAAACAACAAACAAATAAAAAAGAGATAAAAGCTGAGAAATGACACATCCATAGGGGGCTTTGCAAAGATTTCCTGGGAATCTAGAAAGCCATGCTCATACAAAGGGTTATGTATATGTCAAGGAACATGTGCATCCCCAAAAGACATTTGAGAAGAACCTAAACTTTCACCTCTCTTTGACCTTGTAATTCTACACGAGCAGTAAATGGTGACTAAAGAAGAGTGCTAATCTGTCTGACTGAATGTTAAAGGTATATTGCAACGACTAATTGAGCCCTCAAAAGAAACTAAAAAGATCACTGGCTCTAAGAATTTACGAAAACCTGTTCCATTATTGGTTCATATGGTAAAGAATCTCCCTGCAGTGCAGGATACACGGGTTTGATCCCTGGGTCAGGAAGATCCCCTGGAGAAGGGAATGGCAATGCACTCCAGTGTTCTTGCCTGGAGAATCCCACGGACAGAGGAGCCTTGTGGGCTACAGTCCATGGGATTGCAAAGAGTCAGACATGACTGAACGACTAATACACTAGAGTGCACACTCACACGTGCTATCTGAACAGAGTTCAATGACCATACATGACAAATATATGTATTTTATATAATTTGTTTAGGAAAGTCACTAAACAAGCAAACAGCAGCAACAACAAATCCTGGGGGAGGATTTGTACTTTTGTATCTGCTACATTACACTATCTAAAATGCCCATGTTTCAACAAAAAATATGACACATGCAAAGGAACAAGAAAGTATAGCTGATAAACAGTTGAGGGGAAGTGGTCATAGAAACTGGGCCAATTAAAAGCCCATACGTTAAACTTACTAGTCAAAAACTTTAAATCTACTATTTAAACATGTTAAAAAAACAGAAGGAAACCATATCTAAAGAACCAAAGTATCAGAATGATGTCTGAGCTAATAGAAAAGATGATAATATGAGAAAGAAATTATCAAAAAAGAAAAATTCACTAAAGAGACTCAACAGCAGATACAAATGGCAGAAAAAACAATCAGTGAACTTAAAAATAGGTCATCTGAGATTGGTCTGAGGAATAGAAAGAAAAAAATTTACAAAAATTAACCAGAACTTCAGAGACTAGTGGGATCCCCATCAAGTATACAAATATGACCATAATACTAGTCCCACGGGAAGAGAGAATGAAAGAAGCAAGAAAAGTATTTAAAGAAATAATCACTAAACCTCCTCAGATTTGATAAAAAACACTAATGTATACATCCAAGAAACTCAATTAACTTCAAGAAGGATAAATTCAGAAAACTGTACACAATATTTCATAATCAAACTGCTGAAATACAAACAGAAAATTACGAAAGCACCAAGAGAGAAATGATCCATCTATACAATGTATCTTCAATAAGATTAACAAGATTTCTTATTAGAAACCATACAGGCCGGATGATAGTGAGATGACATATTTAAAGCACTAAAGAAAAAAGAAAAGAATATCAACCAAAAATTCTCTTTTTATGAATAGTAAAACTATTCATAAAAAATGCAGGAAAATGAAGAAATTCCAAAGTAAACAAAAATTTAGACTATGATTTATAGACCTAATTTATGACTTACAGACCTAATTTATAAGAAGTACTAAAGGAAGTCTTCAGACTGACATGAAAGGACACTAAACAATAATTCTAGTCCATGTAGAGAAATAAAGAATTACTTTTAAAAGAATTTTTAAGAATTACTTTATATAAACATAAATATTATTTACATATTTTATTTATAATTCTTTTTCTTAATTAAAAAGAGAAATGCATAAAACAGTAATTATAAATCTCTGTTGATTAACAACATAATTTGAATGACAATAACAAGGGGGATAAAAACAAACAAAAAATAAGCACAAAGTTTGAGTATACTATTGAAATTAAGTTGGTATTAATTCAAGCTAGATTATTATAAGTTTAGATGCAACTGTGATAACCTGGGAAACTACTAATAAAATAACAAATATAGTAAAAAGAAAAACAAGAGGATTAAAATGGTACACTCAAAAACATCTATTTAACACAAAAGAATACATGAACAAAAGAGGCATAAGCAACAGAAAACAAAGAGCAAAGTAATATTACAAACTTAACTACCTTATCATAATGCATTAAATGTAAATGGTTTAAACACAATAAAAAGTAGATTTGCAGAATGGAAAACCACAACACAAATATGATTCAACATTATGTTTTCTACAATGGACAAGCTTAAGAAAACAAACAGTTTGAAAGTTAAAAAATAGAAAAAGACACATATCACATAAACTATAACCAAACATATTCCCAATAATAAATAGGTCAAAGAGGAAATCACAAGAAAATCAGAAAATCCTTGAGACAAATAAAAATGAACATATATCACACTCTATGAGTTTCAGGTAAAACAATGCTTAAAGTGAAATATATAACTATAATCACCTATATTAATAAAGAAAATTTTCCAGTCAATAACCTAATCTATCTTAAAAAACTACAAAAAAAGAGGAAACTCAATCCAAAGCATACTGAAAGAAGTCAATTATTAAGATTAGACACAAATGAAATATAGAATTTAAAACAAACAGGAAAACCAGAAAGATCAAAAAAAAATTTTCTTTTAAATCAACAGCACCTTTGACAAAGTCTTCAGCTACACACACAAAGAAAAGATGAGACAAGACTCAAATTAGTAATATCAAGAATGAAAGAGGGGACATTGCAACCAACCTTACAGACAAGAAAAGATGACAAGGGAATCCCTGAAAAATGTATGCCAAAATTAGGTAATCCAGATCAAATGGACTGATTTCTAGAAAGACACAAACTACTGAAACTGACTCAAGAAATAGATATCATCACCAACAAACTATCAGAGCTCATCAATGAATTCAATAATGTTGCAGGTTATAAAATTAATACACTGAAATCTGTTGCAGTTGAATACACTAACAATTTTAAAATGACAAAACTACCCAAATAATATACAGATTCCGTTCAGTTCACTGGCACAGTCGTGTCCGACTCTTCATGACCCCATGGACCGCAGTATGCCAGGCTTCCCTGTCCATCACCAACTCCCGGAGTTTACTCAAACTCATGTCCATTGAGTTGGTGATGCCATCAAACCATCTCATTCTCTGTCGTCCCCTTCTCCTCCTGCCTTCAATCTTTCCCAGCATGAGGGTTTTTTCAAATGAGTCAGCTCTTAGCATCAAGTGGCCAAAGTACTGGAGTTTCAACTTCAACATCATTCCTTCCAATGAACATTCAGGACTGATTTCCTTTAGGATAGACTGATTGGATCTTGCAGTCCAAGGGACTCTCAGGAGTCTTCTCAAACACCACAGTTCAAAAGCATCAATTCTTCGGCACTCAACTTTCTTTATAATCATAGTCAACAAAAGAGTCCGAAATGCAGTAATTGGATGCAGTCTCAAAAATGACAGAATGATCTCTGTTCATTTCCAAGGCAAACCATTCAATATCACAGTAATCCAAGTCTATGCACCAACCAGTAATGTTGAAGAAGCTGAAATTGAACGATTCTATGAAGACCTACAAGACCTTCTGGAATTAACACCCAAAAAAGATGTCCTTTTCATTATAGGGGACTGGAATGCAAAAGTAGGAAGTCAAGAAACACCTGGAGTAACAGGCAAATTTGGCCTTGGAGAACAGAATGAAGCAGGGCAAAGGCTAATAGAGTTCTGCCAAGAGAATGCACTGGTCACAGCAAACACCCTCTTCCAACAACACAAGAGAAGACTCTACACATGGACATCACCAGATGGTCAACACCAAAATCAGATTGATTATATTCTTTGCAGCCAAAGATGGAGAAGCTCTATACAGTCAGCAAAAATAAGACCAGGAGCTGACTGTGGCTCAGATCATGAACTCCTTATGGCCAAATTCAGACTTAAATTGAAGAAAGTGGGGAAAACTACTAGGCCATTCAGGTATGACCTAAATCAAATGCCTCACAATTGTACAGTGGAAGTGAGAAATAGATTTAAGTGACTAGATCTCACAGACACAGTGCCTGATGAACTATGGACAGAGGTTCGCGACATTATACAGGAGACAGGGAACAAGACCATTCCCAAGAAAAAGAAATGCAAAAAAGCAAAATGGCTGTCTGAGGAGGCCTTACAAATAGTTGTGAAAAGAAGAGAAGCGAAAGCAAAAGAGAAAAGGAAAGAAATACCCATCTGAATGCAGAGTTCCAAAGAATAGCAAGGAGAGATAAGAAAGCCTTCCTCAGTGATCAGTGCAAAGAAATACAGGAAAACAATAGAATGGGAAAGACTAGAGATCTCTTCAAGAAAATTAGAGATACCAAGGGAACATTTCATGCAAAGATGGGCTCAATAAAGGACAGAAATGGTAGGGACCTAACAGAAGCAGAAGATATTAAGAAGAGGTGGCAAGAATACACAGAAGAATTGTACAAAAAAGATCTCCACGACCCAAAAGATCTTCACGACTACAGATTCAATGCAATCCCAATCCCAAACAATCTATGGACTCAAATCAATACCAATGACTATTTTTTTCATAGAAACAAAATAATTCTCAAATTTGCAAGGAAACACAAAAGACTTCAAATAGCTAAAACATTACTGAGAAAGACTCAGAGGTCTCCTTCTCCCTGATTTAAACCATTCTATAAAGCTACAGTAATCAAAGCAGTATGGTATTGGCACAAAACCAGACACAGATCAATGGGTTAGAATAAAGAACGCAGTGAATACAGGCAGTTACGCTATGAGAAAGGAGGGAAGGGCACAAAATGGGGGAAAGCCTCTTTAACAAACGGTGTTGAGAGAAGTGGGCAACTACATGCAAAAGAATCAATCTGGACTACTATCACATTATGCACAAACATAAATTCAAAATAGATTAAAAATTTTAATGTAAGACCGAAAACCATATAAAACCTAGAAGAAAGCATAGGTATGTTCTCTTTGACATCGGTCTTCATAATTTTTTTTTTTATATGCATCCTTGGGTAGAGAAAACAAAGCAAAAATAAGCAAACAAGACTACATCAAACTAAAAAGCTTTTGCACAGAGAAGGGAACCATCATTAAAAGTAAAATGCCAAAACAACAAAATTCTGTAAAGCAATTATCCATCAACATAAAAATAAATTAAAAAGAAAAAAAAAAGGAAAATGCCACCTAGTAAATGAGAGAAGATATCTGCAAATGATACATGTAAGTGCTTAATATCAAAAATAAATAACTCATACAATTCCACAAATGAACAAATAACCCAGTTGAAAAATGGTCTAAGTAGACTTTTTTACAAGGAAGATACATAAATGACCAACAGCCACATGGAAGATGCTCAACATCATCAGGAAAATGCAAGTCAAAACCACAGTAAGGTATTACATCATATTTGTCAAAGTAGCTATTATCAAAACACAACAAATAACAAATGTTGGCAAGGAGAAAAGGAAAACCCTCAGTGATGGGAATGCAAACTGGTGCAGTCACTATGGTAGAGTATGGTTATTCCCAAAATATTTAAATATAGAACTACTGTGTGATCTAGCAGTATCATTTCTCAGTATTTATCCTAAGAAGTATAAACACTAATTAGAATAGATATATGCACCTCTATTTTCATTGTAGCATTATTTATAATAGCCAAATATGGAAGCAACCAAAATGTGTATCAATAGATGAATGGATAAAGAAGGTGAGGTATATATACACACATACACAAACAGAATATGGAGTATTAGTCATAAAAAATAAAATCCTGTCATTTGCAAAAACAAGGATGAACTCAGAGGATATGAAATAAACCAGACAAAGCATGGCTAGTGGTATATGATTTTACTTAAATTTGAAATCTAAAAAACAAAACAAATGAACAAATATAATAAAACATAAAAAGACTTATAGATACAGAAAAAGGGGAGGGAAGGAGGAGGAAATAAATAGGTGAGGGAGATTAAGAGGTACAAACTTTCAGTTGCAAAGTAAATGAGTCACAGGTATGAAATGTACAGTGTGGGAAATAAAGTGAATAACTGCATAATATCTTTGCATGGTGATATATGGTAACTAGATTTAGTGTCATGATCATTTATTTTTTTTGTCATGATCATTTAAAATACAAAATTTTTGAATCACTAGGTTGAGTAACAGGAACTAACATAGTGTTATAGGTCTATGATATTTTAAAAACAAATTTATAGAAAAGAGATCAAATGTATGGTTAACAGAGAGGGAACAGGGTAGAGGGGAGTGGGAAGTAAATGTAGACACTCAAAGGTATGAACCTCCAGGCATAAGTGCTAGTGATGTAATATACAATATGATGAATTTAATTAACACTGCTGCATATCATATACGGAAGCTGTTGAGAGAGTAAATCTCAAGAGCTATCGTAAGAAAACATTTTTTTCTATTAAGTTTTATACCTATATATGTTGATGGATGTTCACCAAAACTATTGTAAAAAAATCACTTCATGATGTATGTAAATGAGATCATTGTGCTGTATACCTTAAACTTAAACAGTGCTGTATATCTACTATATCTTAGTAAAACTGGAAGAAACAAAATCAAATATAATAGTGAATGAAAAAAGAAGAAAGATATTGTTAATACAGCTATAATAAAAAAGGAGATTTATTTAGTTTAAAAAAGTTATTTTCCACAAAGAAAATCCAGGATCCATGTTTTCACTAAATTCTTATAAACATTTAAAAGAGAAACAATGGGGCCTTCCCTGGTAGTCCAGTGACTGAGGTGCAACATTCCCAATGCAAAGGGTCCTGGTTCGATCCCCGGTCGAGGAACTAGATCCCTGCTACTGCAACTGAAAGATTCCCCAAGTTACAACTAAGACCCAGTGCAGTCAAATAAATAAAATAAAGAGGAAAAATGTCAAGCTTTCACAAGCTCTTCCAAAAAATATAAAAGGTAAAAACACTTCACGTTGCGGTTTGACAGAAAACAACAAAATCCCGTAAAGCAATTATCCTTCAACAAAAAATAAATAAATTAAAAAAAAAAAAAAAAAACTTCCCAAATAATTCTATGAAGTTATCTTAGCCTGATACCAAAACCAATAAAGACTATACAAGTAAGGGAAGTTACAGATCAATGTCTTACAAATATATATATATCTTCAAAAAAAAATACTAGTAAACCAAATTCAACATCATAAATACAGGATTATACACCACAAGCAACTGGGATTCATCCTGGAGGTTCAAGGCTTGTTCTATATGTGAAAACTAAATAATACACAATCTGATAGGATAAAGGATGAAACACAAATGATTATCTCCTTAGACGCAGAAAAAGGCCTTTGTCAATGCCAACACTTTCATTATAAAAACACTCAGTAAACACTGAAAAAGAGAGAAATTCTTCATATAAGGAAGGGAATTTAGAAAAATCCATAGCTAACATCACATTTGAAGGTACAAGACTACTTTTCTGCCATGTCCAATATCCACATTTGCTACTTGTAGTAAATATTGTTCTGTAGGTAATTAACCAGGGCAATTAAGCAGGGAAAAGAAAGGGTTTCCAGATTATAAAGGAAGAAGTAAAACAAATGTGTACCAGGGTAAACATATGTTAACTATGAAATGTCATAAATTATAAGAAGAAAATTCTCAACATGGAAACAAATAAATAACATATGCCTTTATTCATAAAATGGAATATTAATAAAGCACGTAAAATGAATGAATCAGACTTCAAAGTTAAAAATACTCAAAAACAAATTTTACAGAAGGTCCAACGTGAAGCAACTTTTATAAATTTTAACATGAAGATAATAGCATGTATTATATTATTTAAGGTTGAAATAGTTAATATTTGACAATCTTTAGCCTATAAAACTGGCAATTTTACAAGGTATAAAAAATCTCATAAGGTATAAAAATGACACAAGAATAATAAATGTGAATACAGAATGGGAGAGGGGTTTAAGAACCTTTTGATATTTCAAGGCCATAAATGACCATTACCTAGAAAACTCACTGGTATAACAAAAATTTCTATTTTAGAAAGTTAGATGTTAATAAAAATGCTAAAGTCAAATGAATGGAAATAGCAACAAGTTATTAAGACTAGATCTGTCCTTGTGAACTGAAACAAATTTAGAATTAGAACTGGAAGTATAATGATTGGCACAGTAGCCTTTAAATAGAGATGCCAACCCACAGGCTAAAAGAAAGATAATTACTGTGAAATTTTATTAAAAAAAAAAAAAAACCTAGTATGATATCATACTGAGAATCTTCATTTCTGAAAATAACAAAGCTTAACTGAGCATTTTGACAATATCATTAATAGATTCACATATGTAAGAAAAAACCTGCCAATGCAATAGAACAAAAAAAATAAATCTGTGTCCATTCCACAAAGACTTAGATAAACTCTTTTCCTCATTTCTATCAAAATTTCTAATTGAAATTAAAATTATGCATAATGGGGGTCATGTTAATTACCTAATTTCTATTTACTTCAGTGTTACACAAAAGAAAACATTTTACCCTGAATCCACTTATAAAAGCAAATCAGAAAATATCTAGAACTTCAAAAATGGTGGCTCTAGAATGGAGAGTCAAAGAAGCTTGCTCATTTATTTTTTTAATGGTCACAATGGTAAGGGCTTTATGCCAGAGAATTTAGAATGCATTTTGTGTTTCTGTTATTGTTAATGTTGCTTTAAGTAGTAGTAGCAAAAGATAAGAATATACTCCAGCTGTCATGGAACCATAGAAAGAAAATAAAGATTTAAATAAAATATCATTGCAGACAACAATAACAAAAAAGCAAGCATTCAATATAGAGTCAGATATGATTAATATATATGTATTATACGATTACACAATATATACACTATAATAAAACGCCTTGATTGAGGAAAATTTGAAAATTTACCTCTAGAATTGGTAGCTAAAATCAGTGAAAGGCAAGGTGTTATCCTGAACAAGTAACAGATGACTACAAAATATTCAAATTAATCATCAGCCCCTAGAAGGTAAAAGTTTGAGCTGAATGAAGAAATAACCAATGGTTCAAGTGTTGTAAAACAGAAACTGCTTCACAAAATCAAGAAAAAGAAAAAGGCCACTAGTGAGTTGAGATCATCTAACAAGGGTTCAGAATCCTCAAAAAATTTCAATGTTATATATTGGCAATGAATAGATTTCAGGAAGACCAAAGAAAACTTATGTAAAAGTTAAAAAAATACAAACAAAGTTAGAGTCCACAAAAGTCAAAATCTCCAGGAAAAATTAGAAAAGGTAACAATAAGGTCAATTCCCAAATGCTACCAAAATAATCTTTGGAGCCAACTAATAGGTACCTCCCTTGACCAGAATGCCAGAGACCAGCCACGGTTAAGAACCAAGAGAGGTGCAAAGTTAAGCAAAGAGTTGGCCAAAGAAAGAAATGTTCTATCAAGTGTTACAGTAAGAGTTGGATTTCCACCTGTGCTTCAGGTATAGGAAGTTGAAACCATCACTTTAGCTATCAAACAACCAAAGTAAGCCAGATAAGCTATAGAATCATTTTTTTAACCATCAGAAAGTAGAGAACAGTGAGCAATTTGAATAAATTCTAAAAAGTAACAAGCCTTTCACAGAAGAGTTGAGACCCACAGCTCTTCTCATCCCTAACAGAAAAGTGAGAGGTAGCATAATCAGTTAAAGAATAAGAAGACAGCAGCCCCTCCTAGTACCAGAGGGAGTCTGCATCCATACTAATTCTGTCTTCAAACATCTGAAACCAGTGGCGAACTAAATTATATTACAGCTGAAATAATGCTCAAATCCACATCAACTTCAAATAAGTTTGATGCTATTCCCCTCCTTTCCTCCTCCCACCCATTGCCAACACACACACTCCAGAGGCCTGATAGAATGAGAAGTGCTCTTTTCTCTGGAGGTAACAATTATTTACCTGGCTTTCCTGATGACTCAGATGGTAAAGAATCTGGGTGCAATGCAGGAGATATGGGTTAAATACCTGGGTCAGGATGATTCCCTGGAGTAGGAAATGGTTAACTCACTCCAGGATTCTTATCTGGAGAATTCCATAGACAGAGGAGCCTGGTGGGCTACAGTCTATGGGGGTCGCAAAGAGTCAGCTATGACTGAACAACTAACACACAGAAACACACTTTTATCTCTTCCTTTCCCTTACACAAAATGTCTGGCACACAGTAAAAACATTTTAAGACACATGAAACAGCAAGAAAACATAGTGCATCACACACACGCACACAAAAAATAGTCAAGACATGGCTCAGATGTTCCATAATATTCTAGTTGTTCAGTTGTATCCGACTCTTTGTGACCCCATGGACTATACAGTCCATGGAATTCTCCAGGTCAGAATACTGGAGTGGGTAGACTTTCCCTTCACAAGGGGATCTTCCTAACCCATGGGTCAAACCCAGGTCTGCATTGCAGGTGAATTCTTTACCAGCTGAGCCACAAGGGAAGGCTCAGATGTTGGAATGATCCAAATATCTAAGGGAAAAAATACCAAAAGATCTAGTGGAAACGGTGACAGTATGTGTGAAAAGCTGAGGGAATATGATGAGCAGACAGATGGAACCTACAAACGAGTTACCAAATGGAAATTCTAGAGATGAAAAGTCTGTTATTAAAAAATGAAGAACTGGCTCTAAATTGGGAAAAGAGTACATCAAGGCTGTATATTGTCACCCTTCTTATTTAACTTCTATGCAGAGTACATCATGAGAAACGCTGGGCTGGAAGAAACAAAAGCTGGAATCAAGATTGCCGGGAGAAATATCCAACAATCTGAGAAATCTGAGAAATATCTGCATATCTGAGAAATCACCTCATATATGCAGATGACACCACCCTTATGGCAGAAAGTGAAGAGGAACTAAAAAGCCTTGTTGATGAAAGTGGAAGAGGAGAGTGAAAAAGTTGGCTTAAAGCTCAACGTTCAGAAAACTAAGATCATGGCATCTGGTCCCATCACCTCATGGCAAATAGATGGGGAAACAGTGGAAACAGTGGCTGACTTTATTTTGGGGAGCTCCAAAATCACTGCAGATGGTCATTACAGCCATGAAATTAAAAGACACTTACTCCTTGGAAGGAAAGTTATGACCAACCCAGATAGCATATTAAAAAGCAGAGACATTACTTTGCCAACAAAGGTCCATCTAGTCAAGGCAATGGTTTTTCCAGTGGTCATGTATAGATGTGAGAGTTGGACTGTGAAGAAAGCTGAGTGCTGAAGAATCGATGCTTTTGAACTGTGGTGTTGGAGAAGACTCTTGAGAGTCCCTTGGACTTCCAAGAGATCCAACCAGTCCATCATAAAGGAGATCAGTCCTGGGTGTTCATTGGAAGGACTGATATTGAAGCTGAAACTCCAATACTTTGGCCACCTCATGTGAAGAGTTGACTCATTGGAAAAGACCCTGATGCTGGGAGGGATTGGGGACAGGAGGAGAAGGGGACGACAGAGGATGAGATGGCTGGATGACATCACCAACTCAATGGACATGAGTTTGAGTAAACTCCGGGAGTTGGTGATGGACAGGGAGGCCTGGCATGCTGTGATTCATGGGGTAGCAAAGAGTCAGACATGACTGAGTGACTGAACTGAACTGAACCATGCTCTGACAAAAACATAATTGAAGTCCTAGAGTAAGAGGAGAAAGAATGTGGAATGGAAAAAAAAAAAAAGGAAGAAAGAAAAGTTTAAAGAGATAATTATGGGAACTTCTAAAAGTAGTGAAAACATCAACTTACATATGCAAGGAGCTGAGCAAATCTCAACTAGGATGAATATTATGAAAACTATGTCCAGGCAGTTTAACTAAACTATTAACATCAAAGAGAAAACTTTCAGCAACAAGAAAAAAAAGGCATAATCCCTACAAAGGAATATTAATAGACTGATGGCTGATTTCTCATCAAAAATAATGAATTCAGGAAGACAGTGAAACAACAGTCCTTAAACTGCTAAAAAAAAATTACAATTAACAATGTATAATTCTATATCCAGTGAAAATATCTTTCAAAAGTAAAGACAAATTAAAGACACTTTTCATAAAGCTGAGAGAATTTGTTCCCCACTGGCCAAACTATAAATAATGAAGTAGGAAGTCCTTCAGGCTGAAAAGAAATAACTCCAGATAGACATCAGGATTTGCAAAAAAAAAAAAAACAATGAAGAATACCAGAGAGGACTCATATTTGAAGAGAGAAAGAAATTATTTTGTGGAGCTTACCTACGCAAAATATAGCCATTTTAAACATATTGTACATCACTCCTAAATTAAACATTTTTTTCTTACTCACCCTAGGAAAATTTTATTTTGAGCCAAAAATTGATTGTAGGCCAGGACCATTATTTTAAAATATTTAAATTTCACAAAGTCAATAAGAGTAATACCTAAATTATTATAACATTAATATTTATAATAGCAAACTTTAATTGGATACCAAACATAAACCAAGTATATATTATTTAAAAGTTTTATAGTTGCTTTGAAAACTATATCTAAAACACATGTTATAGATGAACGAATCAGGAAACTGGATTGAGAAGTTAAATTTTTTGCCAAAGTCACTTGATTTTTAAGAAACAAAGCCAGATTCAAACCAAAAATGAGTATCTTGCTTCTCAGGCACTAATTATTATAGCAATAATAATATCTATGTACAGTGAGTTCAATATCCAATACAAATTTGCACTTCCTCAACCCATGTTACAGAAAGATTATATTATACTTTATGTTCATTCAATTTTCATATTATAACACATCATGAATGTGTTGCCAAGTCTTGACCAACAGACATTTCATTTCTCTTAATAATACACACTTTTCCATTATAGGCATAAATTATCATTTATTTTAATCAATTCTCTTTTGAAGTTTCTAACTGGTTCCAATTATTTGTTACTTTAAGTAATTCTACAACTAACATTTCATGTACATATTTAAAGCTTTATTTAATCATATTCTTGAGAGATATGTCCTGGAAGGAGAACACTTGGATGACATAGCTTTCATATTTTTACTTTTCATAGCTTGCCAGGTTATCACAAACTCTTTCCAACACTAGCATTCTCTTTTTTATTCCCAGCCAAACTACATACAAAATGATAAGCACTGTTTGAATTTAAATTCTGTCAGATTTTTCAATATTTTTCCTTTACTGCTTCTGGCCAAGATATCATGCTAATAAAAATCTTCAATATGCCAGGATTATGAAAGCATTTTCCTTTACTGTCCTCTACTATCTCATGATTATATATTTCACTTTTAAATTTTAATTCATCTGCAGTTTTTATTTAATATGATTGTAAGGTACACATTTAAATTATCTTTTTATTTTTGTTAACATAGTTGGCCACTTGTCCTAATAGCATTGCTAGATACCTCTTCTACTCTGAAACTCCTTCATCTTTAAACTCCTCTACACCATTATATGGGCTTTCCTGGTGGCTCATATGGTAAAGAGTCTGCCTGCAATGTGGGAGACTCAGGTTCAATCCGTAGGTTAGAAAGATTCCCTGGAGAAGGGAATGGCTATCCCATCCCAGTATTCTTGCCTGGAGAATTCCATGGACACTTTTGAAGAGCCTGGCGGGCTATAGTCCACAGGAGTCACAGAGTCAGACAGACTGAGCAACTAATGTTTGTTTGTTTGTTTGTTTGTTTGTTTGTTTAATACCTTTATAGACCTTGTTCCCATAGTCTATTTCCATTCCATTTACCTGTCTCAATTCATCAATTTCTACATTTTTCTATTTCTTTACTTTTTACCTAATTAAAAACAAAAATTCTCTCAGAAAAATTTTAGTATTATCTCCAGCTAAACTAAAAGGAAAACTGACTTTCCATACATAGATGAGGTTAGAAATGTTATTGATAACCTTTGGGACAGTAGTAGAAATAAAAATAGTATTCCAACTCCGGAAAGACTAAGCAGGTAAATGAAGATACAATGCATAGAAAACATGGAATGGAAGGGAAGTTGGCATTACAATTAGGTGATTATCTTTTTCTTCCTTGTATATTTGTTTTCACAGCTACACAACAAAAGTTCACTGATTCCTTAATGACTGGATATCTTAAGAAAGTATACATGCTTTTAATGGCATAACGTAGAGATGCCAACATTTAAAAGGAAATTAGAAGTCTGTTGATAAGAGCTCAGAAATTACTCTGAAAAACTTTGATTCGTGTGATTTTTTTATGTTTAAATCCAAAATTTGCAGGGCTATTGTAGTTTATCACCACAGTGACATTGGAGACTATTTATAATTACATGTCTGTTACCACGACTCCTCTTTGTTTTCTGCCCAACTGAAGGAATTAAAATAAATATATGACTGGAAGAAACTGTACTTAAAAATGAACTGACACACTGGTTGATATCAAGGTCTAAGCTGTATTTGTGTATTTAAAAATCAGCCAGAGCAAATCAGATGACTGAGCACACACACTCACACACATCCCGTTAAGACAGATACAGAACCCAGGAAAAAGTATTCATCTGGTCCATTGACTAATATCCTAGGGGAGGCAAAGACAAGGCCTACAGCAACAGAAGTGTCCTTGGCAGCCTGCAGTATTTTTCTATAAAGTTACGCTACTAGTTGGAGACGAGACTCAAAGAAAAGGTTTTCTGGCAGTCAACACTCACTTGAAGCCGTCACTTCCTGGGTGCAGAAACAAGGAAGCAAGGTAAGCCTAATCAGAGAAAGAAAGAAAAGCCATCTTGATTTCCTGTAGACCTTCGCTTGATACGCCTGTGATTTAGGCAGCGTCTGTTCCAAAGCAGAGGCAGCCGGCCCAGTACTGCATGAGAGCACCTTTAATTCAGCTTACGGTAATCTCGTGCACAATTACCTCTCCTGAATGAAACCATCTTGGATGTAGACAAAAGTATGGAGGACAGTGACTTAATTTTTTGATTAAAAAAAGGAGCAAGGGAGAGAAGGAAAATGATTTATAATAAGTCCATGGGAACATTCTGTACCTATCTCTTTTCTGATTAGAGAGGTGGCATGGAGCCTGGCTCATTAGGCAGAAGTAATGAGCCAGTCTACCTGCCATCTCTAATTAGAGAAAAGATACAGTAGGTACAACCATACCTAGAAATTGATGGGAAAAAAGATAAAAATTATTTTTAAATATCTTTGCCTCCTGTAGCTCTCTGATGCTCAGAACTTAAGGAGGAAAACTATATTAAAAGCTAAGTAACACTGGAAATAAATGCTTTCCAATTACATGCTTTCTAATCAGAAGTCAAATTTCTTTTTTTGCAGTTTAAAAACAAATATCATATTCAGCCCACACTGTCCTTTGGAATCATTAATTCAACATTTAGTATATTGAAATAGAATAGAAGCAAGTCATTTCAACCCCACAGTGCAGAGTGGACAAATTTATGGCACTATCGAATACTTTGAGCAACATTTGGTGCAATAAAACACTTTTAGAAGTGCTAATGGGAATTAAATATTGAAATAAGGCTCACAAGATTTAATGTGTTATTAAGAATTTCTGCATGCAGAGTACTTTATAAAATTTCTCAATAATACTAATTACTCAAACCAAGTTTCTAAATATATAGGTTCCTTAAAATGTTACTTCTTCACAAAACTTTAGCTTGATCTAAGAGAATATAAAACTTAAAATAATAGAGTCATTTATAGACATTTTCCTTTGGATCTCTCAACAATTCTATGGAAAGTAATTGCTATGTCTACTTCACAATAAGAAAATAGATATTCAAAGAGGTTAATAATAGCTACCACTTATTAAAATTTACTCTATGACAAGCAATATATTCTATACATACACTAACATATAATTGTTATAATATCCCTATAAAATATTTATTAAAATATAATTTAACAGATTACAAACCTTAAAGGGATATATCTTTAGATCAAAGGTAAACAAATGAATTGAATTCAACCTTAAATTTGTTTGGCACCAGAGCTTGGAAATTTAACCAGTGTTTCAGGGTGTATTTTGAATATTTAAATATCGATACATACACACACACACATTTTTCCTTAAATTAAATAACTATATAAATCAGGTCATGGGGAAAAATTAACATTTTGCATTATTTCAAAGTTAATAATAACAACACTTATAAATACCTATATGACAACTCCATGACCAGTTAGGCATTTACTGCAAACATTTGAAAATATTTGAGTGCCTGCTATGTATAAATGATAGGACTGTATAACTATCAGAATTTAAATTTAGCAAGCTCTTTGAACTTAAGGTCAACATAAAAATTGATGATAATTTTAAATAATAGAAAAAAATTATATAATAAAGTTCCAAAACAATATTAAGTGAAACTGAATCTTTAAAACAAAAGGACAAAAAAACACACAGGACTAAGTCCTACAACTATGAATGAGAGCACTATACAGAAAACTAAAAACATTGCTGGGAGAATTTAAGGAATATATTCTGCTCATGGATTGGAGGACTTGATATTCTCTACATTCTACTTGATATTCTCTACAGGCTATTCTTGGAAAATTGAGTTAAGGATTTAAATTCCCACAAAGTTTTTGTGAAAATTGAAAAACTGCTTCTAAAATTCATATAATAGCCAAGACAATCTTGATAGATAAAAAAAATGTGGAGAAATCAAATCCTTCTAAACAGTAAGACTCTTATGAAGCTACAAAAAGGAAAATTAAATGTTTTAACTATACGTATAGGCAAACAGATCACTGAAACAAAACAGTGAGCTCAGGAACTCACTGTCTTCATGTAAAGGGATGTAATTTGTGACAAAGCTGCCACTGCAACATAGTGGAGGAGCGATGAAAATGTTTCAGGGTCAATTAAAATTTCAGGTGGGGAAAAAAATAGAATCTTGACTCCTACTTCATACCGTACCCAAAAATCAATCCCAGATAGAATATCAGTCTAAATTTGAGAGGCAAAATAATATCACTTTTAAAATAAATCACAGGAGAACATCTTTAGATATTTAGATATTTTAGATACTTTATACTCTCAGGGTTTGCAAAGATATTCTAAACATCACATAAAAAGTATTAAGTTTAAAATAAACATAAATTGGACTTCACTGAAATGAAGAATTTCTGTTGATCAAAGGAAAGTGATAGTATAAGCGGTAACTCAGAAGGCTATATTTGAAGTCCATTTATCTCTCAAAGAACTCAAATTCAAAATATTGAATTCCTATAAGTTATAAAAAAAGACAGGCCATCCAACTAAGAATTAGCAGAAACTTATACAGGTAGTTCACAGAAGAGCATAGCCATGGCCAAGAAGCACATGAAAATGTTCTCAATACCATCAATCATCAGGAAATGCACCATAAAGCCACCAGAACGGCAAACAGCAATAATGTGTGAGAATACTAAGTGTTGGTAAGGACATGGAACACCAACATTCTCAAACATCATTGGTTAAAATACCCACTTTGAAAAAGTAAAGAAGTATTTCCTAAAGCTTAAAGAAATAGCAGCACACTATAGAGATATATCTTATTGGTATAGTGCTTAGAAAAGAAATCATACACAAGAGTACTCACTTGCATGATTTAAAGTGCTTGAACATTCAAGAACAGCCAACACTAATTCATGCTGATAGAGGTCTCTTCTGACACTATTCTTTGTTTCCCTTTAGAGTTGGTATTCACCAGGAGTGTTTGAAATCCAGGAAATGTTTGATAACTTTTTCTGGATGAGAATTATGCAAGTATATATATCGATTAAAAATTCATAAAGCTGTATCCCTTAATATTTATGTATTATGTTGCATGAATGTTTTTGCCTTTACTAAAATATAAGAGAATATTTTTTAATTTCTATAATGCAAAGTTATGACTATCTAAAAGCTAGAAAAAAGATGTGTAACATAATATTATTAACATTAATGAGCCTTTACAAATAATATTTTCCAGAGTATAAATATGAATATACAATATCAATAAGGAATTCACAAATGACATGCAAATTATCCAGGCATATGTGGAAGGCTACTTAATCTCACTAATGGCAAAATAATTCTAAGGCAGGATCCAAAAATATTTTTCGGTGAGAGGAATGGCAAAATGGAGAAAAAAAAAAAGGAGTATTTGTCAGGTTAGTTAGTGTTTAAGACAAATACTTACTTATATTTTTAAATAAGGTTGTAGATTTTCACAACCTTATGAGGTAATCTGTTGTTATGCTTTAGGGTCATCATTCCCATATGTATTAAAATATAAAATGACCATTTCAACCTATCTAACGTCTATTGATTTAGGTTAGCAAAATAATTATAATTAACAACAGCACTGCATACTAATATAGTTTAGTATACACAAGGCACAGTTATCCATTCATTCATTCAACAAATATGGAACAACTACTCAGTACCAGATGCTGGAAAAACAGTAGTGTTTTCTATGAGATAGCCTCATTTGATCCTTACCATGAAACTGTAGTATCATCACCATCATGATTTTAAATTCAAGATAACTATAGTTTACAGACATAAAGTTATTTCAGGTCACATGGCTAGTAAGCAGAGAGATGGGACTTGAAAACTGACACCAAAGTAAAACGTCTTAAGAAACTTCACAGACAATTGCTAAATGCATATATATGTGTATGCATAATATATATAGAAACAAATATATATATATATTTAGTGTTTTCGATCAGATAACTGCTAATAATTTTGAAATAGTAGAATTAATCTAAATGTTCATTAACAGGCTTGTGTTTAAAAAGTTTCGGTTACAGCTATACAACTGTACACAATGCAGTGATTTTAAATGAGAAGGCATATTAACATGTTTCTCATAACATTTGGAGGGGAAGTATTTATTTTTATAGGGCTCAGAGAAAGCATATGTATGATAATTTCATTTTTGGAAAATTAATATATTTATAACCATATCTCTAGCTATATGTACAAAAATGGTGGAAGGTTATAACAAAATTAACTATCTCTATCTATAAAGGTCAAAAAAAGGAAAAGTCTTCCTATTTTGTAGAGTTCAATGTTGTTTAGTTTTTCTTATAATGATCATATACTGTTTAATAATATAAAGCAATTAATATTCCCATTTTTAAGTATAGGCAATTTTGTAGACCAATGTGCTAGTTACTGCAAGAGAATTCTAAATTCAGCTTCTGTTCTTTTCAGGATATGACACTATCTTCTTAAAACTATATGGCCTATTTTCAGGGTGGAAAGGTATGAACACTATCAATCTAGTTTATTCCATGTTGACTATTACTTTCCAGTTTCTATCTAACATTCTAAGTTCTACTTTAACAACAGTCATACGATAAAATCAAAACCATAAAAAGGAGGAAGAAAATATAGCTTAAGAAGAAATACAGATGGCCAATAAGTACACGAAAAGGTGCTCAAATCTCTAATTTTTAGAGAAATGAAAATCAAAACTACAATGAGTTACCACCTCATGCCAGTCAGAATGGCCACCAATTAAAAAAAATCTATAAATAGCAAACGCTGAAGAGGGTGTGGAGAAGAGGGCACCCTCCAACACTGTTGTTGTGAGTGGAAATTGTGCAGCCACTGTGGAAACACTTTCCCTTTTCACTTCCATGCATTGGAAAAGGAAATGGAAACCCACTCCAGTGTTCTGGCCTAGAGAATCCCAGGGACGGGGGAGCCTGGTGGGCTGCCATCTATGGGGTCGCACAGAGTTGAACATGACCTAAGCGACTTACCAGCAGCAGCAGAAAATCAAAACCAAAATTACCATATGACTGAGCAATCCCCCTCCTGGTCATATATCCAGACAAAATACAATTCAGAAAGATATATGCACCCCAATGTTCATAGCAGCATTATTCACAACAGCCAACACACGGAAACAAACTAAATGTCCATCAGCAGATGAATGGTTAAAGAAGATGTGGTACATGTATACAAGGGAATACTACTCCACCGTATAAAAGGGTAAAATAATGTCACTTGCAGCAACATCGATGCAACTAGATCATCTGAAGTAAGTCAGAGAAAGACAAATGCCATAAAATATCACTTATACGTGGAATCTAAAATATAACACAGATGAACCTATCTATGAAACAGAAACAAAATCAGAAACACAGAGAACAGACTGCTAGTCGCCAAGGGGGAGGGGAGCAGGAGAGAGGTAGATTGGGAATCCAGGGTTAGCAGCTGCAAAGTGGTATATACAGAATGGATAAAGGAGAAAATTCTACTGTATAGCAAAGGGAAATATATTCAATATCCTATGATAACCATAATGGAAAAAATATGAAAAAGAATGAATATATAAATATATGTAACCGAGTCACTCTGCTGTAGAACAGAAATTAATACAACACTGTAACTCAACTTTACTTCGATAAAATAAAATTTAAAAATATAGTGTATTAAATATTGTTCTTACCTTGAAAAAATAATGATAAAGACATTTTAAAGATTCTCTGATATAGTGGGTTAAATAATGGCCTTCAACAAATAAGACTACCTGCAATTGTGACTTTATTTGGAAAAAGAGTCTTTGCAGATGTAATTAAGGATGTCGAGATGAGAAAATACTGGATTAGGCTGGGACCTAAATCTGATCACAAGTGTCTTTAAAAGAGACAAGAAGGGGAGAAGGCCAGGTGAAGATGGAGGCAAAGACTGAAGTTATGTATTGATAGCTACAAGCCAAGGAACGCTAAGTATTGCTAGAAGCCACCAGAAAGAGAGGCATGGAATGAACTCCACCTTAGAACTTCCAGAAGAAGCCAACACTGAACCCTTGATTTCAGACTTCTACCCTCCAGAATCATGGGGGGATGAAATCTGCTTTATTAAACTGTCACCCAATTGGTGCTAATGTATTACAGTAGCCCTAGGAAACAAATACACCTGGGTATTTTAAAATATTTTTGACACATTTTTCAAGGAATGATGTAATTAAATAAAACAAATAATTTTCTGAAATTTAAACTTACCATTTAAGCTCTGTCCTATTTGCATAGTACCAGAGGCAAAATCTGTAATTGAACCACTTAGAGTTCTTGCATCAAAAGCTGCATTATCCTTTTCCAAACCATTGATGAAGAAACTGATTTTTGTCTGATGTACCTGTAAGAAATTATCAAATTATTTTAATTGCATAACCTTTTATTTTATAATAACTGCCTTTAGCAGGCTTTCTCGAGTTAATTTCCCACTTCTCCACTTCCTTCAGTTGGAAAGACTGGGAATTTATTTTAATGGTCCAATGATATATCTTGTGTTTGTATATCTAGACATAAACCTATAGATAATAATTCTGTGCTGGGTCATATATACCAGGGTATTCACACGTATGCATAACTGTTTGTCCCATATATTTCACAGTTCTGTCTTCCACGCCTTCATAAAGTTGCTCTGGAGACACTGCTTCTTTAGCGACTAGTTAATTTTGTTACAGTCATATTTGGAAATAAACAGAAATGAATGCAAAAGGCAAAAACATTCAAAAAAACCAGATACACTAGAAGTGTATTACATGTGAACATAATTCAATTTAGGTTGCTAACACAAAGATTCCTTATAAACTTTTATTTTCTTAGGTGTTGGTATCCAGTTGGTAATTTTCACCTGCACTTCTCCATACAGAATAACAAAAATCTGCTGATCATAGTCTAGGCTAATTAATCAGGTACCCTAACAACCCTCTACACCAGAGGTCAATAAACTTCTTCTGCAAACAGATAAATATTTTTTATTTGTATGCCAAATGATTTGATTTTGTGGTCTAAATGGTACAGGTCACAACTGTTCAACTCTGCTCTAATAGGAAAGCAGCCACAAACAATACATATATGAATGGGCACAAATGTCTTCCAGCAAAACTTTTATAAAACTAGATGGCCAGCCAGGTTTGTATCATGAGCTATAATTTTACTACCCCTGGATGATATCATAAAAAGTTACTCAGATTGATTCATTGAGAGAAATGTAATATCTTATAGTTGAAGGTTAGATGCTAACATCTTAAATAAAAGTATCAAATGTAGCATTCAAAATGAAATTATATTCAAACAGCCTTGCAAAAATTAATGAAAATAAACAACCACCCTCCAATATTTTTAAATCATGTGAGTAACTGCCTTAGGAACTCTTTTCAAAGTTCCCATCTTAAAAAAAAAAAATTACACACACACACACACTTGGCAATTATAAAAATTTCTTGGCAATATCAATATATCAGTTCTTCAAAAACTTATTCAGTTTGGCTTTTTTCCTCTCTATCCAACCTGCTCTCAGTTAAAACCATATTTTTTCCTAAATGCATCGACCCTGTGTTCCATTTGACTTAATTATAAAACAAAGCTTTAACATAAAGACCAAAAATCACACACTAGCTCCTCACGGACCTGGATATACACCCTTCTGCTGTTTTTTTTTTTTTTTACATGCCATTTTTTACAGCCTGTTACTGTCATGTGGTGTTTGACTGTTATCATTATAAAAGATACAGGCTTTTCTACTTTGTTATTTGTAGCATTATCTCATGTTTTACAACATCTCTGTGCAACATGCAGGCACATGAAATATAACTCATGGAAAGTTCTCGAAGGTATTAATGCATAAAAAAGAATGTGGTTCCATCTCTACTGTCTTTACCCAGCCAAAAGCTGATGAACAGCCAATTTTCCTTTATCACATTAGCGCAGCCATGAGGGAAACACATTTGTTCTAGTCAGCTCCACTAAAGATACTATTACCAATCTAACATATACATGTTTTATATCAGCAGTATTCTCAGAGCATGAGAGAGCCAACAATATATTAACACTAGCATGACAGTTTATTTAAGAAAAGAAAATTGTCTCTGTAGAGGGACAGAAGTTAGAAATGTATGGCTAAAGCTCAGTGTCACTGGTCTAATAAAGGTAATAATTCTTTGGCTTTCTTTATAGCAGGTAACACTCTTGTGACAGTTCTGTCATATCATTCAAATAAAAATGTTGTCTTTTACAAGTTTAAGTGCACCTTTATTTTGAGTCAGATAGAAAGCATGCTTTTGATTTTCTGTGTTCACTGTATTATATCTATAGTCAAGAGTTCAGGACCTTCTTTTTTTCTTTTTTTATCAACTCATCACATATTTACTTAGTAGAAGCATTCAGTGTCACTTGCAGTGAATTCCAGAAGAATGTTTTCACTTTGTTGGTACTTAAAAAATGATTAATGATGATCCCAAGTCACTCTTGCCTGTTGTTGCCTCTCCCCCACCCACCACCACCAACTACCTTTCTATAAATAAGATTAAATCCTCTTTGGTGTTCTGTATCACGTTTTATATTCCAAGATTCTCTAAACTACTTTGCAATTCAGGTCTGGGGCCCCATCACACTGAAACTGTGACCATGATGGTGGCTCTTTGCCATAGCTCATCCTGATGAGCCCCTTGCCAGTTATTTAAGGGAATAGGAATATATACGATGGAATTTCTGATCTGTAAAAAGAAAGCCTTCTGCTCAAGTGAAATTCCTCTCTATCTTTCTCCACCTCTCTGAGGATTAGAGGAGTTTGGACATGTTTATTGGTGTGGCTTGAAGGAATGAATTGGCAGAACCAGTAGCAGCTGTAGAAAAGCTTTGCGCCCTCACAAGATGCCCAAAGACATTTCAGAAAGAAGATACAAGGGGGCATGTCATTCTCAAGCCTTCATTCTCTCAGGCCTTCAAATTTTACTTTATTGATTTTTTTTTGGAGGGGGTCAAATTTGTGTCTCTGTGATAGGCTGTACTCATTGCTTTGAGCTCCAGAGAATATTATATTAGACTCAAAAAAAAAAAAAAAAAAAAAAAGAGGTAGAATTCCTCACCAGTCTCATGCCTGATTAGAGAGGAGCATAATTCAAAATTCTAGAAATTCATACAACTGTTGAGAGGCTACCAAGGGAAAAAATACAACCAGCGCCCCCCGCCCCCCTCTCCCCCGGAATTATCAACAATCTCTTGTTTCACTGAAATGCCAGATTTCTGTTGCTTTTCTACTTAGGCTGGCTGCTACTGGCTACCACCACCACCACCAACAGCAACACAAAAACAAAATAATGCTGATTCTCCTGGGTAAAAATTAGGCAGAGTCCCTATGCTGACTCCCTCATTAGAAAAATAATTTTGCAGTTTTCCTGTTGCCTATATCCTCCTAATTTTAATTTACTTCAGCACAGCACGAACCCAGAATCTACAGTGGCCCTGTAAGTTACACCAAAAAAATAAATAAAATCACAATCATTTCCTCTAGGAGTTTGTATGTATGAAAGCAGAGTGTTTTTAGTATACTAAAAGTATGTGAATCACTATAAAAGATGACAGGTGTTATTCACTTAAGTACTGAAGCTTATTGTCTTTTTCAGGGAGTTGCTTCAAAAAGTTGTGCCTTAATCCATAAATGTGTGGTGTAGAACCTATTTTTGGACCTTCTTTGTGGGACCTGTCTTCCTAGAACTGACTTATGAGCCTCCCAAGAATATAAGTTTCATTAATTTGATGGACCTCATTTTAAAACAAAACCATTTTAAACATTTTGAATAACATCTCTCTCATAGATTTAATACAAATGGTTTGGCAACAGATCTCAAATTCAGATTCACTCTCAGAAGATGAGGATGGGTGATACAAATATAAAGAACATCATCTTGAATGCTAAAGATTTCAAACAAAAAAAGAAAACTGCTTTTCCCTACAGATAAGAATCTGAAGGGAAAACTTTATGAAGGAAAAAGTGTTTGGACTTTCTGAAATAGAAATTGTCCTGAAATAGAATTTCTATTTCTAGGTTAAAGGATTTGCATAAAAGATTCAACTATTCCATCTATAATTTTTAAGCATAAGGAAGACAGTTTATTCTGAAAACTTCATAAGGTTATTTTAAAATATCACATGTATGTTTCATCCTCTACCTGAAAGCATGTGGAATGCCACTCTGCTTACCATTCTAAACTAAAGGTCTTCTGAGGTTTTCCCTCTCTCGTTCCATCTGCTTTTGTTTCCAACTGGTCACCAAGAGTCAACTTCACCTAAATGGTGAGATTTCCTCACTGTCTGTAAGTCACACAATGCTTAATTCTATTTCCATGTTATATTTAAGCTATTTCCATATGGTAATAAACTTGCTACTGCTTTTCATTTACTTAAATTCTTAGTATTTCCAAAACATATATATCTCAAGTCCTAAATCCTATAGGGATCCTTTATTGACTCCTTCAGCATTATCAAAGTGTTCACATTTACTGGGAAGCTAGCATATTGAGCATTGTTCTAACGTTTTGTTTTATCTTTACAACAACCTGAGACAGATTTGGAATTATCCCCAAGTAATGAAATGGAATCACAGAGAATTAAATACAAAAAGGTTACATTTTTCTAAGTCACAGAGAGGAAGGACTGGTTCTAGAGGCTGTTTTAACCAATTTTAATTAGCTACACCCAGTTAGCATTTAGAAATAACCACCACTGAGTTTATCAGACCCACCCATTGAGTTACTTTGCTTTAACTCAACACAGTGATGATTCAGGTTTTATATCAATGCTTCCCATAATAAGAAGGGTAACAACCCGAATGAGCAATATAATCATTTGCCATTTTCCTGGCAGTGTTTTGAGTGCTTTACTTATAGTATCTTACCAGGCTCTCAGATCCCCCTCTTCCATGTTATTAGTATTACCCCCCAAATGAGGACTCAGATTCACCTGCTCCACTATTCTGATTCTGCAGACTTTGGGAAACCTTTCATCTTTGAACAGCTTTTACTATTATAAATGACTGAACTGGAAGATGTCTCTTTATAAATTCAATTCTTAGGTCCCAGCTCTAATTACTGAGACCACATGAAACAAATCCAATCCCTTTTCCACACAAGAGTTCACACATATTTTTCTCCCAAGTCTTCTTCAAGATAAATGTGTTTGGCTTCTGTGGTGTTCTAAATATGACATGGCTTTGGGTCTCTCTTTTAAAATATGGCTCCAGAAATACTACAATCTCTACATGTGGCCTCTCACCAAATTGAAATAAGATTATCACCTTAATGTAATCCAAACTTGCATGCTACATTTCTGGCAATGACATCATATAGCTAAAACTGATAAATTAAGTTGAGCTGACTGTTAAAGCATATCTACCCCATCCTGTACATATGCAGTTAGTTTTGTGAATCCAAGGACAGGAATTTATATTTATCCACAATATATTTCATCTTGTTAGATTCAGCCCATTGCTCCAGGCTGTCAAAATCTTTTTGGATGCTATGTCTCTCATCCAATGTATTTAACATCCTCCAAGATTCGTGTCATTTGCAAATTTGATGAGCATGCCCTACGTGCTGGGCAGAAGCTCAGTAAATACTAATTGACTGATTGACTAATAAATACTCCAAAAATAAAACCACCAACACAAACTACAGTGTTGCAATTCTAAGCAATAAAGAAAAGGCATCATTTTTAACAGATAAAATGTGTCATACAGGAATTCTTCACCTTTGCAGAGTGACCTTATTTACTAACATGGGTTTTTTATAGAATCATATAATTATGAATAAATACACAAATTAAATATTTTCTATGCTACATTTATCCAAACAATATGACAAAAAGAGTTGAGGTAATTATTTATGGAAAGTTTGTTTGTAGAAATTAATCACATGGGTTGCACACAAGTATTTGGAATGTATATGATTTCCCACTATTGGTTTGATTTACTGATAACTTCTTAAATCTTCCTTCTCTTTGACCATATGAAAGATGTTGCAGGGAAATGACTTCTGACACAACTATATTCTTCAAGATTTTCTGACTAGTTTTGTTTCTCTTTATTATCTCCCATGAGCTCACACATTTCAACATTCCTCTCCCTTGTCCCTTCTCCCTTCCTGCCTGCTCCATTCCATCCACAACACCCTCCCCAATAGAACTCTGTCTCTGACATAAAGACTTCTGTTTTTCCTGTATGAATAACTCGGACAAGCCAGACCCTGGAAGTGATTCATGCCTAAGTGACTACATTTACATCCTAAGCAGGGTACTTTGGGTTTATTACTCTCTCCATGACATCAATCAGGCTTCCCTGATGGCTCAGTGGGTAAAGAATCCACCTGCAATGGAGGAGACACAGGTTTGACCCCTCGGTTGTGAAGTTCCTCTAGAGGAGGAAGTGGCAACCCACTCTGGTATTCTTGCCTGAAAAATCCCACAGACATAGGATCCTGATGAGCTACAGACCATGGGGTCACAAGGAGTCAGACATGATTGAGCAACTAACCATGTATGCACGCCATGACACCTATTAAAGCTCTCTCTCCACATTCTGCAATCTCCTAGGAACAAACCTCCAGCTTAATCAATCTCTAGAAATTTAACATAGGAATGTAAGTAATTTTCTTTGTCCTATCTTGAGTGGATATAAAACTCCCACAGCCACTTCTTCCTAAACTATTACTCTATTTACTTTAAAAAGTAGCTATTAATTTATACACACACACAGTGGAAATATGTGCCAATGGTTTGATTTATTACTGATTTCATAGGGAATGGGGATAGAGTCAGACCGTTGTCTGTAGATACTATCTAGGAACATTTTATGCACAATTCCACATTTAAGAATGTTTTTGGTAGTGTGCACATGTTGCATAAAATAAATAGTAAGGAACCTACTATTAGTATATAGCACAGGGAACTATATTCAACATCTTGTAATAACCTACAATGGAAAAGAATCTAAATACATATATACATAGGTGTGTGTGTGTGTGTGTATATATATATATATATATATATATATATATAGAGAGAGAGAGAGAGAGAGATGTCTATACATATATATATGAATCACTGCTATACACTTGAAATTAACAAAACACTGCATGTTAACTATACTTCAATTTATAAAAATGGTTGAGAAAGAATGCTTTTGGTACACAGATGATCACAATATCCGACGCTCTTACTTGTCTCAATGTATCTTTAGTTCTTTTTCCTATTTTATCCATACAGAACAGATGACTTCTAAAAGATTATTAGAATTAGCTAAAAAGCACCTTAGTAACTTTTTCAACATTTCCTATCCCTAAATCTGGAAGTTGTTTTCATGCCTACAATTTCCTTTCCTTAAAAAGTCAAGTTCTTATCATGTCTTCCATGTCTAGGAAGAAAACTGTTCATCATACCCTTCATATAAAACCATAACTTTCTGCTATACAATAAGTCTTTGTTGGTTATCTATTTTAAATATAGCAGTGTCTACATGTCAGTTCCAAACACCCAATCTATGCCTTTCTCCATCCTTTCCCTGATAACTATAAGTTCTTTTTCTAAGTCCGTGGGTCTATTTATGTTTTGTAAGTAAGATTTGCATCATGCTTTAGATGCCACGTGTAAGTGATATCATATGGTATTTGTCTTTCTCTTTCTGACTTACTTCACTTAGTATGATAATTTCTAGGTCAATTCATGTTGTTGCAAATGGCATTAACTCATTCTTCTTTATGGCTGAGTAGTACTCCATTGTGTATATATGCCACATCTTTATTCATTCATCTGTCAATGGACATTAAGGTTGCTTTCATATCTTGGCTATTGTGAATAGTGCTGCTAAGAATATTGGCCTGCATGCATCTATTTGAATAAGAGTTTTCTGGATTTTTGCACAAATGTAGGATCACCAGATCATATGGGAGCTCTATTTTTAGTTTAAGGAACATCGTACTGTTTTCCATAATGTCTGCACCAATTTACATTCCCACCAACAATGTACGAGGATTCCTTTTCCTCCACATGCTCATCAGTTTTTATGATTTTTGACTTTTGGTGATGGCCATTCTGATTGGCCTAGTGATGTTCTCTACTTTCTTCAATTTGTGTCTGAATTTTGCAATAAGGAGTTCATAATCTGAGCCATAGCCAGCTCCCGATCTTGTTTTTGCTGACTGTATAGAGCTCCAAAGAATATAAATTTGATTTTGGTATTGACCACCTGGTGATGTCCATGTGTAGAGTCTTCTCTTGTGATGTTGGAAGAGGATGTTTGCTATGACCAGTGTGTTCTCTTGGCAAAACTCTGTTAGCCTTTGCCCTGCTTCATTTTGTACTCCAAGGCCAAACTTGCCTGTTACTCCAGGTATCTCTTGACTTCCTACTTTTGCATTCCAGTCCCCTTTGATGAAAAGGACATTTTTCTTTGATGTTAGTTCTATAAGGTCTTGTATGTCTTCAAAGAACCATTCAACTTCAGCTTCTTTGGCATTAGTGGTTGGGGTATAGACATGGATTACTGTGATACTGAATGGTTTGCCTTGAAAACGAACAGAGATCATTCTGTCATTTTTGAGATTGCACCCAAGTACTGCATTTTGGAATCTTTTGTTGACTATGAGGGCTACTCTATTTCTTCTAAGGGATTCTTGGCCACAGTAGCAGCTATAATGGTCATCTGAATTAAATTCACCCATTCAGGTCCATTTTAGTTCACTGATTCCTAAAATGTCAGAGTTCACTCCTGCCATCTCTGTTTGACCACTTCCAATTTACCTTGGTTCATGGACCTAACATTCCAGGTTCCTATGCAATATTGTTCTTTAGAACATTGGACTTTACTTCACCACCAGACACATCCACAACTGAGCACTGTTTATGCTTTGGCTCAGCCTCTTCATCTCTTCTGGACCTACTTCTTCACTTTTCTCCTGTAACATACTGAACACCTACTGACCTGAGGAGTTCATCTTTCAGTGTCGTATCTTTTTGCCTTTTCATACTGTTCATGGAGTTCTCAAGTCAAGAATAATGAAGTGGTTTGCCATTCCCTTCTCCAGTGGACCACGTTCTGTCAGAACTCTCTGCCATGACCCATTCATCTTGGGTGACCCTACACAGCATGACTCATGGTTTCAATGAGTTTGACAAGGCTGTAATCCATGTGATGTTTGGTTCGTTTCCTGTAATTGTGGCTTTCATTCTGTTTGCCTCTGAAAGATGAGGATAAGAGGCTTGTGGAAGCTTCCTGGTGGGATGGACTGGCTGCGGGGAAAACTGGGTCTTGCTCTGGTGGGCAGGCCAGGCTCATTAAATCTTTAATTCAATTTTCTGCTGATGGGTGTAGCTGTGTTCCCTCTCTGTAGCTTGGCCTGGGGCCAAACTATGGTAGGGGTCAGTTCAGTCAGTTCAGTTTAGTTACTCAGTCATGTCTGACTTTTTGCGATCCCATGGACTGCAGCACGCCAGGCTTCCCTGTCCTTCACCATCTCTCAGAGGTTACTCAAACTCACGTCCATCGATTCAGTGATGCCATCCAACCATCTCATCCTCTGTCATCCCCTTCTCCTCCCACCTTCAATCTTTCCCAGCATCAGGGTCTTTTCCAATGAGTCAGTTCTTTGCATCAGGTGGCCAAAGTGTTGGAGTTTCAGCTTCAGCATCAGTCCTTCCAATGAATATTCAGCAGAATATTCAAAGAGAGATAAGAAAATCTTCCTCAATGATCAATGAAAGAAATAGAGGAAAACAGTAGAATGGGAAAGACTAGAGATCTCTTCAAGAAAATAAGAGATTCCAAGGGAACATTTCATGCAAAGGTGGACACAATAAAGGACAGAAATGGTATGGACCTAACAGAAGCAGAAGATATTAAGAAGAGGTGGCAAGAACACAAAAGAACTAAAGATCTTCATGACCCACATAACCACAATGGTGTGATCACTCACCTAGAGCCAGACATCCCGGAATGTGAAGTCAAGTGGGCCTTAGGAAGCATGACTACAAACAAAGCTAGTGGAGGTGATGGATTTCCAATTGAGCTATTTCAAATCCTAAAAGATGATGCTGTGAAAGTGCTGCACTCAATATGCCAGCAAATCTGAAAACCTCAGCAGTGGCCACAGGACTGGAAAAGGTCAGTTTTCATTCCAATCCCAAAGAAAGTCCATGCCAAAGATTGCTCAAACTACCACACAATTGCACTCATCTCACACATTAGCAAAGTAATGCTCAAAATTCTCCAAGCCAGGCTTCAACATTATGTGAACTGTGAACTTCCAGATGTTCAAGCTGGATTTAGAAACAGCAGAGGAACCAGAGATCAAATTGCCAACATCCGATGGATCATCGAAAAAGCAAGAGGGTTCCAGAAAAACATCTACTTCTGCTTTATTGACTACGCCAAAGCCTTTGACTGTGTGGATCACAACAAACTATGGAAAATTCTTCAAGAGATGGGAACACCAGATCACCTGACCTGCTCCTGAGAAATCTGTATGTAGGTCAAGAAGTAACAGTTAGACCTGGACGTGAAACACCTGGTTTCAAATCAGGAAAGGAGCATGTCAGGGCTATATACTGTCACCCTGCTTATTTAACTTATATGCAGAGTATATCATGTGAAATGCCAGGCTGGGTAAAGCACAGTTAGAATCAAGATTGCTGGGAGAAATATCAATAACCTCAGATATGCAGATGACAATACCCTTATGGTATGGGTAATGACAGTAATGGTGACCTCCTTCAAAAGGACTTACGCCAGCACACTGTGGCTCCCAGAACTGTTTTAATCAATTAGATCTGATAGACAGAGTGCCTGAAGAACTATGGACAGAGGCTCGTGACATTGTACAGGAGGCGATGATCAAAACCTTTCCCAAGAAAAAGAAATGAAAAAAGACAACACTGGTTGTCTAAAAAGGCCTTACAAATAGCTGAGAAAAGAAGAGAAGAGAAAGGCAAAGAAGAGAAGGAAAGATATACCCATCTGAATGCAGAGTTCCAAAGAATAGCAAGGAGAAATAAGAAAGTCTTCCTAATTGATCAATGCAAAGAAATAGAAGAAAACAATAAAACAGGAAAGATGAGAAATTGCTTCAAGAAAATTAGAGAACCAAGGAAATATTTCATGCAAAATAGGCACAATAAAGGAAAGAAATGATATGGAACTAACAGAAGCAGAAGATATTAAGAAGCAGTAGCAAGAATTCACAGAAGAACTATACAAAAAGGGTCAAGGATGAGATCCTTGGATGGCATCACCAACTCGATGGACATGAGTTTGAGTAAGCTTCTGAGAGATGGTGAAGGACAAAGAAGCCTAGCGTGCTGCAGTCCATCCAGTCGCAGAGTCGGACGTGACTGAGTGACTGAATAACAAATTCTGACTGTGTGAAGCGGTACCTCATTGTAATTTTTATTTGCATTTCTCTTAATTAGCAATACTGAGCATCTTTTCATGTGCTTATTGGTCATCTGTATGTCTTCTCTGGAGAAATGTCTATTTAGGTCTTCTACTGCTTTTCAATTGGGTTGTTTGTTTGTTACTAAGTTGTATGAGTTGTTTGTATATTTTGAAAATTAATCCTTTGTCAGTTGCATCATTTGTGAATATTTTCTCCCAGTCTGGAGGTTATCTTTTCATTCTGTTTATGGTTTCCTTTGCTGTAAAAAGCTTCTAAGTTCGATTATGTCCCATTTGCTTATTTTTGCTTTTATCAATATTTACATTGCCTTGGGAGACTGATCTACGAAAACAATGGTAAAATTTGTCTGAGAATACCTGGCCTATGTTCTGTTCTAGGAGTTTTATCATGTTGTATATTACATTTAAGCCTTTTAAGCCATTTTGTGTTTATTTTTGTGTATTTTTGTGTGAAGATATATTCTATTAATCTTTATTGATTTACTGCATATAAACTAACTGGTTCTTGCACCAAGTTGTTGATCAGTCGCTAAGTCATGTCTGACTCTTTGTGAGCCCATGAACTGCAGCACGCCAGGCTGAGATGTCCTTCACTATCTCCCTGAGTTAGTTCAGATTCCACTGAGTCAGTGATGCCATCCAACCATCTCATCCTCTGTCGTTCTCTTCTCCCCTCACCCTCAATCTTTCCCAGCATCAGGGTTTTTTTCAATAAGTTCTACAAATCCTCATTCAATCTGTTTCCTTGCTACCTCTGACTTGTCTTTATTAGTATGTCCCTGTGCTCTCTGATCTAGCTACACTGCCCTCCTCAAGGGCTTCCCAGTTGGTGCTAGTGGTAAAGAATCTGCCTTCCAGTGGTGCAGGAGACACAGGAGACACGGATTCAATCTCTGAATTGGGAAGATCCCCTGGCGGAGGAAATGGAAACCCAGTCCAGTATTCTTGCCTAGAGAATCCCACGGAAAGAGGAGTCTGGCAGGCTACAGTCCATGGGGTTGCAAAGAGTTGGACACGACTGAGTGTCTGAGCACACACCCCCCTCAAACATTCCAGGCACCCATTTTCCTCAAAGCCTTCACATTTTCTGTTCCTACTCCTCGACATTACTCCTACAGACATCCGCTGGCTATTTGCCACACCTCCTTCAGATGTTTCTTAATTTCTTTAATTGTCATTTTAGCAAAATCCCTCCTAACACTCTTACTAAAACTGTAGTGCCATCCTTGCTAACCTGCTTCCCTTTCAGCTATCCTCTCTGTCCACACCAAACATACTGCACATTTTATTTATTTTTTCTGCTTTTTAGTCTCTTCCTGCCTAGAATCTAAACTCTATAAGGAGAAGTTTAGCTTTGTTTCCTTTTGCTGTTTTGTTTACTGCTGTCACCTCATTCCCCAGAATGATAACTAGCAACTATTAGGAACTTATTAAATATTCACGGAATGAATGACGCTTCATCTAAACCAAGGACTGAAAGATTAACTACACTAACTTGAAAGATTAACAGAAATTAGCAAAAGGCAGAAGTGGTAGAAGATAGGAAATAAGTGAGCTGTAGGAAATGGCAACCCACTCCAGTATTCTTGCCGGGAGAATCCCAGGGATGGAGGAGCCTGGTGGGCTGCCATCTATGGGGTCTCACAGAGTCGGACAGGACTGAAGTGACTTAGCAGCAGCAGCAAGAATAGAAAATGGCTTCCCTTGTAGCTCAGCTGGTAAAGAATCTGCCTGCAGTGCAGAAGACCCAGGTTCAATTCCCAGGTCAGGAAGATCCCCTGGAGAAGGAAATGGCAACCCACTCCAGTATTCTTGCCTGGAGAACCCCATGGACAGAGGAGCCTGACAGGTACAGTCCATGGGGTTGCAAGAGTCAGACATGACTTAGAGACTAAACCACCACCACCAGGCATAGAAAAACACAAGGAAATGGAAAGAAGCCTTAAACTTATCCCAAGCCTTCTATTTATACTACCCATTCTCATTCTTTTCTCTTCAATGTGTTGAATTTAAAGTCACATTTCTTACTTTCCCCCCAAATCTTTCCCAGTTTTTAAAATCTATTTAAATTATAATGATACAGTTGTATATAACTAGGGCAAATTGTGCCTGAAAACAGTGGACATCGGATTCTTGTTTATAAGTCCAGGGAGTAAGAAAAGATGTGAAATTACTCCTAACCCAAAGGCAGAGGGTCATCATTCAATCCTCAACATCTAGACAGATATGTAGGAAGTCATTTCTGTACACAATCCAAAAACTCAACTCTGTGCCAGTATTCAGGTAATATCTCAAAGATCCTGAGCAGTAATTTGTAAGTTGAAATGGAGTCCTGCTCTATAAACAAAACAGGTAAAATACCTCCTTCTGCTATGCAGGAGTTATTCCTACTAAAACCTTCAACACAGGCAAAAAATCCCATTAATTAATTAATGGATTATTAAATTTACATTCTTGAAAGAAACACATGCTTTTCTACAAGTACCTATCTTCCAGCCATTCTGTGTCCTTAGCTTTTATTTTTTTTGTTTTTTTTCCCCTAGCTCCAGGAGTACTGAGCAAAATTTATTGAAAATGTGTCTCATAAACTAAATGAAGAAGAACCATTTTAGGCCAAAGGAAAAATGTGGACCTCTTTAACCTCCTTTAGAGAATTGTATCATGAAATCTGATATGAATTGCTTTATCTTTAAAGACACTCAGAACAGAGAATAAAGTCTTCATGGTGATCCTTGTTTAAAGGTGGTGCTCTTTGCCCTAAAGCTGGTGAGATAGTAATTGTCTAAGCAGTTTTTTCTTCAATCAGTAATGGAGAAGC
Source organism: Dama dama (assembly GCF_033118175.1). Taxonomy (NCBI): domain Eukaryota; kingdom Metazoa; phylum Chordata; class Mammalia; order Artiodactyla; family Cervidae; genus Dama; species Dama dama. The sequence continues at coordinate 17,851,757 of NC_083694.1, forward strand.
ACACACATTTAATTTGGTTTTGACAGGAAAAATGACAGCAGCAAATAGGTTTTTTTTTTTTTTAAGGTAAGGATTATATCAGCCCTAAAACCAAAAGTAGCTATTTGTGGGTCAAATGTAGAACATTCAGCAAAGTTGCCTTTCTTTCACCCCTTTGAAAAACAACAAAGAAAAAACCTAAGATTGTGTCATCAGTTAGAGCAAAATAAACGAATGCTTTCATTATTCTCTGAAGAAATTTATACTAGCAATTGGATAACCAGATTCAAGTGGTGCTCTTGAAAATAAAATTCATTTTGTCTTTTTACAATTCACATTTATACAGTCCAATTCTTACATATTTCTTCCCAAACTATTTTTCCCAACGTAAGCAGAAGCTGTCAAAAAAAAAAAAAAACTCTACATTTGGTGGTGTATTTGGAATCTCTTTTTGCAAAGAGATTAAACTTCTCTAAAGGCTGACAGGCTCCAGAAACGTGAGACCCAGAATAAAAATAATGGGTGGGAGAAATAGTCACGTGTTTACTTGCCAAAAACAGTGATTTTATAACTGCTATAATAACTAACTTCAGTATATTTTTAGAAAGAGAAAATCAAGAGTGAAGGTGGCTATTAAAGGGTAAAACAAAAGGGAAGGGAGAGAACTGCTATGGTTATAATGGCTAATATAAAAATCAGCTTATCTATATCTCCCACGTAATACTGTTTCAGATAGAATTTTTCTGTTTCACTAGAGCTTTTTTATCTCCTGATATATGTAACAATGGACGTTGTTAAGTTAGTGTACCTTCCCATTCACTTAAGTATAACTAGGTAGTAGTTTATTTTTACCTTCTACAAATTCACCTTTGAATTATAATGTTTAAATACTCGGTTGAGCTTTTAGGACTTAATGAGACTATTTTGTAGAAAAAAAAGTGATGGGTATGAAGGGATGCAAGGTTTATTGTCACTCAGACCTCACTTGTCTATCAGCACCTCAGAGAGCCCTTTAATGTCTGAGCTGGCCTAATTACTCAATAACTTTCTACCATGTTGTCATTTTAATTCTGTGGGTATAAATTTTCTCTCAAAATATTTCTGATTTACTTCACTTGTCCTCCTTTCCCCAGCCATACCTCATCATGCACATACATGTGCATGCACGTGTGCATACGTGCACACACACACACAATAACATCAACTCCAGTCAGTCACTGCATTAGTCCCAGCACCAGCACAAAATCCCTCTAATATATTTCTTTCTACAACTTTAACATAACTGTTTCTACTATCTGTGATTTTTTTGGCATCAATTCTTTCTGTTTCCATCTCTGAAATTCCTCTTAGAAGCACGCTGGGTCTGCCTGTGGACACATCTCTATTTGCTCTAGATCAGATCTGCTAACTGCAGGGCAACGGCGGGTAAGCAGGACAACTCCTTTTCTCAGGCTATGGATCCCCTTTCTGCTGGGTTTCATCAGCCTGCCTTCTTCTGGCCTAGAGTCCACTCCGTATGCTCCAAATTGAGGTCAGCCGTCACCACTGCCTGACACCTCTTGATGGGGAAGAGTGGGAGAATCTGACCCAGACTGTCACTCCAAGTGCTGCTTGCCAATTCCTGTCCCCGGCAGTCACGGAGTGTGCCTCCTCCCACGGAGTCCTCCTGCCCCCGGAGTCTGTCGGCTCTAGGCTTATGACACCCATGACTCAGTTCTCTCCTCCACCACCACTTCTCTCTCCTGTGTGTATTTTGGACTGTGGTTTCCTCTGCCAACCTGATCTCATCTGCCTTCTACTTTCCCAGATTCCTACGACACATGTTCTAATCATCGTGTTCTTTTCTATACCTCCCAATAGTAGCATTTGTGATCAGCTGCTGCTGTGTCTGAGCAGGTTAAAATGGTAAATTCCTTTCCCTAGCCAAAAAAAAGAAAAATCAGTGAAGACCTGAAACACTTACTATGAGAAATAAATGTGGGGGGAAAAAAAGAAAAGAAAAAAAATAAATGTGGGGACTGCCTAAGTAACTTACCCGAAATGCACTTGAGAGCTTCTCAAAATTTCACTTTACCATTAGGCTTTCACACTACTCGGAATCAGTGTCTAAGTCATTTATACCATTAGACCAGCTAGATGACAGCAAGTTGTCAACAGATTTCTCAAGGATTTCTCTAAGGAACTAGAGACTTACAAGTGGGAGAAAGTGTCACTCCATCTGAATCCAACCATTACACCAATTGACCTGAAAGCTAGAAAGGTTCTGTTTCTCTAAGGAAAATAAAACAATTGAAAAGCTTGAGTATCCAATCAAACAAATTACATTTAACCCCCCAGGGGGCTACACCACTTGTGCTCAAACCAGAGTTTCGAAGGAATATCTGTTCTAAAGGATGGGCTTAGCACAGACTGCTGAAAAGGAGCAAAAAATAAAATGAATAAAACTCAAATATAATGGAACTGAGGAACTACATAGGCATAAAAGTACAATATTATTTTAAAATAATGTTACTATTAAATAACATTTTATATGAACTTGAATTCAAGCCCTGTCACTTAAAATTACATATTTATGGACTAAGAGGGGAATTGATAAAGAATTCCAGTTTTCAGGCTGTCATTAGTGATCGGCAAGAATAATTACTCTATTAATGAAATCTGCAGACAACACCCAATTGATAGGTACTGTGAAAGTCATTAAGAGACCAACCTAGAAGAAAATGCAAGAGGTTAGATTATCGGGCAGGAATGGGGTGGGAAATTTACTCTATTTAAAGGGAAGGTCAGTCAGAACACACACTTTAAATAACTTCTTTTTCCAAGTAGCTGAAAATGTTTGAGTACTACTCACTACCTCATATTTACTAGGCAGCAACATAGCTTCAGACAACAGACAGGATATAGAGCCAGAATCGTGAAAAATCAAAAAGTTCAAAAATATCAAATGCAAAAGAAAGAAGTCCCAAGAAATGCGAGAGAAAGACACTCTTTATGTATTTTTTCCTTGACATGAAATGTGAAGAAAATGTATATAATTTTTGAAGAAACTCTAGCTATCTTCTGGGCTATAACAGAACTCAAAAGGCTGAGTGTGAATACATCTGTGAAGAACAAAGGATACCGTAGAATTCAGCGTGAGATGAATTGTGAGGGACAAAAAAGAGAACCACTAGTTTAAGTCAATCTGTGTGTTGTTTTTTTGTTGTTGTTTTGACTAATTAGAGAAAGGACAGCAGTGAGCGATACAATCACCATCATTGGAAAAGACTACAAAGTGATCAACAATCATCTGAAAAAGAATTCTGTTAAAGATAAAGAGGAGATTTATGTAGAATTTAGCAAAGTTGTGTTCATTCATCATTTAAAAAATATATTGAGGTTTTCAGTCTATCACATATGTTTTTCTCAATACCATCATTCTTTACTAAACTCACTCAATTCCATTTGTTTACATAGTTTCTTATATTAAACATCCACTATGCAGATATTTTGCTATGTTCTTGACACACATAAGTGAAGAAAGTATTTGCCTTCACCAAATTCAAAATCTACTTAATATAAAAATCTACCTATAAATGTCTAATAAAATCTACCTGTATAAAAAATATTGTACAGCAAATAGGAAAAAATGCCATAGGAGCACAGGGGAGAAAAGGGAAAACAGATTTAGCATGCTTTTTACAAAGGAATTTGCATTTGTGCTGGTCCCTAAAATATGCGTACAAAGGAACTAGAGGTTAGTTCTAGAGGAAGAAAGGTGCAGGGCAGAAGCAACTATGAGTGAAGGCAAGCAGGAAGAACATGGATGAAAAGACAGTTTTCAGAGACTCGGGAAACACTGCAATTAAAGGTCCAGATACTTAGAAGGACAATAAAGCTACAGAACCACAATCTAAAACACTGTTAAAGGGTCTTGACAGAGTTGCTAAAAGAAGAACTTGTGGAGCATAGAGTTTCTTTAGACGTGCAAAAAGAAAACAGTTTTCACTATGGAGGTTGTTTTGAAGACAGAGCAACTGAAAACACTAGGGGTAGGGGTGGGAAGTAGGACAGTGGGAGTAGAAGATAATTGTAATACACAACCCAAGCATTTAGGAAGGCTCCTCTTTGTAACTCCTACTTGCAAAGCAAGTTGTGAAGAACTTTGTTCAAAACTTTAAGGTCATCTTTAGTGCTCTTCCAAACTTCCCAATTATTAATGAAATCTTTCCAGTTTTCTCTTATTTGCCTCAAAAACCTGTTTTTGCCCTTTGTTTTTTTCCTGCTACATATTCAGTAATCCATCAATACCTCTCATCTATATCTTCATCAGTTCAGTTCAGTCACTCAGCCGTGTCCGACTCTTTATGACCCCACGGATTGCCACACGCCAGGCTTCCCTGTCCATCACCAACTCCCGGAATTTACTCAAACTCATGTCCATTGAGTCGGTGATGCCACCCAACCATCTCATCCTCTGTTGTCCCCTTCTCTTTTCCCAGCATCTGGGTCTTTTCCAATGAGTCCGTCTTTGCATCAGGTGGCCAAAGTTTTAGAGTTTCAGCTTCAGCATCAGTCGTTCCAACGAATATTCAGGACTGATTTTCTTTAGGATGGACTGGTTGGATCTCCTCGCAGTCCAAGGGACTCTCAAGAGTCTTCTCCAACACCACAGTTCAAAAGCATCAATTCTTCAGTGCTCGGCTTTCCTTATAGGCCAAGTCTCACATCCATACATGACTACTGGAAAAACCAAAGCTTTGATCAGACAGACTTTTGCTGGCGAAGTAATGTCTCTCCTTTTTAATATGCTGACTAGGTTGGTCATAGCTTTTCTTCCAAAGAGCAAGTGTCTTGGTTTAATTTCATGGCTGCATTCATCATCTGCAGTGATTTCGGAGCCCAAGAAAATAAAGTCTGTCATTGTCTCCAGTTTCCCCATCTATTTGCCATGAAATGATGGGACAAGGTGCCATGATCTTTATTTTTTTTGAATGTTGAGTTCTAAGCCAGCTTTTTCACTCTCCTCTAGCTTCCAAACTGATTGTCCTGTTTTCCAAATCTCTTCACTCCAACACTGGATTATGTCATCATTCATTCACTCACTCCATTCATTTACTCATAAAATATTTGCGGACTGGCCACATTCAGACATGATGCCAAGCCCTGAAGGAAGTATCAGTAAATATGGTACAATCTTTGATGTAAAGTTTCCTGGTCTAGTTGGGAACACAAATGCAAAGCATTAACTTAATTGTGAGGATTTCACAGAAGTACTAACCATATCTCATTCAGGGTTTGAGGTAAGAAAAGATTTCGAAAAGAATCTGAAACCACCTGAGTTAAAGGAGAAGTAGGATTAATCTGAATAAACAGTAGTGGTAGAGACAGAGTAAAAGGGACAAAGTACATAATTAAATAGTTAATCCCACTAGGGGATTTTAAGTAAAGAAAAAAGTATGGAAGACCCCTGTAAGTTAATGATTACTTAAGAAAGCAGATTTGCTTAACCACAAAACCAAGCAGGCTTGCTTAGCAAAAAACCATGTAACAGAATCATGAGACATGCCCCAAAACAATAAAATAATGGTGGCATGACACCCACATCCTACCCAGGAACTCAGTAAGTTAATGACCCCTAAGACATGCTCTCTGCACACTTAAAAAACAATAATTTTGGAAAGGTGACATTTCAAAGAGAAAGACCCTCATTATGTTGAGACCTGAAATAATTTTTTCATAGCACCAAGACAGTTCTCTCTTGATCATGGAGGGACAAGAAAATTTCCCCACCTGACATGGAGGAAATGACTACTGACTCCAGTATTCTTACCTGGGAAATCCCATGGACAGAGGAGCCTGACAGGCCAGTCCATGGGTTGCAAAGGAGTCAGACACAAATTAGCAACTAAACAACAACAATCATGAGTATAGAACTAGTTCCAGAGTTAGTCCTGGTTGTGAATAAGGTCTCCCAGTGGGTGTGTGTGAGATGAAAAATGAATACAGTTAAGCAAGTAGCCATGGAAATACAAAATAAAGAGACTGTGTGGAAGAAGAGCTCTTGAAAAAGAGGCTTGAGGTGACCAGAATATACTGACATCCTCTTATTTGGGCTTTGCTGATAGCTCAGTTGGTACAGAATGAGCCTGCAATGCAGGAGACCCCGGTTCAATTCCTGGCTTGGGAAGATCCGCTGGAGAAGGGATAGGCTACCCACTCCAGTATTTTCGGGCTTTCCTTGTGGCTCAGCTGCAGAATCCACCTGCAATTTGGGAGACCTGGGTTCCATCTCTGGGTTGGGAAGATCCCCTGGAGGAGGGGAAGGCTACCCATCCTCTTATTTTACTTGTCTACTGCTTGTTTAACTTATATGCAGAGTACACCATGAGAAATGCTGGACTGCATGAAGCACAAGCTGTAATCAAGATTTCTGGGAGAAATATTAATAACTTCAGATACACAGATGACACCACCCTTATGGCAGAAAGTGAAGAACTGAAGAGCCTCTTGATGAAATTGAGAGAGGAGAGTGAAAAAGTTGGCTTAAAACTCAACATTCAGAAAACTAAGATCATGGCATCTGGTCCCATCACTTCATGGCAAATGAATGGGGGAAACAATGGAAACAGTGACAGACTTTATATTCTTGGGCTCCAAAATCATTGCAGCTGGTAACTGCAGCCATGAAATTAAAAGATGCTTGCTCCTTGGAAGAAAAGCTATGACCAACCTAGACAGCACATTAAAAGGCAGAGACATTACTTGCAAACAAAGGTCCATCTAGTCAATGCTATGTTTTTTCCAGTGGTCCTGTATGGATGTGAGACTTGGACCATAAAGAAAGCTGAGTGCCAAAGAATTGTTGCTTTTGAACTGTGGTGTTGGAGAAGACTCTTGAGAGTCCCTTGGACTGCAAGGAGTTTCAACCAGTCCATCCTAAAGAAAATCAGTCCACAATATTCATTGGAAGGACATGCTGAAGCTGAAGCTCCAATACTTTGGCCACCCGATGCGAAGAACTGACTCATTGGAAAAGACCCTGATGCTGGGAAAGATTGAAGGCAGGAGAAGAAGGGGACAACAGAGGATGAGATGGTTGGATGGCATCACCAATTCAATGGACATGAGTTTGAGTAAACTCCAGGAGTTGGTGATAGACAGGGAGGCCTGGCATGCTGCAGTCCATGGGGTCACAAAAGAGTCAGACACAACTGAACAACCCAACTGAACTGATTTTACTTGTATATAAAAGAAAGTAATATTATACTATGGAAGCCTGAAAAAACAAATGAGATATAAAGCCAAAGACATATAAGAGACTAGCATTTAGTGACTATAAAGATGTTCTGAACATTCAGATAAAAGAAGTTTACTTTTCAGAAAAATAAAGATTAATTAATACCATGGTACATGTTTTTTGAACAGGAACTTTAAAGAATGAAACCTGTAAGTATTCCCACCCCAAACACACAGGACACAGTGAAAAATAATTCTCAAACTTTTCTCAGATTTTCCTTCAGAAACATGATGCAGTATATCAAAGGCTCAGAAATGAAAGAATATGAAAAGAAGCTCATTCTCACCCAAGTCATTGTTCATGAATACAGGCCTTGGATATGCCCAACTCTACAAGGATTCTGAAGGCACAACACCAGCCATGTGCTCTTTTGGAAAACAAATACTCTCACCAAAGAGAAAGCTCAATTCAAATGAAGAAATTAGGTAAATTACAAAAGGATGTTCAATGAGTATTGAATCCATTTAAACCTATTACTTTTAAATAATAGCTATTAAATGTTAGAATAATCCTTGAAATAAAAGTAACATCATCTAATTTTAATGATTTTGCTATAATTTATTGGGATAAGAATCTTTATTCTAAGAAAAATTAGACTGTGGCAAGAGGGAAAAAAAGGAGTTGTGGAAGCAGAGGTATGATTACTCTCTTACTTTCCTATGGGAATTGATGGTTTGATGCCTGAAATTCATGACTTGAGAAATATAGCCTTAAATTATTTTTACACATGGATTTTTAAAATAATCACTAGCATAAACAAAATTAGATTTAATTGCTTCCAAATTACTATAGTTGTAGTATTAGTCACTCAGTCGTGTCCAACTCTTTGTGACCTCATGGACTATAGTCCACTAGGCTCCTCTGTCCATGGGATTTCCCAGGCAAGAATACTGGAGTGGGTTGCCAGTTCCTTCTCCAGGGAATCTTTCCAACCTGAGGATCAAACCCAGGTCTCTCACATTGCAGGCAGATTCTTTACCATCTGAACCAAACAATTACTAATACATTAAGATTTCTTAGTAGTCAATAAAAGAGCAAACGCCTTAATTTAAAAAAAAAAAAGCAAGAAAGCAATGTACAGGTATTACTCAGAAAAAAAAAAAAAAAAAAAAACATGTGGTTGATCAATAAGTAGCCATTGCACAGAAAGTGAGACATGTACAAGTTAGGGTAAGAAATGCAAAATGGAACAAGAATGCACTAATCTTGTTTTGCCCATCAGATTGGGGAAAATGAAATAAGTAATTCCCTGTATTGACAAGAATTTAAAGGACAGGCACTCTGATTCACTTTTGGTAGGAGTCTGCATTAGTCAAACATTTTCTGAAGGCAATTTGTCAATATGTGTCAAAAATAAAATTATGTACACCCTTTGAGTCAAAAACTGCACCTCTGTAATTGACCCTAAGGTTGCACTGAGAAACCACTTCCAGCTGGAAATCATTTAATCAGTCTACACACCTGTTTTTCTTCGGCATTACCCATCAGTCTATACACAGGCAGTAACAAGGCAGTCTGATGAATAATTGAAGAATAGGGTATCTGGAGGCAAGAGAAGGAAAAGGGGACATGAAAAAAAAAAAAAGAAATGGCTAAGAAACTAGTGAAATCATGTTCTTTGTGGCCTAGGCTAGAAGTAGAGGAAGTGAATCCAGAAGAGACTTGATAGACTCAGACAAAAACAAGGGTCCAGAGGCTTAACTTAGGTTTGTAGTTAAAAGTTATCCTTCAGGATAGATAGGACATCAGAGAGAGGGCTGTTAGTGTGATTGAGTGAGTGGGGGTGGTAAAGAGGAGAGGAAGTGAGGTTACATGATCACTGAGCAAACGATGATGCTGATGTTGAGAAACCCTAACACTTAGGGGTGATATTTTATTGTGTTGATAGGGGGGTTGTCCCAGATTCCAGCTGTGCAAAAAAATGAGGGAAAAAATGAGGCAGGTATTGAAGAAAGTTATGTGCTTAGTTAACATGAACTTAAAAGTACTGTTTCTTACCAATGTGAGATTAAGAAAATATAATGCCAATCTTATACATACATACATATATATGTGTATATATATATATCTTTATGTATATATATATATCTTTATACCTGCCCCAGCACTGAGATGGATGAAAAGCAGGTGAATGAGCACCCTCCCCTTGAAAGGCACAAGAGAGGGGTCCTCCAGGGAGGGAATTAGTGTTCATAAGGACAGGATTTTGAGGAGCTGTTGATAAGAGGCTGAAAGTGTAGATAATGTAGCTTGGTTACAAGCTACTGTAAAATGAAAATGTCGCCTAAATGTTGAAGATGAAAATAAAGAAAGGAAGGGCAGAGAAATAATGGCATGAGAACATGGGAGAAGACACATAATTGATGTGCATGAGTAATAACAAAAGACGACTGGCCTCTTAAACCCTGTGGACTTAACTACTCCACATTCTGCTGGAATTCTGGGGTGAAGGCGACTCTGTGCTGGCAGGTTGGGGAAGGGAGAGAGTGAGAGATTGAAATTAGAAAATATAGGCTATTATATATAGAATGTATAAACAACAAGGTCCTACTGTATAGCACAGAGATCTATATTCAACATCCCATGATAAACCATAATGGAAAGAATATTTTAAAAGAATGTGTGTATATATATATATACACACACACATATATATGTAAAACCGAATCAATTTACTTTGCTGTACAGAAGTTAACACATCACTGTAAATCAACTATATTTCAATATATAAAATAAAAGGCTGTTTTAAACCAATCCCTTTGTTCAAAATTGCCTTTTGTTTCCACTTCACTATTAAATGGTTTTCCCAACTTCTTTGAAGTTCCCATCGTCTGACACTCAACATCCTTCAGGATTTCATCTTATTGTGTCTTACACAAAACCTACTCAAGACAAACTTGACCAGTCACTCTAAATGTTACATGGATACACTGAACTCAGTGCTTTTCCATGTCCCTGTCCAAAATTCAGAATTCTCTTCCCATTTCTACCTCTTGAAAACTTTTCAATCCTCAAGGTCCAGGTTAAATTCATTATGATCTATGAAACTTCAGGAGAAAACACAACTCCAACAACTATAACCACTTGTATTTATTACTCTGTCAGTGTTACAGTCACCAGAGTTTACATTTTACCTCTTCTACTAAGTTCCTGTTGCTGTTCAGCACTCAGTCGTGTCTGGCTCTCTGCGACCCCGTGGACTGCAGCACGCCAGGCTTCCCTGTCCTTCACCATCTCTCAGAGCATGCTCAAACTCATGTCCATTGAGTCGGCGATGCCCTCCAACCATCTCATCCTCTGTCGTCCCCTTCTCCTCCTGCCTTCAATCTTTCCCAGCATCAGGGTCTTTTCCAGTGAGTCAGCTCTTCTCATCAGGTGGCCAAAGTGTTGGAGTTTCAGCTTCAGCATCAGTCCTTCCAATGAATATTCAGGGTTGGTCTCCTTTAGGATGGACTGGTTGGATCTCCTTGTGTACAAGGGACTCTCAAGAGTCTTCCTCAACACCACAGTTTGAAAGCATCAATTCTTTGGTGCTCAGCCTTCTTTATGGTTCAAGTCTCACATCCGTACATGATTACTGGAAAAACCATAGCTTTGACTATATGGAACTTTGCTGGCAAAGTAATGTCTCTGCTTTTTCATATGCTGTCTAGGACTGTCATAACTTTTCTTACAAGGAGGAAGCATCTTTTAAATTCATGGCTGCAGTTACCAGCTGCAATGATTTTGGAGCCCAAGAAAATAAAGTCTATCACTGTTTCCATTGATTCCCCATCCATTTGCCATGAAGTGATGGGACCAGATGCCACGATCTTAGGTTTTTGAATGTTGAGTTTTAAGCCAGCTTTTTCATTCTCCTTTTTCACCTTCATCAAGAGGCTCTTTAGTTCCTTTTACCAAGATTCTATTTAGTTGATTTCTGTCACTTCCAAAACCTCTATACAGTGTCTTTTGTGCATGTGTGCTAAGTCGCTTCAGTCATCTCCAACTCTTTCCAACCTAGTGGACCATTGCCTGCCAGGCTCCTCTGTGCATGGGATTCTCCAGGCAAGAATACTAGAGTGGGTTGCCATTTCCTTCTACAGAGGATCTTTCCAGCCTAGGGAACGAATCTGTGTCTCATGTTTACTGTGTTGGGAGGTGGGTTCTTTACCACTAGCACCACCTGGGAAGCCCACGGTGTCTCTTACACAGTATTTAATTTGAAAAATAAAGTAAAGTGAACAGCAATCACAACAGAATAGGAGTCATCAAAAAGAATAAAAACTCCTGACTTTGTTCACGCTTTAGCTTTGTGGGCAGAGCTTAAATACCAACTCCACCCACCATTTAGTCTCTCAGACATTGAGAATTTTGACATAGAACAGCTTGAAAATCCTCAAGGGTTGTAAAGGGGTTTCGAAGTACGGCAGGAGGAATTACTTAAAAAAATAATAATAATAATTTAATTACATTGTAAAAAGGAGAAAATCCAGGGTATGAAGGACCCAGACTTTGTACTTCTATAAATATAAGATGTAATTTGGAAAAGACAAAAATAATCTGAATATGAGAAATACTTATAAAACGAGTATCAATTGGATAAAGAAAATGGTTACAAGGAAAATGGTTGAAGACATCACTTAGAATACCCAAACCTGGTTTTCCTAAGCCACAGAGTAGTAAACTTCAATGATAATAACACTCTGGCAGTCAAACTAAGGAATCCATTGTTAACAATTTAGTTTCCATTTTCACATTTGAGTCTGGTGTAGCTGACCCGACCAAAAAAAGTCTTCAATAGAGATCAAATTTTTCTGTGTGGGTTATTCCATACAAGTTACTTTACTATCCAAGATTAATATTCTGGCATTTGGACAATCTTCTTCAGATGCTGAGCATTTTATATTATTAGACAGGAAGAATCTGAGTACAAAAATGGTTTTAATACATTGCATACTCCCCAGGTGGGCCAAAGTGCTTTACAAATTAATGAGGTAGCTACTGGCTATGTGGTAACTTCAGTAGACAAACACAGAATCTATTAAGAACTCAATAATACCCTTTACAGATCCTCAAATGTAAAAATCTATCTTAAAGCAACACTTCCAAAGTGTCACTGGGCCTTTAATGCTCTGTGCCACCAAAGATAGAAATAAAGGACCTTATTTTAACATTTAACCTGCAAGGACATCTTTACCTGCCCTCCCTCCTCCCCCCACTGTGACGCCGTCTGAATTCAGTATGAGGCAAAATTCTGGTGTGGGAATTCAACTCAGATATCTCGTTGAAGAGCATCACGCTCTCCTGACCTCCCAACCTTCCCTTTGTCTGAACCTCCTGAGAATCAGGTAGATGTCAAAATGTAACAAGTTTCCCCTGGAAAAGTGTTATTGGAAGGGGGAATATTCCTTGCTGGGGACTGACTACATTCTGCCAAGATCCAGTGACATAGCTGTTTAAAGTAAAAAATCAACAAATTCCTATAAATTTAATTTAGTGAGTTTAAATATAACCATTATTTTCTCATAAAAGAAAAATCTAGCTTTCAAGGCAAAGGTGACTTCAATTTGGGAAGTCAGTGAAAACAAGTGTCTGGTGAGAAATGATGCTTTTTCCATAAAGGAGATGGTTTCAACATTCTTTCTTCAGAGATCATTTTAAAGGGAACCTTTAAGGATCTCCTCAAGGATTTTATCTTTGTCTGGAAATCCACTAACCTTCTGTGTTTGGCTAACCTTATGCTGTCTTTTGGCTATTGCTGCCAATAATCAACTTTATTGTTTTGTAGTTTTAGGGGGAGAAAAGTATTTTCCATTCTTTGTATTTTGATATTTTGACTTAAAATGGAAACTGCAAATGCAAAAGTAAGCCAGGTGATTTAAGATTCAGAAGATGAGTGTTTTTGTTGGGCACAGTGAACAGAAAAACAGCTCACTTTGTACATAAAAGCAGTTTTTTTACACATGTCATGAGGCATTTGCACAGGGTCTTGTTCTCAGTCAGACCAAAATGCAAATGTCATGTTAACAGAGGGAGGAATCAAAGAATGACGCTGGAGGACAAGACAGAATCACAATTTATCTGCATAACACTCTGCAGTCCGATGGCAACTCCTAAGCTGCTGACACCCCTGGCTGAGGTTCCTGCCAAGGAAACTCCTGCTGCTCTTCTGTGAGGAAATTCCCGCCTTTCTCCTTTCCTAACTTATTATGCAGGTCTTTCCTTGCCTCCCCCTAGGTATTCTTCAAACAATCAAAGAGGTATTGGAACTCCTTTATTTAAAGGCAAATCAGTTTTAATTTTATATGACAAATTTTCACAAAGCTATTTATAATTGCAGGGAAAAGGTAAAGATATAAAAAGCAGTGATGGAGCAGAATAAAATGATTAAAATGAGCTAAGGGTTCATTTCTTGAGTGTCCAGTGTAGATGAAAAAAAGGAAAAGGTTTTTGGATGAAACTAACCAATTTAATTGTAAGCTTTAATTTGAAAACTTCTAAATCCCAAGTCTTCCTACTCTACCAATTCTCACAGACATACTGCTACTGCTGCTAAGTCACTTCAGTCGTGTCCGACTCTGTGCGACCCCATCCCTGGGATTCTCCAGACAAGAACACTGGAGTGGGCTGCCATTTCCTTCTCCAACGCATAAAAGTGAAAAGTGAAAGTGAAGTCGCTCAGTCATGTCTGACTCTTCGCGACCCCATGGACTGCAGCCTACCAGGCTCCTCCGTCCATGGGATTTTCCAGGCAAGAGTACGGGAGTGGGGTGCCATTGCCTTCTCCGTCACAGACATAAGGGACCCAAAAAAAAGATAAGCATCATCTAAATTATAAATAAATGAACACTACTATTTATCTCCCTGTATTTGGAAACTCAGCTGTTACTTACAATGTAGAGAAATGACAATGTGCGTGCATGCTCAGTCTTGTCTAACTCTCTTGCTACCCCACGGACTGCAGCCTGTTGATCTCCTCTGTCCATGGACTCTCCCAAGCAAGAACACTAGAGTGGGTTACCATTTCCTCCTCAAGGGGATCATCCTGACCCAGGGACTGAACCCAAGTCTCCTGTGTATCCTGCACTGGCAAGCAGATTGTTTACCACTGAATCACCTGGAAAGCCCAGAGAAATGACAGCTTGCTTATGAAAGGATGTAAGGAATCATTCCTTCTATTATGAAAGTGTTGGTCAAGGCTGGCTCAACATACTTCTATCAATTCACTTACATAGCATTTCTTCCAGGGATATATTTACTAAGTAGGATTTTTCTAATTATAAAAGAATAATTTGAAGTATTAACTCATATTTAAACAGGGGAAAATTCTGAATCCGACATTAACTTCTTAACCTTTCTTTTCTCCATTTATATGCTCCCCAATCATTTCTAAAAAGAGATTTACATGCTGAAAGATTTATACCTAATGGAACAGAAAGTAAATACACACCTTAAATAATTGGCCTATTTTCTTCAATACAAATACTCATCACATCCCTAATGAGGAAAGTATAGTATTTCTAAATACATTCAAATCTTGCCTCAAACACATTTTTATTTAAAGAGAACAGTTTTTCTATATATTTTCCCTTTAGAACCACTGGAAATAATTTAGTTTTTATTTTAAAATATAGCCAAACATTTCCCCTAACACTCAGGTATCAGGTGGACAAAATAATAGTGACTTACATTTACATCTTGCTTCTCAACTGTCAGTACATTTACTGGCTGTCAGTAAAAGAGAAAAATTTAAAAATTGACTGTCAGTTTTAAAAAAGGGTAAGAAAGAGAAAATATACCAGCAAATGTGGAGAAAATAATCTTGAAAAATATTTTACCCATTTCAGGTGTCTTTCACCAATGTGAAATGTAAAACTATGCAATTTGAATTGTTTGATGTCTTAAAATCGTAGATTCTAGGGAAGATGGAAATGCATGGGTAAAACATGTTTACTTTGAAATCACTATTTCCAAACTAGGTTGAGGCAGACGTAAACAAGACTGCCATTCACCTAGTCAAATAAAGGAATTCTGGAGCTTTGCAGCGTTATTTATATAACAGGAGACTTAGGCTCAGATTATTAGATCTATGCATCCCTTAAATTTTCCAATCAAATTATTAATGAATTTACCATAACTAAAAAGTTGAGCATATAATACCATAATGAAGAAAGAATTCACACCATAACTGCACCTCTTCCAGAACATAAAGCCCCAAGTCTTAATTATTTCTCAATCTAAACATTCAGAAATTGCAGCAGAGTTTGTTCTCTTATAATGTATTGGGTTATATGTATTTTTTTTAATTCAATGAAAATATTTTAGAACATGTAATCTAAATTATATTCATTTTCAAAGGCTAAATATTCTTGAAATGGAGAATTCTATACCTAAGCTTTTAAGAGAACTCATGGACCTAAATAAATAACAGAAGATAAATAAATAATGATATGGCAAATAAATGTGTACCTATTTTCTTGGTATTTATAACCACAACAAACTTTGAAGATTTTAAGTTTACTAGAGATGTAAGAAATCTCCCATCACTTGGACATTTTCCTGCTTTGGTGGTGAAATTGCCGATCAAGGAGACTCTTTAAATTTAATCATCATTCATCTAATTTAATGAAGTTAAATCTGAGCACATTATTTTTATTAAAATAATGAAATTGAATCATTACAGCATACTGTCCAGAGATAACAAGTGGACGATGGACGAGAACATCAGCTGTGAATATATTTAAATATAGATTTACACATGCAGTATTAGGGAAGGTAAAAACAGGCTATGAAATAAACATTAGGCATCAACTCTAAGCTCACTGTCAAGAGTACGCCCAAGCTTCTAACCACAGAGTTCAGCTGAAGGTAACTATCTGTCAAATGTAATCTGTGCAAGTGAATATGCTTAAGCTGGTGCTATGAATCAACCAAAATTGCTTTGGTCTTATTGACATTCAATTGCAAGAAGTTGCAGCTCATCCCGTCCAATAGACAGTCTGACAACACCAGGAGTGCTTCCAGTGACAGAAAGCTTTAAATATAGATGCAACTATCATCAAAATACACATGGAACTAAACTTTATGATCCTTCAAAGCATCTTTTGAAATTGGTCAGGCAGTCATCAGCTGGTCATAGAAGCCCCAAGATCCCATCTCGTTGCCCTAACGTCTGCCAGCTGGCTCAGTTAACAAACCATTATTAATCTTGAAAAAAATAATGAATATAGATTTGATTGACAGGTAAAGTCCTCCTGGATTAGTAGGAGCGTTCCTGTTGCATTGTGCTTAACCCCACTTCTTCGCCTTGCAGGTCTGCCTTTTATCTTTTCTACCATTTGAGACTTGCCCCCAATACATCTTAATAAATAATAACCTGGCATGCAGGAAGAAATCCAGAGGGTCAATTTTAGACAATGCCTTGCAGATATTTTTTGACATGTATTGAGTTTGCATAAGCACTGCATTATACCAACAAGAGAACTAAGGTGAGTGAGGTTAAATGACTTGCTTAGAGTTGTTTCCCCTTGGGCACTGTGACCTCTCAAGCAGATTCTGCCGGGGCCCATATGCTTTTGTTCCAGGTCTTAATCTTATATTGAACAAACTTTCCATTTCTTTCCTGTCTGGGCATATTTTCAACCAAGAAAAATGTGTTGAGTTACAAACAAGTCGTGATGCTTTGCTCACCTCTGCTAAATACCATCAATCGCTCTGTACCTTGGTTATTTCATCTGTACCTTCTTCATAGGGTAGTTCATAAAATGACATGTAAAACCCTTGACTCCATAAGAAACCAACAGACATAGGTGGGTAGATTGATATTTTAATTTCTAAAGTACTAAGTAAATACTTTCCTGTTCCTCTAAGAGCTTATCGTTTAAGGGAAATTGCAGTGTTGAGAACAAATCTTTACAGGACATAAGGAACATATATGACTTACCACATTATCTTAAAAAAAAAAAAAAAAAAAACAGTAGAGTAGCTTCCTGAACTCTCACACTAGTCCCTTTATTAGCAACAGTCTTTGCCTTTTTCAGGGAACATATTACTTCCTCAAGACCTACCTTGAACTTTGAAGCTACATGGAAATAATTGTGATGCAATGTTAACTTAAAAAGGGGAAGGAGGGGTAGATAAAAGTATATATTCACTAAGGATCTGCTGTGGTTAGAACTATCTAAAATATGCACATGAGACCATAGGGAATTACATTACTTTTATGACAGAAGTACTGGAGGGGATTGGTTGGGTTCATCATTTTTCTTACTTATTTTCTAAGTATTCTAAAATATTGATGTCATCACAGATACAGAGAACAAACCCGTGGTTTTCAAAGGGGAGCAGGTTGGGGGAAGGATGGCGTGGGAGGTCGGAGTTAGCAGATGTAAGCTATTATATATAGAATGGCTAAACAACAAGGTCCTACTGAATAGTACAGGGAAATATATTCAATACCCTATGATAAAACACAATAAAAAAGAATATTAAGAAAATGTATATATAAATATACTGCATAGCAGCAATTAACAGAATATTTTAAGTCAACTATACTTCAATCAAAATAAAAATTAAAGAATATTGATTCTCTAACCTTGGTGATTTTTTTAAAAAATCTCATTGTTAACCAAAAATTATTTTCAAACAATCTCTACCCAACCTTCCCACACTGTTTCTTTTCTCCTCTGTATAGCTTCTTAGGGACAGGGGCAAGGGATTTACCATCTGCGCTCACCTCAAGACCTCTCACAAAGTGTTTTAGGTACAGCAGATATCTAGTTTACTTTACACTCCAAAAAAAATGTGTTCTGGGCAAAACTATTTTTTTAATTTTTTAATTGAAGTATAATTGCTTTATAACGTGTTGATTTCTGATGTACAACTATGTGAATCAGCTATATGTATACATACATATCATCTCCCTCTTGGGCCTCCATCCCACCTCCACCATCCCACCCCTGTAGATCGTCACACTTGACTTGTTTACTAAGACCATGGCCACAGAGGTTCTTTTCAAGTATTACATGTGAAAATGGAAGACATATCCACCAATCCTGACTTTTACACCTGCTCTTTCATCAAGCACTCTGTGGCCTTGCTTGAGTCGGCTGCTCTTGTGTCACGAGAGACAAAAAAGTCCCTTCTGCCTACAGGTAAAACACAAAGTTTCTCAACAATCTTATTTACATAGCTTTTTAGGGTTTTTTTTTTTTTTTACAATTTTCTTACTTTCCAGCAAATATTTAAAATGAAAATTTAACTAAAGAAGTTCCAAAGATTCTAAAATCACATATATTAAACAAAGATAAGTTCCTAAGTAAAACAATTTGCATGTCAAGGGCTTGCAGGGAGAACACACTAAATCAGACTTAGCATTTTCAGGTTTAGTTATTTTGAGTGTTTTAGACTAGTTAGTTTCCATGTGGCTTTTTATTTATTTCTAGAGTTAAAAAATGTTATGGCTTTTGATGTTTTTATTGTCTCATATGGAAGATATCATAAATATTATTAATGGACTGAAAATAATTTTTATAAAATATTAAAAACTAGAAAGCATCATACAAGTCTTCTGATCCTGACCAAGACAGAATAAGCCCACTTCAACCTCTATATCCTTGCAATCACCACCAAAAACCCTGAACAAAATACAAAAAGCAATGACGTGAAGATTCTTAAAAAGGAACCAAAGCAAACAGATTGTGGAAACGAGGCATAACCTAAAGAACTGAAAACTTCTCAATTGTAAAAGACATTGTTGAAAGAATGGGAAGACAAACTACAGACCAGAAGAATATTTGGAAAACTAACAACTGTCAAAAAGCTTATATGCAGAATACATAAAAAGCCATTGAAAGTACCTAATAAGCAAACAAAGAATACATTTTTTTAAAATGGGAAGATCTGAATACTTCACCAAAGAAAATACATGGAGGATACACAGAAGCTGCTTGATGCCAGGAACCTCCAGGGAAATGCAGACCAAAACCACAATGAGATAACAATAAGTGTCTATTAGAAGAATGGCTGGCTAAGTACAGGTAGGTTGGTAGATGGGTAGGTAGAGAGACCAACCATATCAAGTTCTGGCAAGGATACAAAGCAACTAATCTCACATTTTGCTGGTGGGAATACAAAATGAGATAGCCATTTTGGAGAAAGGTTTGGCAATTTCTAAAAAATTTAAGCATATACCTATCACAGGAGCCAGGCATTCTACTGCTAGATATTTACTCAGATAACAGATCAAAGGTTGATGGGGGTCAGGGGTGGAAAAAGGGCAGTGACTATAAAAGGGCAGCACAGAGGAATATTTGGAGGTTCCAGATCTCTTTCATATGTTGATTGGCTGGTGGTTACATAACTATTACGATCCCATGATAGTTAATGCATTTGCCCAAAGGAATAGAACTCTACACCAAAAAGGAAGCAAATTTGCTGTATATATTTTGAACTGTTGTTGTTGAGACTCTAAGTCATATCTGACTCTTTGCAACCCCATGGACTGTAGCCCACCAGGTCCTCTGGGATTTCCCAGGCAAGAATATTGGAGTAAGTTGCCATTTCTTTCTCTAGGGAATCTTCCTGACTCAGGGGTCAAACCCAGGTCTCTTGCTTGGCAGGCTGATTCTTTACCACTGAGCCACCAGGGGGGGAAAAAATGTAAAAAAAACAAAAGCACCTTACAAATATGTGATAACAAACAAAACCTTTTCAAAAACCTTCACTAGAATAGATAACTAAGCCTTTTTATAGAAATGTCAAATATCACCTGCAAATGTCTCCCGACTGTCAATTTGGCCAATGGTTTTGATCATCAACTTGAGGTACTATACCTGATCCAGTGTGAATGTATGCAAAGTCACTTCAGTCGTATCCAACTCTGCGACCTCACGGACTACAGCTTGCCAGGCTCCTCTGGCCATGTGATTCTCCACACAAGAATACTGGAGTGGGTTGCCATGCCCTCCTCCAGGGGATTGAACCTTCCTCTCTTACCTCTAACCAGCACTGACAGGGAGGTTTTTACCACTAGAGCCACCTGGGAAACCCAACAACTGATCCAGACATTTAAAATTCTAACTATCTGATCTTAACTCTATGTCACCCTCAAAACACTCAGACTTGTGAGGTTGTTTCCCTTTTGAATCTACTATTTACTGAAATCCTATTATTTTCCTATAAATGAAACTCTTTTAAACATTTCCAATGCTAACAATTCCGTGCACTTTATTTAAACAGAAATTTTTAATAATCAGCTTAAACTTGGATCAACTTTTGAGTCAAAATATAGTATGTTGCTAATTCAGAGTTCTTATCAGCTTATCCTTAGAAACTGCAAAAGCCAATTTTTAGAATTCCTTTCTGTTCCTATTTTTCTTATTTTTTCTTTTTTTGCTTTGATAAACATCTCTCAATTATGTATGGTTAACCTTAAGTCCAAGTCTTTTCTGTATAGGCTTAATATCATACTTCATGTCTCTCAAAAAAAGACAAAAATCACCTTGCAAACTAAAAGGAAATAGCTAAGAATGAAAATCTAAAACCATGAAAGATGGTTTCATCTTTGAGGAGTCACTTAGCCATGTCTGAAGACACTTTTGATTGTCACTGGGCTAGAGGGAGTTAGATGGGTGGGAGATTTGCTAGTGATATCTATTGACAGTAGGTAAAGGCCAGGATTGACAATAAACATCCTACAACCTACAGGACAGCCCCTACAACAGAGAATTATGCTGTCCAAAACATCAAAAGTACTGATGCACAGAATAAACTAGTGGTTACCAGTGGGGAGAGGACACAGGAAAGGAACAATATGGAGGAAGAGATTTAAGAGATCCAAACTGTTAGATATGGGCTTCCCTGGTGGCTCAGACAGTAAAGAATCTGCCTGCAATGCAGGAGACCCAGGCTTGATCCCTGGGTCTGGAAGATCCCCTAGAGAAGGAAATGGCTACCCACTCCATTATTCCTGCCTGAAGAATTCCACGGACAGAAGAGCCTGGCAGGCTAGTCCATCGGGGAGCAAAGAGTCAGACATGACTGAGTGGCTAACACTTTCACTTTCAACAATTTTATATAAATATAAAATTTATATAAAATAAATTCCATGGATATGTTGTACAACATAGGAAATATAGTCAATATCTTACAATAACTATACATGTAGTATAACTTTTATCAATTGTGAACTTTATATTGTATACCTGTAATTTATGTAATATTACATAATATGTAATTTGAAAATTTGAAATTTGTTTTCAATTTGAAAACAAAAAAAGCCTGAGATTGAGAAACCCTGCCCCAAAGCAATCAACATATTCAAGAATGTGACATATACTAATAAAAACATGAGCACAAAATCAAAAATTGGGGTAATTTCTAGGCTTTTCACTTATTCTCTAATGACTCTATAGCTACATACATACATAGTAGATTTTTCAATATCAAGAATCAGTAACAGTACTTTCTCTATCACCTATAAATACAAACATGTAAGACTATATCATTTTAAGAAATCCACCAAAAGTTTTCAATAAAAATAAATATCATGTGATTTAAAGAAACAGAAAGTCGGAAGAAAATGAGTCAGAGTGCCAGGAAATATTGAATCAACAACTTCTTGAATGCAAACACAGTTTGAGTTTTTAAGGAATAACTCAATAAGCAAACCTAGTACATTTTTAATTATGCTAAATCTAAAACTCCACATGAATTTTCTATGATTCTGTTTGAAACAGTAAAAAACATGTATTTGTTAGTTTAAGTTTTACATGAGAGCTTCCGTTATATATTTAAAAAGCAAGTCACCTATCATTAATGCTCAGTTACACTAGAGCTAATGATTTAGGACAGGATGTTTAATAGGTCGCAACAGAAATTAACAACAGCTAATAATTATAGATGCTAATTTGGATAAGCTCTCACTAATTAATAGAAGAATTTATCCTTGGTATTTATTTTAACTGCAGTCAAGCATTGCTTATTATTTTAATCACTACATGAACCAGTTACACATGGTACAAATGAACATCAAACTACATATATTAACACAAGAAACGCCCAGTCATGAGATCTGCAAATAATAACAATTGTTTTTTTATCATGATAACTCTATGTCCCCATTCACAAATCATATAAACCAGTTACAGTCATTTTAACATGGAAAAAGTCTTGAGGGGTCACAGGGACCACTTCAACATCTAAAAGTGTGTTAGTCACTCAGTCATGTCTGACTCTCTGTGACCCCATGGACTGTAGCCCACCAGGCTCCTCTATCCATGAGATTCTTCAGGCAAGAACACTAGAGTGGGTTGCTATTCCCTTCTCCTCAACATTTGAAGTTGCTTCAAAAAAGGCATATCTGCCAAAATTATTTGAAACAAAATGTTAAAAAGTACAGACTGCATTATCTCCCTGAACTCCACTTTGTGTTTAATATGAAATAGCAATTTCTCTTTCCCCTATAATGTTCATGGTCATGTCAATTGGCTGAAATGTTGACACACCGATGCCAAGTTAAAAGCTGCTATTGAATGAAGTCCCTATTTCTAACTGTGAATGAATCTTGGATTTGCCCACAGGAAAGGGATGAATCCCTGCCAGCAGCAGTAGTTGTGATAATCACAGTAGTCGTGATAATCAGCAGTAGTTATGTGTCCAATAAAGGACACACCTTGTTGACTTATGTACTTATTTTACACTTATCTGGAATATTTGGTTCAAAAACCACTTCAACCTTTTAACTTCAATTTTGACAAAAGAGTTCCTGAAGAATGTTAAGAGAATCTACAAATGCTCACCCATAGGTTTCTCATAAAGCATTTTATAATTCACCAGTACACCCGAACACTGCTGCAACTTAGGTCAAATATTTATTTGTAAACAAGACTACGTCTAGCTTTGTCAGAACTGACTTTGCAGTATTTGACCAGTGCATCTTTTTCCAATATCCAACTCACTTCACAGAGGATTGTTTCTTTCTTCCCACCATTTTATCCAACTGCTCTGTGGTGACACAGCTGGATGGGATTGGGAGCGGGGAGGTCCCAGAGGGAGTGGATATATGTATACATATAGCTGATTCACTCATTGTGCAGCAGACACTAACGCAACATTGTAAAGCAACTACACCCTAATTTTTGAAAAAAGAATAAATGCAATGAAGAGTTTATAATAAATAACAAGCATTTTTAAATGGTGGACAAAGTCCCCTGTAAAAGATTGTGACTTTTGGTTCGGATAAAGAACCAGAATAATCCCATTCCTCCCAGGTCCTCTCTCTACAATTTAAAACGCTGGGCACAGCATGACAAGCAAGTGTGGGAGGACTCTTCCAGGTGGGAAGAAGGCAAAAAAACTTTGGGCCTCAGGATCTGAGAAACAACATTGCAGTAAACCCCCTAAGTTTTCTTATTAGTACTCATATACCCTAGACAGAGCATTCCAGAAGCATCTGTCCTAGAACTGCCAACAGGCACAGGTAACATAAGTTCCAAGAAGAGTCTAGTTCTCCTACATAAAGGACCAGGAAGTAAGCGGTGGCCTAAAATAAAAGGGCTTTTAGTCAATGTCTGCCCTACTTCCGCCAAACACCAATGGAAAAAAATTACAGACACATAAATACACACTCTCTCATAGTTCGAACAAAGCCCATCAGGGGGCTAATATTTCACCCTACCCTCCCAACCCAGCAGAAGCATGCTGCAGGAGTCCCCTATGTGGTAGAACTGACAGCCATTCAGAGAGCTCACCTTCCTTTGCCCGTGGCGAAGCAGGCAGGGTCCTCCTGCAGGGCGGTGCTGGAAACCCAGCAAGCAGCTGCTCTGCTCTTCTCCACTTCAGAAAAGCAAGCAACTCCCCAATTTAAAGGTAGAGGTGGTATTGATGGGAAAGAGTAAGGAACTTATTTTCCATCCTCTGCTCCATGGAAGGAGGTAATACTCCAACCCCCTTCCAAAAGAGTATTAGCAGGGTACGCAGGGAGCTGATCTGCCACCCCCACCTTCTTCACCAGGGGACTGTCACCCCAGCCCAGCAAGGACTGAGACTCCAACTCTACCCTCCCATCTGACAACAAGGAGACATGATGAGGTGGTGCAAGGTAAATCAGCATTTCACTTCCTCCACCTCCATCAGGGCCTGGCAGGAGCTGGCCCCTTCACATTCACCCAGCATCAGTAAGACTGAAAATGAAGTGTGCGTCAGGGCCCATCAGCACTCTAGCTCCCCCAACCCTTGGTGTCAGGGGAGCCCAGCTGAGAACTGTACATCTACACCTTCTTCCCGGCATGACCAAATGCAGTGCTGTGAATCCATGCTCGTCTGTACCCAAGTTCCCGTCCCTCTCCCACCAAATGAGCAGGGCCTAGTGGGAAGGTGACCTGAGCCCCCAGCCCAACTGGTGTTGGACTGAAGGATGTGGTGTGAGGTAGGACTGGTCGGTATTCCACCACCCTCTTCACTTCCTTGGGAAGTGAACCCAGTGGGAAGCTGAGCCTCCTCTTACACCTGGCATCTGTGAGGCAGAATCAGGTGATAGGGGAAGGGTTCTTGACATCCCACTACCCTCTTCCCTGGGGTCAGTAGAGACCAGCAGGAAGCTGAGTTTCCACCATCCCAAAGCTACAAAGTAGTGTGAGTTAGCAATGTGCTTTCCCCACCCTGGGGGCAGTGAGGCTCAATATCCGGAGAAAACCATAATTCAAAAAGATACCTGCATCCCTATGTTCATAGTAGCACTATCTACAATAGCCAAGACATGGAAACAGCCTGAGTCCATCACAGATGAACACATAAAGAAGATACGGTGTGTAATAGTCCATTCTGTGTGTGTGTGTGTGTGTATACACTTAACATATAGAGGTATATAATGTAATTATATATAATATATGTAATATATATATTGCTTAGCCATAAAAAAGAATGAAATAATGCCATTTGCAGTGACATGGATGGACCTAGACATTGTCAAACTAAGTGAAGTCAGAGAAAGACAAATATCATATGATACAACGTGTATGTGGAATCTTTAAAGAATAATACAAATGAACTTATTTACAAAATAGAAACATACTCACAGACTTCAAATACAAACTTATGGTTACCAAGGTGAAATGTGGGTTGGGGGAGACTGAAACATTAGGAATTTGGGTATTAACATATACACACTACCATGTAAAAAAACAGATAAACAAGGACCTACTTATAACACAGGAAACTCGACTCAATATTCTGTAATAACCTAAATGGGAAAAGAATCTGAAAAAAAAAATGGATATATGTATATGTACAACTGACTCACTTTGTTGTATACCTGGAACAGAACATTGTAAATCAACTATGCTCCAATATAAAATTAAAAATAGAAAAATACATCACTCAGACACAACAAGAGGGTACCAGTAGGTGGCCCAGTTTCACTGAGGAGGTGTTTGAAGTGCTAAACTTCCAACCCATCATCTGTAATAAAGCAGTGTGGGTCAGTGAGGTGGTGGTGACAGGAACAAGTGGGAAGCTAAATGTATACATTCACCTGGCCATTGTACCTTATCTCAACAAGGGGTCAACCTAATAATAAAAAGAGGAGTAAAGTGGAGCCAGAGTCTCATAACACAGTACTAAAATGTCCAGGGGAAAATAAAATTACTTGTCATAGCAAGAACCAGAGAAACTATGACTTAGAATGAGGACAGAAAATCTACCAATACAACACTGAGATGAATCAGATAGTGGAATTATCTGATAAGATTTAAAAGCATAAAAATGCCTCTGGAAGAAGTTGTGAACTCTCTCAAAGTGAATGAAGAAAAAGAAATTCTCAGCAAAGAAACAGAGTTATAATAAAAGATTAAAACTGAAATTAAAGCATGAAAAAAACACTGAAACAACAACAATGAAAAAAAATTTGCTATATGAACTCAAGAGTAAAGTTAAGATTACAGGATAGAAACTGTAATCAGCAGTATTTATATAGGCTAAATAAAAGAGGAAAAAAGAGATTAAAAGAAATAAAATGAAGAGAGCCTCATGGATCGGAGGGATAATAACAGAAGAGCTAACATTTGGATAATTAGAACCTTGGAGAAGAGAGAGTGGACTGAGAATGTGTTCAAAGAAATATGGTCTGAAAACACTGAGAAACAGCAAAGACATAAACATACAGAGTCAAGAGGCTGCGCAAACTCAGGATAGATCGCAGGATAATACCGAAGACATTCACACCAGGGAATTCAGTATTAAACTTCTGAAAACACAAAGAAAAACTGAAAGTAGCCACAGGAAAATGGTGTGAAACTTATTAGGGAATGTTAATTCCAATTAAAACAGGTTTCTCATCTGAACCATGGAGGCCTGAAGGAGGGGCACATTTAACAAGTAATGACAGAAATTAATTCTCAATCACAAATTTTACATCCAGCAAAAAATATCCTTTAGAAATAAATGGAAAATCAATACATTCTCAGTTGAATAAAAACTAAGAAATTTTGTTTTCATCGATCCTACTCTTACAGAAGGACTAAAAAAGTTACTTAGAAACAAAATGATAATAGAAGGTTTAGAGCTCAAGAAAGAAAATAAAAACATCAGAATGAGTAACACTAAGGGTAAATATATAAGCTGTCCTTATCATGAGTTTATTAAATAACATTTGATGGTGGAAGAAAAGACTGTAACGCCATTTGTTGTGGCGCTCAATGTATGGAGAGGAAACATTCAAGGTAATTTTACTTAAAATCAGGGTAGCTAAAGGGACCTAAATGGAAGTGAAACTTCTATACTTCAATAGAAGTGACAAAACATCAATGCCAGTAGACTGTGATAAGTTAACTATGCATCCTGTAATACCTAAGACCCTAAAAGCACTATGAAAAAGGTACATCAAAAGTGTCATAAATAAAAATACATTCTAGAATGTGCTCAAGTAACCTACAGCCAAGTAAGAAATGTGAAGGAGAAAAATCGAAAGAAATAGAAAACAAATGACAAAATTGCAGATATAACTTTATCATATGATTAAGCTTAGATGTAAATACACCAAATAAATGGCAAAGATTGGTAGAGTGGATTAAAAGATAATACATAGATATCAATATATATGGAGAATATATAAATACACACATTATATATTATATACACACACACACACATACACACACACACAATACATGCTATACAACAGTAGAATATACACTAATTTTAAGTGCTCACAGAACATTCACCAAGAACATTGGGCCATTTTTTAAAAATTGAAGAAATTTTAAAGAACTGAAATCAAATAGTGCTTTTTTCTGACTTGTATTCAAACTGGAAATCAATACCAGAAACATAATTTTGTTAAATCTTCAAAAACTCAGAAATTAGACAACAAACCTGGAATTAATGCATGCATCAAAGAGGAAGTCTCAACAGAAATAAAAATAAATAGAACTGAATAAAAATGAACAAACTAAAATATCTGTGACACAGCTAAAATGGTACAAAAGTGAATATTTACAGCACTGAATTACACATTAAATTACAGCAGAAAACCTACTGCTTACATTTAAGAAGAGAAAAGGTCTAGAAATATTAATCTGAGTTTGTACCTCAAGAAACCCCAGAAAAAGAGCAAAATAAGTGCAAACTATTAGGTAGTTAGAATAAGAAAAAGGAGTCCAGAATGGTGGTGGCTAAAAGATAAATAAGTTAGAAAAGCCGAGAAAATAGAACAAAGGAAGGTCCCAGGACCGGAGTAAGAACCTCAGGTAAAACAAACAGTCCTCCTAGCTAGCCCAATTTTCATAGGGCAGGCTCAGAGGGAGGAGAAAAAACCATATAAAAAGAGGAGCCAAAATTGGGCCAGGGGGCTTCTCTTCTTTTGAGTTGGCTCGCCTCATGCCTCAAGGATGTATTTTCCTTTGCTTGCTAAATAAAACTGAGCTGTAACACAGAGTTGTAACACTGGTCCACATGAGGAAATTACACAGGGCTGGTCCATCCATCGCTTCAAATTTTGTTGTGATGAGACAGAACCAAGGAAATTACACACTCCCCCAACAAAACCAAGCAAATGAAAAGAAATAATAAATATAAAAGCAGAAATCAATGAAAATGGGGATAAGTAAACACTAGAGAAAAATCAAGGAAACAATAATTTGGTTTTTCAAAAATATCCATTAAACTGATAAACTTGCAGCAAGACTGACAATTATAAAAAGAGAGAAGATACAAATAATATCAAGAATGAAATAAGTGATATCACTTTAGATCCCATAACCAGTTAAAAGATAAGTGATAATGAAAAATAATATAAATAATATTAAAGTCACAAATTCAATTCACTTAAAATAGACTAAGTTCTCTGAAAACCATAGACTACCTAAAATCAGCCAAGATAAAAATATACAATCCAAGTTAAAGAAATTCAACTTAAATAAAAAGCTTCAACAATGAGATCTCCAAACAGCTTCACTAGACCTGGAGATGTCTACCAAACATTTAAGAAAGAACTGACACTAATTTTACAGAATCTATTTCTGAAAACAGAGTAGGAGGGAACACTTCCCAACTCATTTTATGAGGATAGCTTTAACCTAATAGTAAAAGATAGGACAAGAAAGGAAACCTATAGATCAATACAGCTCACAAACATAGATGGAAAAATCTTAAGAATACTAGTAAATCAAATCAAACAGCATATACAAAGAATCATCATGACCTAGTTGAATTTATTTCAGATACATAAAGTTGGTTCAACATTTGAAAATCAGCCAGTGATCAACCACTTTAATAGGCTAAAGAAGAAAAACATCAATTGATGTAGAAAATGTCTTTAACAAAACCCAACACTCATTATGATGAAATTTTTTAGTAAATCAGCAATAAAGGGAAATTCCCTCAACATGATAGCTAATGTTATACTTACTGGTGAAAAACTGAATCCTTTCTCTCTAAGATTAGGAACAAAGCAAAGATGTTTGGCATTATCACTCTTATACAATATAATACTTGAAATTCTAGCTATTGCAACAAAGAAAAAAAATCATACAGATTGGAAAGAAACTATTCCTAATTGCAGACAACATGGTTGTCTATGTGGAAAATCCCAACAAATTACAAATTAATTTTCAGAACTAATAAGTTAAGTGTTTAAGTACAGAATTAAGCCCCCTAAATTAATAAGGTTTCTATATACTAACAAAAATATGTGGGAACTAAAATTTAAAACCTGATCAATTTCAATCACTTCAAAGAAAATTAAGCACTTAAGAATCAACTTAGCAAAACATACACAGGATCTGTATGCTCAAAATTACAAAATGCCTATAAAAAAATAAAAGATTTAAATAGGTTATCTATCATGTTCATTTATTAGAATATTCAGCATCATAAAAGATTGTAATTCTCCTCAAGTTGATCTATAGATGTAATGAAATTCCTACCAAAATCCCAATAAGACATTTTGTAGACACAGGTAAACTTACTCTAAAATTTATATGAGAGGGCACAAGCCCTTTTAGGCTTGTTAAAAATATGTTAAAATAAATATGTTAATAAATATGTTAAAAATATGTTAACATAAAAATATGTTAAAAAATTAAATCTGTGGTGAAGTAAGACACAAGGTGGGCATGTTTATAAAAGGGGAGCTCAGGGTAGTCTTACGGTAATGGAACTGTTCTTTATCTTGATTATGATGGAGCCACAAATCTACATACGTGATAATATTGTATGGAACTATACATACAAGGGCTTCTCAGGTGGCTCAATGGCAAAGAATCCACCTGCCAATGCAAAAGATGCAGGTTCAATCCCTGGGTTGGGAAGATTAAGGAAATGACAATCCACTACAGTATTCTTGCCTGACAAATTCCATGGACAGAGGAACCTGGTGGGCTAGAGTCCGTGGGGTCACAAAAGAGTCGGACATGACTTAGTGACTACACAACAACACACACACAAACAAGAACAAGAAAAATGGGAAATCTAAATAAAATGGCTGGATTGGATCAATGTCAGTAACCTGGCTCTGATATTATACTATAGTTTTGCAAGATATTATGGGGGATAAGGGATACTTGGGATCTTTCAGTATTATTTCTCTTGAATGCTTATAAATATACAATTATCTCCAAATAAGGGATCTCTCTGAGTTTAGTGAGCCTTAGTTTTCAGAATTTCTGGGGTCTCACTTCTCTTTGATATTTATAAAAGCCTCTTCCCACAAACTTTGAGATATTCTGCCTGAAATTGTTAGAGGTGTTTTAGGGGATTAAATAATAATGGCCACCATTTGTCCCAACGCATATTCCCACAGAACTCATCTTATTTCTAGCTCACTTGTATTTTTCTTCTAGCTACCTCTCATTCAACCCAAACATTGAACCCAACTCTTTTCTATAGGTTCCCTAAAGTGCCAACCCCTCCCTGCAAATAGCTAGCTAGCTATAATTGACTTGGGGCAAATAACTACAACACCACAAGGGGTTGGCATCCCAGAAACATCTTAAAATTGCATACTACATATCCATAATCTAGGTTTTCTTAGTCAACCCCACCACAGTGAAATTGGCATGGACTGAGTCTCCTCTTCTGAGCACTGGGCTCTGGCTCTCCTCCCCTCCCCCACCCTCAACTTGACCACCTTCTGACCTTTTCCCTTCTTTTCTTTTCCCTTTCTCTCCTTAAACTGAGAACCATGAAAACTAATCATAAACCAAAGAATCCAACTATTTTTTCTACTTCTAGAATAAACAATTTTTTCTGAGATTATTTCATGTAATCTTTAGAATGTAAATGAAGCTGCTTTTCCTAATATGCTTACTATATATATAAATACACACACACACATATAAATACACAAACATGACTGAGCAACTAAGCATACAATTATATACATATTTATTATGTATATGTAATTTTTAAATACCACTTTTCTTTGTTGTAGTTAGATAATGGGAAGACTAGCATATCCATTAAAGCCTTTCCATTCTTGGGAAAGTTTTTATAATTTGACTATTCTTTCTTTGACTCAGAGATATCTAAACTGGTATCTTGAACATATGCTCTTATTATGTATCCAGAACAATACAGCTGCTTGGAATATTTTTGAAGGTTGCATTTTAGAGAGAGAAATACCAGGGGAAATTGTATGGGAAAATAAAACTATTCAAGGCCATGTTTAAATAAAGTCGTATTCTCTATTCCATTACCAAGCGATACATACCATAGGCCAAATTCTGCCCTAGGTTATATGCACGCTGCTCTTTCTGACTTTAGTGGGAATTGTTCATGTATAACTGAAGGCTTCAGTTAGCCCTGTGGGCACAGAAATGCCTACCCTCAAAAGAAGCAAAAATTATCTGTCTTACTATATTTGGCTTTTAGATGAAAGTGATATAATATAAATGACAATTCCATTAGATAATATAGGTTTTAAAAAGCACTACCATCAAATTTTAACCATTAAAAATTTGACAGAATTACCATAGTGGCATTTGCAAGACCAGAGATTGTTCAAACAGATAAGTAGATGCTGGAAAATACTATTTGTTGCAATTTTTGATTTTACTAGTATACAGAATAATGTGCACTATAATATTTGTATGTATTTTCCTTTTGTATATATCATGCATTTTATAGCTACTGGGTGAGAGTCAACCACTTTCTGGCAAGAAAAATTGCTAAATTTTTCAAATAGCAGTTTCTAAGTTTAAATGTTAATTTATCCATGGTTTGCTTTAGATTTTGATTAGAGGTGTTTTCAGAGGAAAGATCTTACTGAACTTAAATTTTTGCTATGAAATATTAGACTGATAACATTCAGACTTGTAAAGTCTAAACACTGCAATGAGAGGCGTGATGATCTTTTTGCACATATTAACTAAACAAATATTTTCTTTTGATGTATACATTATATTGTGTATATACTAAGGTAAATAACAGTTATGAAACACAATGGATTAGAAGCAGGTGACAAAACATGGGTTGCCTGTCAGAGGGAGAAACAAAATAAAAATAAAATATTCATAGCTCTATGTAAACCTCTAAGCCACTTTTTCCAGCCTTCTTTATTTAATACATGATATATTTCTTTCTAAGAAACTCAGACCCCTCTTACGCTTACAAACATCTTATGCTATTCACATATCCCAGGAATTGCTCACCTATTCCTGGTATACAGACTTCCTTCCTCCTCTTCTCTACCTAGGTAAAAGCCTACTTCCCTTTAAGAGTTCACTCAGATCCTACATTCTTTATACATCCTTCCTGACAAACCTGAATTGCAGTAGGCCCTTTCCTATCCTAAATTCTGATTATTTTATTATACATTTTGCAATCCATCAAGGAAGGAAGAAATAATACTTGGGCCCCGCCTCAGAGCAATGAAGACACACTGGAGTGTGGGCATCTGAATATTTTTGAAAGTTTCTCAGTGATGCTAATGATTTCTAGAGTTGAGAATTACTGCTCTGAGCTGCAGTCTAGCTTGTAAGTACTGAATATCAAAAATTGAAGTCTCTTCCAATGTATCTCTTTGGGCAAATGAAACTATTATTCATACAATCATCCAAAAGCCAATAATCTGGGATTTATAAACATCTCCCTTTACCTTAACCTGTACTCTCTTTCAATCAATGAGTCCTTTGATTTTAATTCCTAAATAGATTTTAAAGCTGACCACTTCTCTGTGTATCTATTATTGCCAACATAGTTCAAGGTATATCTCACCTGGACTCTAGTGGTAATTTAACAATCTTTTTTTCTTGTCCTCATACAAATTTTTCTTCTTCACTGCAACCAACATCTGTCCAGGCCATATATTTTCCCTTCTTCCCCAACTTCTTCCCTCACCCCCTATTCCCTATATAAAGTATTTCAATAGAGTCCCCTTGAAAGAAATCTAACATGACCACAGTGATCTTTAAAACGTAGTATCTTTCAGTGGCTCTGGCTTCATTTTGCAGGCTGCTCTGCTTAGGCTGCTTCACTCCACCACCCCCCCACTGGCCTTTTAGTGCCTCAGATGCAGCAGAGTCCCTTTTACCAAAGGGCATGTGCACTATGTGCTACCCATGTACAGAATGTTCTTCTTTACTCCGGTTGCCTAGTTCAGTTCCATATGTTCTTTTGAATACATACTACCAGTTAAATGGCGACAATCCCAGAAAAACAGATTGAAGTCCTAATCCCTGTGCCTGTTAATATGACCTTATTTTGGAAGAGTTTTTGTGGATATAATCCAGTTAAAATGAAGTCATACTGAATTAGGATGGTTGCTAACCCAGCATGACGGGTGTTCTTACAAAAAGAGAAGACTGACACACGATCATGTGATGTTGGAGGCAGAGATGAGAGCAATGCATCTAAAAACTAGGGATTGCCGGTAAACACGAGGAGCAGCAAGTAAGGCTACCCCCCTATAGATTTCAGAAAGAGCATGGTCTTGCAGATTCCTTGATTTCAAACTCCAACTGGAAAAGAATACACTTTTGTTGTTGTAAGCTGCTCAGTGTGTGATTTTTAGGGAAAGCCCAGAAAACGAATACACACATCTAACACAATTTCCTCAAAGTAAGCTTGTCTTGACTTCAGAGATTTGATCAAATTGTCCTTCAGATGATCCCATAGAACTTATCACAGTCATAATTTGGCTTTCACTGGTGTGATAATTTGTCTTTTCTTTCTAATAAACTGTAAGCTCCATCACAGCAGACTGTTAAGTATCACTACTTCATCAGGCATTTTTTTCTTTACACGTCACATTTATGGTAGAAGTTAAATAGGTTGGGTTTATCTTTGTTCCCAATTGTCATGGGTATCTAACATTTCAAGGAGTTACATCATTTTCCTAGGGTTGCACAATTTTTAAGTAAGATATCAAGAATTGAACTTTGCCTTTTTACTAAATATGATATTTTAAAGTCCCATGCAAAGAGAAAAATTAATTTTTACTTGGATGGTTTTACCTTTTTCTAATCAAGTGGTAAAAATTCCACCTTCTTATTTTTACTGTACTGTTACAAGGCTTGGTTCTGTATGTCATGGATCAGGTGACCAGGGAAGGTTAAGTAGAATATTCTTTCTTTAGTTCACCATGGTCTTTCCTGACTGTTATAAACCATAGAGATATTGAGAACATAACATAAAATTACATTATGTTATGCATTAAGCCACCTGTATCACTGAGAGTATAATCGTAAAAATATATTGATCTTAATTATTTGTACAAATCATGTAAATATGTGAAGCATTATAAACATTGACATTACAAATATGTACAAACATGTACGAAAATTAATTTATATTTACTTTGCAAATATGTCTCTTCAGTTCTTGGTTTTTGTCAAGGGGACGTTTAGAGAATTCTGATACTCCTCATACTTTTGACACAAGTACTCCTTGTATCTTTACAGTGATCTAGGTTCATAGCAATTTATTATTTTTTATGTAAAGGTCAGAGAAACTTGAGATTTTAAATTCAAGCAGAAAATTTAACTTTGGCAAGGCTCCTTTTTTAATCCGGTACAACTAACTTATGCTCAATATTCACAGCTTTTAATATCATTTTTAACTGATTATTCTAAAAAGCTTCGTTAAATTCTATTGATCTTTGTTTCAAAAGACAAACTATTCCCCTAACTTGGGTGATATTCGACTGACTAGACACAAACAGAAGGCTTTCATATACATGCAAATAATTACAGCTTAAAGCAATAAAAAGTATTAAAGGAACCATATGGATTGAGATTCTCTTGTGGTAGCAATTGAGGTGGTGCTCCCAGAAGAATCCCAGTACACAGAGCTTCCTGAAATGAATGAAGAAGCTTCCATGAGGTTGCAAGAACAGTTTATGTTCCCTCAATCAATAGAGACATGGAAATACCTTTATAAAGTGTGCACATGGGCATACACTCCAGAGATTAATTGAGAGAGTTGGTTTATCTATTCTAACAAATGTTGGTTAAATTGCATTTTATTTTTCTCCAGAACCATCAATAGTTTCCCTTTTTCAGATTGAATACATAAATCAAAAGAACATATTTCATGAACAAACTATGATTATGAAACTCCTATTCTTCATCTATTGATCCCTGAAACTTTATTTACCCATGCATTTTTTTCCCTTCTCTGTATTAGATTAGAACTGCTCTTTTTCACATTATTGTAGCTAGGACCATCTGTGGCTCTTGACTTGTCAGTGTTTCAAGGAGTCCTCAAAATAGCATAGATGTCGTGAAAAACTCATTGCTAAACCAATTCTTGCTTCCACACTTGCAATATTTCATCAGCTTCTAATTATAGAATACTACTACATTTCAGCATAATTACTAAAGGGTTACTAATGATTCTTTGATGCTATTCGTCTTATCAAATATGTAGAACTATTTAAGGGAAAACTGTTTTCATAGGAAACTCTAAGGTTTTACTTTTAAATGGTACACAACAGAATGCCAATATCCTTCCAAGCTGCTTTACTCACCAAGCCCTAACAAACTGCTGAAGTAAAATCCTTTTACATATTTTAAAACTTAAAAAAAAAAAGAAAATCCAAAGAGATCTCTTAAAATAAGCATAACATGCTGATACAATATGAAAACGAAGCTTTAAAAAATCTGCTAATGTTATCAGTGTTCCCCATTTGATAATAAAAAGTCTGAATTGATTTTTTTCCAGTTTTAGTACAAAAAATATGACATAACGAATTTCAGCTTGATATAATTTGAAATAGCCAATATATTAAACCCCAAAGTAAAACTTAAATTGGCAATCATGTCAGATTCAAGTCCCTGAATGAATATTAATTTAAAAACTAATCATTTTCCAACAGGTTGAAGCTTCAAAATGCTAGTTCTTGAATAAAAGCTGTTAGATCCATTACAGTAATATCAGGCATTTTTTTGTTTAGGAAAATAGACCTCCAAAATTTGGAATGTCTGACTCTTCCTAGCACCATTTTTTTTTTTTGCCCAGGGATTTAATTATTTAAAAGTCATTTCTTTTTTTAGATTTGGGAAATAAGAATACTGATTTTACTGATGGAAAGCTGACACTAAGTGAACTCTCTGAGGTAAGGTGTAAGGCCAGATCGGTTAATTAATTTTATGTCACTATGTCTATGTAAGTTAAATTCTGGTTCTGAGCCAAATCCACGAGTAAAGGTATTTTAGTTTTATAGACACACACACAGACGCATGCACATACCATGTAAATTAATTGATTGTGGCCATATTGGAGGATGAGTAAAGATATACATACACACATTAACTATAGACTTGCACTTTTAAACTTGACTAAGCCAGATTATCAAGTATGTGTTCTATCCTATGCCCAGGACAATGAAGGCCCTGATCCCCAAATCAAACAGAATTTGGATGCCCTAGATAATAAGGTAACAGAGAATAAGTTACATTTCACATTTAAAATATATTCTTTGCAGTTAAATAGTGAAAGAGTTACAAGTTGCACTTGTCCATATCTTGGCCAAGAAGTCTACCAAAAACATTGCTATGTAAATTCCAGACCCCAGAGGGAAGCAGGGGGAAAAGCATAAACCCAAGCATCAGTTGAGGAGCTGGCTGTGTCATTTAACCATGTCTGTCCAGACAAACCTACACAAATTAACAGCTTCCCACACTTCTTTTCAACAAAGAATTCCAGGAAGCCTTGTTTTGCACATCTAGTCCAATCCTCTTATCACATAAGAAAACTGAGCTAAGTATATTTGTTAAGACTATTGAGTAGCATTACCTGAGTCAGATTTCTCTTCTCCTTACCTGTTATTCTTCCCACTTCTTTTTGCATCATTTTTTAGGAATGAGTACCTTCTTTATTAAGCATCTATAGTATAACTTTATAAGTATCTTAATATCTTAAATGTATCAGAAGTGAGAAGTGAAGGTGTTAATCGCTCAGGCATGTCCAACTCTTTGCAAACCTGCCAGGCTCCTCTGTCCATGGAATTCTCTAAGCAAGAATACTGGAGTGGGTAGCCATTCCATTCTCCAGGGGATCTTTCTGATCCAGGGATCAAACTCAGGCCTCCCACATTACAGGCAGATTCATTACTGCCTGAGCCACCAGGAAAGCCCAAATGTGTTCAGACTTGTGTCCAATTTAAAGGAACCCTATGCAGATCTCCAGTTAAAATAACTGCTCTTTAATTTTTATTTGAATGAATACAGATCTCCAAAATGCTGGGTATCCCCACATCTATCAATAAATACCAGATGAATATAACCCAATCTGCATGATTTTTCTGCTTTATGACTGTTTTGTTTTGTAGTTTTAATGTAAAATGTAGAATAGGGATTTAAAAAAAAAAAAAACTTATGTAAAAAATAAATAAAAGAGGAGCACAAATTGGAAAGGACAAGTTTTCTCTTGATAGTCAAATAGTTATGAAATAAAGGTGTCTCATTAAATCGTAAGTACTTTAGCCTTTCTTGAAAGAAGGCGAGGATTTAAAGATTTATAAAGAAATTTTGCCTAAACTAGGAAGTGACTCATATTTGACATGTATTGAAATGATAATGCTGATTTCAATAGGCAGTCTAAGAGCAGCTGACTCCTAGGGGAGTAATTCAGTCATGGTTACTTCTTCACTTTTAGATTTTTAAACTTTCTTTGTAAAGCTTTTAATGTACTACTGCCTGCCAAAACATGGCACAGTTTCACAGGTAAGGCAAATTAAAGGCAAGTAAAAAGCATTTGTTCATCATTACTGATACAAAACTATGCAACAAATAAATATACTCATTTGATATCTTTTGTAGAGTCCACTTATTCAGTGGTTTCTATTTCCATGTTTTTATAACCCAATTCTGGTTCTGGTACACTGGCAGCAGGCAGAATGGACAAGATATATAATAAGTCCTGTATCTGCTAACTACTGAATAAATGAGAGGCAAGCATAAACAGACTGAATCCATCATTGTGATAGATATCAGACGTGACCCACCTTTCTGCAGGTCCTTTCAACCCTGGTGGCATGGAAACCCTGCTTCCTGCCAACTGAATTTGCTAAACTCATATCCTACCAAAAAGCAGAGTAGATAAGCCTAACGTACTGATTGAAGATCACTTTGTCAATACCCTCCTATGGAAATCAATCATTTCCTCTCTGCGTTCAATCATCTCCCTGTGTTCCTATTTTAAATGTCCTTTTTAAGGCTTTTAATGCAATGCAGCGCACATGCATAGCAGAACTTCACAGTTACCATCAGACCAAACAAAGATATGTTTAAAGTGTATTTAATCCTCAATAATAGTATCTACACTGAAATAGACTTTAAAATCCTAATAACAATTCTCAAGACACTTTATGTGGAACCTGGGACCCCTTGCAAGCAGTGCTTGTGTGAACGAGTGAAAGTCACTCAGTCGTATCTGACTCTTTGTAACCCCATGGACTATATAGTCCATGGAATTCTCCAGGCCAGAATACTGGAGTGGGTAGCTTTTCCCTTCTCCAGGGGATCTTCCCAACCCAGGGATCGAACCCTGGACAAATGTCCTCTGGAGCAACAAATTGCAAAGAAACTATAAAAGACTAAAAATAACTGTGTACATGTTCAGTTGGGGCAAATTATGTACAATAAAAGAAGATGGAAAAAACCCAAGTGTCACTTCTGAAGAGCTGAGACCAAAAGCAGGGTGTTGCACATGTCCCACGCACACAGCATCACCAGCGAGGTAGCAGACCACCTAGGCCACCCCTCTGCTCCGCCCCTAGACCTGCTCCTACTGTCACCACATATAAGGAAGCAGCTTGCACCTCACCTCAAAGAGCGAGCAAGGGGAACTGTTACTTGTTTTTGGTCCCCCCTGCTACAGCAGGGGACCCAGTAAAGGCTTGCCTGAATTATTTGTCTGCCCCTAATCAATTTCTATTAAGGAAGCCAAGAACCATGGTAATAACATAAGGAAGTCTACCTGCTTCAGAGTTGGGGGGAATGTGATAAATCAAAGATTTTCATAAAGTACACAAGGCTACAAATGTCCTCTAGTGCAAATAGGGTTTGCATGGACCACACTGGGGTACCCCTATGAGAGCATACTCATGCTGATGCTCAACACTCTGACCACCTGATGCGAAGAACTGACTCATTGGAGAAGACCCTGATGCTGGGAGAGATCGAAGGCAAAAGGAGAAGGCGACAGCAGAGGATGAGATGGTTAGACAGCATCACCAGCTCAATGGACATGAATTTGAGCAAACTCCAGGAGATAGTGGAGAACAGAGGAGTGTGGTGGGCTGAAGTTCAGGAGGTTCAGAGTCGGACTGAACAATATTGAGCGCATACACTGGGAACTATGGTACACAGTACCTCTGGTGTAAAAGGCAAGGGTGACTTTAGACTGCACTGGACCCTTCCAGAGCCCTAAAGAAACCAAAGAATAAACTGTCTATTCCCGAGAACTATAAAATAGCAGCCATCTCACAGTTATCTCAGCCTTTAGCAACTTCTAAGGCAAATACAAACTGTTGTGGACAACTAAAGTAATCATATAACACCTTTTGAGTGCCTGATGTGTAAAGTTCATTAGTTCTAAGGTCAGCATTTTAAATGCAACAGTCAAATTGTATTCATATTATAAGAGACTACCTAGAAAAGACAGCTGTAAAATCCAGGCCAAGGTCTTAATACTGCATGACTATTAAAATTAGTACTAGACAGCAAAAGAGCCGTTACACATTTTTAAACAAAATAAAATATACTAAGCAAATAAAACAAAACTTTCCTGAGGATATTACTCCAAATGGGACTGTCCTAAGCATCTGCAGACATTTTCACTGCAATTTTAAGGGGGAAATACTGGTATTTCAAAAGATACATCATTAGGTCATTTAAATATTGTTTTTCTTTAGTTGTCACTTACAAATACTTAAGATCTGAAAGGTAGTGCTTCACATCTTATGGGAAGATGCCATTTAAAGGGAAAAAAAGGAAGATGGATCCTTGTGCTTAACCAAATGTTAAATATTTTTTATTTTACTCACCTGCACACTAAGATGAATCCATTTCTTCACAAGAATTCTCCCCAGTGTCATTACTTTTATTGGAGGCTGCAAACCATTTACTGTGCGGTAATAAAACATGGTCTCTTTCTCAGATATTGTAAGTTTGAATACAATCTGCCCATCCGATGTCTTTTCTATAACACACCTTGGGAAGCAACCAGAAAAGAGAAAAAAAGGTCAGTTTCCAACCAAAAGACAGGCTATGACATTGTCCAGTGATGGTGGCGCAACGGATCCCAAACTCTAATCAAAGGTCACAGTGAACAAGTACCTGAAGGTCGTCATATACAGGGCAAGCTTTCTTTCAATTAAGAGGCCCTTTAATTTCAATAAAGATAGAATTCTTAGTTACAATACATCTGCTAGAACCTTCACTCCCTTTATTAGAGATTCATGGTGGCAACTCAAGTGGCTGAATCATCCTGCAAAACCAATATTTAGCCTATTGGCTCATTAGCTCCTCTGCCATTTCTTTTATAGGCAGTGGCACAATACACCATATTCTGCTTGGCTATTGAGCCACCAGAGCAAATCATTTTCTCCTCCTCTTTTTTTTTTTTTTATTGTAAAGATAGTTTAGTGTCCATAGAAGGCTCTAAACTACTAGCCCTGAAGTCAGAATCGCTCTATTTAATTCCCATGATGAAATGGAGAATGGACAACTATAGTCTTTATTTAGCTCATCATCAACTGGCCAGAAGCCAAAGCCAGTGTCTGTAAGACGACTGCCCAGCTCGCCATGACCACAAAGCCCAACTGGGGCACTGAGATATGGTAAAGATCTGGGATGAAAGGTCACAAAATCTTCTAAAAATACAGTGAAATATTTTGATAAAATAGAAGAATTTTCAGAAAATTAACTGTCACGCCAGTTATCAAATCATGTTATTTTTAAAAATCACTTATATCCTGATGACAACAGCACTATTTTCTCATCCTTTTAAAAAGGCATGTTTTATGTTTTCTATATTCTCTACTGATTTATGTTTGAAAGTGAAATTTCTCAGTCATGTCTGACTCTTTGTGACCTCCTGGACTATAGCCTATCAGGCTCCTCTGTTCATGGGATTTTCCAGGCAAGAGTACTAGAGTGGGTTGCCATTTCCTTCTCCAGGGGATCTTCCCAACTGAGGGATCGAACCCAGGTCTCCTGCATTGCAGACAGACGCTTTACCATCTGAGTCACCAGGGAAGCCCCGATTTATGTTTAGTATAAGTGATTTTATTTTATACTAATTATATCATTGCATGTGCCTAGCCACTCTGTACCCACTGAGAAGAAACAGATATGAACTTGAGCCCATTTTCAATTACATTTCAATCTAGCAGTTCAACTTTTGCAGAAGAAAGAAGAATCTCCTAAGGAGATTAGTCCCCCAAATCCACTATTCAAAGAGAAATATTGTGAACATTAAGCACAAATATCTCTTCCAAGTTACTAGCTATTAAAGATGCTCGTCAGCCTGCATCTCATAGCCAGGAGCTCAAGGAGGTGGTATATCCCAAAGTGGAGAAGATCATCAAGTCCCAGAGGAGTCTGGGCTCCTTCCTTCACCCAGTTTTCTCTTACTCAGCTCAGACATCTCCAAGATAATGTCTGATCCTGGAACCCAACCTTCTCAAGGTTCTTAAGAGGCCTTCCTTGCTGCTCTCTTATTGTGCTCTTTGGAAATAACACCCATCCATCTGTCTTCCTATTCAATCATGAGTTGTCTGACAATAGCAGCATAGCCTGGTATATAGTAGATCCCCCCCACCCCTCAAAAAAATGATGAGTTAGTGATCTGAGTATGAAGAATGAAAGAGGCAAAGATAAGATTGGGCCAACCCAGAACTATTGCTAAATATGTTTTTAAAACTTTCCTTAAAGGGCACATTTTTCTCACAAATCATTCCTCCTCATTGGCATTCTTTCTTTCTGAGAGTTGAGAGGTGATGATATGATCAGAGAATACTTAACAGTTACTATTTCACTCTCACTTTTCTACTCTATTTTGCACATATATTTGGTGATAAAGTTATGAAAAATATATTTTATATAGGGCAAATAGGTTTAGTTGACATAAAGATTTTATATAAAGTGGAGATATGATTTTATGAAAACTCTATTGTGATTCAGCAGGTGAATATTTCTTCAGTCACTGGAATTAAAGTTTCTCTCTATTCCTCACTTCTATGTCTTAAACAATCCAAGAAGAGATTGCCTCCATTCGTTTTCCTTGAGTTTAAATCTACAAGTTAGAATTTGACCATTACTCAAGAATGTATTTGCCAAATGCAGGCTTATTTCCCCAAGCTTACTGAAAATGCATTTCTTAATATGTTATTGATTATCTTCCTTGCTATTTTGTTTGCTTGTAAACATACTTGCTTTGGTAGATAATGAATGTGAGAGGAAGGCAGGTAGCAAAATATTTAGGAACTGGATTTATTTTGCTCCTGGATAAACAATAATTGGATAATCCATGTTTTGTTTGTTTTACTTATCTAGTACAAACACCGCGAAATTCCCTAATTCCCACAGGTATTTTAGGTTTGAGAATGGAAACGACCTTGATGCTTGGAACTCTCAAAACCGTAAACCATGTGCTACTGCCTCTATAAATATTCCTCTGTCTTATTTATACAAAATGATACCAATAGAAGATGAATTTTGTAGAGACATATCCCCTGGAAAAATTCAGAAAAAATAACTTCACCCTAGCCATATTTGTCAAGAGACAATATTTTAAGACTCTTTGGACATTAGTTATATAAACTAAGTAAGTTGGATTTACTGACATTTCAAACAGTAAGAAAACAGGGTTTTCTTTTACGGTACATACAGATACAGAGGTAATGGTTTGAGATGATTTTCACTCCAAATAAAACAAAATGAAAAAATGCCAACTTTCACTTGGCAAATTAAAACTAAACATCCTAGATATTTAAGTCTTATTTGCTTATGAGATTATAAGACTTTTCTGGTTTGTTTCATGAGTTTTTAGATACTTGGCCAACATACTCATACAAAGAAAACATTACAAGGGGGAAAGCCAGAAGTTCTATGGGAAGAAGAAAGATAAGCAAAAAAAAAAAAAAAGTCTCAAAACTGTCCTATTTATCCTCATTTCTAGATTGGCTCTAAACACTTGAGGAGAACATTGGATATCAGTTTCAGAAACTATTACAGAATGAAAATCAGGTGATTATTAAAAATAAAAATTGTTAACAAAGCCCCACACCAAACTCACCTAAGGCATTTTTGATGGGGTCAATGGCATGAACTTTTGAGAATCTTTTATGCTTTTCTATATATTTCCTAATAGATGAAAGCAATCTCTTTTCAGACATAAGGTGTCATTCATTTGTTCAACTCATTATTGAACACCTTTCACAATGAGTTAAACAAACATCTCTTCCTAGGAAAACAAGGACGCAGAAACAGTCCCCAGCACTCAGAGAGTTCACTGCCTAATGACAACTGTATACTCTAGTAAAGACAGGTTGTTTATACAAACCTAGACCAAGACCTTGAAAGTATACATTATTTGTATTACTAGTCCCCATGCCTTACAACTCACAGTGAGCCTGGCTGAGCCTCTGAAAACTAAGACTAAAGATTTAGCTAAACTACTTGGGCGGGGGCGGGGCGGCGCGGTTGGAATAAAATGAGCCAGGTATAAACATGTCTGCCTTCCATGAAATTATTTTAACATACTCTTGAGGGTTCACTTCATTCATGGAAAGGGGAAAGCACATTGAATTTAGGGAAAAAAATATTTGGTCAAATGAAGTTGACCAGAAAAGCCTCATGTAGGAGCTGGTCTTCAGTTAGCCTAAATTCCAAAGTGCCTTCATTTCTAGGTTGGAATTCAAGTTGCAATATCCTTGACTCTAACTGATTTTGCAGGACCCTAGGAAAGCTTC
The DNA here is from genome assembly GCF_033118175.1 of Dama dama. Lineage (NCBI taxonomy): Eukaryota > Metazoa > Chordata > Mammalia > Artiodactyla > Cervidae > Dama > Dama dama. The sequence continues at coordinate 17,895,910 of NC_083694.1, forward strand.
TGCCTGTAATGCGGGAGACCTGGGTTCGATCCCTGGGTTGGGAAGATCCCCTGGAGAAGGAAATGGCAACCCACTCCAGTATTCTTGCCTGGAAAATTCCATGGATGGGGGAGCCTGGTAGGCTACAGTCCATAGGGTCGCAAAGAGTCGGACACGACTGAGCGACTTCACTTAGGAAAGCTTACACTCCCTCTGCTACTTACATTACACCTCCTTGCTCAAGTTTCAACCACACAGCTAGGGTAAATGATGCCGCCAGCCTGGGAGCAGGAGGAGAGGCAAAGCAGCTCTGGTGATTTCCAAAAATGAAACTTGCAGAATGGTTATGGGAGTTGGGACTCAGGTCACGCTGGTCTCTGGTGATGCAGCCCCTGAGGCCTGCTGAGAAGAGGTTGGTGTAGGTGGGGGGCGATGATCGGTAAGGACAATCCTGAACGCAGAGGCGCTGAGGACAGACCCGAAGGCCCTCAGCTGTGGCAGAGCTCTGACAGAAAGTGCTTTGGGCTGGGATTCCGCACGTCACTTGGGTTGGCACCACCGAAACCTTCTTGAAAGCTGCAACGTTCTCCAGCCTTGGGAACAGGCCCTGAGAGTCAGCCCACGAGACGGAAGCAAAGTAGGCAAAGAGCCATGTTTCAGGGACCGGAAACAAGAGGCCGAAGCCCAGAGACAGAGCCAGGCAATTCATGTTGACTCAAAAGCATTCTCCTCTGATTCAAGCGTTCCTAAATAAGTCGGAAGGCCGAGGGCACTGGCCAGCAGCACTTTCTCGCGGGGTGCTTTAAGTAACGTTGAGATAAATCCATTTTCGGGAAACTGCAGACGTGGTTTCACACGGGGGAAACACCGGAGGCTTCCGTGGTGATGGCGAAGACATGAGTAGCAGCTGGTGTCTGGGAATCAAAAGTAGAGTGTCAAGGAAAATCTGCTGTGTCTTTAAAACTTTAGGTGCAGTCTAAGCATGAGGATTCTGAGTCCCTAAGAAACATTATTAAACTTCTTTAAAACATTCTTTAGTACACTGTTTATAGCAAAATACTCATTGGTACCTATCTTCACTGGGTGAATCAAGCACTGGAAAAAGTCCACAGGACAGCCAGTTTGATATACACATATGCACGTTTATTTTATTAATATATTTCCCCACACAGCAATTTCAGATTGCTACTCCACCTCAGGGAATTAGCAGCATCCACTCTCCTTCACAAGATAAAGAACTGTATAGATTTCCTTTACACACACACGGGATGCGGTTAACGCAGAGCCAACCTGCAGATGTCCCGAATAAAGCTGGCAAAGCACTTTGGGCCTTCCCCCCTCATCCCAGCATGTGCGGCAACTTTAAGCTCATGGTAAAGCTGATTAGAAACCCAACACCATCTGTCCGTCCTATGCCTTAGTATTTAGCAAACGTTTGTGCGTTTCCTCATATGACTATTTGTAGGTTACATATGGACCCCTAATACTGTGTAAGTAATTGTATTGATAAATAAGCTGAGTTACCATTTCTTTATTGCATTTCAACGAGGCCCCTCAGTGTGACAAATGGCTCTTCCCAGGACCGCTGTCCCTGGTTGCCTGGCAACACTAAGGTAACCCCCAGAAAGTCTCAGTAAATAGGCCACAGCAGAAGGACGACTGCAAGGAAGATTTGGGTGCCCAAGTCAGGGATTCTGCACAGCAAACGCTTGGTTACCTGAAACTCAGAGCGCAGTCTGCTGGCTGGCCCGCCTGGAACTGAACTCCCCAAGCCTTCAGCAAGTGCCTCCAGCAGTGGGAGGGACGAGGATGCAGCCAGGCGTGCATAATTTTAAAGTAGCAGTGCACCTTATCCTCTAATCCCTTTTTTGCCCCTCCCCTTTCCCCCACTTTTATGCACCTCAATCCTTTTAGCCATGTCATCAAAATGCTCTGCCACTATCAGACAGTAACATAAGAATTCCTAGTGCTCTTTTTTTTTTTTTTTTTGAGTGACAAATGTACTGATGCTCTAAAAGCTTGTTGCATTCATAAAGTTTCTGTTGCCCGTTCAATGGTCACTGTGTTCTTCACCGCCAGAACACCCTCTTCTAAATGTATGAACAGCATCTGATGTGATTTCTAAATGGTGCATTTGAAGGATCAGAAATTTTAATTAAACTACAGGAGCAATAGGACTGCTGACTTTTTAGCTGCTTGATTAGATATGACTATGTGTGTATTTATGAATGCACAGTTGATGTCAATTCTATGTAGTTTTATTACATCCAAAACTCTTCAACCATCTGAGGTATCTCATCCTAAATGAGAAATAGCCTAAAGCAACTACTACCCCTCCATTGTCTTAAAAATGGAAAGCTCATTTGGGAAACAACTAGCCAATTGCACTTTTATTTTCTATAAGCTATCATATTTAGAGAAATGTTTAAAAATGAAAGAAATGGTTGTATGGCATTCCTTGTTAGTAAGGCAGCAAGAGACAAATTCAAAGTACCATCTTTCAAATTTCCCTTCCAAGAGACTTAAACACAACTCATTTTAATATCAGCTTTACCAATCAGGTGCTTCCTGATTGGTGCTTCCAGAGGAAGCCCTTGAATCTGGGCTTCCAGAGGAAATCTTTACCTTTTGTCAAATTATCCTATTCTCTGTCTTGTTGATTAGTATAATCTTTCAACGGCAATTTTTTTGAATCAAAAAACAAATGTTACTGTAAAATCAGCTAACATATAAGAACTTCTGAAAACCTGGAAAAAATGTTTGAAAATAAAGGACACAGTGATGTAGACAAATGGATTTTTCACACCTCAACAAAACATGCGGCCAGTGTCTATCTTAGAACATGTTATTCAATGGCTAGTTTCTCTTTATGCCTTATGAATCCAAGGATTAACTAATTTTTAATTGTGGTACTTCGGTGCATTTTTTGGGTCACTGTTCAGGGGATGAGAAATCATCTATCACATAACAACTGATGTTTTGTAGTAGGAAGTCATGACTCAATTTAGACGATCTAAGATTAGTGACTCTGCTCCACATTCAGAAGCTCTTGCCTGTGATTTGCAAAGACAGACAGTGGGTTGACATATCCCTCAATTTCTGCAGCTCAGTACTATCAATCTGAAGACACATCTGGTAAATGATTTGGGCACCAGCAGTCTTACCACCACTAGATGGGACTTAGAAATGCAGGAAAAAAGCAAGAGTGTCAGAAGGAAAGTTTAGTTAAAAACAAAGAACTATGTGCTATTTTTTCCTCATAGTTTTGTGGATTCGCTATAGTTCTGCTCTGAACTAGCACGGTTGGGGCTGGATACTCTGATTTGGCCTTACTCTGTCATCTAGCAGTTGGTTTGACACCCGTGAGAGTCTACCCTAAGCTCGTTCTGATAGTAGCAGAAAAATGCCCAGTTCAACATAAATTGGGAGAGACCCTAATGTACAAGTACTATTCAGGCATTTGCTTGTATCACATTTGTTGATGTTCCACTGACAGAGGAAGTCACACGACCAAGCCCAGATTCAAGGGCTATGAAACTGACTCCACTCTTCAAAGAACAGTCACATTGCAAGGGGGCACACATAACAGAATGGAAAGAACTTGAGACCATTTTGTAATCTACCACAGAGAGTTGAAAGCAATTTCTTTTTCTAATGGTCAAGACATCTTAGAATCAGCATTTCCTTCTTTTGAAAAAACAGTTCAAAAAATGATGTTTTAGTCAGTCAACTATTAGCAAATTCATACTCATTATTATGGAAAAGTTCACTATAATAAACTTGGTTTTTCAAGCCCTTGAGACTTAGGTCTTGTCGATGGGCAAAATCAAGGGGGTATCCTTGGAGTTTTTTTTAGCATTCATGGATTTTCTATTAAAATTAACTAACTTATGGCATAACTAATCTGGAAAAAGAAAAATGGTGGATGTGTTAAGTAATATTAGATATGAAACAGAGGGTCCAACGTAATTACAAAATAAGAAAATGTTGTAGACAATTTTACGAGAATTAAACCTGAGTTCTTAGGAAAATTGAATAAGTTCCTTAGAATATTTCCAACTTAGAACAGTCAATCAGAAACAGTTGGAAACAACACATTCCATCAACTGCAGAACAGATTATATGTTCATACACTGGAAGATGAAAGCACAATGAAAGAAAAGTGAACTACTACTACAAGAAACAACATGGAAAATCTCACAGACTTGATCATGAGTGAAATAAGGTAAACACCCCAAGAATGTACTAGAATGATTCCATTCCTATGAAGTCAAACAGAGTCAAAGCTAATCTGTGGTGAAAGAAGTCAACATAATGCTCCCTTTAAAGCAGAGGAAGAAATGGGAAAGGATTCAAGGAAGCCAGCAGGAGGGCTGGAAATGTCTTCATCTTAATACAGGTGGTGGTTACACAGAGGGATACAGTTTTCGAAGTTTATCAAGTATTACAGTTAAAATTTGTGTTCTTTGTGCAAATCATGCTTCGATAAGAAAGAATAAAGTTTTGCTTTTATTTTTTAGTGAATAGTTGAATGATGAATAGTTGAATGAATTGTTGAATGAATAGTTCTATTACAGTCTATAGTTAAATTTCTTCCCATAAGGAAAACAGTAGGCTCAGACAGTTGTGCAAATCAGTTATGCCACACATATGGGAAACCATAATTTCAGTTTTTACAAACATTCTTACCATTGGAATAAGAGTATTTCCCAATTTATTGTATGAGGTAGTAATAACCAAAAGAGAATGTGTGTGAGAAAGACAGAAGATGGGGAGTGGGAGGACAAAGAATATAAAACAGACATGAGAATATGAGAAAGAAAAATTAAAGACCAGTCACACTCATATACATAATGCAAAAAAATTCTGAATAAAGCATAAGCAAACTGAATTCAGAAATATTTAAAAAGAATAAATCTCCTGACAAAGTTGGGTTTATTCCAGAATTGTAAAATTGGTTTGAAAGTTAAATATGTATTAATTCACCATTAAAATAGTTTAAAAATTCATGTGATTTATTGAGGACCAAAATCCTGTATGAATTTATTTCTTTAGGACCAAAATTCTTCATAAACTAAAGAAGAAAACTTCTATAATTTGACAGTTCATGTACAAAAACATCAAATAATAAGTATGCTAATTAGCACTTTTGTTAAGATCAGTAGAGAAGGAACATCTACTATTACTGCTGCTAGTCAACATTCAACTAGCCAGTGCATTAAAATAGGTAAAATATAAACTAAAGGATAAACACTGCAAGTGATTATCAAATGTCATATATTTCACTAGATAACAAAACCTAATGACAAGTTTTGACCAAGATTCTAGAGAGAAGATGTAAATATGATTAATGCTATTCATCAACTTTGGAACTCTTCTCTCTAGGCACATACTACTTTAACTCCTTGAGAATGGTCATATGACTTGCTTTTGCTGAGAAGTAAGAGCCGCTGCCAGGAGGAAGCTATTAGGACCAGTAGGCAATTTCTTGTGCTCTCTCCCTCCCACTTTGCCACATCCAGATAGTGGCTGCTCGGTCAACCTCGTGCCCTGGCTGGGAAGACATAGATCAGAGTTTGCTTGCCAACCCCACTGGACACAAAGCACGTGTAAAAAATAAACCTTTATTGTTTAAAGGAATTTTTTGAACTTTTAGAGTTGTCCCTACAGGATAATTTAGTTTAATACAAGTGATGCAAAATCAATAAGCAAAAATCAATTGCACTTCTCTATACCAGGTAGAGAATGAAATAAACAAATTAAAAAATATAACTAAAAGATGCTATCCATATTGTAGAGTACTTGGGAACAAATTTTAAAAATGTATTACTGCTATGAAAATATCAAGTTTATTGGTAACATTTAAGAAACTGAAAATAGAGATATTATGTTTTTGGATTCAAAGACTAACACAAGGATGAAGTTTTCATATAGTCATCTATTAATCCAATGCAATTCTTATGAAAATCACAGCAGAGTTATTCATGGAACTTGACAAGCTTATTTCAAAGCATATTGAAAAAGAGCAAATAACTGACAGTATTCAAGGCACTACAGACATAGAAGAAGGCGAGGGAGGGACTTTGCTAACAGACACCAAGATGTATTTAGCGGCATGTAAATTAGAAGTGTGCAACATTAGTGCAGAGATCGGTGGGGGGTTGAGGGAGTCCAATAGAAACATCAAAAATCACAGGAAATGACTCACACATATGTACAGACATAAGTATACACTTATTTTGTTCCTGTATATCACTAAAAGGGCTTCTTTGGTAGCTCCGATAGTAAAGAATCTGCCTGCAATGCTCGCAGTACAGGAGACTCAGGTTCAATCCCTGGGTCAGGAAGATCCCGTGGAGAAGGGAATGGCCACCCAATCCAGTATTCTTGCCTGAAGAGCTCCATGGATGGAGCCTGGCGTGTTATAGTCTATGGGTTCACAAACAGTCAGACATGACTGTGTGACTAACACATCACTAAGAAAAGGATGAACTAGTTAGTAAATTTTGCAAGGAAAATTAATTCCCTGTATTGGAAAATACTGATAAAATGAGACTGGATCCCTACTTCTCACTATATACAAAAGTTACTTCCAGATAGATTGAGACTTAAATGTTAAGGAGCAAAACTTGAAAATCATTTGAAATTAAAGAAGATGCTTTAACCACCTTAAGATGGGAACATATTTCTTGAGCTGGACACAAGTACAAAACACAAAAGATAAATAAATGGGATTACATTAAAATCAAGAACTTCTGGTTCATCAAACGGCCCCACAAAGTGAAAACCTAAGCCACAACATGAGAGATGTGTCATACAAATAAGGGGAAAAGAATTAATACAAAGAATGCTTAAGTGATTTCTGTGAATCCAGAGACAAATATTCCACTTCTTTATAGAAAAAAAGATGATATAAACAAGGATTTCACAGAATGGTAAACATGAGGGACCAATAAACTTACAGAAAGTGTGGGGCTACATCAGTATTAGGGAAAAGAAAATTAAAACCACAATGAGATTTCATTTTACACATACTAGATCACACAAATTTTAAAATCAGTTCAGTTCAGTCTCTCAGTCGTGTCCGACTCTTTGTGACCCCATGAATTGCAGCACGCCAGGCCTCCCTGTCCATCACCAACTCCCGGAGTCCACCCAAACTCATGTCCATTAAGTTGGTGATGCCATCCAGCCATCTCATCCTCTGTCGTCCCCTTCTCCTCCTGCCCCCAGTCCCTCCCAGCATCAGGGTCTTTTCCAATGAGTCAACTCTGCATCAGTAGGACAATGCCAATTGTTATGGAGGACACGTATCAAAAGGAACTCTAAATATTTCAAATTGATGCATATTTTAAAAAGTTGAAACTATGTATATCCTAGGAAACAGCATATTCACACTTATTATATACATTCATTAGAAAGCCTCAGCACTATGCACCAGGGAGCTTATTCTGTGTGTTCACGGTAGATATTTCTGGTAATGCCTGAAAACTGGAAACCATTCAGTGTTATAAAAAGATGTTTCTAAAAAAAAGCAATATCATTGACATTTTCCTATGACAACAAATTCTGCTATTTGTTGATCTTTTTCATACTTTTATTTCTTCTGCCTTTTTGTTTCCCATGCTTTGTGGCTTTCTGTGATACAAGTTGACTGTTGACACAGTTATCTGACTGACTGTCCAACCAGAGGTTACAATGGGCAAGCCCAATGCATTGAGCATAATATTCTAATTCTGGCTTTTTTATCTTTTCAACAGTTCATGGTAGATGAGAGCTCCTAGCATCTGTCATTGTTGTTGTTGTTTTTTTTTTTAATTACATCCGTGCCCTTTTTCATATTTGAAAATTCAGATGGCTAGTTCTTAGATAATTAAGGTTATTTAAAGTCATAATAGTCATCACAGTAGGTGCCATATGTGAATGTCTCATATATAGCAGGGACCATGCACATGATTTATACACAATTGTGCATTTATACATACACACACACACAGCCGTCATATCTTCACTATAACTCTAGGAGGTAAGTGTTCTTACTTCATTTCACAAATATGGAAATTGAAGTGTGGAAGACCTCATGCTGTTTGTTTTTGCCTCTTAAAAAATTAACATGTCCAACAGGAGAAGCATTCAAACAATGTTGGTTTTCTTTTTATTTCATGTTCTTTATTTTTATTATATTTTTCCTACCATAATTGAAAACACTAGCTATTTTATAAAGATGGAATTAGTTTTGTCAATATAGAAACAATTTGTGCTTTCAAATTATAAAGAGTAAATGTCAAATATGAATCTGTAAGTACAATGTTTTTGACCAGTTTGTCCTACATAGTGTGTAAGTTCAGTTCACTCACTCAGTCGTGTCCGACTCTTTGCGACCCCATGGACGGCAGCACACCAGGCCTCCCTGTCCATCACCAACTCCTGGAGCTTGCCTAAACTCATGTCCATTGAGTGAGTGATGGCATCCAGCCATCTCATCTTCTGTCTGCCCTTCTCCTCCCGCCTTCAATCTTTCCCAGCATCAGGATCTTTTCAAATGAGTCAGCTCTTCGCATCAGGTGGCCAGAGTATTAGAGTTTCAGCTTCAGCATGGGTCCTTCCACCCAGTGTGTAAAGGCGGCACCAGTGCCAAGTGTGACGAGGACACAGGGGTATCAACCGCAGGCTGTGGCCTGGGCTGTGGTCCTGTCAACCTGAAGGACTGAACCAAGATGATAAATCAAATAGGGTGGCGGGCCAGGCTAGGGTGTGGCTGGCTAATTTAAAATTCAGAAAATGTACACGTAAGGAAGGTATGTGCTAGAGAGGCCAAGAGATCAAGAGAGATGTTGAAAGTAACGGATTGAGTTGGACCATAATTCCAAGAGAGCCATGCATCCCAACGCTTACTGTGGCTCTATCTACAGCAGCCAGGACATAGAAGCAACCTAAACAATGGAATATCACTCAGCCAGAAAAAGGAGCAAAACTGTGCCATTTGCAAAGACGTGGATGGACCTAGAAACCATCACACAGGGTAAGTCACAAAGAGAAAAACAAATATCATATACTAATACACATATGTGGAATCTAGCAAGTGGCACAAACGATCTTATTTGCAAAGCAGCAACAGAGATGCAGACATAGAGAAGAAACGTATGGACACCAAGGGGAGAAAGGCGGGATGAAACGGGAATTGGGACTGACATACATTAACATACACTACTGACACGTGTATAAAATAGATACCTAGCGAGAACCCACTGAACAGCACGGGGAGCTCTACCCAACGCTCTGCGGTGACCCAGCGGGAAGGAGATTCAAGAAGAGGAGATACGTTATACGTAGAGCTGGTTCACTTTGTTGTACAGTAGAAACTAATGCAACACTGGAAAGCAACTAGACTCCAAAAAAAAAAAATGTTTGAAAAGTAAATGACCGAGCTGGTGAGTTGGTACAATAAGATGGATAGAGAAGGCCATGGCTGCAATCATTAGCAGATTGCTCCTGAAACAGAGAACAGATTGAGTCAATAGCCAATCTGGAATTAGACATGGCCAGGCATGTCAAGTTGGACCAATCAGATGGATATGCCCTGACATATGTTTGAAGCACATTTAATGAGGAGAGGAAAAACTGACTTTTTTCCCTCTCCTCCACCCCACACATTTTCTCTTTTAAAATCACACAAGTACTATATGAACACTGCTAAAAAAAAAATTTTTTTAACAGTTTTTAAGCAATATGGAAAGACAAAATTGAAGACTTTATCCTCATCCCACCATCAACTCTTCATTATGCCTCTACTGTTAAAATTTGGACCATTTTCTACAAGCATGAAGTATGTATACTCTACACCAACCAGATTCAACATTGTGAAAAAGTTCAGCGAAGTGTTTCCTCTTCTTGAAAATTCCCACCTACTTTCTTTTGCAATTTTCAGAACCAATACAGTCCCTTGCAATGCTTAAAATTCAGAGTCAATTAAATCGCCTTTCTTCCCCAAATAGGACTAAGTCACATATTAATTCTAGGACAATGCCAATAAACCATATAAGGGAACCGTCCTTCCTTGGAGTGAGTTAAGAATTTCACCCAGGGGCTCAGTGGAAGTTGACTTCTTGGAATGGTTTGATCTTCAGGGCCAGACCTAGAATCCTCATAATGGAATATTTGCTTCCTAGAGAATGACAGACTGTCAGAGCCTCTCAGTGTCAAGAATAAAATAAGCCATGAGGAGATAAGTCACATGACAGCATTACCCATCCAAGTAGCCAGAGATCTGCCCTGAGGGATGTGAGCCCTGGACTTGGGAGACCACAGTGGAAGATGTTTCATAATCAGAAGAAGCAGTCACCGAGAAGATGAGCAAAGAAATATGCCTTACTGGTAATGTTCAGCCCTATCCCCACAAGATGCAGAGAAGCTGTGGTAGGACACAGTATATCTTAGGCAGATTTAAAATCAAAAAAAAAAAAAAGATAAGGTTAAATGAATGAACCACACACTCATCATCACCTGAAGCACTGGGACAGGTAGGACCAGTTAGTGGATAAGAATGCAAGCGGCAGAGACAGCCTGGGTTGGACCCCGGGCTCTACCACCTGTATTCACTGTGTGTTCTTGGACAGGTTACTTAACCTCTTTTGGCTTCAACTTTCTTATCCGTCTTCTACCTCCTAGCATTGTCGGCAAATTAAATGAGGAGAAAAAGTGAAAGTTGAAGTCACTCAGTTGTGTCCCACTCTTTGCAGCTCCATGGACTATATAGTCCATGGAATTCTCCAGGCCAGAATACTGGAGTGGGTTGTCATTCCCTTCTCTAGGGGATCTTCCCAACCCAGGGATCGAACCCAGGTCTCCACAATGCAGGCGGATTCTTTACCAGCTGAGCCATCAGGCAAGCCCTAAATGTAGAAACAACAGACTGGGTTTTCACTGTCAGCTCTCCTTATATATTTTTTTTCCAATTTATACCTACTGAGTTCTTCTGTAATTGCACATCCAAAGACAGAGAATAAGCACATTTTTAGAAAATACTACCGCATTTTTTCCTGTCATTAGTTTATCACTTTAAGATTATCTTTTGATCTTTATTAACAAACCTACAAATTGCACAGAGAAAATACTACTTCTAAAATAAAAGTGAACAAATGAGAATCCAGGTTTAAGTCACTTGATGGGCAAATGGCAAAACCCAGACTATCTGGATTAGATCCAGGAACCATCATTTTTTATTTTTTTTTACAAAGATTGGACTCAGAGGTTTTTGAAAGGCTGGGGTATTCAACTGTGCCTTGAGAGTTGACAGTTTTATAGACAGAGGAGAACACAATGAGCCTTTTAAGTGACAGGAACAGCATAAGTGAGGACATCTAGTTTAGAATAAGATTGTCCTACATTTATGAGACACGTATTTCCTGTAGAAATGTATAAATACAATTCAGAGCTCTAAAGTAGATTGTATCGGATTTCCAGATTTTTCTGAGAATGTTCAAAGCATTAACAAGGATATTATAAATAACTTCAGGAGCTGTGGTTTTTTATTCTGTATCTAGGTCCTCGCTATTCTCAATCTATTGCCTTGATCAAAATTGTTGAACACATGTTCTTATACTTCTTAAATTATGCAAACCCTCAGATGGCCCAGGAATCACATTTGTTTAAGGCATAAAGCTTTGTGTGGGTATTTCAGGTTGCACCAAGACATGCGGGGAACTTGATACCTCTGATAGCGTGTGGCAGGCCATCTAACTGCTGTCCATTCTTTCTTCTCAGGCTGGGCAAGGGCCCAGACTGAGCCTGGCAGGTGAATTGAAGAGTGGCTTCCGAGAGCCGAGTCTGGCAGGGATGTAACAGCTGCCAGGCTGTACGGGACAGGTAGCAGCAGGCCGCTTAATGGCTGGTGAGCAGGGCAAACGGGTAGGTGTAGGTCTGAAAATGACAACGTGGGGAAGGACGGCAGGCAACAGAGCTCAGGATGGAGCTCCAGCCAAGCAGGCGATCAGCAACAATTAAGGCTCAAGTTTCTGCAAAGAGCCACACTCCTCAGGATGATGAGGGCCCCCCTCTAACCATGTGGGAAAGCCCTAGATTGCCTGAAACCCGTGGGTGTGGAGTTTCAATATGCTTTTGAGAAAGTGTCACTGTATTGAGGGAGGAAACATGAAGACACCGCAGGATTCAGGGCACAGTTTACTAAGCAGAGAGGGTGGTATATCTGGTCTTAGAAACTCAACCCAGCTGAACAACCCCTAAAACATTCCCAAGAGTTAGGCGGGGGGGACTGTGCACTACATTTAGAGTGAAATGGAGGATGTAAAAGATGAAGATGGGAAGAAAAATCATTTTGCTTAGGAGAAAAAGCCAACAATATATGGTTGAAGGCTATTTTGTCTTAATTCAGGGTAAATAAAAGGGAATCTGCTGGATCAGTAAACTTTTCTAAAAGGTCTCTGTAACTCTCCATGTAATTTACTTATATGATTTATTAATATAATGCTTAGGTTCAAAAGCCAAAGACTTTAAAAAGGAGAAGAGCAAGAGTTTGAAAAATGAAGAGGATGATAAAATTTGAGCAAAATACATTTGCAAAACAGTTTCTAAAACATATCCAAAACCATCATTATCAGTAAAACTAAAATGGATAGTTTGAGAAACAAGACATTTTACTGAAAAGGAAATTGCCGTTGAAGGAGGCCATGTGAGACTCAACTCTGATGGGACTCAACATTATTAGGGCTTAAGTCAAAACCCAGATCTCCTGATGACCAGACCAGCATGATTTCTACCTCATTCTATACCCATGAACACATTTGATTACATTTTATTTTGCATATGTAAAATTACATATTGTACATATATGTAAAATATGTACTTTCACACATATGCAAAATCAAATGGTCCATGAAGAAAGGAATTAAGGAGCATGAGTATGTGAGCAATCTGTCTGTAATAGTAACAATACTAACAATACTACAAATGCTAACTGAATTTACATTGTATTCATCATCATGTTGTAAAATACTATCTCATCTAGCCCACACAAAACCCTCCAGCAATAATGAATATTATTTGAGATATCAGGATGCTGAGATATGGATACTAAGTAATTTATTACAGACCAACAACATTTAGAAAGAAATACGAGACTTAAATATACCTCCATTTAAACTTTTACTAAATGCCACATTGTCATTTAAAGCAATGATATCAGAACATTTTAGTATTAAACTTTTTCTTACATTTTTTAAATGTACCCTTAGGGCAATTTGGGAAGCACTGGTGGCTCAGTGGTAAAAAAAAAAAAAAATATATATATATATATATATATATATATACACACACCTGCAATTTAGGAGACCAGGAAACATGAGTTTGATCCCTGGGTCAGGAAGACTGCCTGGAGAAGGAAATGGCAGCCCACTCCAGTAGACTTGCCTGGGAAATCTCATGGACAGAGGAGCCTGGCAGGCAATAGTTCATAGGGTTACAAGAGTAGAACATGACTTAGGGACTAAACCACCACCATGAAAGCAATTTGGGTGATACTGAGCATCTTCAGTCTACCAGGCACTGTCCTATGCTAACTGATGTACAGATATCAATTTTAAGAAAATTCTTGAAATTAAGAATTGACCTTTTGCTTTTACAAAAATTAAAGATCTTATTTTAGGTGACAATATAAAGTCCTTAGTTTGAGACTGACAGAAGCAGCCCCTTTTGGCAATAGTATGTTCAAATGCCATCAATTCTATTGGTCTAGAACAATGTTAACAAAGCACATTCAGAAGGATCATCAGAGAAAAATCCTTGACAATGGGGGAAAAAATAAGTAAAGCATAATTTTGAATAAGTAATTGATGAGATTGAAGTTACTGGCAATAAGGGTGTCACTTCGTGTAGGAGCAAATAAATCAACTACAATTTTAACCTAAAGTACCACTATCAGTTCAGTTCAGTTACTGCTGTGTCCAAGTCTTTGCAATCCCGTGAACCACAGCACGCCAGGCCTCCCTGTCCATCACCAACTCCTGGAGTTTACTCAAACTCACATCCATCGAGTCGGTGATGCCATCCAGCCATCTCATCCTTTGTCTTCCCCTTCCCCTCCTGCCCCAATCGCTTCCAGCATCAGGGTCTTTTCCAACGAGTCAACTCTTCGCATGAGATGGCCAAAGTACTGGAGTTTCGGCTTCAGCATCAGTGCTTCCAATGAACACCCAGGACGGATCTCCTTTAGGATGGACTGGTTGGATCTCCTTGCAATCCAAGGGACTCTCAAGAGTCTTCTCCAACACCACAGTTCAAAAGGATCAATTCTTCGGTGCTCAGCTTTCTTCACAGTCCAACTCTCACACCCACACATGACCACTGGAAAAACCATAGCCTTGACTAGATGGACCTTTGTTGGCAAAGTAATGTCTGTGGCTCAGATCATGAATTCCTTATTGCCAAATTCAGACTTAAATCGAAGAAAGTAGGGAAAACCACTAGGCCATTCAAGTATGACCTAAATCAAATCCCTTATGATTATACAGTGGAAGCGAGAAATAGATTTAAGGGACTAGATCTGATAGACAGAGAGCCTGATGAACTATGAGCGGAGGTTCGTGACACTGTACAGGAGACAGGGACTAAGACCATCCCCATGGAAAAGAAATGCAAAAAGGCAAAATGGTTGTCTGAGGAGGCCTTACAAATAGCTGTGAAAAGAAGAGAAGTGAAAAGGAAAGGAGAAAAGGAAAGATATTCCCATCTGAATGCAGAGTTCCAAAGAATAGCAAGGAGAGATAAGAATGCCTTCCTCAGCGATCAATGCAAAGAAATAGAGGAAAACAACAGAATGGGAAAGACTAGAGATCTCTTCAAGAAAATTAGAGCTACCAAGGGAACATTTCATGCAAAGATGGGTTCCGTAAAGGACAGAAATGGTAATGGACCTAACAGAAGCAGAAGATATTAAGAAGAGGTGGCAAGAATACAGAGAAGAACTGGACAAAAAAGATCTTCACAACCCAGATAATCATAATGATGTGATCACTCACCTTGAGCCAGACATCCTGGAATGTGAAGTCAAGTGGGCCTTAAAAAGCATCACTATGAACAAAGCTAGTGGAGGTGATGGAATTCCAGTTGAGCTATTTCAGATCCTGAAAGATGAAGCTGTGAAAGTGCTGCACTCAATATGCCAGCAAATTTGGAAAACTCAGCAGTGGCCACAGGACTGGAAAAGGTCAGTTTTCATTCCAATCCCAAAGAAAGGCAATGCCAAAGAGTGCTCAAACTACATCACAATTGCACTCATCTTACACACTAGTAATGCTCAAAATTCTCCAAGCCAGGCTTCAGCAATATGTGAACTGTGAACTTCCAGATGTTCAAGCTGGTTTTAAAAAAAGCAGAAGAACCAGAGATCAAATTGCCAACATCTGCTGGATTATCGAAAAAGCAAGAGAGTTCCAAAAAACATCTATTTCTGCTTTGTTGACTATGCCAAAGCCTTTGACTGTGTGGATCACAATAAACTGTGGAAAATTCTGAAAGAGATGGGCATATCAGACAACCTGACCTGCCTCTTGAGAAACCTATATGCAGGTCAGGAAGCAACAGTTAGAACTGGACATGGAACAACAGAATGGTTCCAAATAGGAAAAGGAGTACGTCAAGGCTGTATATTATCACCCTGCTTATTTAACTTATATGCAGAATACATCATGAGAAACGCTGGGCTGGAAGAAGCACAAGCTGGACTCAAGATTGCTGAGAGAAATGTCAATAACCTCAGATACGCAGATGACAGCACTCTTATGGCAGAAAGTGAAGAGGAACTAAAAAGCCTCTTGATGAAAGAGGAGAGTGAAAATGTTGGCTTAAAGCTCAACATTGAGAAAACTAAGACCACGGCATCTGGTCCCATCACTTCATGGGAAATAGATGGGGAAACAGTGGAAACAGTGACTGACTTTATTGTTGGGGCTCCAAAATCACTGCAGATGGTGACTGCAGCCATGAAATTAAAGGATGCTTACTCCTTGGAAGGAAAGTTAGGACCAACCTAGATAGCATATTAAAAAGCAGAGACATTACTTTGCCAACAAAGTACCACTATAGGAGTATTAAAATTCTTTCTACTTGGATAAATATGTCTATTTGAATTGCAACTTGCAATGAGAATGTAATAAAGAGTAACCTAACTTGACAAGACTCTGACCACAAAGAAGGGGCTCTTTGTCAGGCAGCTACAGAACTGGCCAACAGAAATGAAATAGAACTAGAATATAATCTGCAAAGGGTCCATCAGAAGCAGGGTAGAATTCTAGAGAAATGAGTCACATGGGCAAATGCCCAGCAAGACATTTACTACTGGGGGAAAGGCAGTGGACTATAGGAGAGTCACTTGAAGACTGACCCTGAGACTAGCTCCTCAGCGTCTCAAAGAGGAGGGACATTATGCACGCTTACATCTTCTCCAATTACATACCTAGTAATTAATGATCTGTTAAACAAGTGAGTAAACAAACAAGCCAAATCTATAATGCAGCTCATAGTTGGGCAGTCAACCATTATGCTGGATAACCACACTACACGCTGCAGCTTCAGATTCTGGAAGAACTTACAACAACCAGTACTATAATGAAACTCAGTAGCCTTGGGAGCTCCTAAAAATGCCAATGTAAGGGACATGGGATGTAGAAGACTGGCAAGCAGAAGGAAAAAGACAGACCGAAAGAGTCAAGAGGAAAAAGCATAAGATGAATTTGAAACAGGCTCAGAAATTCAAAATGAACTTTTCAAAAAGTCAACATTGTGTGATATCTTTGTTAACACGTAAGCTTAGATTGTTGTCAGGACAGAATCTTGAAAAATAAAGCCTATGGCATTTGCCTCTGGTAATGGAGAGATGATACACGAGCAGCACCTTCTCTGTAGTTGGTCCTTCATGGCCTCAGTGAGTTTGGACACTCCTGTCTTAAATCTATGCTCTTATATTATCTTTAAATCCATCTTTTAAATTATCTTGGAAAAACAAAGTAAAAGTGAAAGCCAACGTCTCAACAGAAACAATGGAAGCTAGATGACAACTCCTCAATGTCATCTTTGAAGGAATATAAATGACAATGTAGAATTCTATAGCCATCAAAAATAATCTTCAGATCAAGGATGAAATAAACATATTTCCTAATGAACAAAAATTGAGATAATTTTTTTATAGTAAATCTTCACTTAAAGGAGAATTAAAGAAATCCTTTAGTTAGAAGGAAAATGAACTTGGGAGGTGGGGGTGGGTAGGAAACACAAGATAGAATGTAAAGAAACATAACATCATATGTATGTGTAAATATAAATATTTATATATCTAGTGTATAAAACAGAAGTAATATTTTATTACATTTAAATTGAATAAAGTTAACTTAATAACAAAAATAAAACAAAAATTTGCCTGGAATAAATGAAGTTAAAGAGTTTATCACTGTCTAACTAAAAATACTAATTTATATTTAACTGTGAAATCAAGGATTCATATTATCATTTGTTGTGTGACTACAAAAAGAATAGAAAAAAGTATTACTATCAGTTAGTAGAGAGAAAAATGGAATAATGAAAAAATTTAAAACAATTAACCCAAAGAGGGCAAGACAGAAAAAAATAACATAAAACAAGTAGGGAAATATAAAACAAACTGCAAGAAGTATCTGTAAGTACATAAACATTTAACGGATTATATAGTGATATGAAAAGACTATGATTATAAGCTTATGTGCTGCTTACAGGATATTTTGGTAAAACAAAAAAAAAAAGATGGACAAAGATACACCAGCAAACACTGACTAAAAGAATTTATGGTAGTTATAATAAAATTTCAGAAAATGTACACTTTAAGAGGCATCTTTAGAAATAAAGAGGTACATATATGATACTAAAAAGGTCAATTAACAAGAACACAATAAATCATAAATGTACACATTTGTAGTTCAATTTCCAACTATATATATATATAACAGAATTAAATGGGGGAAATAGGTAAATGCATAATCATAAACAAAGGACTTTACCCCACCTGTCTTAGTAATTAATAAATATATCAATTATAATTAAAAAGACATTTTTAGCAAAATGAATAAACTTGACCTCTTCAACATTTAGAGAACAATGTGGTCAATCGAGGTAAATATTTTCAAATACACATAGAATATTTAACAAAATTTTTCATGTGTTTGGCCATTAAGCTATTCTCAAGTTTCTAGAAATTCAAGTAAATTCATATTTAACAGACCACAGTAAAATTAAGATATAAATCAACAAAGATATTCAGAAAATCCCTAAGTGTTTTGAAATGAAACATGTTTCTATACAATTCATATATCAAAGATCAATTACAACATGGATATTACAAAATACCTTGAGCTTAACAATAATGGCAAGAAAACACAGAAATCTCCTTCAAGGGAAATGAAGAGCCTAAATGCATATATGATAAGATTGAAAGTCAACTAATTAATCTCAAGCAAAGGAAGAAAATAAATTGAATCCCCACCCCCCACAAAAAGTAAAAGAAATAATCAGTGGGTATAAATCTACACAAAGAATACTGCAGAACAGAGAAAAACCAAACCATTTCTTGGAAAAGATCAATAAAATTGATAATTAATGGATCAAGAGAAAAATGAAAGATGCAGAATTTACCAACATCAAGTAGATAACCTGTCAAAACTACAGATACGAAAAGGAAAGTAAAGTGACATTATTAATAACTTTAAGCCAGTAAATTTGGGAAGTAACCTGAGAGAATTCTTAGAAAAAGAAATTTTATCAAAAACCTGATACTTTTGCATATATTAAAGAATCTGTAGTTGGAAATATTTCCACAAATAACTTTCCATACACAGATGATTTTACCAGGAAATTCTTCCAAATACTTAAGATATATTATAGTTATTACATAAATTCTTCCAGAGGCTAGATAAAGAAAGAACATTTTCCAAATAGTTTTTATGAGCTAAAAGCTGCAAGGATACAAAAAAAAAAAATGGAATTCTGCATACCAATCTCTCCCCTGATGTGTAGAAAACTGAAAAACTGTTAGCATACTTACTGTAAAGTACATGCATGCATGCACATACTGTAAAGTACATATAAGGTACAAACCATCAGAATCAAGTTGAATTTATTTCTAAAGTGCAAATTTAATTTACCATTCTGATAAGTAGTCAATATAATTTGCTAAGTAATCAATATAATTTGCTACACTAACTTTATAAAAGAGAAACCCCGTGTGATCATAGACACAGAAAAATCACTTGATTAAAATTTTAATATTCTTAATTTTTTTAAAAGAAAAACTCGACTAGAAGTAGAAGAGAATTTCTGCATGCATTAAGCATATCAATTCCTCCAGAAAGCACTATAGCAGATATCTACTTAATAACATATAAACTTTCATTGTTGCCATTTCTATTCATCATTAAAATCAAACTCTAGGCCAGTGCAATAAAGTTAATGAAAGAAATAATTGGTATAAATATGAGAAACTGAGAAATATCAGTGCTCACAGATATTATTGAGTATGTGGAAAATTCAAAAGAATCTACAAATTATTAAATGAGTTAATTTAGCAAAGTGACTGGAGATAAAACATAAAATCAATTATAGTTTATATAACATCATGAAATTAAAATTCAAAAATTATCATTAGAGTAGCTTAAGCAACTTTAATGAAAGACAAAGAAGTGCATGAAATTTTGTTTTAATAAGCAAAGTAAATCAAATAAATTGAGAGCTATACCATATTCACAAACTGAAAAACTCAGTATTACACAGATAGCAATTCTCTACAAATTGAAGAACAAATCCAACGGCAGTCACTATCAAAATCCTGCTGCTGCTAAGTCGCTTCAGTCATGTCCGACTCTGTGCGACCCCATAGACGGCAGCCCACCAGGCTCCCTCGTCCCTGGGATTCTCCAGGCAAGAACACTGCAGTGAGTTGCCATTTCCTTCTCCAATGCATGAAAGTGAAAAGTGAAAGTGAAGTTGCTCAGTCGTGTCCGACTCTTCGCAACCCCATGGACTGCAGCCCACCAGGATCCCCGGTCCATGGGATTTTCCAGGCGAGAGTACTGGAGTGGGGTGCCATTGATCAAAATCCTAGCAGAGTTAATTATAAACTGATGTAAGTATAAAATTTATATGAAACTGAAAGGACAAAGAATAATCAATTATGAAAAAGAACAGTTAAAGAAGTAACGAGTCAGAGAAGGCAAAGAACAGAGAACACTGCTAGACACTAAGGTATAATGAATCTGTAATAAGATAGTGTGGTGTGGGTGAAAATAAGCAAATACACCAAAGGAAACAGAACAGCACCTGGAAACACAGTCAAATATAGATATTTCATTTATGAAGAAACTTACTTTAGAGGAGCAAAGATTTACTGTTATATTTTGGTTTGTGTTTTTTCTTGAAAGATTCTGGGCCAACTTATTATAATATGAAAGAAAATATCTTTATCTAAACAAAAATTTCTAATGTTAATATATCACTAAGAGATTAGAAAGATAAGTTCCAGACAGGGACAAAACATTTGCAATAGTTGATAAACAATTATTATCCAAAGTATATAGAAACACCTCCAAATTAATGAGAGAGATTCAGAAAAAAATGGGCAAACTACTTGAACAAGATTCTTTAAGTCAATAGACTTAGAAAAAAACATAAATTCATGCTCAGCCCCTCCATGATCAGAGAATTAAAAGCAATAACAAGGCACCTCTACAAAAATGGATAAAATTTAAGGCAAGAAACACCAAGTATGCACAAATATGTGATGCAATTGGAAATCTTAGATATTGCAGTTCCATCCTAAGGTTTACACTCAACAAAAATGTGTATATGTTTACCAAAAAACAAATACTAATAAGCATTCAAATTTTCACAGCAGCACCTTCATAAGAACTAAAAAATGGAAACTATCAAATGTTCATTATCAGAGCCAAGACAGCAGAGGAATAGGACAGGGAGACCACTTTCTCCCCTACAAATTCATCAAAAGAACACTCGAACGCTGAGCAAACTTCACAAAACAACTTCTGACCGCTAGCAGAAGACATCAGGTGCCCAGAAAAGCAGCCATCGTCTTCGAAAGAAGGTAGGACAAAATATAAAAGATAAAAAGAGAGTCAAATGTTCATTATCAGTGGAATGGAAAAACAATAGATTGTTTTAATATTCATACAATAAAACTATGCAGCATTGAGAATGAAAAATCTACACTATACGCAATGACCTGTTTGAATCTTACACACATGGCGTGGAGTGACAGAAAGAAAAGAAAGTGAAGTCGCTCAGTTGTGCCTGACTCTTTATGATCCCCTGGACTGTATGTAGCCTGCCAGGCTCCTCTGCCCATTGGATTTTCCAGGCAAGTATACTGGAGTGGCTTGCCATTTCCTTCTCCAGGATCTGGATCTTCCCAACCCAGGGATCAAACCTGGGTCTCCTGCATTACAGGCAGATTCTTTACCAGCTGGGCCACCACTGAAGCCCAGTGAAAGTGAAAGTCACTCAGTCATGTCTGACTCTTTGCAACCCCATGGACTATATAGTCCATGGATTTCTCCAGGCCAGAATACTAGAGTGGGTAATCTTTCCCTTCTCCGGGGGATCTTCCCAACCCAGGGATCAAACTGGGGTCTCCTGCATTGCAGGTGGATTCTTTACCAGCTGAGCTATCAGGGAAGCCCAGAGTTATCCCTGAAAGAGGACATGATGTAGACTGTACTTAAAATTCAAAATCAGGTAAGACTAATCTATCAAAAGAGAAGTCAATGTAGTGTTTTCCCTTAGAAGAGGTAATGTCTAAACGGAAGCAGAGTTAAGAGGCATGATAGTGAGGAAGACAGAATGTTTTTGAAGGCCTGTCCATTTCATGATTTTGATGCTGTTTATTCAGTATGTTCAACTTATGAAAATGTATGTTCAATTTGTATAAAATATACTTGTGATTGTTCCATTCTGTAAATGTTGTCATTCAAAAAAAAATTAATAAAAGGAAGAAATCAGTATCTGTTTTAATAAGTGAGCTTAATCCATGGATATTTATTAGTCTTGATACATTAAGATTTATTTATACTATTCTTTTTCCCTGCTTCTGCCTTTATATGGTTTGAACAAGTTTCCTAATCTGCTTTCCTTACCTCGCTAGTGAAAAATTACATATTTCATTCATATTCTTATGATCATCATCCAATATTTTACCTCTACACTATTGTTCTTTAAACATGTAGTCAGAATTTCTAACTTTTCCCTAAAGACATCAAGAATGTCAGTACAGTTTTACTTCCACTTCACTCTCTATCATCTGTCATTTTGATACCATTTGGAATTTTAGTTCCAAATTTTATTTTAAATTAAGAATCAACATTTACCTGGATGTATCCATGAATTTCACTATCATCACCCAATGTTTCTTCTTGGATTCCACTTCTACCTCCTACATCTATTTTCTTCTTGCTGAAGAAACACTTTATTTTTACTAGAGTGTCTATAAAGTTCGAATGTTTGATTCTTACATAGTTGAAAGTTACTTTCTCATTCTCACATTTGAATTATACTTCCGATTTGCTATAGATCGTAGATTTGATCTTGATCTACTGCTCTCTTGCATCCAGTTTTACTGGATATCAAATCGAGTGTCAAACTAATATCAAAGTAATTATCATGCTCATGTAGCTAATAAGGTTTCCCTCATTCCCACCTTTGGAATTTTACAATTTTTTCTCTGCAGATTCCCTGTGTTGACTCTAGATGTGGTGTCATCTTTAGAATTTTTGTTGCCTGATATAGTTAACCATTTCAATTTGAAAACTCTCAATTCATTTTAGAAATTACCTTCTGTTTGTATTTTGGATATTTCCTCTTCTATAATTTCTCCATTTTATTAGATAAATTAAACCTAATGTATTTATCTCACATATTTTATACTTATTTCTCTTCATCTATTATGCTATATCTGGTTATTCTTTGCTCATCTTCTAGTTTATGAATGGTCTTTTTGGCTATGACTATTGGGCTAATCCAGTAAGATTTTAAGCTTTATATTTCAAAAGTTTAATTTTGCTAACTTTAATCTGTTCAAATTTCCTGTTGCTCTGTGGATATTACTTGTATTTACTCTGAAGTCATATTTTTGTAGTACAAACTGTTAGAAACTTTTTACTGTTTCAAGTGCTGAGTTTTCTTCAGATGTTTGATGAGTTCTGAATACGCAGTTTTTTATAGCAGAAATTGTACATTAGACAGAAATTGTCTACTTTAAACTATCTCTCTGCAGTTTCTATTTGGGCAAACTGTCTTAAGAAGAACAGAGCTGAAGGAATTAGGCTCCCTGACTTGAGACTATATTACAAAGCTAAAGTAATCAAGACAGGATGGTATTGTCAAAACAGAAATTTAGATCAACGGTACCTCCTGATGCAAAGAGTTGACTCACTGGAAAAGATTCTGATACTAGGAAAGATTGAGGGCAGAAAGACAAGGGGCTGACAGAAGAGGAGATGGTTGAATGGCATCACCAACTCAATGGACATGAGATTGAGCAAACTCCAAGAGATAGTGAGGGGCAGGGAAGCCTGTTATGCTACAGTCCATGGGATCAAAAGAGTCAGACATGACTTAGAGACTGAACAACAGGATAGAAAGCCATGACAGAAATCCATGCACCTATGGTTAATTAATCTATGACAACGGAGGCAAGAATATACAATGGAGAAAAGACAGTCTCTTCAATAAGTGGTGCTGGGAAAACTGGACAGCTCCATGTAAGTGAAATGAGAACACTTCCTAACACCATACACAAAAATAAACTAAAAATGGATTAAAGACCTAAATGCAAGACTGCATGCTATAAAACTCTTCAAGAAAAACATAGACAGAACACTGTTTGACATAAATTGCAGCAAGATATTTTTTGATCCACCTCCTAGAGTAATGAAAATAAAAACAAAAATAAACACATGGAATCTACTTAAACTTAAAAGCTTTTGTACAGCAACGGAAAGCATAAACAAAAAGACAACCCTTAGAATGGGAGAAAATATTTGCTATCAAAGTGAAACCAAGAGATTAATCTCCAAAATATATGAACAGCTCATGCAGCTCAATATAAAAAAATTAAAAGCCAGCCCAATCAAAAAGTGGGCAGAAGATCTAAATAGACATTTCTCCAATTATGACATATAGATGGCTAAAAAGCATGTCAAAAGATGCTCAACATCACTGATTATTAGAGAAACACAAATCAAAACCACAGTGAAGTATCATATTACACCAGTCAAAACGGCCAGCATTAAAAAAAAAAAAATTACAAACAATAAATGCTGGAGAGGGTGTAGAGAAAAGAGAATCATTGGTGGGAATGTAAACTGGTCCAAGCCACTATGGATAGCAGCATGGAGGTGCCTTAAAAAAACTAAAAATAGAACTACCATAAGACCTAGCAAACACACTACTAGGCACATACCCAGAGAAAAATATAATTCAAACAGACACATGCACCCCAATGTTCACTGCAGCACTATTTACAATAGCCAGATCATGGAAACAACCCACATGTCCATCAACGGAGGAATGAATACAGATGTGGTACATTTACACAGCGGAATGTCACTCAGCCATAGAAACACACAATGTCATCTGCAGCAACATGGACGGACTTAGGGACTGTCACACTGAATGAATTAAGTCAGACAGAGAAAAACAAGTATCATACGATTATTACCTATATGTGAAACCTTAAAAAAAATGGCATAAATTAACTTGTTTACAAAACAGAAGCAGAAAAATAGAAAACAAACTTACAATTACTCCTGGGTAAGTAGGGAGTGATAAACTGGGAGACTGGGATTGACAAATATCAGTTCAGTTCAGTCGCTCAGTCGTGTCCGACTCTGCAACCCCATGAATCGCAGCATGCCAGGCTATAGACAAGTATATATAAAAGAGATCAGTAATAAAGAACTTCTGGGTAATTAGGCTAACAAAGTTGTGAACATTTTAAAAGAATTGTATTGTCTGTTCTTAAGCAATTTGTGCCAATTATATTCTATCAGGCTATTTACTGATAAAAATGAGAAACATCTACTGTAAGGTAAACAAGGATAAAGAACTTTTCCAATGAACAATGAGCAAGCTTATTGAGACAAGTATCTACATCATACACTCTGCCATATTATACAGTTTCTCCAAATGTGTATTCATTATTCAAGATGTAGAAGTCTTCTGTTCAGTGTGGAAACAATACAAAATATACTGCTATTTAAACTAATTCCGGGGTTCTTCTCTCTTTGGGAGTTACAACTCAATTTCTACACAGTTACAAAATGACACAGTGACCTGGTCTAGAATTTATCCCTAATTTTTTTCTGGCTTGGGTTAGATAAGAGATTTGAGTACACTGACATCAGAAGAACAGTTTACAGGACATAAGCACAGGATTGACCCTTCTAAAATATTGATTGAATTCTGTAGAATAACACTTTGCCTCACACTCCCTCCTTCCCAAGTAGCAACCTGTTTGCTTATTGTCTCTGGGGGCAGAGGGGGTTGGTTAAGATAGGGTAGAAAAAATGGGCAAGGTTAAAAGAGCTCTCTTCATGATTTTGATTTGAAAATGCGTAAAGTCCTTAAGAAGAAATGGCAACGACTCCAGTATTCTTGCCTGGAGAATCCCATGGACAGAGGAGCCTGGCAGGCTACAGTCTATAGGGTTCCAAAGAGTTGGACACGACTAAAGCGACTTAGACCCTGATGCTGGGAAAGATGAAGGCAGGAGGAGAAGGGGACGACAGAGGATGAGATGTTGGATGGCATCACTGACTTGATGGACATGAGTTTGAGCAAGCTCCAGGAGTTGGTGATGGACAGGGAGGCCTGGTGCACCATAGTCCATGGGGTCTGGACACAGGGACAGAGTAGGACACAACCGAGCAACTGAACCAACAAACTACAAGCGACTTAGCACACAGCACACGAAGCCCTTAGGGGCTTCCTGACGGCTCAGCAGTAAAGACTCCACCTGTAATGCAGGAGACACAGGAAATGGCAACCCACTCCAGGATTCTTGCCTGGAGGATTCCATGGACAGAGAAGCCTGGCAGGATACAGTCCACAGGATCACCGAGTCAGACATGACCTAGCAACTGAACAACAACAAAAAGCCTGTGAGAGAGCGAAGAGTCAGAAGACGCTTATGGGCAGGGACACCGAGAACTGTGAAGAGCAGGGTTCCCGTCAGCCTTTCCAGAATGCTCCTGAACCCATGCAACTTCGGACACAGGCTATGGAGGGGTGCAGGTACCTGGGAAAGGAAGGGGGGAAAGCCACAATCGTTTAAATATCAGAAAACTGAACAGCGGGGCGGGTCCTTTGCGAAGTCGGAACTTCCCAAGATCATTTTACAGAATCTGAGAGCATAATTATATGCCTTGTTCCTGGGGAGAGGTATCACAAAATGGTGACACCTTCTTTCCCCAAGAAGGAAAGGCAGCAGTGAGTTTAGGCAGGGCAGGACCAGCAATGACCTCACAGATACAACCTGTGCCCTGCAATGGCTGTCTCCCATAAGCCCACAGTATTGCGCTGACTGAGGGAAAAGATGATGTCTCCATGACAACATGCTTGAATCAAGAGCCAAGGAAGAAACAGTGCTGGCCTTCTCAGTGGGCCAGATGCTTCAGATCATTGTCTCCTTTCTAGGGATGCTCTACAAAAACTTAGTTGCAGTTTTGAAGAAAACTATGAGCTGAATTAAGTTTAGTTAAGAAAAAATAAATACATTTTTTACACACCTCAACTACAGAGTTTGACGGTACTAGAATGCACTTCCTATGTTTCTGCTTGATGGCCTCTCAGACCCTTATTAGCACAAGAATAAGGGGAGCTGGGTGGAAACTAGAGAATTAATGTCTCCTGGGCATTTTTAAGTACTAGAACCTTTACTAAGCACTTTATCCTAGAAATAAAACCACTAGGAGAGAACTTATCTATATTTTTATAAAGGAAAAAGTTGAGGCTCACAGAAATAACCTGCCCAAAAGTACTCAGGTGGTAACTGAGTTAGGATTCCAATCCAAGTCAGCTTCTCTTTAGAGGCTACAAACCTGGGCTTCACCCCAGACTTTATCAAATTCACCATGTCTGTCTCACAACCCTCAATCACTGTACAAGTTCACCAAGAATCCAGGCATGCAGTCTCTTATTTTCCATCCCACTTAGCTATGAATCTGCTCCAATCAGCAATAGACTATACCAGGGCACTGTGGTCACCAACATCCTCCTCCTTCTGAAATCTAAGAAATCTGACTCACCGTTTGTAACCTCCATTCCTTTCTTTCTCATTCCTTCACTTCTATTAAGCCAACAGCAGGAGCTCATTAAGGCTATTAATCCCTGTACTGTCATCCTTCACTATCCCAGGCTGGCCTCTCCACCACATAATCCTGCCTACACCTCAGACTCATTACCTCAAACACCTTAATAATGCTCTAACTTCCTTACTTGTTTGTCCGCCCTATCCTGCCTGTCCTCACTCAGATGTAGCCTTCTATTTCCCATGTATAAGCTACTAACTGTCGCTGCAGAAAACACCTGGCTATACGGTTCGCTGGCACTATCACCAGTTCAATGGCACTCCTGAACGCTGTCCAGAAGTTTGGGAATGAGTTTCTGCACAGCTCCCCTTATTCTTGTGCTAATCAGGGTCTGAGAGCCCATCAAGCAGAAATATAGGAAGTGCATTCTAGTACCTTCAAACTCTGTAGTTGAGGTGTGTAAGAAATGTATTTATTTTTCTTAACTAAACTTCAATTCAGCTTATAGTGTTTACATTCATCGTGCATTCCCCTCCCCAAGATAACAATCGACACTCCCTCAAGCCCTCCAAAATCCCCCTTTCACAGCACATGATAAACATGCTCCCATCCCTGCAGAGGATCCCTCTCATCCTTACCACTCATTCCCAAGGAGAGAACTGTCTCTTAACTCTACATCTAAAACTCTCAATTTCTTCTCCTTCCAGATGTTGCTCCTTGAAACATACTTTAAGATTAGGGCTTCAACATCTCCCCTGGTGCTTTTTTTGAACTAAAGGATTCTAAATGCTTTTCATTCATATGTACATTTTTTATTCATTCATTTATATTTAATATTTATAAAGAGAAGAGTAATTTTGCTCTTGCTGTAAGATGTTCTGTCCCTACAAGCAGACCCTGTTCTTTTTCTCCGTGGCCACAACCTTTCTCTTGTTCTTGTACCTGTGCCACCCCACTGAAGACACCCTCCCTAAATCACTTCTCTCCCTTCGGTCAAGTGCACTAGCTTATTCTCAGTCCTGTTTCTGTCACTATCTACCAAGCTTGTTAATGTTACCTATTCCTAGTTTTTAAAAAACCGTTCCTCCCCTGACTTCCAGATAACTTCATTTCTGTCTTTTACAGAAATCCTTTGTAGATTTTCAGGTTCTTCCTACAGCCTTCAAGTATTCTTTTCCCTTTTTGTTTCTAGTTCCAAATAAGAATCACCTGGGGCACTTTTATTAGCACTAGGCTGCAAATTAGAATCACCTGAAGGGTCATTTTTAAACAGGCTGAAGCTGTAGCCCTACCTGAGACCAATTAAGTTAAAATTTCTTGGGGGTGAAGCCTAGGCATCACCATTTTTTAAGTTCCCAAGATGATTCTAATCCACAGACAGAATTGGAGACTTACAGGTTTTCCAGAAACCAAAGATTCTTATATCCACAACTATCACCTAGGAAAAATTCTCAAAAAACAATTCCTTAAGTCCTGCTACCTAGGTATTTTCAGTGGGATTTGACAGGGAACTATGGATTCACACAGACAGGAGGAGAAGGGGACGACAGATGAGATGGTGGATAGCATCACCAACTCAATGGACATAAGTTTGAGTAAACTCTGGGAGTTGGTGATGGACAGGGAAGCCTGGCATACTGCAGTCCATGGGGTCACAAAGAGTCAGACATGGCTGAACGACTGAACTGAACTGATGGATTCACATGTTTAACAAGAAAACCAGATGATTCTCATCAAGAGGGCTTAAGAATCATTTTAAGATTTTTTCACCTATTCTCTTTATTTTAGCATGCCTTCTAAACTGTTTTCTAACCTTCTTGCCTGTTGCAGTCACTTTTAACTTACCATGGCTAAAATAAAATGTATCCTCCACCCTCCCATATAGCTCTCAACCCCCATATTCCTGCTAAACAACCTAAGTACCTACTGTGTAAAAGAAATCTTTGAGCCAACACCTTTCCATTTTTCCTCATTCTTCACATCACATTGATCAATACAGCCCTTTGATTCTACCTAGGAAATGTCTCCAAAAATCTCTCCTTCCTCCTTACTTCATTATTCAGACTTTTCTTGAATGTTACCACTTTATGACTGTTCGTAACTCAGTATCTGAACATTGTTGCCAGAGTGAGCTTTTTATTCATAAAATGCCTACTAGAAAATGGGCTTCCCTGGTGACTGGGATGGTAAAGAATCTGCCTGCAATGCAGGAGACCTGGATTCGAACCCTGGGTGAGGAAGATCCCCTGGAAAAGGAAATGGCAACCCACTCCAGTAATCTTGCCTGGAGTATTCCATGGACAGTGGAGCCTGGTGGACTATAGTTCATGGGGTTACAAACAGTCCGACACATTGGAGTAACACTTAACTCTTGTGCTAGGAAATAAAGTTACATTTGATTAAGGGCCAAGACTAGGCCAGACACCATTCTAAGAATTATGCTTGCTTAATTTATTTACATCTCACATTAGCACTTTGCCTGTATTATCTCTATTTTATAGACGAGAGGCAAATCAGAAGAAACTTGCCTAAGTTTACATACCTAAAAAACAGCAGAGCTTGGATTCAGGTCCAGGCACTGGAGTTCGTCATGATTTCAGTGTTCTGTAGTCTGGTTACGTTGTTTTCCATTCTAAGGTCTTGGCTTCTTCTAGATTGCCTACAAAAACAAACACTCTCGTGCATAGCATACAAGTCGTTTCGGATTATTTCCACCTGCCTGCCTCTCCATCTTATTTACTACCTGCTATGCTGCACCCTACAGGCCTGCTAATGCTGCAGCTGTCCAGCCAAGAGTCCAAAGAGCCAGAAAACAGGGAGAGACACCAGTGGTTTATCCGATGGGGAATCTTACAGGGCTGAAACCAAAGGGCCCAGCAACAACACTGGTGATGATGGCTGACGCTATTGAGGGGGAGGAGTCTACCATTGATAGGGGGATTTGACTTCCAATTGGCTCATAGTTACCAGGGAAACCAGCGCCTGGGCTGGGGAAGAGGCGGGTCGGGGGCAAGCACCTAGATGGTTACTAAAGCCCTACAATTAAGAATGGAGAGTCCGGTGAGTAAAGCAGGGCCTGGCTGAGCAGCGGATGCACAGAAAGCAAGAGAAGAGCCATCTAAATGGCCTGAGCATACATCACCACCCTCTTCTTTGTTCTGTGAGATCTGCACTATTTTCATCCCCACCGAGTCCTCTCAGGCTCAACAACTCTGCTCCATCTGCTCTGCTTATCTTGCCTCTCTGCAACTTCTTCCTACCCTCCATCTGACCAGGCAATGCTGACTCATCCTTTCAAAAATAATTTCAAATATTACTGATTCTGTAAAAATGCTGCAGATGCTTTCAGTAAATAGCTCTTGGCTTATTTTGTATCATCATTCTTTGAACTTTTTATAGACAATGCATATTATTTTAGCTAAAGCTTCCTGAAATAGGGTCTGTATTCATCTAGAGCTACTACAACAGATCAACACCAACTTGGGGGTTTAAAACACTAGAAATGCATTCTCTTATAGTTTGGGAAACAATGAGTGTGAAATTATGATGTCAGCAGGGATATGCCCCCTAGAAAGTCCTGGAGAGAATTTTTCTTTGCCTTCTCCAGATTTTGTTGTTATTGGTTTGTGGTGCATAACTCCAACCTCTGCCTTCCTCTTCACATGGTCTATTCTATTTCTGTGTCCTCTCCTCAGAAGAACATTAGTCATTGGATTTAGAGCCCATGTTATCTGAAGAATGACTTCATCTTGAGATCCTTATGAATTACCTCTGCAAAGAACCTATTTCCAGATACTGTCACATTCTGAGGTTCTAGCTAGACTTAAATTTTTGAGGAAAACTATTTAACCTAATAAAGTGTTAAATAAGAAAGAAGCAATAAATGCTTATTGTTTGGTAGGAAGTAGAATGAATGAATGACAAGTAAATGACAGAGGTTATATCAAGATTATATAAAGAATTCTCAATAATAAGACACTCCAAATTTTTAACTCATTTTACTTTAACATCTTATTTTTAAAAGCAGTTTTAGCTTTACAACAAAATTAAGAGGGAGGCCTAAGGATTTCTCCTATACCCTCTGCCCCTACACATGAATAACATTCCCTATTATAAATACCCTTCCCTATCATCAATGTCACTCGCCAGAATGGGTTTGTTTTTTTCTTTTTTTTTTTTTGGCCACACAGTGTGGCATGTGGGATCTTAGTTCCCTGACCAGGGATCAAACTTATGCCCCCTTCATTGGAAGATCAGGGAAGTCCCCAGAATGCTACATTTTTAACAGGAGAAAAAAACCTACACTGACTCACCATAATCAACCAAAGTACATACATCGTTTACTAGAATTCACTCTTGATGTTGTACATTCTATGGATTTGGACAGATGTGTAATAATATACATACATTATTATAATATCATACAGAGTATTTTCATTGGCCTAAAAGTCTTCTGTGTTTCGGCTATTCATCCCTCCCTCACCCCCCAACCCTGGCACCCATTGATCTTTTTATTGCCTCCATTGTTATGCCTTTTCCAGAATGTCCTACAGTTGGACTCATTCAGTGTGTAGCATTTTCAGAACAGATGTTGCATCATTAGTCATTAGGAAAAATACAATGTAAAATCACAATAAGACATCGCTTCACCCCTATAAGAATGGTTAAAATTTAAAAGATAGACATTAGTAAATGATAATGATGTGGAACAGTGGAAACTCTTACAGAAAATGGTGCAGCCCCTTTGGAAAACTGGCAGCTTCTAATAAAGTTAAATACATACCACAGGATTTAGCAATCTCACTCTAAAGACGTGAAACATATGTCCATATGATGACCTTTACACAAATGTTAATAGCAGCTTTATTCATAGTAACCCAGAACTGGCAACAACCAAAGTATCCATCAAGTGGTAAATGAAGGAATAAATGGTGGCACCTCCATACAATGGAATAGTATCAGCAATGGAAAAATACAAACTACTAATACCTACAACATGGATAAATCTTTAAAAAAAACACTGCACTAAGTGAAAGAATCCAAGAACCTAAGACCGAAACCAGACTATTGCATTATTGCAACATTCTAGAAAAGGCCAAGCTAAAGAGACAGAATTCAATCTGATGACCACTGACTATGAGGTAGGGAAAAGGATGTACTGGAAGGGGCAGGCAGGCAGTTACTGAGGTTGTGGAAATATCCCCATCTACATGGTGATTGGAATAAAGGTTACATGATGGTAAAGATTTGTTAAAACTCAAAATAAACATTTCAAAAGAGCAAATTTTGGGACTTTCCTGGTGGTCCTGTGATTAAGACTCCATGCTTCCAATGCAGGGTATGCATGTTTGGTCTCTGGTCCGGGAACAAAGATCCCACATGCCTTGAGGTGTGGCCAAAAAACAAACAAAAAAATAAAATAAAATAAAAACAGCAAAATAAAAGCCAGTAAACAAAAAAGCAAATTTTACTATATGTAAATAAAAACAATAAAGTAGATTCAAAACAATGAATATATAAATGACAAGATAACTCAATGACATTCTCCCGCTTGTAGTCAATACTTGTATAACCTTGAGCAAAGTCAGCAAACCTTTGTTTCTTCATTTGTGAAACTTTAATAGTAGTATTAATAATACCTACTGCATAGAGTAGCTGGGAAGACAAAATGAGATCCTCGACGTAAATGTGTTAGTCCTGGGCCTGGCATATAGCAGCTGTTCTTTAGAATCAGCTCTTATTATTACTTAATCCCAAGTATTATGAATAGAGTATAAAATCATGGCAAAAAAGCATTTCAAAGAAAAATGAAAACTCTGGCTATAGCCACAGTGATTAAAAGGGTTCTAGCATAGTAGGGGTTCCCCCTGGCTTCACTTTCTCTCACTCCATAATAAAGCAAAACTCTTCTCAGCAACTCACTAACTGTTGGAAATTGATCTTCCACCAACTCAGTGACATAAACATTGCTTCCTCTGAGGCAGTTTCTTGACCTTGTGGCCATCTTGACTGGCCATCTCATCTCTTCTAGCTGAAGCCCCTGCTGTTATTCAATTAAGCCTCGATTCCAGACCAGAGGCTCCTGGACAGAGTCCCCAGCCCAGATCTCCTGTGGGCACAGCACACAGCTCACACAGACAGAGGCGAGCGACTAACAGTTGGTTAGAGATTTCTGGTTCACCCTGCACCGCAGGCAAAAAGCAATGTTCCTTTGGGTTTGTGGAGTGTCTGGATGGAGTGAGTCATGTAATCCCATAAGGTAAATAACATCGCATCTTAAATGGAACTCATTAACTACATTCATAAAAGCAATTAAGATATTTCAGTAACACCACAAAGCATTTATGCAATCAAAAGAAAAATACACCATTTTACTGATTCCCAGCCTTCAAACACAGGTCTGAAATAGTACATTTATCCTTGGCCTATTGATTAAAGAAATATGACTTGTTGCAACCAAATTTTGACATGTTTCTAAATATTTTATGAGCATTATAGAGAATTTTTTAAAATATGAGCTTTGTGAGACAATCTCCATAACCAATGTTATAGTTTCTAGAATTGTTAAGCAATGTAGGAAGAAACAAAAAGTTGAAATGTAGGGCAGTGTGATTGCATGTCTAGGAGAAAACCACCAGGAATAAATCCAGGTGATTGTAAAAACTGTTTTTCAAAACCATACAAATTAAATATTAAGAGTACATATATGACAGTGTTTCTATGAATTCACTGACTCCTCTCACGTATACAAGCAGAAATATTTCCTCTGTCACCACGGCATTTTGGAAAAGCCTCTTACATATCGCCTTAGAGGGACTCCAGGCATAGTTATTCCCAGGGTCTTGTGAGACAATGGGCATTAGAGGAGAGGACAGTAGAATAGGTGATGTGGGGGTCAGGCTTGGAAGTTCAACAACCACGACTTCCAATCTCAGCTGTGCTGTTTACTATCTTGAGCAAGTTACTTAACCTTTTCATTCTTCCATTCTTTTTTTCACAGTTGTTGGGAAATCAATTGAGAAATGTAAGTGACCAGTAAACCACAGGTGACATCACTGAAAAGGTGCTATTACCTTCTGGACATTTGACTTTGTAAATAACTCTGTTTTCCTCTTTGTCTTGGTCCCTGGGAAACTTACAGAACAAATTTTCTAACCATCCATAGTAACCACACTGGATGGACCCAAATGATCTACGTTTCTAGGTGAAATTTTATCTTGGTTTTGGGGGTTTTTTGAATTTATTTTATATTTGAGTATAGTTGGTTAACAATGCTGTGTTAGTTTCAGTTGTACAGAAAAGTGATTCTGTTGCACATACACATGTTGCTATTCTTTTTCAAAATCTTTTCCCATTTAGGTTGTTATATAATATTGAGCAGACTTCCCTGCGCTTGTTAAGTATAGTAGTGTGTACATGTTGATCCCAAACTGCCTGACTATCCTCCCCCACACTCTTCCCATCGGTAACTGGAAGTTTGTTCTCTTACTACCCATATTTCTCTTTCTTTTCAACTGTGTTTGTGTGTATATATTCTAAGTGTGTGTGTATATTCTATCAAATCTTTTGTGGAATTAATGAGTATATGTATGCAAGTGAACAAATAAATCCATTTTTAAAATTCTGTCTGGTGTAAATGATTATCTAATGATATCATAGTTGGTTTGCATTGTCTCCAGAGTAGACTGTGACAAGGAACCCAAACTCCTAAAGGGACATATCTTACTCCCTATTGCTTTCATTATACCAATGACAGTTCCTGAAACACAGAAGAAATCCCATGACTATTAAATGAAAGTATATTTCTCACTGTATTGTGTGTTACTTTGCCTTGACCAGTAAAGAACCTGCTCACATTTGAGAAAAGGATGAGAAAAATCTCATGAAATGTACCAAAAAATTATGAAACCCTGCAGTCTTCACATTAAGCTTAATTCAGGGTTAAATAAACCAGGACTTCACAGGGTCCACAGTAAGTACAGTCAGGATTATTACTCTGTACCCTGACCACGTAATGATCTTTCCCTCCATATTTCAGTATCTTAAATCTAAGTTTATAGACAGAGTAATGTACATTCTGATTTTTTTTAATATTTTTTTTTTTTTGGCTGTGCTGGGTGTTAGCTACTGCATGTGGGATCTTTGATATTTGTTGTGTGGCATATGAGCTCTTAGTTGGGTTGTGTGCAATCTAGCTCCCTGACCAGGGATTGATCCTGGGCCCCCTACTTTGAGAACACAGTCTTAGATACTGGACCACTGGGGAAGTCCCCAGTATATACCCTGAATTTAAAGAAAACAGTAACATCGTATTTTTAATCAGTCTCAGTAAGTAAATAATAAAAATAGACAGGGGGTCATGATGTTGGAGAAAACTTGGACATCTAGTCCTCATTTCATAAATAAGCTCAAAATTCAACTAAGGCTTTTAATAGAATCTAAATAGCTATATAATGTGTCTCTGGAAGGGATAATAAATTAATGGTGTAAGTGGAAACTAGATTTATATATTGATTAATGTCTTAATTTATAAAAACCAATTTGTGAGGTAAAGCAAAAAAAAAAAGTCCAATTTGTTTCTTAATTTGTTCCCATGATCCCATTTACTTTATTACTATTTGCTATTATTTGTAAAATTAATTTATTTCCTTTCATGCCACACTTTCCCTGATTTTCTAGAAGGGGCAGCGGGGGCTTTCTCAGTCCTAAAAGAGTGGGCGGGTGATGACTGAAATGCAGACTAATGACTTAATGCCCACAAGTCCTGCGAATTCCCCACAAAGCTCTGACAAAATGACCCAGAGAACAGCAGACCCTGCTATTCAGCACAGGATGACAATTTGTGCTAAATAGAATCAAATTTGGGGATCTAGACAAATGCCCAGTGGGACTAAGTTTGACTCACCTGGTCTCTCTGAGTAGAAGATAACCCCCAAGAGAGAAATCCGTCTTCAAAAAACAAAGGGAAAAGACAATTTTCTTAACTCTTGGGATTTCTGTGGATGACCCCCTATCTCTACTACTCCTTCTTCTTTTTGGAAAATGTCTTACATTTTCACTTAAGTTTGTCCAGTTTTTTCTGGTTTTGTGTCTGATCTTAACTGAAAACCGGTGTCATTAGTATTATTTGAAAGTTAGAATATGAGGGAAACTATTCACCTAGTATCAATAAGTAAAGATAAAGATAATATTAACATAAAGGGAAAATGAAGCCTCTTTCTGAAAAATATCACAAAGCCCCATGGTATCAGAGATATCCACTTGTCATTGTTCAGTCCGCAAAGTCATGTCCGACTCTGCAACCCCATGAACTGCAGCAAACCAGGCTCCTCAGTCCTCCACTATATCCCAGAGTTTGCTCAAATCCATGTTCAATTAGTTGGTGATGTGACTTAGCACCCACTCATGAATGTTATCTGATCATCTCATCCTCTTCCATCCTCTTCTCCTCCTGCCTTCAATCTTTCCCAGCATCAAGGTCTTTTCTAAAGATTCGGCTCCTCATATCAGGTGGTCAAAGTATTAGAGCTTCAGCAACAGTCCTTCCAATGAATAGTCAGGGTTGATTTCCTTTATGATTAACTGGTTTGGTCTCCTTGCTGTCCAAGGGTCTCTCAAGCGTCTTCTTCAGCACCACAGTTTAAAAGCATTACTCAGCCTTCTTTGCAGGCCTACTCTCACATCCATACACGACTACTAGGAAAACCATAGCTTTGACTACATGGATCTTTGTTGGCAAAGTATCTCTCTCCTTTCTAATACGCTGTCTAGGTTTGTCATAACTTTCCTTCCAAGAAGTGTTTTTTAATTTCATGCCTTCAGTCACCATCCACAGTGAATTTTGGAGCCCAAGAAAATAAAATCTGTCACTGCTTCCACTTTTTGCCTATTTGCCATGAAGTGATGGGACCAGGTGCCATGCTCTTAGGTTTTTGAATGCTGAGTTTCAAGCCAGCTTTTTCACTCTCCCCTTTCACCCTTATCAAGAGACTCTTTTAGTTCCTCTTCACTTTCAGCCATTACAGTGGTATCATCTGCATATCTGAGGCTGTTAATATTTCTTCAGGCAATCTTGATTCTGACTTGTGATTCATCCAGCCCAGCATTTCACAGCATGTTCTCTGCAGAGAAGTTAAATAAGCAGAGTGACAATATACAGCCTTGCCATACTCTTTTCCCAATTTTGAACTAGTCAGTTGCTTCATGTCCATTTCTAACTGCTATTTCTTGATCCACATACAGGTTTCTCAGGAGATAGGTAAGGTGGTCTGGTACTCCCATCTCTTTAAGAATTTTCCACAGTTTGTTGTGTGTGATCTACACAGTCAAAAGCTTTAGAGCATTCAGTGAAGCAGAAGTAGATGTTCTTCTGGAACTCCCTTGCTCTCTCCATGATCCAACGAATGTTGGAAATTTGATCTTCGGTATCTCTGCCTCTTTGAAACCCAGCCTGTACATCTGGAAGTTTTCAGTTCACTTACTACTAAAGCCTAGCTTGCAGGATTTTGAGCATTACCTTGCTGGCATGTAAAATGAGCTCAATTGTTCAGTAGTCTGAACATTCTTTGGCATTTCCCTTCTTTGGTATTGGAATGAAATCTGACCTTTTCCAGTCCTGTGGCCACTGCTGCGTTTTCTAAATTTGCTGACATGCTGAATGCAGTGCATTGACAGCATCATCTTTTAGGATTTTGAATAGCTCAGCTGGAATTCCATCACCTGCACTAGCTTTGTTCATAGTAATGCTTCCTAAGGCCCACTTGACTTCACACTCCAGGATGTCCCACTCTAGGAGAGTGACCACACCATCATGGTTAACCAGGCCATTAAGCCAAGTGAAACAGCACAATCAGATCAAATCAACCACCAACTGTGTTTGAGTATCATAATCAGTGAAAATTCCAAACAGACTGAAAAAAATTACATTCAGTAACTCCAAAAGATGACATTACTCAAAAAGTCTCAATGAACAAGGAATAGGCAGTTGCACTTCTTCCTGGCCCTCTCTTAATTGGTTGCTGTTTTGAATCTCCCTCTTATTGTAATTTTAGCTTCTTTTTGGACATGCCTATACACTTAATGACCCTCAAAATTCCATTCCCATGTTTCTTCCTTCTCAAATGTCACTTATAGCCTAATAATTCCCACTGCCATGTCCCAAACACTCAACTTTTACATATGACTTTGAGACCTATGTCTCTTATGACTTACAGAATGTCTCTACCTAAATCTGACACAACTGCTTCAAAGGCTGGTCTGAATCAGTTGCTCAGCCAATCATCCTTAACTCTCCACTCCCGAAAGCCAAAAGTCAGCATTATCCAATGCTTCTGCTTCATATCTAGCTCTTTCTTGCAGGACTCTTCCATCTTAGACAAAATTTTCCTTAGAACTTCTCAGCAGCCTAGTATGCTGCAACTTCAGTGATCTCCCTGACCCTAGTTAATCCCTCAATCATCCAACCCTCAAATTTTTCCATCAGAGCCATACGTCTGATATTCTTATCCTGTTTAAAGGTTTGCAATGACCTCTCCTTGCCTATAAGAGAAATTAATATCATCATATTTATTGCATGTAAGTTGTTGTACCCACTGTGAAAAAGAGTATGTAGGTTCCTCAGAAAACTAAAAATAAAATTTTTTGTCTGGCATATATCCAGACAAAAATGAGAGTTCAAAGAGGTAACAAGTACCCCTATGTTCATAGCAGCACTAATTCACAATAACCAAGACATGGAAGCAACCTAAATGTCCACCGACAAATGACTTAAAGAAGGCCTGGTCAATCAGTTCTGTTAACTCAGTCATGCCTGACTCTCTGCAACCCCATGGACTGCAGCAAGCCAGGCTTCCCTGTCCATCACCAACTCTCGGAGTATACTCAAACAAATGTCCATTGAGACAACGATACCATCCAACCATCTCATCCTCTGTCATCCCCTTCTCCTCCCACCTTCAATCTTTCCCATCATCAGGGTCTTTTCCAATGAGTCTGTTCTTTGGATCAAGTGGCCAAAGTATTGGAGTTTCAGCTTCAGCATTGGAACTTCCAATGAATATTCAGGACTGATTTCCTTTAGGATTGACTGGTTGGATCTCCCTGCAGTCCAAGAGACTCTCAAGAGTCTTCTCTAACACCACAGTTCAAAAGCATCAATTCTTTAGCACTCAGATTTCTTTATGGTCCAACTCTCACACCCATATATGACTACTGGAAAAAACATAGCTTTGACTAGATGGACCTTTGTTGGCAAAGTAACGTCTCTGCCTTTTATTATGCTGTCTATGTTAGTCATAGCTTTTCTTCCAAGGAGCAAGCGTCTTTTAGTTTCATAGCTGAAGTCACCATCTGCAGTAATTTTGGAGCCAATAAATAAATAAATAAATAAATCCTCTCACTGTTTCCATTGTTTCCCCATCTATGTGCCATGAAGTGATGGGACCAGATGCCATGATCTTAGTTTTCTGAATGTTGAGTTTTAAGCCAACTTTTTCACTCTCTTCTTTCACTTTCATCAAGAGGCTCTTTAGTTCTTCGTTTTCTGCCATAAGGGTGGTGTCATCTGCATATCTGAGGTTATTGATATTTCTCCCAGCAATCTTGATTTCAGCTTGTGCTTCATCCAGCCTGGCATTTCCCATGATGTATTCTGCCTGTAAGTTGCATAAGCAGGGTGACAATATATAGCCTCGACGTACTCCTTTCCTGATTTGGAACCAATCTGTTGTTCTATGTCCAGCTCTAATTATTGCATCTTGATCTGCATACAGATTTCTCAGGAAGCAGGTCAGGTGGTCTGGTATTCCCATCTCTTTAAGAATTTTCCACAGTTTGTTGTGATCCACACAAAGGCTTTGGCGTAGTCAATAAAGCAGAAGTAGATGATTTTCTGGAATTTTCTTGCTCTTTCTATGATCCAACGGATGTTGGCAATTTGATTTCTGGTTCCTCTGCCTTTACTAAATCCATTTTGAACATCTGGAAGTTCACAGGTTCATGTACTGTTTAAGCCTGGCTTGGAGAATTTTGAGCATTACATTGCTATCATGTGAGATGAGTGCAATTGTGCAGTAGTTTGAACACTCTTTGACATTGCCATTCTTTGGGATTGGAATATTCACAATATTTGGCATTGCCTTTCTTTTTTAAATTAGTTTATTTAATTTAATTGGAGGTTAATTACTTTACAACATTGTGGTGGTTTTTGTCAAACATTGACATGAACCAGCCATGGGTTTACATGTGTCCCCAATCCCAAATGCCCCCATCCACCTCCCTCCCCATCCCATCCCTCTGGGTTGTCCCAGTGCACCGTGGCATTACCTTTCTTTGGGATTGGAATATTCATAACAGCCAAGACATGGAAACAGCCTAAATGCCTATTGACAGATGATTTAAAGAAGATATAGTGAGTGAAAGTGAAAGTCGCTCAGTCGTGTCCAACTCTGTGCAACCCCATGGACTACAGCCCACCAGGCTCCTCTGTCCATGGGATTTTCCAGGCAAGAGTACTGGAGTGGGTTGCTATTTCCCTCTCCAGAAGATATGGTAAATACACACAATTGAATACTACTCAATCATAAAAAAGAACAAAATAATTCTAAGTGCAGCAACCTGGATGAAACTAGAGATTATCATACTAAGTAAAATAAATCAGAAAAAGACACAAATGAAACCTATGAAACACAAACAGAATCATGGACACAGAGAACAGATGGGTGGTTGCCAAGAGGGAGGATGCATGGGAGGGGTAGGATGCATGTCAGAAGGATGGAGTGGAAGACTGGGGTTAGTGGATGTAAGCCTTTATATACAGAATGGATAAATAAGGTCCCACCATACAGCACACAGATATATTCAATATCCTATCATAAATCATAACAGAAAAGAATATATTCAAAAAAGAATGTATACAGATGTATAACTGAGTCACTTCACAGTACAGTGAGTAATTAACACACCGTAAATCAACTATACTTCAATTTAAAAGTTTTAAAATATTTTAAAAATAATATTCATTCCATCTATCTATCCATTTGTCTCTACATTAATTTACTCAAGAAATACTGAGAATAGCATTGAAACATGTGTATTACCATATGTGAAATAGATCACCAGTCCAAGTTTGATGCATGAAACAGGGCACTCAAAGCCGGTGCTCTGGGACAACCCAGGGGGATGGGATGGGAAGGGAGATGGGAGGGGGTTCAGGATGGGGACACATGTACACCCATGGTTGATTCATGTCAATGTATGGCAAAAACCACCACAATATTGTAAAGCAATTAGCCTCCAATTAAAATAAATAAATTTAAAAAAAAAGAAACCATATAAGTTATAAGCATTAAAAAAAAGAAATACTTACTGGACTCCTATTAAAAAAAACAGGCACTGTTGGTATTATGCTATGTGAAGTAAAACACAACTCCATGCCTTCTCTGAACCCTGACCTCCACCTTCCAGCCTCATCCCTGTCTTCTATCCCTCCCCTACTCAAACCCTTCATACTAAATTCACACCAAATATTTCAGTTTCCTAAATGTGTTCTGTATTTTGACCTTCACATATTTCACAAACTAGGCTCTCTATTTCAAATCGTGACTTCATAATAACATTTAAAGACCAAAGTCAAGTGCCACCTTTCCTAAGAATGTTCCTGGCTGTCCCAGACTGGGACATCTACAACCTAACCAACGGTTATAGCCTAGATGACTGACTGTCATTTTCTGATACTACACAATGCAAACATCTGTGTGTTGGGCAAGAAAACCAATTTCCCGGTAACAAATGTAAAATAAACGTAAAAAGTAAAGTAGTTTGGTCAAATGAATTGTCTAATTCTATTGGTGGAAGAAAAATGAGTTAATTTCAGATAAATGTCCATCTGAGGAAGGAAGAAATGTTGCCTTTTGACCATGTCAACTATTATTTTGAACTCTGTTAAATACATGACCTAGATGAAAAACCCAATATAGATGAATGCATTCACTGGTTTCAGAACTAGAAGACAGTGTTTTATTCACATGTGCAATTTTGAGATGTTCTGGGTAA
Organism: Dama dama; assembly: GCF_033118175.1. Taxonomy (NCBI): domain Eukaryota; kingdom Metazoa; phylum Chordata; class Mammalia; order Artiodactyla; family Cervidae; genus Dama; species Dama dama. Next base: position 17,938,293 of record NC_083694.1, read on the forward strand.
ACAATGTGCTTCCACGAAATTTACTCCCAGAAATTAAGGATTTTGTGAACACATCTCTAAGCACACTTTAAGATGTAAGTATGCCAAATGACCTCTTTTGACCACATCAGCAGTAGCTGTCTTAGTCTCAACCTGCCATTCTTGAAAGAACATTCCTTTTTACCAACGGCTCCTATTCACATAGTTCAGAATAAATATCTCTATGGCTCCCCGTGTAACTCAGGAGACTGACAAGGTACAGTATCTTCTCCTACCCAGTTTCTCCTTTGCTCCCTACCCCCAACCCTCAATCCCTTTCCAAGGCACCAATGTAAAAGCTGACTGATAACATTCTCACCAGTAGCTGGTCTATTATGATCTGAAACTGGGCTTCTTCTCACTGCTGCATGGAAATCCCATGAGCTCCTATTGCTACATCATTCAAATACCAGCAGCCAGGGATTCTGAAAGAGGAGTGGAGGAGCAGGAAGAAGCTCTCATGGGGCATTCATTTCATGCAGATCCATGAAGCCAAAGTCTTCCTGGCTGCTTTTCACACATTCTTTGTTAAAAAGATGTGGCATAAGGCTTAGTGACTGTACAAGTACTCAAGCTGTTGGACTGTATAGAAAAGGGGAAGATATTTTGTCAGCTTTTGAGATTTCCTTTTTAAATATGACCAGACATTCATATACATTTACACACTTTCCCTTTAAACAGCAACATGCAAATTGCATATTCATCTGGCTAGACATAGGGCAAGCACTGTTTATTGAGATAGGATTACACATTATAGGCACAATTCTGATGAAAGGAAATCTTTGTTTAAAAAAAAAAAAGTACTGGAAGTAAAAAGAAACAAGTTCTGTAAAAGCAAATACAGTTTGGGACCAGGACCTCCAAGGTATGGTTCTCATTTCTGGTTGCCTAGTACAAAGCCAACCAAATTTCTCATAATCACTTTAGTAATATTAATACAAATGTTATGGTGGCATAACATACCATACATTGATTTAATTCCTAAATGTTTCTGTTTGCTGTATTTGTGCAGTTTCCCTAACAAAAACCTTTCAGTTGATTATGAGTCATATTTCCATGCAAGCTTATTTTTAACAATGAATTCTGATGTAGTCAGAACTATTTTTGTGGATGACTATGCTGAGTGTCATTCCAGAATCATTTTGTCAGACTCATCAGTATACCATGCATGCTTAATGTTGAAATAAAATAATAAAATGTATTTATTTATATATATTTTATATTTCTTATATAATTAAAGAAACTGTATTATCATCATATGTTTTTCTTTAATCGGTGTTAATCTCTTTAACATCCACTGAAGCATTAAATTTATACCAAGTGGTAGTACTTTATGAGTAATGGTGAATCTGTCTTAACATTTTCACCCTCATACCTACTTGTGAGTGATGAGAAAAGGTCACAGGATGATTGAACTTCAGTTTGGTCTCAGCACCATAAAATGATTCTCTTTTCGTTTATTTTTATAACACATGAAAATTTTGCAAAACTACGGCCATAATAAAGTCAATCTCTTTTCCTCCACTTTCATGGCATGTACCATCTTTTACTGTTGGTATGTTAATCTTCCAGAAGAGGCTAAAAATCCCAAAAAGTAGTTTGTGTCTGCTAGTTTATTGCTATATCCAATATTTCCATGCAAGAACTCCTCCAATGTCTAGCACAAGAATGGCACAAAGAATTACATGGGCACATCAATAAATATTTGAAAAATAACTTGAAAAGAAACAATCAGAACAGAGGAGCAGAATCACAGCCATTCCTTCTTCAACAATGCAAGCTGCTCCACTTCTCACACTCATCTTGAAAATGAAAGGGAACCAGCAGGAGAAAATGGACAAATGCTCCACTGTTGATGGCAGTGACTTAGATTCGGAAAGTTTTATTAAATATCTGCGGTGAGAGGATGTTAACACGTCTCCTGCCTAGTCCTACCCTCTGTCTCGCCTCACCCCCGTCTCATTTCAGGAGCACTCAAAGCCAGGGAAACATAGATACTGGGATCCTTGAAAAAAAAACATCATCATCTTGACTTTCATTCCAAGAGCTTATTCCCAGTAAAAATCCCCTTTCTATAAGGAAAAATTTGCAAGGATTTGCCATGATAGAGAACCAGTTTTGTACTGTTATTTCTCCCACCTCCAAACCCCCACTGTCACATCAAAATGGGAAAGAACATGATCCTCATTGGAGGGCAGATGGAGCAGAGTGGAAAAGAGACAAAGAAACTGCAGATAAGTTTGACTACAGAAGGATAGGAAGGCCCTGATTTCATTAGGTGGAGCCCAAGAAGGTGAATGAGGTTCTGAGCAGCAGGAGCAGAAATCAGGATGTTAAACAGGGGCAGGTTGAGGAGATACCATACAATATTCCCCCCAACTCTCGCCCTCAACTCCTGTAAATCTCCAGAAGCCCTGAGTACACAAAATCATCTCCCCTATTTCCCCATACCCCTCAAAGTCTTATGTAAGTGTTGAGGTTTGGTCAATGAAAAGAAAGGGAGCCTTGGGTTCAGGACAGTGAAGCCACCAAGTACATGACTGAAGACCAGAGACCATGCAGAACTGTGCCGACCTCACCTGACGGCATCATGGACAGACCCTTCCTGATGCCATGTGAGCCCCAAGAAGTGGATGCTACTCTAGGGGGTAAGAGGAAGAAAGGACAAATTTAATTAACTGAACTAAAATCTAGAATGGCTAAGAAAACCCAGAACTGACTACAACACATTCCCGCATTAGGGGGAATGAGGACTCAACAAAGAGATTGGTAGCATTAGGGACAAAGTTTCACAGCACAGTTCGGAAGCATTCACATCCCTTAGCATATATTGTAACTCCATTTGGCAAGGTACATGCTGGGGATGACAAGCATAAGTGTAACTAAACAATCTCTTTAAAGTGTCATGAATACCTGAGAAGAAATAAATACAAGTTTAATGCGTTTTATCTAAACTGAGGACAGCTAAAATAAAGGAGGTGGCAGAATACATTGTAGACACAGATGTGACCAATAATTTTCTTGAAAATACAGTTGAAAATCATGATTAATATTTTATAACAAAAGAAAAGATTATATTACTATTTAAATTTAGCTGTTCCTAACAACACTGTCACCAAGAGTGGAAATGAGATGTTGACCCACTGTATTAGGACATGTATTTTAAATTTCTGCACACTGAGTCATTCCCTTACTTTACCAAAAATATTTATTCAGGAGCTGGGTCAATGATTAAGGACTGTAGGACGATTAGAAAAAAGTCAAACTTACTGATCCGTAAAGAAGACTGGTACATTATAGTACTTGGATGTAATAATTAGTATCATTCTCTTCATTAGCATTATGGTCATTAAAAAAGCATGCAATATACTGGTTATGGACATAGAGTCCAGAGTCAAATCTCAGCTCATTCATTTACTAGCTATGTGTCACTCCAGTAAGTTGCTTAACGTCTTAGTTTACCCATCTGTAAAATGGAGATTTCACTGTCCCCACCTCTCAGGGCTGTTAGACAGGCTGAAAGTAGTTTAACAAAACAAAGAACTTGGAACAGAATCTGGCACATATTAGATGTTATTCAGATGTTGACATTTACAGAGGTTATTACTGGTAGTGAGCATGGTGACATCTAAACTTAAAATGGTATTTCACAATTTAAAAACAATATTGATGTACAATGATCTATTTTAGCTTTCATAAAAGCCCTGAGAAGGAGATAATATTGATATCCAGAATAAGGGGCTCTACACCTCTAGAGTAGGCTAGGGTCTGCAGTCCCTGTCAAGCAGGAAGAAATTTCAGAAAATGAGACCTTCAGCCACTTAACCCTTGAGAATAAGAATGTAGGAACAATGAGACAGGTTGGGACCTGGACCTTTTGCTGCAGTACTGCAATACTTGCACCTGGATATACCTCTCCATCGGCAACAAATTACAAAGAAACTATGTGGGACTAAAACTAACTGCAGGCATGTGCAGGTGAGGCAAATTCTGAACAAAAGATATAAAAAGACCAAAGAACCCCTACTGCCATTTCTGAAGAGCCAGGAGCAAAAACAGGGTGTTGGGAGCAAAGCAAGGTACTGAGCATGCTCCCTGCACACCACACCACCTAAGCCATCCCTTGGACCCTACCCCTGGATACACCCTACTCTCAACCCATATAAGGATCAAGCTTGCCCCCATCCCATCAGGCAGAGAGCAACCAAGTGAACATGTTTGTTCTCTCTCCTCCTCTGATGTAGCTGCGTGCATGTAGCTGGGCCCCCAATAAAGCCTTGCCTGAAAAAAAAAAAGAGAGAGAATACTAAAATATGGGGAGAATAAGGGTGATGTGAACCCCAGTCTCCTGAATCCAAATCTAAACCTGTTGTCAAAACATTTGCATCCTCAGCTATACAACATGATTCATTCTCCTTTAAGGAAAACGTAAAGGTAAGAGGAATGAGTACTACTTTATCCAGAGACATCTAACATATAGAGCCTGATCACTATACAGAGCACAGGAGGAAGTTGTGGAGGCCCTGGTTCACTGATGGGAAAGGCCAGCTTAGGGGCCTGAGATCATCCCAAGGCAGCAGAGCCCCCTGTGGAGGCCACTTGTGTGAGAAGGTATATTATGCACAAAGCAACCCCATTTCTAGGAATTGAAAGGCTGCAGAAAGTAACACCTGGGCATGGAAAGATATCTCCAATCACTATGATACAGGATAAAATTTACAATGACCTTATGTTTCAGCTATTATAGGACCTTAAGAAATACTTCACCAAAGAAGATATCAGTTCAGTTGCTCAGTTGTGTCAGACTCTTTGCGACCCCATGGACTACAGCACACCAGGCTTCCCTGTCCATCAATAACTCCCCTAGCTTGCTCAAACTCATGTCCATTGAGTCGGTGATGCCATCCAACCATTTATTCCTCTGTCATCCCCTTCTCCTCCCACCTTCAATCTTTCCCAGCACTGGGGTCTTTTCCAATGAGTCTGTTCTTTGCATCAAATGGCCAAAGTATTGGAGTTTCAACTTCAGCATCAGTCCTTCCAATGAATGTTCAGGACTGATTTCCTTTAGGATTGACTGGTTGGATCTCCTTGGAGTCCAAGGGACTCTCAAGAGTCTTCTCCAATACCACAGTTCAAAAGCATCAATTCTTTGATTCTCAGCTTTTTTTTTTTTTTTCATTTATTTTTATTAGTTGGAGGCTAATTACTTTACAATATTGTAGTGGGTTTTGTCATACATTGACATGAATCAGCCATGGATTTACATGTGCTCCCCATCCCTATCCCCCCTCCCGCCTCCCTCCCCGTCCCATCCCTCTGGGTCTTCCCAGTGCACCAGTCCTGAGCACTTGTCTCATGCATCCAACCTGGGCTGGTGGTCTGTTTCACCCTTGATAGTATACTTGTTTCAATGTTATTCTCTCAGAACATCCCACCCTCGCCTTCTCCCACAGAGTTCAAAAGTCTGTTCTGTACATCTGTGTCTCTTTTTCTGTTTTGCATATTGGGTTATCATTACCATCTTTTTAAATTCCATATATATGCGTTAGTATACTGTATTAGTCTTTATCTTTCTGGCTTACTTCACTCTGTATAATGGGCTCCAGTTTCATCCATCTCATTAGAACTGATTCAAATAATTTTTTTAACGGCTGAGTAATATTCCACTGTGTATAGGTACCATAGCTTCCTTATCCATTTGTCTGCTGATGGGCATCTAGGTTGCTTCCATGTCCTGGCTATTATAAACAGTGCTGTGATGAACATTGGGGTGCACATGTCTCTTTCAGACCTAGTTTCCTCGGTGTGTATGCCCAGAAGTGGGATTGCTGGGTCATATGGCAGTTCTATTTCCAGTTTTTTAAGGAATCTCCACACTGTTCTCCATAGCGGTTGTACTAGTTTGCATTCCTACCAACAGTGTAAGAGGTTTCCCTTTTCTCCACACCCTCTCCAGCATTTACTGCTTGTAGACTTTTGGATAGCAGCCATCCTGACTGGCGTGTAATGGTACCTTGTCGTGGTTTTGGTTTGCATTTCTCTGATAATGAGTGATGTTGAGCACCTTTTTATGTGTTTGTTAGCCATCTGTATGTCTTCTTTGGAGAAATGTCTGTTTAGTTCTTTGGCTCATTTTTTGATTGGGTCATTTATTTTTCTGGAATTGAGCTGCAGGAGCTGCTTGTATATTTTTGAGATTAATCCTTTGTTGCTTCATTTGCTATTATTTTCTCCCATTCTGAGGGCCGTCTTTTCACCTTGCTTATAGTTTCCTTTGGTGTGCAATAGCTTTTAAGTTTAATTAGGTCCCATTTGTTTATTTTTGCTTTTATTTCCAATATTCTGGGAGGTGGGTCGTAGAGGATCCTGCTGTGATTTATGTCAGAGAGTGTTTTGCCTATGTTCTCCTCTAGGAGTTTTATAGTTTCTGGCCTTACATTTAGATTTTTAATCCATTTTGAGTTTATTTTTGTGTATGGTGTTAGAAGGTGTTCTAGTTTCATTCTTTTACAAGTGGTTGACCAGTTTTCCCAGCACCACTTGTTAAAGAGGTTGTCTTTTTTCCATTGTATATCCTTGCCTCCTTTGTTGAAGATAGGTGTCTATAGGTACGTGGATTTATCTCTGGGCTTTCAATACTATTCCACTGATCTATATTTCTGTCTTTGTGCCAGTACCATACTCTCTTGATGACTGTGGCTTTGTAGTAGAGCCTGAGGTCAGGCAGGTTGATTCCTCCAGTTCCATTCTTCTTTCTCAAGATTGCTTTGGCTATTCAAGGTTTTTTGTATTTCCATATAAACTGTGAAATTATTTGTTCTAGTTCTGTGAAAAATACCGTTGGTAGCTTGATAGGGATTGCATTGAATCTATAGATTGCTTTGGGTAGTATAGCCATTTTCACAATATTGAGTCTCCCAGTCCATGAACACGGTATGCTTCTCCATCTATTTTGTGTCCTCTTTGATTTCTTTCATCAGTATTTGATAGTTTTCTATATATAGGTCTTTCGTTTCTTTAGGTAGATATACTCCTAAGTATTTTATTCTTTTTGTTGCAATGGTGAATAGTATTGTTTCCTTAATTTCTCTTTCTGTTTTCTCATTGTTAGCGTATAGGAATGCAAGGAATTTCTGTGTTAATTTTATATCCTGCAACATTACTGTATTCATTGATTTTAAAAATGATCCAAAATCTTGAAAACAAAATGGAGTTACAGATAAATAACCTGGAGACAAGGATTGATAAGATGCAAGAAATGTTTAACAAGGACCTAGAAGAAATAAAAAAGAGCCAATCAGCTTTCTTCATAGTCCAACTCTCACATCCATAGATGACTACTGGAAACACCATAGCTTTGACTAGATGGACCTTTGTCGACAAAGTAATGTCTCTTGCTTTTTAATATGCTGTCTAGGTTGATCATAAAGAAGATATACAGATGGTAAATAAGCACATAAAAAGATGCTCCGCACCATACATCATCAGGGAAATGCAAATTAAAACAATAAGATACCACTATCTACTTCCCTGGTGGCTCAGACAGTAAAGCGTCTGCCTATAATGTGGGAGACCCAGGTTCAAACCCTGGGTCGGGAAGATCTCCTGGAGAAGGAAATGGCAACCCACTCCAGTATTCCTACCTGGAAAATCTCATGGACAGAGAAGCCTGGTAGGCTATAGTCCATGGGATTGCAAAGAATTGGACACGATTGAGTGACTTCACTTTCATCTACTTAATAGAAGGGCCAAAATCCAGACCACTGACAGCATCAAATGCTGATGAAGCGATGTGGAGCAACAGGAACTTTTCTGACCTGAGGGGATGAAAATGGCACAGCCACTTTGGAAAACAGCTCAGTGGCTTCTTAAAACACTAAGCAAGCACACTCCTATGAAAAACAGTTGGAAACTTATGTCTTCACACAAACCTACACACAGATGTTTACTGTAGCTTCACTTACAATTGCCAAACTTGGAAGCATCCTAAGACACCCTTCAGTAAGTGAATGGATATATGAACAGTGGTACCTCCAGAAATGGAAAATTACTCTTGCTAAAAAGAAATGAGCTATCAAGCTACAAAAAGACATGGATTGCTAAGAGACATACATATTGCTAAGTGAAGGAAGCCAATCTGAAAGTGCTGCATACTTTGTGATTCTAACTACATGATATGGAAAAAGAAAAACTATGGAGACAGTAAAAAGATCAGTGGTTGCCAAGGTTGGTGGGGGTAGGTGGGAGAGACATGAATAAGCTGAGCACAGAGTGAAAATACTGTTTTTGCTATTATAACAATGGATGTCATTATACACTGTTTATACCTATAGCATGTACAACACCAAGAATGAACCATAATGCAAACTTACAGACTTTGGTTGACTATGATGTATCAATCTAGGCTTATCCTTAGTTTAAAAAAAAAAAAAATGTAGCATTCTGGTGCATTCTATGCACATTGGAGGGGGGGTGGTGGCAGAAGGCACATGGGAAATCTCTACCTCCCTTTCAATTTTGCTGCAAACCTAAAACTGCTCCCAAAAAATTTTTAAAAACTAAATAAGTAAGGATACATAACTGTATTTTGAAAGATGTCCTGAGAAATGTCCAAGGTTAAAAATCTGTCTGTTCAAAGAAATATGGAGGCCAATATTTACAGAGATTACACTCAAAGGTGGAAGGTAATGGAAATAATCCTCACAATTAGATAGCGGAGCCTTTCCATATCAACAAAAATGATATTTTTAAATTGAAACATTAAGCCTTGGTAAGCATAAGCTCCAATATTAATGGGGCACATAAACAGGAAAAAAATGGTTTTGTGCTATTTAATCTCAAAAATGGTTTAATGACCCTTATCTGATTATGAAAACAGCACAAGGCACTGTATTAGATAAATAGGACATTAAAAATACTGCTAACTGGTAAGCAGCTTGAAAATATCCAAATGAAAGTATTTTTAAATCAAATTTAATAGTCACTGAAGGAATATTAAAGAGATGTCCTGGATATGGCTATGACATTGGCAAACACAAGCATGTATAAAGAGAGTAAAAGGAAAGCACAGAATAACAACTAAGAAAACAAATCACAGATTGAAAGTTATGAATTTGGTTAATTTACTTAAGGCTTGGTTTCTGCTACTCCAGAGGCATTAATCCTCAGACTAATAAAAATGTTGAGTAATACAGTATACTTTAATGCATAACTATACCAACCTAATACAACAAACATGGTCCAGTGCTTCTCTCTGGAATTTGGTTATTTGTTTGTTTGTTTACTATAATGAAATTTAGACTAGAAATCAACAATAAAAATTGTATATAGAAAGGACACAAGCATAAACAACATGTACATTTTGAGAAATATGTAATATTTAGAAATTAATAATAATTAAAATATTATTTGTGAAAATCATGAGCTATAATAAAAGCAGTACTTAATGTTAATATTTGGTTAAGCTAGATGCTAATATATGGGGATTATTGTATTAATTTCTATTCATATTTTACATTTTTTCAAATTTTCATCTGTGATTTTACTTTTTGATGTATTTTTGAATTTGATTAGTTTCATGTTAGGAATCAGCCATTTCAGGACACCGGACAGAGCTTAAGCAAAACATTTGTGAAACACCATGCTTGAAGCTATCACCATTTCCCCACTACTCGCTTTGACATGAGTCGTGGTGACTAATAAGTGATTCTCTCCAGTGCTTCAGTATCTGAGTACGGGTAGGCTTGACTTGGGCTTCCCAGGTGGCACTAGCGGTAAAAACCTGTCTGCCAGCGCAGGAGACACAGAGATGCGGGTTCAATCCCTGGGTTGGGAAGACCCCCTGGAGCAGGGCATGGCAACCCACTCTGGTATTCTTGCCTGGAGAATCCCATGCACAGAAGAGCCTGGTGGACCCTGGTCCATAGGCTCACAAAGAGTCAGACACAGCTGAAGAGACGCAGCAGCAGAGCGTGGCCTGGGATGGTTCTGGCCGCCCCTTCTAAATGTTCATTCATCTCTCTTTCTCTCTTCTTAAATGTTAGTATAATGAAAAGGACTTGACTTCACCCCAAAGTCATCTAAGTGTGAAGTCTTCCAGGCCTCAATTCCCTAACTTGAAAACTGAAGGTAATAGCAAATTCTCACAAGTGATTGCATAATAAGAGAGGTAAATAATGTGCCTGGTGGAGCAATAAGCTCAGTGAGCACTACTGATTGTTATGCTCCTTACACCGTAGCCCTAGTTACTGTGCTCTGCTCATTGGCTCCAACCCCAAGATTTACCTTCCTATTGATGATTATCTAGGAACCTCCTCATCTGGGCCATGGTTCATCACATTGTTCTTCTGGTACTACAACAGCATATCTGATGTATGTATGTTAAATTGTGGTTGGAAATACAAAAGAGAATTTGTCACAGATAGTTCCAAAAAGTCAAGTAATTACCCCAAAACATTTGTCTCCATCCCAAGAGCAAAATTAGAATCACAAGATATTTTCAGTGGGATAGTGATGATACCCCCGAGTCAGAAGGGAAATCTTGCTGAGGTTAGTTGGAGGCTGTACTAGCAGTACCAGCCCCTATGTTGTTAGGTTTTGCACATTTGGTCAGCTCTGAAAGCCAAAATGGTTGCTGTGATTATAAAGGGATCTGGAGTCAGAAAGGACCAAGAATCTCCCTACCTATATCATTTGGTGTCATGAGACTTGGACTTACCTCACAGAAACACAGCAGTTTTTTCTCTCCTCGTTTATCATGGTCTAATCTTTTGAACTGTAATTTGGAGAAACAGACACAAAATTTCTCTGTTAATGAAATCTTGTTGGTTTGTTTTGTTTCTTCAGGGAGCTTGATGTTTACCTACGTGTTCCCAAATGAGAGAGCCATTTTTAGGAACCCATTTTTCCAAATAGCAAATAGAAATGAACCCTAGAAAAATAAGGGAATCCAGATAGTCTAGAAAGTAACCCAAGTGCTCACTCTTGGGTCTGTTATCACCTCCCTGAGTACTGTAACTTCTCCAGTATTTCCTATAAGAACCCTACTTGCACTGTAGGTCACATCCAGCAGAAGTGACCTGTGACATTTATTAGAACCTGTTTGATGTACTTACTCTTTTTTTTCCTTAAGAACCCCTCAACACCTAACCATCCACACAGGTGTTTGTTAGCAGGTACAATGTTACTGAGCTTTTACTTTTGTAGGTACAATCCTGAAATGAAGTGCATAGGACGAAATACAGAACACTATAAAGGCCAGTTCATAAATCCTATCATCTTTATGGTCCTACAACTATGCTGTGAAATTATATACAATAAATGCAGCAACATATGATTTTCAACTATATATTTTGTAAACACTGTTTTGATTTCTCTAATATGTCTCTGGAACTACTCTATAATGTGAATTCATGTTTCCTTCATTTTTGTTATTTTTGGAACACAGCCAGTTACAAAGAAATAATTTTATTTTTCAAATCACCACTATCCTCTACACCACCTTTGGCCAGTGGGGAAAAACATCAAACTGTTAAGCAAACAATAATTAGGTGCAAAGCTCAGAAAGATAGGAATGGCTGTTCTCTCATACAGGCAGGGCAGTTGGAAGCTCTCCTTCTTTTGACAATTACAGATACAGTGAGTGCATCAAGAGGGCATGTGAGAAATATCAGTGCTCACTTGACCTACCAAATATATTTGTTTGGGAAAATATAAATGACAGATTGATCTTCAGATTAATGGCTGCCATATTGGTAAAGTACAAATCACTTTTAACAGCCACATTACTTTAGTAAAGAGAAGCTAGCTAACTGCTCTTTAATTAAGTACAGTTAATGACCTTAAGGGGATTAGTAGTCTTGTCTGATAATCAATAAGCATGGCAAGATTGCTGCCTCATAAACTGGGATGGGAGAACTAAATTAATCTGAAAAGATTCGTTTCCCCTAGTTTTTGTTTTTTTTTTTTTTTTTTCTTATAGGTTGATTCCATGCAACCCTTTGGAAACTCATAATCCCAGGCAAGAAGTACATGCCAGTAATCCATTTGTTATAAAGATACACATTTCTCTTAGCATACATGGCTTAAAAAATGGTGCCAAGAATCCAAGTGACAAAAAAAAAAGGCCTTTTTTTTTTTTGCAAATCATTGCTTGAATAATGCTCAAATAAAATCCTCTGTGCTGCATTTGGTAAGTGATTGGTTAATGGATTTTAACTAGCTCTACCACTGTGAGGTTCCATTTCTTCATTCATAAAATGAAGGAGGAAGCCTTGAAGGCCCTTTCCAATTCCTACATTTTATATTTTGAATAGATCATAATTATAGATTCACTTGGCAAATTGTCCATTTTTTAGTAGCCAATCAGTTTTGAGCAATAAGACACTAATCTTCTGGGCTAAATCTCATCTTTGTTTGCCCCTATACATTCAGCAAATACAAGCATGGTAGGCCAAGAAAGTACATTTGAAATGTACCATCTAGGCCAAAAAAAAACCAATAAAAATGGGTGGTATTGGATGCCATATGGTACAATGGAGATAGGAGAGAGAGAAGGAGGTAGAACTTGGTAATAATAGCTTTGTAGTCACATATGTTTTATTTAATACTTGACTCTTCTGCTTCTAAGAAACATGGCTTAGACAAACTGCTCTTCCTTTCTCAACCTCAGTAGGATTAGAAAGCAGATCATCAAAATCATGGTAAATAAATGTTCTGTATACATATCATAGCACTTTCCAAATGCTACTTGTCTATTCTCATGCCATTCTCTGATGTATTTGGGTGATCAATAGACAAATTCACACAAAATTTGTATGATCCAGCAATCCCACTCCTGGGCATATATCTGGAAAACCATATTTCAAAGATACATGCAAAGATACACAGCAGCAGTATATATAATGGCTAAGACATGGAAGCAACCTAAATGTCCATCAACAGATGGATGGATAAAGAGGATATGGTACATATATACAACGAAATATTGCTCAATCATTAAAAAGGATGAAATAATGCCATTTGCAGCAACATGGACGAACCTAGAGAAGATCATACTAAGAAAGTCAGATGGAGAAAGACAATACATATATATATGATATCAGAAAAAAATGGTATCAGTCATATGTGGAATCTAAAAATGATTCACATGAACTTATTTGTAAAACAGAAATAGACTCAGATTTAGAAAACAAACATAGTTATGAAAGGAGAAGGTGGAGGAGAGGATAAATCAGAATGTTGGGATTAACATGCACATTACTATATACAAAATAGTCAACAAGGACTTACTGTACAGCACAGGAAACTCTACTAAATATTCTGTAATGACCTATATGGGGAAAAAAAATCTGAAAAGCAATGGATATAGGTAAACGTATAACTGAATCACCTTGTGTGACCAACACAAAATTGAAAATCAACTATTCACCAATATAAAATAAAAATTTTAAATACATGTATATGCAGTATGACTATATGTGATATATAAATTCTCTACTTGTGTATCTGAGTGCCCACAAACCTTTTGAAAATAAGACTGGGTCTTTTTTAGCTATAGTTTTCAGCTCCACATGTAGTATCTGGCATAGACACATACTGATAAAACTAAATAAATACACTTTAGAGTAATTTATTGGTTTTATTCGATTTTAAACCTTCAATATCTAAGCCCTGAGTGTTTTGTTGAGCAACCAGGGACATCAACCTACTTGCTAAAACTAATAAGTAGTATCTGATTTTTCTTTCAGTATGTCAGTGTTATCAACTTCATGCACAGCAGTTTACTTATAGAACAGTTAAGCCCAACTATGTCCCAGGGATTATGTGAAGTGGTTTTAAACATTAAATGATGCTAATCACAAAAAATTATATAGCTATTTAATATGTGCTGTCATAATAGAAAGGGTTTTTCTTGGAGTCTTTTCACAGTCACATTTAACTTAGTATTATAAATATGTCGATTATTATCCAAGCAATATTGGTAAGACTTGGAAACTTGGAAGCTGAAATTGTCAGAAAAAGTCATTTGCCAGCATGAGATAAAGTTCTATTTACTAACATAATTAAGATAATGTAATAGAGGCTATATTTGCAGAATAATCTCAAGAACTTCAAAAGCTAAAAAACAAAAACAGAAACAAAAACCCACTGAAATTCTAGTAATGCTGCTGGTACTTCAGAGACCTTTTCCTTTCTTATGGATTGGTTATTTAACTTCTTAAGGGTTCATCTTATAAGCCTTCTAGGTGAAGAAAATGCAAAAGGTTCTATGAGCAAGGGAGAAAAGCTTCCTTCACTAGATGAAAAATTGTTAGCATTTCCTATATTCCAAGAGTCAAAAATCCATACAGTGAATGGGAATGAAACCCATTCTGAAATTCCTACATGAGATGCCAGATTTCCAGCTTTGCCCCTGAACATGGCTGTCCGTGTCTTTAGATTCTCTTGCAATCCCATTTTTTTCCCCCATTGGTGAGAAAGTACACAGAAAGGGCAATGTGTTTCCAGCAGTCTGTAAGAGCCTCTAATGCTTAAATGCTATTGGATTGGTCTTGGGGGAGCTGGGGACTGGGCTTATGATTCTACAGCTGGCCCTCAGGTTTCTCACTGGTGACAGAGGGCAGCTCCCCACGTGGAGGTGATTTGGCACCCCTGTGCTCTGCTGCTGGGGGCATTTTCTGCAGCACCTATTTCAATCAGTGGACAGTTCTTACACCATCTGCCTACTACTGATGATGGTGGACTAACCAAGTTCCTAGATGCTGCCTTGGGGAACCTGCTCTGCCCAACCATCTTTAAAATGCTGAAATAGATATGTTTCAAGGGTCACTAAGGAGGTCCTGGTGGCTCAAACGGTAAAAAAAAAAAAAAAAAAAAAAAAAAAAAATCTACCTGCAATGCAAGGGGATGTGAAAGTCACTCAGTCATACCTGACTCTTTGCAACCCCATGGACAGTAGCCCACCAGGCTCCTCTGTCCATGGGGATTTCCCAGGCAAGAATATTGGAGTGAGTTGCCATTCCCTTCTCCAGGGATCTTCTTGCCCCCAGGGATCAAACCCAGGTCTCCTGCATTGCAGGCAGATTCTTTACTGTCTGAGCCACCAGAGAAGCCCATAATACAAAAGACCTGGGTTCAATTTCCTGGGTCGGGAAGATCCCCTGGAGAAGGGAATGGCAGCCCACTCCAGTATTCTGGCCTGGAAAATTCTAGGGACAGCGGAGCCTGGCAGGCTATAGTTCATGGGGTTGCAAAGAATTGGACATGACTGAGCGACTAACACTTTCACCTTCAAGGAGGTCATATTCTCTGAACCATGAGCCACAACTACCCTTTAAGTCATGAATTAATCCAGTGTCATTATAAATGGCAAAATGTGTTGTTCAACTGTGTCCCCATGGACACACTGACCTCAATGTCAATAAATTGCAGTAGGTGATGAGATTTCCTTAATTCCTTTCTCTGAACAGCTATGGCCCTGAAGACAAGTAAACATGAAACACTTAAACACTCAAAAAGTCCCCTGAAAGTCCCTAGCTATGGGATAGAGTGATAACAAATACAAAATCATCCTAAATTTCCACTATGCCTCTCAGTCAAGCTCTAAAAATTCAAAAATAGTACTGTTACTACTTTGCCAAAACTTCAAGGAGCAGTTAAAAGAAAGAAACATTATTGGGGTTAAGATTTTATTCTTCATCGAGTTGAAGCAATATGGCAAGGCCTTATAAAACTGTAGGAGAGGATAGCAGTAAGTAGTAGTAATAGTAAGAGTAGTAACGGAACCAATGTAATAGAAGTAATGGAAGTTAATAGTAGTAATGGAACTTCTATTAGATGCTTGGAGACAGCAAGAGAATCAACGAGAAAGAACATTGCAGAATAGATTTGGTTGAAGAAAGACCTACTAAGTGTCCCTTCATCCTGTCTCACTTACTATATGTGGCTGCCCATGCCAGTCAGTCAGTCAGTTCAAGTCGCTCAGTTGTGTCTGAGTCTTTGCAACCCCATGACCGCAGCACGCCAGCCCTCCCTGTCCATCACCAACTCCCGGAGCTTGCTCACACTCATGTCCATTGAGTCGGTGATACATCCAACCATCTCATCCTCTGCCATCCCCTTCTCCTCCCACCTTCAATCTTTCCCAGCATCAGGGTCTTTTCCAATGAGTCAGCTCTTCACATCAGGTGGCCAAAGTATTGGAGTTTCAACTTCAACATCAGTCCTTCCAATGATTATTCAGGATTGATTTCCTTTAGGACGGACTGGTTGGATCTTCTTGCTGTCCAAGGGACTCTCAAGAGTCTTCTCCAACACCACAGTTCAAAAGCATCAATTCTTCGGCGCTCAGCTTTCTTTATAGTCCAACTCTCACATCCATACATGACTACCGGGAAAACCATAGCCTTGACTAGATGAACCTTTGTTGACAAAGTGATGTCTCTGCTTTTTAATATGCTATCTAGGTTGGTCATAACTTCCCTTCCAAGAAGTAAACATCTTTTAATTTCATGGCTGCAGTCACCATTTGCAGTGATTTTGGAGCCCAAAAAATTAAAGTCTGCCACTATTTCCACTGTTTCCCCATCTATTTCCCATGAAGTGATGGGACCAGATTCCATAATCTTAGTTTTCTGAATATTGAGCTTTAAGCCACCTTTTTCACTCTCCTATTTCATTTTCATCAAGAGGCTTTTTAGTTCTTCTTCACTTTCTGCCTAAAGGGTGGTATCATCTGCATATCTGAAGTTATTAATATTGCCAGAGAAGCCTACAATTTCAGCATCATCTTCAGCAGTCTTCATTATAAGGTCACAGGGGGAAATACAGAAAAGTGAAGAGAGCATAGGTATTCTACCATCATCTCTGGCTAAAGCTTTATGAGGCCTTGAGCAAATCCCTTCACTTCACGGCCCCCGATTCCTCTCCCACAAATATCCATCTCACAGGGCTCTTGGACGACTTATAACTCATCAACACAAGACACCTAGTGGGGTTAGGGTTAGAGTAGTGATTTTTAAATAGATACCTTATTTTTCAAATATTAAATTTAAAAAGGCAAATAAGTCAGTGATACCCATGCCCATTCATCCAGATTTAATTTATTAGTAGCAAGGAAGGTCCAATGAGACTCTAATGGAGAGCAGAGAAGGTTCAGAGAAAAAAATTCATCCCCTGGGGGCCACTCGGGGAGAGAACCCTACAGAGATCAGTGGAGCAGGAGAATACAATGGGGAAAGCATTGAAGATGCTCAAAGGGAGTTTTCCAATGGATCAAAGAGTTTCTGTTACAGTTCTGCTCTGGACTAGCCCTGAGTCCGGATAAGGATATTTAATCAGAGAGCAATTAACTGTTATTAACATCAAATCATGATTTTTACTTTGCAGGTGTCACATTTTCATTTCTGTGTCTTTCTTAGAGAAACATTTTCCTCAGCATTTTCTCAAATTGGCATGGTTCTTTTTTTCTCACAATGATGTTGGGGGTTCCAATGATAGGAGAACAGACCCAGAGCTTCTCATAAGAGCAGCCCTGGTTCCTATGTTGCCATTGGACATATTGATAAACAGCTCTGGTATCAGATTGAAGATGTCTCGTGCCACAGATTATGAACTGGGGGCCAGGCTTGTGAAAGTCTCTGCAAAGAGTATTCTTTTTACGTTTTTATTGCCTACAAAATGCCAGGAGAGTTTCCAAGTAAGAGCAATCACTGTTAAAGAAAATAGGACATAAAATAAACTGTTATTACCTGCAAAACAGCTGTATTTCCTTTTCTTTCCAGAGAAGCACATAAACCCTCTGTATACTCTGACATGAGGAAATGTAATAGAACTTTTATTTCTGTAAACACTAGATATTCATTCTTGATAGGTAACATCGGGGGGAAAGTTGTACTTAAAATTATATCAGCTGTTCCAGAATCACAAAATCAAAGAACGGATCTCACAAATGGATCTGGCCATTCTTGGTCCAAGATGGGATGTTGTTAAGGTTATAAGCAAGTGTTTGCAGAGGGACAGACTGGCGTTCAATTCCAGCTCTGCCTCTTGGTACCTAGGGGACCTGGAAAAATTTACTTCTGCACTGCAAATTTTACTTTCCTCATTGTTGAAGTGGGGACAATGATAGCACCTACTTTATAGGTGCTATTAAATGAAATAATAATATTAAATGAAGTAAAATATGTAAAGTGTTAAATATAGCACTTGACCCATTGGGAGCACACCAAACAATTCGTAGCTATTATGCCAAAAGTGTTCCTAGCAACTAGTTGTCTGTTATTTTATAATATATAAAGGGGACTTAATGTATAATTTGAAGAAATAAGAATATTTTCAATTGCTTACTTTCTTTTCCATTCATTTAAATCCACTGCTTTTCCTGATTGTTTTCTTTGAATAAAATGAATGATTTCTCAACACCTGTCTTATAAACACACCCTTCACAGATCTAGAATCATGATTTTACAGCTGTGAAAGCCTTCATATATAATTTAATGCAACTCCCTTGTTTTCTAGATGATGGAACAAAGTGTTAAAAAGATGACAGGACTTGCACAAATTCACAGGTATCATCTTCAACAAGACTCCAGCTATTACCGGCCTCTCCCAAAGCTCCTTCAAGTAAAAGTCTGAATTTGAAGCTAATTTTCACACTCTCCAGTCCTTGATCCCTGACATGAGTTCTCCCAACCACCTCTTATTGTCATTCTATCCTTTTTATGATACTTTTTCTAAGCATGTTCCTGGTTCTCTCTCTCTCTCTCTTTTTTTTTTTTTTTTTTTTTTTTTTTTGCTATTTGAAGACTGCAAGCTGAATGCATCACCCTATTGTTGTCTAATTACAGACAAGGGTTCCAAAGGATTCTTCCCTGACCCCTGGTTTTTGGTTGCCCCTGGAAGCATCTTCTCTGAGCATACCTGGTAAGGTCATGCTTTCTTTCAACTTCTCATAGGTCCAGATACATGTGTATATTTGCTCCTCTTTCCTGGACTGTTGTGTCCCTAGACAGAGGAATTCTAGTTCCCTGCATCGATCACCCAACAGATCGCTATGTAAGAAGCACAGAACAGTTTCTTCTTTCTTTGCCTGTGCCAATGCAACTCACGAATGTAGATCAAGGCACAACAGTGGCTGCCTCTGACTTCTGGAAAATAAAGCAAAAGGCAGAACTTGAGTTGAGTTTCTTCCTCGTGTCTAATCCCTAACTGGTTTTAAATGAATGTATCAGACTGCCCTGTTGTTTTTCTTATTTTTCACTGTCAACTTTTCTCAGCAGATGTGTCTTCATATCCCATGGATACATATTCAAGTACATGATTTGGTATAAAGATTCCACTGACGTTCTTAAATTCCAGACCCCTTTTCTTATAACTAAAACTTTAATTCTACCTTCTTTTGACGGAGCCAAAGAGGCATGGATTTGGTATGAAATTTTTCATACATCAGTTACACATCCTTGAAAACAAGGATGCTAAATTTTGAGAACTGCTTTCTACATAATGATTAAAACTAGTTTGAGGTAGTAATTTACTCCCCCTCCAATACCACTCGGTGGGTTAGCGGGGTGTGTATGGAAGGTTAGATGATTACAGAATTATTTTTAAGAAAAGATATTTCTAATTTCTAACCTGGGTTAAATAAATATAAACCTTAGGCTGACGGGGGGAGGTGGCAGGCAAAGGGATGAGCACAAATTCCCCATCCATAAAAAACATCTGGCACAAGGAAAACAGTAGCAAGTCCAGATGGTACCCGGCTCTGACACAAGCCGGGGAATGCTCTATGGACAGAGACGCCATATAGATTGTGTGTGTGAGGAAGCACAAAATACAGTCTTACAGAATTAAAACCAGAAACCTTCACGGCTGGGTAGGGGGAGAGAATGAGAGCTTAGTCAATATTCTAACAATGACTACTTTGTAAAACCTTTTCTTATTACTTTAGGTCTATACCTCTCCTTTACAGTGTACTATAAGGCACATGGCAGTTTTACACTGGGCAATCACACTGGGAGGGGGCAAAGACCGCCCAGTATTGAAAAAACCAATTGGAAAGGCGAACATGCATGGCACCCAGCCGGTGGGCATGCGTCTAATATGGTCTCAGGTCAGCAACTGGCCTCTTGCTGTTGTCATTCAGCATGCATTTGGTGCACAGCTTTGTTAAGATCAGCTGAACTGGACATAGAAAACAACTTATGGTAATCAAAGGGGAAATGGTGGGAGGATAAATTAGGAAGTTGCGATGAACAGATATACACTGTTTATAAAATAGATAACCAATGAGGACCTATTAACATAGCAGAGGGAACTATATGCACCATTTTGTAATAACCTATATGGGAAAAGAGCACTGTATTGTACAACTGAAACAACAACACATTATAAATCAACTATACTTCAGTAAAATAAAACAAAATTTAAGAAAAAAGATCTCTGAAGCAATTGATCCCTACTCGCTTCACTCTCTCCTCAGAGAAGCTAAAGGTTAGTTATTCGCAGTTTAAATATTTCTCATTCAGGGAGGCTTCTTCAGCTGAGAGAGTCTGGTTTAGGGCTCTCATTCCACCCTCCTTAGCAGCCAGGACTTTCTGTAAGAACTCACCACAGTTGTGGTCATTGGCTCAAAGCAGGTTCTTCCTCTAAGCCTGAACTACACAAATGCTGGGAACACAACCATTTTCCACATTTAGCCAGCTCATGACTGACTCTGCATCTTCACGTCTTCCGTCTGTGTAACAGACACTGTTCTAAGCACCCATACAGTGAGGAACAAAACAGACAAAACCCTTGTTTCATGGAGTTCATTTCTATGAAGGGAGACAAGCAACAAGCATGAAATAAATTAGCAAGGCTCTCAAGAGAGAAATGTTTGATGGTGCTGACAGCTCTGGAGGAAAATCCAGGAGGCAAAGAGAGAAGGGGAGAGTGAGATAGGAGAGGGGGTTTTCAGTTCTAAATAAAGTGACTGGAAAAGCCTCACTGAGAACTTGAGGAAGATCTAAAGAAGGCGAGGGAGCAAAGGCAGGCAACACAAAGGCGTTTAAGTGTTGAGTGAACTAGTAAACGAAAGAACAAGGTAAAGAAGAGTGCAGTCACTGGTCTAGGGTTTCCTCATCTGTGTGGTTCCAGCCTCAGGAGCACTCTGCGAGGTTAAAAAAGATCCATGTAAAAATCCAAGGAAGCAGCTCTGGGGTGGAGTTATTTTCTTTCTAGTTTGAATTACATAACAGAAAAGAAAAACTAGTTGATGGGTTGCAGAAATCAAGGAAAGTGAGGGTGAAGATTAGCCAACGGGTGACTTTCTGGAGAAGAGTAGGTGAGGACCAGCATGAGCAGAGGTGGAAAAGAAGAAAGGAATCCGGTGCCTTGGTGTCATGGGAGACCCAGGGGAGAAACTGACTCCTGGACCATTTGGAGAGGAGGCTGGCTTGAAAGGCAGGCCAGAGAGAGAGCCGTTGGCGCTAAAGAAAGAAATTTGGTATCTGATGTCACAGAGAGTTGTAACCAGCGGGCTTTATGAAGCCTAATCGAGACCTGAGATTGATGGCCAAGGAGAGGAGAAATGGAAGTCTGTTAGTACAAGAGTGGAATGGTACAGGTGTGGTGCCAATAAGGGAGAGATGAGATGAAGGGGGGAAAAAAGCGCATCACTAACTGCAGGACATCGAGCGAGGCTCACAGCCTCTCAGCCTGCTTTCGTCTGGAACAGAAACTGGGCCAGATGATCCCTGTAGTGACTTCCAGCTTTAATCGGTTCTGACTTTGTTTATATTATAAAGGGATAGTATAAAGAAAGACATCTCCTTTCTGGATTGAATATTACCTCTTCCCATGGTTCTACTGTTGTTTCTGAAACACAACTCTGTGTACCCGAGGCCGAATGATACCGAAATGTCAGAGTTTGCAGGAGAGAAAAGTTTATTGAGGGCCCTGCAACGATATGAGTGGCTTATACTTTAAAAATCCCAGACTCCCTGAAAGCTCCCAGAAGAACCCTTTTCTAAGAAAGCTGAGGGAGGGGCATGGTGAGTTTATGCCAACGTCTCGGTGTCAGACCCTTTGTTCTTGAGAATTGAGTCATGGTCAGATAACCATGTTCCTGTAAATCTCCACCATACGAACTTTATTCTGTGTTCTGACAAGAAAGAGCAGGTCCTGCGGCACAACATTCAACCTCTGAGATCCAGGACTGGCTGAGAGGCTCAGCAGGAGGCTCCCTCAGGGCCCGAGCCCCAGATCCTATCCGGCTGCATCACCGAGGATACCAGGCGCCCAGGACCCAAAGGTCAGTTGGGTCAGGAGCTCAGGCTCCTCAGGCCAGCCACATGCCGGGGACAGGTCTCACAGACTACGTCCCAGGCAGACGGTCAATGCCATTAGGTCTCAGAGGCAGGGATTGGGGAGAGGCTCACCACCACCTCAAGGCCTGAGCCTGGTCAGTGGGCAGCCTTGTCCAGGGCTCTGGAGCCTTGAAGGACACAGATCCTGCCCATCCCCTGAGCCCCACACCCCACCCCAGCTCTCCTGCTGGCCCTAGGACAGAAGGCCCCAGGGAAGATAGGGAAGACAGGGAAGACAGAAGGACAGAAGGCCCCAGGGAAGACAGGGAAGACAGGGAAGACAGAGGCCAGGGTCCACCTCTTACCTCACTCTCTGCCTGAGGACCACTGCCCAGCCAACTGTCGGCTCAGCGTGCCCACTAAATGCTGCTCAGTGACAGTTGGTCACTTGAGGGAGGGGCTTACCGTGGCCCCAGCCAATGGCTGAGCAAGACCACCAACGGTCACTCATTGACAGTTGTATGCTTGTGGGGGAAGGGTCCATTGTAGTGTGACGTTAGTGGTCTCCTGGTAACCGTTGCCTGGTAACGGAACCCGGTAGCAGAGTACACCAATGGCCATGTGCTAAGGGGTGAACAGGCTGCACCCAGTCACACCGTTAACTGTTGTGGATGTACCTAGAGCCCCATGCCAAAGCATTTAGTTGGAAATTTCACTTAGAAAGTCTGGTTCCTCAAAACACTAAAAAAGAGTCACCATATGACCCAGCAATCCCACATCTGGGCAACTATCTGGAGAAGATGAAAATTATGACCCCAAAGATACATGCACCACAATGTTCATAGCAACACTATTTTTAATAGTCAAGACATTGACTATTGACAGAGGAATGGATAAAGAAGATGTGGTACATATATATAAGGGAAAATCACTCAGCCAAAAAAAAGAGAACGAAATAATGACATTTGTAGCAACATGGATGAACCTAGAGAATGTCATACTGAGTGAAGTTAAGTCAGAAAGATAAATATAATACTACTTATATGTGGAATCTAAAAAAATGATACACTTATTATAAAGCAATTATTACAAAGAAAACTTATAAAGAAATTAACTCAGATGCAGAAAACAAACCAAAGGGGAAAGTAGGGGGATAAATGAGAAATATGGGATTAATATATATATACTGCTATATATATAAAACAGACAAAAAAACAAGGACCTATTGTATAGCACAGGGAACTGTATTCAGTATCTTTTAATAACCCATAATGGAAAAGTATCTGAAAAAAGATGTGTGTGTGTGTGTGTGTGTGTATCAGATTCAGATATCTGAATCTCTTTGCTGTACACTTGAAACTTGTGAATCAATTATATGTCAATTTAAAAAAAAAAAAAAGATCTCTAGGATTCCTCTAGTGTTAGTTGCTCATGTGTCCAACTCTTGTGACCCCATGGACTGTCGCTCACCAGGCTCCTCTGTCCATGGGATTTCCCAGGCAAGAATACTGGAGTAGGTTGCCCTTTCCTTTTCCAGGGGATCTTCCCAACCGAGGGAATGAACCTGGGTCTGCTGCAGTGCAGACAGATTCTTTACCATCTGAGCCACCAGGGAAGCCTGATTCTTGTAAAAATCACATTCAAATCACTTTGAAAAACACAAAAATCACGTGTGTGAAATACTGCAGACTTTGGAAATAATTTATTTTACTCTATGAGCATCACGAGGAAGTAACCAAGAAAGGTATACAGAAAGAGTACTATACCACAGGCATATATTTAAGACCAACCCTTAACCACATATGAAACCACAAAATGAGGCAGATGCTAATTGGAAGATCCATAGATCATTTAAAAGACAGCAGCACACAAACAACCTCATCCATTGGAGTCAGGAATTCCCCGTCTTCCTTGTCTTCAGCTACACTGATTTTAATCTAAGTCATGTTGGGCAGGACTTAAAGAGAATTTGGTGAGAGGATTGACAAAGATTTCTACAGTATAAAGAAATCTCAGGCAAAAATTTTACATTTACAAGTAAAGTGAAATTTATGAAGACTTTATTTTTTGTGACTACCTTTAACTCAGTTCAACCTTTCATAGATTATTATGAATTCAAATGCTAAATTGATAGTTTGGTTCTGTTTCAGTGTTCTCACCTTGTGGGATGAAAGAACTCTTCCTAAGAAATTTCAAAATTAACTTTGTGATTTTATTTTAGCAAAAACCCAAACACTTTTGAGGCTAAACCCACTTTAGTACAGGCTTCCCAGGTGGTGCTAGTGGCAAGGAACCTTCCTCCCAATGCAGGAGACATTAGAGACACAGGTTCGATCCCTGGGTCAGGAAGATCCTCTGGAGGACTGCATGACAATCCACTCCAGTTTTTCTAGTCTGGAGTATCTCATGGACAGAGGGCTGCCTACAGTCCATAGGGTCACTAAGAGTCAGACAAGACTGAAAGGTCTTAGCAGGCCCATCACTTGAGTACATCTGGATGTCCACCGACTTCAGCCATAATTTCAGTGCCTAGCTATGTGTGTGTCCACAATTACTTTGGAATCAAATTGTTGCAGAAATGTGAGAAAAGTCTAGAGGTATATTTAATATAACAATGTCTAGGCACCAAATGCAGGCTGAGTGACGTAACACAATGTGCTTTAGAATAGAGGGTTTTAGTGGTTTATATGGAGAAAAAATGATAGAATCAATTTTACAATTAGGACTGAGTACATCCCCTGGAGGAGGAAATGGTAACACACTCCAATATTCTTGCCTGGAAAATCCCGCAGACAAGAGGGTCTGGCAGGCTATAGTCTATGGGGTTGCAAAGAGTGGGACACAACTGAGTAACTTAGTATGCATGCACATAAAATTGCAAAACTTAGTGGATCATGAAAATATAAAGCATTTTGTTCAAAAAGGAAAAGAAAAAGGCACTTCTAACCCTCCCCCCAAGACTCTCACTTGACCTGTTACTATATTTTTATCAGTTACTTAATGTCTCAGTCCCTGGAGTGTAGGGATACTGGCCAGAAAACTGCAGACCTTCACACACACTAATGACTCAGATCACATGATGAACACATAACCATAACCCTCCCTACACCAGCCTTCATAATAGCACTTCAAAGTCAAAGGCCATAGGGTCTGTGTTTTAGTGACACCATATTGACATTATACTAAATAATCCAGGTTCAAGAAAAGGTATCATCTGTCACATACTTTGTTTTATTCATTTGTTTCATATTTACTTTGTAGATTTTTTGTTACATAATTGTATAAGGAATGTCCCTACTTTTGCACTTGTAATTATTTAAGTACTGTTATTATAAAAACAGGGCTTGTGGCGGCTCAGCAGGTAAAGAATCTGCCTGCAAAGCAGGAGGCACAGGTTCAATCCCTGGGTGGGCAATATCCCCTGGAGAAGGAAATGGCAACCCTTGCCAGTATCCTTGCCTGGGAAATCCCATGGACAGGGAAGTTTGGTGGGTTGAAGTCCATAGCATTGCATAAGAGTCAGACGTGACTGATTGACTAAGTAGAGACCTTATAAAAATAAAAATAATTAAGTAAATCTTGGAGATCTATGAACTTTTTTTTCCTTGAAAAGCGTCAAAATTATTAACTAACATGAGCTGCTTCTATATTCCCCTAAGTTCAACATCAGAGATGCCGCTAAAGTCGAATGAGGTGCTAAAAACCCTATGATAAATTCTTGGGGTACTGTGTGGAGGGAAAATGCACTGAGAGTGTGATGAGGAGTAGATAATACAAAGGAGGAGAGAGGCTGAGGAAGCGGGGAAGGACTTGGTCACTGGATCTTCTTTCTCTCCTGCCTCTTCCCCTCCCCATCCAACTTGTAAATATGGAGCGGGAGGAAAAAAGAAGGATGGAAAAGCATATATTATGAAATGACAAATAACAGTAGTGGATCTATATTATCAGAAAAAAAAGTAGACTTAAGGAAAAAGCAGATCATACAGCTAAAGAAGGAAAGTTCTTTATGATGAGGGTATCATTTGCCAGTGAAACCAATTTAATGGCAGAAAGTGAAGAGGAATGAAGAGCCTCTTGATGGAGGTGAAAGGGGAGGGTGGAAATGCTACCTTAAAACTCAACATTTGAAAAACAAGGATCTTGGCATGTGGTCCTATCATTTCAAATAAAGAGGCAAATGAAAAGGGAAAATCTGGTAACAGTGTTGGATTTCATTTCCTTGGGCTCCGAAATCACTCCAGACAGTGACTGCAGCCACGAAATCAAAAGATGCTTGCTCCTTAGAAAAAAAGCTATGAGAAATCTAGGCTGTGTATTAAAAAGCAAGAGACATCACTTTGCCAGCAAAGGTCCATATAGTCAACATTTCATGCAAAAAGTGAAGTCGCTCAGTTGTGTCTGACTCTCTGCGACCCAATGGACTGTAGCCTACCAGGTTCCTCCATCCATGGGATTTTCTAGGCAAGAATACTGGAGTGGGTTGCCATTTCCTTCTCCAGGAGATCTTTCTGACCCAGGGATTGAACCCAGGTCTCCCACATTGTAGGCAGACATTTTACCATCTGAGCCACCAGGGAAGTCATGCAAAAATGGGCACAATAAAGGACAGAAATGTTATGAACCTAACAGAAGAAGAAGATATTAAGAAGAGGTGGCAAGAATACACAGAAGAACTGTACAAAAAAGATCTTCATGACCCAGATAACCATGATGGTGTGATCACTCACCTAGAGCCAGACATTCTAGAATGTGAGGTCAAGTGGGCCTTAGGAAGCATCACTATGAACAAAGCTAGTGGAGGTGATAGAATTCCAGCTGACCTATTTCAAATCCTAAAAGATGATGTTGTGTAAAAGCTATACTCAATATGCCAGCAAATCAGGAAGACTCAGCAGTGGCCACAGGACTGGAAAAGATCAGTTTTCATTCCAATCCCAAAGAAAGACAATGCCAAAGAATGTTCAAACTACCCTACAATTGCACTCATCTCTCAAGTTAGCAAAGTAATGCTCAAAATATCCAGGCTATATTCAACAGTATGTGAACTGAGAACTTCCAGATATTCAAGCTGGATTTAGAAAAGTCAGAGGAACCAGAGACCCAATTGCCAACATCTGTTGGATCATAGAAAAAGCACGAGGATTCCAGAAAAGCATCTACTTCTGCTTCATTGATTATACTAAAGACTTTGTGTAGATCACAACAAACTGTAGGAAATTCTTAAAGAGATGGGAATATCAGACCACCTTACTTGCCTCTTGAGAAATCTGTATGCAGGTAAGAAGCAACAGTTAGAACTGGACATGGAACAACAAACTGTTTCCAAACTGGGAAAGGAGTACATCGATGGTATATATTGTCACCTTGTTTATTTAACTTATATGTTGAGTATATCATGCAAAATGCCAGGCTAGATGAAGCACAAGCTGGAATCAAGATTTCCAGGAGAAATAGCAATAACCTCAGATATGCAGATGACACCACCCTTAAGGCAGAAAGCAAAGAGGAACTAAAGACCCTCTTGATGAAAGTGAAAGAGAAGAGTGGAAGAGACGGCTTAAAATTCAACATTCAAAAAAATGAAGGTCATGGCATCTGGTCCCATCACTTCATGGTCAATAGATGGGGAAACAAAGGAAACAGTGAGAGAGTTTATTTTTGGGGGCTCCAAAATCACTGCAGATTGTGACTGCAGCCATGAAATTAAAAGCTGTTTGTTCTTTGGAAGAAAAGCTATGACAAACCTAGACAGCATATTAAAAAGCAGAGACATTACTTTGCCAACAAAGGTCTGTATAGTCAATAAGCTATGGTTTTTCCCAGTATTCATGTATAGATATGAGAGTTGGAAAATAAAGAAAGTTGAGCACCAAAAAATTGATGTTTTTGAACTGTGGTGTTGGAGCAGACTGTTGAGAGTTGCTTCGACTGAAAGGAGATCAAACCAGTCAATCCTAAAGGAAATCAGTCCTGAATATTCATTGGAAGGACTGATGCTGAAACTGAAACTCCAATACTTTGGCCACCTGATGCGAAGACCTGACTCATTAGAAAAGACCCTGATATTAGAAAGATAGAAGGCAGGAGGAGAAGGGGATGACAGAGGATGAGATGATTGGATGGCATCACCGACTCAATGAACATGAGTTTGAGCAAGCCCCGGAAGTTGGTGATGGACAGGGAGGCCTGGCATGATGCAGTCCATGGGGTCACAAAGAGTCAGACACAGCTGAGCAACTAAACTGAGCTGATGGTTTTTCCAGCAGTCATGTACAGATGTGAGAGTTGGACCATGAAGAAAGCTGAGTGCTGAAGAATTGATGCTTTTGAGCTGTGGTGCTGGAGAAGACTCTTGAGAGACCCTTGGACTGCAAGGAGATCAAACCAGTCAATCCTAAAGGAAATCAATTCTGAACATTCATTGGAAAGACTGATGCTGAAGCTCCAGTTCTTTTGCCACCTGATGGGAAGAGCCGACTCACTGGAAAAGACCCTAATGCTGGGAAAGATTGAGGGCAGGAGGAAAACAGGGAGACAGGGGATTAGATGGTTGGATGGCATTACTGACTCAATGGACATGAGTTTGAGCAAACTCAGGGAGATAGTGAAGGACAGGAAAGCCTGATGTGCTGCAGTTCATGGGTCTCAAAGAGTCAGACTTGATTTAACGACTAAACAATCATTTGCTAATACCACGTAACAGGTCTAAATATATGAATTTAGAAATTCATAGCCTGTATTGACAAAAAATTCAAAGCCTATATTGGCAAATCTACAATGAGACATAGACAAATTCAAAATATTATTGGGATACTTAGATACACCTCTCTTAGTAACTGGTAAGGACAAGCAGCCAATATCAATAGAATTTTAGAATTTTAGAAAAATTATAGATTTGATCAATAAAGTTGACATAGTGTGTATGTGTATACACACACACACACACATATATATAACTGGACTTAGCAGCTGAAGAATATTCATTTGTTTCAAGCAAATGTGAACATTTATGAAAACTGGCCATGAATGAGCCTCAAAGTCTTCAGAAATTTCAGAGGATTGAATTTATAAAGAGTATATTGTCTGACTATAGTGCAATGAATATAGAAGCTAATAACCAAAAGAAATCAAGAAATATACTTTTAAATAAGCTATGATCACAGAATAAATAGCTTGGGATATTAAAAATTATTTTGAATTTAATGTTAACAAAACATTAAGTGCTAAAATATGTGGATGAGCAAAATCTGTCAAAAAGGAAATTTCATAAAATGTATTAGAAATGAAGGAAAGATGAAAACTAGTGAGTAAGCATCTCTCTCAAGAAGATTAAAAACATAAAGTAAATGAATCTACGTGAGTGATAAATAAAGAGAATAAGAATAGGAATTAGTATATCAGCAATCATATAATAGAAAAGGAACAAAAAATTTCCCAGTTTGTTCTTTGAAAACAAACACTTTTAAAATTCATGAACTTTGGAAAGACTAGTTAAGGAATGAAAGAAGGGATGGATAGGAATTGTTGTGTATTTGCTTAGTTGTGTCTTGCTCTTTATAACTACTTGGACTGTAGCCCACCAGGCCTCTCTGTCCATGGGATTTCCCAGTCAAGAATCCTGGAGGGGGTTGCCCTTTCCTTCTCCAGGGGATCTTCCCAACCTAGGGTTGGAGCCTGCATCTCCTATACTAGCAGATGGATTCTTTACTGCTGAGCCACCAGGAAGCAACAGCTGTTATTAAAATGTCTACAAATAATAAATGCTGGAGAGGGTGTGGAGAAAAGGGAGCCCTCCTACGCTGTTGGTGGGAATGTAATCTGGTACAGCCACTATGCAGAACAATATTGAGGTTCCTTAAAAAAACTGAAAATAGAACTACCATGTGATCCAGCAATCCCACTCCTGGGTATATATCTGAAAAAGGCAAAAACTGGAATTCATAAAGATATATGCATCTTAAGGTTCATAGCAGCATTATTTACCAAGACATGGAAACAATACAAGTGCCCATCAACAGATGACTGGCTTAAGAAGATGAGATATAAATATATAACGGAATATTACTCAGACATAGAAAAAATTAAAATAATACCATTTGCAGCAATGTGGATGAACCTAGAGAATATTATGCTAGTAAAGTAAGTCAGACAAAGAAAGACAAATATTATATGATATCACTTGTAAGTGGAATCTAAAAAAAAATACAAGTGAATCTATATACAAAACATAAAAAGACTCACAGACATAGAAAACAAACTTCTGGCTACCAAAAAGGAAAGGTGGCAGGAAGGATAAATTAGGAGTATAAGATTAACAGATATAAACTACTATATAAGATAGATAGGCAACAAAGATTACTACACAGTCCAGGGAGCTATCCTCAATATCTTATAATAAACTGTAACGGAAAATAAGCTGAATAGAGACATATATACCTGAATCACTATACCATACACCTGAAACCAATACAATATTGTAAATCAACTATATTTCAATTTTAAAAGAAAGGAAATGAAGAAAGAGTATACAAATACTCCATATAAAAGAAGTTTCAATGAAAACTGAAATACCATTGCTACAGACTACAGAATGTCCCACAAAGATATCAGGTCCTAATCCTCAGAATTTATAAATATTACCTTATTTGGAAAAAAGAGCTTATACAGGTGTGATTAAAGATCTCGAGATTGGTAAATGATACTTACTAGATTATCTGGGGCATTCTAAATGCAATTACAAATATCTTTATAAGAGCAGAGACAAGACATAAACTGAAGAAAGGGTCATGCACTGATGGAGCAGAGAAAGTTCTGAAGATGGGACTAATCTAGTTATATGAAAGACACTCAGTCATGTCCGACTCTTTGTGACCCCATGGACTATACAGCCCATAGACTTCTCCAGGCCAGAGTACTGCAGTGGGTTGCCTTTCCCTTCTCCAGGGGATCTTCCCAACCCAGGGATCAAACCCAGGTCTTCCACACTGCAGGCAGATTCTTTACCTGTTGAGGAACAAGGGAAGCCCAAGAATACTGGAGTGGGTAGCGATCCCTACTCCAACAGATCTTCCTGACCCAGGAATCGAACCAGGGTCTCCTGCATTGCAGGTGGATTCTTTACCAACTGGGCTATCAGGGAAGCCAATCTAGTTATATAGCAAGGAATGTTAGCAGCCTCTAGTAGTTG
Source organism: Dama dama (assembly GCF_033118175.1). Taxonomy (NCBI): domain Eukaryota; kingdom Metazoa; phylum Chordata; class Mammalia; order Artiodactyla; family Cervidae; genus Dama; species Dama dama. The sequence continues at coordinate 17,969,787 of NC_083694.1, forward strand.
TAGAAGGCAAGGAATGGATGCTCCTCTTGAGTCTTTAGAGGGAACATCTTGATTTTGGACTGGTGAAATTTATTTCAGACTTCTGCCTGAGAATAAATGTCAGTTGTTAAGCCAGTAGGTTTGTGGTAATTTGTTACAGCAGTCACAGGAAATTAACATAACGGCTCCACTACAGACTTTGAAGTCACTAAAATATTAATAACAGAAAACTATGAACAATGTTATGCAAATAAATTTGAAAACAGAAATAAAGGCACAAATTTCCACAAAAACACAAATGTGATACAAGAAGAGATTTAAAAATTTGAATGATGCTATAAAAATTTGAATGATGTATATACATGTTATAAAGTATAGTCCTAAGGAAATAACTTTATCTAGAGAAAATATCTAGAGTTGGACGATAAAGAAAGCTGAGTGCCGAAGAATTGACACTTTAAAACTGTGGTGTTAGAGAAGAATCTTGAGAGTCCCTTGGACTGCAAAGAGATCAAACCAGTCAATCTTAAAGGAAATCAGTCCTGAATATTCATTGGAAGGACTAATGCTGAAGCTGAAACTCCAATACTTGCCACCTGATGGAAATAACTGACTCATTAGAAAAGACCCTGATGCTGGGAAAGATTGAAGGAAGGAGTAGACAAGGATGACAGAGGATGAGATGGTTGGATGGCATCACCAACTCAATGGACATAAGTTTGAGCAAGCTCTGAGAGTTGGTGATGGACAGGGAAGCCTGGCGTGCTGCAGTCCATGGGGTTGCAAAGAGTTGGACATGACTAAACTGACTGCAACCTCCCTTCACACATTACATTTGGAGATACCTTTTAGACACCAAGAAGTCTAGTGTGCAGCTGGATTCTTAATTCTTAGAGAAAATATCAGGCACTCCTGGTTTCTGCATCAAATTCTATGATGCATTTACCAAAGAAATAATGTAATAAATGAGATTAGCACAATAAATACATTTGGTTCTAATTCAAGTTCTTCAAGAAAAGGAAATCTAAAGGAGGCACATTTCTTCCATCTTGTTTTATGACAACCTTTATATCATAACATGAAAATTATATCATGGAAAAAAATTAAAGAATTTTCTTATTCATAAATAGAGATGGAAAAATTCTTAAATAAAACATAAGCAAATCAAATTCAGCATAATATAAAGAGATTACCATACTATGATCAAGTTAAGATTATTTCAGGAATGCTATATTAAAATAGCAATCAATAAGTTGCCACATTACCAGAGCAAAGAAGAAAAGTCACATAATATCTTAGTAGATGCAAGAAAAGGTATAACATTCAAAGCCCATAGAGTATAAAAATTCTTGGCAATTGGTGGGAAAAAAGGAAACATCCTTTATCTATTAAAGAATGTCTGTATGGAATCTACATCAAAATTAATCCATCAAAATTAATGGAGAAATCCAAAAGCATTTACTTTGAGACAAGGAATAAGGTAAGGGTTCTTGTCTCACTAGTTTTATTAACATGAGATGAAGGTCTTTGCCAGTCCAGTAAGACAAAATGAAAGAAGTAAAAGACAAAAGGTTTAGAGGAAAGAAATAAAGCATATGTGAAAGATAAGTTTGAGTATGTAAAAAATTCAAAAGAACTCACAGACAGCTAATTTGAATGAATATGTAAGTTTACGCAGGTTGGTGGATGCAAACTAAATATACCAAACAATTTTAATTTTAGATGTCAGCAAAAGACAGAACACAAAATTAAATAAAAATGAACTCTAGACATAACTTTTTATAATAGCAGCAAAATATTTCTAATACTTATGCTATAAGAACACAAGTTTTTTTTTTTTTTTAAAGATGCTGCTTTGTAAGGAAACAAAGTGCAAGAAAAATAAAATTGAGGGTTATAACATACTCATGAATTGGAAGTCTCAATGTAACATAGATATGTACTTTCTACAAATTTATCTAAAGAATTAATGCCACCCAAATTAAAACATTATCAGGTATGTGCAATTAACAAGAGGATTTTGTACCTTATATAGAAATGCTAAATGCCAAGATACATAGGTAAAAGACAACATGAAGAGGAGTTGCTCAGTTAGCAATTTAGCCTTATAGTACTTTAGGAAGTGATTAAGAGTATGTAGGATTGGCACAAAGATTGACAAATGAATGAATAGAAGAGTGGGCCCAGAAACAGCAAAGGTGATACTGGAGCTGCAGAGAAAGTTCAGTCTTTCCCACTGAGTGTTTCCACACCTGGAGTTTCATACAGAAAAACAAAGGGATAAAAACCGTGCCCTCCACTTCATGTCATACAAAAAAGTCAATTCCAACTAATTCGAACATACAAAAGAGAAAGGTAAAACAATAAAAACATTCAAAATATTTGAAAGCCTCTTCATAGCCTCAAAGAAGGGAAGAATTTTAAAATTGGGTAGTAAAAGCACAAACTGTAGAATATGATTGATAATTTGGATATTAAAATTTAAAACAACTTTCTCAAAATATAGCATTGAGAGTGAAAATCTAAGCCACAGTGTTAGAGAAGTTATTTGCTACACATTAAAAAGCAGAGACATTACTTTGCCAACAAAGGTCCATCTAGTCAAGGCTATGGTTTTTCCAGTGGTCATGTATGGATGTGAGAGTTGGACTGTGAAGAAAGCTGAGCGCCAAAAAATTGATGCTTTTGAGCTGTGGTGTTGGAGAAGACTCTTGAGAGTCCCTTGGACTGCAAGGAGATCCAACCAGTCCATCTTAAAGGAGATCAGTCCTGGGTGTTCACTGGAAGGACTGATGCTGAAGCTGAATCTCCAGTACTTTGGCCATCTAATGTGAAGAGCTGATTCACTGGAAAAGACCCTGATGCTGGGAGGGATTGGGGGCAGGAGGAGAAGGGGATGACAGAGGATGAGATGGCTGGATGGCATCACCAACTCGATGGACATGAGTTTGAGTAAACTCCAGGAGTTGGTGATGGACAGGGAGGACTGGTGTGCTGCGGTTCATGGGGTCACAAAGAGTCAGACATGACTGAGTGAACTGAACTGAAAGTGACAAATGATACATACTGAGAATATATTTAAAAAAACAACAAATCAGTAAATACAAGCCACCAGAAATGTGAATGAAGCAACTGCCTAAACAGAAATTTCATAAAAAATAACCAAAGTGCTAATAAAAATATGAAAAGGAGCTCAATATTTTTAATCGGGGAGATGAGAAACATTACAAAATATATATTAATACACAGTCAACAGAATGACTAAAATTTAAAAGTATGCAGTAACAGTCAAACCTTTAGAACTTTCTCTCACACTGTGAGCAGTAAAAGATACTGACATAACCATATGGAAAGAGTTTAGAAGTAACTACTGAAGTTGAACTTCATGAGAGTCATGCTATATTTTTTTTTATTTTTTTAGTGGTGGTGTTTAGTTGCTCAGTCGTGTCTGATTCTTGTGACCCCATGGACTATGGCCTGCCAGGCTCCTCTTGCTTAACATTGATTTTCTTATACATCCATGTTTAAAACCACACTACATAAAAAAATATATTAGTTAGAAATACTGCTAACTTCCATACCCACATTTCATTGAACAGTTTTATTCAACTTCTTCACATGCATTTTCAGCATCATTGTCTTAACTGTCCCAAGAGCCTTTTTTTGAGCAATTTTCAATAACTTTCATTTTCTACTTTCATCTCAACAAATGCATGTAATATAAGTCGGTGGTGGGGCAAACCAGTTAGCTTGTAGCAGCATTATGCATACTAGCAAAAACTGTATATAACCCATATGTCCATCATTTGGAAAAATAAATAGTATTATACAGCACTGAAGAGAAACTACTATTAGTTATAGCATGGATGAATGTCTCAAAAGTGATATTGACTGAAAGAAGCCAGTCACAAAATATGATGTATTGTATAATTCAGTTTTTATAAATGTCAAATGTAGACAAATTTGTACCATGTTTAGAAATACATGAGTAGAAGGAAAAGTGAATCATGATTATCTTTGTTTTGGGGAAGAAGCATAAGTGTGATGTTTGTGAAACAGTGTTCTTGACTTAGTGGATGCTTTCCTAGATGTTAGTTTTATGATCTTTCATTAAGGAGTACTTATATTTTAGGTACATTGCTATGTTTAAAAATGTTTTTAAAAGGAAATTACTGGTAAAGAGAATGATCAGTTAAGATGTCATGAAGATAATGAACATTATGTAATTGATGATAGAGACTCAAAATATATAAAGGAATAACTAACATACAAATAAATCAATACATAATTGTAAGTGGAGATTCTAACACATCCCTGTAAGAAATTCTAATATCAAGCAGACAAAAAAAGCAGCAATGATATATTTAAATAACATTAATAATGTGCTAAAATGAACATTTCACCCCTCATTCAGAGTATTCACATTCTTTTTGAGCGCAAGTTGAATATTCTCAAAAAGCTGATCCTTGCGTAACAACAAAGAAGGCTTTTCTAAATTTTATGGTTCAAATTCATACAGACTATGTTACAAAACATCATTAGAAATCAATAGTAGCAAGTATTTAAAACAAATATTTGAAAACCTATATCTATAAAAATATACACATATACAACATACTGGTAAAAAGCCCTTGATGCAAAAGTAAATCATAAGAAGAAGTACAGAACATTGCAAAAATACTACATGTCAAATTTTGTGGAAAATTACTACGAGGGAAATTTGTGGCTTTAAATACAGTCATTAAAAAAATGAAAAAGTGAGTAGAAATTATTAAGGCACTTGTGATGTACTGAATTATTGTCTCTATTTCTTTGTTTCTTTTTGCTTCTACACTGTCATGTAAATTTGAAGTTTCTCCCACATAATTGTTTCTCCCCTGTTCTTTGACTTTGGATTTTGCTCCATGAGTTTCTTTGGCTAACAGGATGAGTGCATGCTTAGTCACTCAGTCCTGGCTCTTTGTGACCCCATGGGCTGTAGTCCATCAGGCTCCTCTGTTCATGGAATTCTCCAAGCAAGAATAGTGGAGCAGGGTGCCATTCCCTTCTCCAGGAAACCTTCCCCACCCAGGGAATGAAACCAGGTCTCCTGCATTGCAGGCGGATTCTACAGCACCTGAGCCACCAAGAAAGCCCAACGGGAGGAGGCAGGAGATAAATAAGATCCTAAAATGCTCTCATGTCTTGGGATTTGCTTTCTAGTGCCCTCTATTATCATCATGATAAGAGGATCTGCTGAGTAGCTGCTGCCCCTCTAGCCTGGCCCCCCAAGGGAGACATGAGATGCTGAACTGAGCCCTCTCTCTAGATGCTCCAGTAAACTTCAAAAGAGTACCTATTTTATTCCATGGTGAGGTTTTGTATTATTATGCACCAAAAACTGATAGAAAAATCAGTACCCAGAAATGGAGTTCCTGTTGTAATGTAAATCTAAAATATGTGGAAGTGGTTTTTGAATACCAGCAGTGGGAGACTTTTATAGAAAACTGGAAAAATGCTACTGAAGGCTAGAAAAATGGCCAATTCATGTTATATACTAGAAACCCATTCACAAAAGTTTTGCCTTCACTAACTTGGAAGAAAGTAAACGAATCTAACAAATTTATGGACTTGGGAAAGATGGTTTATAGTTCGAATGCTAAAAGCATGGGTTGATTCCTCTTAACTGCTTATAATAAGGTCCAATGAGAAAGAGAGGAACTCAGAAATAAGCTGATCAGTTTGCAATCTGAATTTAGAGGGAATCCAGGACTGTATATAAATAATTAGAACTAACAAAGAAACTCAGGAAATACCTAAATATAAGATCAATATGTAAAATGAAATAGTATTCTTTATTTAAAAAGTCACCAATAAAATAGATAGTAAGTTACAATTTGCAATAGCCACAAATCTGTAAGTTTCCTAAGATTTGACTCAGAGAAAGAATCAGACTTCATGGAGGTAATTTGAATACATGTTTTCTTTGGTCAATCTCCTAAGGCAGTAAAAATAAAAACAAAAATAAACAAATGAGATCTAATCAAACCTACAAACTTTTTCACAGCAAAGGAAGCCACTAGTAAAATGAAAAGACAACATACAGAATAAAAGATTTGCAAATGATGCAACTGACAGGGATTAATTTACTAAATATACAAACAGCTCATAGAACTCAACAACAAAATAACAAACAATCCCATTGAAAAATAGACAGAAGACCTAAATAAATATTTCTAAAAAGAAGATCTAGAAGTGACCAGCAGGCCCATGAAAAGATGCTCAACATCTCTTAACTACTGTTTTAGAGAAATGCAAATCAAAACTTCAGTGAGGTACCACTTCACATTAGTCACAATGGTCATGTACATTTCCACCAACAGTGTAGGAGGGTTCCCTTTTCTCCACACTCTCTCCACAATTTATTATTTGGAGTCTACAAATGTGGAGAAAAGGGAACCGTCCTACAGTGTTGGTGGAAATGTACATTGGCGCAGCCACTATGGAAAACAGTATGAAGATTCCTCAAAACACTAAAAATAGAACTACCATATGATCCAGCAATATATCCATATATCCAAATAAAACTTCTAGCCATATATCCAAATAAAACTCAAATTCAAAAAGATACATGCACTTCTCTGTTCACATCAGAACTATTCACAATAGCCAAGACTTGGAAACAAGCTAATGTCCATCGACAGATGAATGAAAAAAGACATGGTATGTGTGTGAATATATATGTACACATACATAGGCACATACATACATATGCATGTATACATATATACAATACATACATGCATGCTAAGTCGCTTCAGTCATGTCCAACTCTTTGTAACTCTATGAACTAGGGCCTACCAGGCTCCACTGTCCATGGGATTCTCTAGGCAACAATACTGGAGTGGGTTGCTGTGCCCTCCCCCAAGGGATCTTCCTGATTCAGGGATTGAACCCAGGCCTATTTCCTGCCTTGGGAGGTGGTTTCTTTACCACTAGCACCATCTGGGAATCCCCACTATATACACATACACACACACACACACGTATACATATACACAATGGAATACTACTCAGTCATAAAAAAGAACAAAATAATGCCATTTGCAGCAACACAGATGAAACTAGAGATTATCGTACTAAGTGAAGTAACTCAGAAAAAGAAAAATACCATGTGCTGTCACTTACTTGTGAAATCTAAAATATGACACAGACGAATTAATTGAAGAGACAGACTCACATAGAGATTTGTGGTTGCCAAGGGCAAGGGTGCATGGGGGAGAGATGGAATCAGAGTTTGGGGTTAGCAGATGCAAATTATTATATATAAAATGGATGAACAACAAGTACTACTGTATCGTGCAGGGAACTATATTCAACATACTCTTGATAAACCATATTAAAAGGATATATATGTATATGTATTTATACATATATTTGTATACCTGAAACACTTCATTGTACAGCAGAAATGAAGAAAACTATACTTCAAAAAAGAATTCTTAAAGAAATAAAAGAAGATATGAATTAATGGAGAGATATGTGTTCACTGAATCTGATTGATGAAAATGTTAACTTTCTCCAAATTAATTTGTAGACTATAAATTTTAATAAAATTTATAGGACATTCATTCTGAGAACTGAAAAAACACCTTGAAGTTTATGAGAAAGAAAAAAATTTTTCCAAAAAACCAAGAATTTGAAAAATAAAACAAAGTGTGTGGCAGATGAGTGGAGGATACACTCTAAGAGATAGTAAGACAAGTTAAAAATTTATACTAATAAAATAATATAATACTGTGGCAGTAACATATAGACTGTCAAAAAAGCATAAGAAAAAATCAAGCAGATCTTTATACATGGTCGTTTGGTATAATATAGATTTGACATCATACTTTGGTAGAGAACCTTATATCACAGCTTATCCAAACGAGACTTTAAAAGGATTCAATACAAAATTTAAATCATAAAAAGTTTCAAAAACTTAGAAACATATTTTTAAGTTTGAAAACATGAGGATCAAATAGATGAAGCACTCTATCACAAATAATTTCTAGTGAACACAGACAAAGGTCAAAGTTACTAGATGAATGACAGACTAGGAGAAGACAGTTGGGAAAAATCTGAAACTGATAAGGATCAATATCTAGAATATATAAAGAACTCCTGAAGATGAACAAGCAAACAGTAGGAAATCCAGTAGAAAAAAGAGCAAAGGTTATGAATAGGCAATTCACAGAAAAAGAGCCTAAGCTGGTAGAAGAATAGGAAAAGATGTTCAAAGAAGTGTAAGTCAAAATGATTAATTGCTGTTTTAAAAATAATGTTAGTAGAATTTAAGAGCAAAATAAAATTATATGCTGAGGGAAAATTAAACAAAAATGAACTGCTGGTGGGAGTTCAAACCTACCTAATTCAAATTATATTGGTACATAGGAAAGTCATCCAAAGGTGTTCTTCGCATTATTGATTGTATTAAGAATTTGAAAACAACCTTATCAGGAACAGCAAGGAAGTCACATGCCACTGAATCCTTGCATGTATTAAGAAAAACATCTTAAAAACATCTTTATATCTAAACATCAGTTTACTTACGACCCAGCCCAGAAATTACTCTCAACTACATTGTGTGTGTGTGTGTGCGCGCGTGGAGGAAAGGATTTCTTTTTTCAATGCATACCCTTGAAAACATAGACTACATATTTATTTTGATCTAGAAGCATAAAGTCGATACCCTAGGGCTAGTCAATCATTTTGTTCACTAAAGGAAAACCAAGACAAAATAAAAGTCTAAGGGAGAAGAATCTCAAAGACAGTAACATAGAACTCTCTGTGGGATTTTCTTACATTACTGTTTAGTATTTTTCATTTGTAATAATTGGAAATCTCATAATTTAGGGGGGAAAAAGCCAACACTTGCATAGCTCTAGATCTCATTTTGGAAAGTGCTCTCATGACTTCAGTTTTCTGGGCTGTTTTTTTTTTAAACAGCAGCCAGTTTCTTCACTTCCCAACGAAACTGTGAAATTCGACTGAGCATGGCAGATTGAATTGGAGTGTGAATAGTGTGATTTAATGCTCCTGCTAGTCTGAATGTTTTCCTGTTCGTCCCCCTTAGTGACCCCTCCCAACACTGTGTTTATGTTTTCAAAACCAACTCTCCCAAGTTCAGTATATTTGAAACACACAGGTGACTATGATTTTCATAAAGAAAATAGGCATTTTTTTGTAGAATAAGATCCAGTTCTACTTTGACCATCTGTAACAAAATTTGTATTGATTAAAAACTTCAGTGTTTCAAAATCCTTTGTCAGGGCTGCATTCTAACACTTCTGGCAAAATCATCCAAATAATTCCATATATTCTATGACATTCTTTTCAATTTTTTAAAAAAAGAATATTGGAAAAGGTATATTATATACTCTAAGAGCATTTTCATTCATGCTCAGGGCTTCTGTGCTACATCTGCTACCCTCTGTTTAAAAATATTTTTACACACACACACACACATTTGGTTTATGATCTTAAGTTTAAAAACACTTCTGACTTGAAGCAAATTTTCTCACGGCCAAAATTCTGTGGCATGTTAAGGCAACACCATTAGTACATTGGGACATCTTTTTTTTTTTTGATGTTGTACAATTGATGGAATAGTTAATTATTAATCTGACTGGCATCGGTAATGAAAAAGTGAGTGCTCTTGCTTTTAGGCCATAGAGCAGTATGTAAATCTCTCGTGTGGCTGCAATCATAATATTCCTGCAGCTATGGTGTCACCTATTGTAATTTTTCTGCTAATAAACAAATTTGAACTAGCCAGGAATCCTAAATTTTGAGACTCGTTGTTTATCTCAAATATACTCCAGAGAAATCGTAATGCAGTCCTGCTTTGAATTTAATTTAAACAGGAACAGGCAAAACAAATCTCTATGGAGGACATTTGACAATAATAAAATATTTCTCCCAGCGGGTGAGCTGGTAGCAATTGTATTGTTGCAATACAAGCTCACGTTTCAGTAGGTCATTACCATCATAACAAGCCCTTGGACCAACTGGCATGGACATGCAACATTGAACCCCTGATGGGCACATTATTTCAGACCTTTAACTTCATGGAGAACAAGACAAATACTCCTGGGAAAGGAGGATTATATTTTGAAATCCCTTTCTTTTCTATTTTGTTTCATAATAAGATGCAGTGTACAATCAATCTACTGCCACTTGTTTCATTTTGTTTTTTCCACACTACCGAGGGGCACCAGAAGCTAGACTTAGAGATGTGAAAGGGCCAGAAACACTGACTTAAACACTCCATGTCTATTGGACTCTGGAACTTTCCATTTCATGTGTACATCACTGTGGACGAAACGAAAACCTTAGGCATTGCTCTCCTTTGACAGTTTAATCACAAAGTAAATTTCATAGTAACAAAGTATACCTAAAGTTTTTGCACAGGCCCAAGAATGAACTGTTCTATTTCAGTTCTATTTCATTTCTACCTCTTATCTACATCAGCAACTTGCAAAAATAGAGGTAACGGGAATCATTCCAATAAAATCAATTTTGTTTTGTGTTGGTTTTTCGTTTTTCAGTAGGAAAAAAAAAATAGGTATTTTTCAACCAAACCTAAATTAATTTTAAAGCACAGGATAGGGCCAAATGAGCAGGATTAAAAAAAAAAAAAAAAACAGATTGGGTGATATTCTGCAATTCTGCACAAGTGTCTAGCAGGAATTTCCATTCTATCTCCATTATCTGGGGCATAACCAGAAAATGTGGCTTGGGAATTATCAAAGAAAATGTGTTCTCCACACTTGTGCTATGCTGCAGAAGCATGAAGGTGTGAGGGGTGGATGTGAGGGGGTGGGGGAAAGTGGAGTTGAAAACCATGCAAATACATTTCATTGGCTTTGTGAATTAAAAACTAAAAAGGTTAAGTCCTTTCGTCTTGATATTTTAAAAGAAGATAGTCTAAAACTTCATAAAAACTCAGAGGCAATGTCTGAAAAGGCTTTTTGTTTTTTAGGACATTCCTGACTTGAGAAAAGTATAAAACTTGAAAGCAGTGGTTGCCTCATCTTTGCATTAGGATCACCTGGAGATGTTTTTTTCAAAATGGTTCCAAAGCCCAGGCCAATTAAGCCCCAAACTTCAGTATGAGCACCAGGCATTTTTAACACCCTTCACATGATTCCAATGTTCTGCCAAGTTCCATAACCGCTATTTACAAAAAAATTAACTCCTTTATACACAGTAGGTAAAATAAAAGTGATATCTTAACATAAATACAGCCCATTTGTCAAAGCTCCTCATTTATATATTGAGAAACACATGTCAAAATCCTAGTGTTTTTTTTCTTTTACACCTGAAGCAACCATGATAAATACATCAGTACCAGCAAAGTCACTCTGTAATAATTCTAAATTATAAAAACCAACAAGAGAATTCTGATGTAAAAGTTTTCAAAAGCATGCATGCGTGTGTGTGTGTGTGTGTGTGTGTGTGTGTGTGTGTGTGTACAACATATACTTTGAAATGAGGACTTATTGGAAAGAATTATAGGCATAATTTCCCTTCTTAGGTTTGTCTCTCGCAGGGTCTGTTTTACCCAAATATTTTGAAATTGTCCAGAGTAGAACATGTCACACACAACCCTGGGCTGTCGCCACTCAAAAGACATTCAGACAGGAAAAGACAAGTCTGAATCTTGTGGCCAGCTCGTGTACCTTAGTGATTTAGGCCATCATGCGCCCCTAAATCGGATGCGGGTGTTACCAGCTTGTTTCTCTAGAGCACCGGCCACCTCGGAAAGGTGAGAAACACGGTGGGCAAATAGTGACAGGAGGCCATCCAGATAAGCTGAGAAGCCAAGGAAGCAGGGATTAGCACCTCGGAGAGGGTGCCAGGAGGGGCTGGTGGATGAACAGCGGACGCTGAGCAGCAAGGGCCCACACCTCTCTGGAAGAAAGAGCTGAGCAGGACCCATTGCAGTCAGCAGTGGTGTGTAAACCCTCCTGAAGTCCAGGACAGCTCCCCAACCTCAGCCTCACCGTTCTAGAAGCTCTGCAACTGATGCCCCCTAGGGAAATCCTGCCGGCCCCTCTGCCTGGCGCTGCTCCACGGACCCAGCAGCTTGCTGGCTGCCAAGCTCAGAGCCGGCACCTGATTTAATTGTGGGTGGAGGGAAATAATAGGTTATCTCTAGCAGGTTTTAATAGGATCTTAAAATAGGGGGAAAGTTTTCTGTTATGACATTGACATAGAGGCGATGATTTGGAGTAAAGTAGGATGATGTGAGACGCTTTAAGATTAAATAAGAGCTATATAAAGGCTTGTCAGAATGAATTCTAATGTGCTTGAGACACTTTGCATACTCTTAAATATGCAAAATGTCTCTTGGCACCCTAGAATTCATTCTGACAAGCCTTTATATAGCTCTTCTTTAACCTCGTACCTTATTTTTAGGGAACAGGTAACTCAGAGATGTTCTCTGAAGGAAAGCCACAAAGGGCAGTGTTTTATTGATTTGGTTCTTAAGTGGGGGGAGGGGAAAAAAAGAAAACACCATACGAAAGAGCAATCAAAAGTGGAAGCATGTTTAATATTGCTCTACCGTCATCCTGAAAGGCATAATAATTTGAGTTACACATCTGAACTGATTGGAGTTACAGAATCATATCTCCTTTTTGCATTTAACAATATATACAATATAAAATAAATACATTTACACAAATGGACATTTGTTGGAGCACACAGTATGGTACACATCACAAAAATATACAATTGATTGCTTTACAGATGTGAAGCCCATCTACAGCTATAGACAAGGTTTTATTATTATTATTATTCTTTTTACTACTGGCTATAATGCAACTCCTGGATTATTATAAGCAGTTTAAATTTTTTTTGTCCTTTTACGATCTTTGCACATAAGACTGCCATAAAATGTTTTCCTAGGCAGGTAAACAGAGATGCTTAAATAATTAAAATACAATCACCAACACTCATTTTCTCTTCTATAAGAAAAATAGCAGTTTTAAATTTTTTATATCTTTTATGTTATCATTTAAATGCAAAATAGTGGAATAAATACAACAATCTGATCTGATTGAAACACAAGTGTAACTACAGGTAGTCACACAATCATATTGCTTAAATAAGAACCAACCTAAAAGAAGCGAAAGGAAAATTAAAATTATATGGCTAAAACATACACCTTGAGAACTTTCCAGTACTTCACATTAAGTAAATGGTCTTGCTTGAAACTTGAAAAAACTTACCTCCAGCGAGGTTTAAGATGAAGCGTTTACCCTAAAGCCCGTGCAATTCTTTTAGATCTAAATTTTAGTTGTGTTTCCTATTTGTGAGATACTTGTTCTTTCATAATGTGGAGAGTCAATTGAACTGAAAACTAAAAATTGTCCTTCATTCTTTTTACCCTTCTCCCTCTCATGTTTTCAGTTGGTTGGTTTTTATGTCTGAAGCCCAAGTACTTTAATGTGATACAGTGAAAACAATGTATATATTGTATATATTTTATTTATATAGATAGTGTGGTTGAATAGTAGTAACTTAAACCCTGCACAGACTTTCTGGAAAATAATCTTTTTAAACACTTACATATATAAATAGTCTTATAGAATCAGCACCTTTTTTCCCAGGAGTTGTATTTTCCATTGTTATTTTGTCAAGGGATGTGCCAATTTCTGAACTCCTATCACAGCTATAAATTTCAAGTTATTGACCATCTGAATGAATTGCTAATGATGATTTATCTAGAATCACACTACAGTCACTTCTCTACTGAGAAACCACAATCTACGATATAGTCCCATATAGCTAATGATAGATACACAGTATTCCTAGCACTAGGCTGATGAAAATCAGCCCAAGGTATTTTGTTTAAAGCACACAAAGTAGCAATAGTTTTGGAAACGTGTCCGCACCAAAAAAGTTTTGCAACAACACAGAGCGAGTTAATAACAACATCTGAGAGATGATTGAGTGAAAGCCATATATACAGCATTTAAAAATTAGACTTATCTATATTCTTGAAATATTCAAAGTTTTATTTCTAAGCTATACATTGGTATTCTATAATAAACCATTAGAGAAATTATTCCTTGTTTTGAAAATATTATCATGATTCTGACGTGTATCTGTTTGCAATGAATACTTGTTTGGAGTTTCAATCTCTTAATTATTATTAGGAAGAACCTTATTAATGGTAAGGAATAGAATATACTACTGTAGTCTCCTGAGGAATTGTACATCCAATATTGTCTCTAATTCTACCCTGTGTCTAAAAGCACACACCACAAGAATCCAAACACCACAAGAAGAACAAGACAACAGTCTTTGAATGCAACATAAGATTCAGAAAAGCACAGCAAACATGGAACATTGAAAAGCTGAACTACACTTCTTGTTTGTTAGGATTACAATTTTAATTACATCTGTGTACATAGAATAAGACTGTTCACATAATACAGGGAGCAGCTACTAACACTGGTCCATTGGTATAGCATTTGATGGAGGTTACTGTTTATTGGCTATTCAGCGATTGTAGATTTCGGGGGCATCTAATTGATTTCTTCATTAGATTACACCTCTTAACAGTCTGGAACCTGACTGACTTTCTTGCTGTGACAATACTGGTTGAAAAGCACATAGATTGGCTTAGCTCTTGGTAAAAACTGCAGATTAATTTTAACAAACATTCCTAAATGAATCAACTCATAGAGATTGGGTTTTAGAATTTGGTCAGGCGTCTGCGGTCTTTGATGATTTTTTTTTTTTTTTTTCAAATCCTGGCATTTGCCTTATTGCCTCTTAAGTGAATACTGGCTCACAGCTCCTTCAGGGATAAAGTCTGTAACTTTGCAAACAGGCAGTATTTCATTCCTAACCACCGTGGCAGCTAGAAATCCTATGGCAACTGGACCTCCCAGGGAGAGAGGTGCGCTCCTGATCACTCTACGGATCTGTATTCCATGTGCAGTGACCACTCGGAGTCACTGCAGGTGTAATCTAATCCTTTGTGTCAAGTGAACATTTAGGTAAACTGGAGCTCATGTTAAGAAACTGATGTTTGGGACCAGACTGGCACACAACATAAATTGCATCCGTGATAGTATGCACCTTCCTTTCAACTATTGCTTGAGTAAGTTAAATTCCCATATTAACAAATGGCTGAAAAGTGGTAAAGCTGGTACAAAAAAATCTCCATTTGTAAGAAGAAAATGAAACATTTTTTTAAAAATCTTCCTTCAGGATTCATTTGTCCTTCATTATTGTTCATAATTGTTCAAAGCCAGCACAAAATTGCAGTATTCTTATTTCTCTTTAGTATTGCATGAATGAATAAAGCTTAAACTATTCCCTGAAAAAGTTACATAGTAGCTAAACTAACAAATACCTGGAAGACTTGAAAAAACAATTAAGGAATCAAATGGCTGTAACTGATTTAGATGGAAAAGCAATGATAAGAAGCAGCCGATGTAACGTCGCTTAAGTCATCTAATTAGAGGCTGCTCCCGTGGAATCTAATACTGCACTCAGTCAATTCGCGTGTGTTGCACGGTACTTTTAGGTACGGTGGTTCTGTCTCTTTGATTCCTTAGTCATTGGGGACGTTACGGTTCACAAGAAGTTCACTGGTATCCATATTATGGATCTCCATCCTTTGGCAGGGCTGGCTTCCATAGCTCTCCAATTTAGAGACCTCTTTTAAAAGTTCAGCAGCAGAAGGAAGGAAGGAAAGAAGGGAAAAAGGGAGGAGAAAAAAGGAAGGAAGGGAGAAAAGAAAGATGGAAGAAGGGAGGGAGGGAAAGAAAAAGAAAGGAAGGAAAATGTTCTTACGACTAGAGATGTTAAAGTTTAAAAGAAAGTGGAAGAATAAGACAGGATGGACAAGGGAAACAGGAGGAGGAAGGCGGGAAGGAAAGTAGGAAGGAAGGAAGGAGAGGAAGACTAGGGAGGGAGAAAAAAAATAACGAGGAAAAGAAAGTGAGAAAAGATACGGAGAAAAGATGAGATCAAGGTAGGAAGAAACTCATCAGGAAGATACGGAGAAATCTGAAAGCTGCTTCATAGTCTTGCTGCTAAATCATCAGTGCAGTCTTTGTTGATTTTTGACGTTGTGAACTAAACTCTTAAGTTTCTTTGACATCACTCTTGGGTTTATTTTCCCTTTTTCAACGTGCAGGATAGGATGGCCCCGGGAAGCCTTTAGTCAGACCTTGGCCTCCAGCATTTCCAAAAAAAGTTTGTGCATGGGGACTTTGCCTTCCAGTTTGATGTTGTAGAAATGCTGCACCGCCTTGGTGGAGGTCTGCCTCAGGAGCGGCAGCGTCATCAGCATCTTGCCAGCCCTGCGAGGGTCTTCCATGTGCTGGCCGGCCTCATAATCCTGCAGGGCCTCATGTAAGACATCCTGAAGCTTCTGAACGGCTTCGACATCTTCTATGTGCATGGAGTCTACAAGCAAAGAAGAATAACAATGTTAACAATAATAAAAAAACATGGCAATTCGAACTGTGAAACTTAAGTCTTATTCTTGAACTTCTCTATGCTGTGAATTGCTCGGGGGCTTCCAAAATCTCCATTTTATTTTTCTAAATTTCACTGCAATAGATAATTTCCAATGCTGACTTAGGACGTGGGAATTACTACAAAAATCCATTCATTTCAAACATTTGGGTTTTTCCTTCTGGAAACTAAGCAAGAGAAGACTTTCAGAGAATATAGTTTTGGCTGTTTTATTCATTATTTCATTCATATATTTATTCATTCATTCAACAATTATAAAAGGCCATCTGTTAAAAAATTATCCTAAGTGCCATGGAGGTAATGTTGTCTAAAATCAGATCTTGTGCTCAGAAAGCCTGTATTTCCCAAAAGGGAAAAAAAGAAGTTGATAATCAAAACTGTAAGAAATCCATGAAAATACATTGAATCTAATACTATGTCCCATTGTAAACTATACACAAATCATAATAAATTGCTCATCTTTCTAGAATTTTTAGTGTTCTCTTAACAGTTCATTAAAGCATCCTTACCTAGGCTGCTTCTCTACAGAAAAACACATGAAGTCTTTAATGAATTCTGAAATACTTTTCACATGTGTGAAGGTGAACTTTGCCCGTAAGTGACTAATTTAAAAATCTAATTCAATCAAGCAAGCAAAGGGTTAACAGGGTTGCCACAATTACTCTTGCGAGAAATGTGAGATGTGAAGGAAAAAATAAAACTTACAGCTCTAGCTCTAAAACAGACACTTAATTATATACAAGTTTGAATCATTTAGCACGTTTTATTGATTCTGATGACAGTTTATCTGTTAATTACACATAATGGAGTCTTTGGGGGGTTCTTCATGTTTAATAATTCTAGTTCTCTGAGAATGCAGAGCTCTGAGATATATGTAGTTAGCCTAATCTTTCATATAATTCAAATATCAGATCACATGCCCAAAAAGAGAAAGGAAATGTCATTTAAAATCAAGTAGCTAAACATATGATGAAAAAGAATTACGGCAAGGTAATTAAAAGATTGATGGCTATAACCAGTAAATGCTTTTAAAACTTCTAGGTATCTTCTTTACTGTTTTGTTTTGATTTTTACATTGCCATTTTAAAATTGTTTCATCACATCATTGATGCACTGACTATTGTTAACAACAGATTTCTTTAAAAGAGTTTTAGGGGACCTCCCTGGTGGTCTAGTGATTAAGACTCCATTCTCCCAATGCAGGGGACAAGGCTTTGATCCTCAATCAGGGAACTAAGATCCCACATGCTGCAAGAAGCAGCCAAAAAATTTAAAAACTTGAAAAAATGAAAAAAAGCAGAAAAATATAATAACTAAACCATTTCTTAAATACTTGCTTTTGGGTGTGGCCTCTGATAAGCACTTTATGAACTTTAACTCATTCATCTCCCAACAGCCCTGTGAGGCAGGTGGCAGCGCTAGTAAGTGTCAGAGTAGGATTAAACTCAGGTGTCTTTGAATCAAAGTATATTCCCAGAATTTATAACATGGGACATGACATTTCCTTTAAAAAAAAAAATAAAAGAGTTGAAACTGTCCTCTGAGCTCATCTCACTCAACTTTCCATCTTCATCAAAAGTCTTGTCTACAACATTTCTAACGATGATATTGCCAGTTGCATGGACAGCTTTCTACTGAACAAGGAACAGAACTAATTGTTAGAAATGTCTTCTTCATATTTTCCCAAATCTGTCTCTAACTTCCATCCTTTGGTCCTGGTTCTAACTACTGAAAGCAAACAGGATACATTGTCTTCTTTGACATGGCAGATCTTTAAATGCTTAAAGTCAGCGGTACGGTCACCTCGGCCCCCACCCCAATGCCTTCCTCACTGCTCTTGCTCAGCAGGAGATATATTATAGAATGTCACAGGAAATGAGGCGAGGACAAATAGCAGAGAGATATGCTCACAAACAGCAATTAAGACTTCAAACTATTCTTTAAAGGCGGTGATTTAGCTTGAGAGATTTAAAAATGATTTAATCAAATTACTATGATAATTTAACTTCCCATTTACAGAAAAGATTCTAACTCATTTTAGCTTAACCCATTCTCGGATCTGCTAATATTTTAAATGCAAACTCACTAAATCTGAACTATTTAATTAGACCATGATTCAGCTGGCAGACTGCTGAAGAAAATATTAATCTCCATTAGGGATCCTAGTTCAAGTTCTGGCTCCGTGGCTTTAATCTCTGTTTTATTCTTGGGGCTAAATTTATACATTTATGCCAAGCTCAATAGAACTGGCATTACTTTATGTAATTATTTAATTTGGTTGTTGGTACTTTTTTTTAAAAAACTTTATGTTTTAAAGGAAATTGAACCAGTATTTGCGCTAATGGGGACCAACTAAACTTAATAATGGAAACCATAGGTTTATGAACTAATCAGACAGGGCAAAGCTGAGCATTAAAAGCACAGAGTGAGCTGCTAAGAAGAAATAAACGTAGGATTTCTGGGTCCAAGCCCAGACCCATTAAATAAGAAGACTGGAGCAGCACGCAGGACATTAGTATTTTTTAAAATCTAGGTGATTCTATGGTCAAGTCAGAGTTGAGAATCAGTCAAATAGACAATAAGACAAATGGTATTCTAAAATAATCAAGATTCCAAAAGACAACCAAAGTTCAAATGATATATATAGCCTCACCCATATTTTAAGTTCCAACATCTAATAATAAAATAGAAACCTTTTGTTAAATTCCAGTATTTTCCCTCATGAAGGGGGACTGTAAAGGGACATATCTAACTCAGATCATTTACTTTGGGAAGACAGCTAAATATCCTTATACTAATAGCTGCAAAATCCATTGAGACTTAGGGTCATGACAAAATAAGATTTTTATTTTTACATCTTATCTGGAACAGAACACTGTCGTTCTGAATGGCAAAATTATCCATTACTGTGGCATTAGGTACAGCCAAATGCCCACGTTCTATTTAGAAACTGTCTTCAGGATTTGTAGCTCATTTTTGGCAATATTTTCTCAATGATGCCAAATCTTATATTGAGGATGGAATTGAATATTAGACACAGACGAAGCATATTCAGAGTCAAGCCTGATACACATTAGAAACTGATACTCAGCCACCTTTTCCGTGGAACACAGGTGTTGATTTTCTTTAGTTTGTAAGCTGCCTACATGAAGAGGGGCAGGAAGGGCTCAGCCAATGTGATTCTCTCTCTAATCACCGAAGCAATGAAATATAGTATGATGAGAAAGAGAAGTGAGCAAAAGCCTACTTTCTAAAAGCAAATTTGTGTCTCCAAATTTTTACATACGATTGTAAGGAGTCTAATGAAGTGATCTCAGTCAACCAGCTGAGATATTGAAGAAACTGTGTTGCCCACCATGGCAAAATGACTCGTGATTAACCCAGTTAGACTTAAAAGTTTTCAAAAAGGTGTCAGTTATAAAGCTTTGATTAAAAGCCAGTAAACTGTATCCCAGGAAATTGGTAGTTGTGGCACCAAACACTTTCAGTCTCTCCAAATCTGCACATAACAGAACAGAGCAACTAGATGGCAAAACTAAAAACCACAGACAATACTTAGCAAAAACACGAAGTGACAAGATATCCAAAACACACACACACACACACACACACACACACAATCAGAATTATAGTGTGTGTGTGTGTGTCTGTGCTCCTAGCTGTGTCCACCAAAAAGATTCAGGAAGGATGGCCAACCTAGGAATGTAGTAATGGGTACCAACTGGCACCCAAGCTGTAATCAGATTCCAAGTCCCAGCCAGGAAATATTAAGGATGAATATGGAACACCTTGGGCTTCCCAGGTGGTGCAAGTAGTAAAGAACCCACCTGCCAATGCAGGAGACATAAGAGACGTGAGTTTGATCCCTGGGTCGGGAAGATCACCTGGAGGCAGGCATGGCAACCCACTCCAGTATTCTTGCCTGGAGAATCCCATGGACAGAGGAGCCTGGTGGGCTACAGGTTGCAAAGAGTCGGACATGACTGAAGCGACTTAGCACACACACACACACATATTGAACACCTTGTCATGACAACTAGGAAGGAGAGTATCTACAACTACTAAGTCATTCAAAAAAGATTCCATACACTGACCTGAAGAGGTTCCCACTGACCTTAGTGGGACAATTTGAAAAGAATTATAATTGCAACTGATTGAAATCCACTGAATCTGTTTAAATACATGTTTTTATAATGACATTTAAAAAAGATAAGAGTGCTGACTCCTTATCTCAAAAGCTTGAAAATTTTAAGTAGAAATAATCAAGCATTTATCCTTTTTTTCCACATTCACTCTGTGACACTGGTAACTAAGCAAGAGAAAGAATCTCTTTGTAAAAGTATCCCCGCTATAGAATGAAAAAAGAAAGGTTACAATACAAATCACCATGGATTTAGGGAATGAGTTCCCATGACTGCTGGGGTTCCCTGGTGGCTCAAATGGTAAACAATCCGCCTGCAATGCAGGAGACCCGGGTTTGGTCCCTGGGTTGGGCAGATCCCCTGGAGAAGGGAAGGGCTACCCACTCCAGTATTCCTGCCTGGAGAATCCCATGGACAGAGGAGCTTGGTGGGCTACAATCCATGGGGTCATAAAGAGTTGGGTGCGACTGAGGGTCTAACACTTTCCCTTGCTTCACCAAAGGCTGCTAACATCACACAAAAAAGTGAAACAGTCAGATGTTATGTGTCTGCCCAAGAATAGCATGCCACCTATAGGTCTCGAAACTGAATCTGATTATGCTGTTTGGATCCTATTGTGGGTTTGCACAAGATGCCAAGGCCAGAGAAACACGAAGAGCGCCCCTACAGGGTGTAAACTGCAGAGTTCACACTGTGGGGGAACTCTGCAGGGCAAATGTCTTGGCTTTTGCAAGAGACAAACTCTAAGAATGTGAAAATGAAAGAATAAATTTTACATGGAAAGAGACTTCACAGATCCATAAGGAGAAGATAATGTTTTTTAAAGGGCAAGACTAAACTATCAAGTCTGGGGATATACATTCAGCAACAAAGCCATTATAAAACATTAGGAAGTGAGGACTATAAAAGTTGGGAGGAGAATGTTTACTTTTATGGAAAGGGAGGGGATTGAGATTGGGACAGACATGACTTGACCTTGTTCATTGTGGTAGGTAGCAAAATGGTCCCAAAGATACCCAGATAGTCCATCTCTACAACCTGAATGTTACCCTATATGGAAAAAGGAACTTTGATATAGGACAGTATCCTAGATTATCCATGGGCATTCAATGAAATCAAGTGTCCTTTTAAGAGGGAGGGGGAAAAGAAAAGGCAATGTCACCACTAAGCAAAATGGTACAGGAAGGACTCTGAAGATGGTGGAAGGAACCACGAGCCAAGGACTGTGAGGAACACCACAGTAGAAGCTGTAGAAGGCCAGGAACCAGATTGTCTTGTCGAGTTTCCAGAGGCAATGTGGCCCTGTCCACACCTTGTTAACCTGGTGAAGTTGATCAGGACTTCTGACCTCCAAAACTGCAGGACAATAAATACGTGTGGTTTAAAGCCACCGGAGCTTCCTTGGTGGCTCAGTGGTAAAGAAACCTCCTGCAGAGCAGGAGATGATGGAGACATGGGTTCAAGCCCCATGTCGGGAAGATCCCCTGGAGTAGGGAACAGCAACCCACTCCCATATTCTTACTTGGAGAATCCCATGGACAGAGCAGCCTGGCAGGCTTCAATCTGTAGAGTCCAAAAGAGTTGGACACAACTGAGTGATTTACACTGTTGATACACTTTTAAGTCAAATATTCAGTTTTGTATGTGTATTTGTGTGTTAGTCTGTGTTTTAAATTAAAATGGTGAGAGACCTAGAGAGAGGGAGAGAGAAACTTGATGAAAATGTCCTTTCTAGAAAGTAGTGGGTTGAACGGAATTCCCATCAAGACTATAGAAACAATTGGCAGAAACACCAAGGAAGCTGCACACATATCTAGTAGGGGGTTGGATCATAACACCTTGTAGGTCTTTTCTAACCCAGAGAAGTTGTAATTCTAGCACTGGACATAAAAATAACTCTGAGGAGATTGGGGTTGACACGTACACACTACTGTATATAAAGTAGATTACTAATAATGAGGGTCAGTGGTCAAGAATCCAACCGCCAATGCCAACTCCAATCGAACTAGAGATCTAGGTTTGATCCCTGGGTGGAGAAGATCCCCTGGAGGAGGAAATGGCAACCCACTCCAGTATTCTTGCTGGGAAAATCCCATGGAGAGAGGAGCCTGGAGAGCTACCGTCCATAGGGTCGCAAAGATTTGGGCATGACTGAACACACAGCAGTGATCATTGAGCATGATAAGAAACATTCAAGAACCAGCTTTATTTTTTACATAGGATTTTGAAAGATCACAATATGCAAATAAGGGTTGCATTAAATTAAAAAATAATCTACTTTCCTAATATGTCTTCAGAAATAAAATAATCCAAAGAATGATGGCAGATTTGAGTAAAAGCTAAAAAGAAGTAGAAGAGATAGAAAGGCATAAGTTTGATTTTTTATTTGTGTGATAATATTAATTATGGTTTTGTCTGGGTAAGAGTTGAGAATAAATTTCTATGTGCCACAAAAAACCTACCCATATTAATTTCTTACAAAATCTGGTAAACATTTTGGCGCCAATTACCTTTGTAACTTTCCTGAGTGGTTTTATACTATAACTCCACAAAGACAGTAAGAAGATAAAGGAAGCGTAAGCAAGCACATGTGCTCAGTAGAGTCCAACTCTTTGTGACCCCATGTACAATAGCCTGCCAAGCTCCTCTGTCCATGGGATTTCCCAGGCAAGAATACTGCAGTAGGGTTGCTATTACTTCTTCCAGGGGATCTTCCCAACCCAGGGATTAAACCTACATCTCTTGCATTACAGGCGGATTTTTTTTTTTTTTTTTTTCACCACTGAGCCACCTGGGAAGCCCAAGATAAAGGAACTAGGGACAAAACTCAAAACGAAACTTAAAATATTAATTGAGGCTGGCAGATCTGAAACTGCACTGGTAGTGTCTTACTCACTGACCATTTTAAGGACATGGGATAGACTTACTTGTAAAACAAACAGTTTATTGATGGCAAGGGACACAGGGTCCAACTTTCTGTCCTCAAGTAGTCTCACATCTTTTATCAGCTTGCTTCTGTTATCCATAAAATAATACTGGAGATGTCTACCCAAACAGGCAGGTTATGGAAATCTAAAAAGATTTCCTGGCAGAGGCTCAAAACTAAAATAGAAATGTCTACAGAAAGATACTAAAAATGGATAATCTCTTGTCCATTAGCTAAAACTGTCTCCTGTGTATCAAATCAGCAAACTCCATTAAAATTTCAGTAAAACTGTTTGAGGACCCAGTAGATACAAAAGAGTTGAAGAGCTGTTTTTACTCCTTTACTAGTTGTTCTGATTTGTGAAGATGTTAATGTTTCTCTACTACAAACTCCAACACAAATATACACACCACACATGAAATCTAAGACCAAAGTCATTATCCTCTTTTAAAAGTAACTGAGAGTTAAAATTTTAGACCAGTTTGGAGAAATAAGATGCTATTTAATTCATCTGCCTGATTTTACAGAGAAGAAGCCATGCATTCTTAAAGGAGGTAAAATCTGAAATTGGAGAGTAGGGGGAAAAAAATCTCTCCTTTTAGGTAAAATGCATACATACATAGTACTTAAATAGATTATATAGAGTATTTGTAATAATACTTCACTGGGGACCTATTAGGAAAAACATATCTAAACAGCCTATCCTAAGAGTGTGTGGTGCTGGAGAAGACTCCTGAGAGTCCCTTGAACAGTAAGGACATCAAACCAGTCAACCCTAAAGGAAATCAATCCTGAATATTCACTAGAAGGACTGATGCTAAGGCTGAAACTCCAATACTTTGGCCACCTGATGCAAAGAGCCAACTCAGAAAAGACATGGAAAAGACCATGATGCTGGGAAAGATTGAGGGCAGGAGAAGGGGGTGACAAAGGATGAGATGGTTGGATGGCATCACTGACTCAGTGGACATGAGATTGAACAAACTCCAGGAGATAGTGAAGGACAGGGAAGCCTGGCATGCTGTAGTCCATGGTTCGCAAAGAGTCAGACATGACTGAGCAACTGAACGAGAAGAGTGATCATGGAAAATACGATTGAGAAACACTAAACTTGTATGAGGTTCCAAATACACTGATTAAATATGGCCCCCATTCCAGTCTCCAATAGAAATCATCAACTTTTTAATCCCTGAAATTACACCACATTCTGTACATACACCATTTGTATTTGAGAACAAAATATTGTCACAAGATGAGGATAATCACTTATGATTTAAAATTGATGACCAAAATATCATTTGCAGCTTGATATCAATTTGATGTTATTAATCCAAAATGGGATTTCCAGATGGCACAGTGGTAGAGAATTTGCCTGGAATACAGAAGATGCAGGTTTGATCCCTGGGTCAGGAAGATCCCCTGGAGAAGGCAATGGTAACCCACTACAATAGTCTTGCTGGGAAAATCGCAAGGACAGAAGAGCCTGGCAAGCTACAGTCATGGGTGTTGCAGAGTCAGACACAACTGACCTTGCATACACGCACACTCTTGGAGCACTGTGTATAAGTAAAAAGAAAACTCAACTTGAACATGTAGATTCTGTTTATTCTCAAACAGCCCAGGGTTAAAATTGCTCTATGTTGGGGGTGCATCTGGAGTGGCAACAGTTGGGATGTGAGGGGTGGCTATGGAACTTGAAGCCCTTGTGACTTAAGCAAAGAGAATGATCGGACTAAAAGTAACTCTTAATCTTAAACTGCTTTTAATCTTGCACTGCATAAAAGTGAGTGTATTACCTTGGGGCTAGTGATAATAGTTTTCAATAAATCTTAGACAAAAGAATCGAAAGAACCAATTGAGAGAATAGAATCATATGCTATAATCTTACCTAAAATGCTTATAGTACTATCTTACCGTATTACTCACTTTATGTCTCATGAAGACATAAAATGAATTCTAGAATCATAGAATTCCCCAAATG
The DNA here is from genome assembly GCF_033118175.1 of Dama dama. Classification (NCBI taxonomy): domain Eukaryota; kingdom Metazoa; phylum Chordata; class Mammalia; order Artiodactyla; family Cervidae; genus Dama; species Dama dama. The sequence continues at coordinate 17,995,345 of NC_083694.1, forward strand.
GAAAGAATTCTAGAGATTAGTCAAAACCTCTTGGTTAATGTGTCAGAGAGCTGAGGCCTTCCAATGCCAATGTTGAAATTGTGACCTAGATTCTCCTTTTAAAATTCAGTCTCAAAAAAAAAAAAAAAAAATTCAGTCTCACAAGATGTATTAGGGATGCAATATTTCTCAAGAGAATGTTGTTCTCTATCCAAAATAGAGAATATGTGGTTGAAATGAGCCTATTAAGTTTCTTACCTTCAAATATAAGTGGAATAATTATTTAGGGTTTTCAAATATTAGAATATCATAATCACAGCATTGTTGCTGCTGTTTAGTTGCTCAGTCCTGTCTGACTCTTTGCGACCCCATGGACTGTAGCCCGCCAGGCTCCTCTGTCCATGGGATTTCCCAGGCAAGAATACTGGAGTAGATTGTCATTTCTTTCTCCAAGGGATCTTCCCAACCCAGGGACTGAACCAGTACTTCCTGCATCGGCAGCAAGATTCTTTACTACTCAGCCACCAGGGAAGCCCTAATCACAGTATTAGCTCACGATACATTGGGATTTTTGGCTATGTACCTAAAGACATATACCTAAAGGAATATACTTTCAATGGCTTTCTGGTGTTATAAATATTCCTGAACTCATATGTGACAGAAACATAGCTACAAAAAATATGACAGCCATTATCAGGAAGCCAATTCCCTGTTTCCCAAGCATAAGCACAACATTTATAATTATTGAATAAAGACAGGTGTTTAAAATAAGCTGAAATTTAGATTAATGAGACAATGGTTGTTAACACCGACAGCCCGGAGGAGAATGCTGAGACATTATAACAATAAAGTAGATTTTTTTCCCTCCACAAAAAGTCTCTTACATTAATCTAAAATTTGATTAATCTTAATCAAATCAAATCATATTAATCTAAATATGAAAAGAAAAATTTACAAGCTTTCTGGTATGTTTATGAGAAGTATTAAAATATATTCACATTGATGTGTTTGGCAGCTTAAGAAACACCAGTTACTAGCAAGATCGAATCTACAACTTTATAGCTGTCCTTCAAATAATGGTTAAAAAATGGAATAAAATAGCATCATATTGGCAGTCTCAAACAAAATGACTTTCTGAGTGGTTTATCCCAAGCTAAAACAGCAGGGCTTACAGGTTGGATGGATGAGAGAAAGTTATATTTATACAACGAAGGAGAGGTGGCACAATGAAGACATTAAAAAAGTCCTAATAGTGCTTAATCACTACTCCTTCATCACAGACTCTGATTCTATTAATTTTTCTTGGTATTGAGAAGCTGAAAAATGTTAGAATTACTTACAGGAGAATTTTGTGATGTGGAGAAGTAACATACTACTAAATGCTATTCTAGAAGAGAGGGTTTGTTGACTATTTCTGGCTCAAAACATGAAAAATAAACTGACTAGTTCTTTAAAGAGTTTCTAATCACCACTCATTGCTTCAAAGTAGGTCACTTCCTTCCCCTCACAGAAGAGAATGTGGGATTTGAACATCTATATATCAAAATATTAATGATTATACTTCTAAACAACAGTGACAAGTGCTGCTACTAATTAATTCAGGTATTTTAAATTATAACACATAGCCATAAAGTATACAACTAATATCTAAAATTACAAAATTTTAGCAATTTTGATGATAAAGTTTTAGCATTGCACAGCATTCATGATTAGTTAATAATTCACAAAAAGCAATTTGAGACACAAAAGATATACAACACACTGGGCTGCATTTTAAAAATAATTAACCAAGTAAATGTTTTAAATTAGAACCACGATACAATTTCCAAATAAAAATTCTTCTCAAACCATCACTGGATCTTTCATCCAATTATGAGAGATGCTCTAATGGGAAGTCCATACCAACTAATAAATTCTTAGAAAATTTCTATCCCATCTCCCACTTTGGTCTTCCAGACAGCAGGGGTTTCTTCAGGGTTTGTGATGATGATGCCATGTGTCATAAAGAGTCATATTTTACAGTTTCACAAGGGGAGGAGGAGAGAAGTGAATGGTATTTTAAGGAAGAGGGGTCCATTCGCAATTAAAAGTGTGAAATGCTAAACTCCATTATGAAGACAAATAGCAAAGTACAACTTCATTGTTGAAAACAATTTCCCTCCCATCAGTCCAAGGATTCATGCATCAATATTGTGGATGAACTGTTAATTACAAAATCAATTAAAAATTATTCCTAAAAACAGTCACGCGTCCCTGGCTCTCATGGGGGCAATTTGGGCAGAAGGTCTCATCTCACTAGGACCGCGCCAAATCACAAAGTCGTCATCCACAAGTAAGCAAAAGCAATCTGGTTTTTCATTTTTCAGCGCGGCTGAGCCCAGCCTGAGATTGATCGTCACATATGGCCCCAGAAAACAAACTGTCAATACCTTGAATGCTGCAGAATTTGAACAAATAGCCATCCGCCCATTCAAGCCACTCATTGCATCCCATTTAACAGATTTTATTGACAGTTTCCTTCTTGTAATTAAAGGGAAAACTACTGGCCGGCAACCAAGATAAAGTTCAAAGATAGGGTCAAAACAAAAGCAGATGGAGGGGCACGATGTGACTGTCAATGGTACATAGCATCAGAGCGTGTTATTGACGCAGGTATCTAAAGATCGGCACGTCATTAAGGAGGGATCTATCCTGGACTTTATGCAAATGCTAAGAGAGACTTAAGACCACAATCAAGCATCCGGAGAGGCACAAAGGCAAAAACAACAAAGCACCAATGATTTTTACTTATCAGGGTTTGTGCTCTATTTTAGCACGTTTCAGTTCTCATGTAAAGACCGTTTATTCTCATAATTCTTAACCCTTACTACATAGGTAATACCTTTAAGGGAAATACTCCTTTGCAGAATTCGACTGCTAGAGAATTCTAGAAGGGAAGAAAACAGTATTCTCTGATAACCAGAATGAAAAGCAACACAGCATATATTATTCCAATTACAAAATTTGCATTCTAGGGTAGGGGAATGATTTGCATTTGTAACTCACACTTATTTTCACTTGTGTAAATAAGACAAAGGACCTAACTTTGTCCTGAGCGTCCATTTACACCACTGCCACTTTTGCTTCTGCTTTGCCATGATTTGTGTCAATGAACAATTTGGTGGTAAAAAGGGACGCAGCCTTTAATAAGCAAATAAAATAAAGATAATTCCCTTTAAGTTGGTTTTTCTTTTCTTCTAACTTTTCCCTAGGAAGCTGCAAGGATTATAATTTGGCTGACTCAGAATTTACAGCTGGGTCTAGTAAATCCCTGAAGAAGAAGGTAAGTGAAGGGGTAGAACTGACATATTAGGAAATATAACAACGAACCATGTCAATATGCCAACCTGAATTAGCGAGAGCTATCGCTTTGAGGGTGACAAATTCTTCTTTCTCCAGCTTCATGCTCTTGTATTTTTTTACCAGCTGCAGGATAGCATTATTTAGGTCAAGAAGGCCTGCTAGTTTGGACTGGTCTTCATCCATTATATAATCGTCTGCATAGACAAGTTCATCCTCAAAGGAGAGAGATCGGTACACGACACCAAGGATCAAGATTTCCATCCAAGCGCTTTGCAGAAGGCTCATCTGGTCCGCCAGGGACAGCGTGGAGAAGCCTGCAGGGGAATATAGGCAGATCAAGTTACTTTAAAGCTATCATATCATAATGCAACATTAGTTTCATATGGTAGTCAGCTTCTGCATAGGTGCTCAAAATTACGCTGACTCTGATTAGCTGCTCTTAAACTTTCCCCTGCCCATTTTGCCAATGGCAAAGTAAAAGGCACCAACCAGCTTCGACGTGTTGGTGTTTTCTCCATATTTTATAGACACAGCTGACAGGAATATAATAGATAAGAGGTAGTTTTGTTTCTTTCATTTGAAAATACGATGAAATACAATTTGAAAATCATGAAATACAATCGATTTCTAGTGGTAGTCTTTATGAATGTGTAAAACGGAAGGAAGTGTTAGTCACTCAGGCATGTCTGGCTCTTTGTGACCCCATGGACTGTAGCCCACCAGGGTCCTCTGTCCATGGAATTCTCCAGGCAAGAATACTGGGGTGGGTAGCCATTCCCTTCTCCAGGGAAACTTCCACACCCAGGGATCAAACCTGGGTCTCTTTCATTGCAGGTAGATTTTTTACCATCTGAGCCACTCTTCCTAGGCTTGAGAGTTTGATAGGAAGTCAAACTATCAACTACCTCATCTCCAAAAACTGCTCCTGATAAACACACGAAAGAGAAAAACAAAAACCAAAAATACAGAAGCCCCCAGTAAAGGACAACAATTTAGGCCACACAACAGAGTGCAACTTGGAACCATTTCTCTGTAATAGTCACAAGCACAGTGAGTGTTGAGTTTGATTATACCCAAAAGAGCTTCCTTAATTGGATATTTTGTCCCCACTGACATTTAGCATGGATTCCTTTTTAAAATGGTGATTATTGGTCTCAAAGAGGATGGAATACTTTGCAGCCTGGTCCCCTCACCAAGCAGAGAAGCCACAATTTATTCTTGATATTAGGATCCACTCATTTAAAAAGTTAAACATGGGGGCCACGAGGTGCAATGGACAAAGTATGAGCAGAGACAGATCCGAAACTTCAGTATCAGCTCCACTGAACGACTGGCTGTTTCACCTTGAGCAAGATGATTTCCTTCCACCTTAATTTCTGTTTTGCAGAAATATAAAATAAAACCCAGCAGAACACTACTTTAAAATATGTATTCTATAAGTGTAGCTATATGATGTACTATTTTTATCTGAAATACCTGGATGACTGCTTCGATCCTAAACCTGGCCTGCATACATGTTTAAAGTCCCTTCTGAACTTGAGACAACACAAATTTAAAAAAAAAATTAAAAAGAAAATGTGGTTTAAGAGGGAAAGATGATTCATGTCAATGTATGACAAAAACCACTACAATATTGTAAAGTAATTGGCCTCCAACTAATAAAAATAAATGGAAATAAATAAATAAATAAAATGTGATCAGAGTTGCCTATATAAAAAACAAAACAAAAAAAAAAAAGAGGGAAAGATGAAGTAGGACAATTAAACCTACTTAGGAGTAAAGATATCTATGTAAATTTCAGAGGGATTAGATCCAGACTCTAAAAGGAAGTCTTAGTGGAGATAACCTGATGATCAGTTGCTTACTTTTGCCTTAAGAAAAAAAGTTTCTTAAAACTTCACCTTCATTTCCAAGGTTATACCCAGGAATTCCAAGGGTGACAAACCATATCTATGATTTTTGAGGACAATGTACCGTGATTTAAGATTCTGCCACCAATAATTCCACAGAAGGAAGAAAGTATTAATAATGCAACTTATAAAATCTGTTATTACTCCCTTTCTAGATCCTATTACCCAAATCATAAATACCCACTGCTGTTCAGCTTTCTTAGGCTCCTACCTTTGGTTATTGTTCTTAATCATTTTTACTCATCACAAATTATTCATATTTCCTGTGATAGTAGTAATTATAGCATGATAAAGGAAAGGAAATGATTTCCTGGCCCATTGGCGAAAACTAGTGGTGGCCATTTGGTACCATTCACTTAAGTGTTTAATAAAATCACCAAGAGGGATTAGCCCAGCTTTTCTTCAGGGGTCTTCAGGCCCATGTAAAAAGCATTTATTTCTTTTTTTTTTGTATCAAGTTGCTTACATATTACTCAACTAGTCTTCTTTTGGACTAACTATGTCTCTTTTTCCTTTTTCTCTATTCTTTGTCACTGAAATATGGAGTTACATGAATAAACGTCCGCTTTGAATTAGAGATGTAACAACTTTTAACAGGGATTGCAAAGAGAAAAATAATGATCGAATCTGAGTAGGTGCGTCTCCATTTCCTTTTCATGTTGAGAATGTTATACAACAAATAAACCAAAAACCAAACAAACAAATATTGATCTTTTTTCCAATCCCCCACTGCAAGGAAAAGATGTCCTGCAAATTCAAATACCTAAGTTAAGAAGAGAGACTAAGTAGGAATTTCTTTGGTAAATAAAACAGATGCAGGAATAGTCGTCTAGGAAGTTCTGAGCAAAAGGAGATGGGTATTTTCCATTCGCCTTCGTTTCCTTTTTCCTTTTCACACTCCCAAGCAGTGTTTCTGCAGCAGCAGATGGACAGAGCGCATAGCCTGCAGCACCTTCCTGTGACAGCCCTATTCTCCAGCCCAGACACTGCTGTTAGTAAATAGATTTACACATTCTCCAATCTCCACACATCTTTCTGCCGAATAATTAAAAGCAGGATGATTAGTTTATTGAGTGGAAGGAGGAACTTTTTTATTGAGGTCCATCCACGATTTTATCAGGGCCAGCACTTTTACGGTTGTCAGGAGGATGCAGGCATCCAATTTTTCTTATCTGCCTGATTAATACAAACGCTGTTTCAGGACGCATTAATTAACAGATACAAATCTACGTTCTCATGGAAGGATCAATACGGAGAAGAAAAGAGGCATCAATGTGAATTTAGTACTGATGATGGAGCAGGCACGCTATCGACATTTACGTGCACGGAAACTTTAAAGTTGCACGGGGGCCCCTTTGTCCCTGTGATTTACAAATGAACAATTTTTTTCCGCCATGACAATGTTTCACACATTTCTTGGGGGGTTTAATTAAGCCAAAAACAATAAAACTTCATTTTCTTAGGTTGATCCTGCGACTTGATCCTTCTAGGTGTGTGTGTGTGTGTGTGTGTGTGTGTGAACCGAACTTGGCCTTTTACTTCTTAATGAAATAAAAACAAGGAAAAGGGTAAAGAAAAGGTTCTCCTTTTTGGCAGGGGGGAGGGGAGTGGTCAGGGAGCACATAAAGATAGATATAATACAAAAGGTCTGCTTAAGAGCCTCAAGTCTATTTCAAGTTGATCAGACAGAGGAGGTGTAATTTTGCCAAACCAAAGGGGAAAGGACAACCTATGCTCTACACAATATAAATAAAGTCTGGGCTTTTATCTCTTCTTGGTCCAGAAATAGCTGGAGCCCAACATTTTAACCCTTTCCTCCCAAACCTCTGCAATCTGGAAGCTGTCACAAAGAACTGTCCTGCCCAAATGCTTGAATAACAGTTAAACAGCCTCATTATAAGCTGGCTGTGCTCACCTGGGCACTAAGACGGCTAAACCCAAAACAGAGACGATATTTCCATTCCTCAGAAATTTCCTTCCTGGTCTTTAGGAGTGCTAGTTCTATTTTACACTCATAAAGACGCAGGGGTGATAATTTTATCAGTAGTCCTGAGCAAAGTAGAAAAACTAAGTGACCAAGAGCTAAATGAAAATGCATATTTTAATGAACTGAGTCTACGGAATTTTCTCAAAACACAACTGCTCCATTGGTGCACACAGGCTTGCCTCCAAATAATAATTATTTGTTTTGTGCTTTTACTGGGCCTTTAGTGGTGTTTTATAGCTATTGGACTACAAGTTAGAGGTCCCTAGTATCTATAACCTTTAGCTATCTTTGGCGAGAAACCTCTTTGCCAAGTGAAATAAAACATGCTTTGCCTTGGTGTCATGGGCACTTCATGTTTTCTACATTCCGGCATCTTAATCTTTGCTGTGTGACAGGTTATAGTTTTAAATGTTCAGCTGTATTACAGCTTTTTAAAATACACTGATACCATGGCACATTTTTTCTTCCCCAGCTCCAGTCCATCCCATGCATATTGCTGACACCTCCGATCTCTCATCATCTCCGTCCTAGAGTCAGTGCAACTTAATGTATCTGAGGCATTCGGCAGACAGAATGACTCTCCACCTTAACCCACAGTTAAGTAGCGTGTTTATCTGCAGTACAGTGTGCGCCAAATAAACCAGATGACACCTGGGAATAACATCATTTCGAACGATTGAAAAGCTTCTCGAGAGGCAGGTACCCTTGAAGTAACAGGCCTGAAGAAAGCATGTTTTGTGCCAAGCCTCTTGCTTTCTTCTACTGGAAACTTCGGAGGTTGACAGTGGCGCTGTGGGCCCTTGTCAAGCACTTTTATTTATTTATTTTTAGCCTGGCAAACTGATGCACTTTGCAGTCAACTTACCAAAAAGGCTAAGCATTTGAAAGTGTGAAGGGCAAAAAATATCTGACGGCTAGTCTTCAAAAATACACTTTCATTTCAGAAAGCATAAATGTTTATTTCCTGAACAGAGTGTTGACAGAAATAGGCTGCCGTGAAGGCGTTTGGGTTTAACCCCTGCTAGGCATTTTCTTCTTGGCTGTTTCCTCAAAACAGAGCAAGCCTTTTACATCTTTGGGGTGTCTGTTAATATCACTTAATCATGGCGTTGATTTCTCTGCTCACAGTTTTTGAACTGTAGTGTCTCTGTCCCACCAAAAATGGACACATTTCAATGAAGAGCACAGCATGCTAAAATTACAGGTATATCATCATGACATAACAACTTGCTGAGATCACAAGTGGAGTTCATTGAGAGAAGCTGACTGAGCAACACGGCATCAGCTAGATTCTTCATCTCTCATAGAAATGAAGCTAGTGTTGAAATAAAGCTAGAGGAAAAAAACTTAACAATGGCACGAAGATTTGGCCTTAGTTATTAATAAATGCAGATCCGTAAACCTTGTCAGTGATACTCTCTTTGTTAGTCACTTGTTCTTCTCAAATAGGAGAAGACATATCATTCCTTCTATGATTCCGCAAAACACAGGGCTCAGGTTTATATGTGTGTGTGTGCATGCGTGCATGTGTGTATACACACACACACACACACACACACACATATAAGACCTTTTCTCTATTTATTTCCCATAGAGATGGACTTCATGGACTAGAACTCAGTTAGGGCTCAAGGCAAACATCTACCAATAGTCCCGTGCTAAACTGAAAAGCTGAAATATCCTTTTGGTGCTACCGGTAGCATTTTATTTAAACATTCTTTATGAAAGATAATTATCACTCTATTATTATCTTTCTATCATATTATATTATCTCTTTGTTACATTAGTACCTAAGAATTAGATACATACAGTGCTACCCTTTGAACCTTTATTCTTTTAGCCTGACTGAAACCCAGATTTCAAGCATTTAAATTCAATCACAGTTGGTTTGGGTGAAACGTAAGAATAACTGACAAAAATGGGATCGCTCCCTTTCTTGCCAATTTGATCACTCGTTTCAACATATGTGGAACACAAGAAATCTGTTTCTTTAGTTCTGTTTCTATACTCAAAGTAAGGTTCATGGATATTTCACAGAGCCATTATCTTAAAATAGTGGTTTCATGGGACAAATGTGAAAATTTGAAAGACAGGACTCAGATTCAAAAATTACTTTATATCTGCATGGCAGAACTGACCACTGTGTATACAATGATCTGGACAGCTGGGATAAACTAAAGGAGGAGAGAAGAGAGTTGAACAGGTGGTATTCACCAGTCCAAGGCACAATTAACCACTATTCACCAAGCTTACAGGTTCGACTGGCCACTCACTGACCACTCATGCTGGTTATGTAAACAGCCAAATATGTTAGCCATCAGCCCACTCCTGGGCGCTGCAATCAACAACACGCCCCTCTGCCCACATGGCACTGGTGAAATGCTTTCTTCAGCAGTTGTTTCATGTTTTTTTTGTGGCCACACCACAAGGCATGTAGGAGCTTAGTTCCCTGACCAGAGATGGAACCTGTGCCTCCTGCCATGCAGGTGGAGATTTTTAACCACTGGACTGCCAGGGAAGTCCCAGCAATTGTTTCTTGTTTCCCAGTCCAGCTTGCTAGAAAAATTAAAAGTGTAATAGCAGCTAAGGAAAAACATTCCCAGGAAAGCCTCGAAATGATGGTAGGAGCTTTTTCGTTGGTTGGTTTGTTTCTGTGAGTGGGCAGTTTTAAACACTCGCCAACCTACTTTGAAAAGGACCTGACAGAGGGCTGCTGCTGCTGCTGCTAAGTCGCTTCAGTCGTGTCCAACTCTGTGCGACCCCATAGACGGCAGCCCACCAGGCTCCCCCGTCCCTGCGATTCTCCAGGGAAGAACACTGGAGTGGGTTGCCATTTCCTTCTCCAATGCGTGAAAGTGAAAAGTGAAAGTGAAGTCGCTCAGTCGTGTCCGACTCTTCACAACCCCATGGACTGCAGCCCACCAGGCTCCTCCATCCATGGGATTTTCCAGGCAAGAGTACTGGAGTGGGGTGCCATTGCCTTCTCCAATGACAGAAGGCAGATGAATGCAAAATAAGAATCCAGAGAACGTCTACAGGGAGGGTACAGCTTCTCTTGGTAGATCCCACTTACCTACTATCTCTGAATGCTCCAGAGAAGCTGAAATAATTCCCTTAGTCTTTCCCAACGCCCCTCTGAGCTGGCCTCAACTGTACTTCTCTCCTTTCATCTAAGCCAAGAAGAAAGACAAATTGTTTGGGGTCATGGAGGCAAGGATAGAGAAGCTGCTTTCAAGGAGGAAACTCTAATAGCTTTCTTTTCTTCACAACCTTTTTTTGTGTGTGTGTGGTACTAGTTGAAGACAAGAAAGTTCTGCCTGGAAAACTCTCCTTTTTGATGTAACTAAAATTTGTTTGGCCATGAAGAAAAAAACAAAAAAAAAAAAGGCTGCACCATATATAAAATAGGACTCTTCAAAAAAAACCTGATAAAAGGGTATTGCCAGTTTTACTTTGGAATTAGATAGATACTAAGGAGGGAAAAATATCATTCTGAAGCTACATTTCTGATTTGGAAAAAAAAAGAAACTGCTGGAATCTTACTCTCCCCAGTAAGACTGGTTAAGAAATATCTTGTGTGTTACAGGGCCCAGAACAGTTGTCCAAGAAGAATCGGCCCAGCCTGGCGACCAGATATGCAGGCATTATCCTCTTTAGGAAATCCCCAAGTAGTGTGCACTGGTTTTGGTCTAGTACTTGATGTAAAAGTCAAACCTTCAAAATAAACACAGGTCAACTCTATCTTGAACTTTGGGGATCTTTAAGGCTGGTAGACATTTCCACAAACTTTTAAAGAGTATGTAGGAAACTTTTAATGTCAAATATTCAAAAGCTAAGGGTTTACTGCTATGGGTGACAGAGGAGGAAGAGGCTGTGTGTGGGGAGCAGTGAGCTTGAGGTCTGGGGATCTGGGTTCTGGTTCCATCTCTCTCCATGACAAAGGGTGTTAACTTGGCCCCTGCTGTTAAGTTGAATCACTGCCCTCTAACAGCTGTTGGAATCCTAAATCCCAGGACTGTGAATGTGACCTTATTTGGAAATAGGGTTTGTGTAGATGATCAGGTTAAGATGAGTTAATTAGGGTGGGTCCTCATCTAATCTGATTGTAACTTCATTGAAAGGGGGAAATTCAGACTCAGACACAAACAGGAAGAAAACAGTGTGAAGATACACAGAGAATATCATCATCCACAAACCACGGGATGCTGGAGGCTACCTGAAGCTAGGAGAAAGGCATGGGACAGATCCTCAGAAGGAACATACCCTCCAGACACCCTTGGTCTCAGACTTCTAGGCTCCAGAACTGTAAGACAAATGCTTAAGTCATCCAGTTTGAGGTACTTAATTATAGCAGCCCAAACAAATTGCTGGCTTCCCTGGTGGCTCAGTGGTAAAGAATCTGCCTGCCAATGCAAGGTACTCGAGTTTGATCCCTGGGTCGGGAAGATCCCCTGGAAAAGGAAATGGGAACCCACTCCGGTATTCTTGCCTGGGAAATTCCACGGACAGAGGAGCCTGGTGGCCTACAGTCCATGGGATCTCAAAGAGTTGGACGTGACTGAGCGCACGCATGCACACGCAGAGCAAACCAATACAGACCCACAGCCGACGCTTCACCTGTCAATGTGAAATGAGGACCAAACATCTCTGAAGGATCTTCCAGCCCCAATGCCGTCTGACTCCGAATAACAAACAGAGAGCCGCTTACATGAAACAGAAGCCTGTGTGGGTAGTAGTGAGCACCTCTGATGAAGATCACTGGATTGGGAGTAAATCAACCTAGCCTGGGGTGCCAACTCTGCCACCAACTAGCCATGGGACTCAGCTCTGGGGATTCCTGCTTTCTCACCCATAAAATGGAAGGTGGGAACAATCTTCCCAAAGCTGGGGTCCAGTCCTACATCATTCAGGTTTTCAGGGGTTCCACCCTAACACAATTCAAGTCAATTGATACTTAGTGCATCTGTGATGAATGAAACACTGTGCTCATAACCATGATACTCATGTTACACAAGATGATACAATTCCTGCCCTCTCAGACTTGACGGTTTAGTAAATGAAGAGAAGTACACAAGGAGGTGAAGTAGGTAGGCACCATAAAGAAGGATCACATTGAATGCACTGGGCTGGCCAAAAAGGTCACTCGGTTTTTTCCATACCATCTCACAGAAAAACCCTAATGAACTTTTTGGCCAACCCAATAAATGCAGAGGAAGAAAGATGGGCGTTTGGTTGGATACATCTTCCCAAACGGACCCATCACTTTGTCTCCTTTTCTTCCTCTCTGGTATTGGTTTGGGTCTCCACCTTCTCTTTTGGGATAAAGGATACACAAATCCTTTCTGGTGTTTCCCACTTCTACCTGTGGTTATTCAAACATTCTATTGAATATGAAATCTAACTCTGTTATTCACCGATACAAATGTTTTCTTGGCTTCTACATCTCCCAAAGGACAAAACTGAAACTCTGGCACAAGATGAAATTTCCTTTTTTTTTTTTTTTAATATGAAATTTCTTTCACTCTGTGGCCTTTCTCATCCCTTCCTTCCATAGTTGCTGAAAACTTCTCACCTGGGAAGTGCTCTGTGGATGACTTAACACCTTGAAAACTGAGACCATTTTCCCAACCCCAATGTCAAACCTCACACCTTCACGACTTCCCAGATTAATAGCAACACCACCTACCAGCTGTCTCACCCCTAGCCTCTCAGGGATCTATCAACAAGTGTTCTCTTTAATTCCTAATGTCAAGTGCATATATTTCTTTCCATCCTTACTGTCCTTATCACTGTTCCTGCGTAGCATCCAGCAGCAGTGACAGTTGTGAGCTGCAAAACAGGCTAGTGGAGCTCAAGGTAAAGACATAGCAAGTGACGGAGTGGGGATGATGACATGTTGCCCAACAGGTGTATCTGTATCCTGCTTGTGCATTTCCACCATCTCTGAGCTCTTACCAGTGGAGACCTTCTCTTCTTTGCTCCTTGCTGCATCTGCAGCACCTCCAACACTGCCTGCCACATAGCATGTGCTCAATAAATACGTGCCAAATGAATGGATAGAAAATTCCTTACCAACTCATGGACTGGCTTTCAACAAGAATGGGAGGCTAGAGAAATAAAATATTCCAGATACCAGCTCCAACCCCCCAAATATTTGAATATTTCACAAAAACACTGCCTGATGTTCTTTCATAATTCAACAAGTGTTTATTAAGGCACTGATTATACATAAAGTTCTTTGCTTATAAGTGCCTATCTAGTATATAGGATTTTCTCTGGAGCCACTTAAACTCTGATAAAGTTCTGCCTAAATTTCACAACCTCAGCCAGTTCTTTTTGAATTTGTAATTAAAGTTGACATTTTAATCATACTGCCTAACTACGTTCTCCTATATTTACAAATAACCATTCACAACAGATTCCATGATCATGTCACGACTTTTTTATTATTTACAAGTATCTGTAATTAATTTCTCTACTTTACCCTAGTTGTGTAATTATTTTGACAATGTGTAAATTTATTATCTGGAGCTAGTATTTTAATTCTCTGAAAGCCTGACTTAGGTCACGAATGAAAGAAAAAGCTCACTGCCTCTTTCTACTTGCTGGAATAAAAATTTGTATGTCTACCATTTTTACATCAATTCTTAGGAGACTCCAAATCTAGCTTTGATAAAGCCAAAGTCACTGATAAAGGCACTTTCTACACTTTAAAAAAAAAAGGCAAGCAGATTGAGCAATCCTGTATTTTCTTTATTTATTATGAGTTTCCTTTCCTTGAGTCAAAAACAGCAAAGAAAAGGCAATGCAATAAAAACACATTCAGATATGGCAACTCCCTCTCGGTCCGTTCTAGAACAATGGATTCTGACACTCACTTGTCAGAAGTATTTGCAGCGTGGCAGCACGAGGGAGTGAGGTGGCCTCCCACTTGAAAGCAGCAAATTAGGCGTTTACAACAGCGAAGATGGTACTTGTTGGTTACGACCTTTCACTGTGACTGCGCAAGTAGGTGTTAATGTAATTTAAATGCCACTTAGACATGTTTCAGGTTTATCAAACTGGTTTGTACATCCATTCTTATGCAATCATTTTGAAGGGGAACTATTTCCACCTGCTGTAGGAACAAGCATAGCTAGAAACAGCCCTAGGCAAATATTCTGGGCAAGTGAAGGCGGATCCATTTAACTTAAGAAAAAGTCAGGCTGGACCTTGAGGAAATCAAGGAGGAGGTCAAAAAATACCTTTAATAAGTCAGGTAGTCGGTTCACATTACTTTTTATGAACTCTGTTTTTTCCATTTTTTTGTAAGCACTCAGCTGACACACCTATTAGGTTTCTTGGAAACCATAATTTTTCATTTAAAGTAGGGACATGGTGAGAAACACAAGAAGATGAATTTTGCTAACACAAATTTTCAGATCAAATACATTTTTTTTTACAATTCAAAATTTTAATAAACTAAACAGTGTTATTAATAAAGCATATCATCTGTCAGAGTTTAGCAAGAGAGAGATGTGCCTCTAATCCTCTTTAGAATTGCTGGAGAAACAATCCCAACTCTAATTTTGGGTTAATTGTTTTTTTAAAACAACAGCATATTATTGGCATTTTTTACCTTCCTTTTTAATTCCTAATATTTGATTTTTAAACTGTGCTTCTGATCCCCAAATACACTTTAAATTAAAAATAAATTTTTGTGAGTTTGTTACCCACACATGAAACGTGATAACTTTTTAAAAAGATGAACCATTTCTCATGGGAACATTCGATCATTAAAGGAAATCTATAAATAGCAAGCTAGCCATGGCTGCTTTGTCTTGTTATATGTGACACAACATAATATTCTGATATTGAAGAATCTAAAAGCACATTCCACATATTGGATAAAATAGAAATAAGCTGTTGTAGTATATACATATATTTATACATATTAAATAAATTGGTTATATATTATATATATATAACTACATAGGTGTATATATATACAACTACATATATATAGTTTACATATATCTAAATGAGTTAACATAATGAAAAATTAGAAGGAAAGAAGAAATGATCTATCTACCCTAATTTGATTTTGGATTAAATGCTGCCCATTCAAGGAAGGTAAGTGTTCAAACTTTCTCCCAATGCACCTGCTTGCATTAACGAAGGCACAGTTGCTGGCTTATGGCTCAGGGTATTAAGTCAAAAGAGTCTTTTTTTTTTTAAACACCATTTTTCCATTTGTGAAGGCCACATCCACACGCTTGAAGCCACAGAATGATGTTGGCATTATGAAAGACTGAGTTAATTCACTGAGCTCACCCAAAAATGTGCAAATTTTATTTCCACTACCAAATACCAAAGAACAGAACATTGTGATCATCTTGCTTGCTTTCACTTAAAGGACCAAGAATTGATTCTCTCTGGGATCTCTAAGAGAAAGTCACTTCTAATTTCTTTATTAATTTTATATAACATACCTTCAAATCTTTTTTAACATATCAAATTAAGTCCCTTGATGTAGAAACACAAATCTCAGCAAGAGCACTAATTATGAGAGGCCTGTTGTTTATGGAATTAAAATTTATTTCTTCTCTTTTCTCACTTACTTCTTATACATAAAGCAGGAAAAAAAAAGAAAATCTTCAGGTGTGCTTTTCTTGATTTTTCCCTAAGTAGAAAGATACTATAATTCAGTGTCTCCAACATATGCCCTAGAAAGAGGAGAGGCAGGAAAAAAAAAGCCAAAAACTAAGAGGTCTTCTGCATAAATGCAAGTTAAAGGATTTATAGCGCAGGCCATTAAAAACAAAGTGTCATATGTATTCATGAAAGAACGTAGAAGAAATATGTTACCCATGAGATGCATGTCATAGATGTGAAATTATAGCACCCTGACCCTGAAACTCCACATTCAAATAATATTAGAAATTCTCACTATCTATGCTTAAAAACCCTGGCATAATTTGTTCTCTGGACAGCAAGGAAAAACAGCAACTCTGAATTTCTAGCCCTGAGAGTTCAGTTTAAAGTCAGGCTCTCACACGATTTTTCTCTGGGGCTAATGAAGATCTGTTTACGAATATTTACTCCCAAGTTCACGGCTGGTGTTTGCTGGCTCAAGCAGAGCTAAGTCATTACGGCTTGGCACACGATCCACCGGGGAGGCTACCAGTTATCTTCTCACTGACAACAGAGGCAACCCCTCCGATTCCTCTCTGCCTCCCCTCCTTCTTCTCTACACTGCCCTGATTTGGATAACTGGCCAAGTTAAAAGGAAACAAAAAAACTGAGAAAAAACGCAGCTCTTGGAATTTCTCAACCACATGAATGCAGAATCGTTATCAGTCTTGAAATGCTGCCTGTCCTATTTACCACCGATACATAATATACAAACCAAACCTGCAAACCTGCGCCTCTTAGAATAACTCTTTCGAGACACTCTTCCATTCAAAAGTGGAATGGAGGAGGGAGATGGGGCTGCGGTGAAAGCGCTCACATTGTCATGGCTCTTCTCCTGAAATGAACAAGAACACCCACTGCACCGCCTCCCAGTCTCCCTGCTTTGATCTTTTGGGGAAGGAAATTTATCTCTGCATCTCACCTCTCCTCTATGCTGTGACCAGGCCCTTGCATGTCACTGAGATCCTGCATAGATCCAGGAAATCCTAGAAATTTCCAGATGAGGCTGATTCAAGAAAACAAGCAAGAGGTGATTAAATAAGAGTTACCATTCAGGCATGAATCTAGCTGGAAGTTGTACTGCATTCTAACTCCATTTGAGTAGCATGAAGGCACCTCTGCAGGCAGAGACTCTTAAACGTCTGCAACAGTCCAAAATGAAAGAGGAAGGGAAAAAAAGAAGAAGGGGAAAAAAAAAAAAAAAGCTGCCTGATTCTAATACACCTAATTAGCCATCGGCAGACTCTTAATTGCATACATTAGGATGATTCCATAGTGGAGATTAATTCTAAATATACCCAAGCAGCTGGTTAAGATGCCATGGATTACAGTGTGGACTGTACTTTTCCACTTAATTAGATATCAAAATTAAGCAGCAACAAGCATTTTGACATAACGGGGATCAAGCCGCTGCTTGGTATCCCAGAGCTGTGCTTAAAATGACCGCTAAACAGAGCCGCACAGATGGAGAGATATTAAATGCCGCACTGGAAAGTAATTTCAAATAATAAAATATCAATATTTACATTTTAATTACCCCTACTGAGAGCCGCTCTGTCATTTTCACTATTGCCGACGCAGCAAGGGGTAGTGAAATGACATTGCAGCTCTGGCTGCAATGACTATTTTGTTTCCATTAAAGAATGACAAGTGTTTTAGAGGCAGTGACACTCGGTGTGTGAACAAGAATGACAGCAGATCAGAAAATTCCTATTAAGGGACTAAATGCCTCAACAAGAGAATTGACTCTGAGCAGCAGCTCTTCCTTGAAGCACATAATCCTTTCCAAATTTTCTGCTGAAAGTTTATTATTGGGGATGCCCAAGGGAAGTTTTAGTCTCCCATGAAATATTTAGATTGGTGAAACGTTATATGATGATCGCCAATCTAAAAACAATAATACTTGATGTGAACAAATATCCAGGAGTTCTGTGTAAATCACAAAGAAGTTAGGGGTTTCCTTTTAAAAATTTCTGTCATTGAAATTGACAATACCATTGATCACGCTTCCTTGAAACATATCTATTTCCTATCAAATGCATGGATGAAAGCTTGGAATGTGGCTTAGAATCATCATAGCAAAAATGCTGGGCTTGTTTGCCCCAGTTTTTCATTAGTATTTTTATTGTATGCAACCATCTCAATCATAATTTCCTTGACATGGAAAATAAAGTTAAAAAATGGGTAACAATTTGTCTGTGTAAAAAGCATATCCATGTGCAAATATACTATAGATTTTTCTTTGGCTTCTGTTATTATTTAAAAGTAGCAAATTCCTTGCAGCTCTTAGAGGCCCTCCTCAAATTTAATTACTCTTTATGGGGTGTGAAGATGAGATCATGGAAAAAAATAAAAGGTATATATGAAACGTGACATGCCACATTCACGGGATAATAAATGAAAACGGTAAAGTCTTCCTTTGGGGATGACTGTCAAAACTGTAGAGATCTTGAAAGAATTTTAATGCCTCAAGATATGAGAGAGTGTATAAGAGAAACTCCTTGGTCACTATAGTAGGCAGTTAACTGACCCCCTATCTCAGAGCCTGCATTCATTTAATGTGTAGAGATGAACAATCATAAACATGATGAATGGCTATAGCAAGAGGCTGAATAGAATTTTTCAAAGAGAAAAGGGAAGTTGGGGAGTGATACAGACCCTTAGCCCTCTTCTACTCCCATTTCTTTTAAAATACCAGTTTTGAAGTTGGAATAAAAACTTGATAATAGGCATGGGAGACTGATGCTGATTCTCGAGGAAATGTTCCTCTGAACAACAAAAAAAAAGGAAGTGCCTAGGAAAGTATGTCTTAAGCATCCTTAATGCTTTTAGGACAAGACAGATCCCCATTTCTCAGCTACCAGCACCTTTTAATTTCTGAAAGAGCCACGGTTGAAAATCTTAATTAATTGTTCCATACTGCTTCAGGATCATTATGCAATGTAATAAAGGCCGTGTAATTATGAAATTTTACAGCCATTACCAAGGCTGATGGCTCGTATTTCATCCTCAGCTGGACCCGATGGCTTTTAGGCACTCGGCTCCCCTTTGATGAACTACAGACAGATCTATCAGGCCCAAACAATATCCAGGCGAGGCAGCTATAATAGCTACCTACAGATGAAGCCATAGATAAAGATAAACTATAAATCTACACACACAAATGCAGGCACATCGCCTGGGGATGACAGAGAGAGGATGAGACATTTGGGAAAGGCAGGCGCTCCCACGAAGGCGACCTCCTGCGTCTTCCCTTCATTTCACTCCAGAATGGCTTGGATTTTATAAAAGACAGCGAAACTCAAGTGAACGTCTCATTTATTCTCTGTATCTCAGAATCAAATGAGAAAAGGCAGGGGTGTGAGAGTATGTCCATGAGCATTGTACTTAGTGCATTATTTAAAGAGTAGAAACTGCTCAGATATTCTAACATCTGTTTCAAAGGTGAAAGAAAAAAAAGGCTAGCTATTTATAATTTTTTTCCCCCCAAACCTAGCACTAACGTGGCAATTCAAAATAAGCACATTGTGGCAAATTAAGAGTACATCTCCTGAGTATGTTTTTCAGAGATATGAACATTTAAAAAATAATTCAAGAACAACAAAAAGCCACACCGAAACACAAAGAGAGAAAAATACAATTATATTTACATATAACTATTATAACTAAGGGCTTCACTGGTAGCTCAGACAGTAAAGAATCCACGTGCAATGCAGGTGACCTGGGTTTGATCCCTGGATTGGGAAGTTCCGCTGGAGAAGGGAATGGCAACCCACTCCAGTATGCTGGCCTGGAGAATTCCACAGTCTGTATAGTCCATGGGGTCTCAAAGAGTCGGACACAACTGAGCGACTTTCACATGTTCTAACTAAAACTTTTGTAGCTTCAAGTATTTTTCATTTTGGCGTGTAAGAATTCATATAGCCTGAGAAGGGATAAAACTACGGTCTGAAAAAAATTAAAAGAAAACAGTAACTATGGTCTGCTTAAGATGTTTCCAACATCTTTCTGTGTGAATTAAACATTTATGGAGCTCCTTTTAATCATCAAGATAAATGGAAAAGGGCCACCGACGAGGTTCATTTGACAACGGTAAACGCTACACTCCAAGGAGCATTGAGTTCAACTCTGCCTCTGGGATGTGGCATCAACTTCATAGAGCGAATGCCTTCAGTCCTTACTATGGCTGGCTCATTTCAAGAATATGACCGGACAGCCAGTCTTAACTTGGTTTATCCAGGGAGGGAAAAAAAGGCTATCAGAGGTTAATCCAATTCAAGGTGCAAGCTCCAAGGGTGGACCATGCCTGGCAAGAAAGAAAAGTAGCAGGATGTACCTAGGGTGATTTTGAGATTGAAGACGGGCAGTGAGGTAAGATGTAGGTGTAGGTAAGGGGGCTGGTGAACATAAAAACGGATATAATATGGGTTTAAGTGGCATATGGTCTCTAGAAAGCACAGCTTGAAACTGTTCACGGGAAGCATGGTGAGAAACTGGTTTCTGTACAGTCTCCTCTACTGACTAGTTGTGTAACCTTGAGCTAGTCACCGAATCGCTCAGCCTCCTTATCCCAGACAAAGTTGATTGACTGGATGCTCTAGTCTACCATACACTCCAGCCTGGACATTCCATTATCTTTGATGTCCTTTGTTTTGGGGGGCAGAAAAAAGTGTGGACCCAAAACATTCCTTCTGTACACAAATGGATGGTCTCCCTGCCTGAATCCCTTTCTAGGCTTGACTATATTTTACTTTGCTAACGTGATCCCACCTCTCCCCGCCTTTTCTCTGAGAAACAGAGAACACTGAGTACAAATGCCCTTGACCTACTTACTTCCCCTTGTCATCTGTATGAGGACCGATTCCTAACACATTCTTGCTTTTCTCTAAAGAAAAGGGATTGCTCCCTCCTCCCAAAGACAGATATTTAGCCCATTCTGCCCCTCCTCCTCCCTGAAACATACCCCCCCCCACCCCCGCCACCGGTGCCCTCTGGTACTTGTCACACAGCTTCCTCCTGGTCGTCCTGCCTTCTTTTGTGCAGTCCTTTCCATGTGACATTTTCCATAATTCTGGTTGGCCGTTCTCTACCTGCTCTCAATTTCCATGGGTGTAACAAGCCTATGATACCAGCACACACGGCTCCCCAAAGAGTTAGACTTTTCTATCTCCCACTCCCTGCAGTCATCCTCGTGGAAATGTACCATGGGCAACTCACCTTAAAATATCTACAGGTGAACTCATCCCCCGCCCCTCTAACTGAGCTCAGTGAATCCCCTAGAGCATCCTCATCAAATACTTAACAAGATAGAATCAAAATTTTTGACTGATCTTTGACTCTTCTCCCAAGTCCAACAGTTTCCATGAAATGTCTCAGTCCCACCTGTTCCTTCCACTCCTACTGCCTAATCACATCCTCCATTATCTTCCACCTGAACCGAACTCATGGTTTCCCTGACTCAAATCTCACCCCTCTACATCGACATTAAGCAGGGGCCACCTCTCCCCTGCTCTTATGGTTTCTGTTTGTGAGGTTCACAGAATCCTGCATAGTCTAGGCTCATCATACCATTCTTTATTTCTTGGTAAGAATGATGGTGATGATAGAAATCTGTAAAATTTATTCAGGGCTTATTCTGTGCCCGGAATTGGGTTAAAGACTTCCATTTATAAACAGCCTGTCATGAACCCAGTATTAAGGATTCAACAAAAGACAAAGTACTTGCCCTTTGGGGGTTTACATTTAGGACGATGGGGCCAGGTGGTAAAGAATTCGCCTGCCAGTGCAGGAGACACAAGAGATGCAGGTTCCATCCCTGGGTCGGGAAGATTCCCTGGAGTAGGAAATGGCAACCCACTCCAGTATTCCTGCCTGGGAAATCCCAAGGACAGAGGAGCCTGGTGGGCTACAGTCCAAAGAGTTGCAAAGAGTCAGACACGACTAAGCAACTGAGCACTCATAGACACGTTCAGGAGGGGAGTGGGGACAGAGGAAATAAGACCACAGCAGGCGGTAAAATAATAGTGCAACAGAGGGACCGTCCACAAACTAAGGGAATAAACAGGCACCAAAAGGGGGCAAAGGGAAGCAGTCACGTTAAACAGGGCTGTCAAGGGAAGCGTTCCTGATACAGGCTCTCTGAGCAGAGCCCTGAAGAGCTGAAAGAGCAGCCCTGCATCTCCCTGTGGAGGAGCATCCCAGGAGGACAGAAAGGAAAAGACACACTCACTGGAGGAGGAGGCTTCTTCTTGTGGTTCAGAGAATTGCAGAGAGGCCAGTGTGGCTGGGGAGGAAGAGGAGGAGCCGACGGTGGGGTCATGAGGACAGGCATGTCACAGAGGCTTTGCAACTTTTTACAAACTCTTGCAGGTTTGTTTGTTTTTTTTTTTTTGAGTGAGAGAAGAAAAGCCACTGGGCGCTTTGAGCAAAGAGGAGACGCAACCCCTTTAAAAAGATGACCGGGTGCAAGAGATGAATGAGGCAGCTCCAAGCATCTCATTCTAATGTCACGGAGCATCTACTATTCTTCTTCCCGCTTTCCATGTGAGGCATCCGAGGCATGAAACCCACTCCAGGTCACACGGTGAAAAGTATTAGAGTTACAGCCATGAAAATGAATGAAATGATGCCATTTGCAGCAATATGAATGGACCTTGAGACGATCATACTAAGTCAGAAAGAGGAAAACAAATACTATATGGTATCACTTATATGTGGAATCTAAAATATGACACATGTGAGCTTCACTACAAAACAAACTCACAGACATAGAGAGCAGACTGGTGGCTGCCATGGGGGAGGGATGGATTGGGGGGTTTGGGATTAGCTGAGGCAAACTATTACATAGATGCATAACTGAATCCCTTTGCTGTACACCAGAAATGAAAACAACATTGTAAATCAACTAAACTTCAATAAAATATTAAAAAAAAAAAAAAAAAGCACTAGAGCTACGATTTGCACATGTGCCACTTGAGTCCAGAACCTGTAACTGAACCATGACGCAGCATGGCTCTCTTCCTGTGTTCCCACCATCACTTATTCTTTCCCAAACAAGCCATACTGACTTCTGCACATTCTTTCTTAATTTTTTTCTTCCTTCCTTTCTTTTGGCCACATTGCGTTTGCAGGATCTCAGTTTCCTGATCAGGGACTGAACCCGAACTAGGGCAGTGAAGACCTGGAATCCTAACCAACAGGCCACCCGGGAACTCCTGCTATTCCCTGACCTTGGTGTAGACTGTCTTTTCCCTTCCTCTCTGAAGAGGCAACTCATGGGAAAAGACGCTGATGCTGGGGAAGACTGAGGGCAGGAGGAGAAGGGGGCAACAGAGGATGAGATGGTTGGATGGCATCACCGACTCACTGGAGAAGAGTTTAGGTAAACTCTGGGAGACAGTGGAAGACAGGGAAGCCTGGCGTGCTCCAGTTCATAGGGTCACAGAGAGCCAGACACGCCTGAGTGACTGAACATCAACTGCAGGGCAGATGCCTCTTCAGCCATCCAAACCTCTCTGAAATATTTTCCTCGAACTATTTCTCTCACGACCCTGGAGAGAGAGTGAGGCATCCTTCTCCTCCACCTAGTCCATCATATCACATTGTGTCAACCCTACTGAAGTTACTATCTTTTCTATGATATCAAATCACTTATTCATCATGGTATCCCCAGGGCTGGGTACACAGCAGTTTTGTTTTTTTTTACCTGAATTATTTGCGTGTGTGTGTGTATGCCAGACCTCGCATGGTCTCAGAACCTAAATGGTTTTAATTCATGTTTGGGGAATAACCAAAGAAATGACTGATGGGAAGGGAGAAAGGGTCACAGCTTGGCTCAGGGTGTGAGGAGAGCTGGAAGCAAAAGAGCTTCCCAATGCCTCTGCCCCATCCATTCCTGGTCCCACGCTCCCTCCCAAAGGCTGGAAATCAGAACATAGCGAAGGCTTGCCTCTGCTGCCGCCAGCTAGAGGTGACTCAGATAGCTGAGGAATTCCTCAAGGGGACCACAGGGTAAGCTTGAAAAGCTGGAAGAGTTTTGAGAGCGAAAAAGCAGCAAATGCATCCCGTCGCCCCAAAAGATGCTAAAGACCTCCTAAAAGGACCTGAAAGCATCATCCTATTCCCCAGCTTAACACCAAGTGGCTGTTCCACACGCCTGGGTTTAAGTCTCCAGCCTGCCAGGCACCCCATTAACAGGAAAACTGTTTCAAGATAACTTTGAAAAGCTAAACACCACAGAAGTACAATGCAACCAGGTGTTCACTGAACAAAGAGCATGAGCCCACAGGATACAAAGTCCTAGAAACAGTCTTAAAAATTATCTTATTGAAAATCCTCGTTTAAAAGATGACGAAGCTGAGAGCCCGTAGGAAAACAAATTCCATCATTATATTAGACACGTGGGCTGGGCTTAGTTGCTTAGTCATGGCCGACTCTTTGTGACCCCACCGACTGTAGCCCGCCCGGCTTGTCTGTCCATGGGGATTCTCCAGGTAAGAATACTGGAGTGGGTTGCCAGGCCCTCTCCTCCAGGGGATCTTCCCAACCCAGGGATGGAACCCAGGTCTCCCACACTGCAGGCAGATTCTTTACCATCTGAGCCACCAGCCCCCTCCCTAATCATTCTAGGATATACAGTCTGGCCACACTGTGCATACAGTTTATGTATTTTAATATTTCTGCTGCCTCACATCCCTAAGACAGAGGTAATCTTGCAAGACTTCTCCCTTATTAACACTTCCTGTAGACTTTTGATATTCTATTCTCATGTTCTGAAGAACCTCAGCAGAGTCAATGGACTCAGAAATTCCTGTAGAATGAAATGGCTGTTAAGTTCCACATTCTACGCAGAGCAAAACTTTCCAGCTTTGTTACACATAGTTTTCACTTATCACGTATTTTTAATTAGAAGGTATAATAGATTCATATATTTAAGCTTTAAATGAAGACTGCTGTGGCCACACATAAAGGACTGTATTTAAATTTTGACTGGTCTATTACACCACAAGGTAGGTGCTCAAATATTCATTAAATGCATAAACTCACAAGAGTAGGTGGTGTAAATCAGTCAATATCACGTTTGAAATAATGATGTGTTTTCAATTGTTTCATTTCTAAATTCAATTTTAGTGTAAATAAAGTTGCTATTTGCAGCAACATGAATGGACCTAGAGAATACTACACTTGGTGAAGTCAGTCAGACAAAGAAAGACAAATACTATATATCATTTATATGTGGAATCTAGAAGAATAATACAAATGAATCTATATAAAACAGAAACAGATTCACAGACATAGAAAACAAACTCATGGTTACCACAGGGGAAAGTAGGCGGGAGGGATAAATTAGGAGTATGAGATTCACAGATACAAACTTCTATGTTATAAAACAGATAAGTAGTAAGGATTTTCTGCATAGCACAGGGAACTATATTTAATATCTTATAATAACCTATAAACAAAACAACCTGAAAAAATATATACGCAACTGAACCACTTTGTTGTACACCTGAAACTAACATAATATTGAAATGGACTATACTTCAACAAAAAAAATTTTTTGCAAGGAACTTGGCATTTAAAAATTAGCAGTAAAGGTATCAATGTAATGGTGTGACATGCTCCACTCTGCTTCAGTTCCTCCAGGATCAAGGCCTGGGAAGTATGTGAGCAAATGAACTAGAGAGGAAACAATAGCTAGAAATAAAGACTAATTCAAAGCCAATTACATCCCAATACGAACCTTACTTTATTCTGCTGCTTTTACTAAGATATGTTCTTTAGGCAGAATAATTCCTGTTGTGCTTGATTAGGATTTCTCACTACTTAAAATTTAATGGTTGAGTTATTTCTTAAAAAAAAAAAAAAAAGCATCAAAGAACTTGCTTTTTTTATTCCTATTGAAAACTGGCAGTTTTTCAAGAGGTTTCTTTATAACCTGGGAAGATGACATTTACTACTGTGGTAAGGAGACACGGACTCTCTTTGGAGGCTGCAGCGCTAATAAGAAAGATATGGTTCAATGTCCTAGGTATTCTTCCAAGCTTTATTAATTAGGCGGAAAGCCTTTCCCCCTGGAATAGTCAAGGTATTTATTAACACTTCAGCCCCACAAATAGAACAAATGTACAGCAAAGGAAGTAATTATTAAATACACCGATCCCTTTATCAACTTGGCAGGGACAACCCAAAAGACGGTTTCTGATTATGATCTTTTTCATGATATTTTAATTGTGCTTCTTAACCTGCTAAATTAAAAACTACAGGGCAATCTCACTTAGATCACAGACAAAAGGAGATCATATCAATTTGCAACAAAATGTATGAATGCTCCTATCTGCCTTAATTACACCAAGAACTTAACAGGCACATTCAATAGGATCACAGAAGGATTGAGAGCTAAATGTTATCTCTTAGCCAACAGCATTATCATGCCCGTATGTTGTTACACATTATGGAGTGTGAACCTCTGTTTCATAATAAGTTTAGGAAATAAGGATATTGAAGTAAAGGAGTTTGCTCTGATATTTGAATCTGTTGGTTTTGGGGTTTGTTTTTTTTTTTAAGTTTTTTTTTTTTTTTTGATGTGGAACATTTTTAAAGTTTTTCTTGAATGTGTTACAATGCTGCTTCTGTCTTATGTT
Source organism: Dama dama (assembly GCF_033118175.1). Classification (NCBI taxonomy): domain Eukaryota; kingdom Metazoa; phylum Chordata; class Mammalia; order Artiodactyla; family Cervidae; genus Dama; species Dama dama. The sequence goes on from NC_083694.1 coordinate 18,021,879, forward strand.
TTGGTTTTTGGCCATGAGGTTTGTGGGATCCGAGATCCCCGACCAGGGACTGAACGTCTCCTGCATTGGAAGGCAAAGTCTTAACCGTTAGACCACCAGGGAAGACCCTGTCAGTTATTTTTGTCATCAGCTCTTTTATGTATCTCGGCCATGAGCCTAACATGAATGATGATAAGAAAAGACCTAAGTCTTTTCTGTCTCTTAAACAAAGTCAGCATATGGATTCTAAATATGCTTTTTTAACTTGCATTTTAGTCTACGTATGTAATCGTTTTTCAACCAAAATCCTGCTAGAATTAATCTCAGCCAAACTTTTGGTTTTCTCAATTAGCCCATTCACTTTTATCCTAAAACCCTCACCCCAAACCTTCTTGTGATGCCTGAGTGTGATTATGGAGCAGGTTCCTGTGAGTGTCAACCACCAAGGATTTGAGTTTTTAATCTTGTCAGCTTCGGGATCATAAACCAAGGCCAATTTTGCTATAATAAATTGACATGAAATGTGCTCTTTGGTGACTTTTCAGAACTGGACACACTACATTCTCTGACTGTATTCTTTGCATTTTGGGAGGTGGAAGAGAGGCAGAGAGTTTTCTGATTCTACTACTAATCCTGGTTGATCAGTTCCTACCTCTTCTATGCTACCTGGGCTTCTCTGGTAGATTAGCTAGCTGGTAAAGAATCTGCCTGCAATGCAGGAGACCGGGGTTTGATTCCTGGGTTGGGAAGACCTACTGGAGAAGGGATAGGCTACCCACTCCAGTATTCTTAGGCTTCCCTGGTAGCTCAGCTGGTAAAGAATCTGCTTGAAATGTGGCAAGCCTGGGTTCAATCCCTGGGTTGGGAAGATTCCCTGGAGAAGGGAAAGGCTACCCACTCCAGTATTTGGGCCTGGAGAATTCCATGGGGTTGCAAAGAGCTGGACACAACTGAGCTATTTTCACTTTTCTTTCTATGCTACTTGCAAAGGAAACCCCTTTCCGGTGCTCACATCCTGCTGATACTTATTTTTTTAATCTTTCTTGAACTATTTTCTATCTCCCTCCCAGAAGTGGGAATTATTTAATTGCTTTAGCAAGCTTCAATCTTTTTGCTAGCCTGTAAGAACAGAAGGATGCACCTTTTAAAATTCCTTATGAAGTAATCTTTAAAAATTACCGATAGCTCTAACATACCCATGTAAAGGAGATGTCAACATGGAGCTATGCAAAAAGAAGCACATCCAAGCAAGGATGGACAATGCAGCATGTAGATCCTTAGAATTCTCCACCAGCCACAAATGAAATGGGAGAGTGCAGAGATACACTGCCATTCAGAAGCTTACACTCAATGTTACCTAGGAAGCTACTGTTTTCCCCTTAGTTAGGACACACTGTGGCATTTATTCCACCAGGTATCCTGATTGTTCTTGACAATTTTGTTTTTATTCAAATTTTTACACTGTTTTCCCAAATAGATCTTGATGGCTGGGATGGCTTTAAAAACAGTATACTTCATACTCCATCCCCCCAAAAAAAACACTCTCAATAATGTTGTAGGATTAAATTTTTTGTTTACTTATTTTTTGCTGAGTTCTAGGTCCACACTTTCTCATGGTTCATCTACTCTTGCATGTACCACGGAGGAAAAAGCCCATTTGAATTTGTACTGACCTGAATTTAGTATCCATTTCCACTCAAATTATTCTCAGCGAAAGGTAACAGCCACTCTGACCCGCTCCCCTCACCGAATGGCATTTGGAAATATGGTGTTATTTTTTCTAATATTTATTTATTTATTTGGCTGTCCCAGGTCTTAGTTGAGTCCTGTGGGATCTAGTTCCCTGACCAGGGATTGAACTCAGGCCCCCTGCACTGGGAGTATGGCATCTTACTCGCTGGACTACCTGGGAGGTCCCCAGAAATATGGTATTTTTGAACCAAGACTTTTGAGACTCAAAGGATGCTAAAAGTTCTTCAAGATAAATAACTTCCCATTCAAAATAACAATAGCATCCTCACTGAAAAAGGCTATGAGTTCAGTCCACTAGACAAATAAAACTGAAATTGACTACACTGCTGCCATGTGCAAAAATGCAGGAGACCACCTTCAAATCATTGACAAGGAATTGGATGCTCCAAAACTTTCCATGGGACACTGATATCTATCCCAAATCCATGTAAAAGTACACAATATTTTAGGTTGTAGCATTGTTTCTAAATCTGCCTTCAAGAATCTCATTACACATCCTTTTATTTGGAATTTTTTGAAGTTCCCTATCACCATTTTTAAAAAGTTTTGGGATTAAAATATGTTTCTTTCTTTGGCACAGACATTCAGGAAATCTCTTCTATGCTTCTATGAATCCCTGAGAGATCTAAAAGAATAAAGAACTGACTTCCTTGAGCCCCAAGGCGGGAAGTCCATTCTGGTAACATAGGTATATATCACATTCGGATTCCAGCAAGCTTCTAATTTTGCTTTATTATCTCAATGTCTAACTGCTGCCTTCTGGAGACTTACTAACAAAATTCGAATTGGAAATACACTGCAACATGTATTAACATTATTTATTTCTATTGATTCACTATCAAAACTATGATTACATTTGCAGTGTATTTTCTCAGTCTACTGAATAAAAATACAGTGCTCACCATCATCTAAACAGTACTTTAACACATTCTAAACTATAGGATTCCATTTATACTTGAGATCATGGTAAGTAAAGTTACTTAAAATACTTTTTAAGAGACTAACTCATTTGAAAAGTAGAAGGAAGATTATAGAAGCTCATCATTATTATGTTTATGACCAATACACATTAAAAATGAAAAAAATTAGAAAATTGTTCTAAATATCAAAATGGCAGAAACTTGATCACCTGAATTTACGTATCTTGTAAAACTGCATAGCAATTACCTGAGTGACAGTTGTCAGAAGACAGATGTGCATACAGAATCAAGTGTGTTAGTTTAGAGAAAATCACTTAATCTTTTTGTCTTGGTTTCCTCATCTGGACAAAATAAAAAGGTGAAAACAACAACCTCACAGGAATGCTGTATGTAACAAATGCAGATGAACATCAGATTTATTTGGATTCACTTTGTAAGCTGAGCCTCACTATGCAAATGATGATCATTTTCATTATTACTGTTTCACTAACAGTCACAATAGTTCAGACTCATCTCACCTAGGTGAATCTCAAAAACTTCCAAGCACTTTTTAAAAAGATTTTAGTCATCTTTGGTAGATTTCTTTAAAATAATTGCATATTTCTCAGTCTTCTTAAAGTAAGTCTACTGAATACATCTTTAATTTTCCTGATGACCAGGATCAGCACGCCAGGACCCATCAGGAGATCCAAGCTGCCCTGAGTTACCCTTAGAGGTAGCTGAAGGATGCAAGGCTGCCCAAACCCGTGTTACTCAGCCTCCAGTGCTGGGCTTCTTAGGACTTGATTTGCATTTTATATTTTTACCTGCAGACTCTTGCTTTCTATTGCCATTCAGATTCCTTTTGGCATTATCCCTCCTAAAATTTGCTATGTTTGAGAAGAAAAGCTAAGGTATTTAGAATGGTTCACAGAAACAATTGACTAGTCTATGAATGAGGGGCTGAGGGACTTTACAGTGACAACAGTTTCGGATATTATCCAGAACATTTTTTTATGTTTGTTTTCAGTTATGCTATAGGGAATTGGGCTGTTCAAAATTTGACACAATATCCCTAGAAGGAGAGAAACTGAGTTGAAAGATAGTGATATAAAGTTTACTTATATAGAAATTTCTGTGTAAAAAGATGGTTATTATGGTTCATTGTTTTTCCTCTTAAATGATTAGAAAAACAGTTTAAGAATTAAAAAATGTCACTAAGAGTTGAATTATATAGCCTCATGAATTTTTAAGAGTAACTGCCAAAGTGTTTATGCAATAAAGCAATACATTTACATATAGCAGCTTTATGTAGACTTTACACAACTCATTGACAAGCTTATGACATAGCCACCCCAACTCAGCAATTTTAAGAATGTCCAGGTTAATATTAACATCTTTAGGGTTATTCTAAAGTTATCTGTATAAGTTCATATAAAAGATATCTGTCAAAAATTCAAATGTCTTCAAATACACAAAGCATTTAACTGAGTGCTTAGAACATTTATTACTGAAGATTTATAAATTTTTATAAAAATTTATAAACATTATTTACATCCAAATAACTCTGAAAACATTTCTGTTCAATGAATAAATACATATTTATATATTTGTTAAGATGCATATTGCTTACTGGAATGTGTTATAATGGCCCCTTTCTCATCATTACATGTGAATATGTAATTAGCCACATAATAAATATCTCCAATGAAATTTCCAAGAAAGCTCTTAATTCAAATGTGTCATGATCACTTTTCAGAGATCACGAACCTTTCTGTTTTATTTTTTTGAACACCGAAGATAAAATTATGGCTTGGCCACAAAAATGCCAGTGCAAATGCACCTTGGCTGTCCAATAAATCTTTATTGATCTTGTGGATAAAGGTGGCTTCTTGGGAAGTGAAGCCTTCTCTTTGGTAATAAAGCTACCATATTTATTTATGTATCCATTTAAAAGATATGCAAAACTGAACACTAAACTCAAAAACCTTATGAGTATGATGGCTTACAATAGATTTTTCAACCCCAAAACTACTGACATCTTTGGGTGCCAAATTCTTCATTGAGGAGCAAGGGGTGGGCGGCTGATCTGTGAACTATAGAAGGTGAAACAGCATTCCTGGCCTCTCTCCACTAGATGTTCCTCCTCTATTGTTTCCCTAATTGTGACAAAGTGTCTCTGCTGCTACTGCTGCTGCTGCTAAGTTGCTTCCGTCGTGTCCGACTCTGTGACCCCATAGACGGCAGCCCACCAGGCTCCCCCGTCCCTGCGATTCTCCAGGCAAGAACACTGGAGTGGGTTGCCATTTCCTTCTCCAATGCATGAAAGTGAAAATCGAAAGTGAAGTCGCTCAGTCGTGTCCAACTCAACCCCATGGACTGCAGCCTACCAGACTCCTCCGTCCATGGGATTTTCCAGGCAAGAGTACTGGAGTGGGGTGCCATTGCCTTCTCCCCAAAGTGTCTCTAGTCACTGCCAAATATCCCCTGTGAGGCAAAATTCTCCCTGGGTGGGGACCACTGGTTAAAGATGATGAGAAAACATCTTTTCCTCCCTAAATGAGCTACCAGAAGTTGAGAATCATGGTAACAAAAATAAGTTTTCTCGGCCCATGTAGCATTTTCCCAGCCCTAACCAATCAGAGACTTGAATAAGAGAGGCTCCTCTATTTGCCAAACTTGTCCCCAGGCAAAATTTGCATCTCTCAAAGGAACACTAGGCCTGCTTCATGGCTAGCTGCCCTGTGTAGGGAGCGGCACGAGGTTGAATCCTCTGCTGTTGCCACTGCGAAATCCTTAATAATTTTTAAACCACCATGGGTTCTGCATTTCCCTTTGCATTGAACCCCATCAATTATGTAGCCAGTTCCATAACTATCAGACCAACATTACTGGGATGCACCAATGAAGTCTGTTTTGCCAGCAGAAGTTTCTGAGATCCCACTGTGCTAAACAAAAAAATCAGTTTGGAATTTTTTTTTTTTTAAAAGAATTAAGTTTATAATTTGTGTTAGCATAGTAGGCAAAAATCAGGGATTTTGAATGCAATAAACCTGAATTGCAATCTCATTGTCTCTATTTTACTAGCTTCAGAATCTCAGGCCAAGTTGGCCTCTCTAAATTTCAATTTTCTCAATTATAAGATGGTGTCCAATTGACAAGGGGATAGATATATATAAAATGGAATATTACTCAGCCATTAAAAGTGAAATACTGGTATTTGCAACAACACAGATGGAACAAGAGAATATTATGCTTAGTGAAATAAAGACAAATATATGATATCACTTATATGTGGAATCTGCAAAATTATATAAGTGAATCTATATACAAAACAGAAATAGAGTCATAGGAAAACAAACTAGTGGCTACCAAAGGGGATGGGGGGCTGGAACAAATTGGGGGTACAGGATTAACATATACAAACTACTATACGTAAAAGAGGTAAGCAACAAAGATTTACTGTGTAGCACAGGGAACTATACCCACTATCTTATAATAACCTATGGTAGCTCAGACGGTAAAGCGTCTGCCTGCAGTGCGGGAGACCTGGGTTCGATCCCTGGGTCGGGAAGACCTCCTGGAGAAGGAAATGGCAACCCACTCCAGTACTCTTGCCTGGAAAATTCCATGGATGGAGAAGCCTGGTAGGTTACACTCCATGGGGTCGCAAAGAGTCAGACACGACTGAACAACTTCACGAAGACATAATGGAATATAATCTGTACAAGTGCTGAGTCACTATGCTGTACATCTGAAACTAACACAATGTTGTAAATTACCTATGTTTCAATAAATAGCATCAGAGGTGATACTTAGTTACAGGGTTTCTTTGAAGAGTAACAGAGGTAATTTATACAAAACAATTAGCCTGACACCTAGTAAGTGCCCAGTGAATGTAGCTCCATGACCGTGATGTTGCCGAGATTCATCCAAGATTGGGATAAGAAAATAAAATCTCAACCTGAAAAGGGTCATCATACACTGTTTGTGAAGGCACATTTCCAGAGTGCAAAGCATCAATCCACTAGATGGAGTCCTACTTGCCCAATCATTTCCAATCATTATTCACCCAAAAGTCTCAAATCTAAATTTCAAAAACACCTACTAAGTGTTTAAAACCTGGCCCTGAATTTGCACCTGCGGGTCCAAAGGTCCAGGGGGACACACCTGAGCCGGGCTGTGCGTGCTTGGCTGCTGATATCAGCCGAAGTCGATGGTGCAAGCGTGCGTGTTAATACATTTCATACATTAGAGATGTAAATTTTATTCTTCAAGCTGAAAGCCAGGTGATTAATTCTCATAGCATAGTGATCAATTGGTGCAGATGCTCCACCTGTATTAATGTTTGTTTTTGTACGCATTAGGAGAGGGAGCACACCAATAACACAGGTGTCTGACGCAGAGCTCCGCAGCGTTGCCGTTAGCCGGCAAACACTGAGATCAGTGCTTAGGCTGCACGTAGCACTGCCAATTTTTTCAATTAGACCCATTATTGATTTGATGAAAAAGCAAATTAAACATACCATGGTGGTATGTAAATCGGTTAGAGAGAGCATAAGGTTCTGGTACAAAGAAGGCATGAGCTGCACGGCTTTCCTCAGCTGTAGCTCGGAAGGGGTTCTTGGCAATTGCTGTCCTGTATGGGGTTCCTTGTGGCTTCCTCGGAGGCTCAGATAGTGAAGAATTCGCCTCAAATGCAGGAGACCTGGGTTTGATCCCTGGGTCTGGAAGATCCCCTAGAGAAGGGAATGGTTACCCTCTCCAGTATTCTTGCCTGAGGAATCCCATGGACAGGGAAGCCTGGTAGGCTACAGTCCATGACGTCGCAAAGAGTCAGACCTGACTGAGCGATTAAGCACACACGCACATGTACGGGGTTCCTGGTGCTGCATGGGCTGGCTAGCTAAACAACCAGCTGGGAAGAGCAGAGCTGTGTTTTAAAAATTTTTTACAGAACAGTTTTGCAGAAAGGAAGAGGGATGCTAGAAAGCAACTAACTTTGAAAGAATATGGAGATAGGAAGGTTGCAGAAGCAGCATAAAATGGTTTTCATCAACTGATGGTCCATTTTGCTCAGATGTATATGGCCATCGAGAGTGTATCCGGCAGGCATATACGTGAGACAGTTAAGAAATTTGATTTTGCTGATTCAAAACATTGTCCTGACCGCTACACCTCAAGCTACTGCATGTTTTCCTTGCCTAAAGTTGAAAGATCCTAGCCTGTCTATGATCAGAGTTTAATCCAGCTCCTATAATTTCTTATAATTTGAAAGAATGTTCTTCGTTGGTCAGTGAATGATGTTCTCCAGTCCTGCTAACAAATGGGACAAAGTGCTAAAAATGAGCCTGTTTAACCTACTCTATTGGTTGCTTTTAATTCAAACCTTTCATTTTTATTTTATTTACTCATTTATTTTTGGCAGCACTGCACAACATGTGAGATTAGTTCCCCGACCAGGGATGGAACCTGTGTTCCCTGCAGTGGAGCACAGAGTCTTAGCCACTGGACTGCCAGCAAGTCCCTACTCTATTGGTTTTACTAACACAAGGAAGCTAATGCTTATCTCAAACTTCTCGATACCTCCATAAACATGTATCTTCTCTAGATTTCTATACAAGAAGGCTTCAAGGCTTCTAGGACCCTTCCCTGATTCCCAGTGTTAGAGCTGCCACCACGGTGTATCCCTGGTATGCCGTGCTGCTCCATCAATGCACTCAGAACACCATGCTATAATTGCCTCTTTGTTTATTTGTGACCTTCAACAGATCCAGCTTTTGACAACTGTGTGATCATCTCTACTGTTTACTTGTGTATTCCACCACCAAGCAGAGTGATTAGCATAAAGGTACTCAACATTTTTACAATAAACATGTCACACAGACAAAATTCAATTTTGTTGACTTTTTAAATAAGAGAGCTTATTAAATAATATTCGGGGGACTTCAGTGGTAGTTCAGTGAGTGAGACTCTATGCTTCCACTGCTGGGGGGAAGGGTTTGATCCCTGGTCTGGGAACTAGGATCCCACATGCCACACAGCCTGGTCAAAATAAATAAATAATATTCCAAAGAGTTTGCTCTTCTCCTAGCAAATAAGGGGGTCTAGTAGGCCAAAGGGTTGGCCTTGCCAAGTCTTAAGCTCTAAGTTTCAATTATAAAGTCTATGACAAATCTGCCAAGATAAACTGGAATCAGTCACTGATGATTGAAAATGTCACCAAAATAAGTAGCAGGTGAACCAAGGTCATGCAGATATGTTTTTCATATCTTATTTAGCAACTTCCACTGAGAAGGCAAATGACTTCTGCAGAGAAGAGAAAGAATCGAAGCAATGTCAGTAACTGGATGAGGTTAATGACAAACACAAACCAAAGAGGAAGTGCTGAAAGTTTTAAATTCTGCAAGATCAATGATTTAAAGGAGCTTTTTATATGAGCACTCATAAAAAGAGATTTAGACAAGAGAAAAATATTGGGAAAGGAGGGAAATGTAGGACCATTGCCTGCATTGGGATAAATAGAGCCAAGAGGGATCGAGAAGGGTAGAGGGATCCTCTATGTATGAGAAGACAATTTCTGTGAATGAATGAATGAATGAATGGGGAACTGTCAACAGCTCATCTGAAGTTACTGAGCTGCTATGCAAGTATAATTAGGGAAAAGACATTCAGATCAGATACTCCATCCAAACAATTTCATTTGCTACACTGTGAATTATAACATGATGTATATATATGTGTGTGTGTGTGTGTGTGTGTGTGTGTGTGTGTATGTGTGTGTGAGTATATATATGAAATCAGGCTTCCCAGGTGATGCTAGTGGTAAAGAATCCACCTGCCAACGCAGGAGACACAGGAGATACAGGTTCAATACCTGGGTCGAGAAGAACCCTTGGAGGAGGGCATGGCAACCCACTCCAGTATTCTTGCCTGGAGAATCCCATGGACCTAGGGTTGCAAAGAGTCAGACAAGACTGAAGTGACTTAGCACAACACAGCACATATAAATAACCAGCATTTCTCTACGGTGCCCCCAAATCAACACTCTTATCAGGGCGCTGCAAAGACACACATCTTCACAAAGAATGGCTTAGGTGAAAAGAATACCTTGCCCAAACAGAGAGGTTCTAAAAACGTGAAATTGAGAAAAATAAAGTTTTTGTTCACTTTTTCCCCCCGAGGGAAACTCTTCAAAGAGATGGTGTAAGTCATCTGAAGAGTTCCTGGTTGTTTTCTGTTTTCCTTTATTTTTACATTTGTGGGTTCATTTTTTTAAAAATCAAAAATCGAGAAGATTGGAGCTGGCACGGCCATCAGTGTCTGATAGGAGAGAGCATATGTTTCCTGTCATGCTGGCATCTGAGTGCAACAGCCGTGCGGAAGTCAGTGCAAGTCCTTACATCAAAGTTTGCTTGCCATTGTACGGACGTTGTTAGAAGTTGAAAAAAAGCAATGTCCATTTGAAGCTCGTCTGTGAACTTTGCATGAACCGCTAGGAATAATGTAGTGTGATGACAAGCCAGTTATACCTTCCACTAAATTTGCTGTCTGGAATGAACTGAAATAGTGTTTGGTTTGTGTAATTACGTCCATCTATCTTTATATTCCAGCGGCATATCGCAAATTGAAAATACTAAAAATTGACTGTTGGTTCTGATATTTAATGATTGCCAAAGACAAGACGATGATTTATTGGTTACTTACCGATGTGACACATTTGCATCTTATTAGACGGAGATTACTATTCCTTAAAATGCGGACGAGGCCTGATCATGTCTGATGGATTGATTTGATTTGCAAATGTAATCAAACTAATAAGAGGGAAAAAATGAGCAATAATGCCTTGTTTTTCAACTGGCAATCACTCCCCTGCCAACAAGGCTGATATCCCTGACTAAGCAGCCTTTACACAGTCTTCCTGTCGCCTCAAATAAACAAAGGGATGCTAAGAGCTTGATAAGAGGATAACAAGCCAAGTATGGATGCAGCATGGAACCCACACCCCTGAACTGTGCTGCTGCAGGCGAGAACAAAAGTTAACAGCAGGAGATGCCACACGACCTTAACAATCTGGAGAAAAGCTCTCATCAGCTCTCTATGCCCAAATTCTTCTACCTCTTCAAAGTAAATGAAGAAGCTTTTCTTAAAGTGAAAAATACTGTCATCTTCCCTCATGCAGTAAAGCAGGCCTCTATTCATAAAGAGACTGTTTCTGAGAGAGTTTAACCACGTAACATCCAAGTGGGTTTAGAACCACCACACACACGTGGTTTGAAAACAGCATATAAGCCCTGTCAGGCAGTCACTGACCCTCAGCTGAGACCCTAGAAGATCACTGATATCCAGAATACAGGAAGGGGTGCTACAGAGTGGGAAACTGAAATAAGGACCAGGAGATGCGGCTGACACCTGACTTCGATCATTCTCAAAGCCTTTCTTCAAGCCTCTTGAGTACATGTAGGACAGAAGAATAAAAACCATCATCCTCAGTGAGTTGCAAAGCAAACATTCTTAAGATGAAAATTCAAAAAGTTTTGATAAAAATCAACTATGCCTCATAGTCATTTACTAATGCCAGAAACAGTCTCCCTAGAACAGAACTTTAGTATAAGGGCTACCATAGAGTAGGTTTTCAATATACATTTTTGTTCAGTGCATGAGTGAATAGGCATTAGGTTGCTATAAAAATATATTACAAACAGTATTTTTGCTGGGGTGTTGCATATTACAAAGGGTGCAAATAAGTCAAATTGAATTTATCGAACTTATTATCATATTCAGATCTCCAAAACTATCATAGTTGATGTTTCAGAGATAACCACATCACCCATCCTCAGCCCATAGGAAATTTATTAAACCACAAGAACACAGCATGGTCAGATTCAAATTAAATAATAAATAATTCTATAGTAACTATATAAAGTTGTCTTGGAAATCTGAATTAAACATACATGGCACACACAGAGATGTTAAAATCTAAAATCCTCACTGGGAATAATGGGTTGGATCACTGACTAGGCTAATTAGAATCCATGGATTATCTACAAGCTTATTTTAATCAAACGTTATATACTCATCTGCAAGAGACATTGTTTTCAAAGATAGCATCAGTGTTTGCATGGCAAGTATACTCAGGGATGGTCTATAAGTAAGATGCACCTTGTGTATTCATGTTATTTTATCCTCATGTTATCCAGACCCTTAGCTCTGCCTCAAAAACTTCCATTGAGAAATGCTTGGTCACCTTAAGCTGTTGGCCATGTTTACCAACCTCAAGCTTCAGCAATGATTTCTCTCTACTATATACCCCTGCGTGAAACAGAAAGACTCTAAGCTAAACCTTTAGATTGATAATCTTTCAGATTATGATCTGATATATCCAGATATTATATCCAGGCTATATCAAAGAATAACAAAAGAAAGATGCACTTACTGTTTATAATGTGGGGTCCACAGTTTAAAAAATACACAGAAATAACTTTTGTATAATATTTTCATTACTGGTCTATCTTCAAGTCTGTGTTGTCCATGTAAATATATGTATGCTTATATATGTGTGTGTGTGTTAGTCATTCAGTCATGTCTGCCTCTGTGACCCCATGGACTGCAGCTCGCCAGGCTCCTCTGTCCATGTGGATTCTCCAGGCAAGAATACTGGAGTGGGTGGCCATTCCCTTCTCCAGGGGATCTTCCCGACCCAGGAATCAAACTTGTGTCTCCTGCATTGCAGGCAGATTCTTTACCATTTGAGCCACCAGGGAAAATCCTGTTTATATATAATGTGCTATATATATAGATTAGAAAAAACATTGAGGATAACTTGCTAATATTTAATATCATGCATAAGAATGTTTATATTCTCTTTTCCAAAAAACTGGTGGTGACAATGGTAAATATCAACAGTGTTCAACTGGGAGTTAAAAGACTGAGTTTTAGTCTCAACTATGTCCTGAGTAGCTTGTGATCTTGGGTAAGTCATTCAGTTTTCCTGGTCATAAACATGTTTATCTGTAAGTGAATGTGCAAGTAAAGGCATTTAACATTTACTGAACACGTAACAATTAAGATATTGGATTGGGCACTTTACAATACATTAATGCATTGATTTGCCCTGGCAACCTATAAAGTTGGTTGCTATATCATTATCATCCCCATCTTATACATAAGCAAAAAGTTCCTGGCAGGTAGCAAATACAGATATTTTATATCTAACTCCAAACTGCCCATCGCAATACAGTATTTCCTCTTAAGATGGAAAGTTCTAGCAAATAATCTCTAAGGTTTATTCCAATTCTACCAACCAAGAACAAGTTTTTTAAGAGATCTCTCTTTGATATCATTCCATTTTTTTTTTTAAAGAGTGTCACAAAACTTCCTCTAGGCATTTTTCTGAATAAGCAAGCACACTTTTTAAACTTTGGAAAAGTCCATCACACAGCACTTTGCTTCAGCATCATAGCTGTTCACAGATATAAATCTGAAATGTTTGCGTACAGATTCTGTGTTAAGTAATCTTAACAAAAGGTTAATTTGACTAATGTGCACAGTTGAAAGGACCTTTGGGAGGGTATTTCTCTCTCACATTTATAAATCTGCATTGCGGGCACCCTGCCACTGGGTTCTGCCATGACACAGAAAATGACCAGAAGGCACTCTGGTTGGGAGGGAAGTTTGGGGGAGAATGGATACCTGTATGTGTTTGACTGAGTCCCTTCATTGTTCACCTGAAACTATCACAACACTGTTAACTGGCTATGTTGTGTGCGTTAGTCACTCAGCCCCGTCCGACTCTTTGTGACCCCATGAACTGTAGCCCGCCAGGCTTCTTTGTCCGTGGAATTCTCCAGGCAAGAATACTGGAGTGGGTTGCCATTCCCTTCTCCAGATTAACTGGCTATACCCCAATGCAAAATTAAAAATTTTTCAAAATCACAAGAATAAGTACAGCTGGACTATTTTTCCCCCCTAAAGTGCTGACCACATCAGGAGGAGTCAGTTCTTCCATGAACCCCCAGCGGCTCCTTCTCCCTTGCTCCCTCCTCAGCCCCGGCCACCATGTGTCCTGCCACAAACATGCTGACTGGCAGCGGGGGCCCCACATGTCAGGTAATTAATCCTTCCCTAATGTAGGTTAAGCAGGTGTGAAGCCCCCTTCGTACAGGGAGGAGGGGGCTACTCTTCAGAGACACCCCTGAGGTACGGTGCTTAATTGGGCTCCGATGACTCTCTCAATTCATACAGGCCATGCTGCTGACCTGGACACCCAGTCATCCACTGGCTTAATCTGAATCCAGTGGAAGAAGCTGGTCCTTTCCCCTTCTTGATTTTGTAATATTAACTATATGCAGTGAGGACTTAATTGCCCATTCAGGCAACAGAAATATAATTTTCTTATTGGAAGCAAAGTTATGTGATTAATGGAGACACATAAAATTGCGGGATGAACTAAGTTGCATTGACTCTAGCGCTTAGAATTAACAAGAGGTGGTATTTATCCATTATATTTTTCTCTTCAACTAAATTACAATGCATTAGTACCTTTAAGTCATATAATGATAACACTGAACTGCACATTAAGAGATCCAAGTATAAAATGAATGCTGAATACCCCTTTGACTTGGGGCTTGTACACTTTGTACATCATTCCTGATTCTTGCTGGAGGGAAAAAAATATATAACCTGACAAAAATAAAAGTGGTTGATTGTTTCAGAGAAAACCATAGCCATTTTTTTTTCCTGGCAAAACAGAACATTTTTCTTCTTAATAGAAATATTAAGGTGTTTACAAACAAATGGACATACAATGTCTGTTTATCGTATACCATAAACTTATTACAAAATTTGGTCAATTAAAGTGATTTTGGGACTTTCTTGGTGGCTCAGCTGGTAAAGAATCTGCCTGCAATGCAGAACACCTGGGTTCAGTCCCTAGGCTGGGAAGATCCCCTGGAGAAGGGAACGGCTACCCACTCCAGTATTCTGGCCTGGAGAATTCCATGGACTGTATAGTCCATGGGGTTGCAAAGAGTTGGACATGACTGAGCAACTTTCACTTTCAAAGTGATTTTGGCTGGTTAAATACATTCTTCTAGTTGGATTCTTGTAATAAAGAGTCATTTATGATGGCTGAAAAGTGGCCTGAATTTGGGAGGGAGCCATAGGTCAGGAAGAAAGGAATAACTACCCATTCCAGTATTCTTGCCTTGAGAATTCCATGGACAGAGGAGCTTGGCTGGCTACAGTCCATAGGGCTGCAAAGAGTCAGATACGACTGAGTGACTAACATTTTCACTTTTCAGCTTAATTTTAGGGAAATCATAAGCTTACAGCCATGTTTGTTATCATCTGACTGATAAAACACCACTGATAGGGGTAGCGTGGGTGACTTCGTACATGTGTGTGTGCATGCATGCACTCAGTTGCTCAGGCGTGTCCAACTCTGCGACCCCATGGACTGTAGCCCACCAACTATAGGCTCCACCAATATAGGCTCCTCTGTCCATGGGATCTCCTAGGCAAGAGTACTAGAGTGGGTTGCCATTTTCTTCTCCTGGGAATCTTTCCGACTTAGGGAATCAAACCCATGTCCCCTGTGGCTCCTGCAACGGGGGGCAGATTCTTTGCAACTGAGACATCCAGAAAGTCCCACTTTGGACATACATGGGTTGAAAATTAGAGAAAAGAGAACAATGAAAAAGTATAGTTAAAGGGAGGACAGTGCTTTGACCGTGTGGACCCTGACTTTGGTTAATAAGGAAGATTCATCTGGAAGAGGAAAAGGTAAATGAACAGCAAACACTAGCTGCAGATTCCCACTCCCCCTTCTTGTCCCACCTCTCTGATAACCCCTCAGCAAAGGCTATCCAACAGTCTAGGAGATCACAATATCAAAAGTACTCCTGGGACTTCCCTGGTGGTCCAGTAGTTAAGACTCCACACTTCCACTGCAAGGCGCGTGGGTTCCACTCCAATCAGGAACTGAGATCTGGCATGTCCCGTGGAGGCCAAAGGAAAGAATACACCTTGATACTCCTTACACCTTTCATTCTTCCCCAAATATCCGCAACAAGTTCAGTTTAGCCCTCTTTGCTTCACCCACATCAACACCATTTCCTTTTACACATCAAAACCACACTTTGTATCTTGATCCTGATGCTCACTTACTCACCAGAGCTTGGTCTAACAAGGAAGCAGGCTGACTTAGTCACTTAAAAAACACAGCCAAGGTGGGCACTCTTGGGAAAAAGATAAACAGAAGACCACAGTTACCTGGCTTTTCTGTGGCTTGTGAACCAAAATTATTTTTAATTCTCTTTCAGTTCAGTTCAGTTCAGTTCAGTTCAGTCGCTCAGTCCTGTCTGACTCTTTGCGACCCCATGGACTGCAGCATGCCAGGCTTCCCTGTCCATCACCAACTCCCAAAGCTTACTCAAATGCATATCCATTGAGTCAGCGATGCCATGCAACCACCTCATCCTCTGTTGTCCCCTTCTCCTCCTGCCTTCAATCTTTCCCAACATTAGGGTCTTTTCACATGACTCAGTTTTTCACATGAGGTGGCCAAGGTATTGGAATTTCAGGGTGATGCAAAAGCTCCATTCCTTACCCCCACCTCTGGTGTGCATGCACACACACACACGCACACACACACACTACTATATAGCATTCACACTTTCAAATTAACGATTCCACTTTATGTGGATAATTTGACTATTCCTTCTTCCAAAGTAATTAGGCTGTGTCCTAGCTTTCATAAACTCATTAGGTATAGGCAATCTTGGATTACATAGCTATTTTTATCTACTAAATATAACACACTGTACCAGAAATTCTGAGTTTAGCTGAGTAATACATACACCCTCTTTCAAAAAGAAAACTCAGCAGTTAATTTTTTTTTTTTTTGAAGAAACCTCTTCTCTGTGAGTTTAAAAAAGTGCTTTCAAATTACTCGGCATTCCACAGAAAACTGTTTCTCTGATGCTTGAAGTCTCCAGCTGCCTCACAATTTATATCTCTTTTCTCTGCTCTTTGTTTTTCAGCCATTTTCCCTGAATGTCAAAGTCAATTTAGTGCATTTCACTTTGCTGAATAAATCAGAGGCGAAATCCTTGCTAAAAGTGAAAATTTGATTTGCTAAAAGGAGCTTAGGGCAACTATTAATCAATATATCCAGAGTGCCAAAGCCAAGGCCACTATAGACATGCATTCATTTGGAGATTGGCTGAGGCAGACCAAGGGGGACGCAGGGGAAAACGTGTGACCAGCCCCCAGGAGGGAGGTGGGATTAGGGATGGGGAGAGGGGTCACAGAGGAGCAAAGGGAGAAGCAAAAACACATCGGCATGGTGTTCAGACTTCTCCCTTCGATTCTTCTTTTAGAGGTGGAGAAAGATTCTAATAACGCGTTTAAGCATATATGGGTTATGCTCACTACACTAGCTTCCATGCCACAATTTTTTCACAAGACACAAAAGTCTTTTTCTCTAGAACTCTTCAAGCAGCCTTGAGAAGAACCTAAAAGTCAGAAGCAACAGCTTTATAAACAAACAGAATTCCAGAATAGAAATGAGTTGGGTCAGGTCTATCGGATGTCAATATTTTGATAACCCTCAGGCTTCTGATGCACAATAAAATGAAGGACAGGACTCATCCTGTCACCTTATCATTCAGAAGAGCTTCACAATTACAATTACTTGCCTGAAAATGATACCATATTTTAGGATGTGATGCCTAAAGAAATCTTCAAGCTAGTGAATCTGAACAGAGTCAAGGAGGGAGAGCCTTCATTCTAGCAACCAATCACTTAAAAACTTTTCCAACTATTCCACTGAGTAGCTACTCAGGGATCACGTTGTTTCATTAAAATTTGTGATCAGGGATATAAAGGACACACTATCAATCAAACACCTTGATTTTTACTGATTTTAAAAGTGTGTCATACATTTCCTCTTCAATCATTTTCATTTTCTTTTCCTTTTATAAATTAACAGACAAAATTTAAAGACAGGGCAAACAGGTTACATTTGCCTAAACTTGCTATGAAAGGCAGGTAGATAATCTGGAACAAATGACAGAAAAAAAAAAAGTATGGGAAAGTAGATGAAGAGGGGTGTGAAAGGCCTAATGAAGCTACCGGTAAAAAGTGATTTAAGCTAAATAGTCTATGGGTTCTAGTAACAGTACTAACAGTGTGAATCAAACCTCCTGACTCAAGAGTTTGCTCATCTATAAAGTGAAGGTAATAGGAATTACATTATGATATGTAAAATTAGATAGCCAGTGGGAATTTGCTGTATGATGCAGGGAGCTCAAATTCGGTGTTCTGTGACAACCTAGAGCAGTGGGATGGGATGGGATGGGATGTGGGAGGGAGGTTCAAAAGGGAGGGGACACATGTATATCTCTGCCTGATTCATGTTGATATATGGCAGAAACTAACATAATATTGTAAAGTAATTATCCTCCAATTAAAGATAAATAATTTAAAAAAGAATTAAACTGCCAAACTGTTGTAGACATCAAATAAAAGTTCGTGCACATGCTTTGTAAATAATAATAAACTATATAGATATTAGTTATTTTTGTGCTGAAAGCTTATCCGCGTACTTCAGTCACTCAGTCACATCCAAATCTTTGTGACCCCAAGGACTACAGTCCGCCAGGCTCCTCTGTCCATGGAATTCTCCAGGCAAGAATACTGGAGTGGGTTGCCATTCCCTTCTCCAGGGGATCTTCCTGATCCAGGGATTGAACCCGTGTCTCCTGCACTGCAGGCAGATGCTTTAACATCTGAGCCATCAGGGAGGACCTTTGAAAGCTTAACCTCACAAGAAAAAAGATGACCACATTTCAGTGCACAGGTGTATACACAGAAATTTCTGTAGACACAGATTCATGATTCAGGGTAGAGATCAGGTCACTTGTGTCTTTAATAACCCTCACAGTACCTAGCATAATACTAAGTCCATAGCAGACACTCAAAATGCTTAAACTGTATTCATGACTGCTATGAAATTATGATCCTTCTTTGATCAGAGGTACATGGTGGCATGACTATGAGTGGAAATGCAAATCTCTTTGGGGGACACCTAGTAATGCAGCAGAAGTAATGCTGGAATAGAGGTCATGTGAGCATAGGCAATTAAGCATGGTCACTGCACTGTACATTCAGTCACAAACAAAGGCACTGAACGCGGAGGAGAGGTCTCTGTGAGCATCTTTAACAACATTTGAGGTGTCTCAGTAACTGAGTCTCTGTCTGGGAAACCTGAAAACTTCTTTGTTGGTCTTTCTCCGTTATAGCAAGGGGAGCTGGAGAAAATGAACAAATCTCTAGCGGACATTGCAGATTATTTTATTCACAACAGTTTTCAACTTGTTCCTGTCTCCTTATCACAATTGTGACTTCAGGAACTGATAAACACAGTTATTTTAGGTTTGGCTGAGGAGGACAAACTAGATTATTTAGAAGCTAATGGTCCTGCTCACCTAGGATAGAATGATGACAATATCCATACAATGATCCTCTTGGTTAAATAACCTTTCCCTCCCTTTCTACTATAATGAATGTTTGCCCTGAATATTTTTTGAAATAGCTCTTATGAATACTAAGTTTTTGGATCACTTGCCTTTAATTACAATAAAATGACAATCTATGTGCAGTCTCTTAGATAATAAAATGAACACTGAATATTTTACGTTTAGATCATGCTTTATAATGTGCAAATTAATTATGCATATGTATGTAATTTGCATGTGTATTCTTTTCCTCATTTGATTTTCACAAAATAACTAATGGTTGGACCAGTTATACAACTTACAAAATAGTACTCAACTATATACAGCTCAGGTTTTCTGATTTTACTTTCAGAATTATTCTACCTTTTATAAACCACAACTACAGGTACACAGGTATACAAGTACCAGGTGCATTAAATATAACTTCTGATTATCTGATAATTGAATTTAGCTATAATTTAAATAGTCTTATTAAGTGCCAGAACAGTGGATCTTCAATTTAAAATTTTTCCACTTAACTAAAAGACTCAATGACTTTATAGTTTTGATATCACTGTTACATGCATATAAGAAATATTAACCCTAAGAAAAGAGCTGTAATCACTTTAATTCACTCATAGCAAAGTAGAAATCACAACTACATGCAAATTCAGTTATAGAATGGGGTGGAGGGCGGAGCCTCAGAGCCAATTAACAGTTTCATGCTGTGAATATTTTTAATCAATAATATATTTTTCAAGTGCCAATGATATAGATCCAAAACAGCATATTAGGTCCTTTTTATATATAACATAGGGGATTCCCTGGTGGCTCAGATGGTAAAGAGTCTGCTTGCAATTCAGGAGACCCGGCTTCGATCTCTGGATCAGGAAGACCCCCTGGAAAAGAAAATGGCAACCCACTCCAGTACTCTTACCTGGAAAATCCCATGGATGGAGGAGCCTGGCAGGCTATAGTCCACAGGGTCACAAAGAGTAAGAGACGACTGAACGACTGACACACAACACAACTCCCAGGCGCCTCAGTGGTAAACAACCCACCTGCCAATGCAGGAGACTCAGGTTCGGTCCCTGGGTCAGGAAGATCCCCTGGAGAAGAAAACGGCAACCCACTCCAGCTTTTGCCTGGGAAATCCCATGGGCAGAGGAGCCTGGAGGGTGCATTTGGTCACAAACAAAGGCACTGAATGGTGGGGAGAGGTCTCTGTGAGCATCTTTATGGTCTACGGGGTCACAAGAGAGTCAGACACGACTTAATGACTAAAAGAGCAACAATATATAACTCTCTTAGTCAACTATGCCATTTCTTGCATATGAAACCATGATCACATACACATTTACATGAAACATACTGTTGTTACAGATGGAAACATGCGCATACAGTAATCATTTCCATCACAATGCTACGTACTTTTTCACATATCAAAAGCATGAGGTGGTGCTAAGCAGTTTAAGACAAATAATGGGCATTTGAAAAACAAAACCTTCACAACTTTGGGGGATGATATAATTTAAAAATTTGTCTTTACATAAAATGCACCAGGACAGTAAACATTTCTTTAAAAAGTATCATTGACCATAAATGTTCAAAATGCTCTTGTGTATTCTCTCACAAGATTTATATCCTAGTGTAGAAACAGTTCATTTATTTTCTTTAGAGATTTCTTTCATGTACAGAAAACTCTCAATACTTTTATTGAGAAAACTATTAAAAAAAAAAACTCAATGAGCAATTTTAACACATTTTCCTAAGTAAATAAATGTCTTTATAAAAAAGGTTTCAGAGTAAATGGAGAATACTGGTTTCTATATGTTAATTTCTGTTTCTTCATGAATAAACAACTACATGTAAAGAGTGTTCTATCACATACCTTCCTAGTGTGGTTTGCTTCTCAGGCTTAATATTTCCTGCCTTCGTTTGGCATGAAGAAAAATTGCAGGTTTTTTCCTTTCCTGTTTAATGCCATTATATAGACACTATTTTAAAAATGTGACTAAGAGGCCCCAAACTTAAACAGAGTCCTCCTTCTTTAGCAAGTAATTGTTTAACCTGTCATGTTAAAATTAAACAAGCCCACCTGACAATTTGCCATACTTGATAAAGGGACCAAAAAAAACCCTTCTAACATACATTCATTCAATTCACTTAATTGTTCAAATACCTTTCTCTTCTTTTAAAGTAATCCATCTGGCAAGATCCATAAATATATTTAAGCCACTTATATAGGTCAGCTAATATGGGTGATGCTTTTTTAAGCACCATCTGACGAAGCACATTCTGCATTCCGCTAACAAAGTTACAGTACAAAATAATATTTAAATCAAGCCCAAAGAACAATAACAGATCTGACTGCTGGGCTGATAATCGTCTTATCACACCGTGTGAAACCTAGCTCTAATATTTGACGGAGCCTCCATTACTTGGCAGCCCATTCTAAAAAAGGCCAACAATGGAGAGAGAATGAAGTGGAGTGTGCAAGACCTCCGTATCTACATAAAAGAGATTAGACGCGACAGCGTTCCATTTTACAGCTCAATCATATTGTGTTAGCATGCGCTTATCCGAGCGCGGACGAAATTGAAAGAGAAATAAAAAAGAGTCAGGCAGATAGGAACCAGAAAAGCGAGGCCTGAGCAATTTCCAAGGATATAAAAGGATGCTAATGGCGGGGCCCTGTCATTCTTAAAAAGGGCTATTAGGGCACCATCATCTGTTCTGGTGCCCTTATGCTCCTTCAACTAAAGTCAAGCATTTTCTAAAGCCCTTGTGATCTTTTTGCTTCTAGAGATAAAGTATGGTCATGTTTCAGAACAACACACTTTCCATTTATGTGATTTATTAAAGTAAGTCAACTAATTCTATTTACTGATTTAAAAAAAAAAAAGAAACCCACTCCCTATGTATTTTTCTTCAATATTTGCTTTTGTTGAATTTGTCACTTTTTTACGGAGCAAAAGAAGTATATGAAAATACTTTCCCAGCAGTGCAGAAAGGCTATGATGTTATCTGAGATGCTAAACTTGATTTTGAAGAAGCGTGTGGGTCTACATGTGTGTGTGATTCCACAATCTGAGAGCAGCATACAGAGAGCAAAGGCTTGGATGTTAGTATATTTTTTTTAAAAGATTTCACTTAATTTTCACATAAGCATTAAAAGCATAACAGTTTTGAAGTGAAATTTCAGTTCTGGTTTGGCTTTAATTCCAGCCCTGACCCCAGTGATCAGGACTAGGTCGTGGTATCAAAAACACATTTTTACTTTTATCGAGGCAGAAATGGGACCTCCATCTTTATATTCTCTTAGGCGTTACCCTCCCATCCCACATGGCACGCTGCCGCCGGGCCCAGGCAGCCCGAACCCGGGATGCACATAGCGCAGCAAGCTCGAATCACAGCATCTTTCTCTTCCACCTCAGAACACTGCCTGGCACGCTCACTGTTAGCATTTCAGCGAATGCGTGGTTTGCTAATCCCTCTCTGGAAAGCCAAGAGACTCCTTGCAATCATTTAAAACGCCCTCCGGGTATCACGAAAACCAGAGCTGTGAATCATCCGCGCACAGCAACCTTCTCTGGCATTTGCTGGGCAGAGAGGCTCACGTCAGCCCCCACCGATTCTAAGCCTCCGCTTAAGACTGAACACATAATCGGACAGCAATTGTTTCCACCACTGGAAATGCTGTTACTCATAGTTATTTAAAGTTACTGTCTTCACAGAAGTCACCAGAGCCCCTTTACTGTGACAAGTTCCTCTGTAAGCTGACATTTCTACTTAGATACACAACTGGACCCACAAATTTATCACCGACTTATCCTGACCGGAGAGCATCAGCAGGCATTGTTGACTTCTTGGTCGTCTTTACGGAATGTCTGCACAGTATCAAAATACGGGCTTAGTAGATTTCTGAATTCGAGGAGAACTGGGGCAAAATTCTCTGAAAGAATGGGCGGTGTGGAGTCACAGTGACATAGCCTTTGATGCTGTTGCTATGAATAATGGTAACATTATCGCTATTATTTTGAACTTATTCTCTCCAAGGTGATCAACTGAGGAACTAAAATACACAGATTCTACTCCAGGAAGCAATGATGAATATGGGCTTTGAAGGCTCTGGACACATTTGTGAACTTGTGGAAGTGCTTTTATTAATACCTCCTTCTGCCCCAGATCTCCCTATCTTTGAATTATGGATAAGAATGTCTGATTCCTGGGTTAGAACAATGGTTTTCAACTGGGGAAGAAGCGGGTGATTTTGCCCCCTCAAAAGGACATCTGGCAATGTCTGAAGACATTTTTGTTTGTCATAACTCAAGGGTACCAGAGGATGGTAGAGGGTAGAGACCGAGGATGTTGCTAAATTCCCTACAAGGAACAGGACAGCCCCCACAACAAAGGGTTACCTGGTTCCAAACAACAATTGTGTCAAGACTGAGAAACCCTGGTTTAGAATAATGCTATTTTAAATTTGTGACAATATATGCGTGTGCACATATAAATACTGGGGGAGGAAATGGCAACCCACTCCAGTATTCTTGCCTGGAGAATCCCATGGACAGAGGAGCCTGGTGGGCTACAGTCCATGGGGTCGCAAAGAGTCGGACGCAAGTGAAGCGACTTAGCAGCAGTAACAGCATATGTAAATATAAATGATATACTATATATTGGTTATTTTTAAAAGTATATGTGGACTCTTCAACAAATCTTGGTTGTGTTTCGTTCTAAATCCCTTTATTAACACTTTCTTTCAAATAAGCTTTCATATAATTGTTTAGGCAAATTCCAGCTTTGTCCCCTGCTACCATTCCCAACGTCTTACCATCTTTTAGGATATTCTATTCTTTCTTTTTTTGCTTTTCCTGAAAATCTGTCAGCTGTGATCATAATCCAAATGCAAACCAACCATCCACACGATCAAATTCTCATCTTTCTTTTAGATGTAGTGACCCTTGTGGAGGTATCTGCTACAGACCACACTCCAGCTCACCTATTTAACTAGTTTTGACCTAATTTGGGGTGCTTTATTAGCAAACAGTGTAAGACAAAGTAGCTGGTATAATACAGAGTGATGTTTAAATTAGTTTACAATTTGCTTGGCCTCATCTAGAACTGCAGTGAACAAAGCCATTCAGAAATGTCAGCTGTGTTCCCAAGCACTGTAACAAATTGTCGCCTGAACGCTGCACACCTAATGACTTCAAATTAGCTTCACTGCGATATCGCCTGACAGTTCGTTACGACTGTTAGCAACATAGCTGGCGTATCATGACCAATAAATTGGTTTCAGTGTGGGCTGGGAAAGGGACTTCCATCAATTTGATTAAAGAAATTACTGTAGCATTCAAAGCATAAAGACAAACTAGTTTAAGGAGACAGAAATAAGTTCACTCTACCAAAGAAACATGGCTCATCATCCAAAAATTTGTGTGTAAACTATTTGAAGATCAGAGTTCAAACAGACAATAATTCAAGTAGACAACTAAAATTCTTAAACCTTGTGATCAGGTAATATGTTCACTGATCTAAGGATGAGACGGTCTGGAAAGAAAAGTCACTGGATATTTTAAAATACTACTCTTAAGTTAACAGAACAGAAAATTTATGATGTTAGTTTAACATTTATTTTTGTAATTTATGTATAAAATCATGGTAAATATCTCATTGTAAACCAAAGCAATAAGCAACTATGAAAAGCAATTCAGTATAGATTGCTACTACAAATGACAAAATGAGTGATTTTTAAAAGGAAAAACGGGATCTAGACTACTCTTGATAAAAACCATTTTTTAAAGTGAAGAGAAAAAGCCAAAGTATTTTCTTAGGCTAAAACAGACTTTAAAAGGAGTAAAAAATATTTTAACAAGTTACATTCTATTTATCTGAGGTTGGCAATAATAGTACCTTCAGGTGTGAAAAAATAATGAACAAGCATTCAAGATGGTATAGCCATAAAAAGATTTATGATTCTATTAGGATAGGAAAGCTCTAAATTAAGTATGACAAAGACAAATGTAAAGGTTTAAAAAAAATCCTAATGAACAGGATTTCCCTGGAAGGCCAGTGGTTAGGACTGTGAGCTTTCACTGCTGAGGATGTGAGTTCAATCCCTAGTTGGACAGCTAAGATTCTGTATGCCTTGCTGGGTGGCCAAAACAAATAATATATAAATTTTAAAAATATATAAATTTAAAAAAAAATTTTTTTAACTCCTAATGAGAAAACTGTGAATTGGCCTAAATCAACATATACACCCTAGGGGATTAATTGCAAACTTTTCTTTTTCATTTCAGAAAAGGTACCTGGAATATGCTTCGCCCATCCAATGATAACCACCAGCTCTCGATCGGCCAAGTCACACAGTGTAGTGAGGGCTTTGATGTCACTGTCGGGGACGGTAGGGTCAGGCATGGCATAGATCTTCTCCGGTTCAGCCACCAACAAATGTGAGACAATCTTGTTATCTGCAGGATCAGACCAGAGCACTCCAGGATCACTAGAAGCATCATTTCTCTTTCACACATGCTAAACTAGGTGGTGTTTTGAAAGGAAAAAAAAAACAAAGCCTCGAATAGCCTATAATCAACCCCAAATATTCCATTTATGGTTCAACATATGTATATTAAGGTGTTTCGGAAAACCCATAGCACGAAATAAGCCGCTGCAGTTGTGATAGTTCTCTGCTTCTCCTTGGCTTTACCTGCCTTTGCTGGAATGAAGCATCTGTCCTGTAATGAAATTTTTTATAGCAAACAGATAAGAGGAGTTAGACGCTTTCTGGGTTTACTCTTTGATTCTTAAGTGGGATTTGGGGAAGTAGATTAAATAGTATACAGCAGTTTTAAAATAAAACTCTACGTAAACCGCTAAAATGTAGAAGGCAATGTGGGAGGCAAAGATCTAGCGCCCGTAGACCTAATGGGCATGAAAGTCATTAATTGTCCTAAATCCTTTAAAAAAGAGCAAAGGTCAGAGCCCTTCTGCCTGGGTGAATTACTGACTGTATAACTCTATCTCTGTGGGATGCCTTCAATAGGAATATCTTTCCTGTCTCCCTCTCCACACACCCAGCCCATCTTCCAAATAGAGTCAGTTTCCAGAAAAACACTCCTTAACTTAAATGTGACAGTGTTTTCTCTTCTGAGGGTCTAATTCTTCAGTCCTCTTTTTTCATCTGTTGTCTTTAGTTCACTCTGGTTCAGATTTATCTGTCTGAAATTTGTGATATATGTTTTTAAAATCCTTCATAAAGTAAACACTAGAGACAAATGGAAAGCATCACATCAAATGTGTTTTATCGCTCAGGGCCATGTGAGAGTTTATGGAAGGGGTTACAAAGCCTTGCTAACAGAATGAATTTTCTTGTTGGCCCTATTTCCAATTTTTACACGTAGTTTTAGATTTGATACTTTCTTCTAAGTGAGGAGATACAAATAGGTAAGAATAAACCCAGATATTTCAATATTCTACATCTTATTAATTTAGAAAACTAAGGTCTTAAATGGGATCTTCTGAGTCAAGCCAAAGAGTCTTCTCTGTTCACTGTTTGCCTTTTCCTCTAAATTTTTAACTTTTTAAACTCAAAATGAAAAGACTTCATATACCTTAGAATTGAAAACAAAGCTTTCTTTTTGTCTCCTTTAACAACAAGAATTCTTATCCAAGCTGTAATTTTTCTGATATAGTTTAAATTTTTATTACTATGACTGCCACATGAATTTTTCTTATTTCAAATTATAAACATAAATATTCCCTGGCAGTAATATTCAATTACTATCAAATTAAAAGTACAGATTTGGGAGGAAATATTCCCAAATATCATTATTTTGTAGAAAAAAATTAAGATCAAATAGAGATTCTTTTTTTTTTTTTTTAATTTGCAGGATCTGCAGAGAATGGCATTTGGTTCTCGTATATGCTACAGAAACAACATCCTGTTTTTTAGTTATGCTTGGAAAAGTTTCTGCTTTCATTGCTCTGACATTGCAACAAAACCTGTCAGCAACTACTAGATTCTCAGGACTAGAAGGAAATGCAATAATAAAGGGTGCAAAAATGTAACTGAAGGAAACAGTGATTCGAGTCTTTTTTAGTACCGGGAAAATGTCACCTGTTTTTAGCCAAGTCAATGGATAGTTGACCAGAGGGGCCAGAAAAACCTGGTGGAGGCTTAGAAATTCCTATCATTCAGAAGATGGAATAGCTGGCAGCACTGTTTCGAGGTGAAGCTTATTTAATGTTTCCCTAATTAGAATCAATGGAACCCAATTTTCATTCTTGGGCTTTTGCAGAACACAGACAATCAGTCAGGCTCCAGAAATCTCCCCTAGCCGCTTCCTCAGCAATGCCGGTGCCCAGTCTCCTGACACTTATCTGACAGGATCTGAAAATTAAGTTTTATAAATGTTTGTTACCAAAACACACTAATTGGATGGACTAAGGAAAATTAACACAGAGGCCTTAAGATAATGAGTAATGATTTATTAGGAGTCCTCTTTTATCTCACACCAGTGGAGCTCCCTGAAATTGCTGTAATCTCCTTCAAGGTACTTGACAAGCCTCCTCCCCGTTTCCCAGGTTTGTGCTGAAAACCATAGATGTTTCTCTGCCCTGTGGACTTACGAATGGGCTGGTGCGCATTTTTCTCTCAGTAGAGGAAATCATCAATGGTGTCAGTCAACGTTCACAGAAAATGAATGAGAAATGGCCAGTCTGGACATTTACTGAATCCAGGAAAACGAAACCTCTAATGAAATTAAGCATTAGTGTTTATTGCATTTTATTGTATTATCAGAAAGTTTTTTATTCTAATGTGCAAAATCTGCTTAATGCAGTCCTAGATCGTATTTGCAGAATGCCAAACAGCTTATGCAGGCTGAGGAGAAGATGCCAGATTGGACAATTGAAGGTATAATCAACATAATGTTTTTTGGAAAGGCAAAAGGAAACTATGCCATATGTTCACTTAAGCTTTAATTTTATGTAAAACTGGTTGTTTTTCCTTTGACATAGCTAAAATGTCCTTTCATTTACAGTTCAGGGTCTGTTTTATTTATTTAACAGATGCCCATATGCTCACATGGATGACACACAGCAGCGCCCCCTCCTGGAGAGTCCGAAAGAGGACAGTTTTTTTTTTTTCTCTCTTGCCCTGAAATCTGATCAAAAATAACCTGTGTCTTTTCTAGAACTGCTCTAGCGGCAACTTCCTCTGGTGAGGGCCGGTTGTGTCTTCTGAACCAGAGACAGCTACATAGGAGAACTGTTTCCATCGCAGCACTCTTCAGTGCTTCGCAATAAACTCTATGCATAAACATCCTAAGAGGTTAGCTCTTTTGCATTACAAGAAGCTGCCCGTATGCGAACCTTCACGTTGCAAACTTTCAAAGTCTGGCCTGAGTGAAGCTGCAGCTTGCCCTCGGTCTCCTATCACTGACGACCCTGCAGCTCTACCATCTTCCACCGCCTCTCCCTCCTCCAATCAGCAACTCTTCTTGCCTCTTCACTTGATGCCAGCCTCTGTATGCAAGCTGTTGTACTGTACTCCTGCCTTTTTCAACTTAGTGTAAGATTAAAAATGTTTTTTTTGTGTCTGTGTCTGATGTGTTATTTGTGTGAAAAGTACTATAAACCTACTACAGTATAGCGCTACACAGCTGTGGTAGTAGGGTACCCAGGCTATTTGCTGGACTTACGAACAAACTGGACTTACAAATGGACTCTCGGAATGGAACTGGTTGGTCTGTAAGGGGCTTACTGTACAGCCATGAACTGATTTTTCAGAAACTGGAACACAAGTTAACTGCCTTGATCTATATTCTACCTCTTTAAAAAGACGTTATCTATATTCTAGTTAATGATGAAGAGGACAGGGCTTGCATTTTAGCTATGTACCCGTCACCATTTTAAACTGCAACTGGACATTATCAAACTATGGGCTTTTAAAAAATAATTCATAAAGCCCATAAGGACATCTGAAATGGAACCACCAACCTATGCTTGTTATTAGTAGGACTCAATCTTGTTTTAATCTATTGATGGTTCGTGTGTTAACCTTCCATAGCTCCAAATTAATGAGGCTCCTAATGTATTTTCATTGGGAGGTTGAACAGTCAAACTCATTTAGTTAGTGAAAACTACAAAAATCACTTTCTTGTGAAATCTGAAACTAACAGCTCCAATGAACTAATGATCACGGTACGATCAGTTTTATGTACCTCTGAAAATAAAGATAACCTGTAAATGTAAAAGTCACACCATATAAGCTATGCCTTAGTATGCTTATGTTTCTACAAAATGACTAGGTTAAAAAAGGGGGGGAGGGGCAGGAGGGGACAAGAAAGCCATGGGGGAAAAAGATAATCAGCTGAGTTGCCATTGCTCTTCAAAGGCAGTCCCTGGGAATAAAGCCACAGACCCCCCACCCCCACCCCCTTAGGGAAGAGAAGCCTCACTGGAGTCAGTAGAAATGGGCATGCCAAAACTGATGTACCTAGAGCAGCCAGCTGGGAGGATGTCGTGTGCTGGAAAGCCAGACGTGTCTGCTGTACTTACATGGCTTTTTGGCTGGCTGAACCAGCTGAGGGTTCAGGTATGGGCTGTTCTCCGCATCTATTCTGCGCTTGTACTTCTGCCGACCTCCACGTACTCTGTCAAGACGCACTCCTGTGGGCAAAGACAGGCACTGACTTACTGTTGAGGTAAGTATCTTAGGGACCAGTCAAATACATAGAGGTAAACAGAATAGAATGCTGAACAGTCCAGGTGGATTAGAGGAATGTTTAAAAACAAACAAAAAAAAAAAGTGATGGTTAAGCCAAGATTGCCAGAAATTGGAAACCAAATCTGGAAGCGACGTCCAACCTGAAAGACATGTATCCAAGGCCATCAGAATCACCTACACACCAAAGAAAAGGCACCTTTCTTTGAGAATTAATACAAAGAAACTGGAAATTGGTGCTAATGTTGTTTCCTCCATTAGCAATGTGTATTCTCCTCATCATGGGCTTTCCCGGAGGCTCAGTGGTAAAGAATCCATCTGCCAATGCAGAAGACTCAGGTTCTATGCTTGGGTCGGGAAGATCCCCTGGAGGAGGAAATGGCAACCCACTCCAGTATTCTTGCCTGGAGAATCCCATGGACAGAGGAGCCTGGTGGGCTGCAGTCCATGGGGTTGCAATAAAGAGTCAGACACAACCTGGCGACTAGACAACAGTCCTCTTCATCAGTCACCCCTGAGAGCTCAGTGTGTGGGCTTGAGTAGATGGGTAGATCCAAAGCTGCCCGATCCACCCCAGTCTATCAGAGGACCTGTAGAAGTGAAAACTTCCCCGTGCCGTGGAGAGCAGGAACCCCACACATGGGATGAGATCCAAGGGCCGATCCATGTTCTAACGTCAACATGTCTCAGGAGTGTGTTATTTACATCTTGGCACACATCTGTATTCTGCTTTAATTGAGGGACTACAGAGAGCAGGTTTGGACTGAACACAGGAGAGAAAGAGGAGAGTCCTGAAAGAATACAGGAGGCTAGGATGGTGAAGAAGGGATTTGTTAAGAGGGCAGAGATGAAGCGTGAAGCTAGAAAGTAGGCAAAAGGAGACTGACAGTAACACTTTTTCCCCAAGAGTGATGGATTGGGTCAAGATTCAGGGAGGTTTTGCTGGCAGTGGATCAACAAGATTAAGGAAAGGAACAAAAGGAAAAGAAAGGAATTAGAAAGAAAGAAATGTCTCATTTACATGGGGGAGTGATGAGGAAGAGCTTGCTAATAACCTGGTTTCCAGTCTATAATTACAAAGTTTAGGGTATAACCATATAAATCTTTACCAAATAAAGAGACAATAACTTGGGAGTAAAGAGAAGGGTGAGAGATTCTTTCTGTGGTCTTAGGTTGTACCTTAGCTGATTAAAAAAAAAATTAATAAGTTCAGCCAAACAGTTCATTTATTTTGGTATTTCTCACATACACACAAACTGTTTAGGAGATAGTTTAACAGCATCCTCAGTATTATTATTTTACTGAAGGACCTCTCAGAGCTTTTAACACAGAGATAAACTCTGTAAAACTCTCAGAGGGAGATACAGACTATGCAATGTCTTGCAAGCCAATATCACAAAGATCCTGTTTTGGAAACATTTATCAATATCATGTGGCACATGTGCATTGTGGGGTAACTGAGTTACACGAAACAGTTTGGGAAAGGTTGATGTATTTCTTTGTGAATCCTGAAGGTGAATATATGCACTCAAATGTTAAAGATGATTATCAATTCATGAGCTAAAGAAAAATACAACTTTTCATATTATCTTAATAATACCACTTTAAGAGTTGATTTCCTTTTAGAGATACACACACACACTTGGTTCTAGATAAAGCCTGAAATGTCAAATTGAAACTTCTGAGCATAGTTTAAATGAAATCAAGAGAAAACTTCAAGAGCCAGGAGAGTAGATTCAGATAAATAAATACCAAAAATCGAAGAAATCAGGTATGGTATCTAAGTATTTAGGGGCTTCCCCAGTGGCTCAGACAGTAAAGAATATGCTTATAATACAGGAAACCAGGGTTCGATCCCTGAGTCAGGAAGATTCCCTAGAGAAGGAAATGGCAATCCAACCCCACTCCAGTATTCTTGCCTGGAGACTTCCATGGACAGAGGAGTATTTAATGGAAACAGTAGTGCTAGTGAGTCACAAAGAAACTGTATTTCTTTTTTTTTTTCTTTTTTTTGAAACTGTATTTCTTGACTGTTGCTTTTAAAGTACTTTTGAGCCTATAATAGAGTTTTACCCCTTTGATTATCTAATCTTTAATGTTCTATTTTTATTGTCTATATTTACTAAAGTTTGACACTTTCTCCCTTTTTCCCTTTTTAATTCATGTTTTATGTTTTTTCATTTCTTTCTTTCTCCAAGATAGTTTTCCAATTTACACAATGTGTCCACATTTTACTTGTTCATCTGAGATCCATTCAAATGTGTTTCATCATAAGAGTTTAGGAAATTCAAAGCATACATAATTAAGACTGGTATTATAGCACGTTTGGCATCTAAATTCAACACAATGCGGACATTAATGTGATGTGATTAAAGGTGTAAAGAGAAGGCAGGATGAAACAAACAGCGGGAGAAAGACATGGCAGACTGAAGCTAAGAAAAGGAGAAAACATTTTAAAATAACCAAAATTGTTAGAACCCATAAAGCTTGACGTACCACATATAAGCTTGGCACTACTATATATAAAATAGATAATCAACAAGGACCTATTTTTAGCATAGGGAAATTTACTCAAGTCTATAATGGTCCATATGGGGAAAGAATTTCAAAGAGTGGATATATGTATATGTGTAACTGATTCAGCTTGCTGCACAGCAGAAAATAACACACTATAAATCAACTATACTCCAATAAATTTTTTTTTATTAAAAAAAAAAAGAACCAAGAACCAAGAAAGCTCATAGAATACATCTCAGTTAGGTTTTGGACTCCAAAATTTGCTTCTGGTGTTTGTCAGGACACGCATTCACTATGCGCAATATAGCCTCACACTGCCAAATGCTGAACAATACACTACATATTTTCTAATACAGGAGTCAGAACTGGTGAGTTTCTGACAATGGATTTTGTCTGTCATGAAGGCACATGGAAGCAAACTATGGCTGAAAGACTGGATTCAAGGCCCCAGCTGCAAACAGTCCTGACATAGTCAAACATGCCACCCAGAGAGCCACCAATCAGCCGAGCCAACTGGCCCAAGTTCATGGGGAAACTGCAACACCGAAAACAAGTTATTAAACATCACGAAGAAAAAGTGAAGACTCTTTACTGACACAACTTTTATTATGTATTGTGCATTATTTTTGTATTTGTAGGAACAGATCCTTTAAGTATTACAAAATAATTTTATTACTGTGAATTTCCTTTCATCTTTGAACAATGAATTACAGACATACTCATATTCCTCCCTGCATGCTCCCTCCAAATTTAAAAGTGTGTTCTCCCTCTTACATTTATTCTTTTTCTCCTTTTTCCTCTTTTTCTTATTACCTCCACCCCACCCCACCTCACTGCACTATGTGGGTAGACAGACTACTGTCTATCCATACATCTATCTCATCCTTCCCATTTATCCATCCATCCATCCATCCAACCAGCCAGCCATCCCACTGTATATAGCTCTCTAGTTTCTAAATATAAATACTCAAGCACTTTTTACATAAGCCATGGTTTCTTTATTTCCTAAAATAAAGATCAGTTGGACAAAGGATTCTTTTATGATTTGTAACTTTAGGTAAATGATATTCAATAGATTATTAGAGAGGGAAAAATTAGATATTAATGCTACTTGATTAATAATTAATACAGTTATGTAGTGAAAATTGATGGACAGTCAACAGAAAAAGCATTCCTGCCAAGTTCAGATAACAATTAATTGTAAAAATTTATAGAACCAATGTATTTTAAAAGACCATAATAATTTAAATGTGAAAATTTTATTCCCATTTTAAGGCGTAAAAAGTAGGCAAGTATCAATAGTTTCAACTAAAAAATATTTATACCACTTTTAACTTCTTTTCAAAATCTGGGAAATCTTTTAATGCTGCCTGCAGTAAAATGATGATGATTTAGTTTAGCTGACTTCATACTCAGTGAAATGTTTGAACTCAAATCCTAGTAACACACCTGCAACTACTATATCATACTAAAATTACTCATATACTTACTCAGTTCTACTTGAAGAAAAACATACTCAGTAAAACCAATCCCCCCATCCCCCCGACCAGGACAATCACAGAACACACAAATACACAAGTGGCGTAGCTGTAAATGTTAAATCAGCCTAAACTATGTCTTAAAACTCGTGGACCCAGCCTCTTTATTGGTGCATCTTTGAAAATAAACAGGTTTATTCAGCTGAGTCATAATAATGCATGCACTGAAACTGTAAAAGTTATTTTAAAGGGTCTGATAAAACAACACTATACAGATATCACGAACAAGTCTATTATCAGCATATTCATAGTTTTAAAGTTTTTCCAGAAAAATGTTTCTGTCATAATATAATAATTTATTCCTAAACACTATATGAAGACTATGTTAAAAAAAATAAAGCATAGTTTACAAATCAGAATGCTTTCTTTCTGGCTCTTTCATTAACAAGCTCTTGAATTTTGATGAACTCCTTAACTTTTTGCTTTCCAAATGCATGAATATTAAGACAATATTCTCCCAGATGTTTTGCTGCAATGATCCAATATGATATGAATAGAATAATATATTTGGATATTACACAAATGCATTATTAAAATATTTTGTAAATATTAAAATGCCAAGGATATTGACATTATATCAAAATTTTGTTGAATTATTGCTATGTTACTTTATTGAAGTATATGCTGCATCATGATCATTTACTGAAAATCTACCCTGATGGAGTTTGACAGTCTAC
The DNA here is from genome assembly GCF_033118175.1 of Dama dama. Lineage (NCBI taxonomy): Eukaryota > Metazoa > Chordata > Mammalia > Artiodactyla > Cervidae > Dama > Dama dama. The sequence continues at coordinate 18,056,475 of NC_083694.1, forward strand.
CATGTCTCAGTTCTATAGGTCAACAGATTTGATATATGATTGAATGGTAAGATAATACAAAAGATAAAAGCCCAATAATGATATTATTTGATGTGTAAGTAAGTACAGAAATATGGTATCTCATTCTATTTACTGCTCATCCCTGTTACTAATAATATCTCTTAGAGATTATTTTAGAATAGGTATAGAAACTAACCCAAATTCTATCAAAAAGAAAAATGCTTTCTTTGAATTTAGCTATAAATACATAATACAAAGTTAAGAAGAGAACTGATAATTATTCAATTAACCTAATGCATTTCATTTAAAAGTCTTAAACTATTTCAGCAGAAAGAAAGAAAAACAACCATATTTACGATCCGGACCAGGAAGATCCTGATTTGCCATAAACAAACATCAATCTAATCCAAATATTTCCACTGCCAATGGCAAAGCCTGCCCCTCTACATCTTTACAATCTTAAATACAAACAATTTCTGTTGGGACTTCACTTGTAAACCATTTTTGAAAAAGTTTAAAAAAAAGATTTCTCTCAGGAAATAAGATACCCACAATGTTCAATGTTTGACAGGATGTGAAGTTAATTAAGGCAATTGGACTTCCTATTCATGTGGAGACTGCCATTACCTTTTTAAAAATAAAAGATTTTAATAGTTGGCATTACTGACTAAACAGAACGCTTCACATTGCTGCTTCTTTCAAATCCTGCATGTGCCTGCATTGCCACAAGGGAATCACAAATCTCATACACTGTCAGAATTTACAAAATTGAGAAAGCGAGAATAGGGCAAGAAGGAAAAAAATATGCTGTGAGGCAAATAAACGCCAAAAGAAGTAAAACAGTTCAGCACAAGGCCTTCTTAGGTCAGCTCATTTTAAGTCTACATTTTCTGCCCAAATGCAAATTTTTACAATATTATATAGTCCAAAGTCAAAAGTATTTTCCACATTTTTTAATAGCACAAAGTCAGAGGCATTTTGTAGGGCAATAGAAGTTCTCTTTAGATAATCCTACAAGGCAGCCCCAGCCTATTTTGGCCAAGTCAAAGACAAGGTTTTCATAATACTGTTCTCTAACAAACGTTTGCTTAAAAAAACAAAACAAAACATTAATTACACAGACCCATGGAATACTTAAGATACACAGTCATATTAAAGTAATGGTAATCTTTAAAAAGAAAGTGAAATCATTTTTTAAAAGACTACTGATTTTAATGACTCCTAATAAATAGCTGGATTATTTAAATGTTACCGAATAGGACTTGTAATCGAGGATGGGAAACAGATGGGGAAGTACTGATAAAACTTACAAAGCAATAAGGTGAAGAGAGTGGAAACTTTCTCTTCCACTATGTCTCCTGATACTGCAGCGCCCTTTGCTGCGGAAGGAAACGTGGTTCCTTCCAGTCAGAAAAAGAAATACCTAGATGTGCCCTGGAATTTGCCTGAGATTTCTGTGAGGGAACCATCGTGGACAGAGGATAGGGAAAATCCCTTTGCAGGACTGCAGGAAAGAAGAAAAGGCAAGTCAGCAGCATCAAAACACCGCAGAGAGAATTTTAGTGGCAGCCTCTGCGGGGGCTCTCCTTCAGAACAGCATCCTTAGAGACAGTACCAGTTTTACGGAAAGTAGCTGGGTGTATTTATAGGCACCACAGTAAAAGGTGAGTGGGACTTATTTGTATATTGACACACACACTCCAACAAGCATCTCATCATCTTAAAGTACTGAGGATCATGAGAGACAATAAGATATGCCAAGCCTTAGTTATCTGCTGACGATTATTGCCCCTTCTCTAAATAGACAGCAATGCTGCTCAACACGGCTGCATGATGTAGTTCCTTTCTTCCTACTTCAGTAGTTTTTTGACTCCTGATACCCGCATCTCCCTACCAAGCAGTGTCTTCATTTCTAATGGAATGACTCAGTCTCTGCATGAAATGTCTTGGAATCAACCGGAACATCCACGGGTTATGAGAGCTTCTTCCATTCCAGGCAATGGGTTAACTCTTTTACGTACATGGACATACTAGATACTTAGAGCAACCCTACGAGGCAGGTGCTATTATCATCCCATTTTACAAATGAGAAAACTGGAACTGCAAGAGGCTGAGTCAGGAGTGGCAGCTGGGGACCGAGGCTGCAGAACCCACGTTCTCAAGCACTCTGTTTATACTGCTTCTCTGTCATCAAATTCTATTTTTGGAAAAGAGTGTGTGTGCTCAGTCCCTTCAGCTGTATAGACTCTTTACATTCGTATGGACTGTACCCCAGCAGGTCCTTTATTCATGGGATTCTCTAGGCAGGAATACTGGAGTGGGTTGCCATGCCCTCCTCTAGGGGATCTTCCCAACCCAGGAATCCGCATCTCTTCTATCTACTGCATTGGCAGGCAGGTTCTTTACCTCTAGTGCCACATGGGAAGCCCTTGGAAAAGAGCATGTGGTATTAATATATACTCCAAAAGCAGAAGCACAGGCAGATAAAGCCCAATTGTGGTAAACAATACTTGCCTCCTGATGGGAGTGTGTGTAAACAGTGGGGCAGAATGATGAATGAGCAGGAGAGATGAACACCTTTACCCCACTGAAGGACTGGGGCTTCTCAGGTGGTCCCAGTGGTAAAGAACCCACCTGACAATGCAGGAGATGGAAGAGACACAAGTTTGATTCCTAGGTTGGGAAGATTCCCTGGAGGAGGGCAAGGCAACCCATTCCAGTGTTCTTGCCTGGAGAATCGCATGGACAGAGGAGCCTGGTGGGCTACAGTCCATGAGTCAGACACAACTGAAGTGACTTTAGCATATATGCACACACAAAAGGGCTAGGCATTTTGCATATATGACTCTATAAAGCATCTTCACATAGGAGTTTATAGCTATGCAACTGTAAACCAAAAATGATAAACAGATTCAGTCACTCTGCTTTTCTATTGAGGTAGGGACCCAGAGATATTTATTTCCTTGCTTCCTGTTTCTCTTTAAAACATCAGTGAAATAAGACAAGGACTGCTTGGCCAGGGCCATGGAGGAAAAGCAACACTCTGGCTGAGTTTTGCAGTTTAGAAGGAGACCCAGATGGTGGCTTTTCAGCTAGACCCACTGACCAACGGTTACATTTACATTTACTTCTGCTGGAACACCATTGCAACAATTCAGCAACTTTGGAAACTGCTTGGGTGCATGTCCAATACTTCGGCCACTTGATGAGAAGAGCCGACTCACTGGAAAGACCCTGATGCCGGGAAAGAGTGAGGGCAGGAGGAGAAGGGGCGACAGAGGATGAGATGGTTGGATTGGCATCACCAAGTCAACGGACATGAATTTGAGCCAACTCTGGGAGACAGAGAAAGGGAAGTCTGGTGTGCTGCAGTCCACGGGGTCGCAAAGAGTGGGACATGACTTAGCGTCTGAACAACAGTGTGAAAATACTTTAAGATCTGCTGAAATAAAAGGGGGAAATCACACAAGGAGAGAAAATGCATATCCATTAAGCGGGCTTTTTTTTCTTTTTAACTGAGTCCTCAGTCACTAAAAGAGATAAAAGCCATGACTCACATTAAAGCTTCCTTGCTCTACAGATGAATTAACAATTAGCAAGGGGAAGTCTTTCGTTTTGGTCTCCTGATAGCTATCTGGACTATTAAACATGTGAGCCTTGCATAAGAAATTACAGAGGCTTCCCTCTGTTGCAGATTCAAGCTGCAATCAAAATACATTTGTAGATTTCTGCACCTAGGACACAGCCACAAAGAAGTCCCTCCTTTTTTTTTTTTTTCCAGGGTGCGATTCACTGCTCTTAGCTGGTTCTGAGGCATCTGTGCTAAATTTATAATCTGGGTGATAGCCGAAATAAAAATCACAGAAAGCTGGAATAGTCATAGTTTACAAAATACTTTGCAAGGAAAATATGATTCCACCAAGGGACCCAAGTTGCTTCATCTGAAGCATGGAGCCCTAATCTATGACACATACAAGTACAAATTAGGTCATCTGCAACAGGTGACAAGTTTTAATTGAATGTCTTCTGTCTGCAATTCTGACAAAAGGTGAATGGAAATAAATGAGTCTGGCAAGAACGGCCCTGAGCCTTACAAAACCCAATATCTCATTATTTTTAAACAGCTATCTATAAACTGATGCTGACAAGCCTTGAACCTTTTATTTCTGCTCAAGATGAGGTGGTGTGCAGGGAAGAAAAAAAAAAAGGGAAAGAAAAAGGGGCATCTAGAACATTACATTAAACATGCAATACCTACCATTATTACTTCCCCAATGTAATTAAAGGAAATCTCCTATTCAAAAGGCACTATTTCTTACTTTGCTTGATGTCAGAGAGGAAGAGAGAGAGCAATGCTTGCCTTGCATTTGCTTAAACATAGAGACTGCCTTCAAGGAAAAAAAAAAAAAAGAAAATCTTCCCTTTCTTTCTTTTTGGCCTGTTAAAAATTTCATAAACTATTCAAAGAGATATTACCGTGGCTTAAACCTATCTAAACTCTGTGTTGTCTGGTTACTATTTAATACTGGTGACTCTTCCTTTTATCCCTTTCAAAATTGCCTTCTCCTGTGAATAAAGTTGTGAATTAGCGGGTAAAGACATGAAATGTGGTTGCACATCACCATCAAGAAAAGTGATTCTACTAATTCACAATTAAATTTGACACTGGCAGCAATAAGTTTAACACAATAATAACAGTAATAACAGTGCACAGTACCCCATGGGGATGCTCTGTAAACAGAAGCACAAATATTATTTATGCAAAATTCAATGCCCTGTAAAAATGAATTAAATATGAAATCAACCAAGCTGGTTTATAAGTTGCAGGTTGAGAGCCATAGTCACTGTGTTTCATTCAATGGAGAGGAAGTCAGTGGAGACCAAAAAACCAGACATGGATTTCAAAGAGAATACAGGCTGTGGGAGAAAAAAATAAATGAGTGACAGGGAAAGATGGTGGTAAGTAGGGAGGTCATTTGTTTTTTGTATGTGTGATTCTAGATCACATAGGCAACCAAGATAGAGTTTATGAAGCTCAAAAGAGAAGCTGACTGTAATGAATCTGCCTGCAATGCAGATCCCTGGGTTGGGAAGATTCTCTAGAGAAGGGAATGACTACCCACTCCAGTATTCCTGCCTGGAGAATCCCATGGACAGGGGAGCTGGTGGGCTGCAGTCCATGGGGTCTCAAAGAGTTGGATAGGACTGAGTGACTGACATTTTCACTTTTCACTTGGTGACTTTAGTGGGGAGAACTTGAAGCCCTGGCCCATTTGTTAGGCACTCAGCAAAAATAATAAAAATGCTTTACCAGGGCAGGCTGCAAGTTAAATTGCTTCAGCTATGTCTGACTCTTTGAGACCCCATGGACTGTAGCCTGCCAGGCTCCTCAGTTCAGAGGATTCTCCCGGCAAGAACTCTGGAGTGGATTGCCATTTCCTCCTCCAGAGGATCTTCCTGACCCAGGCTCAAACAGCAATTCCAAGAGCCAACTATAAGATACCAAAGTGACACATGATGCTTAATATTTTTCCACTGCTATGATCTGGCAAAATTGAGATTGGATATAAAGTAAAGCTAGCAGAAAGAACATATGTCTGGGTCATGTGAAAAAGAATGATACCTAAAACATAAAATACATAGGAAAAAAATCAGTAGAGATCAAATGTTCATATAATTTAACACACCCAAATTTCCTATCAGTGAGACATTTTCTTGTGACCATGTGACATTTCTTATGATATTGGCAGCAATAAGTTTAATAGAGTAATAATAGTAATAATAATACGCATGGGGATTCTGTGTGTAAACAGAAGCACAAAGAAAATTTATGCAAAATTCAGTACCCTGTAAAAAAGAATTAAATATGAAATTAAGCTGGTATTCAAGTAGCTGGAATGAGAACCACAGTCACTGCATAATGTTCAAATACAGAGGTACACAGTGGAGTTCAACGGCCTCACCGTAGGTTTTTAGCGGCGTAAACAAGAAGTGCCATGGGCTGAATGTTTGTTTTTCCCCCAAATTCATATGTTGAAACTGAACCCCCCCATGTGATATATCCGGAAGTGAGGCCTTTGGGGGGATTAGATCACAAAGGTGCATCCCTCATGATGGGACTAGTGCCCTTATTAAAAAGGTTTCAGGGGACGTTCCTGGTGGTCTAGTGGTTAAGACTCCACCTTTCAATGGGTTAGGGTTAGATCCCTAGTCCCTAAGGTCCCGCATGCCCAGAGAGCTCTCAGGAAAACCTCACTGAACGCTGAATCTGCCAGGGTCTTGATCTTGGACTTCTCGGCCTCTGGAAATGTGAGAAATAAGTTTCTCTTCTTTATAAGCCACCCAGTCTATGGTATCCTGATATAGCACCCCAAATGGACTAAAACAAGAAGAAATAAAGAAAAAATTTTTAAAAAGACTTGGCCATAAGAATGAAATAATGCCATTTGCAGCAATATGGATGGGTCTAGAGACTGGGCTACTAAGTGAAATAAGTGAGAAAGAGAAAGACAAATACCATATGATATCACTTTTATGTTGAATCTAAAATATGACACAAATGAATTTATATATGAAACAGAAAAGACTCAGACATAAAGAACAGAATTGTGGCTTCCAAAGGGCATGGGGAGTGTAGGAGAGAAGGAATGGGAGTTTAGGGGCAGCAGATGTAAACTATTACATATAGAATAGATAAACAACAAGGTCCTATTACATAGCACAGGGAACTATATATATATATACACACACACATACACTCACATATACACACACATAACATACATATATGGTAGTTTAGTCAATAAGTCATGTTTGTCTCTTGCAACCCCTGACTATCAGAATAGCCTATGAGACTCCTCTGTCCATGGGATTTCCCAGGCAAGAATACTAGAGTGGGTTGCCATTTCCTCCTCCAGGGGATCTTCCCGACCCAGGGATTAAACCCAGATCGCCTGCATTGCAAGTGGCCTCCTGCATCTCTGGTGGATTCTTTACCGACTGAGCCGCCAGGGAACATAACATCCATACACATATATAACTGAACAATATATATAACATATATATATATAACTGCATAATTTTGCTGTATAATAGCAAGTAATATAACACTGGAAATCAACTGTACTTCAATAAAATTTTTCAAAAGGAGGGAGACAGATATTCTACAATGGATTGATTCAACATCTAATATGAAATTTAAAAATACAATAGTTTCCCATATGCTTCTCATCCAAATCTATGTACCATTACTAGCCCCCCATTCATCTGCCAACTATGCTGTTAATTTGTGAGGAAAATTAATGAAGAAAAAGAAAAGAAAACCAAGAGAGAGTCTGACAGAATGGTCAAAGTCTTGCAGAAGTACAGACATGGAGAAGATGGCATGGTGGATTTAGAATACACTTCCAGCTGCCTGGGTCCACAAGGGCACATGGCTTCTATGAGCATATTTTCAAGCCGATTAGAATTCAGTTTTCCTCCCCTAAAGTTGACAAATTAGACTATTGAGGAATTTAAGACCTCATGAGAAAAACTAGGGTAGAATAATCATGAGTGGCAGTGATAGTAAAAAAGCACTTATACATAAGTGATATATTCACTAAAATTAAATAAAGACAAATATGAAAAGACTCTTAATAACAGACACACTAAATAAGTCGTGTTTCCTGTACAATTAATTTCCATTTATCATCCTTTGATCTCTGGAATATTTTTAGTATCTTCCTTCTACCTAGTTTTAGCAAGATAACTATAAATTCAGTTTGAATTGCTGTAGATGATACGTGTATGAAAAGACATTTAAAAAAAAAATCTGTTTTTTAAACCAAATGTTCACTGACACATTTATGTTACCATTTTGGGAATTGAAGTTTTAAGCAGGTGCTATTCCAGATTCATACTTAATGAATGTTAAAGATTTGGGGGAGAGTGATGCATAAGCAAATATAAATATAAACATATCAAGACTTTCAGTCAAGGAAAAAAACAATGAAGAAAATGCTTACTCTGAGGCCAGTAAGAAACTTGTGCATTTAAAGTGCAGTGGCAGGGTGAGGTCCATGGGCTGTACTTTTGTTCTATTAGGATGTGTGAAGAGTGTATAAAAAAAAAAAAAAAAAAGACAGAAAACACCAATGATATTTCCAGATGCCAAATACAGTGGGTCTTGGCTGAGGAAAGCCTGTATCCATACCAGATCATAAATTTCCTGAAAGACTTTCCTGTGTGTAGTTGTTACAGGAGGGGCGAGCTGGAGGTACTGCCAGAATACCCAGAATGGCCCACAAGGCCAGAAAGAATCTTGAAATCCTAAAGGTGCCAAGAAATGAAGAACAGGCTTTTCTAGGCACAGGCAGCTCAAGGCTAGATGTTGGGAGTTAAGCATCTAAGTGTCACTGCTTCACATTGAACGCAGTAGAATTTCCCATGAAAATCTCTTTGCAGTATTCCAAAACACATTTTCACTCTTTCCTGTCAACAGGTTCACTCTAAATTTTTATATTATTTTATTTCTTTAAATTTATTTGGCTGTGCTGGGTCTTATTTGTAGCATGCTGTATCTTTAGCTGCAGTGTGCACGTTTAGTTGCTCAGTTGTGTCCGAGTCTTTGCAACCCCATGGACTGCAGCCTGCCAGGCTCCTCTCTGCCCATGGGGTTCTCCAGGCAAGAATACTGGAGTGGGTTGCCATTTCCTTCTCCGGAGAGTGGGGGGCGTCTTCCTGACCCAGGGATAGAACCCGCATCTCTTGTGTCTCCTGCATTACAGGCAGATTCTTTACCTGCTGACCCACTGGAGAAGCTCTTTAGCTGTGGCATGTGGGATCTAGTTCCCTGACCAGGGATTGAACCTGGGCCCCCTGCATTGGGAGTTTGGAGTCTTAACCACTGGGCCACCAGGGAAATGCCATTTCTCTATATTTTTAAAAACACAATCTAGGTTAAACTCAAACTTATAAATATTTTATCTATTATGTATGCTCATAATTTCATCAAAGAGTTGAGGGTGAGGTCATGGTGAGAAATGACACTCTAACTGAAACAGCTTCAAAGGATCCAAATACAGCCAGATGATTTTGAGGTACGTTTTAATAGCATGTTGCTCTGTCATTGCCCTTGTAGTATATGTCACACAGAAGACACTCAAAAACACTGAGTAAGTGAATAAAATTTACAACATGCTTTATAGCCATGGACTAATCAGGGTCTTTTTTTTTTTTCTTTTGATATTTCTAAACCTGGAATGTAAACACAGAAAGATATGGACCTCTTGCCTTTTCTCTCAGTAATTCTTATTTATCATGTCTTTCTTAACTAATATGTTGTAACTTTAGAAAGGTACAGAAAGCTTGACAGTGGCAAAATAGCATGAAGCAATTAAAAAGAGACAGAGAGAGAATTGTTGAAAGGTGTGTATGTGCATTTTGAGTCACTTCAGTCATGTCCAACTCTTTTTGACCCTATGCACTGCCAGGCTCCTCTGTCTCTGGGATTCTCCAGGCAAGAACACTGGAGGGGGTTGTCATGCCCTCCTCCAGGGGATCTGCCTGACCCAGGGACTGAACCCATTCCTCTTATGTCTCCTGCATCCGCAGGTGGGTTCTTTACCACTAGCGCCATCTGGGAAGCCTTCTGTTGAAAGGGAGGACATCTAAATTGAATTTTTCCATATTCATCCTTGTAATATAAGAGGAAACAGCATTTGATTTACTGGGAAAACCTCAGATAAATATTAAGAAAAGTTAACTCATAAGAATTATATTTAGATTCCAGATATTGAGCAAGAAAGGCCAAGGTCCCTATACTTGGGAAATTTGATAAATGAAGAAAACTATTCTCTTTCCGAGACATTTTTATTGCTCTCTAGGCTGGAAGCAGATGAATGAATGTGATCACGTGTTAAGCTCTCTTCCAGTTCTAAGACTCTATGAATGAAATGGTATACTTAAAAAGATGGAACTGACCCACAGATTCAGAGTACAAAAACTGCCTTGGCAGTGGGAAACATCAACATACTTCATATCTTAAATCAGGAAGACCAGAGCCAAATGGATAGCATTAATGAACCAGAAGAGCAGAAGGTTTTCTGGCACAAGCCTCAGCCTTCCCCTTTCACTGACCTTGGCCAAATGCATTTCCTTTTGTTCTTGACAATAATACAGCAAATAAAGTGCCCATGTTTGAAAAGCGCTTCTAGCTTATTACTGCATTAGGAGAAGATCAATGCCTGTTGCATATGCTTGTGCAGACTGAGGGATGGAAAATTAGAAACAGCTTCAGATTTGTGAGCACTGTACCACACAGAGGCTAGATTATGCTAAGGAGAGGACTATATGACCTAATAAAGGAGATTAAGAAAACGACCAATGAGCAGCTAATACCTATTCTAGTACTTAAGTGAATTTCATCTGGAGTTTCAAAATAAAAAGGTATTTGGCTAAACAGGATCAGGTTTCAGTAAATATGCTACAATGAGTAATGTTTCATCTAAATATCTATAGTCATCCTTTTAGGGCTTCCCTGGTGGCTCAGGCAGTAAAGAGTTTGCCTGCAATGCAGGAGACCCAAGTTTGATTCCTGGGTTGAGAAGATCCCTTGGAGAAGGGAATGGCAATCCACTCCAGTATTTTTGTCTGGAAAATTCCATGGACAGAGGAGCCTGGCAGGCTACAGTCAGTGTGGTCGCAAAGAGCTGGACACAACTGAACAACCAACACACACACGTATACATATATACACAGAAATTATAGCTATATATCATGTGTGTGTATATATATATATGTATATATATATATACACACACACATAAATACATATAAAAATAGATGTGTGCGTGCATGCTCAGTGGAATCTGATTCTTTGCGACTTCATAGAATGTAGCCACCAGGCTCCTCTCTCTATGGGATTTCCCAGGCAAGAATATGGAATGAGTAGCCATTTCCTTCTTCAGGGGATCTTCCCGACAAGATCAAACACAGGGATCAAACCTTCGTCTCTTGCATCTTCTGCATTGCAGGCAGATTCTTTACCACTGAGCAACCTGGGAATCTCTACATAGCAATAGATAAATGCACACAAATTCTAAATCAATAATATATAGTTCAATTTCTTTACCTTCTTGATAATGATCTGGCAGGTCTAATGATTCTGTGGCAATTATTTATTTGCAAGATTTTTCCATTCAAAGAAAACCCATGTTACATGAGTTTATATTGATGTTGATATCAGGAGTTGCAAATTCAAACAAATACAGGGACTCTCGATGTAAAGTTAAGAAGTGAAATGGACTGTGTGTTTAAAACAAATAAGGAGGACGTACTGTGGCGACCCAGAGACCACTGGTCCCACAAATGTACACAGGCCCTCCCAGCGCCCCCATGATGTTGCCTGTGGGGGTGCAGGCGCATCCGAATGGAAGGCCAGCATTATCAGTTTTCAATTCCAAAAGAGGCCAGCAACCTGGATCTTTACACAAAATTACCCAATGATTACATGTTCACACCAATTTTTTGCTAATCAATGGCCCTCAGGATGCCAAATTATAGTCTTTGGTTTATATTCTTTAACACAGGGGCTATTTGTTACAAGTTCCCTGGTAGAAGTCAACTCTGACAGCTGGCTGATTAAACTGATCGTACTATAAGTTGGTAGCTATTTAGAAATTTTATTTAGGCCTTCCCTATATATGAGCACAACTCAACTGCTTAAGTTGTTTGATAGGCTATCTTTTGAAATTCTAATTGAAAAATGCCATTTTCCACAGGTACAGAAAACCAAAGAGGAAAGGAAGCGGAGGAATAAATTAGGAGTTTGGGATTAGCATACACACACTACTGTACATAAAATACAGAACTAACAACGACCTACTGTGTAACGCAGGGAACTCTGCTCAATATTTTATAATCTATAAGGGAAAATAATCTGAAAAAGAATCTATGTATACACGCAAATATACACTTATGTGCGTAACTGAATCACCTTGCTGTATGCCTGAAACTAACACAACACTGTAAATCAATTACACTTCAATAAAAAAATAAATTAAAAAAATGCTATCTAGTAGGGTTTTAGGTATAATAATGTATAAAATACAAGGATTCTCATTAGAAATCATTTCAAACAAGAGTAAAACGGGAACCATCTATGCCCACACATAGCACCTGTCAGTTAAGAATGTTGACATGTTTTGATCCACATAAGCCCTCTTAAAAAATCTTGCTTAAATAAGCACAAGTCTCCATGGCTGTTTATAGTAAACGGCAGCGAAGGCTTTCCTTAAATTCATCCATCATGTTTACAAAATATCTTTGACTTTAGGAAGGAATATCTTTCTGCCTAGCAAAATCTGTTGGAACCTGCAAAGTCAACTCTTATAATACAATTGGTGTGTCATGACTGTCACTAAGATGACACCAAATTAATCATTATTGGGAATTAGCTGACAAAGAACTGCTCTTCTGTTGGCCTAGACCCTTCCTCCCCCAACTTTTGTGTAATATGGAAGAGAGGGTCTTCGATGTGAAAAAGAGTAAAATATGCTGAACACCTTTTGGAACTGTCTAGTAGGAATCTGGTTTTAATAATGATTTCTTTGGTTTGGTAGATCACCAAACACAATGGACTAGAGGATGCTACAGACATCTGGAGGGGGTGGGTATCAGTGGGAGATGGCCAAGATGGTGTTACTATCAAAGCTGTTGTAAGAGAAAGGAAAGGAAAGAAACTAAATTTCAAAAGACTCGAGAGCCTAAAAAATAAAACCTCTATGATTAAAAGAAGGTACTAAAAATCACTTAATCATTAACTCTTTAAAAATACATGGGGGAAGAAGCGAGTCTCTAAGCAGGTCATGACATGCACTGGACAACCAGCAGTAATGTATCACTGAAGCCAGGATCAATTAAAATATAAACTTACTCAGAGGGAAGTCAAATCCGTACACCTGCTGAACAAAACGGTTATGATTCTCATCAGTACCAAACCACTCATGCAACATGAGCCTCTCTGACAGAGAGGTAAGGGCTTCCCCTAACTCTTCATATTTCAGAAACTCACTTTAACAAGCGTCTCATCTTTGCTGCCATCAAGAGAACAGGATAGGAATCCCTGGAAGTTGTCATCCAAGTGCCCTAATAATCAAGAAGGCTGTTACTGGGTAGCATGACCACCACCACCATCTCCTGCCCACATCCACAAGGGCTTCCTGGCTTCCCTCTTCAGCACGCAGGGTCTTTAATGGCCAAGGAAATGGAAGACCTTGAAACTGAACTCAAGTCAAGACATGGCAGGTCAAGAAAGTGTAGCAACTGAGCCACCAGAGAAGCCCAAGAACACACTTAAACATCATAATAACATTTCCATCAGCACGTTGAGACTGGAAAAAACTACACCACTTAGATTGCAAAAAAAATTTTAGATAGCCATATATGTTGGTTTACTCATGCCTTTAACCAAATCCTAAGGAGATAGTCAATATAGACAAAGACTTTATGTGATTTTGGGTAGGGGTGGGGAACCACAGCAAAGTCATTCTTCTCATTCTTCCTACTTCTCTCATCTGGCTACCTGATTTAATTTTACATGTATTATATTCATACACACACAAACATGCATGCTCAGTTGCTCAGTCATGTCCGACTCTTTTGTGACCCCCATGGACTGCAGCCTGCCAGGTTCCTCTGTCCATGGGATTCTCTAGGCAAGGATTCTGGAGTGGGTTGTCATTTCCATCTCCAGGGGATCTTCCTGACCCAGGGATTGAACCCGTGTCTTATGCATTAGCAAGGAGATTCTTTATCACTGAGCCACCAGGGAAGCCCATACACACACACGCACACACACATATGTATGTATATTTAGGACTGGTCAGATCTTTTTTAAATTAATTGATATGTTCTGTAAATTAACATACCTTGTTAAAAACATGCTATAAACAGAAAAAAGACAAGCTTTTCTAAGCATTCCTTGCTTGGCTATTACTGAAATGACTTCCCAAATTTCAAATAGTTTTCCAGCTCTGATAAAAACTGGTATATCTTAAAAATGTTCACATCACTTCATGTGTTTTACTTTGCTATTTACAAAAGTAATAGCAAAAGTACTGTTTAGTATTAAAATGCAAAAAAACAGAGCTCAACTCAGTAATTCTCTGCATATCTGTCCATAATATGATGTAGTTTTTACTACTGGGGATATAATTCAAGAATGCCTGCATATCATGGAGTTGTTTTAAGAGAAGCTGTATGCTGAATACTTGAAAGATCTCATGGTATCAAACACACTCAATAAATGTTCACTGGTAACAAGAATGAAAAGAAATATAACAGGAATTACTTTAGTTATTGGTTCTAATAAAATAACAGTTCATTTATCTATCAACATGTATTCAGTCCCAAATTGAGATAAATTTTAAAAGTTAAATAAGATACAGAAGAGAACTTAAGTGTGAAGGTAAGAAGAAACCACCTACAGAAAAGAATGCTTGGTTTTCTGTTTCCCTGATACTTAGTATAGATTTTCTTATTCAAGACTGAGGTACACTTAGAGAAAATGGGAAAATTAAAAATGTGGCATGGACTCTTGTAAATCTATACTGACTCATTTAGTAAACATGTTAATGTGTTCTAAAATTTTTGTGAAGTCGTTAACATAGGATTACACCAAACACTGTACTAGCTCCATATCTGAATCATGTGTTGCCTATTTAACAAAACAAGGTGGACAGATCTGGATTTGGAATACAATGCTGTAAAATTTTTCTTGAAATCAAGGAGTTAATTAAGAACAAAACAAAGGAGGAATAAATTCTAAAATAGTCCCTGAAAAAAAATGAGGGAGGGAATCTGATTTTTGAGGAAAACAATATATACTTTCACAAGTGGGATGTTAATCACTTCAAATAATATCAAAATAGATGTCTGTGAACAGTTGTGCACAATTTTAAAAGTATCACCATAACACGTTGCTATTAGATAACGCAACATAAATAGAAATATAGAATCAATTACATACATTTTATCAATCCAATGTCTGAATTCAATGAACATACATAAAAATAAAGCTATTTTACATTTTAGAAGTTTTTACCTTTTTCAAGAAATCCCAGTAACAGTATTCCACTTTTCATATACAAAGGATAATTCAGAACCACATTAACAATTCCTAAAACTGAAAATTGAAATCTGTCCAACTCTTCTACTTTCCTACCTGGCATAAGTATAATTTCTGAAGCTACCTGGGTTTCAGCTTCTTTACCAAAACAAATTTCAGCACAATCTTTCAAGATTCTGCAATAAAGATGGCTTTTAAAACATTTTGAAAAGAAGAATTTCAAAAGATATTTTTGTCACAGATGAAATAGCTGTGGTTTTGAAAACCAATAATCAGTGTTTTCTTTTAAAGACAATTAATGGTAAAGTTAAGAGGTACATTAACTTTGGCCATTAGAGGGATGTGCTATTTTTAAAATACAACACCTAATAATGATACAACTTTTAAGTGAAACCATAAAAATCTCTGTGCCAACTTCTACTTGTCCAAGGAATCTAATAGCCGAAGTAACTTTGGGATTTCCAAACTTCCTTTATTAGCACTGTTGCAACACTTGAGACATTTCATCCTACTTATAATTTCTATATATGCTGTCCAAACAATACACATATGATTATCCATGTTTTAAAAAATACTATCATATTATTTATTGATACTTCAATATAGATGAGGTATTATAAATCTCATACAAATAGTATACTGGCAATGGAAATAAAATAACTGTGTATCTACTATAAAAATTTAGATAGACATTCTATGGAATTCTAAGCAAGAAAATCATTTTTGAAAAATTATATCTAATTTCACAATCTATAATTATGCTTCAAATCAATGCTTTGGACCAAAATGAAATTATATTCAGAAATTCTAATGACAATCTATACTTCGATTGCAATGTGCCCCCTCCAAAATTTTAAAAGAAAACAGTACCAATTTTACTGTAATCTGATGAAGAAGCATTTAGACCTTTGGGGAAGGAGTTAATGAATTATAGATCTGAAACCAAGTTCCTTGGATTCACTATGGACTTTCATTCTAATAGTTAAAGCACATGTCTATCAAACTGCTCATGAGGACAAATTTATGGAAAATAACCAAGAGGAAAAGCTTTGTTCTTATTAAGAAACATGAATATGTATGTAATTTTAGCCAGACTAAATTAACCCAAAAATGAATAAATAAAAAAAATAAGGACAATAATTGTCACCAGAGAAGGCTTGCTTCCCTTCCTGCTCTTACAAAAGCATCTATGTTTAGAGTTTCAAAAAAGAACTCATCATTTTGAATAAAACTACTTGGAAAGAGACAAAAGAAAAGGAATATGAGAGGAAACCATTATGGAGTAAGAAACAAGCACAGTGTCTCCCCCTTAGTAATCAACCTGCTTAAAGCAGGGATAGCCTGCAGGCTTGCAATGAACACTGTACATGATAATTAGTGCATGCAAGTAGTATGCTGTTGCCGAGGTGTGTCCACTTCCTAAGCATGACTCTATTTAGAAAGGTTACACTGAGTCATTAATCCAAATTCTACTTGGATTAAACATCTTCTGAAACTGCATGAATTCTGAAAAGAGCAAAATCCCATTTTAGCAGCAACAGTACAAACATGAAATGAATATGGAATGTATCACAGATAGTTGTACAAATTCTTCCCCATCTTTGTGGGCATGCTATGTTTACATGTCTTCTTCCTGGCAAATGCTCAATCATCAATTCATCCGAACCAATATCAACACATAAGTGGATTATATCTGTGATTTTGTCTTTACTTTCAATCTAGTGGGGTCTTCCCAGATGGCGCTAGTGGGAAAGAACCCATCTGCCAATGCAAGAGACGTAAGAGACACGGGTTCAATCCCTGGGTTAGGAAGACCCCCTGGTGGAGGGCATGGCAATCCACTCCAGGAATCTTGCCTAGAGAATTCCATGGACAGAGGAGCCTGGCAGGCTTCAGTCCACAGGGTTGCAAAGAGTTGTAGACTACTGAAGCAACTTCACACGCACTAATGGTTTAATTTGATTGATGTTTGCTCATGATTAGAGATTTTAGAATGTAAAATCAGTACCATTTGAGTCCACCAGACATGCAAAATTATACTGCTGTTATCTCTCTCATCTTCTTAGGCTACTATTTCTTCTATAACCTTTTAATATATGAAGACCTGAAAGCGAGGAACTCATACATCAAACAACAAACAAATCGAGGCAATGCGGTTCATTTCTGTTAATAAACTAATTATTATGATTTAACTTTAGCATTGCCTTATATAAAATAGAAATAACTATAATTTTCATTTTTAAATTAAATAAATTTAATTTAATATAACACCCCTTTATATTCCAGACATTTTAAATATATCAATCAACTCTACCTCAAAGACTCTGGAATACAGTAAGCAAAAACACCCAAGTGAATTATTATTGCCTACAAAGCACTTTCATGGATATAATCTCATTTAATTCCTAACAGTGCTATAAACATAGGATTGATATTTCCAATCTGTAGAGTCAGAGGAGACAAGCAACTTGTGTTCAAGATCTTGGACTTATTTTTCTAATTCCAAGTGCTCCTTAAACTACTGTGAGAGTATGTGTGTGTGTGTGTGTGTGTGTGTGTGTGTGTGTGTGTGTATTATATATAATCTTCATTTTCCAAAACTCTTAATAAATTTATAAAAATTTTTTAAAAGTAGAAAAAGCAAAAAATAAAGAATAGCAGATAATATACCCATTGCTCTCCCCAGCCCCTTCTCCGCAAACAGACACTTTGAGTATCTCCTGGGTCCTTTTCTGAGACCTTACAGGCAATGGAAGGAAAGAGAAGGGCAAGCTCATGACTGACAATGTGGCAGGGGAAGAGAAGACAGGGTCAAAGAAGAGCCAAAATCTGGATCCCAAAGGAAAAAACAGTGCTCTTGGCCAAAATGGGGGAACCAGAAGAGGGAATCGGTTTCAAAACAGATAAGAAGTATGGTGTGTCTGTCAAGCTTGAGATGATTTGGGGGAAATCCAAAGTATAGCACACAGAATTCAAAACTGAAATTCAAGTCAGAACTCAGAACTGGTGTTGTAAACTTGAGCCCCAGTGCAGACATGTGAAAATATAAATGCAGATTTGCTTTTCAGAAAGTAGAATGGAAGGGCTAGTACCAATCTTGGAAACTTCTCATGAACACAGTGAAGAAGCAATAAGTGAAATGAGATGAAGGAAACCAGGAATGGTGATTTCAAAAGTAGGAGGGGGAAAATTGCTGACTATTGTACTACATTAATTGAGGGAGAACAAACCATTAAGAGGTGGGATTCCTACAAGCTTAGCAAAATGAATGGGGACAGTAAAATTGAAGAAATTATATAATATCAACTTAAGGAACACATGTCAATATTACTGTAAGTTACGATAAAACTGAGTATCTTAAACAAAGTGTGAATGTATAGTCTTCAAGATATTTTTAAATCAACCTTGATGAAAATATGGGCTTCCCAGATGGCTCAGTAAGGTAAAGAACCTGCCTGCAATGCAGGAGGTGCCGGAGATATGGGTTTGATTCTTGGGTGGGGAAGATCCCCTGGAGGAGGGTACGGCAACCCACTCCAGTATTCTTGCCTGAAGAATCTCACAGACAGAGGAGCCTGGTGAGCTACAGTCCATAGGTCGCAAAGCGTCAGACATGCCTGAAGCAAATGAGCACAGCGCACACAGCAGATGAAAATATATGCAGTATCACAGACTCTTATCTAAACCAAAACTCTCCTAAAGGCAGTCATTATTAATAGCATGACTAATATAATGCATCATATCCAAAGGGAAGGGAAATTACTATATCCTATCATACTGCTCTATTTGTGTCTGTGTAGATAGGTGTGGATGTGTTTAGTGTTTAGAGTTGTAATATATCTTTGCACTTTCTTTAACACACTGTTAAAAAAAAAAAAAAAAAAAGCAGACCAGAGTCACAGGAGTAAATATCAACACAAACTGTAAGAATTTTAACAATCTTACATCTTTTAGAAAAACCACAAAGCTCTATGCTACCAACAGTTCTAAGGTCCAAGAGACTGGATTAATTTTTCTATTTCTGTTATTTTTTAAATTAAATCCTTCCAAACCCCAATATCACATGAAATATCACTCTAGAGTACTCTGAAGGTTATGAACTTAAAGAACTATATACTCCACACTGATTTGGACGTTGTTTATGTTAAGGAGGGGCAAAACAGTTTGGATAAACCCATAAAAAGGAGCTGAAACTAGCTACTCTCCTCCCTGGAGTAAGGAAGCAAAGACTCCTGACATCTTACACTAGGTAAAACTGTGCTCCACTTACAAAGTTCATCAGTATGTTTTCTGGGCTAAAGATCCTGTTACAGATTTTTGGAGAAAATGAAAGCAGAGGGTAGTAGAAGTGGTTCTAATGATGAAAATCCAAGACAATATTACCCTGTGATTTTAAGCCTTTAAATAGAAACAGTATTGTCTGATCCCTCATTGGGGAGCATGTATGAGTAACAGGAGAACTAAAAACCCAACTTCATTTTACCTAAGAGAGTACAGGCCACAGGCAGCATCTCCATCAGAATCGTATTCAGTCACTAGGGGTGGGATGATAGCACACGTCCCTTTTTTGTCCCTTAAGTCTATAATGCTTTATTGACAACTGATTTTCTAAAGCTTCAGCTTTATTGACACATGATCATGACCACGTGGTATGGTGATGCTCCTTTTATACAAACACTCAAACAACAACTGTGGTCTCATAGAAAGAAATTGCATCTTTGTCCCCATTCCTGACACGCAGCTCCTAAAATCATCAGAACTGTCTGAGTGATAAATAAGCATGATAGGAGTCACTTTGGTGCTCATGAGACAACTCTTTGTGAGCCCCTTGACAGCTTCAGGATGGGGGCTCTTGGTCAGGAGGGCCAAACCTTGATTAGAAATTTGGAACTTTCAACCCCACACCCCTACACACAACTTCCAGGGAGCGAATAATAGCTAGAGATTGAATTAGTTGCCAGTGGCCAATAATTCAATCAGTCATGATTATTTCATGGAAACCTCCATTAAATATCCCCAAAATGGGACTCAGTTTGGAGAGCTTCCAAGCTGGTAAATATCATGGTGCTGGGAGGACAGAGCATTCAGAGAGGGCATAGAAGCTCTGAAACCCTGCCCATCCCTCACTCTATGCCTATTTCCTATTTGTTGTTCTTTGAGTATATTCTTTGTAAGAACCCCAAAATAGTAAGTGCAGTTCCTTCCTGAGTTCCATGTGCCATTCCAAGAAATTATCCAACCTGAGGAGGGTCATTGAGACCACGGGAATCTGTGTGCTGCTTTCGGGCCCATGAAGTACTCCATCGACCTTACCTCACTGGATTCTCATATCCACTCAAAGAGATAAGTATTGTGCTTTCCCATTTTACAAATGAGTAAACTGAGGCAGATTCAATCCATTACAAGGTGGTGGATCACAGTTAGCACATTTATATGAGTACCACATGGCTGCCTTCCTTACATACAAGGAACTGTCTGTATCCAGCATTATTTAAAAAAAAAGAAGTCACTTAAACAAAGAGCTGCCACTGAAATAAGCTGGTATTGTCCAGGTTGCTCAATCCAAATGAATAACAGTCACTATGCCATCTCAATTAACGTAGGGAAGGCTCGAGTCATTTATCTTCTTTTCCATTGTTGCGTAGCTTTTTAACTAAAATGGACGGTCCTTTATTGTTAATTGTGATTTTTTTTTAAGAAGTGGAAAGAAAAAAAAAAGAAAATGAACAAAATCAATTGTGGTTGTTGGTGAATTTCATATATCTGAGGCCCAACTTTACTGTTTTAATTAAAAGGAAATATAGGCCCATTGTTCGAAAAACATTAAAAGACAATTCCAACACTGACACTGACCCTCCCCCAAGCCCCAACCTTGTCTTTTTAAAGGGGAACACCTATGATAACCAGGCCAAGCCCTGCCTGGACGACTGAATGCTGATAATGGCCAATTGTAAATAACTATCTGCATTTTAATTATTCCTCTAAAAAGCCAACTCACTATAAGTCAACCACCTGGTACATTTCAATAAAGTAAGTAAATTATCTAAAGTCATTCGACACAGTTCACAGAGTTGAAATAAAAAATATCTATGGATAAGTTTGAATAAATTCCCAGTGAGTAATTCTAAGATTTATTCTATTCACACTGACTGAATCTTACCAGGAGTTTACATCCTGAAACACAAGGAAAATCTCTTAAAACTGGTGTGTGTGTGTGTGTGTGTGTGTGTGTGCGTGCACGCTTAGTCGCCAAGTTCTGTCCAAGTCTTTACATCCCCATGGACTGTAGCCTGCCAGGCTCCTCTGTCCACGCAATTTTCCAGGCAAGAAGACCAGAGTGGCTTACCATCTCCTTTTCCAGGGGATCTTCCTGACTGAGGGATTGAACCTGTGTCTCTTGCATCTCCTGCATAGGCAGGCAGATTCTTTACCACTCAGTCACCAGGGAAGCCCTGAGGAAGCAATTCATGGTGGTGGCATTGTGACTTTAAAGTTAGGAAACTGGGCCAAGCCCCAGCTGCATCACTTCCCAGATGTGTTCTTCATCTCTTTGGGGACTCAGCTTGCTCATGTGTAGAATGGGTATGAACTGAGTATATACCTCGCAGACACATGGTGACAAAATGAGATGAGTCTCTGGTACAAGAAATGCCAGCCATTGTTAGTATTCACATGTGCATTACAAATACACTTTACTATCCTTTAAATGTTTAGGTTTTCAATTTTCTGTCTAGAAATTAATGTCTTTTGGGGACAACAATATTACTTACACCCTTTTGAGTACTCTTTTAAGTAGGAGTATTTTGAGAATAGCAAAATGTCCTCTAAAATCTATGTGCTCAATGATTCCATCAGTCCTGTTACGTGGTCAAACATCCAACTGAGAGGGAAGACTTGGCAAACTGTCTTACATCACTCCCACCTGTCAAGACTGGTCCTCTCCCTCCATCCCACCATCTGACCAGAGTGTTCAGCATCCTGGAACCAACTAATGAAAGCTAATCACTCATTTCACAAGAAAGTGGAGTGGAAAAAATGACTGCTTTTAGCTTGAATCACAGCTCTGCCACTTTTTTGCTGTGTGATCTTTGCACAACTCATGAACACCTTTGAGTATCTTTTGTTTCCTCGCCTGCATAGCTAGACCGAGGAATTAGGAAAACAGCATCTTTCAAAGGCCTTACACTCAGTAAATATTCATTGTCTATGGCCTTCATCTACGTCTTTCCAGGAAAGAAGAACATAGCATGTAAAGGAAACATTTGCAAAGCAGGCCAAAAAAAAAAAATTAGTCATTATTGGTGGAATTTCAGGACTCAGTAGTATCTTGGTAGAGCAGCTATTTTGAGACCTGGGGCATTTTTAGCATCTGTCACAGCATAATAGGCAACCACTTGATCGGCGCTGCAGAGAGTAGGCTGTGGCTAGCAGTGATGTTTCCATAAACTCCTCAAGGTAAAATCGTACAAGTGCTTGTGTGAGAGTGAGAAATCTATCTTCTCTCTTTCTAAGAAAGATGAGAGGGACACTGTTCTCTAGGCAAATGTTTGAAATGAAAAAACTAGTATGATTAGAACAAACCAGTACGGAGCACATTAAACAATGTCTAATGATAGAAAACATTTTTATTTTTCAAAGCTGATACTATTACATGGGGAGGCCCACTTGATGTCTAAAATTCACACGGCACTTGGCTCTCATTACTTTAGGAACTCATGTTAGCTCAAAAATGACAGGGCCATGATACACACAGAAACAGGAAACCTCGATTAGGTACAACTGCTAAATTCCAACATAATCAATCATAATTGGACTTATTTTATCTTTCCACTTGATAAAAATATATCCTGGAAATTGTGGAGAAGTATGTACAGTAAAAACCTGTTTAAATTATTTCAGAAAACTAAGTTTCAAATCATTTAAAAGATAAACTACTACTATCAAATGTCAAATGCATAAAATGTCAATTTCTTGGGAAGGGTGCAGCACAGATTTCATTTCTATTATGCTTTTTGTACCTTTCCTCTATTTCTGGAGACAAATAAATTTTGAGAGAGCCTAATTAGCTGTCTATTCAGGTGCAACTCAGTGAAAAAGCTGAGGGCATTCTTGACTGTTTCTCCCCAACTTCTGATTTCTTAGAAGGCTGAATTTGTGCTTACACTGCCTCAAAACCCTTGGGATCCAAGGGTGATTTTATTTTCTGCAGTGCCAGATTATGAAAACAATTATACAAAGCATCAATGGCATCTCTTCTCCGCAGAATTTTGGTAGGAACATGGGAGAACATTAAAAGAAAAAAAAAAAAAAAAAAAACCTGTAACAAGTTACATATTTTAGTAGTACAGGGCAAAGACAAAGGTTTATTGCTATGTTTCATATGCATTATTTTGACTGCACGCTGCCCCAAAGCCAATTCAGAGAGCAATCAGGGATTACCTGCAGCTCCGTTTCCTCTGGAGAAGAACACACATCCTTACATTGCTTCCAACCCGTACAAGCCCCATCCCTGGGGTCAACTGGCTCACTGAGAAAGTCAGATGAGGAACAACATAAAACACGATTACTGCTCTGGTTTTCCCTAAATGCTCTAGGTAGCCGTCACTTTGCCCTGTATACACCGCATTCCATTACTGCCCAGAGTAATAAAGACTTCTGTCACCGCAAGAGCTTTTCATCTTCAGAGCGCCTTTCTCTTCTCCTGATAAGACTGCCAACTCCACTCTCTGTAAATGAGCTCATGTGAACACTTTATTTTCAGCACGTGAAAACAAAAAGGGCCACTGCCCAGCTTCAGAGATGGAGGGGGTGGTGCTCTGTCTTCAAAGTAGCCGGGGATGTCTGAAAGGGATTGAAGCTGACCTAGGGAGCCTCCCTTGGAATAAGGAAGTTAAGACTGAGCCATTCTATTCCTCCACTAGTCTCACTCCTATTTTACAATGAAGTAAGGGCGGCGGGGAGGGAGAGAAGAGAACAGAGCAGCTACCTTTAAAACCGATTTTCTGTGTGTGAACATTAGATGTTTGTATTCACTTTGGACAACACCACTAGCCAATACCCATGCCATCACAAGTGTATGTGAGCTGAACATGTCACATGTGGGACAGATGGCTAAACCATCACAATGCTGTCAATTCTGAAATAAGTGAATCGCAGCTTAGGTGTCCTCGTCCAAACAGTAAGTAAATTTAATTTTTTTGCAATCAGTGGCATATGTTTGCATCTGTGTACAATATGACTTGGGCCAAATCTGATCTGGCCGTGATGTCCTGAGTACTAAGGCCGTATAATTCCTAGGTTAAATGTATTGCAAATACCAGAGGGGGACAGGCTAACTAATTAAGAATATACATTGCTTTTCTGGCCCCCTGGATATCTACCATGCTTGTGCAAAGTAAGAGAGACTGATCAGCCAGAGGATCTTCTCTGTTGTATTTCTAAAATGCTTAAACTTGCCCCATCAAATAATAACACATGGAACACACTTAACTTCCTATAGTATCTAACAGAGATTGGCTTTATCTGTCCACGTCATTATATCCACAATCATTATATCATTAATCATCATTATATCCACCTCCACAAAGCTAGTGGAGGTGATGGAATTCCAGCTGAGCTATTTCAAATCCTAAAATATGATGCTGTGAAAGTGCTGCACTCAACATGCCAGGAAATTTGGAAAACTCAGCATTGGCCACAGGACTGGAAAAGGTCAGTTTTCATTCCAACCGCAAAGAAAAGCAATGCCAAATAATGCTCAAACTACTGCACAATTGCACTCATCTCACACGCTAGCAAAGTACTGCTCGAAAGTCTCCAAGCCAGGCTTCAATAGTACATAAACCATGAACTTCCAGATGTTCAAGCTGGATTTAGAAAAGGCAGAGGAACCAGATGTCAAATTGTCAACATCCGCTGGATCACTGAAAAAGCAAGAGAGTTCCAAAAAAACGTCTACTTCTGCTTTATTGACTATGCCAAAGTCTTTGACTGTGTGGATCAATACAAACCGTGGAAAATTTTTAAAGAGATGGGGATACCAGACCACCTGACCTGCCTGCCTTCTGAGAAATCTGTCTGCAGGTCAAGAAGCAACAGTTAGAACTGGACATGGAACAACAGACTGGTTCCAAATTGGGAAAGAAGTATGTCAAGGCTGTAAATTGTCACCCCACTTATTTAACTTACATGCAGAGTACATCATGAGAAACGCTGGTCTGGATGAAGCACAAGTTGGAATCAAGACTGCTGGGAGAAATATCAATAACCTCAGATATGCAGATGACACCACCCTTATGGCAGAACGTGAAGAAGAAATAAAGAGCCTCTTGATGAAAGTGAAAGAGGAGAGTGAAAAAGTTGGCTTAAAAATCAACATTCAGAAAACTAAGATCAAGCCATCTGCTTCCATCACTTCATGGCAAATAGATGAGGAAACAGTGGAAACAGTGAGAGGCTTTATTTTGGGGGGCTCCAAAATCACTGCAGATGGTGACTGCAGCCATGACATTAAAAGATGCTTGCTCTTTTAAAGAAAAGTTACGACCAATCTAGACAGCATATTAAAAAGCAGAGACATTCCTTTGCCAACAAAGGTCCGTCTAGTCAAAGCTATGGTTTTTCCAGTAGTCAAGTATGGATGTGAGAGTTGCTCTATAAAGAAAGCTGAGCACTGAAGAACTGATACTTTTGAACTGTGGTGTTGGAGAAGCCTCTTGAGAGTCCCTTCGACTGCAAGGAGATCCAGCCAGTACATCCTAAAGGAAATCAGTCCTGAATATTCATTGGAAGGACTGATGCTGAAGCTGAAACTCCAATACTTTGGCCACCTGATGTGAAGTACTGACTCCTTTCAAAAGACCCTGATGCTGAGAAAGAGTGAAGGCAGGAGAGGAAGGGGACTACAGAGGATGAGATGGCTGGATGGCATCACTGACTCAATGGATATGAGTCTGAGTAAACTCTGGGAGTTGGTGATGGACAGGGAGACCTGGCGTACTGCAGTCCATGGGGTCACAAAGAGTCGGACAGAACTGAACGACTGAACTGAACTGTTCATTATATCCACCCAAATCAATTTATTCAAATATGTTAAAAGTGCTTATTATGTGCCAGGCTCTGTAAGGCCTGGGGTTACTTTCCTTCCAGGGCTCCCAGTCTGGTGGAGGCAGGTAAATCATTACAGATAAATAATTACTGTGCAATGTGGTTTTCTAATAAAAGCACAGGTTGGACCCTAGAAGGAACAAAAGTTCTCTGGGGAAGTCAAGGAAGGTCCTCAAGCATCGTTGAGTTGAACAGCCAACCTATATATGTAAACGAGGAAGACAAGCACGTTTTAGTCACAGAGATGAGCTGTGGCAATTGTTTCTTTGTTTGTTGCTTACTTGCTAAGTCCTGTTAGACTCTTTTGCGACCCCATGGACTGTAGCTCGCCAGGATTCTCTGTCCATGGGATTTCCCAGGCAAGAATACTGGAGTGGGTTGCCATTCCCTTTTCCAGGGGATCTTCCTGACCCAGGGGTCAAACCTGTATCTTCTACATTGCAGGTAGATTCTTTAGCACCGACCCAGCAGGGAAGCCCAGCTGAGGCAGAGAAATAAGCAAAAACAAGATCTGAAACTGTGTTGTCCAATATTTGGTTATTTTCACTTCAATGTAAACTCATTAAAATGAAATCTAAACTTCAGTATCTTAGTTAAACTTGCTGTATTTCTTTTTTTTTTTTTTTAAACTTGCTGTATTTCAAATATTCTGTAGTTACATGCAGCTAGTGGCTACCATATTGGACACTGTACTTACAGAGTATTTCCATCACTGCAGAAATTACTGATTTGGGAAAACAGACACTTGAGGAGTGACAAGCTATGGATGTTTGAAATACAGGAAGGAACCTATAGATCCTGAAAGATGACTCAAAGAAATAGACACTTTAACTCACCATATTTGAAGACCCACAGCTGAATTTAAGTAATAGAGTAAGTAGTGTGGGCAAATGAGGAGAAAAGAAAATGGATGATCTGATCAGACTGGTGTTTTAGAAAAAAGTTCATTCAAGCTAAAGTGTGGAGTGTGGCATACAGACACACATGTGCACACACACACAATCACACACAAATATTTCATGTATGTATACACTAACCATACATGCTTTTTACTTCCTTTGTTTTTCAATGAATAACAGCAATAATAATGAAGGCTAACATTGCGGGTTGCTTACTCTGGACCAGGCACTGCCTCAAATATTCTGCACATATTAACTCATGGGGCTCAAGAGGTGAACACATTCCTTAGAGAAACATGTTGACATCTACGGGCCAATACTTCTATTTAATCCTTCACTTATATTGTTTCATGGGACTAGACATACAGAACTCTGAATAGAAATAACTACAGAAAAACACATGGACAGGTGAATCGATGGTGTAATTCATCCTGCCAACTGAATTTAAGCCTTCATCAGGTTATCCTGGAACTTGGGGGCTGAGCTGATCGTGCCTGCTACACTCGTCCACAAATATGTCATATGGCATTTACAGAGGTGCCAATAAAAATCTCCTGTGTCGCATGAATGGGAACTTCTCTACATAGAACATCCAACTAAAAGCCCCAGAAGAAACAGTTCATACTGAAAACCCACAGTATAAAACTTGAAGACACAGAGGCAAAAATTAGAAGCAACCATGAGCAGTGAATTCTCCAGTGACCAGCATCTCACTCACATGGTGAATTGAGGTGGCTGAATGTCTGGCCAAATCTTGCCTTTCTTCACTTCCTTGGGTAAGGTACTTTGCTCACCATCCTAATCACTTAAAGTCAGGCTGTGCCCCACAGTAAGCTAGTAAATTAAGTTTTCTTCTTTAATGGCCAAAATCTGACCCAGGTTCCAAGGGAAGAGAAGAAGCCTCAAATAGTCTCAGTCTGGATCTCATTCCAAGCTAGACTCTTAAAGCCCCTCTCAGTATCCTATAATTCACTGACTGGGTCAGTCAAAAATAACTAATTCAATGCCCACTGTGTGCAAAGAACTCATGGCATGTAAAGAAACATACTTCTAGAATAAAGATTTTAAAAGAGATAAAGTATATAGAGAGGAAATAATATGACAACAATTAAAAAGCAACACATAAATACTGAAAACAATTTGTTATAAGCTAAATCCTTGAGTGCTATGAGATTTAGAATTTGGGAGAGAGAGATGAATCTAGTGATACAAGGTTAAGAAGTGAAGACAATTCAAAGAAGACTGATTCTAAATCAGGTCAAAAAAGAAGCTATATATATCATTGGGTTCACCAAAAAAGTTCATTCAAGTTTTTCCATAACATCTTGTGGGAAAACCCAAATGAATTTTTTGGCTGACCCAATATGTTTATCAAAATGGTTCCCAGTGAATTCTCTCTGATTTGTTTTATAATAAAACTGCAACCAAAGGTTCTTAACATCTGAAAAGAGAAATTAAAAGAGAAAGCATATGAAAGTTAGTATTGGCTCATCAGCCATTTTTAAAGAAAGAGTAGAAAAAAGCACATTAGAAATAACATAGTCTTATCTCACAAGAAAGAGAACTTTACATGGTGTACTTTCCTTACAATTTCTTAAAACCTCACTATTTACAATTTCTAATATAATTAATGGAATGTTTATAATGCTTAATGCTGAAAATCCTCCAATTGAGCTAATTTTTAAAATGAATTATTCCACTTAACAAGGAAAGGAAAAAAAATCCTTTCGATTTTTACCCACATGCTACAGTTCTCCAACTATTCCGTATTTTCAGCTATTATCCCTTTCTTACAAAGAGCCCACTTAATAATGTTCACTCTAACAACCTCATTTATTTTCCAGAAAATTAACTCAGTTTCAACCCTGATTAATGATTTCATCTAAATGAATCAAATTAAAAATTGAAAATTATATTTCAAAAGCCAAAGAAAAAAAAATTGACCATTTCCAGTTAACAAATGATCCTTTCAAATATTAAAAGATGACCATGAAGAGTGTGTGATAGTAATGAAATCTGGCTCAGGCCTGCTGCTTATCTAGAGTTCATGAAGGAGGAGAAATAAAGGAAAAGAGAAAAAAGCAAAGAAAAAGGTACCCTATGCATTTTTTAACACTGAAATCCCTTGGGAGTCCAAACTGACTTCTACTTAAGCTTTGCCTGTAATCAGTGTACCAAAATAATATGAGCATTTCCCTCTTAATTAAAACTGGTTGGGTTGGAGATGCCCCTCAAGCCCATGGGGGATTAGGAAGCCACATACACACTAATAGCCCGTGTTAACAAAACCCGACCCATGAAAGAATGCCCCATGCTATGCTCTCTCTGCTAGGAGGGAGAAGCTTGCCCATAAGGAAAACAAGCAACTAATTAGGGAGAAACTTCTTGTCAGCTACGCTTTTTAAAAAAATTTATTCTGGGCCAGGGATTGAGGAGGAGGCAGTGAATGGGCGAGGCACAGAGGGTTTTAGGGCAGTGAAACTATTCTGTGATACTACAATGGTAGATACACCCAGAGAACACGAAGGGTGAACCCTGATGTCAACATGAACTTTGGGTGAGTCTCACGTGTCCGTGCAGGTTTCACTGGAGGAAGAATCACTTCTGTGCTCGGTGTTGGGAGGAGAGCGGACAAGGGCACTCTGTGCTTCCCACGCAATCTGGCTAAGAACCTAAAACTACTTTAAAGAACAATGTTTATGTAGGAAATGAAAAAAGAATCCTCTCCACCAGAAGACTACTTTCGGAGTCTATGGGATTACTGCTTTTAGAGACTTTAAGAATAAAGGATGTTACTTTCAGCTAGACCTCGTTCTTTAATAAATGTACGCACATCAAGAGGAACCACCGCACATCAAGAGTACCCCACGCGAACGACTGGCCTTCCAGCGGGTCTCAAGTCAACAGAACGGAGGAGGCGTTGTGGATGTACACAGGCTGCATCTTGTTTCTCTGACAGATAAATTCAGCCCCAAAGCTTTCCCTCCCGGGTGCAGATTGTTCAAGATAAAATAGTATCTCAAATGATGAGGGAGCAAAAAAAAAAAAAAAAAAAAAAAGGAAAGCTGCTTCTGCATCCCTCCCCAATTCTCCGCTGGGATTTGGCTCACAGAGGTCGTTAGGGGCTTCGCAGAGGCCAACCAAGCCCGCCAGCGGAGGAGGAAGACGGGAGGAGGGAGGCGGGATGCAAGCTGCGGGCCGCGGCGGCAGCAGCTCCGGGCGGGGGATGCTGCGGAGAGGCTCTGGGGAGACTCGGCTCAAACTGCCAGCTCGGGTCCCCGGCCACCCGCAAGCGGCCCGCCCGCCCCCCGATGGGCGCCGGGCCAGGGGCTCTGCTAGGTGGAGGGGACGCCCGGGGAGGGCGCCCTGGCCCGCAGCCCGCTCACCCGGCGCCGCCCTGGGGCTCCCCGCTGCACGCTCGCGTCTGTCCGGGGCTGCCTCCGAGCCGCCGCGCCGGGAGCCAACCTCAGAGGCAAAACAGAAACGCAGAACCTGAGACGCAAGGGAGAGGGGGGCTGTCCCAGAAAACTCGAGACCGGAACATCGCGAGTGTTACGAGAAAACAAGGGCGTCTGTGATCGAAAACATTTACCAAACAGTGTTCATCCTCAGGAGCTGTTTGGGTTCTCACAGAGAAACACGACTTCAAAGGCAATAAGCAAGGATGGACCTCTATTTACGGCAAGAATGTGGTGGGTTTGGAGATGACTGCGTTTACTGCAAGTTACTGCAACAACCCTCAGCTGCTTACTCTTCAGTGGCTCCTTTCTCAGAGCTGTTGTGCCCTCATGTCCCTTACCTCCAGGTTGGAAAATTATTTCATTAATCACTACAACAGGCAGCAAGCAGATAATATTACCTACAATTCACGAGGAAAATAAAGACACAGGAAGAAGCGACTTGCACCATGACCAAAAAAATAGTATCAATTTATATGGCTCCTCAACTATTATTAACCTGTCAAACTTTCTATAGTAGACTTCACAAAATTCTAGAAAAAAATTTTAAGTACTCTGCATAACTTTAAAAACAGAAACCTATTCAAAGCCCTTACAACTGAAATGAGCCCTTGGGAGATTATTAAAATGCCTTCGTAACAAATAAATAAATGAAGGCTCAAAATGGTTGAATGACTTGTCTAAGGTCACAGGGCCAGTAAATAAACAGAGGATAAAAATGTATGAAAATGTCTCAATCAGTACAGTCTTTTTGTGTTCTGCTTAAATTCCTGGTACTTTCAAATATAGTAATTCTTTTAACCCACAGTGGAAGCTATGATCTACATTAGCAAATAAAGTGCTGGCTTGAATGAGCCTTTGACATTGGCAGGGCTTTTGTTAATGATCAGTGGAGAGCACCAAGAGGGCCTGGCTGTGCCATATATGGGATTTCTCTTCCATTACATTTTCCCGAGGAATCTAAATGCTCATAGACTCTGCCTAGCTTGTCATGAGCCTGCCAAGGTTTGTGACTTGTCTAGGTACACACCTGCTTTTGTGAAGAAACATAATATAGAAAATAAAATTTGCTTATGAAAGCAAAAATTCTTCAACACCAAATATAATCTTTGCCATTTTCAGACAAGAAGGCTGGGATAAGAAAATCAGAACTAGGGCCAACCATAACAGGTGCTAATAAAATTTTTCCATGAACCACTGTGTCACTATAAGCCCTACTCTGAGCTGGAACACTTTGGCCATTTTAATGCCAGGCTTCTCTTGACTATCTATTCCAGGTTAAACGTTCCCAAGTGGACTGTTGATTCAATGCAATGGAGAGGAGAGAAGTTTTGCAGAGATTATTTTAAAAGTGCACAAGAATTTCTCTGACAGTCTAGATGAACCAAGTTTTCAAAATGATGGTCTGATTAACTACCTAGGCCAGTAACATCTTCCCAGCATAGCTGGACACCTTAATGATTTTCTCGAGTTCAAGGTTCAGGAAATAAATGTAAACTTGTTGTAAATTTAAATCAGTCTTTAATAACTGACCAAAAAGCTACAACCAACCTAGACTGCATATTAAAAAGCAACTTGGCCAACAAAGTTCCATCTAGTCAAAGCTGTGGTTTTTCCAGTAGTCATTTATGGATGTGAGAGTTGGACTATAAAGAAAGCTGAGCGCCAAAGAATTGATGCTTTTGAACTGTGGTGTTGGAGAAGACTCTTGAGAGTCCCTTGGACTACAAGCAGATCCAACCAGTCAATTCTAAAGGAAATCAGTCTGGAATATTCACTGGAAGGACTGATGCTGAAGCTTAAACTCCAGTACTTTGGCCACCTGATGCAAAGAGCTGACTCATTGGAAAAGATCCTGATGCTGGGAAAGGAGAAGGGGACGACAGAGGATGAGATGGTTGGATGGCATCACCGACTTGATGGACATGAGTTTGAGCAAGCTCCGGGATTTGGTAATGGACAGGGAAGCCTGGCGTGCTGCAGTCCACGGGGTCACAAAGAGTCAGACACAAATGAGCGACTGAACTGAATCTGACATTTGTTTTCATTGCCTACATAAAGAAAATGAAGACAAAATAATATTTAAGCTGTATTATAACCTGGTATTAAACCACATCTATGTAGCAGGAAAGAAAACAATGGGTGGAGATAATGTTCAATTTGGTTTCTATAGATCTGATAATAAAGATTTCAAAGCACCATCTTTTTATTTGAATTACTGAATTTAGCCGCCATCTATACTAGTTAGAATAACCATGCTAATGTCTTGCTTTTATATTTGATATTATTTAAAATATCATTTTAATCACTATGTATACTGAGTGTCATTTTAAAGGAAATTATATAGCTCCTAAATATCATTTAATTTTCATTAATAGTTACATTGGTTCATTTTTAACACTAAACTCCTCTGCTTACTTTGACAAGTAATTCGAAACCCACATTCTACACAAACTTTTTCAAAATATATCTTATTCATCCATTCTCCAAAAGACTGACACAATCCATGAATCGACCCTTATTTTCATTGAAGTAGTTTGCAAATATTTGCTATAACTTTATTTACCTATCTGCTTTATCTGGTTTGACTACTAGCTGGATGAAGATAGATTTCTATTTAATCCTCACCATAAAAAGACACTATTGAATGCTAAGGAGCCTGTGAACACTCCAAAAAAGATCACTGGCTGCAAATCAGTTTAAGTTACAGACATCAAAAAATAAAACGCCAAGCACAGTGATTCAGGGACTTCCCTGGTGGCTTAGAAGCAAACAGTTCCCCTGCAATGCAGTAGATGCAGGGAATGGGGGTTTGATCCCTGAGTTGGGGAGATCCCCTGGAGGAAGAAATGGCAACCTGCTCCAGTATTCTTACCTGAGAAATCCCATGAACAGAAGAGCCTCATGGGTTTACACCATGGGGTCACAAATAGTCAGACAGCGCTGTAGCAACTGAGCAAGCATGCATGTACCGTGATTCAGGGCTCTCAGTCATTTTCAAACTCGTCTATAAAACTTTGAGATTCCCAATAAGGAAAACAGAAAATTCTTTTTTATGCCATCACATTCTAGTCATGTATGCTAGTACCCAGTGAGAAAATAAGGCTGTGAGATTAAGAGAAATAATGCATATAAAATTAGGAAATTGTTCTACATTTATTGAAGTCCAGATGGGAAGACAGAAATCATACTAGGCATTTCCACAGGGAGAATTTAATATGAGAAACTGGTTCAAAGGGTGTTAGAGAGTGGCAAGAGCAAAAATGGAGCAGGGATCCTAACTACAGGAAGCTTCTGGAAATCGAGAGAGCAAATGGAAGATTCAGTGCTACCAGAGTCTGGAAACCCAGCAACAAGGCCCTAGTTGGGCTGGGGCTCAGACCTCTGAGCTGCGCTATGGGGCTTGAGCGGGTGTGCCAGGAAGAGCTAGACACAGAGCCAACTGTCAATGCCAGGGCAAAGGGTCTTTGATAGAATGGCACTGGCAGGAATAAGTCAACAGGAAGCAAACATAAAGATCCAATTTCTTCTCTCTCCTCCTGTCTTGAATCCCAGCCCTTGCATCACAACAGAAAAGGGTGGGTGAGCGCTCTGAGAGCTGAGACACAATAGCTCCATAAAGGGCTCTAGGCTTAAGAGGGTTTTCATAACTGGATCATCAACCTCATCTCTAAGAAACAGTAACCTTTCTATAAAAGTGCATCCTAGGGCATTAAAAAGGCATCAGGTCACTTTCATGAGCCAATAATCTGTTGCTAATACTGTGTTCACCCGCTAACTCCCACATTTACATTCTTTTCCAGGGCCTGTATCACCAAAATATTTAGCTGTTGCTCCTTAATCTAAACACTACCTCTTGACCTTTTCACTTTAAAAAGGCGGATTATATCACCATTGGTCACCAAAGGCACAGCAGTATTTCTGTGCGGGGTGAGCATGTCTTTGGAATATATTGAAACCCTAGCCCTGCGGCCTTAGGGCTGTGCTGGCCCGTGACCAGGTGGACAGGTGGATGGAGGTGGGAGGGGGGTGTGCCTGTATGTAAGGGGTGGATGGATATGTGTGTACAATGAGGCCGCTCTTGTAAAGAGAAGCACAGCACAAAACTAGGCCAAAGACGTAATCAAGAAGCAGAGCTCAAACCAGACTTGATAAAGAAGTTACTTGTTCTTTTCTTTTTCTTTTTTTTTGCATTAATGTTTTTGGTCAGATCCTTAATGTTATATGAAAACAGAACTATTGCCTGTGAGCCAATTTACTGAACAAATAGCAGCTGCAGTAAAACATCTGTTTGGGAAAGAGAAAATATAAACTCATAAAATCAAATGAAGGCAATGTGACTTGTACTTTCACAAATATGTGAACATTGGACATATGGTGCAGTCTGCAAACGATTATTAATCATTCTATTAAAAAAACAAATTGCAAAACAGGTATTATTATGATTGTTACCCAGTATAATATCCAGTATCTGAATAAGATTTTAGAAAATAGCATATGAATATTTCTGAGGAACGAGAACTCCCTTGCAAAAGAAATGTTTAAAATGAAAAACATCATTGTATCTAAAAATATTTCTATGTCTCTATACTATCACCCAAAGTGGAAAGACTGGTGTAATATAAGTAATGTAGTCTGAATAAAGTAATAATAACGATTGGAACACAAAATTGTGTGTGTAACTTGGGAAGGGCATTAAGTAGATTATGCATAGACTTGGCCCTGTAGCTCATCAGAGTCAAAGCGATTCGCTTTCTGAGATCAATCATCAGAAGACCTCTAATAAAAATTTCAATGAAACTATGGAAAAGAAAAGTCAGGGGAAAGACTGGGTCCCAGCCTTACGTGCCCAGTCTGGAAGAAAAGCAAAAATCAATAAAGAGAGCTTAAATTAAAAAAAGCAAAACAAAACACAAAAACATCTGCTGCAGAAGCTGTTGCTATCTTCATAATAAGAGAAAAGCTGGTTTTTGCTTGTTCTTGTTTGCACTACTTTGCTGCCCTCGCTCGCCTTCTTTCTCTTTGAATCACAGAGTTTAAGTTAAAACCAAAGAAAGAAAGACAACTGAAACCAAAATCACATCACGAGTATACAGCAAATCTGAGAGTGGTAATAAATGTCAGAGCTATACAAGCAAAGGCAAGCAGCTAGGTTCCTTTTTAAAAAAAAAATTTTTTTTTCTTTCTTTCCATACTTAAAAGTGAAATACCTAGCTGTTATCTCGGTGCCTGCAGAGCCTCCCCATTGTAGATTCAATAATACAAGAGGCTTCTTATCAGCAGCTGGGGTGACTGATTGGAGCTGTGATATGTTTAGACAATGCACTGTATTTAACTGAATTTACAGATGCCCCAACTCAGGCGTGGTAGTAAACGCCAGAGACTAATAGGAAATTAAACATGTACAATGGACTAACTCCATTTGCTCTCACAGTGTAATGTGTTTAGTTAACTTACTCATAGTCACACTTTATCTTTTTCTCTATGGATTCCCTGGGATATGTTTCAAATTGGCCAGAGATTAAATCTTCTTTTCAATTTTTTTGTTACCATTTTATTGCCGCTTTCCATTATTATGGGCCCCTCTTTCTCTTGCAGAGATAAGCTAAACAAGATGACCCTCAGTTCCCCCCCCAACCCAATTATCAGATAGTCAGCAAGGAATGCCAGGCTACAGGATTCCATAATATTAATATTAATATAACATGAGAGGAACAAAAATCAGTCACTTATTTGAAAGCAATGGTGTATTTAACTCATTTGAAATTTAAATGTGAATTTTAATGTACCTGGTATGTAACACATACATACAGAGTGGGAGCAGCATGCACAGGCCATTCTGAGAATTATTTTAACTCTTCACTGTTTCATAGATTTGCTCACAAAAATAACTGCAAGTAGATGTATGTCTACGTCCAGGCGCAGCCCAACTGTTGAGGAGGAAGGAAGAGTTGTCACAATGCTCTCGTACTTTCCATCTGGTTAACAGAGAAAGGTAATTTATTGTTAGATAGACCCACAGATGGATCTGCAGATCTTCTTTGAAAGAGGTTGTTCAGAGAACCCTCTCATTATACAATAGCCACTGAATGCATAATGGGTCTGTTGTCCTCAGGAAACTAGAAAGAATTTCTACATTCATGAAACCGTGTTACCTACAGAGTATAAAGGAAATCTCTAGTTTATGCTGATCACATTCAGACTCTGGAGAGGGTTAAAGATAGCCCCACATCCCCACCCTCCCATGACCCTGGTCTTGAGAAGAGTGGATGGAGTTATATGCTGAAAAAACTGACAGCTAAGGTTGACATTAGGCTAGATGATGGTGGACCTCTGATTCATTTGTTGACATCTATTATATGGACAAGCAAAAACATTTCTACATCAGCCTCACTTACAAAACAAAACATAAGGAAACCTAGAGGAAAGACAATGGTCTGGAAAAGTGAACAAAATGGATGATTTCATGGCCATTTCCATGGTTCAGAACCTAAAAAATGACCCTGAACAGAAAGAAGGTACGGTGTGTATGTATTCACATCTACTTCTGAGAGACCAGTCCCTGGACCCCACCACAGGACAGCTCATTCTGAGGCACAGGAGACCCAAACTCATGACCATGGCCTTGATCTGCCATCATCATCTCTATTCTCCATGTCTTCATTAGCCCTTATTACTGACTACACAAACTATTTTACCAGGATCTTACATCTAATGAGACATATAAATACTTAAACAAAATGGAAAGTGGAAAAGAAACGTGACGATGATGACCAAACGCTAAGTGCCTGAATATCAGAGTCCTTCCAATCGATTCTTAAATTGGCTTTTTGAAAAGCAGGGATAGCACCAAATGAAAACACTAAAAGCTCATATAACCACACAAAACCGCTATAAACCAAGCTTATAGAATGAATCGTCCCAAAGCACTACTCCCCTAAGGCCCAGATTCAAACTTTACTCTGAGGAAAGTACAAAATGGCATGGAGGACTAATGTCATTTGAAAATCAAGTTACCATCAAATAACCATTACTCAGTCAAACGGACTTCACAGTAATCGTTTCTTTCTATAACTGAGCAGTCCAACAAATGTTACTTCTCTTAATCAGTTCTGATTGGTATTTGCCATAGGAGACACAGACAAATCTTTGACCAATCTTTAATTAGTATCACTGATGAAATATTTATTCTTTTAATTTGAATTTAGAAACCCAATAAAGCCATGTTTGCATCTTTTATCAACTTAAATATTACCCTCCTTTATTGCTTTTGTCATGACTGCAGATTCTGAAAATGTTCTCCTGAAACAATGCGTCTTTCACATACGCACAGTTGCCCTGGTCTCATTGCTTTTAGGGCAAATATTTAATATAGGCATCCAGGTCATAAATTCATTTCAGTCCTTCTCCTGAGAGGATCATGAGGTAGAATTCCTCTAAGTGTCAAGAGAGAAAAGGAAGATATTTTTAGACATCCTAAGACCTTCTTAGGGAATCACAGATTCACCAAATCATACTTAATCCTCCAATTCGCAGAAACAGTGGGGCTGGACAACCCTATTGAGCCCTTGTGCGTGGAACGTACGGGATATTCTAGTGTCCAGACACTGAACTCAGACGTTGGTGTTCTATTTTTGGTTCTACAACTGATGAACTGCCACCATTAGCTTAACCTGTCTCCCAACCACACAGTTACATCGTTCTCCAGTCTGATGGCTCAACAGGGGTCAGAATTCATTTAAAGTACCAGAAATCACCAAGAATATGCTTAAAATAAAATGAAGCAATCAGAATGAATCTCGTAACAAGAATGCCTTTACCAATTTCCTCTAGCCCATAAAATACCTCTGAAATTAGTGTATCTGGAATAATCTAGGGGAAAAAAAAAAAAGCAAACTAGGGAAGAACTGTATCTTCTGGCAGTTACACAAATAAATAACGTAAATGTCCTCTGTATTGCTCAGAGGAGTTTCCAGCACTGGAATATCTTTCCTAGTTGCTGGTTTTGAATTTTCTTTCACCTTTTCTTTTGCACTCTAGACTCTCCAATGAAAGTCACCTCTTTGTGACAAATCCATCACAAACGGGTGTTTGTAATATACAGAATATCGGATGTTCAAACAAGCTGTGCTTGCTAATCTATTACACGTACTTAGTAGCATCACCTATTTCTGCTACCTAGAAATTACACAGATACCTGTACTCCTGAGATTACTGCACATAAGATTACAAACTTTTTTCAGAACCTGGGTCATACTGGCTTATGCTTGCTATTGTATACTCAAAGTCCAACATAATGCCCGGCACATAAACATCGGATGAGGAGAATTTAGACCTTTTATCAAAGAAGCCAAAACTTATTCTGTGCTTGTCTCTAGAGAGCCTTTGAGAGAGTCACACCTTTATCTACCCGGGAGCCCTCCTCTCATCCTTGACATATCTCCTGCCATAAGAGTCCTAACATCCCGATGGGTGCAAACTTGGATACTCCTACATTCTTACTTCTACCAACAAACAATAAAAGCAACCATTGAAAACAAAATAAAAGCAACAATTGACATTTCATGTTTTGATAGGATGTATTTTGTAAAAAAAATTTTTAAAAACACACCAAGTAGGAGCCCTAACCCTCTTACTCAGATTCAATAAAACAGAATACTCTGGGATTCACGAAATAAACTTCACTAAAATCCCACTTCAGAAATAACAAAACCTTTTTCTTAAAATAATCAACCATGAAAAAGGAAACACAGATACAAAAATAACCTTATTGTTGATACAGTAGTTAAAGCCTATGCTGGCATTTCCTGTCAAAAAATCTTCATTAGTGGTTAATTCTGTCAAACAAAATCTGGACCCACAATTCTACTGGTGGTGGCTGTCAGCTTGTATTTTGGACATTTCAGTATTATTTAAAAGTACTTTTCCATATTTAATATATGATGGCTCCCTGTACCTTTCCACTGGCATTTATCACCTCTCAAGAGTGATCAGTCTCCACGAAAGTGAAGCTCACAGTCACAGAAGGGCCTAGCCCTCATTTATTTCCCCATACAGTATTTGGTACGTAGCAGAATGTCCAATAGCAGATGTGTCTCCTATAGAAAGGTCACACACTTAATAGAAATATAAGTTACTCAAACAGACTTGTAATCCTTAAAGACATAAAGTGCCCTTAGAGTAAAGTCTAGATAATTGTACAAAATTCAGTGTGTATATTTTCTTTTGCTCCAGGTTCCAAAATGATCCTAAAGATGCTGCCATTTCCCACACCAGAGTTCTGACTGTTGGCAGGATTTAACATTGAGTTTAGAGAAAGACAGGCTGACAGTATCCCCATCAACCAACTTTATCCTTGCTGCATTTCTCTATCTCTGTAAGAAGTCAACACAGCGTACAGGGCTGGAAGGCATTTAAAAGATATTTAGAGGAGTATTTTTTTTTCTCCATTAGCTTCAGCATGATAAGCCCATCTTAATTTGTTTTTCTTCTGAATCTCTTTACTAATGATTAGTACAGGCTCTCAGTATGAATGTGGGAAAGGGAGGTGGGCGGCAGGGGAGAAAAATGTAAGCGCCTAAAGCAGTGAACATGATTCACCCCACCCCTGCCCCAGCTCTGCCACTTACTATGTGACTTTGGGCAGGATACCCAAACACTCTATCTGTAAGGATATGAGGGTAGTGAGTGCTACTGAAATACACACACACACACACACACACACACACACACACACACACACACACACACGGCCAAAAAAAGTTCATTCGAGTTTTTCATAAGATCTTACAGAAAACCCAAATGAACTTTTTGGCCAACCCTAGTATACACACACACACGTGCGCGCACGCGCACACACACACACACACACACACACACACACACAGAGCTTCCCCTGCGGCTCAGCAGTAAAGAATGCACTTGCGATGTAGAAGACACAGGAGACCTAGGTTCGATCCCTGGGTCAGGAAGATCCCCGGGAAAAGCGAATGTAACCCATTCCAGTCTTCTTGCCTGGAGAATCCCATGGACAGAGGAGGCTGGCGGGCTGCAGTCCATGGGTTTGCAAAGAGTCAGACACAACTGAAGCACCTGAGTGTGCGTGCACACACACACACACATTTATTGTTGCTGTTAAGTCGCTCAGTCATGTCCAACTCTTTTACAACCCCATGGCCTGTAGCCTGCCAGGCTCCTCTGTCCATGGGGTTTCCCGGGCAAGAGTTCTAGAGTGGGCTGCCATTTCCTTTGCCAGGGGATCTTCCCAACCCAGGGATCGAACTGTCTCCTGCACTGGCAGGCAGATTCTGTACCCTTGAGCCACCAGGGCAGCCCTATATATGTGTGTACGCATGTATGTGTACACACACACACAGACACACACACACACACACTCTCATAATATAAAGCAAAGGAAACAGAGTACCTAATCGCTAAGTAAATGCCCAAGTTTATACAACAAAAGTGGGAGAGCCAGGATGGAGCTGTTTTACTGCCTTTGAGGGATATAACTAAGATTACGAAAAGCATGTAGGACAGAGTCTGACACACAGGAGTTCCTCAATATAAATGGCAGTTTCTTCCTTCTCTGTC
This sequence comes from Dama dama, assembly GCF_033118175.1. NCBI lineage: Eukaryota > Metazoa > Chordata > Mammalia > Artiodactyla > Cervidae > Dama > Dama dama. The sequence goes on from NC_083694.1 coordinate 18,097,640, forward strand.
TCTCTTTTCCTTGCATTTCCTTTTCACAGAAATCAACAGCCAGGTTCTCTTGGACTAGCCTGAAGGACCAATTCAACTGGTAGACAGAACTTAGCAGAGAATCACTAAAGATAAAGTTTTATGAGTATACATAGACTTAGTGAACAAACACAGTTGCCAGGGTGGATGAATTGGGGGAAAGGAATATTAGGGAGGTTAGGACCCACATGGACACACTGCTATGTTTAAAACGGATAAGCAACAAGGTCCTACGTGGAGCATGGGGAACTGTGCTCAATATTACGTGGCAGCCTGGATAGGAGGGGGGTTGGATACATGTATATTTATCGCTGAGTCCCTTGGCTGTCCACCTGAAACTATCACAACACTGTTATTCAGCTATACTCCAATATAAATAAAATGTTAAAAAATCTTATCAGTATATATAAATATTAATCTACTAACAAATCCAGCGCACCTATACACACACACACACACACCAATTCAAGTAAGCCTCCAAAGAAAGTTCCTGGAATAGCCACAGCCAATGAGTTTATCATCAATACTGACGGAAAGTGGACTCAGGTCACAAACACTGCTGGGTTTAGGGGCAGGAGGTCAGGAGGTCAGACAAGAATAAAACTTATTGCCTGTCCTCAAGGGCCCAGAATCCACTCAGGTATACTTTTTAATAACTCAGTGTAATATATTTTGCTCTATGTTAGAGGTATATATTAAAAAAAAAAAAAGCAAACCCTATGGGAATGTAGAACAAGAAACAATTAATTCTGCCAAAGGATTCAGGAAGTCTTCACAAAATGGAAGTGATTCCTTTCAGACATGTTGGACTTCTCCAGGCAATGATGTGGATAAGAAGGGTATCCCAGGTTGAGAGAATGAACAAGCAGTGACATGGAGGCGTGGAGAGCCCGCTACGTGCCAGCGGTCGAGAGAAGAACAAAGGGGCTAAAACACACAGGACCTGACGAAGGCCCGGGAGATGGATGAGGTTTTACGTGTGAACGGCTGCTGGGAAAACTGGGAGGGTGTTGGAGTTTGCCCTGCACAGTGTGAACATGGGACAACGCAGACGGAGAGACCGGTGGAGATGAGTTCATAGCCTGGGTGATGAAGAAAACAGTCTATGCTGAAATAATGGCCAGGGGAAACTTCCCTGGTGATCCAGTGGTTACAACTCCACACTCCCATTGCAGGGGCCACGGGTTCGATCCCTGCTTGAGGAACTAAGATCCCTCATGATGCCCTCTCATTCAGCTAAAAATATAAAATAAATAAAGAAGTGGCAAGGGGGATGAATGGAAGGAGATGCAGTCAAAGGATTAATAACAGAAGAGATGTAGGGATTTAGAAAAAGACAAATGCCAGGATGTGTCTCATGATAGTAAGTTTATATACTGGGTTAGCCAAAAAGTTCATTTGAGCTTTTCTGTTAAGATTGCATGGAAAAACCCAAACGAACTTATTGGCCAACCCAATACTTGATGCTCTTTAAGATTTACTCTTGCATGAAAAGAAAAGGAAGATAGAAGGCAGGACTTGTCTTTGAGGAAAAAGCAAAAATAATAATAATAATAACAATTGTTTTCATTCTAAGGTGCTGTAAAACTGAAGCCGAAGAGTGGACATCTCGAGTTGCAGTAAAGAGCATCCAAGGGTACTTGCTGAGGGCTCTACATCACATTACAAGATATATACACAACATACACTTTATACTCCTTTCTCCATTTCTCCTTCTCCTACCTTCTTCCTTCTCCTTTCTTCTTTCCCTTCCTCTTCTCCGTAGTCTGTCCTAGGCCCTACATCAGCAGAGCTTAGCTTTACAAGTCAGGAAGAATGCAAAACACCCTGCCCTCTGACTTCCCTCACACTAACATTAGTGTCACAACCACAATTTACTCGACACGCCTCAGAATCCCATTACAGAACTTCAAGTTCTTCCAAAACTGCTTTGTGGGACTTATTTAACCTAAAAGCTCAGCGATGTTTACCTCTGAGCCTGCAGCCCTGCAGTGGAATAACTTAATAAATGGACGTGGCGGAGACACCTTTATGTTTCCTATGCAAATACTGCTTAGAAAAGCCATTAATGGGAATTATGGAAGGAGAAAGCCAACTAAATACATAGGCCAGAATAAGCAGGGATGGATGACTCAACTGGCCTTCAGGGGCCTTCTCCTCTGCTCGTAATTTTATTAGAACCATTACCAGTGAAGAAATCTGGAGCTTTTCGATTTGAATCATAAATTGTTTCTGCTTTCTATGGGATCCTAAAGGAATTTCAGGGGGAATTTTTCTTTGCTTTGTGGAGTGGTTCCCTATGGACTGGGGGAAGTCTTTTGGAAATTTCTGGGTCACTCTTGGGGACTTTTCCTGAAATAGATTCTTCTTTAGAAGTTGTTAATTTTTAAAATACATTGGAATTTTTTGTATAAAAATGCACAGCATGCACCCCCAAATTCAAGTTTACAGGATTCATAAAAAACACTCTCATAATGGTAACATCTTATCATGGTGGAAATGTTTTCAGCTCACAGTTACAAAACCCTATGTTACTGCTTTAATCTCTGCAGTAAGAAGTCATTGTTTTAAAAACAAAACACTGACTGTGTTTTTGACAATCCCTCATTACCCAATTTATTTTTGGCAGAAGTGCTATAAAGTGTTTCCTTTTTATTTATTAAAAATATATTATTTGTGATTCTGGGGAAAAAGACAATGAAATGACATGGAAAGCACCTTAAAATGTTTGTCTGCAAAAGCACTTAAAGGCTCATAACAACTGTTTGATGTAATGTTTATTGTGTTCAATCATCACATCATTTATTATATTTAAAAGTGCATGCCTCTCTCCATATCCCAGTTTTAACAAAATCATCTTTTACTGGTCATATCCTCCTTAGCAAACTTCAGGTGGCATTAATAATGCCACCCATTCACACCTGAATCTAACACAATATTGGAAATTAGCTATGATTTAATAAAAATAATGAAATATAACAATGCTGCCCATTCGCAGGGGGGATATAAAAAACTCCTCTAACTTTCTTCTCCGTTGTTTCTCTTGCGGCCAAAGTTCCAACACTAACAACAAATTGTGGTTTAAAAGACAAATATCATATGATATCACTTATATGTGGAATCTAAAATATGACACAAATGAACCTAGCTATGAAACAGAAACAGAATCATGGACACAGAGAACAGACGGGAGGCTGCCAAGTGGTGGGGGGGGGCGGAGCTGGGAGAGGGGTGGAGTGGGAGGTCGGGGTTAGCAGATGTAAGCTTTTATTTATAGAATGGATAAACAACAGGTTCTACGCTACTCTGTAACACAGAAAACTACATCTTATGATAAACCATAATGGAAAACCATATTAAAAAAGAATGTATGTATATATGTATGTATAACTGAATCACATTTGACTGTATAGCAGTAGTTAACACACTGTAAATCAACTATACTCCAGTTTTTAAAAACTCGATATAGGGAACTATACCTCATACTTTGTAGTAACGTATATGAGAAAAGACTCTGAAAAATAACGTATATATGTATATACATATATATGAATAACTGAATCATACTGTTTGATTTGGCTGTACACCTAAATCTAACATGACGTTGTAAATCAACTACACCTCAATACAAATATACATTGTGGTAAAAGGTGAGAGATATGAATGAGAAAATTGCTTTTAGTTTTCAGAGAACAGTATCTTCTTATGCTCTTCAGTGTTTATTTCATTATTAGCCTCTTAACCCAAATAGGTTTCCTTTTGCTATTTTCCCTGCTCTGTCACAAAGTTTCCCAAGCCAAGTCTTTTCTTGGTTTGCAACTCCCGTCGAGTAAAACATCACTCTGGTGTCTCTACGGGGCCACACTGTCCAGGCTATACTAAATTTGAAGTCCTTTCTCCCTGATTCCACACCCTGCTTTACAAAAACACACCATTTGCAGATCAAAGAGAGACGATTTATGCTTTCATCCAGCTGACGGACGATTAAATTAAAACAGATCAGCAGTGCGGTGCACGGGCAGGTGGCTCCCACCACCACGGTCGGCCTCAGAGCGATTAAATTGTGGCGGAGATGGAGGGCCTTCCGCTCCCATTCCCGCACTTACAGATCAAACGGTGACAAATGAGATGTTACTGCTCTTGTAAAGCAAGGCTACAATCTGTCAAAATCCAACATAATTTGTGACCCTCTGTGACATCCTCTTTCTCTCTCTCTCTCTTTTTTTTTTTTTTGACATTTGAATACAGTGATTGTACTAGAGTCAAGTCCATTTAAGTGAATATAGTCAATTCTATCTAAAGGAATACAGCCTGTTAGCTCCAACATGGTAGCTGAATATATATCTGCTGAGTATTCCAGCGACCCTGTGTGTTAAGTGCATACCATTAACAATGAATTCTGATTTTTTCCAAGTTATATAATTTGATATCTTGACAGCCCAGACACTTAAAGCACTACTATTTGTTTTAAATGGCTTTATTTTATTGTTTAAATGTCAGTATCAAAATAAAGTAATGCATACAGCCTTGTCAGTTCTACTGCAGAGGGAAGGATTCCCGTTGAGGAGAGTCTTGGAAGAGTTTGTTCTAAAAATGGACTCAAAAGTCAATTGCAATGTCTCTTGGCTGAATCCTTAAATGACTCATGAAACATATTTATACCGCATTTTCTGTTTGGCTGGTGCATTTAATAAGGCACTGAGGCATAAACAGCAAAGGGAGCATAGCATCTTAACTTACTGAAGTTGACATCGTTGCCAGGTTTGAAAAAAAAAGAAAACAAAATTGACTACGGGAAATAATTGAGGAATGCTTAATAAAAGCCACAGCCCAGATTGAACGGGCTTCTTCGTGGGCTTTCATTGTATAATCTGCAGGATTACTGTAGGTGGCTTAATCGTCAAGAAAGACAAAAAAAGATTCAAGGGACTGATTGAGGATAGTTTCAAATATTTTTAACTACTCAAATGACAGGGAGAATTGATTCTCTCGCGCTTCCACTCCATTCAGACCTGTTTGGGGTTTATGAGCCTGTCACATTTCAGAAAAGTCATTAACTTTCTACTTCAAAGTGGCTAAAGATCTTTCCCAAAAGATTTCTGTTGACCACAAACCTTTAGGCAGAGCAATATCAACCTTCTGGGAAATCACTCTGAAATAACTTTGTTTACAAAGAATAAAAGTATATCTCGGCTCTTTGAGCACTATTTTTTAGGGTTACACTTCAAGGTTCATGGGTATAAAATGCTTTCCTTCTGGGCAGCTCATTCGGTGATCTACCAAAATGGGCGTGCTCAAGTTATTCTGCTCCTCCTGGTTCACCTCTGGGTTTGTTTGCCCACATTTTAAAGTAACTGTCCAGCTTGACTAAAATCCCTGTTAATGACTTGGCTTCAGGAACCTAGTTGGCTAAAGAGTAGACCCTGGGTTGCAGCACTTCACAGCAATCAGCAGAGACAGTAAATTCACCTCCATTTTTGGCACATGGCACTGAGATACGCACTAATCTACCCTTATTATGATGCACCTTTATATTCTCTCCAGGCAAGAATGTCTGTCATCATCTCATTGCTACCCAGACGAGGAGAGGACGGCGTGAGCCATAAGACCTACAGACGCTGCCTATTAAAGGCAGAGTCCAGGTCAGTCTGAACACATCCGAGGAGCCATGCATTTGCTTTCTATAGCCAGGAAAAGGAATTCACCCTCCAAAAAAGGAATCCAGGGTCTATGGCCAGCAGCTCTATTGTGTCAGGAGTTACCAGAGGTGTGTTCCAGTGGATGATCACAGAAGAAAGTCTACATTAAGTCCCTGACATACAAATGGGTTCTATCCTGAGAACACATTTGTAAGTCCAACTTGTTCGTATGTCCAACAATGGCTGGCTTGCCCATGTTTTAGGTACCCAACTAATACAGTCGGCTATATACGAATAGTACTGCACTGTAATAGGTTTATAATACTTTTTCACACAAATAATACATAAAAGACAAGTAAACACACAAAATAAAGAAAACGCTTTTAATCCTACAGTACAGTACGTTGAAAAGTCCGGTAATACGGTACAACAGCTAGCACACGGGGGTTGGCACTCAGTGAACAGGCAGAAAGAGTCACTGACAAGATGTGGGAGATGGTAGAGCTGAAGGCTCATCAGCGACAGGAGACGGGGGGTGAGCTGCAAGTTCACTCGTGTCTGAAATGACTGCGTGTGAGAATGCACGTCTGCATCTTTGAAAGTTCCCAACGTGAAGGTTCCTATGCAGGGGACTTAACTGTATTGGGGTTTGGCTCCACTACTGTGGGTCTGTAGATTTCTAGAATGTAATTATCATAGTTACCTAACCTGTGGTATGAGTAGTTTGTCATCACTGAAAACCTACCAGCACTGGGGAATAAATATATGAGTGAAATAAGTCAGACAGAGAAAGACAAACACTGCATGATGGCACTTAGATGTGGAATTTAAAAATACAAGTGACTGTATGTGCAAAATAGAAACAGACACACAGCTATAGAGAACAATCTAGTGGTTAGGAAAGAGGAGAGGGAAGAGGGAGGGGAAATTTGGGGTATGGGATTAAGAGATACACACTACTACATATAATTAAGTGACAAGGGTACATTGTAGCACAGGGAATTATAACTGTTAATAATCTGTAAAAAAAAAAAAAGGAATCACTATGTTGTACACCTGAAACTTTATAATACAACACTGTAAATCAACTATCAGTTCAGTTCAGTTCACTCAGTCATGTCCAACTCTTTGTGACCCCATGGACTGCAGCACGCCAGGCTTCCCTGACCATCACCAACACCCAGAGCTTATTCAAACTCATGTCCATCAAGTCAGTGATACCATCCAACCATCTCATCCTCTGTTGTCCCCTTCCCCTCCCACCTTCAATCTTTCCCAGTGTCAGGGTCTTTTCCAGTGAGTCAGTTCTTCGCATCAGGTGGCCAAAGTATTAGAGTTTCAGCTTCAGCATCAGTCCTTCCAATGAATATTCAGGACTGGTTTCCTTTAGGATGACTGGTCCCTGCAGTTCAAGGGACTCTCAAGAGTCTTCTCCAACACCACAGTTCAAAAGCATCAATTCTTTGGTGCCCAGCTTTCTTTGTAGTCCAACTCTCACATCCATACATAACTACTGGATAAACCACAGCCTTGACTAGATGGACCTTTGTTGGCAAAGTAATGTCTCTGCTTTTTAATATGCCGTCTGCTGCTGCTGCTGCTAAGTCACTTCAGTTGTGTCCAACTGTACGACCCCATAGACGGCAGCCCACCAGGCTCCCCCACCCCTGGGATTCTCCAGGCGAGAACACTGGAATGGGTTGCCATTTCCTTCTCCAATGCATGAAAGTGAAAAGTGAAAGTGAAGTCGCTCCGTCGTGTCCGACTCTTAGCAACCCCATGGAGTGCAGCCTACTAGGCTCCTCCGTCCGTGGGATTTTTCAGGCAAGAGTACTGGCGTGGGGTGCCATTGCCTTCTCCAAATATGCTGTCTAGGTTGGTCATAACTTTCCTTCCAAGGAGCAAGCATCTTTTAATTTCATGGCTGCAATCACCATCTGCAGTGATTTTGGAGCCCCCCAAAATAAAGTCTGTCACTGTTTTCATTGTTTCCCATCTATTTGTCATGAAGTGATGGGACCAGATGCCATGATCTTAATTTTCTGAATGTTGAGTTTTAAGCCAACTTTTTCATTCTCCTCTTTCACTTTCATCAAGAGGCTTTTTAGTTCTTCTTCACTTTCTGCCATAAAGGTGGTGTCATCTGCGTATCTGAGGTTACTGATATTTCTCCTGGCAATCTTGATTCCAGCTTGTGCTTCATCCAGTCCAGCGTTTCTCATGATGTACTCTGCATATAAGTTAAATAAGCAGGGTGACAATATACAGCCTTGATGTACTCCTTTCCCAATTCGGAACCAGTCTGTTGTTCCATGTCTAATTCTAACTGTTGCTTCTTGACCTGCAGACAGATTTCTCAGAAGGCAGGTCAGGTGGCCTGGTATACTATACTTCAATTTTAAAGAATGCATGTTCTACCCTGAACCAGTTAGAAATGGGCATATAAAACAGAAAATGCAGGTTAGGCAAATGTTCTCTTCACAGCAATCCTTCTCAAGTCAAAACATGACTTGAAAAATTTTAACAAGATTGACTTTTACTTTCCACTTCATGCCATCTTGTTCTTTCTCCACATTGTTTACAAATGTAAATAGGTTAGAATTGTGTGTCGATCTGTACCTATTGCGACTGTACCTATCTGTACCTGTGACAGCAGCCATCAGGGTTGCCAACTGGCCTGCATTTGTTAACAGATTACTTCTACTTGTGTGAGTTCTGTCTGGCTCCTGTGTCTGCAAAGGCTTTTGCTGATTTTATAACCTGCCACAAAGTGATAAGCTGATCTCTGTTCCTCACTTTCCTCTCTCTTCTTTCCCTTTCCTGCTTTTGATGTAGATTCTCTATTAGACACAGGGGACATAAAGCAGGTTTTCACCTTTGCCTGGAAGGAAGCACAAGGGGAGCAAAAAGGAAGGTGGCAGAAATATTCAGAACTTGAAAATCTTTTCTCTGCCTCCGAGATGAGGATTAATGTCCCCCAAAGATTACCTGAGACCCATGTACAGACAGCTCTTCCCTCAAAGGATTCTCCCGGCACCTCAGAGGTTGTTTGTTTGATTGTTTGTTTTCCTTTTACCTTCTTTTAATGGAGTATGACTCTCAGTGTATGCCGAAAGTGAAAGTGAAAGTCACTCAGTAGTGTCTCCTTGCAACCTTGCAATTCTCCAGGCCAGAATGCTGGAGTGGGTAGCCTTTCCCTTCTCCACGGGATCTTCCCAACCCAGGGATCGAACTCAGGTCTCTTGCACTGCAGGTGGATTCTTTACCATCTGAGCCTCAAGGGAAGCCCTAGTGTATGTAGAGATCTTTCCAAATAAGATGACTGCTCTGCATTTGTTAAATGATATCTTCGTAAGATAAAACCCATCCGATGTGTGTTTCTTTTCAACATTTTCAATGTTTGCTATATGATGGTAATTACATCTGAACTTCCCTACCACTAAACATTTCCCCAACTTTCCTTAGATTGGTAGCTCACATCTTCCTGAATAACTTTCCCAGCAAAGGAAGTGCATATGAGTGGCTGATGTTAACCAAACCAGAGGCCACTTGAGAATGCCACTAAAAGAACAGTGGCTGAAGGTTATAAATAGGTGACACTATTTATAAAGCATCAACAAAACGCTTCATGAAGTGAAACATAAAGCCCAAGCAGTCATATTGTTGAAGACCTGTCCCCGGGTCTACTGTCTACATAAACAGCAGCATGAACGTAGTCTCATGAACTGGCTTTGTTTGGTCTCAAGCTCATCACAGGCACAACAGAGGAGACTTTTCCTACAAATTGCTGGTCAGCCTTAAAAACAACAACAACAAAAAACAACTTCTGGGGTGTTGAAGACTTACAAAGTGAGCAGACAGAATACCACAAAGCCGAGTTCAAAAGAATCCCAATTACTGAAAATTCAGGAATGATTATCTATCGCGGTACTTAAGTTTAGACCAGTAACATTTTGTTAACAAGAACATTCAACACTCTTAGCCTCAACCTCACCCGGCACTTGTTGCTACAGAAAGATTAAGGTTATCTCTCTGTGTAAGTAACCCACGTTTATGTCCAAAATTAGACTGTAAAGTGAGAGCCTTCTTGGCTAGAATAAAATGGTTTTTAACGTCAATTTATAAGTACTCTGAAAATGCAAGTCCCTTTCCCTCAGCTGAATGACTAATGCATAACAAGATTTTGTGATATCCAAACCATTGACTGTCAGAAAGATTTAAGCTCAAATCAACATGCATTTATTCTATGGTACAGCAATATGGAAGGCTGATAGCATGAATATTTTACAGTAATGTTTCAATATTAAAATCCCTATATTGAGATTCTGGAGTAACATGCAAATTATATTTAACCATCAAAAAAATTCACTGAAGTACTTATTAGGGTATCAGTAATAATAGTCATTAAAATTTTATGATCACTTAAAAGAACACTAAATAAAGACAGTTTAGCAAATGCCCTATTTACATATTTTAACAAGACTTACATAGTAATATCAAAATCACATTGAATTTGAGAGTAAAATTAAACTTGCCCTTAAAAGAACAGATACATCATGATCTACTCTGATAAATTTGCTTGTTTTCCCAATAGTGGGGTGAGTTGCATGGATTTATTCGTTTTGCCTTTTCAGATCAGCTGTGACATTATAAAAGATATGACCGAGGGTCAGGGGTTCCATCTAGGGATTAAGAACAAAATTAACTATACAGGCTGTACAGGAATTGAGTCTGCCATCTTCGCCTCCAGCACCAAGTCCTATTTTGCTCTACTAAACACCAACACAAGGACATCACTCGATTTTACATAGATATAAGTAAAGACTATGTATATAACTACTTCCACATATATATGTGTATACACAGGTGGCTCCCTTTCATTTAAAACATTTTAGGATATTTATACAAGTTAGGCATTTTGATATATAAAATAAGAAGTTGACTTTTCTCAGCATTTTAGAATGCTGATGACAATCATTTTCAAAACTGAGGGCCCTCACACTCTGCAACTAAATCCAGTGAAGAGCATAAAACTAAAAAAATGGGTGGGATCTGTCTTCTTTACCCTATATGTGTAAGGTTAAGAGTGATCACTGTAAATTCAATGCACTTGAGTAAACAGCAGACCAAGAGAAATTCTCAAGGAGAGATATATGTAGGTACTCAGGGAAGATGGGTGGTCTGGGGTCAACAACCAAGTCTGTGGAGAGTGATCGTGCCATTGACCAGGTCACTTCGGTTTCCTTGGGATGACTGATTTACTGGAAAACACATCTGATAGAACCCATTAGGCTCCATCAGAATTTGAGGCTCATGGGTGGCCAATTCATTTGGCAAGACAGGCAGCATCACAGAATCCAATGAGGAATAAATAAGCCATACCATATATGAGTCCTTAGCTATCTTCCTTGTTTCCTTGTTTAGTGCATTTACAAAATAACCAACACTAGGAAATCAGAACAGAGGAAACGTCCTAATATCATACTGTCCTGATTGTATGTGTGTTGGGGGGGTATATACACGCTCACATGTATGAGAGAGGGAGATAATTACAGAACTGACAGATTCTTGGAATCAGAAATTTATAGAAAAGATGAACTATGTCAAGTGATGCTTTCTGAAGTATTATCTAAATAAACAAAGAAAAAAATATCAGAAATATTTGGGAGCAACTTCATTCAAAGCCCATGATTGCCACTGTTTTCACTTTCCTTCTTCAAAGAAATAGGAGTTAAGGTTTCTCACTTTCCCTGGCTGCCATATAAGTAACTTTCAGCAACACTTTATATGGCTGTAATATGAACTTTCCAGTTAGGACATTAACTTTTTTCTTTCAAAACGCTAGCTAACACTAAGCAGTTCTGTATTCTAAGGAGTTCTGTATTCTGAAAGGCATACACTAGTAACAAAAGACCAGAAACACTAATTTGCAAGGTATTTGTGCCCAGTTACTGAAGCATTTTCATCTTTCCAATCATCTCTTTTTTTTTTCTTTTTTAGGTTAATATCAATACTAAGTGAAGTAGGCCAGACAGAGAAAGACAAATACATGATACTGTTTATATGTGGAAATCTGGGGGGGAAAAAAAATGATCTAAACAAACTTATTTACAAAACAGAAACAGAGAATCAACTTATGGTTATCAGGGGAGAGTTGAGGGGAGAACAGATTGGGATATTGGGACTGACATGTACACACTGCTATATTTAAAACAAATAATCAACTATATAGCACAGGGAACTCTCCACTCTGTAACAACTTAAATGGGAAAAGAATTCGAAAAAGAATAGATACATGTATATGTATAACTGAACCACTCTGCTATACCCCTGAAACTAACACAACACTGTTAATTCTATTCCAATATAAAATAAAAATTTTTTTAAATTATATTTTTCATGACATAGAGGTTTGTTCAGTTGAAGAGTTAAAAGATACCCAAAACAACTTGATAACCAAATAATCCACAAAGAACATTCAATACAAGTGGCTAGCAAAGAGCCAAATTTGATTAGAAATATCTAGTCAGTAAAATATCTTAAAAGGTTTTTTAAACTGAAAAGTTCATTCAGGGTGAATTAGGAAAAAACCCTGAATATACAATATGGATTCAAAGACATCCAAAATCCACAAAATTCTCCATCTCATGGTCCTTCCCAATGTTTTAAAAATTAAAAGAATAAGCCCTTTTGACATTAAAAAAGCTCTCAATACATGTAGAAAATTTTTTTCATATAATTAGAAGCCCTCCACTTATAGTAACAGATGGTAGACTGTAGTGTATAAAAGCCTGGGTTCAGAAGTCAATTTCTAGGTTTGAATCCCAGCCCTGTAAAGTATCTGTGTGATTCTGAAACAAGTTACTCAATGCCTTTGTTCCCCAATTTTCTCATCTGTAAAATGGGTTAAAAACAGCACCTATACCAATCCTTAGCATAACTTTGAGGATGAAATGACTTAATACACATAAAGCTCTACTTGCAAACCATCATTATTTAATACATTTTAGATCACCCCATCACAGAGCCAATTTGCCAGTTTGAATGCTATGCTGCCCCCAGAGTTCTACTCAGTCTTTTATATTCACTCATTCAATTGCTCCTATTCTTAAAGAATTTGGAGAAGGACATGTCACCAAGCTAGTAGCTAACCAGGAAAAAGAATTAATGAGGCCTACTCTTGACAATAAGCATGCACTTTGGTGGTGTGAAGTAATTACTTAAATTATATAAGCCAATCCTTCCTTCACTAATTGTAGTTCATTCACATTATACTCTAGGCACAAAATGAATGAGAGATTTAATCACTTATATGTGACCAAGGAAAATGTTGATGACATATTTTATTTGACCTCAAGGACAAAAAAATATAAATATTTACAAGAAGGTATGCTTTTATATGATGGTAATCTGCTTTCATCCATGGTCCTTTGATCTGTGACTATAGTTAGCATTTGGAGGATCTACTTAAATATCCTCCGTTTTTAGAAAATAGCTCAAGGCAGAGTAGTATTTTGAATGATGCAAAAAAGGAGACTGATCTTTAAACATGTTTGGCTCACCAATCTGAAATCTGCTCCTCCGTGAGATAATATCAATACTGACGTCAAGTTTGGACACCAGACATCAAGATGCAGGGTGTTTTCCAAAGAAGACTCCCATCTTACTTTGCTTTTACATCAGCCAACGAATATTGATAAGACTCTGGAAGCAGCCCTGGATATGTATCCACAGCAGAAACTTCATGTAAGTGGCATATAAGTGATAATTTGCATATAAAATTTTGCTTACTTATTCTAGGCTAAAGCACTCAAAGCTCTGACCTTGACCTACCCTATCCAGTTGGGCAAAAATCCAATTTATTACTCAGTTTCAAGAATTTTCTTTATGTTTTATTGGAAAAAGGATGCCTTTCTACCTCATATAGTAGTAAAAGAAACATCCTGGTGATATGTGCTTAAAAGACCTGACAACGAGGTACCTTATCGAGGGTCACACACAGTTATTATTCCATGCATCCAATCAAAAGATACCACCGGTGGCACCCTTGTGTTTTGTTGCCAAGAGAGGGGAAAGGAGATGTAGAAGGAGGTTACCCCACATACTCAGGTCATGCTTAGTACTCAGTCATCTCCAACTCTTTGTAACCCCATGGACTGTAGCCCACCAGGCTCCTCTGTCCATGAGGAGTCTCCAGGCAAGAATACTGGAGTGGGTTGCCATTCCCTCCTCCAGGGGATTTTTCCAAACCATGTCTCCCGCATTGTAGGTAGATTGTTTACCGTCTGAGTCATCAGGGAAGCCCAAGAATACCAGAGTGGGTAGCCTATCTCTTCTCCAGGGATCTTCCCAACCCAGGAATCGAACCAGGGTCTCCTGTATTGCAGGCGGATTCTTTATCAGCTGAGCTACCAGGGAAGTATATGTTCAGGTTATATGATGATAAAGCCACCTTCCTTAGAAAAAGGGCCTCGTTCAGATAGCTCTAGCAAACACCTTAAGTCCTCAACAAGGCCATCTCCTCGTGGAATGTTCCATAATCAAGCCATTTGGGGACAGGTCAGCAGCCACAGCAGACAAAATTCCACTCTCCCAAGTCGCCTTGGCTTTTATCTTTCAAACTAGAAATTCTCTTTTTAATTAGCACTTTCTGGTTATGTATTTACTTTTAATGGAAAGATAACTGCTTTACAAAGTTGTACTGGCTTCTGCCATATATGAGCAAGAATCAGCCTACAGGACACATATGTCCCCTCCCTCTTGAACATCCCTTCCCCTCCCCACCCCATCCCACCCATCTAGGTTGTCATGGAACATCAGCTTGAGCTTCCTCTGTCATACAGGAAATTCCCACTGGCTATCTCTTTAAATACGACAATATGTACGTTTCAATGCTACTCTCTCAATTCATCCCACCCTCTCCCTTCCCCACTGTGTGTCCACGAGTCTGCTCTCTATGTCTGTGTCTCTACTGCTGCCTTGCCATAGGTTCATCGGAATCAGAGACTGAAGGCACACCAGGAGTAATCAATCACAGCAGTGGGCTCCACTGGTTTTACCACGAAGGGCTTCTTCCAACAATATTACCAACTCTGGTCAGCACTCGGTCAACACCGAGTCAGCTGAATTCTCCCTTGAAATGCTTCTCAAGTCCATCTCTTTCTAGTCCTCAAGTGGACCCACACTATTTGACACTTGAAATATCCTCAGTGATGTGCTCATTAGACTGCATGCCTCGCCTTCCTCCATGCTTCCATCTTCACACACGGGTACCCATCACTTCCGTTCCCTTAAAGTATAGAAGTCTTAACTGGATATCGACTGTCTATAGGATTCAGGGCACATATTTGGCCTGGAATTCTAGCAACACTGTCCATGACCTTGGTCTTATCAGCTTCATCCTCACCTCCAGATTCTGCCTTTCACAAAACTTGATTTGAGCCAGAATGATACTTACTGGGCCTGAAAAATCACTGAAGACTTACGACTCGAGTGACACCCACGCCTAACTGGCCACAATTACTCTTCTGAGGAAGGTCCTTCTTCTCAATCTCTGCAGTTCTAAGAACTAACATTCCTTTAAGAATAGAAATCCACTTCTTAAAACACCCTGGTGGCACCTTTAATCAGGTAGGAATTGATCTCTGATAACTAGTGTCTGACTTATTTATATGGGATCTCTTTTGTGCTTGTGAGAATGGTTGATTTCTTTTAGGTGTTCTTTGAGTCTTCTCAACTAGACCAACAGTCTTTGAGGGGCACAGACCCTATATTTGAAATCCCCTGGACACATGAAAGTGACCTACACATAACAGAAAATTTGTTCATTATGATAGTAAGAAAAATATGTTTCTCCCTTCTGTTAAGTAGCTCCAATGGAACACAAAGAAAAGGCATATATATTTTATAATATATAAACATACATAGATATAATAAATTATGAAATATACACAATTATTTGCTTAGTAAGCCATGTTCTTTATGGGTGTTTTGCTTCTTATAAGCTCAATTTATAAGGTCAGACTTTTCCTGAAGAAGAAATTTAGATGCATATCAATCACTCTGATAACAGGTTGCTTTCTTTCAATATACTCTACATTGATTTGAGCCATCTGAAGTCTCAAAATAAAGAAATTACTAGTGTATTTGAAAGGAATGTCCATATTTCTACATGAGATTGGCTCTTTTAAAGATACAGGAATAAAGAAAGAAGGAAGATATAGTCATGTAAACAAATCTAAACCCTTCCTGTAGAAAAGAGCACTTTAATCATTTCATTCTTTTTTTCCTAGGAGTTCAAAACATTAACTTCTATAGTCATAGTTCAATGCAACTTACGACCAAACTTGGCATCCATCGAAGTCATTAAACTCTACCTTTTAAGAACATGGGAAAAGACTCTGTTTGCAGCATTATATAGATTAGCATTACTCCCATAGGTGATATTATTATCAAGTAAATTCCTCCATCATATAAACGATGCACCCATTCACCGAGACCAGAATGGACTAATGTAAACTATTCCCTGCCCCTGTTCTTCTGACAGGATTTCTCTGGTGGCTCAGTGGTAAAGAATCTACCTGCCAATGTAAGAGACACGGGTTCAGTCCCTGGGTCAGGAAGATCCCCTGAAGAAGGAAATGGCAACCCACTCCAGTAATCTTGCCTGGAGAATCTGAAGGACAAAGGAGCCTGGTGGGCTAGAGACCACAGGGTCGCACAAAGTCAGACATGACTGAGTGAGCACATGCACACTCTTCTGACCAAGCAGGAAAGGCGGGAGAGACAAAGCTCTGCGATTGCATGACTACAGAAACGGAAGATGTCCTTTACCAGCTTTAGAAGGTCCCGGGAAGGAAGGAAGACATCTGGAAACTAGTCAGATGCTTACAAATCCTTACAAGGATATCCTTGCAAGGGCCACTAGACCATATAGCTCTGAAAATGTACCCAAGTCACATTTACAGACAGAAAGATGCTAAAATAAATAGTAACTCACTATGATAAATAGATTGAGAATTTGCAAGTGCGCTCTATACACTGTTCAGTCACTCAGTCATGTCCGACTCTTTGCGACACCATGGACTGTGACCCACCAGGTCCTCTGTGCATGGAATTTTGAAGAATACTAGAGTACGTTGCCATTTCCTGCTCCATGGAATCGTCCCAACCCGGGGATAGAGCCCGCATCTCTTGCATCTCCTGCATTGGCAGGCGGATTCTTTTACCACTACCCCACCTGGGAAGCTCCTCTCTACACACTGGGTTGGTCATAAATAGCTTATGTGTGCATGTGCAGCAAAATGCACAGAAATACAAACAGATATGTAATAAAGGCAGGTCTACATAGAGAGTATGTGCTTCAGGGTATATATCCATGTGGATCAAATGTACTATTCCAGCAGGATCATCATTTATAAATCAAACTCTACCAGCCAAGTCCATATCCCCAGACCACTACTATTTGGAAAAGATCTGAAACACTCTCCTTTTCCCCAAAATGTGCTCAGCCAATATCACTTCCACTAAGACCTAGAAAAAAAGTCCAGAGAGACACAAAAACCCCATGAGCGACCATCAAATGCCAGCCTCGGTCTCCTTCTCCCATAAATCACAGACAGTAGGGTGCTGAGCACTAAAAATCTGAAGTGGAATAAATTTCTAGAACCATGAATAGAAACTTGCCTTTGCTCATTTCTGGCAATACTGTGAGCTTCTGTTCCTGTGTTCACTTATCATTGCAAAGATGAAAAAGCATTCAGATACTTAACAGTGTCTAATAATAGGAGACAGTTTAGAACAGAAATAATTCCAGACTTCTAAGAAACCTGTCAAAATTTCTCAGAGGTAAGAAACAATGACCTACAGTAGACCGTGGCCATGACCCTGGGGTCTAAGTGCTAACTCCAAAAAAGTGCCATGAGATATCTGATGACAGGTGATCAAGACATCATTTTACACCCTACCTGGACCAGATAATACACTCAAATGAATATTCAGCATACTTGCCTTCAATACCACATGGAAATTCACAGAGAGACACAAGAAAAAAAATGACATTCCTTTTTCAAGGCTCTCCTTGAATCCATACAAGACTCAACCCTCATCTTTATGCTACTGCTCTCAAATTAACATCTCATCTCAGTCCCTGCAATTCTTACCCAGACTCGGCCTCGTGGTTTTAAGTGCTGTGAATCATTTTGATTCGGATACTCCGATATGACCTGAAACCCAGCACATCTGAACTAAACTCCTGCTTAATCCCTGTTCAGTACTTATCAGAAGGCTTGGCTCACAGGTCAGAGAAAGCACCCAAAAAATACATGTTCAGTGAGTCATTTCTTCTCATACCAGTTACCATTCCACATCCTCCAGTCCTGTTTCTTTAGGATCACTGGTTTCCTACTTTGCTTCTATGAAATAATTGAGTCTTACTGAGTTGCTCCCCACACTACCCCCCACAACCCTCATTCGAACACTCACCAAACCCCTCCATCCTTTCTTCATAAACTCTGACAGAATTACCTCTTGGAATACTTCAACCCTCAACCAGATGCTGATCACCTTCTACTGGACCAATGGAGCTGCAGCCTAGCTTAGCAAAATTACCATCTGCCTCTTTCCCCTTTCAACTGACCTGACTACTTCTACAGGATTAGAATTCACAAAAACAATAGCTTTGTTCCTTTTATAGGAACCCAAGCGCACTGCTTCTGCTTCATCCCTCCCAAGCAGTGTTCACAGTGCCACTGCCTGATTCCTGTCCACACCATTCTAATAAAACTGTTCTTGCCAAATGCAGTTTTGACCTCTTTGTTGGAAGTGAAAGAAATCTCACGAGTAAGTAACCACATAATTTTGCAGTTTACAATAGTGAAAGAGGCAATACAGAGCCATGTAACTTAGACTCTAAGATATGTATATATGGATTCAGATGCAAAAAAATTGAGAATGATTAACTATGTCATATCAAGAACCACAAAACTGCACATACAAATTGATCCAGTTTTCCCTCCCTCATGGAATCATCTCACAAGAAATGATTTAAAAGAAGGAAAATGCTATAAAGTTATGTAAGATGATCATATGCACAATGGGGGTAAAATAACAAATGATTCCCAAGAAGCAAATAATTAGGTGCACAATACCATTAATTTTTAATGACATGGCACTTAAGAACACTACAGAAGCATATGTAAGAAATAATGTATACACTATGATTATAGATATGAAATGGGATTGAATAAAGGGATCATAGATAAATAAAATGAAGATTATATTAGCTCTAAATTTTCTTTCAAAATGGAAACACCACAAGATTAAAAAGAGAGTCTGACTCCAATAAGGATATCAGTTTTGAGATAACGAATTAGCCTTTAAATTATAATTATTAAATTGCTAACAATTTCATCCTGGAATGAGAAGTCAAGTGGGCCTTAGGAAGCATCACTACGAACAAAGCTAGTGGAGGTGATGGAATTCCAGTTGAGCTATTTCAAATCCTAAAAGATGATGTTGTGAAAGTGCTGCACTCAATATGCCAGCAAACCTGAAAAACTCAGCAGTGGCCACAGAACTGGAAAAGGTCAGTTTTCATTCCAATCACAAAGAAAGGCAATGCCAAAGAATGCTCAAACTACCACACAATTGCACTCATTTCACATGCTAGCAAAGAAATGCTCAAAATTCTCCAAGCCAGGCTTCAACAGTACATGAACTGTGAACTTCCAGACATTCAAGCTGGATTTAGAAATGCCAAAGGAACCAGAGATCAAACTGTCAATACCCGCTGGATCATAGAAGAAGCATGAGAGTTTCAGAAAAACATCTCCTTCTGTTTTATTGACTACACCAAAGCCTTTGACTATGTGGATAACAACAAACTATTGAAAATTCTTAAAGGAACAGGAATACCAGACCACCTTACCAGCCTCCTGAGGAATCTGTATGCAGGTCAAGCAGCAACAGTTAGAACTGGACACGGAACAACAGACTGGTTCCAAATTGGGAAAGAAGTACGTCAAGGCTGTATATTGTCACCCTGCTTATTTAACTTATGTGCAGGGTACATCATGAGAAATGCCAGGCTGGATGAAGCACAAGCTGGAATCAAGATTGCCAGGAGAAATATCAATAACCTCAGATACGCAAATGACACCACCCTTATGGCAGAAAGCGAAGAAGAACTAAAAAGCCTCTTGATGAAAGTGAAAGAGGAGAATGAAAAAGTTGGCTTAAAACTCAACATTCAGAAAACTAAGAATGGCATCTGGTCCCATCACTTCATGGCAAATAGATGGGGAAACAATGAAAACAGTGACAGACTTTATTTTTGGGGGGTCTCCAAAATCACTGCAGATGGTGATTGCAGTCATGAAATTAAAAGACGCTTGCTCCTTGGAAGAAAAGTTAAGACCAACCTAGACAGCATATTAAAAAGCAGACATTACTTGGCCAACAAAAGTCCATCTAGTCAAAGCTATGGTTTTTCCATTAGTCATGTATGGATGTGAGAGTTGGACTATAAAGAAAGCTGAGCACAAAGAATTGATGCTTTTGAACTGTGGTGTTGGAGAAGACTCTTGAGAGCCCCTTGGACTGAAAGGAGATCCAGCCAGTCCAACCTAAAGGAAATCAGTCCTGAATATTCATTGGAAGGACTGATACTGAAGCTGAAACTCAAATACTTTGGCCACCTGATGCGAAGAACTGACTCACTGGAAAAGACCCTGATGCTGGGAAAGATTGAAGGCAGTTAGAAGAAGGGGATGACAGAAGATGAGATGATTGGATGGCAACACCAACTTGATGGACATGAGTTTGAGCAAGCTCCAGGAGTTGCTGATGGACAGGGAAGCCTGGTGTGCTTCAGTCCACGGGGTCGCAAAGAGTCGGACGTGACTGAGTGACTGAACTGAACAATTTCAAAAAGGAAGAGAAGAATGTGATATCTTCAGAATCGAATGTGGCTAACAGTAATGTAAAGTTATCATTTACTGAACATCTACTATACACTAGGTCCTTTAAATGTTTTCTCTTTAGTTCTTAACTACTACCTTACAAAGTAGGTACTGTTATTCCCGTCTTACGTAAACAAGGAATTTGAGTCTCAGAAAGGCCAAGTGGCTTATTCAAGGCTCAAAGCTACTGAGTGGTACAGTCAAAAGTCAAACCCAAGTACACCTCAGTTCTGGCTCAGAACCTTTTTAACACACCATTCCCACTGCAGGCCGTTTCACAGATTTAAATTTTAACAAACAAAAGAGAAGAAGAGAAAAATGAAAACATTCAAAAAGAAGAAGACAAATTATAAATACACACTCCCAAACTAGTCAAGGTTGATAGAAGATGCTGCTGCTGCTGCTAAGTCGCTTCAGTCATGTCTGACCGTGCGACCCCATAGAAGGCAGCCCACCAGGCTCCGCCGCGCCTGGGATTCTCCAGGCAAGAACACTGGAGTGGGTGATAGAAGATGTCCAAGCACCAAATACCTCTCAGTTTGTTGTAACTGTCTTGCTTTTCATTCGCTTATGAATTATAGGAAGTATGCACTTACTTATTGACGGCTAGCACCAGCCTCCTATATTTCAAGCATCCACTACTGTATGAATCTTGGGGAAGAGAAGAACTCCACCTCCCACCATGGGACAACTAAAATGCCAGACAATTTGCTAACCTCAACCCCAACGGCAGGGGGTGGGTACATGCTCATTCAATCAGAACGCCTGCCTGATCTCCCAATAGGGAATATGATTCAAAGAAGTGACTGCTGAGAACTCGCTCCAGGGCCAATGCAGCAGCATCCAGAGGCCAGGAGGAGCAGTACCTGTGCGGGCCACAGCAGTGTTCCACAGGGGATGATCCTGGGCCTGGACTTGGCTGTGGTCCAGTCACTCTACTTCCTGTAGCCCCCGTCCGTTTCCCAAGCCTATTTCTCCAGCATGCCCACTGATTGTCGAGCTACCAATTCCCCTGTGTGTGTAAATTCCTTTTTGCTCTAAGTTCACTAAAGCCGATTTCTGTTGATTGCATCCAAAAGCCTTGACTGGTAAAATAATGCAATAGGGACAGATGACCGAGTGATGATAAACTATATTCCTGCTCTTTGTGTTTGCCACTTTCCACCATTAAACAGAATGATCCTCTAACTACAAAAGGGTAAAACTGAATGTACCACAAAGTAAAACAAAAAATAAGACAGCATTTACATACTTTAATAAAAGTCAAATTGCTTGACCCAAGCAGATCATATCCAGACTATCAGGATAAGGTCTTTATGAAACTAAAGATGTAGTTTCTTTAATTTTTGAGAAACTATGGAACTAGATGCATCCCATCTATAGATGTGAACCTATCTAAGACTCTCCGGAAAAGAGAAACAAAGGATATTATAAACTACAGATCCTGATGTGCATCTCTTACCAACTTTTAAAGAGAAATAGGTTCAGGGCTCTATAAGAAACCACATTACACTCAAGCACACAATATAAACATTAGTTGCCTTTGGGTGGTAAATTTTTCTTCTTCCTCCTATTCTGCATTTCCGCATTCATTTTCTATAATGACTAGTTAACGCTTTTGAAATGGAAGAAGAAAAATTTAAAGGTCAAATCATGTCCTGCCATGAAAAACCTCACATTCTTCTTTGATGGAGTTATTCTCCTAGTGTGTATGTATGCGTGTGTGTGTGTGTGTGTGTGTGTGTGTGTGTGTGTGTGTGTGTGCGCGCGCGCACTCAGTTGTTCGGCCATGTCCAAATCTGTGACCACCCATGGACTGTAGCCCTTCAGGCTTCTCTGAGGGGATCTCCTGACCAGGGATCAAACCTGTGTCTCTTGCATCTCCTGCACTGGCAGGCATATTCTTTACCACTAGCACCACCGGGGAAGCCCTATTCTCCTGGTAGATGGCAGGAAAACCACAGACACCTTGTTAATGCTTTCAGCAAGGTACTTTACAAAACCTCCATGAAAATCCCCTGGACAAGACAGAAACATGTAGAGTGGGCAATAGAAAATTTTGAAGAATTTGAGCTGAATGACACAGAGTTAGGTGAACCCACAGTTGGGTGTACTACCATACTCAAATTATGTGTATTAAAGAATTGAGGTCAATTTCCAAGGAAGGGGCATGCCAGATGTGGACTGGAAATTTTTATGGTGATTTCTGCTCAATGTTAGTTACGATCACTTGAAGACAAGATTGCAAACGTATTACAGTATTTACAGATAAGCCAAAAGAGATGTGTATAACATATAGGATGGCAAAGTGATTCTATCAGATCTGAGACAATTAAAAAAATGCTAATAATGCCAAAAATAAAATTCAAGATTAGGCTTAAAAGTTTGTTAGGTAAGAAAAGGCTAAGGGAGTGAAAACTAGACAATGATCCCTTTAAAAACACTGAGGATCAGAGCTGAGGAGAAGGTTAATAAGACCAACAATCTGGGAAGAGCATCTATAATATCAAGGGAGTCAGCAGATCTGGTGGGCAGTGTTTAATCACAAAACATCGGTACTATCGTGTGCAGGCCTGAGAACCATACTTTGAAGAAGGACACTTATTCAGTTTAAAAAAAAAAAGTAATGAAAAAAAGGCAACCAGAATGATAAGAGCCTAAAAATTATTTTAGAGAAGAATTAAAGATACTTGGCCTGGAAGAGTGTGAAGGGAGGAAAAGTAAGCAGTTTTTTATTTCTTTGTTCGTTTGTTGGCCACTCCACGTGGCTTGTAGGATCGTCCCCAACCGAGGATTGAACCCATCCCCCCTGTATTGGGAGCACAGAGTCTTAACTACTGGACTACTCAGGAAGTCCAATTTCTGATTTTTAAGGCCTCTTTACATGCATGAAAGTATAAACTTCTGTACGGTCCCACAAAACAAAAGCAGTGATAATCAGTCAACGCTCAACAGACACAGCAGAAGAACCATTAGTACTGAGACAGAGTCAGGGCAAGGGAAGACAAACAGGTTGCAGTGTAAGCAGCAATGCTGCACCATATGTTTATTCCATGGAGCTATTTCCTCTTTTGTATCTTTGCGCCCAGTGACTCTATACTAGAGCCTAAAACATTTACAGCATGAGAAAAGCAGGAGTTCTGGAGTTTCCCCAATGGTTCAGTGAGTTAAGAATCCGCCCGCAATGCAGGAGACACAGGTTCAATCCCTAGCTCAGGAAGATACTCTGGAGAAGAAAATGGCAATTCACTCCAATATTTTCGCTAGGAACACCCCACAGAGAGAGGAGACTGGTGGGTTACAGTCCATGGGGTCTCAAAGAGTTGGACACGACTGAGCACATAAACTCATAAACTGGAGTGTGTGGCCATTAATCTATATTGAAGGTTAAGGAAATCCTCAAGAGTAGATTTGACTTTTTAACCCATTTCCAAGGCACTGGTTCTCAAAACCGGGAGAGATAACTCATTTGGTTTTGATGACATGATTTCATATAGAAGGACACTCCTTATGGATGCCACTAATAACTAAAGTGTTTCTAATCCATACAAAAATAACTAGAGACTATGAATTTTAAAATATTATCTCCAAATTGGAAAGTCCCTTCATTCCCAGGTGCCATTCTTTTTTATTCACAAACATCCTGACTACTCATAATCCTTTCTCTTTTACTACTTCCTCTACCTCTAGCTCCCTATGCATTTTCACCCCTAATTCCCTTCCTTTTCACGTTGGTTACATTGCGGCTGGTCCTTGCTTTCTCAGAGGCCACCTCCGCTTGTCTACACATCCCACTCCTGCTTAGCTCTCCTTCTACTCTGCTCCATCAAGTGGAAGGCTTTTCCTGACAGCGTGAAGAAAAACTAACTAGTTTGCTGTGAAAGGTTAAGAAATAAATGTAGGAAACCATTATCTATAGAAAGGCATGAAAACTTTTATCTTGGTTAGATAATGTATGTTTCCCCAAATCCCTAGACAGAAACCTAGAATTCTGACATGTTTATTTCAAGAAAGTGGAAATATTCAGTAGAGTAACAGCATAACATTATGCTAAGTAAGATTATTCTGTCAAGAAACAAAAGACAGGCAAATGATCATTTTCTCTATTACAGAAACTTCATTAGCACAACCTTGTTCAATATAAATTATTATTTGATAATTGTGAAATATGCCAGAGGGATCAAGAAATTTTTTTCTTATACTGGGTGATAAAGCTTAAAATGTTAGGGAAATGAAAATAGTCCTATGTTTTGTGTTTTATATCTACAGAATAGAAGTTGTGCTTGTAACTATGTGAAAATTTCATCACAAAGGCATGAGTATGATTCTCTGGAAAACATATTATATATTCCTATAAAGAGAATAATTACTTTGCAATGTCCATAGAATATGAACTTTATTACAAACTCAGAGCCTGATGGTATACTTTCTTCAGATAAACTGATAAATCTGCATACAATATCCTTTTGATTAGAATAATGGTCTTTCAGAGTTGGAAAGGATTGTAAGATCTAGAGCCACAAATGGTAATCTGTGCCCTTTCTACATTCAGAGTGAGCACTGTGTTTGTAAATACAAATAATCCATTGAGTCTGATGGGATCAAATCTTAAGGACTCAAGCTACAAGCCAATTTGGAATATGCTCAGATATGGTCTTATTTTTGCAGCTGAGAAGCACATGAATGAGCACAGACCTCTGTAATACCATCATATGAATAAAAGTTCCTATTTTTTTATTAGGTTGGGGAGAGCAAGATTACAGAAATAAACTTGACAGAAAATGAATAAAATCCATCCTTAAAAATGACAGCAAGTCTAGTCAACACCACTGGCTCATTCATTGATTCCTTAAGCTGTAGCCACCATGTTCTTTCTGATACATACATGTAAATCCTATGCAAAACAAGAACCAAACCTTCAAAAACTCATTAACCCCAGGCAAAGTCTAAAATCATTAATGAGGTTTTAAGATCCTTCAATACCTTGACCAGGGACCTTCCTTGAGATCCAGTGACTAAGACTCTGAACTCCCAATACAGGGGGGCCCGGTTAGATCCCACACGCCCCAACTAAAAAAAGAACCCATGTGCTGCAACTAAGACCAGCACAGCCAAATAAATAAATATTCTGGGCTTCCTTAGTAGTCCAGGGGTTAAGAATCTGCCTCACCATGCAGGCAACAACAGTTCGATCCTTGGTCTGGGAAGACTCCACATGCTACCAGGCAACTAAGTCCACGCGCCACAACTACTGAGCCCAAATGCCCTAGAGCCTCTGCTTTGAAACAAGAGAGGCCACGGCAATAAGAAGCCCACATACCACAACTGGAGAGTAGCCCCCTCTCTTGGTAACTAGAGAAAGCCTATGTGTAGGAGTGAAGACCCAGCACAGGCAAAAACAAATAAATGAACAAATATTAAAAAACAAACACCTTGACCCCATCTTCCAGCATGACTAGCCTACCTCTATACAGGCCATGAACCGTTAGCAACACTTGGCAACTTTCACTTTCTCAAAAGAACAAAACTCTCCCAAGGTCTCTGAGCGTTTACATCAACTGACTCTCTGCTTGGACATCTCTGTTCTCCTGTCCCCTGTTTTTCACTAGCTGCACAGACGTCTGGTCTCACTTTATACACCACTTCTTTTTGGAGCCCTTGGACTGGAGAGACTGGATCAGATGCTCCACCCATGTGCCCCCACACCCCCTTGCTGCTGCCACCCCTCCTTCCCACCAGCTAAACAATAAACTCCTCAACCTCCCATTCACTGTTGATCCCCATCCCCTAGCATCCTGCTTGAAACAAAGGCGGAGTCAATGCACCATTGTTAAGTGGGTCAACCAATAAACTAAGGAATGAAACTGAGACACTAGGGAAGCATTGACACCAAACCAACAAGTTGACAGTGGACATGTTAGGGTTCAGTTCATTAAACATAAGCGTAGAAAATAAAAGATATCTTTTTCCCAAACATGTTTGGAGGTCAGATAATTTTGCTCATTAGATATATGTGGATATAAGACAGCACTGCGAGAAGCAAATTTAAGACATAGTTAGTGAGTTAAGTCAGAATGGAATAACTCTGGAAGGTAAGTAAAATTCCCCTATTGGACTTATTATCTCCAATAGCTAAGTCACTCCCTGGGGAAAATTTGGCTCTTCTACAAGAATGCTAACTTTTTTTCACCAGAGCAGAGTCTAATCAAGTGTGTAAATGCTGCAATACACCAAATGGCAGAAGAGAATTAATGTTCCTCTTGTGGGTTCCAGAAGTGTCTTACCACCAGGAAGTAATACAGGCACTGAACAGAAACAGTGATCATTAGAAATAGTCACGCAAAACTTATGAAGAGGAATAGCCTTGCTTTACGAGAACGTAAGATTTTGATCATCTCTCTCTTTCCGTTTGATGCCCTTGAAGTAAAGGCTTAGGTAAAATATCAAGTCATATCCACATTCACAGGCCTCAAGGTAAGAAAAAAAAAAGTCAGTTTAAAATTCCTTTGGTTGTCTATTGTTGCATTCAAATGCTTTGTGAATATTATCATCTTAGATACTCTAGTGAGTTCATTTTTCCCTTGCTTAAAAAAAAAAAAGAAAATGGCTACGCATACCCACCAAAATGAAGACTCTCATACTCACTGTGATAAGCAAAACCCTAGCGAAATGGTGAACGGTGAAGTCACTGGAAATATTGGGGAAATAACTTGACTTTTAAGCACATATTGTTTTTTGATCGTGAAGTCAGAAGCAGAGGACAAACAAACAAGAGTGCTATGAAAAACTACTTGCTTCATGACAGCCAAGGCTTCTGAAGTTTGCTCTGTAAATCATCACCGTGTTTCATTCTCTCTGATCAGAGAGCCTTAGATGATCCAAGTCACTATCATAGATTAGCAGCCTGAATTATTCTTCCAACACAGAACAATTACTGAATCACAGGAAGACTTCAGAAGTCCTGTGTACCTGCTCATCAAACTTCATTTTGGCAATTTTTTTAAACCATTAGTAAAACTAACACACACACACACATACACACAAATCTTAGAGGAAAAGTCTTCGACCTCTGCCAAATTTCAGCTGGGAACAAATTTTTATGGCCAGCTAATAAACCTGCTGAAAAGAGGGGTGGATAATGAAAACCCTCCCGAGCCCTTAACTACAGTGCGCACGGCTACAATAAAAAGAATTAATGCAGTCAATTTGTATTACTGTTCTCAGAACAAAAACCCCTATTTCAACCACAGCCTTTTCAACAGCTGATTGGCAGCCCTGTCCATTCCCCCTCTGCAGCCTTGTCAGGAGTCTTCAACATGATAATAAGCCTGTCACCATATTCAAATAGCCCTGTGACAGCAAGTTTTGTGAGTGTGACGTCCACTGCAAAGGGTCTGTCAAAAAGCACCTTTCAGAAAATGAAAAGAGAATGCTTTCCTGATGATAAACCTAATTTCTCCATAGATAAAAGAGTGAGATTTTTCATCAGATTTTGTCAGTGTTATGTTGTGTTGCATTTATCTCTTCAAATGTTCCTGTTTTCTCTTTTTCTAATATACATAAATTTAGATTTGTCAGTGATGGGGAAGAAAATGATGATGAAACACCACTTTGGTTCTAGGAAGCTAAGTCCATCAGGTTGCCACAGAGGGAAAAGAGGGAAAGGAGGGGAAAAAACTGATGCCTTTTCTAAAACATTAACAATTGGCAAGAAGAGTAAGAGACTAACTTGTTACCAGTCGCCTAATAAACTTTCAAATTCTGAGGCTTTACTCACTGAGACCAATTGCTTCCCTTTAAAAAACCCACAGGAAATTGCTCTGTTCAAACTCTGTCTCCCTACAGTCCCTTTCTCAGTGAGAGACTCTATGACTTCACAACAAAGAAAAAGCTCCTACCTCAAGATTTGAGGGTTAGGTTACCTAAGTACCCAAGTACATTGTACCTAAGTACATTTTGCAGATTTGCTAAAATCTGGGAAAATGTGTGTTCATCGCACTTGAACACATTAAAGAATGTAGCGTGCAACAAAGATGTTAAAAAGGTACTATTGTTGAAGAAAACATTCATTTCACTTCAGTTATGAAAAATGATTTTACAAAGAGCCCGAATTCTCTAGAGCACTGCCTAACTCTTCAACCTATACCAAATCTAAGTGCGTCCAGCGTCAAGACAAAACTCTAATTTAGGTATTTTCTCAGAAGGGGTATGTACTTGTTTGTGTATATGTAGGAAAGTGAAAGTGGTAGTCCTCAGTTATGTCTGATTCTCTGTGACCCCATGGATTATAGCCCGCCAGGCTCCTCTGTTCATGAAATTCTCCAGGCAAGAAGACTGGAGGGGGCTGCTATTCCCTTCTCCAGGGGATATTTCCAAACCAGGGACTGAACCCAGGTCTCCTGCATTACAGACAGATTCTTTACCATCTGAACCATCAGGGAAGACATGTATATGTATATTAATATGTATATAAAATACATGCCTCTACATATATACTGTGTATATATATAACACATGCATATATGTATTACATGTGCATAAAATACACACACCATACATGCATACTGTACATACACATATGCATTATATATGTTACATGTATCACATACACATATATAATGCATATAGGTACACATGCACATATGTATGCACAGGGAATAGAAAGAACGTCAAGGTCTTACTCTTCGTGAATGCTAGTGTCTCAGATTTTAATAAAATTTATTTTAATAAAATTCACACACGTGTACCCAAGAAAAACAGAGCAGCACTCTGGCTTTGATAGTGGAAGAGGATGGGGGATGAAGCAGGGGACAAGAAGCCAGCAGAGAACTGTCATCCTCTCACTCCGAGGTGCCCTGAAATACCACCTTGAGCAAATAAACACAGGCAGGAGGTCCCGAAGTCTTGGAAGAAAGAAAACCTACGTCGGAATTTAAATCCAACACCTACTTTATCTCAGGCTCTGTGACAGTAAAGGAACCTTACAGAAAATACATATACTCCACCCAGTAAACTACCATAAGATTTAATTCTCTGCTATTCCTATATTGAACTACATTCAAACATGTAGAAGAGATACTATGATACATACATAACCACATGTTTCACGAGTCTGATTTTAGCTGATGATTCACTGATACAAGTCCCATTTTTAAAGGGACTTTTAAACATTTGTAAAGCAATGTTTCCTTTCCATCCTCTGACCTCATGGCAACTTATATATCTAGATGTGATGAGAGCATCTGTGAAGCCCTTTTGCTATTCAAAAGCACTGGACTCACTGGAATTCTCACTCTCTCAATTTCAAGCAAATATAGTCCTAGTTTTGTCTCAATTTGGTTGCGATCTGAATATGCCAAAAAGGCCTATTAATTAAGGACACTGATAATTCCATGTTTTTGTATGTGTCATATACACAAAGCTGACATGACCAGAGAGTTTCCTAATCAAAAGTCATACATTTTGATGTGTGATGGGGAGGGTGGGTAGAATCTTAATCTTTGCAATAGAGATTATTCTAAATACACCAGGATGATCAAAATTAAAAATACAAATATGAAATTAAAAAAAAAAAAGATATGGTTCACTTTTACTAATCAACAGATAGTGAAGCTGAAATTATTGAAGAGTTTCTAGTTTTTAAAACCCAGAGTAAGGAAATGAAGCAAAGGGGAAATGTGGGTGGGGTGGGGGATGGTATCTCCCCAATATATGTAAATGTAACTCCTAAAAGAAGATAAAAGTGACTCATGAAGGATCAGTCATAAATTTGACTGATTTTAAGTTTGTCAGCTGGAGGGAACTATTATAACGCCAATAAATAGAGCTGTAGACAGCTGGACATGCGTAATACCCCGTCCCTTTGCCTAAATGTTTAAACCATTGATTTACTTGGGATTTAAAAAAAAAAAAACAACCACGAAATCTCAAACTCAGCTATCCCCAGCACACAGAGCAAATTCCAGAATCTTGAAGACTTTCATTGTCTCTGAAAGTCATTGTCACCACCCTAATCCCCTCATTAAAGCTAAAGAAAGGCCGAGACGGCATTAAAATGAATGCAGACCATTTGCAGCAATCTCCCGCTCACACCACCTCCAAATGAAGGCAGGCACATTGCATAATCCAGGCAGCAAGAGCTCCTGACAGGTGGATGATTTATGCTCATAGTCAGAAGAATCGGAGGGCCTGCAGAGGAGACAGCACGAGCTAGGCGGTGGCGAGACAGATGCTCTCAGTGGGCTTGCGG
Source organism: Dama dama (assembly GCF_033118175.1). Classification (NCBI taxonomy): domain Eukaryota; kingdom Metazoa; phylum Chordata; class Mammalia; order Artiodactyla; family Cervidae; genus Dama; species Dama dama. The sequence goes on from NC_083694.1 coordinate 18,128,506, forward strand.
GGGCTGGCAGGCTCCAGCTAGTTCAGGTGCAACCTGGACACTTTAAGTGCTGAACTCCTAGTGCCTAGATTCCAACACTCTGATGTGCCATTTGCAATACGATACGCAATGTACACAGTGAATAAACTGTCAACTGCAGGCAAGCACTGTATACACGCACGTACTCCTTCCGAGCATAGATGTTATGGACACGTGCCCCAGCTCATAAAAGAAGGAAAACACCCCCTTTTTTTTTTCTGTTGTTGTTGTCAAATGATTCTTCCAGTACAGATGTACACGTTATGAAGTGCAAGGATCTTCAGTCCTGAAGATTTTTCGCCCAGGTAGGGTAAGCGGAGAGTGACAAGATTTCCTAACAATTAGATCAATATTAAAGATTGCACAGAGGGATTAGGAGAAACACACCTCAGCAGAAAACCGACATTCCTGTCAATTATATTAATTATTTTTCAGATACATGACATGCCTTCATGACATTTCCTTCTGAGAAGGCATTTGAATATTTGAGAGGAAAATGAATCAGGGGTGGATAAAAGGAAGGATCCCTAAAGGGTTGAACTTCTTTGAAATCAATCTTTAAAATAGTTTTTTTTTTTCCCCCAGAATTTCTCTCAATAGCCCCAAACAATAACAATCTGTTAAAGATTATGGTATTGGTTAAAAGGGTAGATAAACCTAATTACAGCTATCGACGACAAATTACGGCTACTCCGATCTCTAACAGAAGGTATTAGCTAGCATTTGACTGGTCAGCAGTAACCCACCCACTGGATGGAGAAATTCACTCCACAGATCCAAATGGAACTATATAGATCACTATTACCTGCTCAGCCTAGTATCTTCAAGGCACACAATTCCAGGCAACAGTGAAAAGGCTAAATATCCAAACGTACAGGCTTTAGGTTATCTTGGATGAATTCGACTTTACTTTAAAATCCTAGATACTTACTGTAGGGTCAAAGGTAGAACTGCCAATGAGAATTAAAGACACAGCCATCCCTTTAATTAGATAAGAGTATTCAAAGACGGTAAATTCCCAAGAAGCCACTTTGCAGAGCAAGAGTTACAGTGTTCTCCTGGGGGGTGGGGGGGCGGGGCGGTGGGCTTTTTTCAGCTCTGCACCAGCTAAAAGAGAAATTTTTAAAAGAACAAAATGGAATACATTGTAAGTAATTCAAAATGCCTCCAGACTTTACAGTTCTCCCGAGAGAAAAAACTCAAACAATTTGAAGTCTTCACAAACCGCATCCAAATCTTTTTTCTAACTTCATTAAGCTCCGGTGCTTAAAAATCGTTCATAGCAAGTACTTTAATTAGATACATTAGAGGGGAACCAGCGCAGGTAAGCAGACTACCCTACCCGGAGGAGGCGGGGGGCGGGGGAGGGGACGAAGAGTCTCTTCCTCAACCCTGAGAGCTGGGTAAGGGACTAATCAGGAGCTGGTACCTTTCCTCCCCAGTCCCCCAAAGCCAACTGGGGACGTGGGTGGGTGGGCTAGAGATAAAGAGATTCCAGTATCCTCCCGGCCCCATCAGTATTCTGCCAGGTTACCACTGTATACACAGAGAAAGAATGGAAATGTGTTCAAGAAAGCAAATGTTAAGAGAAGCAGAGGACTGAATCCTCTGTACTTTGTAAGCTATTTTTCTGTTTTTGCTTCCCTTTCTATCTCTCTCCTCCCTTCTTTCCTCTTGGTTTTCCCTGTCTCTCCACATCAGACCTTCCAACCCCCATACTCTGGGACCAAAACCATCGCCAACAAGATTCACAGGATGGATACAAACCAGCATTAAAGCAATGGGCGCCGTACAGAACTCTGAGTTGCTACCATTGATCTGATGTTCTAAAGTCAATCAAGGGTGGAAAGAGGAAGGGGTGGGGAAGAGAGACCATTCCTATGCAGAAGTAATGCAGGAATACTTTTCCTGCTGGAATAACAGCTCTGAGGCAGGGTTTGGGAAGACAAGCAAAAACTTACAGGCTTCCAAGTGACCTGCAACCTTAAATCCAGGATACTTAAGAGACGGAAACCACAAAATCAAGCAACCTCAAACAGCACAGTTTTTTTGTTGTTGTTGTTATTTATTTTTCAGTTTCAGTGGATTTTTTCCTTTTTAAAATTTAAATAGGGAGAATTCTTTCATATGGCAAGAGCTAGCACAATCACACATATGAAGGCAGAAACAACAGGTACTAAACTGGAGGGGAGGGTGAATGGAGAGTGTACCACTCTGGCCAGGTGAATCCACGGTTCCACTTCCCACCCGAGGTAAAAGCTCCCTAAACAATGTAGAAACAAGCTGTACATTTCACCTTTAGCTATTGTCTGCCCTTTCAAATATCCGTTCTACGAGAACTTTTAACAACCACACCATCCTTTAAAAACTTTGCTTTCCTCTCTTTGTCTTTTCACGTAGAACAGCACAGTTTTTAAGGGATGGCATGCTTGTTAAAGTCCAAGGGGGAGGTGAAAGTCTTTCTTCACCAACGACTCATCTATTGTTTATCCTGAAAAGCTAGAAGTGAACGCATACATTAGCATGTCCAAGAGTAACTGCAGATGCCATAAATTACACTTTGGAAAAAGTTAGCCATGATCTGGATGCGAAGTGATTCCATGGCTGCAAGGTCATTTGTTTCTGGTCCATGACAGACTTGCCTGCTGTCCCCCCATGATCCACAGAGGGGTCTCTGTAATTCTGGCAGGTTCTGCTGACCCTGCCTGTCACCTTCAGATCTCAGGCCCACAGGAAAGGGTCTTGGGCTGGAGTCACACAGAGCATTACTGGGGACCTCTGACCTCAGTAAGTCTCAGAGAGCAGCAGTGTGAAGACAACCCAAACCTGCTGTGAACACAGCACTTGGTCATTCTGAAGGGAGGAAAAAAGTCCAGAAAGATGACATTGGAGACCAAGCAGAACATATCTGTTTAGGTTTAGCTAGGCAGTACCCCAAACACTTAAGACAAGAAAATAATACTGATGCTAATGGTACTAATAACAGTTGACATTTACCACAAGGACTGATAATTGTCACAGCATGCTAAATATTTTAAATTTATCTTATTTAATCCTCACAGCAAATTCTGTAGGGCATGCATTATTATGATGATCACTATTTTATAGATGAAAAAAACTGAGGTTGGAGACATTAAGAAACTTGTTTTCAGAGGGTCTTCCCTGGTGGTCCAGTGGCTAAGACTCTGAGCTCTCAATGCAGGGAGCCAGGGTTCAATCCCTGGGCAGGGAACTAGATGCCACTTGCTGTAATTAAAGAGTTTGTTTGCTGTAACTAAGACTCAGCACAGCCAAATAAATATTAAAAAAAAAACTTGTTAGTAACTGGCCACCTAATAGTTACTCGGGGCTGTCTACCAGCAAATTCTATGATCTTAATACACTATGTCAAATGACGTGTTTAAAAGACATTTCCAAACATATTCTCTTTATTTTGCCAATATATGCCACCCGTGCCTTTGTAAGATATCATACTACCTACTGGAATTTTGCAATGTGAAAAGAAACTAAAGATTCATCATTTTCCCCTCTACTTCCCTCAGCCCTGAATTCTTTAAAATATCCAGCCATGAAGAAAAAAGAAAGTGCAAAGAAAGCAAAAGAATCAGGTATATGTGTGTCTGCACATCACAGGAGAAGACTTTTTATCAGTGATCTCTCTCACTGTGATGGAAGGGAGGCAGAGGAAAGACCCTGCAACTAACCTCTGCTTCCCTGGCCCATTAGCTGTTTTCCAATGTGCAAATGACTCTGGTCTCCTAGGACCATTTAAGAGTTCAGCTGACTCCAGCATTCACTCCTTCTGGGTTTCCAGTTAAAATCAATGCATTAACTGCAGCTGCTAGTTAGATTCTGTAACTGCAAGTTAAGTAAGAAAGGTGAGGAAGGGAAGAATTCCCAGCTTTATAAGCTTAGGAACTTTCAAAGAGGCCAGTTCCCCAGTGGCATTAAAATAGAAGTAGAATTACTTGTAAAAGCTGGGGGATTTTGTTCTTTTCTACCTTAACAAAAGTTTTGATAGATTTTCTCTGCTGGAGCACATAACCAAATAGTTAAAGATTTGTGAGATAACCAGGAGATTCTCTATCTAATATTTCCTAGGCACACAGTGACTGAATTGAACTGCGTCCCTTTTACTTTGTCACCATTAGTGGAGCTTTATTTTTCTACACTGTCCCCTCCAGATTCTAATTAATGACTTCTGGGGAGACCCACAGACATATACGAAATCGTTGAGAAATACATTTGGACCTGTTGACTGCAGAATATGAAAGTGATTCTACAAACAGAAAAATGAAATCATCAGATGATGCCCTGGACTGCCTCTTGGGTGCAGATGCTATGCAGTGGCAGTCTCTTCTGCTAAACAACAGCCCATAATAGCCTACCTGGAAAGGGTGAGGTTCAGATATACCAGCAACTCCAACATGATTCAAACCATTTCTAAGAAAAAGCAGAAACAGTCTACGTAGAAATTTTAAGAAATAATCTTGTGGTCCTACAGACAGCAACATTTACAGAAATCAGAAAACAGTCCTGTGATTGCATAGCCCTCTTGTTTTAGCATATCTATCACAAGGAACAATTCTGGAATTCAGATAGTTCTGGCACCAAAACTATTCCCTGAAATCAAGGTCTCCTTGCTCATAAAAGGAGGTAACAGCAGAGAGCAGTGGCTTCTATGTGCCGGAAATAATATTTCAAGTCTTGACACTGTGGAAAGATTAACTAATTAAGAGAAAAACCAAAAGACTTCATTATGAATATCAGTAGAGCATATGGGCTTCAGAGTCTGAGAAATTGGGAATGAATTCTGGTTTGCCATTTACTAGTTTTATGATCTTAGGCAAGTTATTTATATGAGTTATTTATATTTAAAATACATCTTATATAGAAAACAAATGTATGGTTACCAAAGGGGATGAGGGATAAATTAGGAGTTTGGGATGAATAGATACACATTACCACTTTAAAATAGATAAATAACAAGGACCTACTATACAGCACAGGGAATTATATTCAGTATCTTGTAATAAGCTCTAACGGAAAAGAATCTGAAAAATTATACACACACACACACACACACACACACACACACACACACACGTATAACTTAATACTTTGTTGTATACCTGAAATTAATACAACATTATAAACCAACTAAATTTCAATTTAAAAAAATAGGTCTTACTTTTCTCATTTATATTCATTAACATATCAAATGTCTATGGGCAAGATAAATGAAAAACATGTTTTTCTTGCAATTCAGGGTATATCTATTGCTGTATCATCAGGGTACTCAATAAGAATTCAACACATGACTTCTGAAATATAATTCTGTCATGGTCACACACATATAAAGGAAAATGTAGAAGTGACTTGTGTATGATGATAGTATAAGAATTATTTCTAAAAATCATTCTGAAAAAATTATCCCTACATTCAAGTTTTAATAATGTAATTCAAAGCCTACTAAACTAGGCTAAAAAAAAAAAAGAAAAAAATGAATCAGTTATATTTTACTGAGCACCTATTAAGTGATCACTATTAGGTGTCATGGTATATTAAAATATAAACAGATACAGTCTGTTCTGAAGATCTTTATGCTTTGCTGTATGGTAAATGCTAAAGTGACTAATAGAATACAGAATATTACTAACACAATATTTTCTTATAGATTATTTGCTTACTAGGCACTATGCCAAAGAACATTACATTGATTACCTCATTTAAACCTCCAAACAACCCTCTGATGCAGTTAGAATTACAACCCCCATTTTACAGATAAAAGGTCAAGCAACTTGTTTGAGATAACACAGCAAGTAAGTAAGAAAGCCTGGACTGAACTCAGATTCTATTTCAGCACTGTCTACTATGTTACTCACTGGCCCCATCGGACTATTTAGTTTAAATAAAATTAAATAAGATTAAAAATTCAACAATTTATTTGCATTAGAGACATTCCAAGAGCTCAATTCACAGTCACAGATTTCATCTGATCTGAGACATCACACTTTTTATCTTTACTTCCCTACACAGAAAACATGAAATCAAAATGCTAAATTGTACAAAACAGAATATAAAGGCTGGTAAAATTCAGAAAGGGAGAAAAGCTATATAATTGTAAATAAGCAGGCATATGATTAGTGATGATAGATCATAAACCCCATGAGGGCAGAAACTTGTCTGTCATGTTCACTTTTTATCCCTGGCATTAATAAAGTGAGTGGTATGAAGCCATGCCTCAAAAATACTCATGGAAGGTGTGGATAAAAAGTGGATGAGTAAACATTTGAAGATGGGGTTGATGAATACATATGATTGGGGTCCATAAGTTGTTAGAAAGAAGCTCTTGGAGGAAAACCCCACCCCAATTCTATGTGTTACAATGATTGGGGTATATTTTTTGCAGAGCACACAGAAATATTTACATCAATTAGACCATACGGTCAGAATCCACATTCTATCCAAATATTTCCAAATTATACATGAATTGATAATAACCTAAGAGTGGCTAAGGTCAGAGTAACTGCCATTTAATTGGCTTCAAATACACTAATGATTATGATAATTGATACTGGAGAGACTTAATAGGCCTAGAGATAAATGTCTAAGAGAGCAGAGGGGTGTATCCAGGTGGGGTGAGATGGGGGGTGGGGCAGATAATGACAGAGGTCATAAGCTTCAGAACCACCCAATGACAACTCCCTACACTGGTAAAGAAGCGTCACTTTTGGTTAGAAGAAATTTTGGAACCAAAAAAAAAAAAATGTTTAAAAAAAACGGGGTGGCAGAAAGAAGGAGAGGAAGTTATGTGCTCCAAAAAAATTAGGTCTTAGAGAAAAGTTTTAGTTGGGGGAAATTACCTGGACAAGAGAAATCACTAAATAAGGGCTCAAGGGTCCACAAGGAAAACTCTTGGAGCTGAGATCCGAGAGGCAGGTTGGACAAAATGGAGTTGAACAGAACTGAAAATTACTACAGAGTTAAGCAGAAACACATGCTAAGTGAAACAAGGTAATGCAAATGATTTCATTCTTACCTGGAGTCTATTCCTTCAATTCCCCTCATCCCCAACGGCCTGAAGGGCCTAGAGTTTGTCATACACTGAAGTAAGTCGGAAAAACAAATATCGTGTATTAATGCATATAAGTGCAATCTAAAAACAAAACAAAAAAAAACCATGGTACAGATGAACTCATTTCCAAGGCAGGAATAGAGACACAGAGATGTGGACCCAGAACTGGGAAGGAGAACGTGGGATAAACTGGGAGATTAGGACTGACATATATACACCATCACGTGTGAAACAGCTTGCCAGTGGGAACCTGCGGTCTGTAAACACAGTGCTCAGCTTGGTGCTCTGCAACCTGGAGAGGTGGGATGGGGGCGGGGGATACATGTATACATAGTTGATTCACTTCACTGTACATCATAAACTAACACAACATTGTAAAGCAATTATACTCCAGTCCAAAAAAAAAAAGTTAGTAAAGTAGTCCAGGAGTGTCAAACTAGGACTATGCAGCCTACATAGAAAAGACTTCACAGCTGAAAATGTATGACCACTGAGAAAAATAGAGAAGGGATTATGAGTCCCCTGGTGGCTCAGTGGTAAAGGATCTGCCTGCAACGCAAGAGACTTGGGTTCGATTCCTGGGTCAGGAAGATCCCTTGGAGAAGAAAATGGCAACCCACTCCAGTTTTCTTGCCTGAGAAATCCCATGGACAGAGGAGCCTATGGTGGGCTCCTCTTTTGGGGGTCACAAAAGAGTCAGACCTGATTTAGCAACTAAACAACAATTACAATTTTAGACACACATTATCCTTGGAGAAACAGGTTAACCCAAGGGCGATAGTTAAGAAACCCTCCCTTTGGATTCTGCCCTCACACCCCCTGTTGCATCCCAACCACCATGTAAAAGAAAGGGCTCTTCCAACTGGGGTTTGCAAAGAGCAGAAATCCTAATACTTCTGTCAAAGGTCTCTATCAAGCTTCCTGCTTCCAAAATCACTTCCAGGACATTCCCTCTGAATAGCAGGATTCATCCTCACATCAACGTTAAAATGCAATTAAAGCAGAAGTCAGGTGAAAACAAATTGAGGATGTGGATAATCCTCTGAACTCCATCGCACCTGGGGAGCAGCAGTTTCCAGGGTGCCGGGGCTGTGCGGTCAGCAGGGGAAGGCTGGGTGGGAGTGGCGGGGTCTTGGTATCTGTTCTCCCAGCCGCAAAGCCACCCTGGCTCTCAAACAGCACAATCTGCCATTCACTGAAGTCTGGTTTGCCAGGAAGCCCAAGGATGGACTCCCCACCAGTACCATCAGGCTCAGGGAATTTGGCGAGCACCAGGCACCTCCGACTTCTGCCAGCTCATTGGCTTTGGGGAAGCCGCTGACCTACTCTCCGCTGAGTGGCTTTTGTGAACCTGGACTCCGGCCTGCCGCTCATCATTGATCAACCTTGGCCGAGCCAGCTGGCTCGTTCCTTTGCAGACAGCTTGCCTTAGGGAAGCTGGTTGGTGGCTCGACAACCTACTAAGCGAGAGAGACGCAAAACTCCAGAACGATCTCTCAAGAAATAGCCAGCGCTCGCTTTCACTGGAGGGAGACTTCGAAGTGTACAAAAACACTGTCTGATGCCCCCTCGGATAACACTGAGGTGACCAGAAAGGTAACTGGCAAGTCAGGAATGGCGCCCAAGGGAAATGAAAACGTGAAGCTCTTCATTCAGCAGGCCTTCTTCAAACGTGCATCAGAATTCCCTTACATTAAATTTAACCACAATGCCATAAACAACAGGGCCATGTGGATATATGTGGGCGCTGGTGAAAAGGAATAAAAATCTGTTGTCTGGAGGCTGGTGGGGAAAAATTCCACATCCCACAGAGTCCTAAATGGCAGGGGCCTCCTCTCCCCGCTCCCTCACCACTTACATGCTGTCACTAGACTTCTAGTGAAAGAGCAAATGTTGAAGCAGGTTTTTCCCCCCTTGGGGCAAAATCCATTGGGGATTTTTAATAATCCAAGAGGAATAAAAATTGGTAGCATAGGAGATAAATGCTGGCTCCCTATTTCAAATTCACAAATGGAAATGACAAATGAGGACAATCAAATAAATGATTAACTTTTAATAGTATTCCCATTAAAACACGAGGAAGGGAGCTAAAAGAACCGTTCCTTATAATTTCAATCTTTCTGTCCTCTCTCACACAAATACGACGAGCGAGGGCAGATTTATTCAGTTCAAATAATTCTCAGTGCTGCCTTTTGCTAAGTTCACAGGAGAGAATCTATCCGCTTCATTTCTAATGTAATTGTCATTTTTGACAAATATATAATATATAAAATGGTTCCAGAGAACCAGAGATCCACAGGGAATATGCGATAGTCCAAAACTCACGTAGCGTATATACAGAATCGTAGACAAATCTTTAAAACATTAGTACTTCTATTTTTCTCGTTTATAAGACAGATAAGATTGTAATATCCCAGAGGTCCACTCTGGCCACATCCTCAAAACAACTGAGGTGACTGGCACTCAAAGTTAGTGAATCAGATTCACTCCTCTTTACAAAAGCAAAACTTAAAAGGAAGTTGGTTCTGAACTTCGCTTTCTAAAAATTGGAACCAGAGAGTAAAGCTATGTCACAGAACAAAATGTTCCCCTCTGCTCTAATTGGGATTTAAATAAGATGTCACACACTGACAGAAACAGAGACCTCTCAAATCGGGTTCCCAGGAACTGAACAGCTTGAGTGTAGCTGGTGTTTTATTCACACAGTTTATAACTGACAAGTTATTCTAAAGTTTATGTTGCGATCTCAAGAATCTCAGAGTGGGAAGTCACACGAAAGTTCTTCTCATCTAATCCCTACAGGATCCTTGAAACTGTTCTCTGCATCAGCTCTCTCATACTTATGGGAAACTCACTGCCTTTTGACACAGTTCATTCTATTTCTGGAAAGTAAGTGAAGAACTCAAAGCAATCGAGTGAGCCCTAGTTAAAAAAAAAAAGTTTATTTAAGTAATCTTTTAAGAGCTCAGTATCTCATAATACCCATAGCTTCTGAAGAATCCCAAGCTAAATATACACTTGAATATTCTTACTGTATTAAACAAATACAGCGCATAGGCAGAAGAGCTAGAATGCCGGACTCCATCATGCCTTATGAGAACTCTGGCAAGCAACATAATCTCTGTAAGTTTTTCTTTCCTCTGTGAAATGGGGAAATACCCAACTCTGGAAGTCATTGTAAGGATTAACAACAACAAAAAAATCCAACTAAAGCACACAGTACATAGCCTAAGGCATATTAAGCTCTCACCAGTAAGTGTTATTACTCTTACCCTCCAAATCTTGCTATTCATTTCAAGACTATCCAGGTTTCATACCAACAAAGCACGACAAGGAAAAGAAAAAAGAAAGTCACCATCTGGCAGTGCAGTAACTGTACATGAAATAAGTTTTCACGGCACCTTAAGTATATTCCCAACGGCTTAATGTCAAGACAAAGCTCACGAAAGAGGTGCTCTTTGCTATTGCTTATATTATAACTTGGGAGTTTTGTTTAATACTCTGCATTAATGAGGGAGCTTCTTAGGATAATATTACAACAGAGAGTGCAAGAAATACCAGTGAGGTCAATGCAGTTCTATTAACTGTCATCTAACACAGAAATATTTTCCTTGAATACCATTAAAGCTTTCTCTTTTTCTTTGTTCTGCTTTTTGAAGGCAGTAGGAACCCAAATTTCCCTACCAATAATTTCTGTTTTCGACTTGGCAGCATAATGATGTTAGACTTGGGGGAAAAAAAAAATTCACCTTGGCGATGTCTTCTTCAGAGGTTTTTACAAAAGATATTTCACTAGGATAAATTGCACTAAGCCGGTTCTTTAAGTAAGCAAAAACAAATCTGCTTGTTAATAAATGGCCTGAGTAGCTTTTGTATTTTTTAAAGAGAATCTACCTGGAAAATGCTACAGTCTTTAAAGAACATTTTATTAAAATGGAAGATATGAAACAGAAGGGTAATTAGACAAGTTAGTTGCTCTTTGCTGCTCCTGCTGATAGGGTAAACTCAGAAGACTCTCAGAGTTCCCACTGCCATATATAAATCAAGACACAAGCTGTGGTTGCAGGAAAATAGTTCTGGGATAATTTTTCTTTATATCCTGGGGGTTCCAGACAACTGATCAGAGAGATATAATGGCAGCTACATGAATAAACATATAATCTGAGCTCTGTCTTATATTTATGTATATATGGACACACACATGATGTCTTCTCTAAACTAAAAAGTAGAAATGGATTATGGTGAGATAGCTCAGAATAAATAGGGTCTCTGGACAATGCACCCTCTACTGTGGAGGAATCCTCTATCTTTTTTTCCTCTACCCAAACATTTCCTAAACACAAGGTCAGTCTTACTAATCTATGAGACAGAGCAAAAGATGAGGGCATTCCACTCTACAGAGACTGGCAACTCTTGATGGGTTTTAAATGATTTGGAAAGCCAAAGGATTCATGCAGGGCATGGACGGCATGACCCTTTTAAGGTATGGGTTGGCCCAAAAGTTCGTTCGGGTTTTTTGTACCATCTTATGGAGAAACCCGCATGAACTTTTTGGCCCACCCAATACTAGAGAACCAAGAAATGAAAACAAAAAATTTCATTCTATATTTTCAAACTTTTTCAGGGTAATTTCTTTCCCAGGGACCTATCTAGATACAGACACTAATTCATCTTGACCAAAATGAATGGACCGAATGCATTGTTCCATACAATACACTAACCTTGTCATTCTTCCCTCCACAACTCCTGATACACAACACCTTCTCCAACTCACTACACGCCCAATATTCAAGCTGCTGAGTTATCCTGTAAAGACATTTCCTAGACCGATCCCCAGTCATCTGCATTTTCAGTGACCTCTTTAAACTCCAGGTGAAAAACCTGGTTTCCCCATTCAGAATCCTAAGGAAAAGTCCCTTCCTTATGAATGCCATTAATACCAGTATCTTGGGCACAAATCCCTTGTTAAAGCCATAAGTTCTGCTGTTTCCTGGGAGTGCCAGCACCGTTTCCCATTTTCTCTGCCCTTAAATGAATCTTTCAGGTCACAACTGGCCTGCTATGCTGAGATGCTGGGCAGCTGACCCACAGCTGGAGAATGAAAGGCCCCTTGTCTGGCCAAGGCTGCAGCATGCTTTGACACAGCTACAGGAGGGGCTGGGAATGGGACTTTCATCTCACACCCACTGATCTGCAATGGGACCCTGGGTAAGTTACTAAAGCTCTCTGAACCTTAGCTCCTCATCTGATTAATGAGACTCTGACACGCAGGGTCCCACTTTTCTCAATGAGGTTTTAAGGTGATAATGAAACTGTAATATCCCATGCCCCTTCCACACTGAATAACATTTCAAATGCTGACTCCCAGCCACTGCTTTGACTTGATCCGGAACAAGAAGACTCACAGTTCTACCATATCATGTAAATTGTCTACCAGGCATCTTGATGGTACTACAGACTTTTAAAAAGTAGGGGATTATATGGAGTACCTCTATAACAGAAGCTTACTTTATAAAGGCAAATACAGTTACCAATTAAACACATAACTGTATCATTTGTTATGTTTTAATGACTCATTTGTTTTTCTCTCCAGAGGAAGTATTTAGCGGGCACTTAAAGTTATATAAACTCACTCTTCTCCTTTCCAACTTATGGCAATGTTTTAGTTTAAAAATCTAACAGAGACTGTCATAAAGAGTGAAGTAAGTCAGAAAGAAAAAAAAATGTTATATCCCTTACATGTGGAATATAGGAAAATGGTACAGGTGAACTTATTTGCAAAATGGAAATAGAAACAGATGCAGAGAGTAAATTCATGGACACCAAGGGGGAAGGGAGGGTGGGATGAATTGGGAAATTGGGATTGACATATTTTATATCTATAAAACATATATATATAAACATATATATATATTTATAAATTTATAATTTTATAAATTTATAATTTTATATTATATTATAATTTTATAAATTTTATATAATTTCATATTTTATATATAATTTTATAAATTTATATATATATTTACATATACTTTTATAAATTTATAATTATATATTTATATATAATTTTATAAATTTGTAATTTTATATTATATATAATTATATATTTATATATGTATTTATATATAAATATATAATTTATAAATTTATAAATATATTATATATATATAAACATTATATTTATAAAAACATATAAAATAGGGCTTCCCTGGTGGCTCAGTGGTAAAAAAACAAAAATCCACCTGCCAATGCAGGAGATGCGGGTTTGAACCCTGGCTCAGGAGGATCCCCTGGAGACGGAAACGGCAGCCCATTCCAATATTCTTGCCTAGAGAACTCCGTGGAGTCTGGCATGCTACAGTCTATGGATGGGGTCACAGAGAGTCAGAGACCACTGAGCGACTGAACAACATGTATAAAACAGGTAACTGGTGAGAAGCTACTCTATAGCACAGGAAACTCTACTCAACGTTTTGTGGTGGCCTAATTGGGAAGGAGATCCATAAAAAGAGGGGATAAATCTATACGTATAACTGAGGCACTCTGCTACACAGCAGAAACTAACACAGCATTGTGACGTAACTACACTTCAATAAAATTTAAAACAAAAAAACCTTCAATGCAAAAAAAAAAATCTAAAAACAAAACGTCATATATTTCTGACCAATAGCAACAGAGCCATCTGCAATGACACTTCAGAGACCCACACAAGTAAAAGTCCACTGACTGCACTGCAATTTACTGACAAGAAATGGTAGGGGCTGTAAGGAAATAAGGAGGAAAAGCTTTTCAAACACTACAAAAATACATGATCAAGACTTCAGGTCCTGAGTATTTAAATACCTATTACTATTCCCTCAGCTCTCACTTCTATTAACTCTGACAAAGATAATGTACATCCTGGTTTTCCAGAAAAAAGCATCCCAAGAATTATGTACAAAATTTGCAAAGTAGCACAATTCACTAGCCATGTTTATCAAATGGCTAACTTCTTACTATATTTTCAGACCATATATATTTCAGACCTATAATTCAGCAGCAGCATAAGTATCTTTGTGTCATATATTAGTATTATGTTCCTGTAGACATTATATCATTTGTTCTTGTCCATGCCATGAAGCATGCAGGTTCTTAGTTATCCTTGAGCAGGGATCAAATCCATGACCCCTGAAATGGAAACATGGAGTTTTAAGCCCTGGACTACTAAGAAAGTTCTGACATTACATTATTTTTAACAAAACTTACAGAAGTTTGGAATAGAAGATATGAGAAAGAAACTAGTTTAACTGCTCCCCGGCATGTAGGGAAATGAAGACAGAATTGAATGGACTGAAAAGAACAACGCAAGGTACTGGAAAAATCAGAATCAAAAGCTAAAACACAGTGTTTTGCCAGACACATGGGGGGAACTCGGGTAATACTAATGGAGTAGAGCTAAAACTTATTTCTCTCCTCTGAGTTTTTTCCATGATGTTCTGATATCAAAATTACCTCAGTAAAATTTAATGTACCTAAGAGGTTAGTAGAATTCTCATATGTCTTCTTGTACACATTTTTAAATATGTGTGTTCTGTCCATTTTCTTTGGTAGACAAAGGATTAAGTTCCATATTTATAAATAAATAGGCTGAAAGTGAGTCCCAGAGGTCATATACCTTGTCCCAGGTCCAAGAGTATACAGAGCCGGGGCCTGAATCTATGTTCACCTGACCATAAAGTTTAACCAGCAACAATAGCTAACATTGAACTGCTACTGGCTCTGGGCCACTTGCTAGTCTGAGCACCTAACCTGCAGTATCTTACTGGATATTCACAACAACTTTTACTTGCAATAAGAAACTTTTTATCTGCAAATATCATTATTGGCACTACCATTTTTCAGATGACAAAAGTGATGATTAGAAATGTTAAATAAACTCTTTTTTTTTTTTTTTTTTTTTGAGGGAAAAGCAAAAAGCATACTCTCTTGTCATGAAATAACTAAACCAGTCTGCCACGTTGCCTGGCTTCATCTGTACTGTGGCATGCAGGCTTGCTTAGCTGAGCAATATACACTGCACACAAATGTGCATCTCTTAAATTTTCACCTACAAGAGTCAAAGAAAAATACTTGAGTTGCCAAGGTGAAACCCATCACACCAATAACGAACAAAAAGCCCTTCTTCAATCTTTGATCAGTGAATTCTATACCTAAATAAAATAATTATTGCTTTCATAAAATGTCTCTGTTTGCCACTGATGGAAGGAAAACTGAACCTGTATGTCCTGCAGTACCTTTTAAATAACTAAGGAGGAGAGATCAAAATAAAAATAAATCTTGACCAGATTTATAGGTGCACCTTGATTAGTTCTTGTTTTCTCCTTCAAATAAACAATACCTGAAAAAAATGAAAAGGGAATGTTGAGACCAGATATCTTGTAATAGATGGGTTTTCCCTGACATACAGTATGGTATAATGCTGAAAAAAATAATGCTGGCCTATCATTCCTTAGCGGAACGTAGAACCCAGAAAAGAGAAGGGGATTTTTCAGGATGTGGAAATGGTGCAATTATTTGGATTCAAACAAGCTACTTTTTGTTTTTTAACTGTACTTCTCATAGTTTTGCTTTATTGTTGAATTTTGTCATTTTCTTCACATAACTGTTTCTTTGCTTCCATTGGTAACAATTTTTTGATTCAGAAATTCTAATCTTAAAACAAAACATGCGGGACATCCCTGGCAGTCCAGTGGTTAAGATTTCACCTTCCAATGCATGGGGTGTGGGTTCCATCCCTGGCTGGGGAGGTAAGATCCCACTCCATATGCTTCACAGTCAAAACAATCAAAACAAAACAATACTGTAACAGATTCAATGAAGAATTTTAAAATGGCCCATATCCAAAAACAAATCTCAAAAAAAAAAAAACCCTAAAAAACAAAAAGACAAACATAGTTCATTTGGATAGGATTCTGGTACTAATGAGAAGCCACGTCTTATAGGAATTTAATCCCAGTGTGAAGTAACTGAACTTGTTTACTGACTGACTAAGCCACTCCTTTGAGTTTGTATCCCACATCATTAGTAGAAATGCCAGTCAATAAAACCAAGGCTTATTATTTTTAAAAGAATGGACGTTTCATTTTTCTATAAACCCCCTTTTTTAATGAAAATGTCTTCATTTCCCTCAGGCAGCATTTTATCTAAGATGCACTTGGCTAGTTGAATAAAAATATCTGTTAAAGGAAAGAAGGTTCCCATCAAAGCTGTTGAAATCTGATTTCATTTCAGATTCTAGAACTAATGTTGTTTTTTGTTTAAATAGATTTTGTCTGTCAATTTCCAGACCCGCTGTGCCATCAGACTGTATGGACTGCTGTGGTCAACACGGGGGTTGTAGAGGCAAATTTTATTATGGACTGGTAATTGAATTGAACAGGTTTACATTTGAATAGATTTACTACATCATGATCTCTGACATACTGCATGGGACTGAAACCCCTCTCCATCCATAAAGATATATTTAAGACAGCATCATTCTCTCCAGGCTGAGAAGGTAAGTCTTGAGCCAAGGAGATGGCCCAATATAATTGTGCATTTATATGCAGGGTGTAATACAATATTTCACTGTATTTTTTAAGGACAAAAGAAAAAAGAGTATTCCATATTTACTCATAACCATCCCCTTTTTTCTCTTTGGGGAGAGGGCTTAGAGATATTTTTCCACCAAAGTGCACACAAGGAAGTAAAGGAAAATAAATTATTTTTTGAGTATATCAGCAATAGCAGCAGTTCCCTTGAAAACAGTCCCTCTAAAGGCTTGATAACGGCAACTGAAGAGGTGTGAATTATAGATAAGCACCCATCCCATTTACTTTCACCAACAATGTTTAATTAAACACAGTTCACACCTCTTCACTCACTCTAACCACCCTTCAAGGTTGCGCCTGCCTGAAAACACCATGGGGAAAATTACTTAAGGGAAAAATATGTTTTCTACTTCCTCCTTAAACCTGGAAGGACAAATAGGTGAGTACACTGTAGCAGTAAAATCAAACTAATGAAAAAAAAATTCTATCTACCTGGACATGGAGGCAAATCATGTACTTTAGATTTTGAAGAAACAATCCTAATCCAGGACACACCCATTCAGCATGAGGGGTGTAGGTTTAATCCCTTGTCAGGAAACTAAGGTCCCACATGCCACGTGCTAATCGATACATTACTTTTATAACAGTTTTAAAACATTGATTTGCTTTTGAAAAATAGAGGTTCCTCAATTCCAAACTCAAAGTTAAGCCTTTTTGAAAAAGCCTTAGTCTCTACAGCTCAACTAGGGGCTTTCCAGATCATAAAGAACCTGTCTCCCAAGGCAGGAGACATAAGAGACATAGGCTTGATCCCTGGATCAGGAAGATCCCCTGGAGGGGGGCATGGCAACCCACTCCAATATTCTTGCCTGGAGAATCCCATGGACAGAAAAGCCTGGCTGGCTACCGTCTATAGGGGTGCAAAGAGTCAGACACAACTGACATGAATGCATGCACAGCTCAATTAAGTGGCAACATAAAGATAACAAAGACCAAAAATGACTATCAGTCAATCACTTGTGACACTCTGAAATATGTTTTGTCTGGTACTCTGTTACTGGGTTTAAGGCAGTCACTAAGATAAGGTTTTCCACCACAATAATGTCAGCTATCACCTCCGTTCTAACTCAGAGGAAAACTCTGTCCTATGAGTTGGGTTGTTACTGTTAGGGTATGTTTACCTGTGTTAAAATTGCTGTTCTTTTGGCATTTTTCACATAAGCTTCCTCTAACAACAATATCCATCATTCTCACTGTGGCATCTCTGGAGCCTAGCATAGTGCCTGGCATATGAGAGCAACTTACTAAATATTTAGGAAATGGATTATAAATGTAAGACATGTTCACTGTGGAAAACTCCTAACAGCGCCAAAGGCTATAGAGCAAAAAACAAAAGCATTTCTCACCCTTATTTTTATTTGCCAGTATAACACTGTTACCAATATTTATCCTTTCCTCCATTTTTCCATACACATACCATCAGTGTGTGTGTATTAATATAAATTATTAAAATATAAATTTCTATAAAATTTTGTCATACAAATTTAAATAGGCATATTTTATATAAAATACATATAAATTTAATCATTCTAATAGGTAATTTGTTTTCTTCTTTTATTACTGAATATTCGATTTACAAAGTTGTGTTAGTTTCAGGTGTACAACACAGTGATCCCATTATATATATCTATATATATACATATCTTTTTCAGATTCTTTCCCATCATATGCTATTGTAAGATATGAATATAGTTCCCTGTGCTACAGTTCCCTGTCCTTGTTGTTTATCTATTTTATAAATAGTAATATATATCCATTAATACCAAACTCCTAATTTATCCCACACTGCCTTGATTTTCCCTTTGGTAATCACAGATTTCTATGTTTGTGAGTCTGTTTCTGTTTTGTACATAAGTTTATTTGTATCATTTTTTTTCTAGATTCCACATATACGTGATATCATATGATATTTGTCTTTCTCTGATCTACTTCACTTAGTATGATAATAATCTCTAGGTCCATCCATGTGGCTGCAGGCAATTTGCTTTCTATTTTATTCTTGGCAAAATATCTTGGTTCTTTTTCCATAAGGCTTTAAGGATAAAGTTACACACTTGTTTGTTTACAGTTTTTCTGCAAGTTATTCTTAGTTAACGGAGAAGTTATTTCTTAGTGAACAAGAGAAAAATAGAGTGAATTCCATGTACCCAAATATTGTTTGATCTACTCATCTTCCAATGACAGAAAAAAAGTTGGAATAAGAAAAAGCCAGGAAAAATTATGAGATCTGTTGATGCCATAGCTAACTGAAGCTCTGGTTCATTCATGGGAAATAAACACTTGGATCTCCTTGGATTTAAAAGTGAAAACAATAAGTGATCTTCAGTAACAACAAATTATACAAACTCATAAGGCTGACCCCAGGAATAAGACATAGTCTATGACTCAATAAAAACAACACATTTAAATATTTAATTTACCTCAATTTCTTTCAAAGTTCAATGACCATATTTTCGTTTTGTTACTGTATAAAATTATCAGTTATTTTAAACATTGGCAAATTTTCTGAAGAGGAGGAAACAGTAAAATCTAAATGAAGTATGTAAAATTCACATCTACAGAAGCACATACATATATGCAAATATATTCAAAATAAACCAAAAATTAAACTGAGGTTTCCCACAGAAAAGAACAATTTTTCTCTGTCTCCAAGCTTCACTAGACATACTTGAAACATACGAAGATTTCAGGGCCTTTAGTATCAGTGAGGGACTTGAATGAATTCTAGAATTTATTTGGGTTCAACTCCTGTCTCTATGACTTGTTTGGTGTGTGTACTTAGGCAATTTGTTTAGCACAAAATACATGTTCACTGTTACTATTTTGTGTTTGTTGCTACTATCCCCAACTGAAAGCAACAATTTTAACAGCACTGTTATAAAGTCTTTATAGTAGAAAATAAGTCCCAAAGATAAGATTAGAAAAGAAAAACAAATGCTTTACATCTAAGATTAATTTTTAAAAAAGAAAGACAAAGGTAAACATATGAAATGAAGTGATGGATATGTTAATTAGCTTGATTATGGTGATTAGATCACAATACATATATATATATAAAATGAAATACAGATCATATACTTTAAATAAATACAACTTTTATGAATTATACCTCAGTAAAGATGAGGGGATCTCTCTGTATATGTAGTACTGAGAAAAAAGCAAAAAGACAGTGATAGTAGCCTCTTAGCTGCTCTTCACCCTCTGCTTTCTGCAAATTCAAAGACGAAAAGAACCCACACTGCCAAGCATACCTGTGGGTTTGGCTGCACATCAGATGTTTCCTACCTTGTCCCTTCCTGTCGCTGTCAAGCAGGCACGAGGGATCAAGAGCTCAGGTGTAAAGAAGGAGCATTCTGCCACCAGATTCAGGGTACTTACTGTGACCCCAGCATGTCCTGGTTTCTCCAACATTTTTGAAATTCCCTGTCCATCCCCTTCTCCCAGCCCCAACCTAAATCACAAGGCCACTAGCACCCAGCCTTACCTTCTTTCAGCATGCCCACTTTTAAACACTTCATGAAGCGGCAAGCCTGGCAGGATTTACGTCTGCGCTTCGTGATTTCACATTCATTCGTGGCAGGGCAGCTATATTCTATATTACCTAAAACACAGAGTGTGAAGAAAAGAAGCTGTTAGGTTTGCAAGACCCAGGCAATCCTAACATCCCCCTGATAACGCCAACTCTGCTACTCCTGCCCTCTTCCCTCAAATAAATGTTAATAGGAGTCATGAGGGTGTCGCAAATATCATGAAGCCAGATGCTCAGCTACAACCACTGAAGATGCACTGGATGATGAGCAGCTACAGAGGAGATATACAGTGAAGTTCTTCAAAAAACTGGGCTTAAAATTAGCCTTTAAAACATTATGCTTCTTCCATTCAGGCAAAGTAGCAGTCTCCCAAAGCCTTGGGATCGAAAAGAAATTTCCCAGCAGATTATTTCCATAAAAAAAAACACAAACATCAAAACCGTATAACTACATCATCCATCCTGGATTTCTTTTGGTTGCTAATCTTCTGATGCATCAGGCTTCCTGTCCTTCTGACGTTGAACAGTATAAATCTCACTGTGAAAAATGATCAGCAGGCTAATTTGGAACTGCGCAGGAAGCTCCTTGAGGGCAGGGACTAAAGTTACATGGTTCTCACTTCATCACTTACCAGAGCTTTACAATACAATTTTACTCTTGGAAAATGTCTACTGATGATGGATGATCACCATCATCACCATCATCATTACCATTATCACCATCACCATCATGTTTATTACATTACTTGCATAATTAATCCCAAACTCAAACTGCCTGGAAGTGTTAGATATAAAAATAAACAGCTATGACATTATACTTTTAATGTTATGGTCTACATCATTTACATTAGTAACAACACATGTGAAATGATAAGGATGTCATCAGAAGAAGATCCAAACTCTAACTTGAAATTTTTCAATTAGGGCCAATGACAGTGTGTGGGAAGCGCTCTGGGGCTGCCGACAGCTTTGTAGAGAAGCTGCCTTTAAAATAAAGCCTCTCTCCCCTATCAACTCTGTCACATAGTGCTTGAAGGTCTTTCGTTACTTCCTAACCCTTTCCCCTTGTGATTAAGTGCATTAGTATCTTAATGAAAATGCATTCTGTTTATTGCCCTCTTGGGAAGGGGGAGGTCATCACACCAAATGCATAAATTGTCATCAGAGACAGTCCAAGCATAATTGCAATTTTGCTGCAGCATGTTTGCAATACTCAGGGTCCATCCAAGTCCCCTGAAACATGCACAGATTCTAGTAATTAGCATAGAGTCTGCCTGGGACCACAGCATTGATGAAATATTTCAGAGTTAATCACACTTTGTAAACACTGATTTATATTGACTACCTTTCTCCAGACTGATGTCTCCTCATTAAATATCACATTAGTGAATTGCAGGATTTTAGAAAGACTCAACTATTCAGCAACTGCTAATTCAACAGGAAGTAATACCTAACCACTTATAAGTACAGAAATCTGGTTAAGGATGCATGACTTCAAAAAAAAAGAAAAAAAGCCTATACATTATAACTTGAGATGAGCCTATCAAGACTGACTAAATTAGCATTCTAATTCAGGGCATTTATAATAATAAAAGCAACTACTTTTTAACATAATAGGTTAAATATTAAGAGCAATATTAATTGTATCAACAGAAGCACAACACCACCACCTTCCTCAGAGATATTACAGAATCATTGTATTATTACACTCACAGAAAACCAAGGATAAGTCAAAGGAACCAGATTGACTGGGTCATGGCTGAGAATAAAAGGATTTAGAATCTGAACTTAAAATGAATCATTTTTCACTGTGATGTTCGCTGAAAATTTATTTTGCATCAAGGGAGTGTTGCTAGTCATTTTCTAGGGGTTAATTAGTATTCTACTACCAGATCTTTGCAATCTACATGGCTCTCCTTGTGTGTGTATGTGTGCGCACACGCTCAGTAGTGTCCAACTTTTTGCATCCCCATGGACTGTAGCCCACCAGGATCCTCTGTCCATGGAATATTCCAGGCAAGAATACAGGAGTGGGTTGCCATTTCCTCCTCCAGGGGATCTTCTCCATTGGCAGGCAGCTTCTTTACCACTAGCGCCACCTGGGAAGCCCATTCTACATGGCGCTCCTTATACTTATTTAAAAAGAAACCCAAGCCTCTGCTTTCCTAGGAAGAGCCAAACAATAACAACTAGTTAGAAAGTGGGGGAAAAGGTTTTCCAAAGCATTTCTTCCCTTTTTTGTTCCGGAGAAGTCAGTATGAATTTCTGTTCACTTCATAATTTGTTCACTTTCCAGTATCAAGGCATGCCCACACACCACACCCCCGCTTTTAACTCACTACTGTTAACTTCTACTGAAATGACTCCTCACACACACACACACAATAATCATATTTCCTTTCAAACTAGTTCCTCGTCCTCTTTGAAAATTATATTCTCATCCTTTGCAACAAGGCCCTTCTGGCAGGCCCCTAGGTCAGACCTGTGTGAGCTCACACCTGGACGATGGCAGTTATCCTCTCACTGGGCGCTTTGCCTCTGTCCTGTCCCCTTCTAATCCACGCTGCATACCACAGTCATATTCCTCTGCCTATGATGGCTTTGATCATGTCATTAACCCAACTTAAAATAAAAAAAATCAATAGGTTCCTATGGCCTCCGGAATAAATATAAAATATTCATCTAGCCAACAAAATCTCTGCTCCCATCTCTCTCTCATCTACTTTTCCAGCAACATTACAATGATTACCTTAACATGAACTTCCTGATGCATCAATTTGATTTATTCCATTTTTGCTGTGTCCTTCAGGCTTTCCTCCGAGGATGAGCTATCTTTGCCCCTCTTTCCTTCTTAAAATTACTTCTAAGGCTCAGCATTCAACTCACAGTCCATTCCAATCTTTCAAGGAATCTTCTCAGACCACCCTAGCAGAAAATGATTCCCAGGTTCTCCTACCTTTGTGGGTACTCTCATCACATAATGTCCCAGATATTTTTTTCGACTTTTTCATGTGCATATTCCCCATTAGATCGTAAGATCCTGGAGAGTATTACTTATGCAGAGTAGAAATACTCCACCAAAAAGTAGTATGTAAGTAAAATAATACATTTTAAATTATTTTTTTGTACCTCAGGGTTATTTTGATGAACATTAAATATGGGTTCACTAGGCCAAGTGAGCTGGATCGCCCATTAAGAAACAATATGAAGAAACTAGGAAAATCATTCCACAAATTTTTAAAAAAAGTAAAAATCTAGTTAATTTTTCAAAACCTTAAAGAAATACCTTTGACAAAAATGGAAATCCATGGCAAAACCACGGGAGCTGCTATCAAGGGGAAAATAAGAAAAATGCAAAGGCTTCTGGAAAGTTAATTGTGAAAAAAGAAGAAAAAAAAAAACCTGTAAGAAGTTTTAAAGGAAATAAAAGTGTGTCTTGATATAAATAAGAATAAAAGTAGTAAAAAAATACAGATAGATGGCACTAAATGAGTTACTGGGGCTTCCCAGCTGCCACAATGGTAAAGAATCTGCCTGCCAATGCAGGAGACCCAAGAGATGTGGGTTCAATCCCTGGATCTGGAAGATCCCCTGGAGTAGGAGGTGGCAACCCACTCCAGTATTCTTGCCTTGAAATTTCCATGGACAGGGGAGCCTGCTGGGCTACAGTCCATAGGACTGCAAAGAGGCAGGAGTGAGCAACGGAGCACACACACAAATGAGTTATCCAATGCTTATCTTATTATAACACAATTATTTACAAAATGAGTGCCCTAAGAACTGGAGTTACATTACAGAAAACATTCAAGGATGATTCAATAATAGCAACCAAATTTATGGATAACCCTTCTCTGAATGACTATCTAAAGATTTTTAAAATTTCTTCAGAAACAGAAGGGGAATTGTCAAATTCTCCATATCAGAGTTTAGATCACATATAAGGAAGAATTCCAGTTTCCTTCCCAACTACTACATTCTATAATTCTTCAGGGGCAAAGAGAAACATTTTAAAGGCAGGCGAATTTTTCATAGGGCCTTAGGATGAGTTCTTAAGTTCATTTATGGCTGAATCCTCACTGCATATGAATGAGCCAACCACCTTGAACCTGTGCTAGGCTGGGAAAGAAAGAGGAAGTTCCTACCTCTTATGGAATCTAGGACCTTACAAAGAAGACAAAGACAAAGATTTGTGTGTCAACAAATCACAACACAACTGAGTGTGATGGTTCTAGCTTCAAATCAGCCCCAGATGCCCGTGTACACACAAACATCCCCAGAGGCAGAGATCATGCTTCAGAGACTCGATGAATTCTTCACATGGGAGCAAATGATTGAAATGTGCTGTGACAAATGAATAAATGACAACATGGGGGTAAAGAAATCTTCCCAAAGCTATAGGAAAGGTGGCATTCTTATAAAAACTGCACTGTGAATGGGAAGAAAATTCATGGGTCACAAGTGTTTTCATAAATGATAGACTTCCAGCTAAGCATATAGACATGGTTTATGATGAATCCGGTATCCTTCAGCCACATGTTCTGTTTCGATATATTTGTCTTGACATATATGGATGATAACCTTGATTTCACTAAGTAACACTGGTTTATGTCTTGAAAAACAAATCAACATCGTTCTAAAGAACTTCTTTGCTGGAGGAAAACTTCTCTAATTTCCAAGCCCTCCCATTGAGTCCCTTAGTTCATTATTGTTGGCTGTGATCACCCACCCAACAGTCTTTGATCCATGTCACAGTCTACAAAGATTCTGCCCTTGAAAAACCTTCCCTGGTAGCTTTTGTACTCAATGATGAAGAAAGCATTTTATGCTAAAAATGTGCTCCACCCCCCTCCCCAAGCACCTGGGCAACACTGTTTTACATCTATTTTGGTAATGGCTCAAACATACTACTCCCAAGAGACCCTACAATCTCGATGGGGTACTTGTTTTCCTTCAATTCACGAAGAGCAGAAATGAGACAAAAGTATCTCCAGTAATAACTGCAGGCCCCTGGAACGTTAACACCAGACAGTGATTCAGAGGGGTGCATAAGTTACTGCTCACATTCTAAAATTCTCCTTTCAAACACGGAGGTTTCCTGGATTAGAGCTTGCCATTTTCCAGGCCACACTTGTTCCATGGTACCACTAGGGACCAAACTGGGCAGCCACGGATGACACGATTGGAATTCTCCCAGTTTTGTCGATAGCTGGGGAACTGAACTCAGCTTCAGAGCCAACCAGATCCATGTGGAAGCTCTGGGTTTTGAAACCAGGCTGACAGGAATGATGGAGCAATTTATAATATCTCCTGGCGGCTTTTCAGAAGGTCCTGGGCTCTGATGACTTATTTCAGAGTCTTTTGTACAATTAGTTTGCAGGCAATATAATCTTCTCACTTACTGCTTAATAGAAGCTTGCAGCAAGCTGGCGGATAGAATAACAGGGTGTATGTAAAACTCCAGCCTGGAGTGCCAGTGGATAATTTGTATATTCCTTTCAGTCACTTAATGGACTTTTACAGTTTGGCAGTGAAAGGGCTGAATGATGTGAATTAGCATGGCATCTCAAAATAAAAATATATGTCAAATCTTTACTTCCAACTTCATCTCTCGCACACAGTAATGAACCACTGGGCTTCATGGAGTTGCCAAGAGCTGTCCTCTTTTTCATATGTACAGACATCATCATTGTAAAGCCAATTTGAAAGCATCTGTATATTTCCTCCAATTGTTTTAATTTTATTAACAGAACCAAATGGCTTGAGATGACCCACAGGGCACTCCAAGTGGGGTTTATCCAATTGTTTTCCAACATTAAGTGATTTAAAAATAATGGGATTTGCCTCAGTACACAATTACAGAGCATTAAAAACATGCAGGCAATAATCTGTAGTATTTTTGTTTTAAGTGCCCAAAAGCAGAAAAAAAGAAAGAAAATCCTCTCTAGTATACGGTAGTAAAGGTTTTTCATACAGCTTCCCTTTTTTCTCTTTCTTGTGTTTAAAGCTCCTTTGTTTCTAACTCCTTTCTCCTCATTCTACTTGAAATAGAAAATATTATTATTACAGCTATAGCTTGGATTGTATAATGTGGGATAAAAACTCATTACATACTTGTGGCAAAAAAAAAGTCATAATTCCATCAATGTATATTAAATAAAGGGTGTTATCTTATTTTCAAAGAATGCACCCAAAGTTAGACTTCAAAATAAGTTGCTTAGAGATGCTCTATCTGCTCCCAGAAGACTGCTCTGAACACTTTTCGAAACTTCCTTTAAAATTGCCACAAGAGACACTTCAAAGCTATAAACTGGAGACGAAGGGGCAATCAAATGGTACTTTGCTCATATCCACCCAAAACATTTGACTGGCCTCTTTATCACAAGACATGACGCTAAATGATGGATGTCCATTACTAACTGTTAAATCTCCCCTCGAAAGTCAAAAAGACCTGTCATCACGGAAGATATTTCAAGAATCCGCCTCAAGTCTCAATGAGGATGCCCACCTCAGACAAAGACAAGGAGTGTCAGCGCCAGCCTACCTAGGGGACCCCACCTATCTGCGAAGTATAAGATGTAGCAGACAGAGGGGGGAGGAGGGAGGATCACACTTGGTCAGCAGTCACACCCAGCCCTTAGCAAAGCAGTTCCATACACAGGGTTATGCCAGAGTCCCATATGCTTTGCCTCCCTGCTGCCCCTCTAAGCCTCTACAAAGTGAGGTGGGAGATGGGCAGGTCTAGAAAAGGTATTTGATATGTGATGCTTTAAGGTTCTAGAGGACTAAATTCTGATCATCACAAATGTAATTTACAAGAGCCGTAATAGTATGTGGGCACAAACGACCTCCTTTTCACAGGGAAGCTCAGGCCCCAAATGGGAGTAGATGATGCTTTGCCTTTAAGGGAAAAGATCAAGAAAAACCCACAAGCAGACAGGTGTATCTTATTTTCTGGTCATGCCACACAACTTGTGGGGTCTTAGTGCCCTGACCAGGATTGAACCTGGGCCCCCACAGTGAAAGCTTGGAGTCCTAACCACTGGACTACCAGGGAATTCCCCAAGCAGAAAGGTTTATGAACCTCAGATACTGGGGACTAAACCACAGACTGGTTTCATCCTCCAGCGATTCGTGTTGGGAAGACCACTGAGCCTGTTAAACAATGGGTGCCAGAAATGAATGCCTCCCTGTACGTGTATATAACCACAAGATTACAATTCCCATTGCTTTCAATGAAAAATGGTTTAGTGGGAAAACGATGCTGTTAAATTGGGAAGATGATTTAGCCTTGCTTTTTTTTCAATTTAAACAAGACATACCCAGCCTCAGTTTCCCCCAAACTTGTAAACATGTTCGTTCCTTTATTGCTGTAATTGCACAACTGTTAACACCGAGCAACGTGCATGCTCATCTCAGAGAGAAGATGGGGAAGTTCTTATATGCCCACTGAAGATCCATCCTTTGCACACTGCCTTACTTATGGGGCAGGAAAGCGTCTGAGGATGAATAAGTGAGGGAAGCAGGAGAAAGGAAAGGTGGGTCTTAGTTCAAACTCCAGCTCTGCCGTTTTTGAGCTGTGTGAACTTGAACTGATCACTTTACCTTCATTACTCTCAGTTCGCTAAAGTACAAAAGAGGAATAATCATATCTGCTTTATAACATCGTAAGCATTACATGAAATATACATACAAAAATCATAGATTCTGTTCTTGCTTCTGAGAAGAATGGGAAGGGACACTGTAAAAAGGTTCCATGGATTCTGAACTATTCTCACTCAGAGACCTAAGTCTGGAATTTGGGAACAGTGTAAAAACAACCTTCCACAGATTTATGCAAGACTGGGAGAATGAATACACCATTCGCCCAGAGAACTGGAAAGAGGGTTTTGTCTTGCCAACGACTCCTGTGTACATAGCTTTATTTTACAGATACCAGGAGGAGAGGAAGAGTGTAATAATTCAAGTCATTTCTTTTTTTTTTTTTCAAGTCATTTCTTAAAGCATCAAATTGTCTATGAAGTGAATTTCCAAGATGCCAACTACCACTTCTCCTGAACATTTCCTGTCACTTCCCTGGAGCTCATAAAATACCCATCACTGGATGTAATCTGATTATAATTCAGGGCAAAACATTTGCAAAGCTCTTCAAAATCTCACCCAGCCTTATCTCTGGCCACAGTCTCAGACCAGTCCCTACCCCTTATCCCAAGCCCACCCCCTTGTCTAACACCTAGGCTGAATTCCTTCCAGTTCCTAGAAAGCAGCATTGTCTTTCCTGCTGGTTCCAGATGTGCTCCTTGTATCATTTCTTCAATGAAGCTGTCCCAAGGGCCCACAAGACTGGTGTCTAGCAGTCGTTATGGGTGTGAATAGTTCATCTCCCACTTATCTTCAAGCGAACTTTTCTCTTAGCATTCAATACACTTTATTACAATGTCTAGTGAACTGTCCACCTCCTGTCCCAACCATACAACTGTCCATTCTTTGAGGGCAGAGATTTACTCCTCTGGGTGCCCAGCGCAACGTTTTATTACCTATCAACTTGATTTTTACTGATGCTATCTCTCATTCCTTCATGCTAATGCTTAGCTCCAAACTATTGATAAAAATAAACCAAGTACAGTCAGTTAGACAGAATACAACTGATAACAACCCACCAGTAATATATCATTTGGCATAAAGCAACACAGATTTCTAGGCTATTAGATTTTGTACAAATCTCAGATTCCAGTGGGTTCAGGCTCTTGGCTTTACGTAAACCAAAGAAAGGTAAATCTGTACTGACTTGTTTATGATCACTCAACCCTCTTTACAAAGATAGTGAAAATCGCACAGTCGTGTCCGACTCTTTGTGAGCCATGAACTACATATTCCATGGAAGTCTCCAGGCCAGAATACTGGAGTGGGTAGCCTTTCCCTTCTTCAGGGGATCGTCCCAATCCAGGGATTGAACCAGGGTCTCCTGCATTGCAGGCAGATTCTTTACAGCTGAGCTACCAGGGAAAGGGCTAGTTAATTGCAGGAAACAGACCAAAACTCAAATTCCTAATATCCAGTCCAAAGTTCTTTCAATGCACCTGTTAAAACTTACATACAAATAAATGCTAAGGGTGCTGAGAACTCTTCCACGTTCTTTATGTTACATCTATGAACCCCCATTTTGCAGATGAGAGAATTAAGAGAAGAGCTAACATGGCCAGAAACACATAGCTACCAAGGGCCAGAGCCATAATTAAAACTAGGGCACTCTGGATCCAACATCTCTCCTCTTTACTGTGATGCAATGTTGCCTGACTTGAATCCTTCAAAGACATAAACTGAGTGTCATAATTGAGTGTTGCTTAGAACAGAAATGAAAAACAAAGTTCTTATCTTCGAAGAGAGTGTTTTGTGTGGCTGTTGTTGCTATTGTCGCTGGTGGGAAAGGAAATTTTGATGCCTGGGAGCAGCAGGATAGGGTGGATCTTGGCATTGTCTTGCTATTGTCAGACTTGTGGTACGTGGGCAGCTGTGGAGAGGATACGGTTGCTTTTGGAGAATGGAATCTCTCAACACCTCAGAAAGAAATCCCTCAACTCGTCTCTGTACCACTATGGTTTGTGACCAGTTTAAGTCTACAGAAACCAAACAAACCATGTCACCAGAGCAACAGGTGTCAGATTGCAAACACGCATTTTAAAGATCCCCATATCATGGGGATTGCTCATGACAGGAAAGAAACTGCCCTCCATAATCAGTAGGGTGTGCTCTGAAAAGCATCTAAAGCGGAATACCAGTATAGAATCAAAAACACGGACTGACGAAAAGGATGGAGAAGACAAATATCTCTCGTCAAAGGCATGCAGAAATTTAATGTTTTTAGCTTTCATATGACATCGTCTTGGAAAGGGCAACTGTTCTTTTGCAGTGTAGAGAACAGCCCCTATGAGATGTGTGCAGCCATTGCATCTCTGTCTTTACGCCCCTGTGGTACAGGGATCATGTCACAGAGTCTTCATAAAAGAGCTCAAAAACGACCACTGTCACCAGAAAGGTGTTATATCTGAGTTAAGCATGATTCCCCAAACTGGCTGCATTCAGTACCCAACCCCAACTTTTATGTGATCTTTCTCCACCCACCTACAAATTTTAAACAACCTTGATATGAGTCTGCCTGTGTCTCCTTTAAAAACATACAACTAAAAACAAACGAAAAGCAAAACAACAGTCTGCTAACAAAATGCTCTTGGTGAACGGAAGAAATGCTAATTAAGTCTAATGCATCCACTCTGCTTGGATGGTTTCTGTGTGCACATTTTGCAGCGGCGATTACCTAATGGTACAGAAAGTCCATGTGTCAAGCGTGGAAGGCATTAGGACCGTATCCTATGTGACAAACACAAATGACTCAAATAGGAATTTGACTTCATAACAATCTCGAGATCTTCCTTCTGCCTTCAACAAGTAAAAGCAGGCATGTGTGTGCTAGTCACTCAATAGTATCCAACTCTATGCCAACCCTTGGAATGTAGCCCGCCAGGCAAAACTACTGGAGTGGGTAGCCATTTCCTTCTCCAGGAGATCTTCCTCACCCAGGAATTGAACCTGGGTCTCCTGCATTGCAGGCAAATTCTTTACCATCTGAGCCCCCAGGGCACTTCCCAAAACAAGCATATCATTTCCTAATGCTGTCCCTAAAGTCTTTGTTCTCAAATGCTATCGGTGTGCCCTGAACTCAAAAGAGACACTGGCATTAGATTCTTCCTCCCAGATCATGTTCACATATTCAGCAAGTATATACCTATGTTCTCCAGAGCTGATATGGATTTGGGGACATCCTGCTTGACACAAGTGATGGTAACTAATCTAAATTTAAACTGTAGAAGGTGGTATAATAGTGATTCCAAGCTAAGACACTAGAGTCAAATGGGTTCAAATTCCAATTCTATCATTTCCTATCTGAGTTGGGGAAAACTTTTCAATCTGAAGTTACTTTCTTTGTAAATGAAGTCGTCATGGGACCCAGCAACGGATACCTTAAGGGGTTGCTGTGAAAATCAAATGAGATCATGTATTTTGAATGGACCAAGCAGAGGACCTGACACAGAGTAAACCTCAATTATCAACCATCATAACAATAGTGTAATGATGCTCAGGAGACGGACTAGGATGCAGGAGAAGGGCTAAGAGGGACTGGAGAAGAACCCAGGTGCTGGTCCTTAGCACAGAAGTGAGGAGAACCCTTCATGGCAAATAGATGGAGAAACAATGGAAACAGTGACAGACTTTATTTTCTTGGGCTCCAAAACTCACTGCAGATGATGACTGAAGCCATGAAATTAAAAGACACTGCTCCCTGGAATAAAAGCGATGACCAACCTAGACAGCATATTAAAAAGCAGAGACATTCCTGTGCCAACAAAGGCCCGTATAGTCAAAGCTATGGTTTTTCCAGTAGTCATATATGGATGTGACAGTTGGATTATAAAGAAAGCTGAGCACCAAAGAACTGATGCTTTTGAACTGTGATGCTGGATAAAACTCTTGAGAGTCCCTTGAGAGCAAGGAGATCAAACCAGTCCACCCTAAAGGAAATCAGTCCTGAACATTCATTGGAAGGACCGATGCTGAAGCTGAAGCCCCAATACTTTGGCCACCTGATGTGAAGAACTGGCTTATTAGAAAAGTCCCTGATGCTGGGAAAGATTGAAGACAGGAGGAGAAGGGGACGACAGAGGATGAGATGGGTGGATGGCATCACCGACTCAATGGACGTGAGTTTGAGCAAGCTCCGGGAGTTGGTGATGGACAGGGAAGCCTGGTGTGCTGCAGTCCCTGGGGTCACAAAGAGTCAGACAGGACTGAGCAACTGAACTGAACTGAGGAGATGCTGGGCAGAGAATTCCTCCTGGATGGTGCTAGGAAACCAAAAGATAGGAGCATGGTAGGTCTGTTGAACCAATTGGCACATTAGGAGACGCATAAGGCAATGTCCAAAAGGAAGTAATGACATCGTCCTAGGGGCCGGGGGTGTAGACAAGGCTGCCAGATGGAGTCACAGTCAAACAGAGAAGCCGAAAGGAGAACCAGGAGAGCTGGGACTGTGCAGTGTTCGCGCCTGAAGACTTTCCTTTGGAAATGAAAACCTGGGCAGTTAGACTGTCTGCTCAGACAGGATCTGCAGCAAAGGGCCTGACATTTCTTCCCTGGTAGCTCAGACAGTAAAGAATCTGCCTGTGATGCAGGAGACCCAAGTTGGATACCTGGGTCAGGAAGATCCCCTGGAGAAGGAAATGGCAACTCACTCCAATATTCTTGCCCGCAGAATTCTAGGGACACAGGAGTCTAGTGGGCTGTCATCCATGGGGTCACAAACATTCAGACACAACTGACCGACCTACACACACCCACAGAGGAGGAGGACCGAGGAAAACTGACAGGGGAGAGTGGGGGGCTTCCTGCTGGATGATGACGCAGGGGAGGGACGGTCCCATGCCTCTTTCAGGGAACACTCAATTCCCACTCCTTTATAAAACCGCTGGGGTCTGCCAGCTTTTTCTTAAAGGGTCAGACAGTAAAAAGCTCAGCTTTGCAGGTTCTTCAGTGTCGGGTGTGGCTCCTGTAGCAGCAGGAGGGCAGACACAGACAGCACAAGAATGGGCGCGGCTCTGTTCCCACAGACTTTTCTTTAACAGTGGATTTGGCCCCCAGGGCCTTGGTTTGCTGATCTGGGGTCCAAAACATATGGACAGAAGGCTGCAAAGATAAGAAATACTTTACAATCTATTATCCATTATTTCCTTTTTTTTTTTTTTGTGGTGGTGGGGGGGTTGGTGCAGGGGGCTTACGACCCTGTAAAGTAGCTTCAGATAATAAGTTCAGATATTAACAAAGTAGTCTCAATAAATTGATAATATCTGAGATGAACAGGTGGCAGGATGAGTTGGAGGGCTTTTACTTTAAAGATTTACAAAATTTGACATTGTTATCCACCTAAAACATAGTCTGAGGACTCTGGAGACAGAGAGGGTATTCCAGATGCAAGGAAGCAGTGAAGATGCTCTGAAAGCAAAAGAAAAAATGAAAAGGTGTAATCAAGGACAAAATCTTGGGCTGTATTTGTTCCTTTGAAGATTCTTGTGCTTGCCTCTGATCTTCCGCAAATGGAAACTATGATAATAGTATGCAATGAGAAAAAACAAATGTCAGAATATAGATTTGGGATATGCTTTCAGATTCATTCTAAAGCATTCAGAACTTAGGCTCTAAATTCTAAATTAATCCATATTTTCTTGTACTAAATTCTGTTCTTTGTAGAATTACTCAGGGATGCCCTTCTTAAAAAAAAAAAAAAGGCACATAAAAATATGAGTGTTTTTTAAAATTTTTTCAAACCAAAATTAAACAAGAGTTAATTCCAAAGAATATAACTGCTTCCTATAAACATACAGATGCATTCATATAATCACGTTTAAAAAAAATCCCTTCTGACTAGCACTCATCATAAGAAAAAAAAATGGATTCTGACCTGCCCTCTGTTGTGGGCACAAAGTTTAGTAAATGGACAGTTATCCTTACATCAAGATAGGAGGGGGAAATAAGCCTCTTTTCTCCTGAACTCAAGAAGAGTCTGGGAAGTGTTATCAGTGG
This sequence comes from Dama dama, assembly GCF_033118175.1. Classification (NCBI taxonomy): domain Eukaryota; kingdom Metazoa; phylum Chordata; class Mammalia; order Artiodactyla; family Cervidae; genus Dama; species Dama dama. Next base: position 18,162,389 of record NC_083694.1, read on the forward strand.
TAAGTGTACAATTTTAGGATCCATCTAAGACCAGCAACTAAAAATCTAGTGGCAAAACGATTTCAGCAGATAAAGTCCAGGGAATGGACACAGAAAACTGATTCGGTGGAACTGAAGACTTGGACTCTCAAACTACATCTTTAGGGGATTTGGGAAAATGAATGATAAAAAATTAGATATTTTTAAGACTTACTTCTGACTGTCTTCTTTTTACAAACCTTTAACATCTAATCATAGCTGAAAATATTCTTAATTCCCCATTTTTATTGTATTTTAACAACTTAATGGAAAATTTTGCCCATGAACTAAAATCTCTTAAGGAAAATTCAGTCTAGAATTATTCCATGCTTGAAAATATTTTAAAATATACAAGGCAGATTAATAAGGGGGTTAACAGCTCAGGCTCTGAGTTCAGACTGGGACCCAAGTGTGTTTGGATAATTCCTTCTCTGTCCCTGGTAATGAAGTTTATAGATGCTCCACATCTATAAATAATAGTGATATTACAATGGTAGTATCTACCCTAATGGAATGATGGAAGGATGAAATAAGATAATTAATGTAAAACACTTAGAATAATGTGTGACAAATTTTAAAAATGAATATATTATTATTATGAAAAATTAACAAAAATTTCATACATTACTGGTATAAAGGCATTGCACTCAATTTGAGAGGGTGAAACCAGCTGTTTACATTGTCCACATATGGACAATTACTTATGGTTAGGCTTTGGTAGCTAAAAGATAGAGAAACTTCAAAAAAAGAACTTTAAATTTGGGAAGCATCTGAAACACCTCAAAATGTTTAAACATGCACCTTACATTCATGAGGATGGTACCAAAAAAAAAAAAAAAGAACAAGCGTTGTAGAGGATACAGAGAAATTAGAACACTTGTGCACTGTTGGTGGGAGTGCAAAATGGTGCAGCATCTATGGAAACAATATGGAGGCTCCCCCAAAAAATTATAAATAGAACCACCATATGATCTAGCTATCCTGCCTCTGGGCATTTTATCTAAAAAACTGAAAGCAGGATCTTGAAGAGATATTTGTACAACCATGTTTATTACATCATTCTTGGCAATAACCGAGAGGCAGAAATAACCTAAGGTCCACTGATGAATGAATGGAAGAAGAAAATGTGGTATGTAAATATAACAGAATATTATTCAGCTCCTAAACAACAACGGGACTTCCCTGGCAGTCCAGGGGTTAAGAATCCGCCTTCCAATGTAGGGGATGTGGGTTCAGTCCCTGGTCAGGGAACTGAGACCCCACATGTGGAGGTGGGCGTGGGGAGGGGAGACTAAGCCTGCACAATACTGAGCCCGTGTGCTCAGAGTCACAAGCCCACACGGAAATGCAAGGAAACATCCCTCACGCCTCAGTGAATATCCTGCCTGCTGCATAAGACCCGACCGAGCCAAATAAATCAATATTAAAAAAATAAATAAATGAAATTTAAAAAGGAACTCCTACAGCATGGATAAACTGAGGGTAGTATGCTAAGTGAAACATACCAGTCACAAAAAGATAAATATGACATGATTCTGCCTATAGGGGGTACTAAAGTAGTTAAACTCATAGAAACAGAAAGTAGAATGGTGATCACCAGGGGTTGGGGGGAGGGAAAAATGGGGAGTTGCTACTTAATTGGTATAGAGTTTCATTTCTGCAAGATGAGATCATGTTGGCTAGCTGTTGTACAACAAGGTACATACAGTTCGCGCTAAAGTAACTAAAGTATCCTTAAAAATGGTTAAGATGAAAAACTTTAAGTTTGATACTATGTTATGTACACCTTATGTTATGCTTTTTACCACAAAAAGAAGTAAATTAAAAATATATTGGAACAGCATTTATTTTAAATATAAACTTATATTTACTTTTGGTATACATCAGAATACTTTACCAACATCCATTACCTAATTTTAATTTCATTTAAAATTCTGAAATGGTCTAAGAGGAGACCAGTTACCAGGCTTTAACACTGTTGAATTCTAACAACTTCAAGCAACTTCAAAGAGAAAGCTAATTAATGCCCTAAGTATACTTTATCACTTCTAAGATGTTATCTAAATTTATCAAGTAATATATCAGAAAAATGAACAACTGCCTTGGGCTTTACCAGTAAAGAAAAAAAAAAAAAAATTCTGACCCAAGTCACTGACCCTGTCATTCCTCACAACCTGCCTCACTGTTTCCAGAACCTGAATTCTCACAAGTAACAAATCATCAGATTCAAATCATATTGAGACATAGACTGCTGCAACTAAATACCAAAAGAGTGACCCACGTTTGCATCAATAGGAATTTCAGACAACAGAACTCTCATCACATTTTTTTGTTGCTGTTTCCTTTCCTATCCTAAGGATGAACATTTTGACATACCCTAACTGGATTTTCCCTGATAGCTCAGATGGTTAAGAATCTGCCTGCAATGAGGGAGATCCGGGTTTGATCTCTGGGTCAGGAAGATTCCCCTGAAGAAGGGAATGGCTACTCACTCCAGTCTTCTTGTCTGGGAAACCCCATGGACAGAGAAGCTTGGGGTGGGGGGTCACAGTCTGTGGACTGGCAAAGGGTCAGCCACGGCTGAGAGACTAACACTAACTAGATTTAGGGCTTCCCCGGGGGTTCAGTGGTAAAGAATCTGCCTGTTAATGCAAGCGACTCAGGTTCAAGCCCTGGGTTGGGAAGATCCCCTGGAGGAGGAAATGGCAACCCACTCTAGTATTCCTTACCTGGGAAATCCCGTGGACAGAGAAGCCTGTTGGGCTATAGTCCATGGAGTCACAAGAGACTTGGACGTCACTTAGCAATTAAACAACAACTGGATTTCAGTTCAGTTCAGTTGCTCAATCGTGTCCGACTCTTTGCAATCCCATGACCTGCAGCACGCCAGGCCTCCCTGTCCGTCACCAACTCCCAGAGTTTACCCAAACCCATGTCCGTTGAGTCGGTGATGCCATGCAACCATCTCATCCTCTGTCATCCCCTTCTCCTGCCCTCAATCTTTCCCAGCATCAGGGTCTAGTCAGAACCAATTCTGAATTTATGGGGAAAAAGGTCTTATCATGTAATTACTTTAATATATGTTAAAACGTGCATTTTGAAAAATATAAGTACAATGTACCATTCCTATTATTTGTCCTCAAGCATTTAATAGGATGCTCTGTAGATGAGGGCCAGTTGTTCTGTGAGGGAAACAGCCCTATTTGTCAGGGTTTGGTTCTGAGTAAGAGAAAACCTGGAGGAAAGAATGAAAGCTATGTTAAGACAGGTATTGATATCTTTGCTTGAGAGTTTATCTTGTCATCAAAGAACAGCCTCTAGCCTCCTCATCAAAACAGTCATCAGATAGTACTAGACTTGAGTGCAAATCCAGTGATCTGCAAAGTATCAGCCACACCCCATTACCTAAGGAGGCCCATCACAGATGCAAAAATCCACCTGGCTAACAAACAGGAAAGTGAGATTTTTTTAAAGAATTAATTGGAACTTATCCATGAAGTCCTTTAGACTTCTTGTAAACAACACAAACTTCCTTCTCACCAGTGACTTGCCAGGAAAACTGTGTGGAGTGCTGGCAGGTGTTGGGGATTTGCCCATGGTAGGCTGGGACAGGGAAGGATTGTTTGTTGTTGTTTAGTCGCTGGTATCCAACTCTGCCTCCCCATGGATTGCAGCCTGCCAGGCTCCTCTGTCCATGGGATTTTTCAGCCTAGAGTACTGGAGCGGGTTGCTATTTCCTTCTCCAGGGGCTCTTCCTGACCCAGGGATCAAACCCAAGTCTCCTGCACTGGCAGGTGAGTTTTTTACCATTGAGCCACCAAGGAAGCCCAGGGGAAGAGAATTACTCACCAACAAATTCCCTGGAAGAAATGGGAATGCACGTGCTTCCTCTCCCATAAGAAAGTAATTGAGTCAGGGACAGGTAAAAATGGATGGCCCAGGTGGATCAGGACACTGGAATCTCAGAGGGTACCGGGGTCACGCCAGCTCCACCCACATCCAGCACCAAGGAGCTCCTCTCCTTCCTGGCTGCTATTATTACTTCTGAGGATGCTAGCTCAGGTGAACCCGGGGAAATGGATTTTATTTTCTGAGTACAGAAGGTTTTATTCAAGAAAATAAAGTTTATGAAAATTCAAGAAAGAGAGCACAGCCTCTCAAATGCACACATAAAGATAATCCAGAATAACATTCTTATTTTTCTGATTCTATCATGAAGGCCATATCACAGTAGAATCAATGAAGAATATATTAATATTACAGATACATTAGGAATTTAAAGTACAAAAACAGAAATAAGTTTAAAAAGTTACTAACAAGTTTGTACTTTCATCTTAACTGTTGCACTTTTAAGATTAGTGATATTACTACTACAAAGTGTATTTCTTAATGAATAAAAATAAAATGTAATTTACCAGAGGGTCATAAAATACATGTAGCTTCTCAACAACTGTGAAATAACATAGTAAAAGGGTGGGGGGGTCACTTATTTTGCAGATATACTGCCTAGGAAAGTGAATTTTGTCAGCCTAAGTTGACTAATTATCCAATCCCACTAATTTGACAGTTAACTACAGTTGGACTTTTTATCATGGCATTAAAAAGTTTCATTACAAACTCTTTTTCTCCTTGAATGCCACCGACACATACTCCTTACATGAGATGGGTTCTTATCTACCGTCACCCAACTGGAAAATACATCCTTTCAGGAGGTTAAAATAATATGTTGATTTTAAATGACTTCCAAAATACAGTAACATAATGCAATGTGCTTAATAAACATGTAAATGACACCAGAGATGCTGGTGTTGCAAATGTGAGCTCCTAACATCTGAAGGACAAAAAAACAGTGAGGCTCATTACATTTTCTTCTCTTTTCCTTTCCTTGATCAAAGACCAACTATGCAATTTATTCTCTGAAAATAAACACTCTTATTTTATACAACCAAGATCCAACTTTTTGTCAGTTACTCTAAATGCTACTTTATTTTCATTTACATTGATTCATGTATATGTCATCGGGAGCAGTGAAAAGAGGCTAGAAAATTCTGATTCCTAGGAAAAAAAAAATTCTGAAAACTGAAGTAAAAGACCAAAAAGATCATGGTAGAGAACTTGATTTCAATGTAAATAAATAACATGCAAGCAAAAGTCCTCTGAAATGAAAATTTTGGTAATCAATGTTGCCCACATGGAAGATGAAACGAGGGTGTTTACCTAAATTCTGGCCAGCTTTCAAATATAGCCCTAGGTCTGTTTTTGTGTGACTGACTCCAAGCTCAGATTGGTTTTTATATTCTTAAACAGCTTAAAAAGTAAAACAAAGCAAAACCTGAATAAGTGAAAGGGAAAGTATAATGACCTACAAAGTGAAAGGAAAGTGAAGTCGCTCAGTCGTGTCCGACTCTTTGCGACCCCATGGACTGCAGCCTCCCAGGCTCCTCCGTCCATGGGGTCTTCCAGGCAAGAGTACTGGAGTGGGGTGCCATTGCCTTCTCCAGGGGATCTTCCCAACTCAGGGATTGAACTCGAGTCTCCCACATTGCAGGCGGACGCCCTACCCTCTAAGCCACCAGGGAAGCCCTAATGACCTCCAGAACCTAAGATATTTACTATCTGTTTTATTATCTGGTCCTTTATAGAAGAATTTTGTTGCCCTTAGCTCTTCACCAACCTCAGAAATTATGACAATTTAGGCCAATTCCTAAAAGTCTGAACAACCCATGAAAAAAGAATCACCACTCACTTACCCTGAGAAGTGGGCCCACTGTTTCCTAAAACATCTATTCACATAACATTCTCTACCCATGGAGAAAGTCTTTGATACTGAGTTTTACTATTAAAAACACTGAAGCTAACAATTAAGATAACAGGAGAAAGATTACTTCTCAGTTCTTCTCATTGATAACTTGGCCACATTCATACATTTCAAAAAATCAGACAACACTGGCATCAAAGGCAAGGAAAAGTGGAAAAAAGCAATTAAACATAACAAGAGCAAGCTCTGAGTTAAAGCAAATTGAGGTTTAAAAAATATTTCTTTTGAAAATATTACCTCCATATTTAACAGTGCAAACAAACTAATAATCACTGAGGTTCATCAGGATGGTTTAGGTATTTTTATATTACTTTGGATTTTAATTTAAAAACATACTAGTTTTAAAGCTGCCATTTACAAACTGAAGAAATTCTTTTCTCTAAATGCTGTTTGAGTTAAACAGATAATACCCGATTATTTTCCACGGGAAGGTTCAAATGATGTACAGACACTCAATTTGTAAGTTATTTCCTCCAGTGCTGCAAATATTCTATTCTAAGACTAAAATAGCACAGGAAGGCAAAGAAAATGCTACCTCCAGGAAAGAGCCTCTAGAACTAGGCAGCCGGCTTCAGGAAGGAGTCAGCAATTCAGGATGGAAAAGAATAGCATTTGCATAGGCTGTGCCCAGACACCTTTAGCAGATGCCTTGCAGGCAAATTCCTCCTCTTTAAAGCCTGTTTAAGGTGGGATTTAAGGCTCTTATCAATATCACCTTTAGACTCAGACTAGGAGGGCCCCCACCTGAAGGCTCCAGGCTTTAGAAAGCATCAAGGTGGGAGCCCTTCCACAGCCAAAGAAGAAAACCACTCCCAGATCCACCCCTTGTATACTTGTATACCTGGGACTCCCGAATTCCTGGGATAGACCTCCACAAGGCCCATTCCAGGGAACCTCTCCCCTGGGTCCCTCCCCTGGAAGGTGGCTTGGCCTGGACCTCAGTTCTGGTGTGCACGTTACACAGTCCGTGCATGATCAAGGTGTAGCTGTCAGGAAGGGGTGGGTGGGCCTCGGACATGGGGGCAGGGGCATGCTGATATACCAGACAGGATGCGAGGCTGGGGCGAAGGGAGAGACATGGCCTGCTGCAGGAAACGCTGGCTCTCCTTCTATCGCTTCTTCCTGATACAAAACACACGAATCTAAGAATTAAAAATGCCAAGCTGGCCGCTCAGGCCACGATGAAGGCATATTTGCTAAATAGGAGAACAGAACATATTTGACTTGGTGGAGGTGGTTTAGTTGCTTCAGTCGCGTCCGACCCTTGAGACCCTGCGGACTGTAGCTCCCCAAGCTCCTGTGTCCATGGGATTTCCCAGGCAAGGATACTGGAGTGGGTTGCCCTTTCCTTCTCCAGGGGATCTTCCTCAGGGATACAGGTGGTCTCCTGCATTGCAGGCGGATTCTTTACTGACTGGGCCACAAAAGAACCCCCTTACCAGTTTATTGTCTTGATTTATAAACATTAGATATTTACATACACAGTATATGGGTGCCCACTGTCCCCCCATCTCAGAGCCCATGGATATCTGCAGTGGACTTGGTTTTCATGACAGTCACTCTTATACCTCACGCTGCAAAGATATTCTGGGTTTTTTTTTTTTTTTAATTTCCTAAATCTCACATTTAAAGCTTAACTGGGATACTTTAAGTTACAAGACTCAGGCTCCCTTTTTGATTTACCTAGTTTTCCATCCACGGGGGGGGGAAAAAATTGATCACCATAAAACTATATAAAACCAATCAAATTTCCAATCAGCCCACCAAAATGCCTCCTAGTCTAAAACAGTGCTATTGTGAGGAATGGTTACAGGAAGAGAAGGTTTGTTATCAGAACAGAAGGGTGGGGAGCTGTGAGCTGAGAAGGGTGCAGGTCCTTCTAGCTTATCATCAAAGACAGCTCTTCGTCCTAGAGTACTGGCCTGCCCAGCGCTTTAGTATCCCAGTCACACTGTCAGTATCAACCAGAGCCCATCATTTACTGAGCGCTCACTATGGGTCAGGCACTGTGACAGTCCCTCATTTAGCCCTTACCACCTGTGTGGACCACAATAAACTGTGGAAAATTCTGAAAGAGGTGGGCATACCAGACCACCTGACCTGCCTCTTGAGAAACCTGTATGCAGGTCAGGAAGCACCAGTTAGAACTGGACATGGAACAACAGACTGCTTCCAAATAGGAAAAGGAGTTACGTCAAGGCTGCATATTGTCACCCTGCTTATTTAACTTATATGCAGAGAACATCATGAGAAATGCTGGGCTGGAAGAAGCACAAGCTGGAATCAAGATTGCCGGGAGAAATATCAATAACTTCAGATATGCACATGACACCACCCTTATGGCAGAAAGTGAAGAGGAACTAAAAAGCCTTGTTGATGAAAGTGGAAGAGGAGAGTGAAAAAGTTGGCTTAAAAATCAACATTCAGAAAACTAAGATCATGGCGTCTGGTCCCATCACTTCATGGGAAATAGATGGGGAAACAGTGGAAACAGTATCAGACTTTATTTTTCTGGGCTCCAAAATCACTGCAGATGGTAACTGCAGCCATGAAATTAAAAAACGCTTACTCCTTGGAAGGAAAGTTATGACTAACCTAGATAGCATATTAAAAAGCAGAGACATTACTTTGCCAACAAAGATCCATCTAGTCAAGGCTATGGTTTTTCCAGTGGTCATGTATGGATGTGAGAGTTGGACTGTAAAGAAAGCTGAGTGCCGAAAAATTGATGCTTTTGAACTGTGGTGTTGGAGAAGACTCTTGAGAGTCCCTTGGACTGCAAGGAGATCCAACCAGTCCATCCTAAAGGAGATCAGTCCTGGGTGTTCACTGGAAGGACTGATGCTAAAGCTGAAACTCTGATACTTTGGCCACCTCATGTGAAGAGCTGACTCATTGGAAAAGACCCTGATGCTGGGAGGGATTGGGGGCAGGAGGAGAAGGGGACCACAGAGGATGAGATGGCTGGATGGCGTCACCGACTCGATGGACATGAGTTTGAGTAAACTCCAGGAGTGGGTGATGGACAGGGAAGCCTGGCGTGCTGCGATTCATGGGGTCACAGAGTCGGACACGACTGAGCGACTGAACTGAACTGAACCTGTGAACGGGAGGCATAGAGAAGTTACCGCCTCTCAGCAGTTAAGTGGCTAAGACTTGAACCTGGCTGTACATGAATTCAAAACCCATTTGAGAATGAATATCTTTAAAAAAATTATCCCCTACTTTTTAAATATAAAATTTCTTTTTAAAAGGGTGGATGTCATATTTCTAGCACAAGAATAAATGGTTGAAAATGGTTCTATTAACCATATATCTAGTAAACATAATATATGTAATATAATATATATTTTTGTATAGAAATAAAATCTTCTGAGGATTAGTGTTTTATAAATTAAATAATGAAATATACATTGAGTTTTGGGATATAAAGATATTTTCCTTCTCTTATCTCCTTAATAAGAGTCCAGGGAAAACTCTTAATGATACAAAAAAAAAAAACCCACACATACACAAAAATTTTCACTCATTTATGCATCGAGGCCAAAGGTAGAATTAGAAAATAATCAGAAAAATGATATCACACACAAAAATGAATAAGCTTAGAAAATGACAATGAAATCATTGCTGCCATTGTAATGCTGTGTGATAAAAGAACTGTCAAAAGCCTCTGAAAAGTTTTTTATTCAGCAGAAAAGAAAAAAGATAAAACCAACTAAAACCTTCCAAAACTTCTGACTTTTACCTAAGTGCTGACCTAATTCAATAGCTTTCCAATGATAACTTGAAAACAGCCAATAAATAAAATATTCTTTTCTGGTGGAAAATATTCGTTTCTCGTTGACTTTCACTGAAATCTATGATTAATGGCCTCTCACAACCAGAATAACCACATTCAGCTTTGACAAGAACAAGTCTCATTACTTTTCTTAAGATGTGCTCCAGATATTTGTTCTTTTGGCTCTAAATTTAAGCATGTTGCTCAACTTTTAAAATGTATTACATATTGGATAACCAATCTTAAATTATTATAACAAGAAATAAAAATTCTAAAGTGGCAATATTCCCTGTGACTATGGCTTTGAATATACATATCCCTTAGTCAAATCAGTGAGAGCATGCTGAACCAGGAAGCCACACTTACATAATGCCTTGTTCCTATGGGTTGTGAGACTGCAGAAAGACTTGCTCTTAAGGGAAGTTGCATAATCATTTCTTATTCTCCAGGAGAGCTTCAAGGGAGGGAAAGGCAGAGACTACTATCTGTCAAGGATAATTTGGCTGCAATGCTGCCTCAAGACATGAGAATGGATGTCACGGTCCTTTCCACATCAGAATGAGCATCTCTGATGATGCAACGGATTCGGGCCACTTTCAACATCTTCCCAGTTGCATCACTATCAATCGTTGGCCGCAGTAAGGAGGGGCTGTTCCAATCTCCCTTACAATTACCACCCTAATTATTACATTACACTTTCACAATTTAATCCCTTTATTTGCCTCACTGCCTTTTTGGGGCTAAGTAAGCACCACGGCAGGATGCCCGCTGATGTAGCTAGCAGGATGGCAGGGGAGCTGGAGTGCCTCCCAGCTGCCGGCTACAAGCACAGCCAGGTGGGCGAGTCCAGAGTCTAATCTGGACAGTGACATGTCTGTCTCCTGCTCAAAATCCTTGGAAGTTGCTCTTTCCAATATGGAGTAGAACTGAGCACTAACACGTCAATGCCAAGAACCACCCTGTGCTCCACCCTGGGAAGCTTTTGGTAGCATTTCATCATCTAAGGAAGAAGCAGCAACAGAATTCCAATTGCTCTATTCCAGGGATCTCTGGTTAGTAACTACCACATGACTATTAATAGTTCAGCAACAGAATTTCTTTCTTTCTTTTTTTTTAAACAACTGTCAGGACATGTTTGCACATAGTCAGTGGTCCTATCTTTAGGACAACATACTGGAAAACATACTGAGGACCAAGTTGTTTAATACTGCCCCCCAACCAAAAACTTTGGTATTCCCTCAAGGCTGGAGACATTTATAGGAAGAATTTACCTCAATCCACAAACCACTGGGAACCAAGCTTTCAGAAAACGTGGCTAAACTGAATCTCAAACCAATACACTGCCAGGCCCACAGGAGATTCTGAGTCAATATTTGTTGACCCCAAGTCAATAGTTAGACCCCGAGTTGTGTAAACGGAATTAACAAAATCAAATTACTAACATTTTAAATTTGAGATGCTCTGGAGCATCCATATTCTAATATTGTGGGGCGATGGCTGCTAAGAACCCCCAAATTTGAAGTGTTTTCCTTCTCAAGTTTTGCAATCTAGTAAGTAGGCTGAGGGGGTACCAGTGGTGAAGAATCCACTGCCAATGCAGGAGACATAAAAGAGGCGGGTTCGATCCCCGGGTCAGGAAGGAGGAAACGGCACCCCACTCCAGCATTCTTGCCAGGAGAATCCCATGGACAGAGGAGCCTGTCAGGCTGCAGTCCATAGCGCTGCAAAGAGGCAGACATGACTGAGCATCTGAGCACGTGAGTAGGCTGAAGGGCTTCCCTGGTGGCTCAGTGGTAAAGAACTTGCCTGCCAATGTAGGAGATGCAGGTTCGCTCCCTGGGTCAGGAAAATCTCCTGAAGGAGGCGATGGCAACCCACACCAGTCTTCTTGCCTGGGAACCCACGGACAGAAGAGCCTGGCAAGCTACAGTCCGTGGGGTCGCAAAAGAGGCAGACATTACTTACCAACAAAGCAACAACAGCAAGAAGGCTGAAGAAATATATTCAAATGCCCCAAAGTGAGAGGAAGCTTTGCATACAGACCATCATTGTTTTTACTTACTCACTTTACATGTGATTTTGTATTTCATTTTATCCAGAAGCATTCCTTGAGGTAGGTCTTAATGCCTTCAGTTTATAGATGAGAACAAAGGAAATAAAGATCTAGTGGATGAAGGATTTTTGTAAGAAAATGCTAATAAAATATGGCAATGATGATCCATTAAATATGAAGATACAGCTAGGAAAATATTTAGGTAACTCATACGTACTCACACTAACTTGGCTTGTGTTCTTCAGTTAAATCTACAAAAGGCTATGAAAAGATGAGGCTGAAAGATCCATTCTATTATATTAGTTACAATTTCTTGAACAACTACGCACTTTAACTCTTTAACTGCGTATTCATCAGCCATACATCAAGGAAACAATCATGCGATGGACAACACAAAAGCAAGTGGGAGATGGAACCACCTGTTCCACTAAGGACACTCACTATAGTTTTCATTGCACCTGGGTGAGACTTGCTCTTAAAAGAAAGGGTAGAAGATAACTCTGTGCCCATAAAGGGCTTCAGAATCACCTTTTGTTGGAAAAGTTAGAAGGATTAGAGTTTAACAAACATCGTCTCTTTTGCGCTTTAAAAACCAGGAAGCATGTCACAGTTATTAAACTAATTCCAGTTATGTCCGACAAGAGACCAGTAGATGACAAAGGAGAGTTGCCAGCACTAAATCAGCAGCAACATGGTAACGGGGCTGTGGTTCCCAAACTCGGAAAATCAGTCACCTGGAGGGCTTGGCAAAGCACATATTGCTGGGTCCACCCCCGGGGATGCTGATGGAGGTAATCTGGGATGCAGGATGGGAATACTCTGCCTTTCTAACAAATCCCTCAACGATGCTGATTTCCTGAATCAGAGCTCATGCTTTGAGAAACACTGCTACAGAACACAGCACAGTACAGGGCAGTGGTTCTTAACCTCCGTTTTACCTGAAGCATTAACTAGGAAGCTTTCAAAATCCCCACTTGCCCTGGCTGCACCCAAGGCCAATTAATTCTGAATTTGGGGGTATGAGCCCAGATATCAATATTATTTTACATCTCCAGGTGACTCCAGGGAGCCTGCAAGGTTGAGAACCACTGATACTTGAGAAGACACACTTGCATCCATAACTGATTAAGAAGATAACATTTTGGGTTTGGTTTGGTTTTGGCCACACCACAAGGCTTGTGGGCGCTTGGTCTCCCCACCAGGGATTGAACCTGAGCCGTCAGCAGTGAAAGCACAGAGGCCTTAACCACTGGACCACCAGGGAATGCCCAGAAGATACATTTCCTATATCACCGAGCAGAATAGAATCACTGGCGTGCTAGAGGCCCTCAATAAACAAAGATTCTTTCCTTCCTCTATTTTCTTTAAAGTGTACCACAAAGGATACAGATAGGTGCAATGTCATTTTCTGTAAGGATATGTATAGCTATAGCTTTGAAAAGGAGTTGAGTTTTGTACTTGTGGATTCCTGGTTTAAAGGTCACAAACAAATTTCAACCATAGTTTCTACATTTTTTTGTGGGAAATAACACTGCCATTTGTAAATCTGGAGATCTATGAAGTTTTGGTATGTCATATATGTTGGAGGCATATTTTATAATTAGATATAGTTTGGTAGTTTTTTATATGAATTCATTAAAAAGGTGGGGAAAGTGTGTCTAACCACAGGAAAAGAAGTAAGGCCATAGAAAATTAAATTTGTCTCGAGCGGTGATTCTCAAAGTGTAGTCCCTGGACCAGCAATAGCAGCATCATCTGAAAATCTGTTAGAAATATCAATTCTCACACTCCTACCCAAGACAGAGCTAATGAATCAGAAGCTCTGGGAGTGGGTGATCTGCATTTTCACAAGACCTCCAGGTGAGTGTGATGCATACTCTAGTTTGAAAATCACTGGTCTGAAATATTTATTATTTCAGCTCTAAGAAGAACAGAAGAGGTAAAAACACAATTTATCCAGGGCATAGATAGGGCTTCCCCGGTGGCTCAGCAGTAAAGAATTCACCTCCAAGGCAGGAGACAGCCTGCAATGCCTGTGATACAGGTTCAATCCCTGGGTCAGAAAGAACCTCTGGAGAAGCAAATGGCAATTCACTCCCGTATTCTTGCCTGGGTAATCCCATGGATAGATGGGGATGCAAGCATTGGACACAACTCTGTGACTAAACTCCCACCACTACCATCCTGTACACATCAGTTCAGTTGCTATCTAGACCCCCACTGCTCTATTAAGAGCTGTGCGCTTTTAAAACTCCACCCAAAGCTTATTACCATTCCATCCCTGGAGCAGTAAAGATGGAATTGATAGGGAGCAAATGGAGGGGCGGAGTCTATTCCACAAATCCTCCACTATCAATTTTAATCTATTTCTATTTTGTATGCAAGATAGAATTAAGATGGCAAAACTAGATCAACTAGGACAAGACCCAGGAAAACCAACTAACCAACCATCATGTGAGCGGGAGGAGGGTGGGCATCCAGGCGCAACCCTCACTCACCTTGAATCGTCCTCTTGAAGAATGCCTTGCAGGCTTCACAGGATGCTACTCCATAGTGGTACCCAGACGCGATGTCGCCACACACTAAACACAGTCTCTTGGGCATCGAGTTGAGCATGTATTCACACTTGGTCTGGGGATCTTCAACGATGGTGCTGGAGCAGTCATCATACAGTTTCCGGACAGGCCCACTACCTCCGAGGATAGGAGCAGAAGGATAGAGAGGCGGCGAGTCAAGTCCGTTCTGATGGCCATTCATGGTTGAACTGTAGCTCCCGCTGGCGTCTGAAGAACCACCTGGGCTGTGGTGGTTGACGCTGTCCGTCAGGGAGGCCGGGCTGGAGGGTTCCGTCTTGATGAAGGACGAACAGCTGGAATCAATGTGTCGATCTTTGTTTGACATTCTGCAGAGAAGCCTGAGGTGGAGGGAGATACAAACAGAAGGAGAAAGAGAAGGAGAGAGTGTCAAACACGGAGACCAAAAAGAGGTAGAAATAAAGAGAAGGTGAAAAAACAAGAGGAAATGAAAGGGAAGATTGAAGGAAGAAAAAAAAAAAAAAAAGACAAGAATTCGTATGTTAAAGACTTGGCTCCTTGAGAGTGCTGCCTAAGAGCTGGGGACTACACATCATTCGCTAGTCAATATCTCTTGTTCTACAACAAGGTAATCAGCATAAGGGCGTGACAGGGTTACATCAAAGTGCCCAGACAGACCATAAACAAAAGCGCTAAGGGATCCATTTCCTTTCATTTTAATACCTTTCTCTTGGAGAAGCACTGTCAATATCTAAATCAACTCTCTAGATTCTAAATTTATCCACGGAAGGAGAGTAATTTGTAAGGTCTGTATCATTTCTAAAATTACATTTATCCTCACTCTACTTTTCTCTTCCATTTTCTGATGTTGCAATCATTGTATTACAAGCAGAACCCAACTTTTATTGTTAAGACCGAACAGATGATTCCTCAGCTCTGTAATTACTGTTTGTCAGGATGCTTCCATAAGCATAACCGTGTCTTTTATTGATCTAAGACACATAGGGAATATATCCTCACTCACTTTGCCTCTTTATTTAAATTGCTCTATTTCCTAGACATTGAGCGATAGAAAGATTTCAAGGATAAGATTCTCGCCAATGTTTAAGGATTATTTCCTCGAGCCCACAAAACAGGGAAATGATTACCGGCATCGATTGATAAATAATGTACATGTGTTTACGTGTGTATGTGTTCACGTGTGTGATCTACCACCGTCAACGACAGGAATCACTAAAAGCCATTTGAGCCTTCAGTCTACCAGCATAAATCTATCTATCTTCAGTCTATCAGAATAAATCTGATATTCTATACTCAGGAAAGTGAGGATGTATCAGATTTTGTCCGGAAAAAATAAGACTTGCGGTGGTCTCTTTTTCTCCCCTTCCTTTGCTCTTTTAACATCATACCTCCTAAAAGGAAATATGATGAAGCATCTAATCTGACGAACTCTCTCTCTCATGTAGAAGAAACAGTCCATCCCTCTTACTTTGTCGGACCCATAAGTGATTAAATTTCTGAACAGGTAATTAGATGAAAAGATGTAATTGGTCCTATTTTCTTTCCGGTTAGCCACAGTGCAAAACCCCTTTTAGCAAAGTCTCTAAGAACCTTCTGAGAGCCCACTAGAGGAAGAAGAGGTGACAGTTGAGAAAAAGACTAAGATAATTGCTTCCCAGTGGAAAGCTGATTTATGGGAATCCCACAGGGTAATGGTCATTCACTGGAATTTGGGGGAGTATGTCACAGGATAACCAAAAGGATGCAATTACCGCTTTCCCTATAAATCTAATGATATTTTATCACTGCACAAATTTCATGCTCTCCTCTGGGCACCCCCCTCCCCAAATAACCCCGCTGTTCTGTTACTTTCAAACGAAGAAAAATACGGTTATTTCCTATCGGGGAACATTCACGGAACGGTTCCAAGAAGGGGGTCTCAAGTGCCTCTAGAGCCAGAATGAGCCTCCTACCTAGTAGATTTCCCACTGGAAGTTCTGTGCTGCTTCCTCAAGGAAAGCAAAAGCTCAGGATGTGAAGAAAACAAACAGGCGGGAGAAATCCACAAAAATACCTTCTTGCTTTCGCCCACCCACTCATGTTGTCCTTTCCTGGAGAAGGAACGAAAGGAAAAAATATCCCCCTTGGCAGCCTGAACCAGGCTTCGGCTCCCTCCCACCTCGGCTGCCTCGTCCCCGTCACTGTTAATGAGCGTTGTAATTAATAGATCGCTCTCCTTGTCTCCAGGCTTGCACCCTGGGCTAAGCACTTTTCCTCAAGTCAACGTTTGAAAGAAAGCGGGTCGGCACTGACTTACAGCAGCCCTGCGAATTCCTTTTAATTTAAAGCACTTACCCCACCACTTCACTTATTACCTTATAATTACCGGACTGCTCGCACATACATTATGATCTTAGACTACAGTTAGAAGTTATTAGGGTACTAAAACACGCTTGCTCCCCTTTCCTCTCTCCGGCACTGAATTTCTCAGTGATGACAATTAACTCTTTCGCCATCTGCTGTGAGGCACCATTTTTTAATCTTTTTTTTTTTTCTTTTCTTTTTTTCTGAGGACAGTTGCTTTGAGCTGCTTAATCATAAAACAGATTATGCTTTCTCCAGGTCCTCTTCTCTCTCTTTTTTTTGATTGTCTGTGTTCAATGTTATACCAACTTTCTTTCCTTTGAGCTTTTTCCTCATGGACTTCTAAAATGAGCAGAACTCTTCATTGGGGAACAAGGGCAGGAATCACCCTCCTATTCATGGAAGTGTTATTTGCAAAGTCACCAAATGTTTATGGGCCAAATGCATGTTGTTAATAAGGTCTTTGAAAAAATTGGGTATCTCCAGCCAGCCGTTTCCTGGAAAATCTCAGACCCTAACTTTGCAATTATCTGGATGGAAGCAAGAAAATTCACAAAGTTCACGCAGTCAGGGAAGCCTTGGGTCAGTGGCAATCTCTCTTCCTACACAAGTCTGGCCACTGCAGCTGTAAATGAAAGTGAACAAGCTGGATTTGTGCTGTAGGTTTTACAGATTTCTTCTCAGACGTGAACCGCTTCCTTCATGAACACTTTCTGCCCAGTGGAAATAATAATAGAGCTGCCATGTATCAAGTGCTTACTAGGCACCGGGCACTGACCTGAGCACTTTACAAATATTTCCTCCTTTAATCCCCAAGACGGTCTTGTGAGGGAGATATGACTCTTTAGGACACATACCCTCAGACATTATACAATTTCCTGAATGTCAAACAGTTTGGAAGTGGAAAAATCGAGATTTGAACTCAGGGCTGACTCCAAAGTCCAGTGCAAGAAATGTCTTCAAGCCAGCAAAGAGTCTTTCAAGGTGTTCGCTGACTTTTTAAAAAACGGCCAAGCAGGAAAAGGTAGAGATGGCACATACAGAGGCTCTATGACATTCACACTCACCCCTGAGTGCCAGGGTGGCTGAAGGAGCCACCAGCACCTTGGCGACACGGCTGCCCTGTTGAGTCACGCTCCCCAGAGCTTGGAGTGACACCAAAACTGAAGCTGAGAGAACACAGTTGTCTCCTAATTACTACTTAGCTCATTACACTGAACATTTCCTAGACACCATTACATTATACCCTAAAACTACAGCGGGTCTTAATTCTCTCCCTCTCTGTCTCTGAAATTCTACAGCTCTATTATTCAAGCCTGAAATATTCACAACTATCTATAAATTCAATTGTCAGCTGGTGGGTTTTATTCTAGACTTCACTTCAATCTAAAATTAGAGGCACTAAAATTCACATTAACTCTAAGAGGAATGTAGTGAATAAGACTTTATTTCAAAAGAACACCTTTTTGTCAGAAAGAACCATTTTCAAGATGATGGCTTTATCTGGAGCCAAAGAGAATAAGCCCGGTTCCACACTGTGCTGTTAACGCAGAAATTTTAGGTCACATTGGATTAATAAAAATCTAAATTTAGTTAAGAATTATGAATAGAAATAACATGTGTTGGAAAAATGTGGGAAATATTTATTTTAAAGCCTACGTAGAGTTGCTTTTATTATTTCAAGGGAAGTGATGGGAGGCACAAGGGAAAACGAGGAGTAACTTTCTCAAAATCTTTTCTGAGTGTACACCCTGAGAATAAACCGGAGAGAGAAATAACCATGTCAAGAATAACATTTAGTTTCTGTATAGGACACAAAATTTGAGGGCTGTGACAGTCTTCTAGAAGCCAGGGACATTTTAGCGCTTTAAAAAGCATTTTTAACACAGTCTGAGATACAGTCTTCAGTATTCTATGCCAGTCCTACCTATGTTCTTTCATATAGCCTATATTGTTGTTGTTTAGTTGTTAAGTCGTGTCTGACTCTTTTGTGACCCCATGGACGGTAGCCCACCAAGCTCCTCTGTCCATGGGATTTCCCAGGCAAGAATACTGGAATAGGTTGCCATGTCCTTCTCCAGGGGATCTTCCCAGATCAGGGATTGAAATCAAGTCTCCTGCATTGGCAGGCAGATTCTTTACCACTGAGCCACCAGGAAAGACCTTATATTCTATGTATGTTCTATTATTTAATATATATATTTATATATAAAGTCTGATGATCATGCTTCCACATAGGAACTTCTTTTTGATTTTTTATTTTATATTGGAGTATAGCCAATTAACAATGTTGTGATAGTTTCAGATGGATAGCAAAGGGACTCAGCCATACATACATACATATATATATGGTCGGAAGAGAATGGATACATATATATATATATATATATATATATATATACACACACATTTATCCATTCTCTTGCGACCGTCCCTCCCATCCAGACTGCCACACAACACTGAAGGAGTTGCCTGTATTATATAGTAGGTCCTTGTTGGTTATCCATTTTAAATGAGTGTACCTGTCTGTCCCAGACTCCCTAAGGATCTCTCCCCACCATCATTCCCCCCTGGCAACCATAAGTTCTCTAGATCAGTGAATCTGTTTTCTGTTTTGTAAATAACGGAGGAACTTCGTGCCCAGCCTTGCCTAAGGGGCAGCAAGAGTAAAATTTATCTTTGGTGCTAGATACTAGTCATCAAGCAAATAAAGCTTCCTGGTTGCTGGATTATATAAAAATGTAATTTTAGAAAGTTAATTAGTTGTGTGTATAGGTGGGCATGTAAAAGGAGAAAGTGGGTGAAAAAAAAAATAAGGATCAGTTCAAGTTGCTGCTGTAGGGGAAAACCAGATAATCTGTAATTAATATCCCATATATATTATAATTATCAAGCTTGATTTGAGAGATGCTACCTAGATCCAGGTAAATGTGTGATTATGAGTGAACTGCCATTGACTTTCTGGGCGACGTATAAGTGTCGAGTGCGGTCTGGATTTCCCAGAAGGGACTTAAGCCTGTGTTCCCCAGGCTTATATATAATTATATGTTATTAACCCTTTCACCAAAATATAAGTTCTTAACAAGCAGCTGCCTTTCGCCTTTTGAATTTTATACCAAACTCGAGTTCTTTGCTATTTTATTTCCCTCCTCAAATATGGTGAATCAATGCAACACATGTGTACAGGTCTACTTTGACTTTCCCCATTGTAAAATGAAGGCAAGGTTTTTTAAAACTTTTATCAGACCTATTTCAGTGACAGACACCTTAACAGCTAAATAAATGACAATAACTATTTTCTTTTCTTCCTTGTCATCCTTAAGGGCCCCAAACTACCCATCATCACTCTAGATTCCAAACATTTTATCAACATAGCTCCCAAATTTTTATGTATTAACAATGAAGCCAGCAAACCTGCAAGTTAACAAATAAGAAGAGAGAAGAAGATAGAACCTGTGACTTTCCTGGTGGTTCAGTGGTTAAAGAATCCACTTCCAATGCAGGGGGCGTGGGTTCGACCCTGATCGGGGACCTAAGAACCTACCTGCTGTGTGGGGTGGCCAAAAAAAATCCTTAATTCTCTCACTGAGCCAGAGAATTTCAGGGTTGAAATACAAGGTGCTCAAGTCCTATCACTCATCACTTACCTATTCAAAATGGGAACAAATCTCTAGGAACTGGTCAATTTTCTACCAGCTGAAATCACCCGATTATGAATATTTCAGTATTTTTCTTTAAAAAAATAAGAAGCGTTTATTAGCCTGTAGATTTGGGGTTTTGCTTTTATGCTTTCAGAAGAAAACCTCCAAGACTAAGGCTGCAGACCCCAGAGGCCCAGGCTTCAAAGCCCGTAACCCCAGCAGCTCCCCTGGCAGAGTCTGAGTTACAACTTCAAGCACGCCACTTTACAATGAGCTTTTTTTTTTTTGCCTCCCTGCTTCAATTAATTGCACTCTGGTAAAGTGGCAAAATGTGAATCACTTAGTAACAAAATGGGCACCAGCTGCTATTGTCAGAGAATGATGACGCTGAAGAAAGAGAAAGCAACGGAATGAAGTGTCATGTCAGAAATCAACGGTGCAACGTGTGATTTGAGAAAACATGACTACTTTACAGAGACAGGGTGTCATTATGGCATCACAGTAATGCGCTGCTTTGACAACTGCTGGGTCTAACATATCATCATTGCATTAAGGTGCACTGGCTTAGTTGGGGAAAGAAGACAGAGGATTTTTTCTTTTAATAAGAAATATCTCCAGGTCTGCCTGGTTAACCCAACAGAAGGAGCTCATTAATTGTAAAGGAAGAACTGTACATCATGATTCACACGCTCAGAAAGATTAAAACATGTGCGCACGTACGCATGCACATACACACAGATATCATTTTAGGTCTTTAATAAACGCTCAGGTCCGTCTAACGCAAGAAACGTCTGCCTAACAGAATCACGAGGATGTAGTGGCCGGTTCTTGATTCTTTGAACAAGTAACTTGTGCATTTAGTCTAAAAGACTCTGTGCAAGTAATACCAGTATGAAATGGCCAAGGTAAAAACCTTTTCAAGTTCCAAAACAGCAAATCACATCACTCTCCAACTGTCCTATTTTGATTTCGCCCCAGTGCTATTTTGTTTTTCTCCTATTCAGCTGGTCACTGAAATTAAATTTTACAACAGTTAAATAAATAAAAAACTCTTAGCAATTTACTCTGTCAAGGACAACAGTAACCCAAGAACTCCTCACAACGCTGGTGCTTGAGTCGCTGACAGATGTAGCTAAGCTGTATGCGAACCAGGGGCTAGCTCCTTCAAACGACACATCAGAGCATCTATCTAAGCCAAACCCTTTGCCAGTTCTATCAAAGGCTTTACCAAGCAAAGAAATTTAGGACAAAAAAGGAGACCTGCAACTCATTTCTGGTGAGCTGTTGAAAGGAACACACCCAAGAATATAACTTTGTGTGTGAATGTGTATGTGGGTGTTCAGTCACTCAGTCATGTCCGACTCTCTGAGACCCCTTGGACTGCAGCCCACCCGGCTCCTCTGCCCATGGAATTTCTCAGGCAAGAATACTGGAGTGGGTTGCCATTTCCTCCTCCAGGGGATCTTTCCGACCCAGGGATCCAACCCATGTCTCCTGAATCTCCTGCCTTGCAGGTGGATTCTGTATTGCTGAGCCATCAGGGAAGCCCTCATATAACTTCATACCTAAGGCTGAACCATGACCAGGAAGGACTTCGTTGAAACTCTATCTGCTTTTAGGACTGCAGAGTTCAGTGATCCTTTCTTATTCAATTTTCCTCTGAAACTAGGTCTGTCAACTATCCTGGTATAGTCACTGAAATGCCACATCCTAGGACTCCCTCCATCCCAGACAAACCAGGATGGTTGGCCATGCAATTGGATGTAGAGAAATACCTATAAAACCCTGTGCCTCTCCTTCTGCTGTTGTACCTAAAACAAAGGAAGGGAAATGGATTATATTCCTTTTCGGTAAAGAGAAATGCGGTAATAACACCAGGGGTGTTCTAAGTGTATGGGTCAGGAAGTGCCAGCATCCTTATCTTACTGCGCCATACCAGCCAGAGGTCACTGCCCATCGCCATGTACTATTTTGGACATAGGAAATCCCAACTGCTTCCATTTGTATTGCCAGGTGATTTCTGATGCTTCCTGGTTGATAAACTTTATTAATGGGAAAAGAAACGGTTCTGTGATATCACAGTATGTTGCTCATTATGGTTGTTGACAGTTTCTGTATTTAAGGATTCGATCTGATGCAGAGGTGTTTAGTAGTGTAATTCATCCTTAGCTTGTTTTCCTGGACCTATTTCAATCTGGGGGTGAGCATCCCTCGTTTATAGCTCTAAATACAGTAAGTGAGCTACTGGCAAATCAATAAAACTGTTAAATGCATAATAATGCAGGGTAATTGCATACATGATGCTTTGCATTATTAACTGTCTGAGCTTTTCTTTAATATAATGGGCACTCATGTAATATAGAGCAGCTATAAGTCTATAAAATATACACAGTTTATACGAACCGTGATTCTGCTTAAAATTCCGGCTAATCACCTACATCAGCTTTGAAGGAAGACTTCTCCACTGCCAAATCCAAATCAATTCTTATGACATTACTTTATAACTAACATGATATTTAACTGATGATGGCTATTAGCTATTGTACAGATTGCCTTCAAGGACCGAACAGTAGGGGGAAAATACCACTTAGTTTAAACAAACTTCTGCCATGTAATCAATATTATTGAGGCAAATTAAGTGTCTTAACAAGTGTGTATATTTGCCCTAATGCAGCTTAATTAACTCTATCCTCACCACTGCCCAAGTCCTGGTCACCTATGGACGTCAGAAGATAAGAAATGTCTAGTTAGAAACTCAGATGCACAACAGATGCAAAACAAGCATTTTTTATCTCCAGTCTCTAAAAAGACTTCTTTCTTTACACATGGTACTCTCCTGGGACCCAAAGTCAGAGGCCAGGAGGGCTTTAGAAATGTGTACCCTATGTCTTGATGTAGGAAATGTCCAAGTGTTGACCAGACTGCTATCCCCAGGCTACAGTGAAATAGCCCTGGGCACAAGGGGGGGACCACTACCAGAAAAAAAAGAAAAACAAAAACCAAAAAACCCTAAGATAAATCATCAAAATGAAGCTTAGGATATATGCTGAATGTAACATTTATTCGCTCCTAGAGATTTACTACGCCATCAGCAGACCTCCTCTGCAGTAAGCTTTCTAGAGAAAGGAAATAGTCTCCTCCTTCTACAAATCTCTGGTCTTTCAAACAGAAATATGGATCAATAAAGTTTGCTTGTGTTCAGACAATTCTGTTTTCAAGCAGTCAAGGAGTACACCAAAGAGAAAAAGTGGACACAGCAGTGGGGGGGACTGACAGCTAAATGAAGACCTCCTCACAGCAACTAGCTAGAGGAGAAATAAACAGACATTGAACTCATAGAAAGTCTATGCACTGATCTTTACAAATTACAATCGAATATAGATGCTTTACACACACACTGCAGTGATGGAGTTCACAAATCAAATCCAGGTCAATGAGAGAGCTCAGGCTGTCTGAACTTTCCTTTCGTATTCTCTTTGCTACACTGGAACAGGAAATAAGAATGCTATCTGGAGTTGATGTAAGGATACTGAGATCATAGTATTGATGTCACCCTTTACTCATTAAGAAAATGTTTTGTAAAAGCGATTACAATGACCAATAAACCAGCTGCCTCCATAGAGATAGGCCATTTCTTTTGGAGTGGAACTCTGCAACATCCCCGGAAACCAGGTGAATCACAGTAGCAAGAAAGCCAAGATGCTGAGAAGGAATCCTTGTTGAAATAAACGTTGCTTTGCGTTTATAGGGATATTTGTGTCTTAGAGGGAGAGTCACGGTACCACCGCAGATAATAAACCACATCTTTTCCTGCTGGACAGCAGTTAAACTATATTTATACTTTTAACTTAATAGCTTAGTCTGCAGTAGTTAACATCTGGATGCAAAAAGCAGCTGTCTGGGGTGATGTATGAGAGCAGGGGTTACCATGATGTTCTGTTGGTATCAGGTGTTGTTCAGCTGAAGTAGGAGAGTAGGGGGAGGGATGGGAGAGGGAACAGCTAATTATTAATCCTAAGATTCCTTCCTCTGAATTTTTTCTTTTAAAAAAGCATGTCATTGAGCTAGCTGCCTGAAGAGAAGGTGAAGCTTAAAGACCCAAGCCACTATTTGCAGGCAAGGAATAATAACATAGACACACACATACATTTAATTCAAGGCATAGAAGTGACGAAGGATCTGTTCTGTAGCAGAATGGATTTTGTAAAAGGGATTATGCAGCAGTGAGACACCATCCAGCGAAGCCAATGGAAGCCACCGAGGGGCCAGGATTTCAGATCTGGAAGGACCCACTTGTGGTTTGTCAGTCAAAGATCCAAAGACAAACATGCAGAGAAAAATTTCTAAAATCTTCTCAGTTCTGGAAAACTGATTCAAAAATGTAGGACACCAGAGTTCCCACACTATGGCTGTTTCTCTCATTTCTCAGGAAACCCTGCCTTCTTACAGGGCTGGAGGGAGGGGGAGTGTGCTTCCAGGTGGGGGTCTGGGGCTGAGTGACCTAAGGCAGGCAGCTAAGGCATTCTGATCCTCTATCTTCCTTCTTACTTGTCAGATGGGAGGATGTGCTGAAGTGCTTTCTAAAATAACTCCTGCCCTTTAAAATATATATATATATATATATATATATATATATACACACACACACACATATACATTTTACTCAAATAAAACCCACATGGCTTGTGACTCAGATGAGACCTGAGAGCAAGGGATACTGCATGAATGTGCATTTCCCAAACTTCTGTTTGTTTCCCTGACTGCTACTGCACTCAGCCACTGTTGAGGATCAGGGCAGTGCGTGCATGTGCTGTGTGTGTGTGTAGGAGAAAGAAAAAGTACTCCAAAAACTTGCCACATAACAATGCAACTGCAGCAATGACATTCAACTGAGTAATCCTTCCCAGTGGGTGACAAAGGGACAAACAGATCCATGATCATTTGCGGGAATCCGGGGAGCAGGAATCTTTTTTTTTTTTTTTTTTTCTCCCCTAGAAATGGTTCTCTTTTTGCTCATTACGTTTTTGGTAGGAGGCGTTGGCGGAAAGGGCAATTCCCTGCAATCAGTGTCTAAGTGAATGTTTGTCCCAGTGTGTAACACCACGCTGTCAGCAAGCAGCGGGGAGTCCTTGAGTTGTTACTACATTTGATTTGACTGCCAGTAGGAAGCTTCATTTCTACCAACTGTTAGTTGCTCGCTCAAAGAATCTTCTCTTCATTTCAGGAGTGATTTTTTTCCCCCTTTCTTCTATTTTCTTTTCCTTGATAGGTCATGAGTCCAAACTTGCATGTGGACACAGGCAACTTTAGTTCTTGTCTCCAAAGCTGGTCAGACCTGAAGGTCTGGCTGTAAAGAGTCCAGCCAGTATGTTCAGAATTTCGTGTCTCTCATTTAGATTCTCTGTACTTTAATTCAGATTTCCTAGATCATCATAAGGTCAACACAAACTGGTCTGGCCACATTGTGGACACATGTTTTTACTTGGCGGGGTTTATTTTAGTTGATGGAGCAGACATTTCTGCAGCTCTTATCAACCAAAAAAAAAAAAAAAAAAAAGCCTTGTCACTCACCTTTTCCTGCAATTTTGTTCAACTATCTGTTATTTTGGTGACTGCTTCCGACACCTCTACAATTTTTCTGATCTGATATCTTTACTACTTCCCATGAAAGCATCTCTCTTCTCAAATAATGATTCTGATAATTAGGATTCTCAAACAGTACCTCTGACAAGAACTTCTGACAGTGAAAAGCATCTTTAGAAACAACAAAAGCATATGATGAGTAAAAATGATGGAGGAAAAAAAGAGAAGGAAAAATTCCTCAGAGATACGATGAAAATTCAGGCTGAATGGAAAAGTAATTAACACGGAAGAGCTAGAACTGTAATTAAGAAAAATTTCATTACAGGGAGGCAGGTGAGTCCGCTTTTCTGAATATGACAAGGGGCTGTGTTAAAATAAAATAGAGGCAGGTTTCAGGGAGTGGAGCAGGAAAGCCATGTCTTTAACCAGATCAAATTCTCGAAATTGGCTGTCAAGACAGGATTGTTGTGATTTATACCCGTCTATCAAGTGCCCGAACGGAGAGACAGAGAGGAGAGAAACAAGCTGCTGTCGCTTCCATTCGCAAAGAACCTTTAATTTCCACAGCACCATCTGTTACCAAATCTAATTCACATTCCCCCTTAATCTGGTTTAGTTCCATAATACTAATTCTTTTCCAACCCCTAGGAACACAAACCACCAAAAAAAAAAAAAAATGGCTTTGGTTCTTGGTGAGTGAGAAATTGAATATTATAGAGTTAAGGTGTAAAGGCTCCGTGGCTTAAGTGAATCATGCTCTTCTCCATTAAAATGTCTTCCTGGTAAAGGGATTTGTTTTCAGCCAATGCAGAGATATGAAATTGTTCACATTTGGGGTAAAAAAAAAAAAATGCTGATATAAAAGTAGGCCGGGGACATGAAAGGAGAGGTTGTCATAAAATACAATTGTTGTCAAGTTTAGTCACTTTCAGAACTGGCTATAAAATCACTTTGTCATGGTTTTCACATAGAGAAAGCCTGAAATTGTACTTTTGTTAAGGAAACTGAGAATGATGTATATATTCAGAAAAAGTAGAGAAGGCTGGGCTGGGGGTGGGGGAGAACCTGAAGGGAAACCTAAGGAAATGAAAATGGAAAAATTTTATATATAATTTAAAATAAAGAGATGTATGTCGGTAAACACATGTCCATCTCCCCCAGTCTGAAGTTTGGTGAGCACAGACTTTTGATCCAACATCACTTCTGCTCTTAGCCAATGTAATAACTGGCATTAACCATAATGAAAGCTGTGGAGCTATAAAATTATAAAGTGCTTTCTGCATCAGAGAAAGATTAAACTATCCTCAGTAAAGACTTAGTGCTAAATGTATTTTACTGCTTTCTAACTCTGTGAAAATTTGTTATCTCTAAAGGCAATAGTACATGAAGATCCATAGGCAAACTTTACAAAACGAGAAGAGACACTGTCTGAATCCTCGGGTGAGAAGTTTTGATTACACATTAAGTCAACTGGCTCACTACCTCATTCTTCTACAAACATTAGAAGAATCATCCTTTTGTTCTCTAATCCAGTCACTCAGAAGAATAGCTGGTCTATGTCATATCTACCACTCAGTAAGTCACTGGCGAGGTTATGATCAAAATATTTTCATGACAGACATAACTGTAAACCAATAAATACATGTTTTATAAAAAAAACACCTTAACATGTAAAACTGATCACTGAACTGGTAGTATCTTCATACTTGATTTAAAAGATATCCTAAATCTATTACATAAAGATGCATTTTCTAGGAAAGATTCTCTCACTTTATGATAACACCTTCTGATTACCTAAGTAGATATTTTCAACTACTAGCAATAAGAGCCTGCTTTTTAAGAAATGTGGTAGATTATGAAAGAAGATAAATCATTCATGACATTGTAAGAAACAAGAAAAGTGGAGATGAGAATAAATATGCTTATATATGCATAAGCATGTGCACATACACACACACATATATATCTCCTATAGAAACATCAATGGATGTTATACATACATATAAATGATTAGAGATTCTAAAAATGGTTTAATAGAAAATAACACTTAGTATTTTCAATATTCATTAAGGAATATGCTAATCCTGACATCCCTAAATTATACAGAGTAATTTGTATTGTATAAGTTTTAGAGTTTCTATTACAACTGAAAAAGAAATTTTTGTTTTCTTCACATTCATAGGAATTCACAAGACCAACAATACTAAATGCTGGTGAGGATGTGAAGCAACTGGAACTCTCATACATTGCTGGCAAGGTACAAAATAGTACAGCAGTTCTGGAAAAATAGTTTGGAATTTCTAATGAAGTTAAACATACACTTACCACATCACAAGAATTCACTCTTAGGTACTTACTATCTAGTCTCAATAGAAGTTATCTATTTATCAACAGAAGTATCTATTGATTCCTATGCCTTGTTGTTGTTATTTAGCCACTAAGTTGTCTCCAACCCTTTTGCAACCCCATAGACTGTAGCCTGCCAGGTTCCTCTGTCCACGGGATTTCCCAGGCAAGAATACTGTACTGGATTGCCATTTCCATTTCCAGAGGATCTTCCCAACTTAGGGCTCAAACCTGTGTCTCCTGCATGGGCAGGGGAATTCTTTACTACTGAGCTACCTGGGAAGCCCCAAGTCTTAAACAGGCAGACTTAGAAAATTCTTCATCAACACCTACCTGTACTTTTGATTGACACATAAGAACCCAGTGAGTCAGGGAAGTGAGACAGATGACTTATTTAAGGACATTAAGAATTAAGAGGTAGAATTTAGTCCAAATGTGAGGTTTCCAGCTCTGAGGTCAGATCTTTTTCTAACCTATGAACAGGACAAAGGATGAAATCAAGATTAGGCCCATAACTCGTGGACACAGAGGGGGAAGAAAAGGGTGGGACAAATTGAGAAAGTAGTATTGATGTGTATATACTACCGGGCTTCCTCAAGGGGTCAATGGATAAAGAATCTGCCTGCGATGCAGGAGACACAGGCTCTATCCCTGGGTCAGGAAGATCCCCTGGAGGAGGAGATGGCAACCCACTCCAGTATTCTTGCCTGGAGAAGCTCATGGTCAGAGGGGCCTGGGGGCTACAGTCCACGGGGTCGCAGAGAGTTGGACATGGCTGAGTGACCAAGCACATACACAGCTGATTTACGTCTCTATACAGGAGAAACTAACACAGCACTGTAAAGCGACTATCCTTCCTCCAACTTAAAAAAAAAAAAAAAATACAAAAAAAATTCAGTTCAGTTCAGTTCAGCTGCTCAGTCGTGTCCGACTCTTTGCGACCCCACAAATCGAAACACGCCAGGCCTCCCTGTCCATCACAAACTCCCGGAGTTTACTCAAACTCATGCCCATCGAGTCGGTTCAAGGTCAGGAGGGGCGGCCGTGAGAGGATACCCCTCGTCCAAGGTAAGGAGCAGCAGCTGCGCCTTGCTGGAGCAGCCATGAAAAGATACTCCACATCCAAGGTAAGAGAAACCCAAGTAAGACGGTAGGTGTTGCGAGAGGGCATCGGAGAGCAGACACCCTAAAACCATAATCACTGAAAACTAGCCAATCTGATCACAGGACCACAGTCCTGTCTAACTCAAAAAAAATTAGGCCTATAATAAATAAGATTCTATTCATCTGAACAATAAACACCTCTTCATATTTTATTTTTTAAACACATGAAATATTTTTTAACAGTAAACACCAAATAATTCCATGCATTCACGTGCACATTTGGGAAGTAAAGAAAGCTAACTTGAGTTCACTCCTCATGTGTCTTCCTCCAAAACAGGGTTCACGACAAAATGGCTTATGCAAATAGGCAAAACTGGAGCCGTGATGCGGTCATGTGTCATTGTTAAGTAACTCATGATGGGCTTTTGAACATTTTTGGTTTGATTTTTTTGACATTTTACTTAAATTTCAAATATTTATTTATTTATTTGGCTGCACTGGGTCTTAGTTGCAGCACATGGGATCTGCAATCTTCACTGTGGCCTGCAGGATTTTCAGTTACAGAATGTGGGACCTAGTTCTCTGACCAGGACCTCTGCACTGGGAGTGCAGAGTCTTAACCACACTAGAGAAGTCCCCCTGATGTGTTTTTGCAACAAGGAAGATTATGGAAATAAGGAAACATTAAAGATTTAAAACATGGAAATCAGAAAAAGAGGGGGAGTCATCTGATTTTTTAAAATATCTTTTAGATTATCAGTATAAACACGGTAAAAAAAAAAAATAAAAGAGTCGGGGAGGAAAGTGCAATATATAAAACCGGAGTAGTTAAAATCATGTATTTCAAAAGAAATGTCTAATTCTATGGCGCTTTCAGGAAAGAAAACTTGCATAGTGACTTAAATCAATTTAAAAATGATTTCAACACCAATTTACCAGATGCTCCTCAAGTAGGAAGATAGGGGATGATGTTCCTTAACTGGAAGGAAAATAAATCACAGAACACATTTCTTCCCTTCTTTAACTTACATACACATGAAGGTTACAGCATTCAGTACTTAGCCAAGGAGAGATGACATGATTGTACAGCTAATTCATGTTTTCCTGAAAAGAGGTTTCTGCAAAATAATAAAACTGTGTGAAATAAATAAATAAAACTGTACATTCCTAAAGATGAATTCAGCCACGTTTATCTCTGTCAGTGGCTCCAAACACACCCTACAGGTCAACAATCCTCTTCCACCCTAAATCTCACTTCTCCCCACCTGGTACCTCTTGCACAAAATGTTTTGTTGTTTTTATTTAATCACTAAGTCCTGTCCGACTCTTTGTGACCCCATGGACTGCAGCCTGCCAGGCCCCTCTGTCTATGGAATTTCCCAGATAAGAATACTGGAATAGGTTGCCATTTCCTTCTCCAGGGGATCTTCCCAAACCAGGGATCAAACCAGTAACTCCTATACTGCAGACAGATTCTTTGCCGCTGAGCCACCACGGACCCCCCCATGCAGTGCTTATTGATTTGTAATTCTTCCCACCAACCATCTTTCCCTTTTCCCTGGAATGCATTTCTCCTTTCCTTTGCTCCAACATCTAGTCAGCTCCAATTCATTAATAAAACTTCTACTGAGTTATCACATTTCCAGGAAGTCTTCCCAGCACCACTTTCCCTAGATATTCCCATAATTCCACCAGCCTATTTCTACAACCGCACTTAACACATTGTCTTTCCTGTGGATACTTATGTTTCCATCCCTCCACTTGAGGAGGACTGTACACTGATTTCTCTTCCTAAATTTAACACTGTGCCTGGGCTAGTGAATGAATGTACAGAATGTGAATTCACATCTGCAAAAAGTAGTGGACTTTAAATGTTGGGTTATAATTTTTTCTTTTTTTTACTTAGAGTGTTGTTCATACAATCTCAAGAATCTGTGAGATAAACATTAAACATAGAAAATCTATTTTTCTATCTCCTTAGGTCAGAGTAAACCCTTTAAGAGATTTGATTGAAACGGAACAACCTACAGGATGAACTAGTAAATGATTATAAGATTTTTAATTAGATACCTTGGCTTTGAGTTCACCAACATTGTCATTCCTTAGTGACAAACTAACTTCGGGCGCTGAGATGTTATCTACAAACCTCAGTTGCTGAATCTGTTAAATGGGAGCTATATCTCATAGTACAGGAAGTGTAAATAATTGTTTGCAAAGGCAGTATTGAATTCAGAAGGATATCAATGAGTAAGAAGAGAAAGGCCATTTTAGGATCAAGGAGGATGATCCAGAAATGCAAGGGAGGCTCAGAGAATGAAGGAGGGAGAGGTTCTGCAGAACGAGATAGGGCATCTGGAATCTGCTACAGATTCAGGAAGTAGGTTGGCCGGACTGTGGAAGGTTTGAAATACTATGGTATGCACATTAGATGCCATTTTATAGGTGATGGGAAGCTACTAAAGATTTCCAAGAAGAAAAGACATAACCAATTTTGCGTTTTTATTAAACACAGTTTTGACAGCAGCAATGTCCATGTCATTCATCCCTATTGTTTCAGGCATATCACCTGATAAAACAAACAGACCAGATCTCTGAACTCAGTGTTTAGAGGCCAACTTCGGAAGCTATTCTATCTGGCCAGATAAAGGATGAGAAGAACCTGAAGTGAAATGGTAGCAAAGACAATGGAAAAAAGAGGAGGCAGACATTATGAGCATCATGAAAAGAGTTTTCTCCACCTCCAGTGATCCATAAATAATACATGAGAATTGATCAAGCTAAAATGATTTTAACAAAGTATACATATATATATATATATATATATAATTTTTTTTAATAAAATAAGCTCCAATAATTTGGCCACCTGATGTGAAGAGCTGACTCACTGGAAAAGACCCTGATGCTGGGAAAGACTGAGGGCAGGAGGAGAAGGGGATGACAAAGGATGAGATGGTTGGATGGCATCACTAACCAGTAGACATGACTTTGAGCAAACTCTGGGAGACAGTAAAGGACAGGGAAGCCTGGTGTGCTGCAGTTCATGGGTAGACATGACTTAGCGACTGAACAACAATGTAAAAACAAATGCACATCTTGTGATGGAACTGTTCTTTATCTTGACTGTGGTGGTGGGTCAGAGGAACCTACATTTACAATAAAACTACACAGAACTAAACACATGCACTCACACACACAGGCACAAATGAGTGTGCATGATGAGATCTAAAGTCAGTAAACTCTTTCAGGATCAGCCTCCTGGTTGTGATCTTGTACTATAATTGAAGGAGGTTACCACGGAAAAAATCTTGGTGAATGTATAGTATTTCTCTATATTATTTCTTACAACTGCATGTGAGTCTACAAATATATCAAAGTAAAAAGGTTTTTTTATTTTAATTAACATCTTTCTTGAAGACGTGGATTATAGTGCATTTGACTTTGTATCCTTGGCACTTTGTATGATGCTGAACTCATATTAACTACTTAATGAATATGTCACTTAATATGTTTGTTGAATAAATAAATGAACTGCAAAGCACGATGTTAACGATGTTAAAGGCATCATTATTCTTTATAAATGTTGTTATAAACCTCATCACATAAGTTCTATGTCTGGCTTGTATTTATCTGACGTTACTTGAAATACCAAACTTCTGACACTAAATATCAGTTAGTCAAGGTCATGAAGCTGATGACATAGATGGTCCTCCATTCTACCACTTCTCAGAGAGTATGGTGAGCTCTAATGATAATGGTCTTAAGAAATATTATTTCATACATCCCAATAAGATGTCAGGATTTTTTTTCTTTTTAACATTGAGAAAAGAAGTTATAATCACACAATGATTCTCAAGACAAACTTGTATGACAAGCGTGTTCTCTGTTTTACAGATGAGGAAACAGCATTGTGATAGAACTGGAACTTGAAATTTCTATGTCTAAACTTTGTCCTCTGAGCTACAAAATGCTGAACCACAAAGATTTAATAACAAAACTTTATAGCAGCCAATTAAACATGTCAACTGTAGTCACACATATAACTACTATCTTCTAAAGATTTTAGTTTTCAATACTTTTTCTTAAACAACTGCATACTCAGCTAAGTGCCATGATGTATCTGTGATGACTATGCAAATACACAATAACAAAAATGGGACCAAAATAAAACAAAAAGAAAAAAAAAGTAGCTTATCCCCTTAAACGTCTAACAGCAAAGGATAATAATTTTGAAAAGTCAAAATCACTTGGCAACTTAGAAAATACTAGATTATTTACACCATAGAAAGGAAAAGCTAAAAGATGACTATTATTTGATTGAAACAGATTCAGAGCCTTCTAATAAGGAGAAACTAAATGATTTCACAGCATGAAAAACCAGAGCTAGATACTAGGTAGAACTTCCAGGCCAATTAGCTTTTGCCATTAATATCAAAACATATAATTATATACATTAACTAATTTTCTGTGTCTCAGCTATCTATTAATTAAAATGCAGGTATTAATTAATGCTCACACTATCTAATGCAGAAATGTTGAGACACAAAAAGAAAATAGATATGAAAATCTTTGAAGAGTTTAAATGTTATGCAAATCCAAAGTGTTACTACAAATTTGTGAGACAAAATATTTTAATCTTTGCAATAATCAAATCAGAACACTAAGCTGCACCTACTTTTGAAATATAAATCCATACCTACCTGGGGTTGTTACAAGAAAACTAGTCAGCCTTTGGGATTTGTTGTAAATCACATTTGCTTAAACACTTTGATAACACATTCTAACTTGTCCTGACTTTTCACCAACATTAGCTCACATTATCACCCAAAATGATCTCCTTAACTTCTCAGTACTTGAGATGAAGGGGGGATGCTAGGTGTTTACAGGAAAGCTTTAAAGGAACCAGTTTACAAATCTTTAGTATCTGTTATGTGCCAAGAATGATGTGGACACTGAAGAATAATGAAGCCTTTTTCCAAAGGAAAATGTGATGTGTTTCAGAGGTCAACATATCCATGCTAAGAATGCAAGCTGCATGAAAGTTATGCAAGAAAATACTGAGGTTTAGAACACCAACCTCCCCCAGCCCCTCCACCTACCATCAGATTCCATGTGGATGACACCTAATCTAACACAGGTCAGGAGAAAAACTCAGGTTAGAGATAAATTCTGAAACTGCTTAACTACACTAGGCCATCTTAGCTATTAACCACAAGAATAAAGCAAGAAAGTGTGGATAAAGCTACAGTGATCACTTTGGGGGAGAAAGACAGTGACACCTACCACTAGAGGCATAGTCTTCATGCAAGAACCATGGGGAATGTCTCTCTGGAGTGACTTCAACAACCCGCGGTATCAGTCCCAGTGGTTGTCAACCTCAGCAGCCTCTGAGTCACCCTCTTAAAGACCCAAGCTCCTGTCTCCTCTGTTTGCTGCTAAGGCGTGACTCTCCTACAGCAGTGCAGCTGACCACTTTCCAGAAGGCAGGCAGACAAGGCAGGGACATTCCTTGTTCCTACCCAAAGTCCAGGAAGGAATATGGAGGGAAAACAGGAAAAGGTGAAAATTAGTGCTGTTCATCTCATAAAAGACTTGACCACTGTTAGCAAGTAGCTGAATGGGCTGCGCAGGGGCTTTGGAATGCAGTGTTGCCATTGGTGTGCACGCGTGTGCGCACGTGTGACAGCAGCTATGGCCGTGGAAAGCAGGCCTGGCGGAGCCCAGCCACGAGCGGGTGGGCCCTGGTGGTGATGTGGCTGCACTCAATATGCCAGCAAATTTGGAAAACTCAGCAGTGGCCACAGGACTGGAAAAAGGTCAGTTTTCATTCCAGTCCCAAAGAAAGGCACTGCCAAAGAATGTTCAAACTACCACACAATTGCACTCATCTCACAAGCTGGCAAAGTAACGCTCAAAATTCCCCAAGTGACGCTTCGACAGTACGGGTACCGAGAACTTCCTGATGTTCAAGCTGGATTTAGGAAAGGCAGAGAAACCACAGATCAAATTGCCAACATCCACTGGATCATCGAAAAAGCAAGAGAGTTCCAGAAAAATATCTCCTTCTGCTTTATTGACTATGCCAAAGCGTTTGACTGCGTGGATCACAATAAATTGTGGAAAATTCTTCAAGAGAGGGGAATACCAGACCCCCTGACCTGCCTCCTGAGAAATCTGTATGCAGATCAAGAAGCAACAGTCAGAACTAGACATGGAACAACAGACTGGTTCCAAATTGGGAAAGGAGTAAGTCAAGGCTGTATATGGTCACTGTTTATTTAACTTATATGCAGAGTACATCACATGAAATGCTGGGCTGGGATGAAGCACAAGTTGGAATTAAGATTGCTGGGAGAAATATCAATAACCTCAGATATGGAGATGACACCACCCTTATGGCAGAAAGCGAAGAAGAACTAAAGAGACTCTTGATGAAAGTGAAAGAGGAGAGAAAAAGCTGGCTTAAAACTCAACATTCAAAACAAAGGAAAATCATGGCATCCGGTCCCATCACTTCATGGCAAATAGATATGGAAACAATGGAAACAGTGACAGAATTTACTTTCCTGGGCTCCAAAATCACTGCAGATGATGACTGCAGCCATGAAATTAAAAAACGCTTACCCCTTGGAAGGAAAGCTATAACCAACCTAGACAGCATATTAAAAAGCAGAGACATCACTTTGCCAACAAAGGTCCACCTAGTTCAAAGCTATGGTTTTTCCAGTAGTCATATATGGATGTGACAGTTGGACTATAAAGAAAGCTGAGCGCCAAAGAATTGTTGCTTTTGAACTGTGGTGTTGGAGAAGACTCCTAAGAGTTCCTTGGACTGCGAGGAGATCCAACCAGTCCATCCTAAAGGAAATCAGTCCTGAATATTCATTGGAAGGACCGATGCTGAAGCTGAAGCTCCAATACTTTGGCCATCTGATGTGAAGAACTGACTCAATGGAAGAGACCCTGATGCTGGGAAAGCTTGAAGGCAGGAGGAGAAGGGGACGACAGAGGATGAGATGGTTGGATGGCATCACTGACTTGATGGACATGAGTTTGAGCAAGCTCCAAGGGTTGTTGCCAGACGGGGAAGCCTGGTGTACTGCAGTCCATGGGGTCGCAAAGAGTCAGACACAACTGAGCGACTGAACTGATCTAGTAGCTGGGCTTCCCTGATGGTTCAGTGATTAAAAAAATATATATCACCTGCCCATGCAGGAGACACAGGTTCAATCCCTGGGTTGGGAAGATTCCCTGGAGGAAGCAATG
Source organism: Dama dama (assembly GCF_033118175.1). Taxonomy (NCBI): domain Eukaryota; kingdom Metazoa; phylum Chordata; class Mammalia; order Artiodactyla; family Cervidae; genus Dama; species Dama dama. The sequence goes on from NC_083694.1 coordinate 18,198,891, forward strand.
ACAGCCACTCCAGTATCCTTGCCTGGGAAATCCCATGAATGGCGGAGCCTGACAGGCTATGGCCCAGGGGGTCGCAAAAGAGTGAGACATGACTTAGCGACTAAACACAACCACCTAGTAGCTAACTAGTTAGATATACATGATTTCAAGTCTCCTCCTGGAGCATCTACATCCACTTGTGAACTCCACAGTCATATCTAATGGAAATGAGCAGGTTTACTTACTCACAGTAAGTGATGGTGAGTTTCAGGCATGAATTTTACAGACAAGGGAACGAGGATCTACAGTGAGAAATAAAATTGGATGGCAGGGAGATCAAAGAAAGAGGAAATGGAGTAAGGAGCTTGGTGTTATCACTTCAGAACTTCTATAGGAGCAATGACATATAATACCTCTCTCCCATTCCTAAGGGACCAAAGCTTCTGTGACAGAGGGAACTGACGCTTAGATAAAATGGATCTCTTGAGAAATGGTCATTCCTGTCCTAGCCTGCCTCAACATGTCCATATTTCTCCCCAGTCTCCAAAATTCAGCTGACAGATTATCAAGCTCAGATAATAACACTGACTGATGTTGAGAACTTTATTCATTCATCCATCTTTCTATCCACAGAACCTCACAAAGCTGAAGGCTGCATGCTGAGGTCACAGCCAGCACATAAGTAAGGTTATCTGCTTATTTACCTGCACCGCTGTATCAAATATGCTGTCAAATTTAAGCTAGACTGTCTACTAAAATATCAGCTGCAAAAAACCCAAATAATGATGGCTGAATGATGGCGTGTGATTGGCTGACTATACTGAGCCCAGGGTGGTTGTTACCCTAGTCCTTTTATTAAATATGAAAGTCAAAGATTTATGTTACGGGTGATGAGGGCAAGAATGCTGTAAAAGTGAGAAAATATGGCAACAGTATGCTGTACATCACCAATGGGATAATTATTTATCTAAAAAGTTGGCATTCTTAGACTTCCCACATGCAGCGTATGAAATTCATATATTCAAAGGAGACATCATAATAACCTGCCGGCTGGTGATGATGGATATGTTTTTAATCCAAATGACCACAATCTTCAGTCTGCCTGTCATGGAGGGCCAGGAAAAAATGGAATTTTCCTTTCATAACTCTTGATGTTGAGAGAGGAAAAACCTGGAAGTATGATAAGTGGCTCATTCCAATGGACAAATGGACATGGTGCTGAGAGAATGAGTGTGAATAAAAGTCATTGTTCCTGAACTAATGCCATTTTCACTTGTTACACCAAGAAAACGGAGCAAAGGATGGTGTCTGCCTCCTTCCTTCCTGGAAAGCACAAGTTCAAACTGCAACAAAAGCTGGAAAATCTTCAACATGGTGTGGATTCATTTACAAATTACCTCTTGCTGGAGAAAGTCGGGGGCAGGCTGGGATAATATTTGTCTATTAACTAAAACTTATTGTACAAACACAGCAAGAAGAGTTGATGCTGGAGTGCTTTATTGACTCGAAAGCCTCGCCTATGGATTTCCTCCTCTGAGGTTTAGAGGAATTCCTATTTCTCATTTACAGGCTATCAGAAAAGGTATATGACCTGTATTTTTTAATTTATATAAATCCACTCAGTCAATCAGCCTGGGCTGAAATTTAATGGATGTATCAGTCATTGTTGGTCCAGGGAGAGAGCAGGCATCAGCATCCGCCATCCCATCTCTCTTCTTACATTACCTCCCCCTCCTTTTTTTCTTTTTTAACCTCCCCACCTCAGATGTCTCCCGTAACTTCAAGCAAGGAAACTTTCAAAGCTGTTGTTTTTAAAGGGAGAAATCCAAGTAAATATAAACTGATGGAAATACAGGAAGACCCTTTGGCTAATTCGTTTTTTTTTTTTAAATCTTCATTTCTCCCATCCATGTGATGGCAATTTTATTACATCTTCAGCAAATTTACAGGAACAAGATGTTCCCCTGACAAATTAATCAGTTTCCAAGCATTTTATCATATAAATAAAATATCACCACAAGAGAGTAAAATCATCAGCTCAACCAGTTGGTTTAACCCTTCCTTAGGAAACTGGCCTGAATAGATTAAGGACCACCTCCGAAACACAGAGGCACAAACACACTCCTTCACTTACTCTTAAAACCATGAGTGCGGCAATCAGACTACTCATAACAAGGCTTTCAGGGACTTGGAACTTGAGAAGCCAGGTGGCAATGTTTAAAAGAGAGATACTTATACCTCTGCTTTAAAAAAATTTTTTTGACTGCACCGCACAGCATGTGACATCTTTAGTTCCCCAACCAGGATTGGACCCACGCCTCCTGCATCTCAAGCCCTGAGTCTTAACTACTAGACCCCCTTAACCTATGGAAGTTCACTCCCCTCCCCTGCTTTTTAAAAGACAGGAGAAACTGAAGACAAAAGGATCTCTACTATGCTAGAATTTATCTTTTCTTTTTCATAGTTTTATTTTGACATTTCCCCTAAATAATCATCATTAAATACTATGTTTTTGTAGTCCTATTCTTACCCTACCATTCTAGGCAGGGAAGAAAAAATGCAAGGCGCTAGGTTTCTGTCTTTACTTCGCTTTCCCCTCTGCTAATTTCAGAAAGTGAATCCAGCAATTATAAGAAGTAGGGGATTGATAAGGAGTTCACACACGCAGGAGAAATAGCTTCAATTCAAGCTTCCCTGACTAATCCTTATTATGACTCATTTCGACTTCAGAATTTGTCGGTTGAGGTAAGAAGCTAATTTGGCTTTGAGAAGTGAAATCTCAGTTTTGTACTTTCCTTCCAGTGCTTCTAACAACCCGTTATTAAGAGCAGAGTAGGAGTGGGCATGAAATATTTATTGAGCGCCCACTCTCACCAAGCATTTTTTTTTTTTTTGCATGCTATTTTATTAGATCGTTAAACTTAACATACTTTAAGTAAGAGCATAAATTTCTCTGGCTTCCAAACCCACAGTCTGTACCACTGTATATCTTACATCGGAAAAATAAAATGCACTATTTTAAAACTTCTACCCAATACGACTCTCAAACTCTGATCCTGAGATGAACAGTAGGACACTCAGCAGATCTTGGCAGGAAATAGTAGCAGAAATGCCCTGGCAGATTTCTCTTAGCTGTTTCATCGCTCTATATGCACGCATGCTGCTCCTTCTGTTTGCACTCATCAGAAGACCTGTCTCCTTTCTTGCCACGGGTTCTCTTGCAACAAATACAACCAAGTTTAATCTAGAGAAATCTGGCATCATGCCTGGGCCAGGTGTGAGACACCAAAATGAAAGATGACCAGGCCATGATGACCATCTTCAGGGCTTATGTAAATATTAATAGCATTCTATTGAGCCCTGTTTGGGGAAACCCTAAATGGTCACCTTACCTCCCTGCTTAGGAGTCCATAAAAATACTGGTAATTTATGTTACATCCTTCTTCTTCCCTATGAATTGGGTAATGAAGTTCTTTATGCGAGGCTATGAAGAAGGAACTTGGATGCTACTATCTGCTACTTATCTCATATAATTAATAATATCGTAACTGCTATTAGAGGGCACTGTTAAAGCAGCTGGGCTTCTCAGGTGGCATCAGTGGTAAAGAACCCACCTGCCATTGAAGGAGAAACAAAAGATGCAAGTTCGATCCCTGGGCCTGGAAGATTCACTGGAGTAGGAAATGTCACCCCACTCTCGTACTCTTGCCTGGAAAACTGCACAGGCAGAGGAACCTGGTGGGGCACAGTCCATGGAGTCACAAAGAATCAGACCTGACTGACAACACAGAACACAGCCTTCCATAAACATAACTGATCTGACTAAACTTTCAAAGCAAATTTCAGGAATAATCATTAAAATGAGGTTTACTTCTGAAACAAATGTGTTACACAAAGGCTTTTAGTGACATTTACTTATTTTGGTTCTAATTAAATCATTATACTCATCAGTTGGCTACATAATTATAAAGTCAGCATTCTTAAAAAGAAAGTAGTAAAACTGATTAATTTCTTTCTGGGTGGTTCCTTGATAAATTATGAAATTTCTCTTTTACATTTCCTGACAAATACTTGGGCACATAGCTTTCTTTAACAGTTGAAGTTCATGTCTTTGAATAACACCCTTCAATGAAAATGCCAATCAAATAAAAATAAAATTGACATCTAGATTATGGATTTTCTGGTCCAATGAGAGAAGATGAAAGAATACATCTGTAAAATGCTAAAAAGAGATGTTTATAGCAAGTACATGTTCATTTACTAAGCTTCCATTGCCATTTTGTGGAAATAAACATACCTTAAACTCTAAACTCTTCCTGTCAAAACAAATGAGGTTGAGCAAGCTCTGGGAGACAGTGAAGGCCAGGGAAGCCTGGTGTGCTGCAGTCCATGGGGTTGCAAAGAGTTGGACACGACTGACTGAACAACAACTAAACTCTAAACTCTTCCTGTCAAAACAAATACACTTTTTATCATGATCCCTCAGGAGGTAAAGAGTCTGCCAGCAATGCCTGAGACACTGGGTTCAATCCCTGGGTCAGGAAGATCCCCTGGAGAAGGAAATGGCAACCCACCCCAGTATTCTTGCCTGGAGAATCCCATGGACAGAGGAGCCTGGTAGGCTATTCCGTCCATGGGGTCGAAAAGAGTCGGACATGACTGACCAACTTCACTTTAAGATAAAGTAAGTTATGACATAACCCAGGCAAAGTTGACACAAGCACATGATCTGATGAAATCATATGCATGTAAATTACTTGAAGATTCTATAAAACTGGCCCTGTTCCGATTAGATTAGAGATGTTCTAACACCTTAACCTCAGAAAACAAAAGGGGATAATAAAACAACGTTCAGGAAGACCCATCCTCAATAAGAACAAAATTTAAAAACAAAAGGCCAGTCAAGGTGAATAAAAGTAATTAAGGCAATGCTTGTGTTCCTGTAAAGATACATTTAAAAACTTTCTCTAAAATATTTCATGACTTTGTATATTGTGTGTGCGCTCAGCCACTCAGTCGTGTCCAACTCTTGGCAACCCCATGGAGCCCACTAGGCTCCTCTGTCCATGGGATTTTCCAGGCAAGAATACTGGAGTGGGTTGCCATTTCCTTCTCCAAGGGATCTTCCTGACCTAGAAATCAAACTCGTGTGTCTTGCACCTCCTGCATTGGCAGGCAGATTCTCTACCACTGAGCCACCTTGGAAGCCCCTGACTTTGTACATTGATGAAGCCTAAAATACCTATAAAGCCTTCTCTAAAGTTGTCAATTAGACACTGAGTCAACTCCTGCTCTTGTAGTTAAACCACCACTATTACCATGCACATGTTACTTCTAATTAATTCATGTCTCTCAACATTGTCCTTTGCCTGTCAAAAGAGTAAGCATTCAATCACCAGCCAACAGTATCCAAGTGCTTTCAGGAGGAATAGATTTGTTTTCCAGGAAAAGATAATATATGAAAAGTCACTAATTCTGAGAAAATATAATCTTTTGAGGGGATCTTTATTTTTGCAATGCTATGCAGCAAAGCTGGGGGTGGGGCTGTGTTGTTCAATGTGAGGCTTGGGGGTGGTGGCGAGAGAGAGCTGGGATGTCAGAGGAAGGAGAAAGATCAGGAGTGAGGCCAAACCAGGTGTGGTCTAGTGCTCCAGAATTTTAACTTAATGCCTTTACATTTTATGGAGTTACTTGGCTTATGACAAACAGCTCATTTTATTTGGCACTGGAAAATGGTTTCAAAGGCAGAAAAAAAGGAATCATCTCAAATATTTTTTTAGAAAGTGACTGGTTAGAAAGATATTTCCTTGAAATAAAAAGTATTTTATTTGAGCAACTTTGAAGCAGGTTGCTGCTTATATTTTAAATTAGTAGAATGGCTCCTTTTCATGCCTGTTTTGCTCCAGATAGATGTTGCTTATTTAAGTGAAGGCTAGAGCTTGACTGGCTCAAAAAAGCAAGTGCATTAAATTCACTTTGCAACTGAACTAAGTCAAGTGTGATAGAGTAAAGAAACACTAAAGAATCTAATCTATTCTAGAACATAAGCACCAAACGCTTCTCCGGACAGATAGAACTGGGGGAACTATTCACAAACACATTCTCTTTTTAATGGCTCTATCATAAGCTTGTCCATTAAAGCATAAAAAAGGTTAGATGTAATACATAACACTATCCATATATCTGTAAGAACCTATACAGTAAAAATAAGGGGGATGCATAAAAAATCATAAATTTAAATGAAGCACCTACCCTCACCCCAAAATTATATTTTATGATTTTCAGGAAAGAAAAAAGGAAGGGTTTGTTTCAAGCCTGGATACTACCATGCCATTCATAGTTCTGGACCTTCATTTAGAATCATTTTCATTCAGACTAGATCTTCCTAGATTTCAATGACAATGTCAGGCCTGTAGAGCCTATTTTGTGAGATACCAGGAAGTCTTTTAAAACCATTATGTTTAAACTTTCCTTATTTTAGTATAAATGGTTTCATTAACTTCAGTTTACCATTTCTTTAAGTATTTTATTTTTGCACTCATCAGGTAATTCCTACAACTTACCGGTCTAGGTAGTTTATCGAGACCCCAAACACACAGTCCTATACAGATTTCTATGATTAAAGCTTTCATTTCATATTTAGTATATATTAATGGACATGCCGAATTCAGTTACAGGGTTTTGTACATAGCAATTACCCAAAAGATTTTTGACTGGCCACCTATACAAATAAAATTAACATCAATCTTTTTCTAACTGTTTTTACCTAGTAGGAAAAAAAAAAATGTATAAATCACGATTCACTAAAAAGTCAAATGTTTTATTCCCCGCTCCCCCTCCCCCACCACAGGCAAAAATCATCAGTTTCAGAAAGGACACAGAGTTGTTTTATTTCTGCTGAAGCTGTGCCTAAAAATATTATATTTCATCAGTTTCACTTATCTTGAAAAGTCCCCAAAGGTTCCCTACCTGAAGCTGGTCATATTTTCAGCGCAAAATAGGCTGAGCCCTGCTATCTAAATCTAGATAAAACTCCTGGGTTTGTAATCTGCACAAAGATCTATACATCTAAATCTCTATGCAAATCAAATGCTTTCCTGCGTTCCTGTGAGCATTCCAAAGCACCCAGGGCTCGGGGAGCAGGAGGAGGTTCTTACAGATTCTTCCCCGGCCCTTCTTCTCCTTTCCCTCTATTTATTTATACTAGCTCCCTAAATAATTCACACTGCCTGCTTTTCAGCCCGAATGTGCCTCAGAAGAGGCCTACAATGAGCGATTGCAGTCACCAGATGGACTCGTGAATGCAGCAGGTGGGGCAGATGGCAAGGCGCCCTGTCTGATGCTGCTTGCTTCGGCATGGGCTGCCTTTCTTTCCAGGTACATTATCATCATCTGAACACTGAGTGGTGTGTAGTTTGGGGGTGGGGTGGAAGTGGGGCGCTGGCAAATCTCTGACATGCATTCCTAGAGGAATCATCAATTACCAGCTGCCCTCTTCCTCCCTGCCCCCCACCTCTAGCAACCCTGGATATTTTACGCTGTTGCTTTGTGAGTGGGTCTGTTAAGACTATGGTGAAGGTTTCGCGATGGACTTTGGCACTAGGCATAAAGAAGGACGCCTGCGTTTTAAAATTCCACCTCGGCTTCATAGCAAGTGAAGAAGAGAGGATTCAAGGGGATGGACACCGGAAAAGTCAGGGAAACTATAAGGGAGAAATGTATTCTTATAGATACTTTGCCAAAAAAAACACAAATGAAGGGAAAAGGTAGGTGAGATGACTCAGCTCCTGTCTGTCATGCCTTTGTATAAAGGTAAGCTGCCCTTTGCATCTGTCGAGTGGAGATCAAAACTGTATCTTTATAGCTTTTCAGTGTTGCAGAAAATATTAGCTGTGCCCGAGTTGAGACAGTTCTGTGTCTCATATTTCTTTAAGTGTCATTTCCAAAAAGTGCAGTATTTCCCTTTCAAAGTTTGTAATTCTATAGTCCTATAAGACAAAAACTGCAATGCCTATCACTTGAAATTGGAAATTTGCAATCTCATGGTGCCAAGCTATCATGAGACAATCACTCAGTAACATGGAGTATAAATTTTAATTGAGCATAAACACTTGACAAAAATTCTCCCGAGATATTTCTGGCATATTCAGATTGGCAATGGTACCATGACACCATGATTTTAATCCTTCTATAAACTTAACTGATGCCAATATAAATCTTATTACCTAACTTCACTAATCATCTAATTATTAACATCTAAAAATGTGAAAGAGAATCATTTTAATGACCTGAAGCAAACCAAGCTGTGTCTTCCCAAAAATAAATAAATAAAACACTTTAATAAAATGCATTCACTGAAGGGAGACTGCAAAGGCAGAAAACTGCTTTGAATTCCATCTTTGAGTCCTCGGGCAAATTGAAATCCCAGGCTTTGGGGAACAGCGATGGGCAGTTTTGTAGGACTGCTGGACAAAGACAGTAGCTGTGAGATTATCTCAAGATTAAGGGCAAGGTTTCCTTATAAAAATTACCTTTCAATAGTCATTTACTTTGATTAGAATGAATTTACTAACTCAGACTTTGCCGTCACAGTCAAACTACACAAATCTAGCATTCAAATGCATCCTCCTTGCTTTTCCTATTATCAGGTAAATGCTTTTTCTTACCTGATCTTTTAAAGACTTTATCCCCCTCTCATTTCCAGTCTAAGAAACAAACCACACACAAGTCATTTAGAGTATTTAAAGATGTAATGGCAATTTTGCTGATCAAAGCCTCAAAGGCTTCACAAGGAAGCAGTCTGGACCAGACTTGACTGCTCCAAGACCCCAATCACACTTGCATAATATTTAGGACTGAAATGTACCATTTCTGATTTGTGTTCTTGAGGGCTAACTTCCTATCGACTTTAAAGGGCCCAAATCAGAAAAGCAGAATGGATGCTTCAATTTGCTTAGGTTTTTTGTAAAACCCCTGCTACCTAAATTCCTGAAATCATTTTCTGAAGATTGACCCAAGTATAAGTTGAAATGTGTGTGTTTTCTTTTTTAATGTACTCAAGATGACTTTATATTTTTATTATTTATTTCAGGATCTTTGTGCCCAAGATAGGACCTATACACAGTCAAATATTTTGGAATGAATGATCAAGAAAAGGCAGTTTAATGCACTAAATTGATTAGTGATTGTAAAAATTGCAAAGGAATGAATGTAATCTTTTTTGATGCAATAAGAGAAGCTACTGTAAGCAATCAATTGGACACCAGAGAGTTGGCTATAAAAACTACACTTCAAAAATCAATTTTAAACTGGTATTTTCTAAACTTGATTTCATTAACTCTCCTTAAGCTACTTGTCCATAACCTAATTAATGTACGTAACCAAAGGTACTTAATAATACTAAACAGAAGGAAATGGACATTTCTTAGAAAGACATTAAAAGACAGATGGTAATAAATTAAAATTTAAAGATATTGTAAAATTAATTTTTAGAATTATACATTTTATGGTGATTTGAATGTCTGTTCAGACTTCCACAATTAAACTGGCAGGCCAGATTATTTCTTAAATAAGAGTAGTAGCCAAGTCTCAGCTAAAAAATAATTGCTATTAAAAAATTAAAAAGCAGTAAGTATAAGCAAAGAGTGATAAAATGAGTGGGTCATTACAATTTTAGCATTGGATGTAAAAGAAAATACAGGTAATGTATGGTATAAGATGCTGCTGAAAGTGAATGATAACTAAAATTTTGATTTTTGACATTGCAGAATTATTCTTTTAGTAAAGTCTATATGATATTCTAAAACAGATGCACCGTATACAACCACCTATATTGGAACATACTTTTGGAGTCTCAGAAATCAGTGTCATGCTATTATATACACATGAAAAAATTTCTGCATTTGCTTTGCCCGTGTTTAAAAAGTTAGTAGACATGTGTCTGTATGTGTGTTTGTGTGTGTGTATGTAACACAATTTCTCTGATTTATTTCCTTATTTTAGATGGCTTTCTAGATGTGAATAAGTCTTAGAGTTTCAAAGTACAAGTTAGTTGAAACCTAACAGAGAAAAATAGATATCCAAATTTTATCCTAATATACAGTATATACAAGAATTAACATAATTTAAAGAGAAACATATATTTATATGTCACCTGTCTCTTTCCCAAACAAAATATGGATAAAGTCCCTCAGATGACATAAATTCAGTGCAATGCCCAATTTGTTAAACTCATGCAGTTCCCTATATTAACTATGACTTCTTTTTTTTTTTTTTTAACTGTGACCTTTTTTGGCCAGTTTAATTGTTCCTAGGCAGGTAGCACTGATTGGAAAAAAGACGAAGGGAGAGTGGTTATGATCTCTAATGAAATTACTTATTTATTTGTGGTTTACCTGCCTAGGGGAAAATAGACACTGAGTCATGTAATTAAACATAAAAAGAATCTTAGAAGAAACCAACCAACCATATTCATAAGAGGCAGGAAATACAACGATCAAATAACTATCAACTTTAAATTTGAGGTAAAGACAGTATCTTTGCAATATTCACCTGTAATCCTGGTTCAAGATTTACCCAGACCACTTTTGCTGTTTGGTTTTTCCTCTTGCTGAACGTCTGAGAAGAATTTTCAAGTTTTGAGTTTAGAGTTTAAAAAAGAGAGAATGAGCAAATGATCTCTAGCATGCCTTCTGGGAACCTCCACAGAATTATTTGCATAGCCCTTGAACACTGTTTAGTAAACAAGGAGTGGACAGGACCAGAGTGGCTTCTATCTTCTAGTCCTGCTGTCCTTTTTCTTTTTTTTTTTTTTTCGGTCTGCTGTCCTTTTTCAAAGCAAGGCAGGGGTTCTGTTTTTAGTACACACTTTGGTTCAGCGTTAATCCTGTTTTATGTTGTTCACACCTGCTGCTGACTAGCAGCCTGCTGATGGGCTGAGGCTCACGCTGCTCAGAGAAATCCCACTAAACTGAGAAGCCGGACAAAAGCTACTGGACGGAGCTGGAAACAAAGCCTGACCAGGGTCCTGAATACAGGAGAAGCAGACCCCACAAAATCTCTCCTCTCATTTGCAAATAAAGTCTCCGATGTCCCAAATTTGCCACCCAACAGTAAATGCAACCAAATGCTTTTTTTTTTTGAAAGCCTAAACCCCATTGGCTTGTCTATATTCCTCAGTTTTTTCATGTCTTTTGGTAAAATGAATGCCAATATATGCCAAGAAAAAAAAAGCTTGCAAGAATCAGGTGTACATGACAGCCACCCTCTGTGTCCTTACCAAAATAATCTGTATCTGAAACAAACCTCATTATTCACTTAAAATATCCTATTGCTCACCTCTCTATTCATGGAATTTTATATCCCAAAATGAACAGATAGTAAATACATATTCTGCCATCCGTGGCCACCGGCTGACCAGGACAGTGACTTGTATACTAAGACAGTTCTCCCCAACCCCCCAGCCTGCACTGCATGTGCCTAATAGCAAACATCAAAAGGAATGACTTCTTTTTTGATCTTAGTACCAGCGATAAATCAAATTCAGTGCCACAGACAGGGGGGAAATGCACTACTAAAGGAAAACTCCAAGACTGACAGTGGGACCAGTCGGAGGCATTCGCTCAATCAAGTTTCAGTAAACGATGCCCACCCTCCCTCTCTCCGGAAACAAGATGTAAGCTGTCATGCGCTTACCCAGAGCGAGAAAAACTTACCCAGTCCTGACGTGACCTTAAGTCAAGATGCACTTTCTGCTGACATTTCCAGTGGTGGTCCCAGAGCCCCTCCCACCCACCAAAAGACAGAGTCAATTCCTTCCTATCTGGGAGTCGGATTCTGCCCGCAGGTGGGCACCGAGAGCTCCTACCAGCCGGCACAGCGCAGCCCCGAGATGAGCCGCACATCTGGGGGTTGGGGGGGGGAGTGGTGTCAAATAAAGACTCTGGGATCATTTTATTACACCTCCCGAAGGACCTTTCCTGCCCGCCACAGCCGATAAAGCCCCATGGGCACCACTGCAAGCACTCAGGGAGCCGCATGTCTGCCTAACCCACAGCAGTGCATAGATTTAACGGAGCACAGTTTTAATACTTCTCTGGGGGGGACGCATGCAAAGCGCTAACTAGCAAACTAAGGTTCTGTTAATGAATGGATGTCCGGACGCCATACTTAAGAGATGCTGGCATCTTGTTCCCAGTTTGCTTTCCAACTATCTGTCCCGAGCAACGTGCTCTTTGGGGGCGGTCAGTCCTCGAGCCTAGCTCCCAGGTTGGCGCATACTCTTCCTCGGCAGGTGAGAAATGTCCAGGGATGCTCAGAAGCAGAGACGCTACCACAGGTGAGAAGCTGGCTAAAGGCACAGTGTTTCAGTGTGTGTAAGACAGTGTTCTTAGGAACTCTCTACTGGTATCAAAGAAAAGAAAAAAGTTGTCAAAAAAACCGATACCCTACTTGCCTTAACTGCAGACAGAATTCATGTGTTTTTCATCATTGGACACAGCCCATTTGAACACTGAAAACATAGTTGTCACTTTCAATTTGTTTATGGGATATGAACAGCATAGGAGTAAATTCAATTATTATGTGGAATCACACAAAACTGCTGATATTTGACCATTTCTTGACCTAGAAAAATGGCCATTTCATGTGGCTCAACCTAATTTAATTAGAATCCTATTATCTCATTTTCATGCAAAAAAAAGCCTTAAGTTTGATTGGGAAATTTCATAACTTTCCTTCTTGTTTTCCCTCAGAAAGCCACCTCTGTGTGTGTGTGTGTGTGTGTTTTTTAATCACTATCAAAATGAGAGATTTTATCAAAGTATATTTCAAGACTTGAGCCTATTAAGATTTGGGGTACACAAGCCATAGCCATCAAAATTTCACTGGAAATCAAGTTTTGCTCATTAGTCCACCGACTCATTCCATAGAGTGTTTCCTCTAAGGCTTGGCCTTGTGAGAAGCAACTTGGCAACCCCATAAAACAAAAGAGCAAATGCTTCATCCCAAGGGCCAAGAGGACACAGCGATGGAAAAAGATGGACAAGTCTCAGCTTTGACGTTCTGAGCTAAAGGACTTGAATCACGGGTGAAGTTTTTTTCCCCCAGTGACTTTGTAAGTTTGCTCAAGACAGAAAGACTTCAGTGGATCTCAGTGGCAGTAGCGTCTCTCAGATCAGGTGATATTTAGCGTTTTGCATGTAGTATTGGCGATGTGATGAATACCCTCAGATAAGAAGGGGAAAAGGAGCTGCCACGTGCAATTGATCATGGTGTTCCACCTGCCTCCGCCTCCAGCGCTGCTCCTAAGTTGGCCCACTTCTGAAGAAAGTGAGACCACCTTCGTTGGAGGATAGCGCTTTCCTCGGGCACAAATTTTTATTTCAGTTTGAATCTTACACCATTACATTGCCAGTGATGCATTTTTATGTTTACAATTGACATCTTCGTCAAAGAATGAAACCTCTGAGCAACGGCTCCAAAGCATGAAGGTTGCCTGCAGTTAAGTACTTAAATTATTTTACACCTAAACGGAGCCCAGTTGTTTTGAGTTAAAATTTAATAAACCTTAAACAGATGACCTTTCTTGCACAGAAAGGCCCAGGGTTACAAAAAAGAAATGAACTTTCCAATGAAATATATTTTAAGGAACTAGTGCTGAACAAAGGGCTAGTTAAAGCTGAATGCTTTGTCAATTTATCAGCTGGTGAACATTCTGTTCCTGAATTCCCCACTCTCGTGGATGTATGGAACGGTGGTGCCTTGCTTAATCGAATACTATTGATTCGACTGTGTCACAGTGATCTCATTGAGAGTAATCAATAGTAATCCAAAATCAATCAATCTGGCTCTTGCACTATCATTTATCAAATCTGAATACGCCAAATTATTTGTAGGCGTCAAATTACAAAGAAGAGAAAAGGGGAAAACCGGGGAAGGTAACGGTTTATACTGAAGAGCAAAACCAGTGTCTTTTTTTTTTTTCCCTTTAAAATGGACGACTACTTGGCCAAATGCATTTATCGTCTCATTAACGTCTCCTAAATTTATAATGAATCTCATTCCATTCTTGGGAAAGAATAAGACTTCTTGTATAGGAGTGAGCTGGTTCAGCACAATCTTGAGAAACTTAAAGATGCCCCAACGTGCGGAGATCACACCAGCATTTTCCAAGTCTGAGTAGCTACGTTTCAAATGCCTGTCATCCATCTGCTGGTAAACAAGGAAACTGGACTGGCAAAGGACAAAACTGCCATCTCTGAGGATAAGAAATGATGGTTAATGGAATCAGAGTGGAAAAAGGAAGAGTTAATTTCTCCAGAGAATGTACACCTAGATGCACCTGCTTATCAAAGAAGCTGCTGTTGGCGCTGAGGGTTCCTTTATCAACATATTCACCTGTAATTTAGTCCAGGTAATAAATCCTTCTATTCATTACAGCACACACTCAAAAGCACTCCTACTATTTAACGTGAATGAAAAAAGGCCCAGAGTGTCTAAAACATTTACTTTCGCTAATGTAAAAGTGTTGGCATTTTACTTCACTCGCGATAAGCTGGTGCCAGTGGAAGTGATTATTCTTTTCTTATTCAAAGCCTATCAGCATTTCGAAAAAGCTCTCTCCATCTTATCAGGTGTATGAACAGCACAGTTACTGAAAACAGTTTGTACGGCTCCTCTCTCTTTCTGCCAAGCTATCTGATAAACCCCCAACTAACTAACTGTATTTACCCACAATCAAACAGACATTGTATCTTCCGCGCGCGGTCGCCACATTCCAGTTTGCCATAGGTTTTTCTGCTGTGACATTAACTTAACAAAAATGTCAGTAGCGTGTACCCCAAACTGACAACAATCAAGAAAACACTATAAAAGCACTCAACTAGAATGCACGACAAACAGAGAGGAAAGCAAAACAAATAAGAATAGTGGAAGGCAATCTCTTTGGAATTTGAGGGGGGCGGGGGATAAAGTGTACCGTGTATGCAAATCGGGATGAAAATCATGCACTTACCTTTGACCAAAGTAAATGATCTTTTAGCAAAACAGATCAATAGACAAACAGCAATTTTAAAAGAAAATACTGCTGACATGGAGGGGGTTCAGCAAAGTTTCTAAGAACTGGGCACGTATTCCCCCCACATTTCAGTTTATATCAGTGTGGGGCAGAGAGGTTCTATAATGTAAGCAAAGTAAGACAATAGACAGTATCACCGAACTTACCCCATAAACCGAAGACAAGATAGAAAGCAAGGCTGTCACATATGGTGACCACATTCTCAGGACAGATTTTCCAATCATTAAAACCCTCATAAATGCTCTAGACATTAAAGTTTTGTTCACTATAAGGAAATAGAAAAATACAAAAAATACAATTTGAGTGTTTAACCCTCATCATTTTTCTCATTCTTCAGACTTAGCCAACTGAACAGTCCCATATAAAGGTACAAAAAAAAGAACCATCCTAAGAGACTAACCTAAGGAGATGATCCACTCTCCATTTCTACCTGGTTAAAAAATGCTTTCAAGAGTTCATGGTTCATACAAATTGAGAGACATCCCTAGTCATTTCTGGGTAGTTCTTCGGAGCATGAAAGACACCAATGATATTTCTAGAACAGAAGAGAAATATGAAACTTATTTGAACAACTGAATAATAAATTCCTAACCCCATGAAAGAATCTCTGCCTGGGCTTCGGTGCATAAATGGTCCATTTGTCCCTCACCTCCTTTTGCTGAATGGCTAGGAGAGAACAGAAAAAGGCAGCCACACGCTCCCACCTGAGCCCAACTCCTGATTCTGTCTAGACTCCAAGAACAGAATGAGCCTTTCCTCAGATGGGGAGAGCAATAAGATGAATTAGCCAAGTGTGCAGTTCAGTACAATTCAGCTGATGGTTGCCTTTCCATCTGTGACACTATGATCCCAAGACTGGTGAGGCAGGTCTCATTTAAGTCTGTGGCTAAAAGGGCTGTTTCTGTCATTTCTTAGGGCCCGGCACCAACTGTATACAGTCACTTTCTCATATATATCTTTTTCTTTCTTTGGCCATGAACTGTTGGTTACGGGTCCAACAGTCCTCCTCAAAATATCTAATCTGTTTTAATAGATCAATGGCTGTAAAGAAAGCATTGATAGAGTATTTTTTCATGTAGGGAAAAATGAACACAATGTAACAAGGCATCTTACATTTTTTTGGAGAAGTTAAAGTGCCACAATAATTTGGAATTATGGAGGGCAAAGAGCTATTGATTGAACAACCTCACATTTGAATTTTTCTCCTAAGTACCTCTGTCTCTATAATTTTTCATATGACTCACTATTTTTGCTCACTCTGAATACAATTTTAGATATTCTTTTCAAAGCAAAATAAATTTTTATAACTACAGACTGTAATAACCTACTAACTGCCTTGAAAAAGGCATCTTTTCAAACATTTTAGCTCCTATTAAGAAACTAAATGTATTTATTTAATGAGTCGTCTGTTTAAATTCTCAGAAGCCACTGTAAATGAATAAAATCTTCCTAGAGCAGATGAAAAAGGAATTCTCACATACAAAAAAACAATTCTGATCATGGAGGAGAAAAAAAGAATTCAGCGCTCTTCTGCCTATTTTCTGTGCGTAAGTTCTTGATTTACTTTTTTAAATTTCATTTTTTAACCTATTGAATTAACCAAGACAAACATGAAAGACAAGATATCTTTTTTTTTCCTAATGTATGCAACACGCAACAAAAAAAGAAATGTCCCTTGTTTAAAGTGGACTGACAAGGCTTTTGATTCTCCACTTGTTAAAATCTTTATATACATCACACTTAAGAGCAACTAAGATTCACCACTTTGGACCTTTTTTAAAACAATGAACCCCACTATTACCTCTTTATTTCCAAGATAGTAAAAAGATTTGAACAAGCTTCAGTTATACTCTTTTTTCTTTTTTTGAACAAAACTCATTATTATCTATGCTTTCTGTAGTCCCACAGAGTTTTAAAGAGAAGTAAGCAAACAATCTGGTTTTCACTGCACTTCTACTAGCCATCAATCTCGGATACAATATGAGAATTTATTGGTTGCTTCCCTTTTATTTAGTACCATCTTAAGCAACTGTTTGCGGAGGTGTATGAGGAAGCAAAGTTAAATTGACACGTCTGTGATATGCCTGACAGCCCTTCGTATGCCTAATATTAATTTGCTTTCTTTGGCTAGGTAAGTGCTGCCAAAGCATATTATATATAATGTGTACTTCCAATCAAAATGATGAAACGTATATATGCGATTTTGTTTCACTCAGAGCAAGGAGAGGAGGCACACAGGCATGTATATGACAGAGACTGCCTTTAATAATCAAAATATAAATCTGCTTTCAACTTCTCTTTTCACAATGCAATCTGATCTTCGATAGGCTCTCCATGAGTTTAACACTTTAAATAACTCTTTAATAGATTTTAAATGCCAAAAACCAGTGTTTTCATTTATTAGACTGTGTGAAAGAATTCCAAATAGCCAGAGGCAGCATTTCTAACGGCTAGTGTTGCATGTTATATATTTATATTCAAATGTACATACAGATCTATGTCAGTATATTGAAATAAGACTTTAATTGGCCAGTGAGAAGCCAATTTATTTAAAACTGTACTTTTTCTTTTATTGCTTTGCCTCAGTGAGTTACCTTCCAAATATACATGCATTGCCATCAATTAAAATGACAAAACATTTGAAAAATCAAAACATAAAAAAGCAAGCTTCTTCCAGACATTTAAAAATATTTTTTATAAATTAAAAAAGGAGCTGCATGAAGGTATACATACACAACACATATACAACCTATATCTGCTCAATTTGATGGTTTTGCATAGTTGATTAGAAAATACATTTGGAAAATACTGAGAAATAGTGTCCAAATCAAAGAAAAAGAAACATCTGGCACTTCTGTAAAGAAAAAGAGAAAGGATGTTTGTTATAACTAAATGGAAATTATTTTTATTAGCTAGGTTTCCCAGACTTTGACAGCAGAAATCTAAAATGAACTTGAAACAAGAATAAGATGCCAGGTAAATCCTTCAAAAGGCAGAAGGCTGTCACTTAACACTCTCAGATAATAAAGGAGCTAACTTTCAGCAGATGGATTGGCATAAAGAAACAGCAAGATGTTTTTAAACAAGAAACATTAAATCTGTTTAAGTATTATACAAGCATATAAAGGTAGGAAATGAATCTAGGAATTCAAACAAAATATGCATTAGAACAGAATTTGAATAGAAAGATCATTTGGATAAATGTTTTCTCTCAACACTCACTCAGATTTACTGAGCAAAACCACAGACCTTTAAACTTACCTCTGAGAATAAAATTCAAAAATTCACAAATCTATGATGTATTTCACATGCATATAATGATAATTAATTTTCTATATTTGCTTTTGGCAAAAAAGAAAATGACATATTTATATAGTGCAGATAAGGGAAATTTTTATTTTGCATTTATTTAAAAGCTATCATGTTAAAAAAAAAAAAAGCTATCATGTTTTCATTAAGATATATTTATCAGGCTCAACTATATAAGAAAACAATGTAGCTAAGAGCTAATTCAAAACTGGTTCTTGGATATGGGCCCAAACCATTAAATTATGTAGTTAATACTAGTGGCTTATTTCCTATTTTACAAATTATTTATGATTTCTATATACTGAATTTCAAAATGATAATAATTAAAAATATATAAAATCAGAAACAAATTAATATATTAGGTTACCTGCTATCTGTCATTTATATAGCAGCTAAATCAATTTAGTTTAAAATCAGACTTGGTAAATACCTGAAATACTAATTCAAGGTTAAAATGATGCCTAGGAAATTTAACTAGACACTAGCTGATTAGAAAAACACTTGAGATCCACTTTATTATATAAATACACAAGGACACTCTCAGCAGCACACCTATATTCTACATACATACTTCTTCCCGTGTCTATATATGTATTTCACCTGCATACTATACATGCACATAAATGCACACACATGTGTGTAGTATATTCTACAGACTGCTTTGGATTTTAAAGTAGCGTATGCATAGCTATTTATTTACAATGGGATAGACCATGGACATCCAATATACATGGCTATGAATATAATAATCAACAGCAAAATATACAAAATGCAGTAAGAGAAAATGTCAAGAGGCAGAGATGCTGGGTGTCATCCCCGGACTCTCAAATACACACATAAGTATGATTGGAGAAAGAGAACCTAAATATTTCACTGTCAGAAAATGTAGAAAACAGCAATTCATTTCTATCTCATGTGCTTTAGGACAATGACAATTTAATACAAGGCCAGTGGATGTAAAAGAGATAAAAACTGAACAAACTGGGCCAGGGCAATCAAAGATTTTCTCCAGAGAGCTGGCTAGGACCGGAGCTCATATGCACTTACAACAGATCAACATTGTATTGTTTCTCTCTGCTATGAATTTGCTATGAAGCAAAATTCAGAGCAGAGCTTATCTGCTGCAATGACTTGAAACTTCTACTGAGATACCTCAACGCTCTCCTCTTATTTCCAAACGCTTGGTAGGTGATTCTGAAAAGTTTATTTGATATTAATTGCTGTCACAGAAATCATGGCTATCAACTGCCACTTGTATGACAAAGTATCAACCACAAGCACAGATTTTGATTTATTTTTATGAAATAACATAAGCAAAGCATTCGGTGCCGAACAGCACTTAGGAAGTCAAACAAAGAAATATTTTGTTTAGTCACTAGGCTAAGACAAATGTTGAGGAATTTTTCAGAAGTGATACAGACTTGAGATTAGGCATTATGCCTACCTTCCCAAAGAACGGCTTCTTCTTTGTCTGTAGTTCTTGCAGGAGTGAGGTATTGTGAAAGTATTGTTAAACAGAGTCATAGAGAAGTTACCTGCCCCCTTTGATGAATAGCACCATGGACCTAAAATTAATTGCAAAAGTATGGCCTGGCTAATGAGATGGTCCTAATCTTTTTTTTAGCACAGGAAGCACAAGTATTTTTCTACTGGCTCAATATTTTACAAAAACGCCTAAAGTATTCTTAACTCAGTAAAAATATTATTCAAAAGACCTCAAAGACACAAAATAACACAAATTCTAAGATCTAGAAAATTCGGAATGAAAACTAATTTCCTGTATTATTTTCTTTCTAAATCTTCTATTTTCTTTTTTGCTTTGAAAAGAAGGACAGCAGCAAAAAAAATCTTTTCTCTGACTTGTATTAGCATTTTTTAAAGCTGAATTACAATACCATTCTTTATAAGATGACCAATATATATCACAGGTCAGATTAAATCAAAGAAATATATCAAAGGCCGTCAATTTAGAATAGGAAAAAAAAAAAAGAACAATGATGCCGTATTAGGGGGAAAACACTACAAAAATGATCATCCATGCAAGAGAATTAATGGATATCCACAAGGGCTTTGCTAATAACATGGGTTAATTACCACTGCAACACACTAGGCTCAGTAAATAAAGCAGCCGTGCCATAAACACATTAAGATGAGGAACCATCACTGTAAGAACCAGCCAACACCATCACCCTTGCCTCTGACCAGGAAATGGGAAGCTGATTCCCAGCCCTTTCTGCAAAAGGAGGATTTCTAAACTTACCACCTAATGTGTACAGGGTAATACATAAATACACGGACACAAAGGGCTATGAGACACAGGGTGTCCAGCACTTACTCACCACTCCCATTCACCACTGATTCTCTTAACTCAGAACACTTTTTTTGCTTACTCCAAGGAGAAAATCATATGTTACATAATTCACACTGTCCAGATATTTCGACTATACGTAGTTTGGGATATGTGGTTATTTAATTTTTAGAGAAACAGAATTAATCTGTCCACTTTAGGGATGTGATGGGCAAGGTTATGAGACTCCACAGCTCAGGAACATTCACCCCTAAGTGCAGCCAGTTGCCACTTCCAGCAATTTACAAAGAAATCATCTGAAATCCCCTACCTTTAAGGCTGCAGGTGTTTTCAACAGATTTATAGAGAAGAAACAGGAAGAAAAGTAACATGAGCTCCATGTCTGCAGTTTAAGTATTCTTTCTTTGAAAAATAAACTTAAAGAGTCTGTTCATAGTTCTCAAATAATATCACATCTAAAGTGACTTCGGCAAGCTCCTATCTTTTTTAGAAAATTGCCTCCACTCTGATTTAGGTTTTTTGTTGTTGTTGTTATTGTATACATTTTTCCTTCCAGCCTATGTTTATCCCATGTATTTTGACATTATAATATTACTTTTGGATAGTTGTATTTCAGTTTACTTTAGCTTTTAACAAGGAGCGATGAGGCAGAGAAAAGAATCAAAACCCTGAAGCAGAAAGAGTAAACCTTACAAAATAAAACTTGCATAGCTCCAAACAGGAATTTAAAAAAAACAAACACAAATCTGTTTAATTTTTGAGGTCTGGATTTTCATGATCGGGCTGAAATTCAAATACTAAACTGTTCCCTCCTAGCCTTGCCTGTTTTGGAGTGTTTCAATTGCCTTTCCTTCTTCCAACAGCTGTGACAACTGCTAAAACAGTCAGTAAAATTAAGTCCGCTCTATAATCCTGTAGTCAATGTTACATTTTAATCAGAGGTTGAAAGAGAACCGTGATGAGCACACTCATTTAGAATGATTAGACTGACACATATGTCAAAATGAACAGATATATTATTTTCATCTATTTATGCTATCAGTTATTACTGCTATTAAATGTGAAACAAGCTTTCAAGTATTATGCTCTTTAATGCACTGGCACATTTCCCAAAATTAAAAAAAAAAAAAATACAGAGTTATAGGTTAACATTTTAGGCTCTCCTAATGGTGGTCAATAAATTGCAGGAATCTTTTCAACAGCCTCCACAGCAGAAATTGTCCAATATTCTCCTCTGAAACTGCATAACTCTGGTTTCATTTCTGTGTATACACACACGTGATGGGGTTTAACCCAGCACAATTACTATGAATATTAATAGCATGTATAAATTCTGTGGTTTATTAATTGAGACAGAGAGGCAGATGCGTTACTAAGCATTAGATCTTTCTGTCTGTCCAGTGAACCACGTAACCATCAGAGCTGCATCCAAACAATAAATCTGTATTTTTTAAAGATGACTTTTAATTGAGCCAAAAAGGAAAGCTAGTTTGAATCTTGCGCCAAAGCCAAAAGGACATGTGTCCTGATTTCATTTAAATGCATCTGCTTTAAGAGGCTTATCTAAACTAATTATTCAAATTAGCTATAAGAAGTTAAATTCAAGGAAACTATTTTACAAAGAAGGCTAGGGGGGAGGCAGATTTTTAAAGTTTGTTTTGTTTATTTATTTATGAGAGAAAGTTCCGAATTGAGTGAGCTTGGATAATGCATTCTTCCTGACATGAAGGTGTATTAAATTCTCCAGTGCTACAGCCTCAGGTGTACTAACCTTCAAACTCCACTTGAGTGGGCAGTCCTACCTTTGTTTATTTTTCATTTTTATTTTCACACAATTTAAGGTTTCTTCCTTGGAGCGTTTGCAACTGACGCAAGCACTGCCTTCCAATCTTTCGGTTCTTCCTAAGTCCATCTCTGGGCTAACATCCCTGGTGTGAGTGTGTATGTGTGCAAGCACGTCTACAGACACACATACACACACACTCACACTCAAACACATGAGGAGCCACTGAGACTGCAAGTCACTTTTCATCTCTTGCTTAATTACAAAGCAAGGCAATATGCAGTCACTAAGGACCGCTAGTGGACATCTACCTATAATGCATGACCTCCTCCTCTCGAGGGTTTTATGTTTTCTTCACAATCTAGAGAGAACTGTTTGCCAAGAGCACTCTTTTCAGAATTATAACAGTTGGTATTACTGTAATGGGAAAGCAAAGCCATATAACTGACTCAACAGAAAGAGGAACCAGTGACAGTTACTGTGATAAACTAGTATTTTATCTTAACCGTGGGTTGAAATTAAGTTTATGACCTACTCATTTACCCAGGAATGCCTAATTTACTCCTTTTACCCACTCCTCACTTCTCCCCCACCCTGAGCAAAACAAATATGCATATTTCCATGGGCATAAAGATATTCATAAATACGAATGAAACTGCATCTAAGGACAAAAGTACTTCTCTGTATTTTTGGGCATGATACATGAAACAAATCCACAATCTCAGCATCGTCTGTTCAAGGAGAAATTTAAAAAGTCACTACTGTTTCTTCTTTAGTTTTTTTTTTTCTCCCTTTAAATATTTATAGCGTGTGAAAAATCTCATGTTACTTAATGGACTGATTTGTCAGTTAAGTGCTGACTTAATGCTAACCATGCAAATAACATTATTCTAGCCCCGGCTTGCATAGGGCTAGTTTTAAATTGTTCTCTGAAGGAGAATTAGTAAATGTGCAATTTTGCCTCTAACTCTGCGCGGTAAGAAATGACAGGGAGCTGAAAATATCTGTCAAGCTGCAAATACATAAGAGGCACTCAATAGTATAAATCATTTTGAATATTGTATTTTAAAGCATCTTTCCTTGGGAAAATGGGTCCTAGTAAAAGATGCATTTTAACAGTTCACTAAGCATTTGTGCCAAGTGCCTATTCTTAGCACCTGAATAAGAAGTGACTGTCACACAGCTGTTTTACTGACAGTCCCTGAGCTTTGCCTCAAAGGTAACATCGTAGTCAGAGAACAATTCTCGACTTCCTGAATTAGGAGATCACCCTCAACACAAAAGGCAGAAGGCAGACACAAACAAGCACTCGTGCACATGAAATACCCAGGGCATTACCTGAATCAGGGCGCCAAGATCCATCCCGTCCACCCCCACACCCCCCGCCACACACACACACACACACACGCGCGCACCCCCACGACGAGTTTTAAAAAGGAAAGAAAAAGGTACCTACTCTTCCTCGTAGTGCAGGGAAAAAGATTCAGGAAGGCAAAGTTCTACCGAATCCATGTGCGACCGGCAACCATTATTTGTGTACCCCCGCTATAAATCAAAGTTTCCTTGACAGAGCACAGTGCAATTAACACAAATGTTCTCCTAGTGACAAGCCTATAGGCACAGCCAGTTGGGACCAGAGCTCTCACACTCTCCTAATCAAGGACTTAAAGCCCCGATTGGAGCTTATTAATATGAAGTAGAGCTTAACATATGCAGTCCCACCGGCCCAGGCGCGCAGCCGATTGGGGGGCGGCTGCCCAATCAGGAGGGAGGCGACGGGAGGCTGCGAGGAGCCGCGGAACCAGGCAGGTACGAAGGGTGCAGAGACGCGACCGGCTGGAAACTCAGCGCCAGAGAAGGGAGCGGGGACCGGAGATCCGGACGCTCCCAGCAGATACTGCGCTAGGCCCGTGCTTGCTTGCTCTTTTCTTTTTCTCTTTTCTCTCCTCCCGTGGGAAGCTAGAACAGAAACCCAACTAATTTAACCCTCCAGGCCCCGGAGGGATCTGTCTTGGGTTTCTCACCCAAGATCTCTTTTTGCCTTGCCCAGAAGAACTCACGCAGACTCGCAGTTAATTTGGGAAAGGATTCTGCGGAAGGTAGAGAATGAAGTTTGTCCTGCCGGTGTCTGTGTGTGATTCCACCGGGGAGGGGGCTCCTGCTTATTGAGTGCTGTACTTTCTCATTGATCCGTATTCGTGTTGTCGCCTGTTTCTCTGAGCTAGACTGGGCATTGAAAAAAAAAAAAAATCCAAGATATGACTTCTAAATTGTTCGGGCATGCGAAGTGGGAATCGTCCTCTGAAGTGGATTGCAGTTCTACACCACCACAGAGGAGGAGAGTGCCTCAATGCAGTTTTCGAGAATGCCTATGTAAATTCTATGTGTAAATATTTCTTTACCTGCTCCCCCTCTTTCTACCTATAAATATACAATGCATAGCTTTCCAAAACAAAGATAAACAACTGCGGGACGAATTGGCTTCTCCAGTTTCAGGAGTGGGAGATAGGGCAGCTGGGTAGCTAGTGCACTGAAAACGTCTCAGTACATTTTGACAAAATAAAGACTGTTTTTTGTTTTTTTTTTTTTTCCCGCTGTAGGGAAAGCAGTGCTAACCAGCGCATTAAAAGTGTTCTTAGTCATACATTTATTTCAATACAAGCTTCCAAACTGGGAAACATATACAAATACATAAGATTTTTACCCCAAACATCAGCTTTCAAATAAAATGTAGTTTACGTATTTGTCAGTTACACATAATACACCCTGAATGCTTTAAAAAATCAACTCAGAAACATTTCGTAAATCACCACACAGTTTGGTCATTATAAACAGGAGTTTCAGAAGTGCTTTTTAAAGAAGACAAAATATAAGAAGAGAAGGGTGTTTTTTCTCTAATAGTGTATAAGTCTGATTTCAGTTTCCATATAACAAAGAGTTTGCTTAAGTCCTATTTTTAAATACAGGATTTTTTTATACTAGCAAATGTACATGGGAATAGCTACCAGCTATTTATGGCAAAGAGATAACTGCTACCTTATGACCCGAAATTTTGATATAATTCAGCTCTACTGCTTACCAACCCTTTTCGTATTAAGTCTGACATGATATAAATAGTCTAATCTTTGAGATCAAAATAAATTAGTTCATATATCCAGTTTGTGTTCACTTCACTCGATCAGAATTCAACTCTTTCTTCCACCCTCTCAAATTTTCTAGGCCTTTAAAATAGAACAGCCACATTAACATTCAGAATATAAAAATGACAGACATGATTTGGTTTCCCCCACAGAAGAAAGCAATTTCCTTGCCATGTATTTAGCCATATCTAAAGATATGGGCCTGATGCCTTTTGTTTGTGGTCTAAATGCATACAAGTTTCTAGTGGAGAACTCACATAGCAAAAACTACGCCTAAGAATACTGTAGAAAAGCAGGTAGTAAAAGCTTAATTACCAGTAGCATTATGCTGTCTATATTGTTAAATGTGAACTCTGCAATTAAGATGTAAATTTGGTGGTGAGCAGTGAATTAAAAGAGCTTTGAGATGTAGGAAATCTGCAGACACCCGAGGAAAAAAGAAAAACCAGATTTGTCTGTTCAGTTGAAAATGAGACATGTAATCATTTTATAATTTAAAAAATAAATAAGGCATTTGAAAAAGAAACATGATTTTAAAAAAATACAATAAAAGAAATACGGAAACTAATATTGCTTTAGAAAGACAGGGAAAAAAATATCTATGGTTCAAGGATTCCTGTCTTAACCTGTGAATAAACTAAAATTCTCAGGGTAATTAATCCAGTTGTACACATTTTTAAAAGAAAAGATATAGCAAATAAAATTTTCCTTCTTTTTTTGTCCCGGGACATTTAAAAAAATAAAGATCATTTAACGTATTCAGTGGATCTTAATGTACTCAGCACATTCAGCTCTTGCACCTGTGCAGAATACTATATTCTATTCAGTTTCTTTGCATTATCATACTGTGACAGAACCTGTTTATTACTCCTTTGAAATGGCTTTTTAAAGACAAGATTTGTAGTCAGTAATTTACCGATGGACATTAAGTCACCATGTTTCCTGAGAGTTATCTTTTATTTCCTAGAATGTCTTTATTTTTCCTAGGGCACTTATTTGACCCATTCTGAACCATTTGATTTTGCTGGTATCTGTTTTTAAACATATTTAGACTCGTATTCATATATAAGTCTCTCTTCTGTGCTCGCAGGGATCCGTGTACAAACATGCCCGGTGTGATCCCCACAGATCTTTCACTAGCTATATTTCATCTATGCAAGGTGCCGTGTCCACTGAACTAGCTGCTTTCTGAACGAGTCGGTTTGCAAAGCTGGTTTATCTCCCCTAGGGATCACTGTGTCACCTCTACAAGTCAAGGGCCTAAGATTACACCTACTGTCTTGAATCGAGCTTAACCAATTTAAAATTTAAAATAATATCTACTGCACTAAACTTGTGAGACAGCTTCCAGAATGTTTTATAAACACACAGCTTAGTCATCTCTAGAATCTTCCCTAGTCACAGAGTCTTTTTTTCACCTTGAAGGAGGAAGGAGGATAATTACAGGAAATAAACATACCATGTGCAATATTGAGCATAAGCTTTAAAGAATCTCAACTACAAAGGATTTGGGGGAGAAATGAAACAAATGGACAGATCACCAGCCCAGAATAAATAAATATATTTGCTCACCAGTCTATACACTTCACAATCTTACCACAAGGAGTCTACCCAAAGCAGGATAAATGGAAGCAGACAAAAGGACCCTTATGAGTGTTTCGCAAAGAATATTAACAAATTAGTTAACATCAGTCTATTAGGCATCAGAACCTGGATCCATACAGAGTTTCAGTCTCTTCTTCTTTAAACAATGCAGTTTAATATCCAAACAACTTCATTCTTAGGCCCCAACAAAAGCACAGATGCTAAACAGAAAATATCCTTCATTTCCGCTTGAAAGAGCGAAATAGCAACAAACAAAACTCAGTGGAAACAAAAGGTAGATTCCTGTTGTCTATAACAGACATTTTACTGTATTGAGTCGGAATCATTTTCTGAAACTGAATTCTTATGATGTTAGAAGGTGAGGAGAATGCTTAGTCCTGCTATCACTGCATGCTAATAGCTATTTTTCATCCCCACCTTCCTTCTCTGAAAATTAACAGGATTCATCTGTATGAAAATGTTTATAGCTGCCACACTCTTTCTGCAGCAAGTCTTGATTCTACATCGCGCGTTTGCCATTTGTTAAATATTTCAAACTAAACAAGGCATTGCAAATTTAGATTTTCAAATTGCCCTGCAATCTACTTTTGCAGATCTTTCTCAAGATCATAAAACCTTTGAAAATCTGTTTAACTTTTGGAACCATCTTCCCTGCTGTCTGTGATATATTGTGTGTAGTATAACATACTACAAAAAGCAAAGCGAGACTTCTACAAACTACCATCTTTAACTCCAAAAGAAAATCCACAAGGAACATCCCTGGAAAAAGAAGCCTGAAGGACAAGCAGAGGCCTGGGCCCCAGGGTGCCCTCTGCCACCTCATGAGCTGTGTGTCTCTGTGTCTCTTGCTTCTTCATTTGTGCTTTGAGATTTCTTTTACGCTATAACCCTGCTTAAGAAGACACCTTCCCAGTGAGAACATGAAGACTTCTTTCGAAGTCAGTACGACTACTTTATATCACCACCAAACCTCTATCCATTCATCAAACCTCATTTTCTATTGCTTTTCATTTCTAGGGCACAGGCTTTGATATTTAAATTATTGTCTCGATTGGCAAGAAGCAATCATTTCTACTGAAAGTGATCGCTTCCACAGAGGCACTAATAAAAAACTTTCCTTTTGACAAACCTCTTGTCCTATATATCCATCCCATTCCCAAATTACCAAGTCCATGTAAAACAAAGCCCATTCTCTGGGGAGTGATTACCTCACTTCCAGAATATACAAAACTCTTTTCCCAGTGTGTTTGTGAAAGTGGGGAGAAAAAAATAAAGAATCAAAGGAAGACAGAGAAACTAACAGAGGCAATTCCGTTTCTGTTTAATTAATTCAGGATTACTTCACTTTCATTTTGTCAAGCTAATCATATACATGGTGAAATGTCAGTAAAAATTAAATTATAAACTACAGTAGTTCCAATGGGAAAACTGGCTCTAGTTGTGTTGTATTTCTGACATACTTAACCCCTGTAAAATACCAAGTGCATTTTCTCATATTCTACAAGCTTTCAATAATCTGCGTGGCATGTATTTCCAGAGCAATAGTTAACATTTTGAGATTACGTGTTAATAAATGAGTTGCAGTTATATTCTTTCCTGAATGTTAAGCACCATGAGCTAAATGCAGAAAACATTCAAGGTCAATGTCCCGTTTTAGACCTTTTCAGGCAGCTGTAATATTATGATAATCAAGCTTAAAATATTCCTATAGAAAGAGTAAATTAGCCTTTTCACTTGAAAGATGATTATGATAAACAATAAACCTAAGAGAGGACGAAATCCCTATTTTTAAAAGCCATAAATTGTTGACTCAATCACGTGTGTGATAGCGTTGTCCAAAATAAAGTGTAGCTTCACTCTGTGAGGAGGGCAGCGGGTGGGAATGGAGCGAGAACAGGAACAGACGTGAAACAAATATGACAGATTTCAGAGGAAGCAATACTTGCTTTGATACCAGTAAAATGATCAATTTATGCATCTTAATCATTCCATTCAACACACAGTATATTTGAAGTTAAAAAAAATGGACCGATTCATGACACATGAATAACAGCACAAAAGTATTTTTTTTTCCTGATGTATACAAACAACAACACTGTTTGACAGTTCTCTTCTCCTACTGCTTCCATGAACTTTTTTGTCCAAATTTTCCAAGGAACAGCAATTTTTTTAAAAAGTGAGATATTCAGCATCTCGTGTCCATATAAACAGGCCGAAAGAGGCGATCACGCTGTTTTTGGATCTTAGAACTCTCCGACACACTTAGGATGTTCCTTCTCACAAATGAACATGTTTCATAAAAATCTGTTTCCCCCTGCCATGGCGAAAGAATCAGGGATGTATGTGTTTGTCATGCCTGGCAGCCGTCAGGTGGCTGTGGAAAGCCTCTAGCTAGGTGGTGATACCTACCCTGGGGTCATGCCTCAGGTTCAGATGGCAACTAGGAAGGCTGGGGCTTTGGACCTAGAGTCACATCACCCATATAAACCTGTTTTCTTCAGTTACCAAGTGGGAAGAACAATAATAGCAACCGTGTAAAAATTATTATGGGGATTACACGAGTTAAACTGATTTAGCAGGGTATCTGGTCCTAGTTGGAGGAACCATATGGTCCCGTGGGCCAAGGACACTCTGGCTGTGCCAGCGTTCCCTCCTGGCTTAAACATTTATAGTACTCACTGCTTACACTCCCCCAAGTGCCCCAGCAGAGATCATACATTTTACAGTCATCCTTCACACAGTGAGCCCTCCATAAATGTTAACCGTATTATTTTTAAATCTCACTAACCATGAGATAGAAGAGGATGACACTGACAATTAATTTGGCTTCCATCTTTGACTGGTTCAAGCTATTTATAGAAAGGGAAATGAAGTGCAAATATTCCCCCAGTGAAACTATCAATAACTTTTACCATAAGATGATATGAACTGCTTGCTCTACTATTGCCATATATATATATAATTATAGTTTTGATGTAATGAATGGGAAAAATTAAGGTTATGAAGAAGACAGACTTGGAAAGTTAGTGATTCTGCTGAACCTCCAGAGCGTTCATTGTACATTGTTTACCAGCAAGAAGGGGAAAGAGAAATTACTCCTACTTCTTTCTTCCTTTAAGACACTTCTTCTACATCCCTTCACCCTGGCAGGTCTGTCAATAATGCTGTTGATTTTATTACTATCCCAAGCACATGCTCATTTACCTTGGAGTGCTTTTGATCAGATACCCCAAGAACTCAATTTCTTCACAAGGCTTTGCTCTTGTTACATTGAATGGCCGCTAATCTATGGCGGAACAGAAGGGCTAGGCCACGAGGAATTACAGGCCGAGGGACCCCGTGGGGATTTTGAGTTCAACCTGGTTACCTTACAGGTGAGGAAAATAAGGCTCCAGAGAGGTAAGAGCCTTAACTCAGGTTACTTACTCAGGGAGTAGAAAAGCTCTATTTGCAGAGATGTAAATGGACCTAGAGTCTATCACAGAGTGAAGTGCAGATGAACCTATTTCCAGGGTAGAATTGACACGCAGATGTAGAGAATGGACACGTGGACGCAGGAGGGGAAGGGGAGAGCGGACGAGCTGAGACAGTAGCGTTGGCAGTGTACACACTAGCATGTGTGAAACAGCCAGTGGGAAGCTGCCGGATAGCACAGAGCACTCAGCTCGGGGCTCTGTGTTGATCTAGATAAGTGGGACGGGGTGGTGGGAGGGAGGTCCGAGGGGGAGGGGACATATGTATACATATAGCTGATTCACTTGTACGGCAGAAACTAACGACATTGTAAAGCCACTATACTCCAGTTAAAAAATTATATTTTCTCCCATTTCTTGTGCTTACATTCGTGCATGCTCAGTCACTTCAGTCATGTCCCTCTCTTTGCGACCCCATGAACTGTAGCCCGCCAGACTCCTCTGTTGTTGGGGATTCTCCAGGCAAGAATACTGGAGTGGATTGCCATTTCCTTCTCCAGGGGATCTTCCTGACCCAGGGATCGAACCCATGTCTCTTCGGTCTCCTAAATTGGCAGGCGGGTTCTTTACCACTAGTGCCACCTGGGAAACCATAGTAACAAGCTATTAATGTCACTCTCACAATTATTGACTATATTAGTAGTGCAAAGAACTCTGGCTGAGAACCCGAGCCCTCTAAGGACAGTGGTCCCAAGTAAGAGTCAAGGGACATCTAATCGCAAGAGATAAATACCCAAGTGGATGTCCAAACTGTCCTCTGGTTCCTCCAAAAGCTTAGAAAGTCAAAAAGAGCCACATATTAAAAAAAGAAGTGGGGATGAATTAGCAGAGAGAAATTCTCTTTCTTCTCCCCAGGTAATTAGGTGTCCAGTAATGGAACTCAGTAAGTATTTCTGTCGATGTTACAGGAACACAATGAATATGTTTTGGATGAGTGAATGAATGAACCGATGACAAGTGTTATTATTCTGTTTATTATTATTCAGTTTAAGGGAGGTTGGCAATTGGAAAGACTGGTGGGCAAAAATGCTTTCCTGTACTTCTCGGGTGTCTCAATTCAGTTGGATTATTAGAGTAATGTAAGGAAATTTAAAAAGATAAAGTGATTTTTAAAAAGTAAGTGGAGAAAAGGGAGGTAGAAAAAGACAAAAAGAAAGAAAAGATGAGAGGTGCAGGTCTGCTCTATCAAGATATTCCAGCTTTCCTCACCACTTATCCTTTGGAAAGGTAAAAACAGGCAACATGGAATGATCACTTTCTTTCTCATCTCCAAATATTCATATTGACTAAATATCAGATTGGAGAAGGAAATGGCAACCCACTCAGTATCCTTGCCTGGGACATCCCAGGGAGGGAGGAGCCTGGCAAGCTATAGTCGGTGGGGTCACAAAGAATCGGAAACAAGTGAGTGACTAAAACAACAACAACAAATATCAGATAATGGAAAGACAATATTTATTACCAAAACAAAAGCAAGCAAACAAAGCTGCCATATTAGTACCTAAAACCATGACCCCTATCAGGGTAACATGAAAACATTCTCATATTTAACCCGACAGAAATGCTTTTAGAAAATCATGATATCCCAGATATGTCCTGAAAATGACTACTTTTTAAATAAAAGCATTCAAAACTGCCTCTGGTACTATATATATATATATATATATATATATATATATATATATAAAATGATATTAAGAATTTTAGGGTTTCTTTTTAGGAATCCTTTTAGGAGTCTAGTGTTTCTGTAGTCAAATGCTGACAAGATCCTATGGATGGCACACAACTATTTCTATGCAGTCTTAATGCCAGAGCAGCACAGAGCACTGAATACTTTCAGAAAGGTGGTGGATTTCTCTTCTTACAAGACAGGAAGAAGGGACTTAATTAATCAACAGAAAAAAGTAAGATCTTGCCTTTAGGCCTGTGTGTTTTTGGTGGTTTCACTCCAAGAGGAAGACACAGATGAGGACATACAACTTTGCATCCTGTCAAGGAGAGCCAGAAAGAATTTTCTAGAAAACCACACTCAAGATGCAAAAGAGAGTGAGGCAAAGAACTCCATTCCCATCTCCTAGTAGATTATAATACAGAAATGGTGACCGAGACGGGGATATGAGGACAATACATTAAGACCCTGGGGGCTTGTATCTCACCTGTAGTTTGTCCCCAAGTACACAGTTCTTGGTACCACAAGCTTTATCCAATCAAACTTTGTGTTGCAGAAAAGCAAGTAACATAATTAAAGACCCCATTTTTCCCTTTTTTTCCCCCTGGAGTTCAGTTACTACTTGAATTAGAAAACTAAACAAATCAAAAGACAATTTTCATTAGTGAGAAAAGAAACAGATTAATTCACCCTTCATTAAATTGGAACTCCAAACAAAGGAGAAACATTTAACAAAGGAAGAAGGTTTTTCAATCTTTATAGTTTTAAAATATAGCCAGGTAGAAAAGTTAAGCTGTTTAGGAAAAAGTTCTGATTAGAAAAAGTGGGATATCTAATATTTTTGCTATAGTTTAATATTAACAAAAGCTGTTTCACACACATTCCTCACAGCAACTCTGTGAAGCAGGGAGAAACTCTATTTTTATTATCCTCATTTTACAGACGACAAAACTTATATCTGAAGAATTTATTTGATGGCCTAAAGATATTTGGTTGTTAGGCTACAGTTATGAGGACCTGAATTTCTTCTTTTTTTAATTTCTACATCTCTTGTGCTCCTAATTTCATGCTATTTCTCATAAATCTTGTTTCATCCTCTTAAAGAAGACACATAAGAAATACAGAAAAGCGTTCACTAGCATGCATTTTTACCCACGAACAAACAGTTTTGTTTCAGGAAAGTCGAATAAACTTGCTCCTACCAATGATACACCTTATTCTTCTTTTCTTACTGAGGAAACACACCTTTGGGATTCCTGATCTGTCTCAGGCCCTGTGTAAGTTTCCTGGGATGAACACATACAACACTAATGAGAATTTAAAGCACAAAAAGGAAACCTGAAGTCTCTCTTCCCTTCTCTCTCACTGACTTCACTCAGAAAGCTTTAGTCTAGCTCTCCATTGATTAGCTTCTCTTCACCAAGTTTCATGGTAATACAGCTCCAGTCTTAACTCTAGAAGGTCTAAGCTGGGGAACAGAGACCTAAGAAGGAGCAAAACTATCCCTCATTAAAAATGAAGCAACCGCAATTTGTAAAGATTTAAATGAAATTTAAAAATCACCTTATTTGCCTGGAATGTTTCTAAGATTTCCTCATTAGTAAAAAAAGAACTGTGATCAATCTATATAATGTAATAACCTTGTCAGCATCAGCGTAGTTTTCTGAGTTACTTGATTTCATCTCTCAAATCTTTCCAGAAGGCCGCAGAAGGGGACTGCGCTGCATACTGCCGGGTGCTCTTGGGTCTGCGATTATTATTGCTAAGAAGATCTTAGAAGGAAACATGGCCACATTTTGTTTTCTCTATTAGCAAAGATGATTAGATGAGACAATATTAGCTTTAATGGGCTCTTTCTGTGGTGAGAGCTTTCCAATTTGGCCCCACCATTGGCCTCATTCCATCGATTGAGCAGTTAGTCCTATTCAATTATTCAATCCTAATAGATATTTTGAGATGTACAGAATGTGAACGTAAAAAAAAAAAAAAAAGAATGTGAACGTAAACATTCTGTTTATTTTTTACCAGACTGAATTTATGTACTCTTACTGGGGAGAGAAAGTTACCCATTCATAAATAAACTCTGTAGTATTGCAAAGAAAGTGTTCCCTTGCTTATAATTCTGGTTCTCATTTGGTCAGCTACAGCATTGAACAAAGTTTAATCCACAGGATAGACACAGCACCATTCTAGCCTTCTGGGGCTCCCTGAGATGCCTCTTCCTCTCCAAGCATCCTTCAGGGGTCCCCAGGCAGAGTCAATGGCTCTTTCCTCTGTGGCCCACAATGCTTTGCACTCAGGGGTCTAACTGGCTTGTATCAAGCTAGGTTGTCCTATGTCCCTGTGCTTTCCATTTAGTAACTTTCTTCTTTTAATCATCTGGGCTCTGCCTTGGAATCTGGACATTTTAGGCTCTCCATAAATATTATCCCAAGGGACAGCTGATTTGGGCAAAAACTGTCACATTCATGCTGATTGATTTTTTTTGTAAATGAGTTTCAATGTTTCTCTGAAGAAACCCTGTCACTATTTTAATGGGGCTAATATATTTATTCTTCCACAATGAACTACTCACTAAATGAGACTGTGTTTTGACTTACGAGGGAAGGAGGATTGTTATTACAGAATCCCATCCCCCTTACCCCACCCAATGAATTAGAAGGGGAAGCTGACCGTATTTTTCAGTATTCCTTTTAAGACAAGGTTGTACAGTGGTGCCTCCTCCTCACCCTTGTCATCCACAAGAGAGCCCCTAGAACAACTGTTTACAAGTTTTGCATCCTCAAAATCATAATGACAAATCAATCTACATCCTTAGGTGACCTGAGTGGTCTCAGCTAAGTGAATGATTTACCCAAGAGCTTGATTCTCTGCATCAAGGTACTTAGCTTGTCTTGAGAAAGACAACAGGAAGAAAATTCTGAAGGGGCAGTTCCTGGTGTGCTAATGAATAACCTTTCTAGACAATATAATATACCCCAAATCAGATGCTTCTAAAGTGTTAAATATTAATGGGAACATTTATCCCCTCAAGTTAAAATCAAGCTGGATTTTAGGGTAAGAGTAGAAAAGAAAAGCTCTGACATTCCTACATTTTGCCCAGAGGAGTGAGACAGGGTAGAAAGAACACTGAGGTTCTTGCTCTTAAGGAGCAAGTATTCTTTTCTGTAATCTGCAACCTTGGGGTTGGTCTTTCATTTCATTCGATTTGCATGAATAATAGGATTGGGCTAGTGCAGAGGTTCTCAAAGAGCAGATCCCAGACTAGCAGAGTCCACATCAACTGCAAGCCAGCTAGAAATGCAGACTCTCAGGCCCCGGCCTGGACCTACCAAGGGAGACTGGACCTGAAAAATCCGTGTTTTAACAGACCCTCGATGTGATTCTGATACCTAAACCTGAGGACCGCGGGGCTAGAGGGACACTGTCAGATGCACCATAGTGCATTTCCTTGGACTGCAAGGAGATCAAACTAGTCCATCCTAGAGGAAATCAGTCCTGAATATTCATTGGAAGGACCGATACTGAAGTTGAAACTTCAATACTTTGGCCACCTGATGTGAAGAACTGACTCACTGAAAAAGACCCTGATGCTGGGAAAGATTGAAGGCAGGAGGAGAAGGGGACGACAGAGGATGAGATGGTTGGATGGCATCACCGACTGGATGGACGTGAGTTTGAGCAAGCTCCGGGAGTTGGTGATGGACAGGAAGGCCTGGTGTGCTGCAGTCCCTCGGGTCACAAAGAGCTAGACACGACTGAGCGACTGAACTAAACTGATGGGATACACTGAGCCTGATGAATAAAGTCACACAACAACAAATGTCAAAATAAATACATACACCAATGCTGACTACGGCTAATGCCCAGACACTTGAACTTTCAGAAT
Organism: Dama dama; assembly: GCF_033118175.1. NCBI lineage: Eukaryota > Metazoa > Chordata > Mammalia > Artiodactyla > Cervidae > Dama > Dama dama. The sequence goes on from NC_083694.1 coordinate 18,235,122, forward strand.
ACTCTAAATTTGGTTCTTTTGCTTCACTGGTGTATGTAAACTTTTTAAATTCAGCTGTTTATGCTGCAAGATCTGAAGTAAAAGACCTTAAATTTGTAAGAGGACAATATGGCAACTCTGAGAGCTTCAGGCAGTGGTTCTTCCCTTGCTTTGGGTCTGGCTTCTGCCATACTTTGTCTGGTGGATGGTGGGCTGGTAGGTTAAGTTCTTCTCTGCCTCAGTTTCCTCAATTTTAAAATGGTGACTCTAACCTCATGTTCAGAGGATTCAATGAAAAAGTCTATATATATCAGTGGTTTGAAAAATCTTGATCCCCAGGCTACACCTCAGCCAATTAATTTATAATCTTTGGCATCAGGAGTTTTTAAATCTCCTGGTGAATTCAATATGCTGCCAAAGTTGAGACTTGAGAACCACTGGTAAATTGCTTAGCACAGGACCTGGAAGCATTATTTTACTATTATTGAACCATATAAAGGAAGTGTAAGTAGAAGCATACACTTATATATTGGATGGCTTATGTTCAATCCTGGCTCTTGAGCTAGCTGACAAGTACCTGAATTGTTTCTTCTCAGTGTTATCATCAGCAAGAACAATTAACAAGAGGGGAGAGAGGATAAAAAATACCTTCCCTGCTTACTTCATATGACTGCTGTAAAAACAAGTGAGATCATGTAAATCCAAGAGCACTGTGAACTATGCACCTGTCAGGAAAGATTATTCTTACATGTAGCCCACAAACACTTTCTAACATGCAGAAATCTCAGTAGCTACATGTCAAGTCATTAAATGCAAGAAACTTCTAGATCATCACTAGACCTGCTGAAGGGACATCACCTTTTTTGTTGTGTAGGCCTTGATAACATTCCAAAGCCCAAGGGTAATCATAGAAGGAGATCATTAGGATCCACAGTGGAATTACCTGGGGCTTTGAAAGCTACAGATGCTTGGATCTCACCCAAACTCCCTGACTTAGACTCTCTGAGATCCACACAGTAGTATTTTGGGGAAGAGTCTACTGGTGATTCCAAACTGCAACCAACACAGAGAAAGACAGAAAAAAAGGTGACATGAAGCAATAGGAAAGTGACTTCAGGTAAGCTGAAAAGCATTTGTGGGCTTCGCTTTTAGGTGACATCATGCTGAGGAACCAGAGTTTCACAGATCCATCCATTTATGAAATTTAAAGTGAGAGCAATACTGCCAAGCATCCAGGAGAAAGCAGGGAAGCACGTGTTTTGTCACGGAGGTGCTGAGCAGAACTTAAAAGTCTGTCTTAACACAGTGCTTTAGACTAAAAACAGATGTGAAATAGTTAAAATATGAATGTGGGATCATAAACAATAAAATTTACTCTTCATTTCTTCCTTAAATTCTTACGTATCGTTCGAATGGTTTTACAGCCAATGTGGCTTATTTCCCTCACAGATAATAATAGTCAAATGGAATTTAATGTGGGAGGAAAAAAAAAAAAAAGAAAGAAGAAAAAGTGGGGCAAAGTACAAAAGGGAGGTAACTAGACACCAGATCTGAGAGGTAAAAAAACAGCTCTCTTATACAGAGAAAGTTCTAGAACTTTGAAACTCCTGGCAGATTCCTAAGTATACATCATCATATCTCCTTTCTCTCTGCTTTTCCCCAGTCCTTCTGTTTAGCAATATCCCACTTATCCTTAATATTGAAAACTTTGTAACATCTCAAAAAGCTTTTTGCTTTTTGGCCAACCCAATACTTAGTTCTCTCTAGGGCGTTCAGAGGAGGCTTCTTACAGGACAGAGACCCCAGCATCCTTCTGCTGCTGCTGTTTGGCTATTAAGTTGTGTCCAACTCTTTTGTGACCCATAGACTATAGCCCGCCAGGCTCCTCTGTCCATGGGATTTTCCAGGCAAGAATACTGGAGTGGGTGGCCATTTCCTCCTGCAGGGGATCTTCCTGACCCAGGGATGGAGCCCACGTCTCCTGCACGGGCAGGTAGATTCTTTACCACCAGCCAATGGGGAAGCCCGTCATCCTTCTAAACCTCCACTAACCAAATGCTATTGACTTTTTCCTTCTGTTTGCCTGATTTTTCCCATGAATATAAGCTTTTTGAGAATAAAACTTGTATCCTGTTCATCTTTATAAATAATCTCAGCTTCTTAGGACAAGTGCACAAAAGGTGATCTCCAAGGACACATTAAACTGAATTAAAAAGCCCCTGGCTGTGGGGAACAAGAAGGAATGCCTAATAAGGAAAGAATAAGCTTCAGTATTCTTGCCTGGAGAATCCCGTGGACAGAGGAGCCTGGCAGGCCATGGTCCATAGGGTCGCGAGAGTCGGACACAACTGAAGTGATCACGCACGTGTGCAAGATGTCAATTATAGCTTTAATTTTTAAATAATTTTCAATTATTAAATTAAATGTTTAATTTTTTTTTTCTTAGCAAATAAGCTTCCTATACATAAACTGTCTTCAGTGATCTTTCAGACTTTCTTCTTGAGGTTAAGCAGCAGAGCTGCCAAGGACGCTTGCTCAGTGGATTTTCCCAGTAGGTGCTTTGAGATGCTAAGGCTTGATTCTCTAGGGACTGGCATATGGGGTTTATACCAGTGGTTCTCAAAGTGAACCATCAGTGTTACTTAGAAACTGAGCATGTCAATTTCAGACCCTACCTGGAGAAACCCTGAGGGCGGGGCTCAGCAGTCTGTATCTTATCAAATCTTTCAGGTGATTTTAATGCAAATTCAAGTTTGAGCCCCGTGTTGGAGCTCAGTGGTAAAGAATCTGCCTGCCAATGCAGGAGATGCAGGTTTGATCCCTGGGTTGGGAAGATGCCCTGGAGAAGGAAATGGCTACCCACTCCCGTGTTCTTGCCTGAAAAATCCCATGGACAGAGGAGCCTAGCAGGCTACAGTTCATGGGGTTGCAAAAGAGTCAGATATGACTTAGCGACTGGGCAGAAGTATGGTCCAAACAAAAGGATTTAGAAGAAAAATGAAAAAAATGAACTTCTTTTCAAAGTCAGTTTCTATACGGACCAGGGAGTCCCAAACTCAGATGAGCAAGTGCTTCAGAACAAAGACACAGCTAAACTTAAAATTCCCACCTCTGGCTCCTTAGGAGAATGAGCTTTAAGATGCAGATAACAAACCGGTCTCTTTTCTATAGTCTATCCAACCAGCTGCCTTCATCCTTCACAATTTTTCCTGCAGATTGCCTTGTAAATGTGGCCACATCTTAAGTCCTAACTCTGACTCCTGACCTCAGGAATGTTAGCCCCTTCCGGGCTGAAGAACACCCCTTGGATCACTGACTTGCTGTATTATGCTAGGCTTAATAGGCCTGACCTGTGCAATATTTTTTATCTGGCTATAGTCCTATCTCTAAATTCTCTGTTTTGAATGAATACCGATTTTGTGACATGAAGTCTGCTATATAATGAAATGCAAACAATGAAAAGGCTAAATCAGTTTACAAAAAATCTATTTGTCAAACAGTGTGGAGATGTTCCCAATTTAGCCTGGGCTGTTCATGCAGTTCTTGATAAGGGAGTTAAAAACGTTGCTATTCGCCGAATGAAAATAAAGGCATTTGCACCACAGATATATTTTCCTTTCAAAAGTCTTTGTTGTAACTTGTAGCTAATTAAATGCCCTCACACAAGAGATGTACACACACAGCAAAATCAGAGAATTTTCTTACAAGGGAGCTTGAGTTAAAAAAACGAGAGCAAGGCTAGCTTACCACATACATCCTTATATTACATTTACATTTCTATACAGCTTCATCAGCCTGACAAAAAAAAAAAGCACAAGGGGAGGCCTTTTCTGTTCAATTTTGGACTAGAGAGATTTCTAAGCCCTACAAAGGAACGTGCTTAACATTAAAAAAAAAAAAAAAGAAGAAGAAGAAAGAAAGAAATAGTAACCGCGTCTTAGATGCCTGTAGAAAAACAATGCTTTCCACACACCTTTCTATATACCCAACAGAGGAACTAAAAAATGACTGAGAACTTTAAAAAGGGTTCACATTTTTTATTTGTAGCTCTTTTCTTCACTCCTGGAGCTTATTTGCAGGCAGAGGTGTTCTGTATTAAACTTGACATTTATTGGAGTGGTTTTGAACTTACCATGTCACACTTATCAATATGGGATTTAATATAGATAGACATTCTTTAGTTTTTCCACCTTTTGAATGCAACTATTTCTGGGGCAGAATTTCATGTGTTAATATGCAGTTGAAAAATATTTGAATCATATAAAAAACTAATTCTCCAATAGAACTGGCATGGAGTCATCACAATTTCTAGACTATTGTCTTCTCTTACAACCCTGTCCCCCTACAGGAAGGCTGTCCCAACATAATAGAATCACATGGAATGTAAAAACAGAACATTGTCCACACAGAGCAGCCATTACTAGAGAGTTGAACACTTTGGGGTCAGTGTTAAAGTGAAAGTGTTAATCACTCAGTCATGTCAGTCGCGTCCGACTCTTTGTGACCTTGTGGACTGTAGCCCGCCAGGCTCTTCTGTCCATGGAATTCTCTACATAAGAACACTGGAGTAGGTAGCCATTCCCTTCTCCAGGGAATCTTCCCAACCCAGGGACTGAACCCAGGTCTCCTGCATTGCAGGCAGACGCTTTACTGTCCAAGACACCAGGGGTCAGTGTAATGTACAATTATTTCTTTATGCCTGGTCATAATCCTCTGTCACTACACACATGAATTTCCATAGCCCTGGCCCACACACCTACACATCTTTCTTCATCTGAAAACTCAGAAAGATCTCCTCTTCCCTGAAGGCATCTCTTATTGTGCCATCCTTTTGGGTTTTCATATCAGTTTGTACATAATTGTATTTCTTCTGTTAAACTGTGAGTTCCTTGAGGGTAGGAACCCTGTCTTAGTCGTCTCCACAATGCTTGGAACACAGCTCAGGGTCTGACAGAGAATAAATATTCAACAGCTGTTTATGGAATAAAGGAGTAAACACAAACATATCAGGGCTCTTGCACTTTGAACTTTGAACTGTGGCTGTTACAAGAAAGAGTAACTTATACAACCCTTTTAGTCACCAAAAAATGCCATGCTTTTGCATAGAAGTGCTTGGAATAAATTTCTAAGTTTCTAAGACCTAGTGGTTCTAACCTCAAATCATCTCTGTGTTCCCAAAGCTTTCTGCCTGAATCTCCAAACTATTGGCTTAACTTTTCTCCCTCCATCTACCTGTGCCTTTCTAAACCAACTCACGTGGTCTTCTCAAGCACCACTGCTCCCCAGTACCCCATGATATCCATTGCTACAGAACAAAATCTAGATTTCTGTAACCTGAAATTCAAGTCTGTTCACAACCTGACCTAAATCCTCTTTTCTTGCATATTTCTCACAATTCTGCCTCTAGAAACCTAGGGACAGTTATCTCAGCTTAACCCGGAAGTACTGAATAACCTTTCCCCTTTCCACGGGTATTGTCCACCCCGCCCCTGTATAACGCTCTTCAAAGACGTGCTATGTCTTTATAAAGTAGGTTAGAGTCTGAGGAAAGGACATGAACCATTCTGCTTGGGAGAGGGGAGAGAAGGTAGCAGGTTTTCTGAGCTAAGTCTTAAAAGACAGTTGGAGAAGGAAGGATTCATGATAAATGAAAACAATCTTCAAAGACAGAAGAGAAGCACAGAGTCATAGTTTTTCCAGTAGACTGGAAGTTCCCTGAGGGCAGGAGTTGCCTGGTTCATCTTAATAATCCCAATAGTACCCACCAGAGTATCTTGCATGCAGAAGTTGACCAGCACACATTTCTTTAATGAGTCTTTACCCATTCCTGCACTAACTTCCTCCAAACCTTTAATATGGTAGCTTGCATATAGTAGGTACTCAATAAATAACCAGGTAAATGAATGAATGATTTCATAGTCTTTCAGTTCTTTGAAAAATGCAAACGTGGGGAAATGGATGAAGTGAATAAAATTTCAGTAGCTAGAAAAAAATTCTTAAGAAGAAACATTAGTGGTTAGGAACACAAAGTATACTTATTATGTTTACACACCAAAAATAAACTGTATTTAAAAACTAGTTAAAATCTTGTGTTCACATCGCCCTCTGGTGTCGGACTCTCCCAGACATCAAAAAAACTTCAAAATTTTAGTTTGGGGAGAATTTACCTCAAAAAAAAAAAAAAAAAAAAGAAGGCTCTACTTTTCATGACGAACACAACCTATAGCGCTGACAGAGAAGAGTAGTACCTTTCAACCTTGTTCCAGTTGTTAAGGATTGAATTCTTAACCCCAACAAGGTATGGAGCCTCCAATATTTTTGCTAAGTATTTGTCTAAGTCATAATCTTACCGTGAGAGTCTTTAGAGACCAACAGAATGAGGCTGCTAGTGGTACCAGCTAAACGACAAGGCTTTGTGTAAAAGGTGTGCTTTAAAACCCCACCGAGATAAGACTCTGCACCAGTAACTTACAATGAAAGTTTATCTCTTTGCCAAATTTTGTCATGTATCAGAAAAGCTGTCAAGCAGAGAACAAAAATTACAACACAGCAAAGTCTGTGTATCTCCTATTAGTTGTAGAAGAGGTGGCCAAGGTGGCTGAAATAAAAACACCATCTGCAAAGTGACTCTTGGTGTTATGAAGAGAACCCTCGAATAAATTTCTCAGAAGTCATGAAACCATTTTGGGGGGCTATGGCATAGAATTCTGTATATCCCTCATATTAAAAATATAAAGCTATTGGTCTTCAGAGTTAATTCGGTAATTTAGAGAGCTGATTTAAGGTTTCTCAAAACTAGGAGGTAGTTTGGAGGAGTCTTAGACCCAGAAACACAAACTAGAAACAGATCTTAGCATGATTCCTTTTAAGTTTGTAAGGTGATTGCCCCGAAGTACTCTAACCATCCTCACCATCTTCCTTGTCATCAGCATTCTTACCGTCACCATCATGAGTACCAGCATTGTCACCATCATCAGTGTTGCTAAGTATCACACATTTATGATGTGCTAGGACTGTGCTCAGCCGACATAATTCATAATTCAGCTCATCTGAACCTCGTAATAATCTTTATAATATGTCAGTTTTACTGATCAGGAGACTGAGGCTTCATAACTTCCTGCAACTTCTGTACGAGCTGAGGAAGAAGCAATTCTAACCCTGCTCGTATGACTTAACCTGTGCTATTAACCGTTCTATTTACTACCATTAGGTACCAGCCCTTCCTTTAATGGCAATGGTTCTGAAGAAGGTGCTGCGTGGAATGTAGCTCTATTCATTTATTTGCTGCATCCCTCCTTTTAGCTAACATGCTGATAGGAAGGCTGGAAAGGGTTAAGTGCTTTAAGGGAACCAAGCCAAAGAGATCAATCTTGGGTGGACAAGGAGCCTTGAGGGAGTAAGAAATACATTGTCTGCTAGCAAGTCTCTTTTACTTTGTCTCTGAACAAATGGCAACAAAATAAAGAATACCAAACTTCAGGGTGTCAAATCAATTTACTTATACTATATCTGGCAAGCATTTGTCACATTGTTGTTAGCACCGCACTAGGTGCTAAACAAAATATTTACACACCAGAGAAATGCAAGCCTACATCCCTTCCTTGGAAAGCAAACATCCACCCTGCAATATTCATAGAGTAACTCATTGGATGTTTTAATCAAATCTTTGATCTCATCTGAGTCTAGTCCTGAACACTTGGGGACGCACACACTTCACCTACCCCTCTCAACACAGTTCTGAAAACAAAGGTCCAAGAATGCCAGGAATCCACAAATTTTATGAGTCAAAAGACTTTTCAAAAATACGTGCAACAATTAAAAAAAAAAATACAACAACCGACTTTAAGAAATGCACACATATAGGACTTATAGAGGTTATTCCCACATCTCACCATCTTCATTCCTGGCAATGCGTGCTGTGTTACCTATGAATAGTCTCTTTTTGGCTACAAGTGTGTCCCATCTTCCATCTGTTCTTCTAGCAATTCTGCTGGCCCCCTGCCACTGGAGCGGCATCAGCCTTCATGATGTCACTTGACTAGGTTTTCTCTGGTCCCCATTTGTTTTCCTCTCCAGGCGAGATCAGGCAAGTATACTTTTCTGTCGCTTTTTTGACCAGGTTGTAATTGGGGTTCCATATTAGCAAACATTTATGTTTCTGCTCTATTTACCAAAGTTTGCAGCCTACTTAGCTCGGGTCAAACAGAGAAATCTAAAGTTCCTCAAGAAATCGCTGGCTGAGCCATCAGAGGATTCAGCACAGAGCCTGAAGTTTCCTTTTATAACCAAATATCATTTAGAGGTGTGTCTGCTAAAGATACTTCTCCCTGAATGGTCTCATCTTTTTTCTGAATTCTGCTTTCCCTTCTTTCATTTCTTTAAGAAGTAATTGATCCAGTACCTGCTCTGTTTCAGACACTGTGCTAGACCCACGGGTCTCTCGCCCCCTTGAGCTGAAAGCTGGGTTCCCCCCAACCTTCCCTCTTCAACGATCTCACTGTAAGTAGTCGTTAAGGCTGCCCAGCCCACTGGTTCAGAGGGTGCTAAGTTGCCAGTCAGCTCTGTTCCTTGCTAAGGGTTTGTCCTTGGGAAAGTTACTTAACCTCTCACTAGTTTTCTTATCTCTGAAGGGCATACCCAACACAGGGTGCCTATTATTTCTTAATCGTATTATGGTGACTTCTATTTCTATTTCCATCTTCCCAGGAGGACAGTTGTGTGTTGTGCATGCGCACTCCGTCCTGTCCAACTCTTTGCGACCCCATGGACTGAGCCCACCAGGCTCCTCTGTCCATGGAATTTGCCAGGCAAGAATATTGGAGTGGGTTGCCATTTCCTTCTCCAGGGGATCTTCCCAACCCAGGGATGGAACCTGCGTCTCCTGTGTCTCTTGCACTGCCAGGGAGAGTCTTTATCACAGCGCCACCTAAGAAGTGTATTAAACTCATTCTGTAAAATTATAAAGTAAACAAAAGAAGTAAGTAAAGAAGAAGTGGTGTGAGTGAGTGAAAGTTGCTCAGTCATGTCTGACTCTTTGCGACCCCATGGACTATACAGTCCATGGAATTCTCCAGGCCAGAATACTGGAGTGGGTAGCCTTTCTATCTAATAGGGCTTCCTAGGTGGTGCTAGCAGTAAAGAAGCTGCCTGCCAATGCAGGAGACACTAGAGCCTGGGGTTTGATCCCTGGGTTGGGAAGATGCCCTGGAGGAGGGCATGGCAACCCATTCCAGTCTTCTTGCCTGGAGACTCCCATGGACAGAGGAGCCTGGCGGGCTACAGTCCCTAGGGTTGCAAAGAGTCGGACACGACTGAGTGACTTAGCACACACGCACATTACTCTCTAGTACAGGATCTGGGGCTTCCCTGGTGGCTCAGTGGTAAAGAATCCACCTGCCAATGCAGGAGACTCGGGTTCCATCCCTGATCAGCGAAGATCCCACGTGCCTCGTAGCAACTAGGCCTGTGCACCACAACTATACAACCTGTGCTCTGGAGGCCCGGGGTCACAACAAGAGAAGCCGCCACGATGAGAAGCACCCACAGAGTAGCCCCCGCTCGCCGCCGCCAGAGAGAAGCACGCAGAGCAAAGAAGACCCCGCACAGCCAAAGGGGACAAAAAGAAACACACAGGGTTTGATACTTTTTAACGTGGAGTTTGTATTAGAGAGAAAGGGAAAACACGTGTCCAGCACCTACTGTGTGTCAAACACTGCTGCATTCTTTCCATATATATTTTGGTTAACCTCAAAAACGTCCAGTGAGATCAAAGTAACAACAGCTTTCTTTATTGTGTGATTATTTAATAACACTGAGTTGGCTGAAAAGTTTGTTCAGGTTTTTCCATAATCTCTACATGCATGTAATATTTCATATATATGTAGATTTTTATGATGATTCCATTTTGTGATGAAATGAAAAGGAGATGAAGCTCAGGCATTCACTCAGCCAAGAAAACCCACCCAGTGAGTGACAGAACCAGAGTGTGACCCCAGGACCTCTGCTGCCAGAGACTGTAACTCTTCTTGCTACAAGACATACTTCTCCTGAATGGGAAAGGAAAATAAGGTAGGCCCAGATTAGGCTGAATAAAAGAAAATAATACCAACCTTGGTAAAACATTGATCCTGACAGGCAAAATGTTCTAACTGGCAAAAAGGCTAATGTCGTGAATACAGTGTTTTCTGTCTCAAAAGTGAAAGCGTTAGTTGCACAGTTGGGTTGGACTCTTTGTGACCCATGGACTGTAGCTCGCCAGACTCCTCTGTCCATGGGATTTCCCAGGCAAGAATACTGGAGTGGGTTGCCATTTCCTCCTCCAGGAGATCGTCCCAACCCAGAGGTTGAACCTAGGTCCCCTGCGCTTGCAGGCAGATTCTTTACTGTCTGAGCCACAAGGGAAGCTCATTCTATCCCAAAGAGTCTGGTATTTGTGCAAATGCAAATTGCAGAATATCAAAGCCAACTTTTAAAATAATTCCTTGTTTAAAGTTCTTAAATTTCACTGTGTTCTCTTTTGCCTGAGAGTAGAGCAAGAATTGGATCAAATTTGATAGACTTATTAATTGTAGAAGTATCACTTGGAACATTACACCATTTATTTACCTTTTTAGCTGACAACTGACATGTGTGAAGAGGTGTGTAGTACACTTTCGATGAAATAAAAACACCCAGTCTTTACCCACTACTTTGGAGATCTTTGAGAGCCATCAAATGCTAATCAGCAGACAAACACTGTCCTAATTCCAAAAATTGTATACTTATCCAAAAAACAAAATAGGCACACACACACGAACACCATTCTGCCTTCTTTCATGGCATACCTGTGTATATAAAATTCTGAACATTTTCCTTCAACAGCCTAATTTAACTTAAAATTTGTTCTTCACCCTAGTCAGAAGGCTTTAGATTATTAGTAATAATTATCACTATGACTTGGCAAAGGAAACCTAGTCTAAGAACCCATAAAACAAGTTTCATGGAATTGATACATTTTATAGTCCTGCGACCTCATTTCATTCATTTCTAGCACAAACATATCACTTTAAAGCTTCCCAAATCCTAGTTCACACATAATCTCATTTAGTCCTCTTACCTATCTGTGAGATCCACAATGTTAGTTTTCTATATTCGGCACTAGACGTTCTGAGAGGTTATTTACATTGTCTTGGAACATAGCAACCTGTAAGTGGCAGAGAGGAACTCCAAGACAATGACCCCAATCCCATCAGAGATCCCCCATAGGTCTCAGCGGCCCCTTCACGCTTCTACCCAACTCTCAAGACTATGTGATAAAATAAAATAACAGCAGTGAAGTATACCTCTCTGTCACAGTGCCGGTTCCTCACGAGATCATCGCTGGGTCGTTCCTCTGCAGGGTGCTTTATACCATCACATGGGTGTCCTGCAAGGCCCACTCCCTTTCCCCTCCCCGCACCCCACCCCACCCCCAGCAGCGCAGTTTCTCTTTGATTTCTCCAGATATGCCTGATACAGGAATGCAGAGGAACTGGACCTTTGGGTGCAACCATTGCACTTTTTTCTAAACTAGATATTATGATTTTGTCAAACATTTTATAGACGCTTAATACTCAAATATGAGTAGCCTCTTTTTGATTCTGGTTCTACTATGAGCAATCTGGGTGACTTTGGGCAAATTAGTCAATCTTTTTAAGCCTCCGTTTACTGATTTTTACAGTGAGAGAAATGGATCACTTGAGGCAAGGAGTCTATTCAGCAACCCACGCCCCCCTCGCCCGGATATTATTAGTCTTTGAAAGTATATTTGTTAAAAGTCAAGGAACACCAGTGTTCAGGGGGCCAAAAAACACAATTAAGGAGAAGAGTCCAGTAAATATTTACCCTTATTTTGTGTACAATGTTGCTTAATCTATCAACCCCATTTTGCTTCAATTTCCTGCAGCTGAACTAGAAAGGGGATTGGATAAAGATTATATCTATGATGTTGGTAACTTACACTTTGAATAATAAATATTACTGAGACAGAGTAATGACTTAAAAATAAGAAAAACTTAAGTTTGTGAATTCGAAGAGGACTATACTGGGATTAATTATTGATTTATAACTATAGTTTAGAAATGAAGAGACTTTTTTGAGGCAGAAGGTAAAGCTGAAATTTATCATACATAATGGACCCTCAATTTCCCTGTAAATGTGTATCCTTGATCAAGGCCTGTTCCAAACAGGTTACTGGTATCATGCTTTTTAGTCCATATTACCTGGACAGGAAAGAAATGGCCATTCTGTGATACCAAAATGCCAAAGTACTCTAAGTTGACTGGCCTTATTTTTTATTTTTACTTTTATTCAGAATTAGCAGAATATGGAAAATACAGAAAACAGTCAAACGTTTTTCCAACTGCAGAAGCAAACACTTTCCTAGTAATTTCAAGTAATTTAAAATGTGGTCTTGCTTCTCTAGCTCTTTTATTTTTTCACTATCAGTACCAAACCAAGAGTCTGAATATTAATAGAACAATTCATATAGGCTGTTTTCCACCTTAATGCAGATATTTCAAATTACTTCCACATTGTGCTCTATCAAAACACACAGGCCCCTCTAAGTTTTTCTGTAGTGCGTGCTTAGGCTACACAGGTAAGTTCATGAACTTTTGGCAAATTCACAACTTCCTCTTCCTTAGGGGGAACAGAAGTTGTCCCTGGATTGATAAAGAGATAAGATTTGGGAGGATTCTGTAGCATCAGCCAACGTTTTCAAACTCAGTTTAACCAAGTGTTGTTATTGTGGGGAGGGGTGATCCCGTTTGGCAAGAAGAGCAAGCCCACGAGAGGACAAAGTGTGACTCGCAAACTAGAAATAATCACGAGATGTAACACACGAGCATCGCCTGCTAGGGTGCACCCCACATTCTTGCACACAAGGACAGACCTGGACAGTGACACATCCAATTATGTCCATGCTTATGTGGTGGCAATCTTCAGTTGCCTGTTTTCAAAATAGGAAGGCTCTGCTTAAAGCAAATGTGCCATCCAGCCTTTTGTATTCTGAACAGGTCCACATTTTTTACTCCAGGCTTTTCTGTTCCCAGCACTCTACAGAACTGGGGAGCAGGCAACAGCCATTCAACCACAGTCTGTTTGCAGGGGACTTGCACAGCTAAGGTGTCTAAATATGCTTTGCACTGTGATTCCGTCACTTAAGGATCAATCAACTGCCCCCTGAAGCAAACTACTGTTCAGCGACTGATGCCAACCCTGAGCACTGGGGCAAAGAGATGGTGCCACCCAATGCCCCCCATTGTTTGTTTCTCAGATTCCCTAAGACCCATACCAATGGCACCTGTTAAAGCTGCTTCTGCTAAGCTGTTCTGCATTTGTCTGGTTGGATTTGGACTTCCTGGCACTCTGGCTGAACACAAAGTGATTAGAAAGCCCAGTGTTTGGCAACAAGCAGGACGGGGAGGACGCTTCAGGTGGGTCTAAAGGAGCAGGATGTGTTTTTCAGAACTCAGGGCAGGGCGCACCCTGCTAGAGACCTCGCTGGGGGATCAGGGCGCTCTCCGTCGCTGTCAGCTGTTTCACAGCAGCTGCTTCACGTAATTCCAAATGATCCACTTGGATGAAGTTGTCATTCTTGCCGTAATCTTTAATTTAGTAAAACACATAGCTGAGCAACGTTAATTTGAACGTTATTTGAGTTCCCAAAAAGTTTCCAATGTCGGTATTTTCCATGTCGACACCAGGTAAAAATCAATACTGAGAAATAGACGTTGTGCAAAGGAGAACACAAGATAACATCAGTATTTCTTATCAAAGTCAGTTAGATGCTAATGTGTAGTTCGGGATAGACATGTACACACTGCTATGTTTAAAACAGACAACCAACAAGGACCTACTGTATAGTACAGGGAACTCTGTTCATTGCAGTGTAACAACCTAAATGGAAAAGGATTTGAGAAAGAACAGATACAGGTATATGTATAACTGAAACTAACCCAACATTGTTAATCAGCTCTACCCCAGTATCAAATCAAAAGTTTAAAAAAAAAAATGCCGATGTGTACCAAAACAAACAAGCAAACAAAAAGTAGAATGAAATTAACAGAAAACTTTTTCTATTGTTAACCTGTCTTCCTCATTGCTTAATTTAAATTGCACATTTCTGTTGGGGAGGACTTTCTATGTTAAACTCAAAGAGCTAGGACAGAAACAACGTTTAACACAGCTCACGTTTTAAACATTGGAAAATAGTGGAGTGCTCACATAATACAAAGGTGAACACAAATCAATCTCGCCCCGCCCCCCGCCCCCTCCCCACCCCCCACTTTCTTTCCTTCCTTTCTCCCTTCTTACCTTCCTAACACGACCGATTATCATCAACCACGGGTTGCAGAGAAGCCGGTTTACAAGGCAAAAAAGCCTAAGCCTCTCCCGCGATCTGCAATTCTCTCGCGGACAATAGAGGGCGCTGATGCTTCTGGTCTGGCAGAGGCAGCGCCTCCGCAAGAACAAAATTGCACTTCTGCCTTCCAGCTTGCCTACCTCTTCTCTGGAACCATACTGCCTTTGCTGTAGACGTTCTCTCTCTCCCAAGAAAGCTGCCTTTATTCTTCCTCTATTAGTCTATATTCTGCGTTCTCCTTTTCAAAGCACTGCTTTAAAAAGCTGTTATTCCGTAATAGCTTGTGACCTCTTTTTTTTCTTTTAATATATCTTGGCTTTTCTGATTATGAATAGCTGTTCTCAAAGCATTTCTTCTTACCTTACTGTTCTTCTCCTAACCCCATCTAAATGCAATTCATTCAGAAAAGATACTACTGCTGGCATCTCGGCTTAAAGAAAAAAAAGAAAAAAATGAAGGCTCTACAAGCTATGACCCTTGAGTCTGTGTCCAAAAGCCTACTGTTCGGTGAGGGAATAGCTACTGAAGGTCACAGACTGATAAATTGATAGACACCAGGTTACACCCCACCCTGCGGAAGAACACGTTGGAGATACAGTTCTTTACCAAAGAGAGCTATTTACTTTTTTAAAAAAAGCTCAGAGCCATAACAATTTAAACTGTTTCACTTGAATCAAATGAGATGCATCATCCATTTCCCTGATGTGCTTTCAGTAAAGAGGAAAAGCATTCGTATAAAATACCTTCGGAGAGTGCTCTGTGTTTAACCATTTTCTCCCCATAAAAGCTCAAATCACCTAATCAGAAAACACTCTATCATTTTACACTGAATGGTTCATAAGAACATAAAACTCCATTTAGTGCCGCTACTCACTCTCATCATCTACCCTTTTAAAATGCTTACCCATCTTTCTCATTGCTATTCAAAGAAACAGATTTATTTCTCACCCTGGAGTTGGGAATTTTGGCATGCCAGATTGAAAATGTACCCAACGCAAGTAGTGGATGGGTTATTCTTAGTCTCCTTACACGCTTAAGAGAAAATGGGGCAGGGTATGTCGCTAAATCAAATAAAGTTCTTTGGAAACTCTGACTTCAACTAGATCTACATTAGTGAGGCCCTTGTCGTATTAGAAAAAGAGCTGGAATTGTGAACGATAGGCATTGTAGCTCTATGGAGAGAGGGGAAAGGGCAGAGTCAAGGAGATTTTGAGCCAAGGTGGCAGAATTATCACCATATTCACTGTACATCTGATTTCTTTCTTTTTTTAAGTTTTGGTTATGGAAATGAGAAAAATTTCTCCAATGTATTTTTAAAAATTTTATGGGAGTAGAATCCCATGGACAGAGGAGCCTGGTGGGTTACAGTCCACAGGGTCACAAAGAGTTGGACACAACTGAATGACTGAGCGCGCACACGCAGTTGCTTTACAATGTCACGGTAGTTTCTGCTCTACTGCAAAGTGAATTGGCTATATGTACACGTATATCCTCCCTTTTGGGGGGATTTCCTTCACATTTAGGTCACCATAGAGCACTTAGTAGAGCTCCCTGTCTTATACAGCTGGTTCTCATTAGTTATCTATTTTATACATAGTATCAATAGTGTGTGTATATATATATATATCAATCCAATCTCCCAATTTATCCCAACCCCCACTTTCCCCCTGGTATCCACATGTTTGTTCTCTAAGTCTGTGTCTCTATTTCTTCTTGGTAAATAAGACTGCATACACCATTTCCCCCCCCAACTTCTTTTGGATGTTTATCATTTACAGTGGAAAAGACAGCTACTAACATCTGATGGGGGTATTTTGCCTCAGTTCAGCTGTGCAAACCCTTCTTATTGTTTCTCTCCTGTTTCTCTCAACCAACTTTTATCATTTCCTCGCTTTTCCCTCTCTACTTAGGCATCAAGACCTCGGAGACACACGTTACAAGTGTGGCTAAAATGGCTGCTGCCTCTCCTTTTAGAAAGTCAGGGCAAAAGTTCTCCCCGATAGTCACAGCCTAGCCAGTATCCTCTTTTCTCAAAGTTGATGAAATAAAATCAAAATGTCTTTGTTAATCTTATGTTTCAGACTATTTACATGAAGAAGAAGACAATTGGGTTAATGATTTTTTTTTCTTTTTGGAAGAAGTGGTCTCCAAGCTCTGTGGCAGCCAACAGCCCCTCTGATTAGAAGGCGACTTCATAAATTACAAACCACCAGAGTGAAAGTCATTATGTAGAATGGGCTCTGCCATCTGGTCGTCCACTCTCTACATGAGAAAGGCCATAATCTTTGCTCTGTGGCTTGGTTACTTCAAGGAGCCCTCAGTCACAGCGAAAGAAAAGAGATGTATTTTCATTCCACACTCACATGGCCTTCTAACCCTGGAAAATCCAGGCACTTGGAAAGGCTATGATTTCCACTGAACCGATGAGAAAACTGAGAAAAGTGAGGTCAATGTTTTATCTGTAAGCAGCCTTTACAAATAAAGTCCAAAGAAAAAGAAGGCAGGATTTGCTCTTTGTTTCAACAGGAAGACAGTAAGTTCTCTCTCTTTTTTTTTTTTTCTGCTTTCTCTCCATATAAGAAATCTCACATCTATTTCATTTCCATTTTCTGAAAGGTTCTATCAATGCAAGTTACAGGTGCATGTGACAGGAGAGAATAGATTTCTTATTAAACAGGTAGACACTTTGCAACAATTCATCCCAGTTGCCTCTAGGGGCAAAAAATAAAAGTTTTTAGTGAAGTTGATAAAATGCCAGACAGGAACTAATTCTTTATTTTATGTATGCTTCTTTCCTGAAGCAAACAGGAGAAACACACCTCTCTTTACCTCTGGCAAGCAGTTCAGAATACACTGCCAGAGGTCCTATTCTCTTCAGAAAGAACCACTGGGCATTCAAACTAAAACCAGCCAAGTCAAAGAATGATTTAGCCCTGCGTGGATTCGGTATGATGGGGATTACTAATTAAGGCTTTCATGTATCTTCATTTATCTATAGCTTCCCTGTATTAGAGTACGTTAGAAGCAATGTAGCATCATGCTCAAGAAGAGCATGGATTCTGAACCAGTTTCTGAGTCCACTGATGCCTCTTATTCACTGTCTGGCCTTGGGCCAGTGATTTAAGATTTCTGCACTTCAGTTTCTCCCTCTATAAAATGAGTTTATAACAGTACTAACTTCACTGGATTGCTGGGAGAATTACAAATGAAATTGTTATGATGCTTAGAATAAAACTGTCCAATGACAATCTTCTGTGATCTTTTCACTCAGTTGTGGTTTGTTTTTAAATTTGTATTGGAGTATAGTTGCTTTACAATGTTGTGTTCGTTTCTGCTTATAGCAAAGTGAATCAGCTATATGTATACGTGCGTGTGCTAGTCACTCAGTCGTGTCTGACTCTTTGTACCCTGTGGACTGCAGTCCGTCAGGCTCCTCTGTCCATGGGATTCTCCGGGCAAGAGTACTGGAGTGGGTTGCCATCTCCTCCTCCAGGGGATCTTCCCAACCCAGGGATTGAACCCGGGTCTCCTTCATTGCTGGCAGATGCTTTACCGTCTGAGCTACTAGGGAAGCCCTATATATATATACACATACTCCCTCTTTTCCAGATTTCATTCCCGTTTAGGTCACCACGGAGCCCTGAGTAGAGATCCGTGTGCCACACAGTAGGTTCTCATTAGATATCTATTTTATTCATAGAATCAGAGTCTGGGCTTCCCTGGTGGCTCAGTGGTAAAGAATCCACCTGCCAATGCAGGAGATGTAAGTTCAATCCCTGGGTCAGGAAGATCCCCTGGAGAAGGAAATGGCAGCCCACTCCAGTATTCTTGCCTGGGAAATCCCATGGAGAGAGCAGCCTGGTGGCCTACAGTCCATGGGGTCACAAAAGAGTCAAACACAACTTAGCGACTAAACAACATCAACAACAAATCAGTAGTGTATGCATGTCAATCCTGATCAATCGTGTTTTTATATAAAGACTAAAAAGAAAGGCCAGCTTAAGAACTATAGGTAGGTTTATACCAAGATGATGTCTTACTTCCATTACTGGAAATTATGTATTTGTCTTAGGTCTCATAACCTGAGCGCATTACTAAGTAACACAGGCAAACAACTGAAGGCAAAGAGACACCCCCCCCTCCAAATATCATCAAAAGTTCCTATGCATGTGTTTCTTGTATAAAGAGTTTAAAACTGCACACCAGTGCCCATAGATATGCTTGCTGCTATTGTTGTTTAGTTGCTAAGTTGTGTCCAACTCTCTGAGACACCATGGACTGCAGCCCACCAGCCTCCTCTATCCATGGGATTTCCCAGGCAAGAATACTGGGGTGGGTTGCCATTTCCTCCTCCAGGGGATCTTTCTGACCCAAGTATCGAACCAGCATCTCCTGCATTGGCAGGTGGGTTCTTTACCACTGAGCCACCAGGGAAGCATAGATGTGCTTCCTTCTTTGCAAAGAGCTATCAATTCAATGAGCTTCCCTCATGGCTTAGCAAGTAAAGAATCCACCTCCAATGCTGGAGACGCAGGAAATGTGGATTCGATCCCTGGGTCAGAAAGATCCCCTGCAGGAGGAAATGGCAACCCACTCCAGTTTCTTGCCTGAAAAATCCCATGGACAGAGTAGCATAGTAGGCTACAGCCTACAAGGTCGAAAAGATTCAGACACGACTGAGTGATTAAACACATCAATTCAATTGGGTGCTTTCAATTAACACTCAGATGTTTGCCTGGTGTATAATATCAGACTTTTCTCATGATCAAAGGAGATTTATGAGATATGGCCAAAGAAATTCATCAAAGGATATTTTAAAATTCCATATTAACTATTATCATTGCCTGCCTTTGAAAAAAAATATAGAGAGAATATCATGAAAGGAGTTCAACAAACGACTACTACTGTTTACAGGTTTCTTTTTATCTTAAGTCTAAGTTCTATTAAAAAAATTAATCTCAGATGTATGTTGGGCTTTCTACATATTTTATAATAGTTGTGCAAATACGGTAAATATATTCATATACTGTAGCCCTTTAACAAAGTCTAGAGGTATAGCCCTGGTGACCTACTCCAGTACTCTTGCCTGGAAAATCCCATGGATGGAGGAGCCTGGTAGGCTGCAGCCCATGGGGTCGCTAAGAGTCGGACACGACTGAGCGACTTCACTTTCACTTTCCACTTTCATGCATTGGAGAAGGAAATGGCAACCCACTCCAGTGTTCTTGCCTGGAGAATCCCAGGGACGGTGGAGCCTGGTGGGCTGCCGTCTATGGGGTCGCACAGAGTTGGACACGACTGACGTGACTTGACAGCAGCAGCAGCAGCAGCAGCAGCAGAGGTATAGCCTAAATTAACTTAAAGCATACAAAATTTCCTAGTTAAAAAGCAAAGACTATTTGGAGATATTAAAGATTATGCATTATGACTCAGGCCAGTATGTAAGAAACCCGGGTTTCAGACATCACTGGAGGGTGGGGATGGGGGTGGGGAGTGGCAGGAAAGATGGCTAGGTGTGCATGTACTGTCTCCATTTTCTTGAGAGCAGGAATAAAGTCAGTCACCACTGATCTTGCACGCAACATAAAGCTGGGTTTCCGGGGCTTGCACCCGCTCAGCCACGACTCTTCTCTGTGTTATCCACTCCACGTGGCATTTGGTTATCCTACCATTGTTGCTCACAGGCCTTGAGTTGGAAACCATGCTGATTTTACTGCCACTTTTTTCTTCCCAAACCATAAGAGCTTTCGAAAGTAACTTAATGGGAAACAGCTAGACATTTTAAAACAGAAGGAAAAAAAAAAATCCTTCCTCCCAAATAGTCTGAAACCCAAGACCAAGAATGAATGTGAACTTGACACAACAGAGTCATCTCTCCAAGGGGTCGAGGCCTCTAGGGAATCTCAAGCCTTCCCTCCGGGGCACACATCTACATTCACACACAGAATCCTATCTTGGGATTTACTTTTTTGAGAGATGCACAGAAATATCTCTCACTTTACCCCAGAGGCCAGTATCTGGAAGTACTCCCTGGATCACTGAAATTGTGTTTTCCCTTCTCTATCCCCTTACAAAGGGGGCAGTCAGCTTTTCCTGTTCAAGTTCCTCTTGGGGGCATCCGTCCTTTTGGTCCCTGAGTTCAAGTTTACCAACAACTCTTAACAAATCCTCCCCTGAACTCTATGTAGGGACAATGGACAAGGCCTAATCTATTACTCTGATTATTCAGAGATAATCTTTCAGCTTCTGGGTTGTGTCTGGATACTTGTTTGAGCCCCTAACTTAGAATTTTATCTTAGTAGCTAAGGCAGCAGACCCAGGAAAAAAGAGAAAGAACTCACATGTAGCCATTTTTTCCCACATCTTAATCAACGTGGGTAAAAGATTTGGTGGGAAACTTTGAAAGTAATGGCTCACAGGAACTTTCTCTATGATTTGTGGATTTCACTCTCCAATGTTCCTTTCCTATTTCAACTCTATTATAATGGATAATTGAGAACTGACTATACAGATGGGGAATGCATCCATCCATTCATTCAACAAATATTTCAAGATGATGACAGGGACATCAAATTTGCCAACATGTAACAAGGCCTCCTTAAAAGAGGCAGATTATAAGAGAATATGGAAGACAGACAGTACATCTTTTTTCATTTGTGTATTTCTGGTACTACACGTACACATTTACAAAGAACAAAAAAGGAAAAGGGATGAATTAAGGATATTTTTATGTGTTCCAAAGCCATTCATGTCTTTATATTTCCTACTATTTTTTAATGAGGTAGCATATTTTAAAAGTAAACTTTACTTTTTTGAAAGCAGTGAATTGGTGAATTTTTGATGTTTTGTAACTTCTTAAATGATGGTTTTACATTAAGATCTCACTCAGAGTAGTAGGAAATTCCATGACTTGTTTTCAAAGGAGAAATTAATTTGGGAATTTCAAGTCATGATTTTTCTTCATTCTACCTAGACCAGAATGCTAAATCTTACAGTCCCCCCAAAATCAGGTACTACATCTTATGTTAGGAAAAGGAAGCATTTGGTTAAATAAATGACTAAATAAACTGTCAAAGTCACTGCATCATGCATCTTTTATACAGTATTTTTTCTCTTGAATTTTTGGTTCTATTCATATAGTAACATTGTACTGAAAAACCTGAACAAAGTTTCTGGCCAACCCAATTTATTTATTTATTTATTATATAGAACAGGCTTCCCAGGTGGCTCAGTGTTAAAGAATCCGCCGGCCATGCAGGAGATGTGGGTCCTATCCCAGGGTGGGGAAGATCCACTGGAGGATGAAATGGCAACCCACTCCAGTGTTCCTGCCTGGGAAATCCCACGGACAGAGGAGCCTGGTGGGCTACCGTCCGTGGGGTCTCAAAGAGTCAGATAGGACTTAGTGACCAAACAACAATGATACATAACAGTGTATTACACTCCTGTGTGAAAATCAAATTCATTTTTAATCAATTTACTTATATTTGTCTCACATGATACCCACATATCATGGAAGAATGACCTTGAACTCAGCCTCTGGGGTCAATCCTCACACACCAGTCTCCAAGTCAGTAGGTCCTCTGTGACTCTATCCGAGCACACCCTCAGTAGGTGTTTACAGAGCTAACTCTTCTCTCTGTAGGGTAAAGTGATCAATGGGCTAAGATAGCAAGAAGCAGTGTGTAACTCACCTTAAGGATTTACTTTGCAAGACATCATGTGAAAAACAAATATATGATATGATATATGATATTGCTTATATGTGGAATCTAAAAATAAAATGGTACAAATGAACTCATTTACAAAATAGAAAGAGTCACAGATATAGAAAACAAATCTATGGCTACCAGTGGGGGAAGGCAGGGGATAGGGATAAAACAGGAGATGGAGACTGATATATATATATATATATACCTATATATATATATAGGTTAAATAAATGACTAAATAAACTGTCATATATATATTATACATATATAATACTATATATGATAAATAACTATTAAGGACCTACTGTATAGCACAGGGAACTCTATTTAGTACTCTAATGACCTAAATGGAGAAAGAATCTAAAAAAGAGGAGATTATATATACATGGATAACTGATTACTTTGCTATACACCTGAAACTAACACAACATTGTAAATCAACTATACTCCCCCAAAATTTAGAGAAAAACAAAACTTTGACCTGAACAGCAATAAATACCATGTTAAAATGTGTGGGGGTACAGCTAAAAAAAATCATGTCATGTGTTAAAAAGCTTTTGGATTTCTGTGCCAAGGGCTATTTTCATACGCTAACTTCAAGGAGAGTTGGACCATAAAGAAGGCTGAGCACTGAAGAACTGATGCTTTCCAACTGTGGTGCTGGAGAAGACTCTTGAGCATCCCTTGGACAGCAAGGAGATCAAACCAGTCAATCCTAAAGGAAATCAACTCTGAACATTCATTGGAAGGACTGATGTTGAAGCTGAAGCACCAATGCTTTGGCCACCTGATGTGAAGAGCCGACTCACTTCAAAAGCATCACTTCCTGATGCTGGGAGCTATTGAGGGCAGCAGAGGATGAGATGGTTGGATAGCATCATCAACTCTGTGGACATGAATCTGAGCAAACTCCAGGAGATGGGGAAGGACAGGGAAGCCTGGTTTGCTGCAGTCCACCGGGTCACAAAGATTTGGACACAACTTAGTGAGTGAACAACAACAACACGTCAAGAATTCTAGTTAAATTCCCCCCGGATGCTGAGCTCCTTTGAGTAGCAATCCAGAGACGCTTCCTCTTGAGCCTGGGCCACTGCGGGTTACAGGGAACTAAGAAGACTAACTTGCTCCAGAAACCCAAAGGGCTTGGGATCCCTTAGTAAGAAGCCTCCCCGAATCTCATTTTCCCCAGATAACTGTAGCCAGACCTTAAGGCAGCCCATGTCCTTTCATTTTCTCACCTGAACAACGCAGAGAGCCTCTGCTCTAACTTAAAGTCATGTGTAGGAATAGACGCCATAAAATGGAAATCTCTGGCATTCAATACAATCCATTTTACAACCCCCCAACGCCAACAGAATTGAATGACTAACAACAAGTGATGTATCATTTAAGGTTCTTCCCTCTTTTTCTCTGTATTCTAGGCTATCAGAGTAGTATGTTAGAGTAGACATAGCAAAGACCCCAGAAACAGCACTTTCTTGGTCTTGGAATGATTTGGAGTCGGGGTCTTCAGAGGACGTGAACCAGCAGGACAACTCTCTCATCCCTCTGCATGTCACCACAGCTTGGATACCACAGGAGCTTCAACAAGAGGAATGTGTACTTATCCGAATCTAGAAAATCAGGTTCCCCCTCTTTGACAGAGAAAGCTCTCAGGTCTTGATAAAGCCTCTTTCCCGCCTTGGGAATTGAGAGATAGCTCCTTTATGGTACTTCAAAAGAGGGCAAGCAAGGGCTTCCCTGGTGGCTCAGTGGTAAAGAATTCGCCTGCCAAGGCAGGAGACATGGGCTCGATCTCTGATCCAGAAAGATCCCATAGGCTGCAGAGCAACTAAGCCTGTGTGCCGTAACTGCTGAGCCTATGCTCTAGAGCCCGGGACCTGAAATCACCAAGCCTTCATGCCACAACTACTGAAGTCTTCATGCCCTGAACCGTGCTCCACCACAAGAGAAGCTACTGCACCACAACTGGAATGTCCTGGACTAGAGAAAGCCCACAAGCAGCAATGAAAACTCAGCACACCCAAAATAAGTAAACAAAATTATTTAAAAAGCAGAAGGTAAGGCAAGAGAGGGGAGATGGGTCAGATTTCCAAAAGTAGGGAAGCTGCAAGTATCTACCAATATCTCCCAATAAACATAGACGCCAGTATTTATTTCTAGAAATTCAACAGTGAAATAATGACAGTGGACATGACAAAAGTCACCAGAGAATACTCACTGGAGTACTCACTGTACTTTTTGAAATTTAAAAAATGTTTTGCCTTGCTGCACAGCCTGTGTGATCTTAGGTCCCCAACCATGGATTGAACCTGGGGATCCCTGCACTGGAAGTGTGGAGTCTTAACCACTGGACTATCTGGGAGGTCCCTATCATCACTTTAAATGTATGCAATTTTCTACACCCAAAAATAGTCATTCTTCTTAATTCTGAAAACATACATAGGGAGCAAGAGGAAGAGAGGTCTGAGTGCAGAGGTTGAAAACTACTATCATAAACCTATATCTCCAAACTGGTGAGTTTCTGGGGTATCCACCTCCACCTCCCTAAGAGCAGAGAGAGGCAGGTATTCAAGGGTCCTCCCCGCTCCTCATAAAGGCATTGCGCCAGCTTCCTGAACTCCCATCTAAAGGTTGTCATTGCAACTTTGTGCCATGCATGGCTCCAGACAATTCACTAATTCAAACTGTAAATCTTTATTATAAAGATTTCCTTCTCCTAAGCAGTAATTCTCTCTGCTCTGGTGGGGAGAGGAATGATTTGTTTTTTCGTTACTGGTTATTTATAAGATATCTACTCTAGATTAGTCCTGCTTGAGTGGCATCCTAAATGGCTCCATTCCCCAGCAGTACTTTACTTCTGATGGGAGACTGACAACCGCTACTTAGAATGTCTTTCATGATACACAATGAAGTGAAAAACTGCTGTGAAAAAGCCCATGTTTCAAAACAAACCATCTCTATAATAAGCACTTAAAACCCTTTTCATTAATATATTTCTTTGTGGATAAAACAAAAGCTTAATGCTGCAACGAGGCCTTTGACAATTTTTTTTTTTAATAAACACTATTTCAATTTTTAGCTGGATCCAAATAATGGAAATGCAAGTGAGGCTTGAGATGTTATCCACATACATCCTCTTAATGCTGGGGCAAGTTGTGTTGTTTTCAACCAAAATATTGAAAGTTCAACAGAAATCTGAAAGTGCAAGCCTGAATTGGTAAGTGCAGAATCTAACTACCTCCGCATCTCAGGTATTAACAAATACCTTTGGTGGAAAGAGATACAGTCCTGTCTAATCCTTATCTGAATTTGCAATTAAGACTACAGAGCAGCAGATATCTGTGCACAGTTCTGCTCGCTTCATTTTAAATGGCTGGACCTCAATCAAATTGGGCTGCAAGTCGATCGAAAAGCAAATGTCTAATGTCTAATTGAACTCATAGACAGCACTCTTTTTAATACAGCTAATGCTTAGCGCCAGCTTCAGGCTGCCAGGAGGTGGGGGAGTAGGAGAAATGAACAAATAAATAACATTAAAAAAAGAAAGACAGATAGAAATCTCCTTGGAAAACTTGTCAGGAAATGATGATTACTTAATTCCTTAAGATAAATATAAAAGCCAGCCATTTCACACTGATGCTCCGAGGTCTCCTCCCCGCACCCTCCTTCCCTCTCTGGGCTCTGAATCAGGCTCCACTCACTTCCATTCGCTGTCACCTCCCACAGAATACCCCGAGAGCCTCAAAATGAAGCACTTCTGAGTCTTCTTTTTCAATCTGTGAGCGCCTCTCTCAGTTTATCTTAAATGAACAATCATGTTGGAAGGGGCCCCGTCTGTTTAATGTCATTAGCGATTGTTTCATAAAACAAACAGCCGCTCCACCGTTCGGCTGCAGTTAATCTTAAATCTAAACGTGGCTGCACTCGGGACTGGTTTGTTCTCACCAATGCAGGTCTCTTAATCTACTGCAAGTCAAGGCGCTTATCTCTCTGCTCAGTTCAGGGATTTTTTTTTTTCTCCAAATACTAAACCAATCCCAGGGAACACTGGGCGTCCAGAATTTTTTTTTTTTTTTATCCCCTGCGCATTTTTTTTTAAGCGACCCAAAGTCTACAGTATATTTATTTATTGACGGTGCTATTTTACAAATATTTTCCCAATACTGACAAAGTCAAATGCTTTCGCAGGTTGGCGTCTAAGTGCCAGTCTAATCAGTGACTTTGCGAATCCTGATAAAAGGCTAAACTGAGAACAAAAACACATTTATCGACTTTGGAATGATGGATACTTGGAAAGTCAAAGACTTCAAGTGGTTATATACTCGTGGAAGGGTCTGATTAGCTCCGTACACTAGGCTAATTTATTATTATTATCAATTAACAATATTTTTATTTAGTATATATTTTGCCACAGGTATGATCCCAAAATTCACTGGATGATCTTTTATTTTTTCATTGACTCAGTCAAATAACCCTCAATAAGGTATTGGCCCATTTTCAGATAACACTATTATTATTTAATATATATATTTTGTCACAGGCATGGTCCCAAGACTCATAGAATGTTCATTTTTTTCATTGACTCAGCCAATAACTCTTAAGAAGGCATTATTATCCCCATTTTCAGATAGAGTAACTAAGGCTTTGGTAAGAGGTGAAGCCATTTGTCAAAAATCACACTGCTGGTACCAGGCAAACTCATTATTTAAAACAAGGGCACACTGGTTTAAAGTCTATATTCCCAGCCTTAAGGTCCCAATAAAACTGGTCACCACATCAATTTGAAAATCCATGCTATAATGATCATATATTCTGGAGTTCCCAGGAGGGTTCTAACTTAGAAATTTCTGTGCCTCTGCCCAACAATGTGCCTGAGATTTTTAGTGGCAATATTACTGGGGTTCTAGGCTAGAGATTCCAGGAGTAGAAGGCTGTCTGTTGGTACTTTGGGCTCAGAGAATAAAGGTCACTTTCAAGTTGTCACAAATCACCACCCAGTCTCCTCACCAAAGCTTACTTAACAGAGGGAGAGGGGTCCACGACCAAGCTGACTTAATCTCCATAGGTGGGGAATTGGGTCCCAATTACAGCCCTGTTCATCATACACACCTGCCCTGCCCCCCGTCCCCACATGTCTCCTCCACTCACCACTTGACCATCCACCCACTCAGGCATTTAAACCCATTAAAACCAAACTTCGTTGACTTCTTACATGATTTTTAAAACCTTTTTGCTGTTAAATTTTTTTCCCCCTCTAGCCCCATAATAAGATGAAAAGATACTGAAAGGCAGAAATCAAAGTGTGAAGCTTTTTACATGGTACTGAACAGTCATTCTCATAGCCAATCAGCCAGAAAATGATTGGCTAAGTACCTTTCATGTCCCAAGCACTAGGCAGGGCACAAGCATCCCAGTATTGCTGCCTAATACACCTACTATGGGCTACCCAGGTGGCTCAGTGGTAAACAATCCACCTGCAAAGCAGGAGACTTGGGTTGGATTCTTGGGTTGGAAAGATCCCCTGGAGAAGGAAATGGCAACCCACTCCAGTATTCTTGTCTGGAGAATCCCACGGACAGAGGAGCCTGGTGGGCTACAGTCCATGGGATCGGAAAAGAGGTGGACACGACTTAGTGACTAAGCAACAACAACAACACCTTCTATACTAATGGTAACAATTTCCTCTCCTGTACTAATTTGTTAAAGAGAACTGGAAGGTCATCCTCATTCATATTCTTCTGTTCTGACCTTTGGGAATTACTTTCAGCTTCTCAGAGGGGACAAGTACTTTTACACCTAAACATTCACACCTACACTTTCTTCAGTCTAGTACTTTACCCTCCTCCTCCTCACTTGGATAATTCCTGCTCCACCTTCAGATCTTAGGTCACATGTCATTTCTTTAGGGCTACGTTCCCATTCACTGCATTCCTGAATGGGGTGGGTGTCCATGGTTTCCATTGCATCCAGGGTTTTCCCATGTCATAGCACTTAAGAGCCTGTGCACATCCCCCAGGAAATTGTAAGCCCTGAGAGAGAGGAAGCTGGTCTGTCTTGTTCACTGCTGCCCCCACCCAACATGAAGAATGATGCTTGGTATGGAGGTGGTGCTGAAAACTTTTTGCCTGTATGGGTGAATAGATGAATGGATAGATGGATGGATGGAAGGGTATCTAAGAGTATATTATTTTATTTTTATAACATATCAAAAATATCTCAAATCTTTAAAAAATTAAAATATACATCATTTGAAGCATGGCAGTTAATTGATATCCATGGGATTTTGTTGTTTCAAAATTAGAATTAATATCAAATAAAGGACATTGTAAATGGAGTTTCAAAATTCTAGAGAGGGTAAGGGAAGATTTCAGCAGAGGGATACAGGGATCAGAAGACAAAAAACATGAACATTCTTTGAATTTTGCAGTCTTGACCAAGGAAATTGATGTTTTATAAAGATGCGTCCATTTATTTGACAAATCATCATTGGGCCTCAGCTGACAGGACAAGCACACTAGTGGGCATTATGAGGTGATCAGAGATGATGAACATATTCTAACTCTAAGAATGTATGAGCAAACAATATCACTAATTATTAGATAAATGCAAATGAAAAGTATAGTAAGATATCACCACACACCAGTGAGAATGGCCATTAAAAAGTCTACAAATAATGAATGCTCAAGAGGGTGTGGAGGAAAGGAAACCCTCCCACACTCTTAGTGGAAATGTTAATTGGTGTAGCCACTATGGAAAACAGTATGAAGGTTCCTTAAGGAACTAAGGAAAGAACTATCATATGATCCTGCAACCCCATTCCTAGGAGAAAACTAATTAGAAAATATATATGTGCCCCAATGTTCACAGCAGCACTATTCACAAAAGTCAAGACATAAAAGAAACCTAACTGTCCATCAACAGAAGAATGGATAAAGAAGATGTGGTATGTATATACAATGGAATACTACTCAGCCATAAAAAAGAATGAAATAATGCTGTTTGCAGCAACATGGATAGACCTAGAGATTATCATACTAAGTCAAGTAAATCAGACAAAGACAACTATCATATAATATCACTTACGTGTGGAATCTAGAAAAAGGATACAAATGAACTTATTTATAAAAATGAAACAGGCTCACAAACATAGAAAACAAACTTATGGTTATCAAAGAGGACGCAGGAGGCAAGGGGAGGGAAAAATTAGGGGTTTGGGATTAACATATACACAATACTACATATAAAACAGGTAAACAACAAAGACCTACAGCATAGCATAGAGAACTATACACAGCATATTGTAATAACCTTTATTGGAAAAGAATCTAGAAAAGAATACACCCACACACACACACATACATGGGCTTTCCCAGTCGCTCAGAAGTAAAGAATTCACCTGCAATGCAGAAGCCCCAGGAGACATGGGTTTGATCCCCAGGAGGAGGAAGTGGCAACCCACTCCAGTATTCTCACGTGGAGAATCCCATAGACAGAGGAGCCTGGCGGGCTATAGTCCACAGGGTTGCAGAGAGTTGGAGATGACCGAAGTGACTTAGTACGCATGATGCACATACATACATATAACTGAATCAGTTTGTTGTACACATGAAACTAACATAACATTGTAAGTTAACTACACTTCAATTTTTTAAAATGTATGAGCAGAGAGAGAAAAAAAAATACATACAATTTCCTTTGAAGGAGTACAAAGATGTCATTGGTTCAATCTCTTTTTCCATAGTCTAACAGCTCCAATCCACTGTTCCAGGTCCAAAGCTCATTTTAAGTCCCTACTAGGCTTCCCTGGTGGCTCAGGTGGTAAAGAATCCACATGCAATAAGGAGACTTGGGTTTGATCCCTGGGTCGAGAAGATCCCCTGGGAAAGGGAATGGCTACCCACCCACTCCAGTTTTCTTGCCTGGAGAATCCCATGGACAGAGGAGCCTGTCAGGGTTGCAGAGAGCTAGACATGACTGAAGTGACTTACCACAGCATAGCACAACCTCCCACTAGGGAGAGACCATGACGTCTAACAGAGGGGAAAAAATTAGATTCGGAAAGTAAGTTCCCCTACTTCACCATACGCTTTCTTTTCTATCAATACCTGACATTCCCCTTTTGCAAGGTCTGGATCTTTTGGGATCAGGTCTGAGTAAAATGATTATTAATTTATTTAGTTCATGCAAAGAATACACTTTAGAATCAAACAATATTTTATAGTGGCAAACTTCACTAATGGAAAGTGGGGGGGATCTTATGAATAATCATGATTCCTGACTGAAATGTTCATTGAGTGAATGAATGACTTACAATTTCATATTCACTGCAAATGTCTACAAATCTTTAAATCAGGATGGCTGCAAATACCCAAATGCACTGACTTGGCGTCATTGTATTCTCCCTACCCTGGCCAATATCTAGTATCTAGAGAAAACAACACTTAGAAACAAGAACAGTAAAAATAAAATACTTGAAAAGAAGCAACATTAATTTTTTTACCTGTATTTTCAAGCCCTGAAAAGCCCAGGCTTTCTGTAGTAGGCTTAAGTACGACCACCACTTGAAACACTTTAATACTTGTGAAATAAAGGAAGAAAAACAATGGCACTCATTTACAAATCCTATCTTTGAACTAGTGTGCAAGCTGGTTCATGAGTTGAGGTTTACAACTTGCAGCTGTCCAGCTCTTAAATGCATTGCTCGGTTTTCATAAAATCACTTTTGTGGCTTACAGTCCAAGGGTGTGTATATCCAGTTCTCCAGCAGCCTGACTGTGAAGTACTAGATAATGCCCCTTGGTAGTGGCTGCTAACAAAATAATAACACCAGCACTCTGCCAAGAGTCATAGATCCATTGTTTTAGTAATTCCCATAATAACACTAGCTCTAGAATGGGTTGTTACTCAATGCCTCTTTCTCCTACAGATAAGGTAAATGAAGCGTGCAGGGCTGCATAATTGCCCAGAGCCATGAGTGAGCAAGAACTAGTGCCTACAGGAGCTAATCAGGTAAGGGAGGACTTTTTCTACAACAAATTCTTAGTCTACAAATCTGACATAATTCTTGAGCTCAAGATGCTTTTCCAGAGGTAGGTCCTGAAGGACAGTATATAGTACAGAAGTCCCTTATACAAGCAGAATCTTGGACTATTATTCCAGTGAAATTCCCCAAACTGTAAATCCTTGACAGTCTGTGTGGTAGGTAGGCTTTTAACACATGCTTTTTGTGTTAATCTCACAAGTTACTTAAGAGCACCAACACTTCCAGAATTTTTTTTCCGCTCCATTCTAATTTACAGGTTACAAAAGCAATTAAACATAGATTAGTGGCGGCAACAAGGGGCAACAATTACAGCAAGTCCCTCACATATGAACAAGTTCCATTCTGAGAGCATGTTCATAAGTCCAATTTGTTCATTAAGTTCAGTAAAGTTAGCCTAGGTACCCAACTAACACAATTGGCTATATAGTACTGTACTGTTAATAGGTTTATAGTACTTTTCATAAAAACAATACATAGAGACAAACACACAAAATATAAAGAAATCACTTTTTATCTTACAGTAATCTTACAGACACACGGACTAACTTACGTTAGCTAGTCACACATCAACTTACGTGATTGTACATGCAAATGCACGTTTGCATCCTTGAAAGTTCACAACTGGAAGGTTTGTATGTAGGGGGCTGACTGAATATCGGGGACCATTTACACAGGGGTATGGCATTCATGTGAGAAAATCAGTTATCTCATTGTCTACACATCTTCATTTTGGTTTCTTTTCTAACTACACTGAATACACTTTCATATAATACTTCATTAAAAAAATGGCTACAGTATGAATACCTTCAGGCTATAACATGCTCTCATTGGTCATGGGGCCTCTTCAGAAAGGACTACAATTTTCAAATAAATCACTAAGAAAAATAGAATCTTTATGACTTGAAAAAAAGCTTTTGCTTAATTGCAATGCATATGCTTATTTTGAGTACTTTCTTTCTACACATCACATTTTAGTTCAGATTATTGATCAGTAAGATACAGTGGAGGATAAGGAATACAAAGGGAAAGTGAGGGGGCGGGAGGGGGGAGGAAAATGAGAGAAGAATCTGAAAATAAATCACCAGAGAGAAAAGCGGTTACAAAATGAATGTACACCTAGGGTTTTTGGCTGCTTAAAATGAATGATTTCTTCCCTGAGTACTGTAAGGCTGAGTTCAATTTTATATATACGATTTTCTAGTGCTTAAATTCACTCAAATATTAAGTTGGCAAAGTTTTCACCATGCATGGGTAGTAGCACACCCATCAAAGAACAAAGCTTTTGGATCCCAACAGATGTAGAAGTGGACTGATCTCAGAAAACTACCAGCTCTGAGTACAGGACTCAAGGGATCCTTAGTTTTGTCATCTATAAAATAAGGAAGAATATGTTTAGGTTTGTGACTATCAACTATAACAAGTCTAAAAACTAGAACATAGTAGGCATTCAATGAGTTACAGTCTTGTTAGAGAAGACAAATGCATAAAAAAAATTAAATAAAAGCAAAAACAGGTTGAAATAAATGCTAGGATGGCTAAAAGAACTGTCTTATAAGCAGTCTTCTTGGGCTTCCCCGGTGGCTCAATTGTAAAGAACCTGCCTGCTAATGCAAGAGATGTAGGTTTGATCCCTGGGTTAGAAAGATTCCTCTGGAGAAGAAACAGCAACCCACTTCAGTATTCTTGTCTGGAAAATCCCATGGACAGAAGAGCCTGGCGGGCCACAATCCCTGGGGTCACAAAAGAGTCAGACACGACTTAGCAATGAAACAACAGCAACAACCAGCAGTCTTCTACAGCTGTCAGCTATCAGCATCCCAAGGTTCTTATTAATTATGCAAATATCTGGGTTCCACATCAGACCTGCAGAAGGGAGCCTCTAGGATTTAGATCCTGGAATTTATAAATCTGCATCTTCAAAACCCACTCACTCATTCTTTTATTCACTCAAGTCTGAGAATTTCTTCTAGGTAGACAGAGTAAATATGTTGGTAAGAGGATGAAAGGACACAGATGGCACTCTCAACCTGGATGTTTCCAGAAGGCTTTATTGGCAGAGGGACCAAATAAAAGGGAACTAATGACACTAAGTAGGGGAACCACAAGAGATCATGCAGAAACCCAGGGTGAGCAGCAGTGAAACCATTACCACCCCAAGGATGGACGCAGACCCAGGAAGAGAGAGATTTGTGGGGAAGAAACTTCCTTTAAGAGAAGCAATGACCTTGGTTGAGGAAGGCAGCTGGAACAAGGCTGGCAGGGAGTGGTCCTTTGGAAAATACATTGTTCTTACTTTTCTTCCTCTCTCCAGGCTCCACTGGAGTCTCTGCAATGGCCAGAACCTACTGGAACCCAGAGGGCAAGGAGCCTTATGGATAGGGTCTCTGGAGGTCACCTCTTGGAGCAAAAGCCAATGGAAAGGTTGGAGGTTAACCTGGAGTGGAAGACTGCTGACAGGGATGGGAATACTTCACAAATGAAACAGCTTTTGAGTTTGAGGATGACTAAAAGATCAACAGTAATGATGAAGATCATAATAGCTGTATCAATGGAGTTTTCCGTGTGTATTACTTTTCAAAGGACTTCACGTATATTCAGTTGTTCAATACTCACTACAGCCTTACACGTCTGGCCCCATCACAGATCAGGATGCTGAGACAAGCAGAGGTTAACTTACCAGCCTAAGGTCACGGCTAGTTAAGAGAAAGCAGGGTTAAAAGTTGGTCAGCTGCCCCCTGGGAATGAGCTGAGAGCTCCACTGTGCCACTGTCCCAAAAGAAGTTTCTCAGGCAAACGATTACATACAGGATGGATAAACAAGTTCCTACTGCACAGCGGAGGGAACTTTAGTCAGTATTCTGTGACAAACCATAGTGGAAAAGGAGTATGAAAAACAATAAAGAATAATTGTCTCTCCGCCTGCCAAGACAGGAGACTCAAGAGATGTGGGTTCGATCCCTGAGTTGGGAAGATCCCCTGGAGAAGAGAATGGCAATCCATTCTAGCATTCTTGACCGGAGAATCCCATGGACAGAGGAGCCCCATGGGCTACAGTCCATGGGGCTACAAAGAGTCAGACATGACTAAAGCAAGTTTGCACACTCGCCTACAAGTAATACTATATATGTGTAATATGGTATATAACTGAGTCACTTTGCTTTACGGAAGTGATTAACAGAGCATTGTGAATCAGCTACACTTCATAATTCTTTTATAATTAAAAATAAGAAAACAGAGGTGTCTCTGAGGGAAAGTAGGTTCCAAGCTATGGGAAGAACAAATAAATAAGAGAGATAAAGGTGCGCAGCCTGGCGTGTGAAAAAACCAGGGAGGCTGCAGTGTGGCCAGATGCTCAGGGACCTGTTGAGGCAGCAGAAAGCCTTGAACTTCATCCCTTGATGCTGCTTAGCTTCACCCTGGCAGTGGGGAGTTCCACGCACCTACAAAGCTTTTCAACATGCTGTTCCTACAACCTGGGCACTGACTAAGCCCTGGGCTTTCGCTGAGCTGTGTGTGCTGAGGTGGAAGACAGCTTTATTGTTACTCACAAATGGAGTATTACGGATCCCTGGCTCTCTTTCACCTTTCATTGCTTGCTTCTGATATAACTTTTTATAACAGGAGCCATAGAAACACAAACTCAAAATATCTCAAGGCAGCAGAGGTAAAAATAGAATGTAATAGTAAAGCCCAGCAATCTTCGAAACAAATCTTGTAAAGAGAACCTGTCGGGTTTTGATCTCTTCATTCAGCACACTTGTCCTCACAGAGGTGCACTCAGATGTAAAACTGTGACAGAAGAACCCGATCCTGACTATTCTGTGAGTATTATGTCTCACTCTCTCTTTCTTTTGCTCCATCAACTCTCAGCCCACCACAAGGATAAGGATAACTCCTCCCCCAGGATATGTGAGTTTACAGCTGCTCCTGTTTGGGGGACCCAGGAGGTACAATTATGCAAAGAAGACATGCGTGTATGTGTGTGTGTGTGTGTAGAGAGAGAGAATTACATGCAGAGGAGAAAGACAGAGGAAAGGATGACAGGAGCAGAACAGAGAACAATCCAGACGTGTTATTCTTAGCCATTTGATTTTCATCAGTGCTCCTACTCACTCCAAATTTGGGGATTACTGAGATGAACAAGGGCTTCCCAGGTGGCTCGGTGGGAAAGAACCTGCCTACCAATGCAGGAGACCTAGGGGACAAGATTTCAATCCCTGGGTTGGGAAGATTCCCCTGGAGGAGAAAATGGCAACCCACTCCAGTATTCTTGCCTCGAGAATCCCATGGATAGAGGAGCCCGGTGGGATACAGTCCGTGGGGTCACAGAGAGTCGACATGACTGAGCAGGAACATGAAATGAAAAAAGAAATGAGAGGGCTGTTGATTCATTCCCTGGAACTTCCCCAACCCACTATGGGAACTGCCCTGGGATAGCATCCCGTCCCATGCTTCCAGTGTTACAACATGTTGTCACTTTGAAAATCTTTATCTGACGTAGACAGAAAAGCAGTGTGATATCTGATGAGATGACAGCGTGTACGGCATCAACCCCACGGACTACACAGTCCATGGAATTCTCCAGGCCAGAAGACTAGAGTGGGTAGCCTTTCCCTTCTCCAGGATTAAACCTCCAGAAGTTTATTTACTGATATCAGAAGTTACACCCCAGACACTGACCTACTGTTAATATTTACAGAAAAAGAGAGTCAGGCGGCAACACGGATGAACCTAGAGATGATCATACTAAGTGAAGTTAGAGAAAGACAAATATCATATGAATGACATCACTTACATGTGGAATCTAAAATGACACAAA
The DNA here is from genome assembly GCF_033118175.1 of Dama dama. Lineage (NCBI taxonomy): Eukaryota > Metazoa > Chordata > Mammalia > Artiodactyla > Cervidae > Dama > Dama dama. Next base: position 18,271,061 of record NC_083694.1, read on the forward strand.
TGAACTTATCTGTGAAACAGAAACAGAAACAGGTTCACAGACACAGAGAACAGGTTTGTGATTTCTAAGGGGGAAGGGGGTGAGAGAGGGATGGAGTGGGCGTTGGGGTTAGCAGACATAAACTATTATATGCAGGATGGATAAACAACAAGGTCCTACTGTGTAGCACAGGGAGCTATACCCAATATCCTGTGATAAACCATCGTGGAAAAGATTATGAAAAAGAATACATTTATGGGCATCATTTTGCTGTACAGTAAAATTAATTTCACAGCAGAAATTAACACAACACTGTAAATCAACCATACTTAGATAAAATTAAAAGGAAAAGAAAGGCAGAGTCTGCTTAGAAGCCTCCACCTTCTCCTTTCTGATCTCCATGATTCTGCCCTCTTGGGTCAGCCATGACTCAGACCAATATACCTCTGGCCAGAGATCCAGGGTTCTTTATCCATTATTCAGGTAATGTAGCTGTCACATATTTGATTGTGGTTATTGCATAACTTCTCTTCGAATTTAAACCAATTTCTCTTCTTCTACAAATAAAACTTGATGACGCTCAATCACTTATAATCACTGAACTTAAAAACTAGAAAGGATCTTCTGATCATATAATTCAACTCCTTGTTCTAACAGATAGCTGAGGCCACAGCAAAGGGAAAGATACTTGTCCAAGGTCATAAGAAGCAGTAAACCTGACTCAAATTGTTGTGTTTGATTCTGCTCAGCACACTGACTCAGCAAACTGTCCCCGTTAACAAGATTTTCCTTTCTTTCCTTGTTCCTTATATTTTTTAAAGTCACACTGGCTTCTTTAAAGGAAAAAAAAAAAAAAGGAGTGGGGGAGGAAAAAACACACAAAGGAGTGTACTGGTCAAAATTTCAAAGACATAATTTCTGAAAAAAAAAAGGCATAAGGAAAGAAGGGGAGAATTTTTGAGCCTACTGCCTAAAATGCCATCCAGATAGGTTAACTGTAATCTAATCACTTGCAATGTTTATCCTGCATTATGGTAACAGTGAGTTTAAAGCTATATGAATAACAAGATACTGGGATTTTGTCAGCTGTAGCTCCATGATGTCTGCAATTTTCAGTATATCTCATGGTGGAAAAATATAAGCAATCATTAAGCCTTTGATTTCAGCTAGTACAGTTTACTTAGATAGATATTAATACATAACTCACACTATGCCAAGCAAATAGCTGAGTCAGTAGACAGCAGTCACATGCACATGGCTGTGTGAATGTCTAAATGGCATCGAGAGCCTTTTCATGGTTTTCGTCTTCAAATGCTTTTCTCATTATGACATTTTATATTTATCTGGGCTTCAACATTTAGGTATGCATTTTGACAAGATCTGGGGACAAGATAGGCAAGAGAAGAACTGATTCAATTATCAGTTGACTTTGTTGGCAAAACAATATTTCCATAAGAGGACTGTAAGCTATTGGGTTGTTACAACTGAGCTTATTGCTTAAAACAAAATTTAGAAACCCAAGGTCAGAAGTCAATAGAGCCTTGCACCTACCCAAATTGTTGGCTGGGTTTATTATTGAAAGTGACCCCTGATGTAATTGGCATTTAACACACATTCACTGGAGGCTAAGATGGTAAAGAATGGGCCTGCAATGCAGGAGACCTGGGTTCAATCCTTGGGTCAGGAAGATCCCCTGGAGAAGGAAATGGCTACCCACTCCAGTATTCTTGCTTGGAGAATTCCATGGACAGAGGAGCCTGGCAGGCTACAGTTCACAGGGTCGCAAAGAATTGGATATGACTAAAAGGTATGGGCATCATTGTAGGTCATAATTATTAAAAATTTCTACCTTTTCTGAAAAAGCTGATAATAGATCAACTGTCAGGACCCTGCTATAAACACCTGTGCATCTATTTATTCATCCATCCCCTCATTTACCTGTTCATTCATTCATTCATCAAATATGTCTATTCTATGCCACGTACTGGATAAGATAATCGGTCTTGTTCCCTCATCCCATTTTGTTACAGATAACTTCAAAGATATAGTTTTTTGTCAAATAAATCAACACCAGATTTCAACTAATGGGAACTTTTAAAAGTCCAAATAAATAAGAAAAGAAAATGATACTTGCCTCTTATATTAATATTACTCATCTAATAAAGATGCTCCACAGTTCTTTAACATAAATATACATATGCTTATAGCAGTATGAAAAAATTCAATTGAAAAATTTAAATTAGGCACATTTCTAATTTAATGCCTTATTATCTTTGCCATAGCACGAGCAGACAGTTATCTAATAAGTAAAATATGGAGAACAAGGAAGATGGGCTCTGCCCCAAGGGAATTTATAATACATTCTAATGTATTCTAATGGTGTGTGAAATATACATCTAAAGTCAGAATTTGTCAAAATTTCGTAACTGGGAGACACTGATAACTATGCCCAAGTATGCGTCTAAAATATTCCTGCCAAAGGAGAAAATATGTCTTATTCTGCATTTAAAAGCTTCTGTACTACTAGAAAAATAATTAACACACCTAGACATATTTTGAGAAAATAATGTGGGAGAGCATTGTTGAGTTTATTTACTGCACTATGTTTTTTTTCCTCCTGTGACATCATTAGATATGCAGGTGGTAAATTTATTTATAGTATATATTTTTAAAGTTGCATGCTTTTTTTTTTGAAAGACATAGCTAATGAAGTAAATTTATAAATTTCAGAGCCCAAATTCTATGGTGAAAGTGACATTGCCCTAACCTTCAGGGGCCCCAGTCCTGGTTTCAGCTCTACAGACCAGAGGTGAACACAATCTCTCTTAGCCTCTGAGACCATCCCTTTATAAAAAGGAGATGACCAGCAACACAGATGGACCTAGAGACCATCATACTGAGTGAAGTAAGTCAAAGACATCATACGACATCACTTATATGTGGAATCTAAAAATAAGGCTACAAATGAACTTATGTACAAAACAGAAATAGAGTTGCATATGTAGAAAAAACTTACGGTTACCAGCGGGTAGAGAGGAGGAGGGATAAATTGGAAGATTCATATTGACATATACACACTACTATATATAAAATAGATAACTAATAAGGACCTACTGTATAGCACAAGAAACTCTCTACTCATTACTCTGTAATATCCTACACAGGAAAAGAATCTAAAAAAGAGTGGATATATGTATATGTATAACAGATTCACTTTGCTGTACATGTGAAATTAACACAACATTATAAATCAACCATACCCCAACAAAATTTAAAAAAAAAAGAAGGAAATGATGAATTTGGGATTAACAGATACACATTATTGTATATTAAATTGATTAAAAAAAAAACACAGACCTACTGTATAGCACAGGGAATTATATTCAATATCTTATAACCACCTATAATAGAAAAGGATCTGAAAAAGAATATATTATGTGTGTGTATATGTACAAAGAGAGAGACGTATAACCGAATCACTTCGTTGTGTATTTGAAATTAACACAGTATTGTAAATCAACTACATGTACTTCAAAAGTTTTATTTATTTATTTATTTTAAAGGAGATGACATTAGAATAAACTAAAGGCCATTCCATAAAGGTGGGAGTTCCATAAACTCAAACTCTGATGGGGAGGGCTAGGTGTCTGCCAAGGAAGTTTAAGTAAATGGAGTAGCAGTGAGATTCAGAGTGAATTGGGGGAAAGAGGCGACATCTAAATTCATTCAAGTTCTAATAAGAGACCAACAGACAAGGAAAGAAACACACTATATGCGCAGCCGACATATAGTCAATCAGCAAAATCTGCATTGGATGATTGTAAGGGTAAGCTTCAGTTCAAAATGGGGGAGGCTATGATGTTGAAGTCCCCAAAGAATTCTTCACTTTTCAAGTCCTCACTGCTCTCTCTTAATATCCTACAAGAATTCAGCAGCTCAGGCAGAAGCTACATATGACAAGTTCTAGAAGTTCTTCAACTTCACAGCACTTCAAAAACATATAGAGTTATGCAGTTCTACCTTTATCCAACAGCTAGAACACAACATGAGAAAGGCAATAATTCTGACACTAAGATATAAACCTCATAGTTCAGTTGGTAAAGAATCCACCTGCAATTCCTGGGTTGGGAAGATCCCCTGGAGAAGGGATAGGCTACCTACTCCAGTATTCTTGGGCGTCTCTTGTGGCTCAGTTGGTAAAGAATCCACCTGCAATGCAGGAGACCTGGGTTCAATTCCTGGTGTGGGAAGATTTCCTGGAGAAGGGAAAGGCTACACACTCCAGTATTCTGGCCTGGAGAATTCCATGGACTGTAGAGGCATGGGGTAGCAAAGAGTCAGACACGACCGAGCGACTTTCACTTTCAAAATATAACCTCTGAAATACCTAAACTTTCTCTCTCTCCAACATAATTTTTCAACTATTAAAACATATTATTTGTCATTACTCAACATCTAAAAGCAAAATCTTTAGTTTGAAAAGTCTGTGCCAATGACCTCAGAGAAAGTTAGTTTTATAAAATAAATAACATACTGAGTTATTTTTCACTTACCAACATCTTCTAGCTTTGGAACTAGATTTCCAAATAGCTTAGTGGATCTGACCCAGTGTCAGATTACCCAAAGAGAGACTAAGAAATGTGCTTGGGCAGCAGCAAAGCAGGAACTCTGAAACATTTTTTTTTTAAAGAAGTTGATATTTGATGTTTTGAAATGAAAAAAAAAAATGAGGTACTCTTTGTCGGATAAAATCAGAACTTTGTTGGTTTCTAACATTATCACGCAGCTTGATATTGTTTTTGCTTCTAATTATCTTTAGGTAGGAGATGAAGAAATGGCATCCTCTTTAATGCCCAGCATCCTCTTTAATGCCCAACAGGGTTTTCTAAAGGTTTTAATCTGTCCTTGATCTGACCACCTGGATGAAGAGAGAAGTCAAATAAGCAGAAGTTATGAAAAAAAAAAAAAAAGTCTCAATCAGGGACATTGTGATCTTAAGTAAAGAATGTTTAGACTTAAACTACATATGCTTTCTTAAATAGTCACAGTAAAAGAGTGTAAACTGATTTTGTTTTTAAGAGATTGGATTAGAAATTTGGATGGTTTACCAAGCAGATAAGATTCATTAATAAATTCATGGATTTTTTACAGTTATAGCTTGCTTTCGATTTAAAACTTCCACCACAAAGGCAATGATATAATTTAAGCAACAAACAGCTTTCTTTACACCACAGACTGTTCTTGATGTAGATATGGTATACCTTACTTAGGGAATTTATTTCTGCTTTTCTGATCACCCTGATGGTGGTTGTTTAGTCATTAAGTTCTGTTTGACTCTTTGCGACCCCATGGTTGGTAGACAGCCAGGCTTCTCTCTGTCCAGGAGATTTCCCAGGCTAGAATACTGAGGTAGGTTGTCATTTCCTTCTCTAGGGGGATCTTCCTGACCCAGGGATCCAACCCGCATCTCCTGCATTGCAGGCAGATTCTTTTACCACTGAGTCACCAGCAAAGACCCTGAAGCACACCAGAAACCTTAGACATCTTCCCACTCTTGATGAAACTGTCAACTGCAATTAACTATGGAAATGCTTTTGTATAAGCAGTATTTGATAAACTTAATCAGGAGTTTAAAAAAAAAAAAAAAAGACAAAAAGAGGGTATTAGGATTTTACTAAATATCCAAAATGTTTAAAAAAAAATTCATAAATCTCCAAAGTCAGCCTCTAAGTTCTTTCCTGAAGAAAAGAGAGAGATCCATTGATGGGAAAAGAGTCAGACTTAGATCTTTCTGAGTAAGCAGCTGCAGATGGAGGCTAAAAAGGATAAAATGAACAATGCAGGGTAAAGGCTATGACTAGGCTCATGAGAAGTCTTGTAACTCAGCCCCAGGAGACCCTGACAGCTTCCTCCGCATGGATACTGTTTCAGTCATAATATGCCAGAGTACTAAAGGGATTTGCTACTTACAAAGTAAGTACTAAATGATGATAATAATGAAAGTAATGACAGTAACTAATGTTGAAGCATGACATTGTTTATATGTTATTTCATTTAGTCTTCATAGCAATTCTGTAACAGGGAATTTCGCCACAAGTTAAAGATGCGTGCATTCATATCCATGAAGACTGGGCCATTTAGGAGTGGTAGAGCCAAACCTCAGCCCAAACCCCAGGCTTCCTGGCATAAGGATCTGTGCACTTGGACCCAGGTTTCTTGAAAGACCTTGGTCAGATTCTGCTCCCAAAGGGAACAGACCTGGCATCTTGCTGCTCTCCCAGGGTCCCACTTCTTTGGACTTTGGAAGCAGACCACGCAGGGAAGTAGTAGGGGACACTGGTTCCTCTGGAGGTGGCAATTTACCCCCGTCACACATCTGTGGCAGGGGCCATGGTTTAGGCCGCAGGAGAACACGGCTCATGTCACGGGTGTGACGGCACACAATGTCCCATTCCACAGTGTGGTCGGAGGTTACGAATTGCAAAAGCAACATGAAATCCTAAATGCGAGTCTCCTCTGTACATCAGTCATGCTGCGCCATCATCCTATTACTCTCTCCCTTTATGAATGAAAATCATAGTTGCAAAACCTTCCAAATCCCTCCCTTTTTTTTTATCCTCCACGTGGAGTAGCTTGCACTCTCCTAAAGGCACTGTCATGGTTCAAAGCCACTGTTCATAAATGAAACCTCCAAAGTGATGTGAAAAATGCTGATAATAGATTAATGAAAAGGACTAGAATGAGGCACTACATCCACACTCCGATTAAAAGTGTGTGAAAACCATGAATACATATGAATGGGATCTGCAAATGAATGCGGAAACAATTAAGATCATGGGACAGTGAGTGATTTTTCTATTTTTTTTAAATTGCTGTTGAAAATGTTATTTATACTGTAGTAAAGATGTGAACCCCAAAATATTGCCCTATTTTCAGTTTGCCCTCTGCCACCTGTTGCTCATTTATTTATTGTGTAACAAGCATGATTTCTAGGTCCCAAGATCAGTTGCCTCTCTTGTTTTCCCACTCTTCCTGTGTGAATCCATCTACCTCATCCCTTTAATTACTTTGTAAAATAGTAATGGATTTTGTTTCTAGATCTTGAGCCCTGCAACCCTGTAACCAGTGGCCTGAGGGGCTAACACGACTCAAAATCTCATGAGCACCTCACTTGCAAATGTTATCATCCCCTGTCCACCCCTGTCCCTTTTCCTGCATCCTCATGAAGTGAACCTCTCCACACTCCTCTGACTGCCCAAACCTGACACCATGGAGCCTTTCCTATATACATAAAATATCATCTCTCTTTAAAAATAATACCATCCCCAATCTATCACTCATCTCTGTTCCCATCATCACTGTCAGAAACGAGGTTACTCTCGGCTCTCACCAACTCCACTCAAAAGATCCAACCTAACCTTCATTTCTCTCCAAAGAAGGCAGAGTGATCATTTTAGACTAAGAATCCCCCTTGCCACTCTTCTATGTAAATCCCTGTAACAGCTCCCTGCGACTCCCAGGATTAAGGTCAAACTGCTTAATATGTTTGAGAAGGTTCTCTTTGAATTGGCCTAAGCCAACTTCTTCCTGCTACCATTTCTCCCTAATCTTTCAACAAACCCTAATAACCACCATTGCCGGGTTATGGGCTTCCCAGGTGGCGCCAGTGGCAAAGAACCCGCCTGCCGATGTGGGAGACATAAAAGACTCAGGTTCGATTCCTGGGTTGGGAAGATCCCCTGGAGGAGGAAATGGCAACCCACTCCAGTATTCCTGCCTGGAGAACTGCATGGACAGAGGAGCCTGGTGGGCTACAGTCCATATAGTTGCAAAGAGTTGGACACGACTGAAGTGACTCAGCATACACACACGGGGTAACAGTTCTCCTTTGTGCAACATGGCAACCCCTCCCTGCCCCACCCCAGCACAAATGTCCCCTGTCTAATCCCAGTGTCTCTCCATCATGGCTGTTTCAAAGGCTCTCCAAAGGCTGACTTAAATGCACCTCAGCCGGTCTCAGGACCCTGGGCCTGTCTGCATCCTAGCACTTACCACACGTGGTTATAACTGCCTTATTCTGAGTCTGCAGTCCCTTACTGGACGTCAGACTCTTTGAGGGTTCGGGCTGTCTTATTCATTGTTGTATCCCCGGTACAGTTCCCCATACAGTTACTGTAGCATAAATAAATGCTAAAGGTCAAGTTCTATTTAAGCATTTGATGGATTAGCAGAGACAGTATTTGTGTACTAAGTTGCTTCAGTCGTATCTGACTCTGTGCATCCCTTTGGACTGTAGCCCGCCAGGCTCCTCTGTCCATGATATTCTCCAGGCACAAATGCTGGAGTGGATTGCCATGTCCTGCTCCAGGGGATCTTCCCAATCCAGCGATCCAACATGCATCTCTTACATCTCCCGTACTGGCAGGTGGGTTCTTTACCACTAGCGCCACCTGGGAAATAAGACAGTATTTAGACACATTTATATTATTTATCAGAGAAGGCAATGGCACCCCACTCCAGTACTCTTGCCTGGAAAATCCCATGGACAGAGGAACCTGGTAGGCTGCAGTCCATGGGGTCGCGAAGAGTTGGACATGACTGAGTGACTTCACTTTCACTTTTCACTTTTATGCATTAAAGAAGGAAATGGCAACCCACTCCAGTGTTCTTGCCTGGAGAATCCCAGGGATGGGGTAGCACAGAGTCAGACACGACTGAAGTGACTTAGCAGTAGCAGTAGCATATCATTTATACTTGGGCTTCCCTGGTGGCTCAGAGGGTAAAGAATCTGTCTGCGATGCAGGAGACACAGGTTCGATCCCTGGGTTGGGATGTTCCCCTGGAGAAGAGAACGGCTGCCCACTACAGTATTCCTGCCTGGAGAATTCCATGGATAGAGGAGCCTGATGGGCTACAGTCCATGGGTCGAAAAGAGTTGGACACAGCTGAGTGACTAACACTTTCACAACACTTTCAGATATATATAATATAGGGCCACTTTAAAATATGGTAACAGTGAGAGATTTTACAGAGTTTAGGTGATAAAGGAACATTCCAAGACTTCCAAAAAGATGTCATGTGAAAGGGGGGCAAATTATTATACTGTTTTTTTTTTTAAAGCAAAATCTCATTAATACTGTTTATAAGAGATTTCAGTTTACCATGCAGCTTGTGGGATCTTAGTTCCCTGACCAGGAACTGAACTTGAGCCCATGCAATGAAAGTACCAAGTCCGAACCACTGGACTGCCAAGGAAGTCCCAAGAGATTCACTTTAAATACAAATATACAGACAGATTGGAAGTAAAAATATAGAAAAAGATATCCCTGAAACACTTATCCTAAGAAAGCTAGGGTAGTTCTACTGACTCAGACAAAGAAGACTTGAAGACAAGGAGAATTACTGGAGATGAGGAGGGTCATGTCCACACGTCAGGTTCACACCAGTTGGACAGAACATGTTCTAAATAGATGAAGATGGAGATAAAAAGTTAGAAGATAAAAGATGGTACCTGTAGGTATTTTTAATGTAGGTTTGTCTCCCTACCCAGTCATCTTTTAACCTCTTGAAGTGCATCCATCACTGTTTTGGATTTATCCCCCTCTCTTCCCAGCCAGGTACCACTGGCATGATGGATGGGAAGGGGCGTAATTCACTAGTGTGGCTTGCCCACGTGGGCTGTAATCAACAGTGACGTGTTTTGTGACAGTTCTGTATAAAAGATGACTAACATAAATAAAACGCATTGTATATTATGGGGTAATAGAATATAAAGCACCACAGATATACTTGCCTGGCAGCAAGGATCCAGGATTTAAGTCTGTGAGAGACGGCGTTCCAAGGGGAAGTTAAAATTCTACCTGGCAGCTCATCCCGTCACCCAGTGGCTTCCAAAAAGTCCAGCTGTCACTCAGTCCCACACGAAGACCTTTTCAACAAGGGGCAACATGGAACTTTCGCACACTTTTATGACCTCAAATCAAGCATCCTGAGTGCAATTTTAGTTTTCATGTGATGCACTTTGTCACAGAGGCTTTTCTTTATAATATGTTACAGAGAAACATGACCTTCCCTGGTAGCTCAGATGGTAAAGAATCCGCCTGCAATGCAGATTCAATCCCTGGGTTGGGAAGATCCCCTGGAGGAGGGCATGGCAACCCACTCCAGTAGTCTTGCCTGGAGAATCTCCAAGGACAGAGGAGCCTGGGGGGCCACAGTCCACGAGGTCACAAAGGATCGAACATGACTGGGCAACTAAGCTCAGCACACAGGGAAACACAATTGAGAGGAGTCGGCCAGGTCTTCTGTAAAGGCCAACAGCGCCGGAGTCAAGCTGAAGTCTGAATTCTGACCCCGCAACTGAACACTCACGTTACTACTGAGTAACCACAGAGACAGCTTCTTAATCTTTAAAATAAGGATTTTGTCGTCTTCATTTCTAAAGTCTCAACATCTAACTCCATGCAATAGACGTGTTGCAAATAATTTACATTCTTCCCCTTCTCTCCTTCTCTTGCTGTTTCAGACACACATACACACACCTTTGCTCTTGTGAAACCCAGACAGAAATGTTTCCCTGAGATCTGTAACTGTGAAATGATACATGGACTTTCAATATCATTAGTAGTAATATTAAAGTATAATATTTGCAAGGTTGTGTAAATTTCAAGTGTACAGAAAAGTGGTTCAGTTGTACACACACACACACACACACACACACACATATATATAATTTTTTTTTTTTTCAGATTCTTTTCCCTTATGCTTCGTGCTTGCTCAGTCAGTGTCCAGCTCTTTGCAACCCCGTGGACTGTAGCCCACCAGGCTCCTCTGTCCATGGAATTTTCCAAGCAAGAATACTGGAGTGGGTTGCCATTTCCCACTCCAGGGAATCTTATGGACCCAGGCATCGAACCTGCATCTCCCGCATTGGCAGGTGGATTCTTGATCACTACACCACCTGAGAAGCCCCCTTTTCTTTTATAGGTTATTACAAAATGTTGACTGTAGCTCCTCGTGCTATACAGTAGGCCCTTACTGGTTGCTGACTTTATACATTGTAGTGTGTGTCCCCTAATCCCAAACCCCTAATTTATCCCTCCCCCTTCCTCTGATACATGGGACTTTTATTCCATGATCCCTTCCATGCTGACTTAGGAACCCAACCAGGGATGCTTTCAACAGAGTTGCCTGCTGCTTTAAATTCAAACAATAACTACCTTTAGCCACCTGGAATCTGTCACTGCAAACTACTTCTCAGGAAAAGCGACACGCTGGGACTCATATTAACCAGTAAATAATTCAAGAGCCATTCAGGATATTCTGGCCACAGACCTGTGGAAATTATAAAACTGACCCAATAGAGGAACTTGCTGAAGGTGGTCAGTGGTTGGCTCCTTGAGAAACAGATGCTGGGGTCTGCACCAGAGGGCTGGAGGAGGTGTTTCTTAGAAGCTGAGAAAGCAGAGGCGGGAAGGGGAGGGGAGGCGGGAAGCAGAGTGGGCAAAGAGAGGAAAGCAAGTGGGAGATCACGATCTCACCAGGAACTCGGGGCTCAAATGGCCCTTTGGAGTTGTCTCTCTTCGAGGTGAGGGAGCCAGGTCTTTGGACCTCTGTACGGGTGAGTCACGGAGCCCTGGATGAGACAGCTTGCTTTGGCAGAAACTACTTCCGGGGCAGGACTGTACTGTGACGCCTCACTTCTGGCAGCTGTGGACGTGAATTTCCTGGTCCTAGAACGGGGACCTGGACCCTACACCACAGCACCCCCTCCAGAGATGTGGGTCGTACCCTGGCTATCCAGTCTGTCAAGTCCGGGGTCGCCTGCAGTGAAACACCCGTCTCTAGGTACCTTTCCACCGCACCCCAGAGGTCAGAGGCTGCATGCCCAGTCACCCGGAAGCAGTTCCTGACGAGGCGGTGCTCACCAGGCCCCAACAGGTTGCAGGCACCCAAGAGGAGTTTGCCTTTGGCTGAGACGTTTGGCACACTAATTGCAATAAATGAAGGGCATCTAGATGGGATTAAACCCGTAAGCAAGAAAAAGCCAATTTCATTGTTCTAAGAGGAGGAAATAGCACCAAGAGAGGCTCATTATGCTGATAAACATATTGGAGTTAAAAGAGAACCCCCATCCCCACCCCACCCCCCAAAAAAGAAAAACAAAACTAAAAAATCTAATTAAAAAAGAGAAGACCCAAACTTTTTAATAGAAATCTATCCATGGCAGTAGGTCCTCAGAAGGACAGAGTGAAGCAGTGATATTAATCTGTGATCCCCGGGCCTCTCCTCAAGGTCACCCCACACTCAACTCTGACACGACAAAACAATGCCAGAATACAAACCTGAACTGTGAAGAAATATCTTTTTCAGTAGTTATTCAAATGTTATTTGTAACTGTTATTATGAGGAGGCTTAAAATTTGTGCATGTATAAACTTCTAGGGCAAAACATTTATTCAATTCACCTTCAAAAGACTTTCATTATAGGGCTTTCTTGGTGGTCCAGTGGTTAGGGCTCTGGGCTTCCATTGCAGGGTGCCCCAGTTCAATCCCTGGTCTGGAGCTAGGATCCCACACATTTTGAGGAGAGGCCAAAAAAAAAAAAAAAGAAGTCTTCGACTAGCTTTAAGGCACTATTGGTTATAACTCTTACTTTTTGAAACATAGTGGATTAAAAATTATCTTAACACATCTTTCTAACAATCTAGTCACAAACATTAAGGAATTAGAAGGATCTTTGAGATCAGAAAAGGGGAGGTAAGGTTCATCTAGTCAGATGTTTAGAAGAACACTGTAATAAAAGGGTGTTGTTCAGTCACTAAGTCGTGTCCAACTCTTTGCGACCCCATGGACTGTAGCCCGCCAGGCTCCTCTGTTCATGGGATTCTCTAGGCAAGAATACTGGAGTCAGTTGCCATTTCCTTCTCCAGGGGATCTTCCCAGACCAGGGATTGAACCCGTATCTCCTGCATTGGCAGGCGGATTCTTTACCACTGATCCACCAAGGAAGCCCAAAATAAGAGGTTAGAATTCAGTATTTGTGGAATGACCTTGGTCTACTGTGTTATCCCCCCTGAGACTCAGCGTTTCACCTGTACAAAGGGTGCAATATGCTCAATGATTGATGTTAAGGGTCAAATGATGGCCATATACAAAGTCACAAGCACCCAATATATTATATGTACTGTGTATAGAACAACGATAGTTTCTTCTGCTTCATCTCCTTCTACATCATGAGGCATTTTTTGTTGAGGCATTTTCTAAGGCATTTCTAAGGACCTGAGTTTTCAATTTTTTTTTTAAAACATGTAGGATGTTTCCATAGCTCAGATCTATAGCAAAAAAGAAAAAGAAAAAAGCATCAAGAGTGCAAAGAAATTGTGGTGCATGTGCTATAGCCAGTGATTAAACTTTAACATAACTTGACAGTTTTATTTTTATATAAATACCACCAGGGCCAATCATTCACATTATGGATTTCAAGCTTAGCAAATGTAATTTAAAAACAACAAAGCTACTTTTAAAGGAGTACTGTCAAAGCCCTGACACTTGCAAAATTGAAAATGCTCCATGTATAAGACTTGAAATGGTATACCACACAATTGTCTCTCCCTGACAGAAGTTATCAGGATGGACCTGGGAATGCCCAGATGTTTTTTACATTGTTATTCATTGGTTTGGAGAAACCAGCAAAACAAAGCTTTATGTTCATGACAGAGAACTAAGTTCCATGAGTACTGTGACTCATAGATTTATCAACAACATATGTAGGTCCCATATCCTTCTCAGTTCAGTTCAGTCGCTCAGTCATGTACGACTCTTTGCAACCCCATGGACTGCAGCACGCCAGGCTTCCCTGTCCATCACCAATTTCCGGAGCTTACTCAAACTCATGTCCATCGATTCAATCATGCCATCTGTTTCTACTTCAGTACTAAACTCAACTAGTAACTGTCAAAATAAATAATTTTGTGAGGTGGTCTCAAAGTGCTAGCTATACACTTATTATTTTAATCAAATTCAAAATAATAAGCAATATTATTGTCTTATCAAGAGTTACCACATGATACTACAATCCCACTCCTGCGCATACATCTGGAGAAAAACTCTAATTCAAAAAGATATATGCACCCCAGTGTTCATAGTAGGCACTATTTTCAATAACCAAGACATGGAAATAACCTAAGTGTCCATCAACAGGTGAATGGCTAAAGAAGATGTGGTATGTATACAATGAAATATTCTTAGCTATAAAAAGAACAAAACAGTGCCCTTTGTAGCAACATGGATGAATCTAGAGATTATCATGCTAAATGAAGTAAGACAGACAGACAAAGACAGATATCATACGACATTGCTCATAGGTAGAATTTAAAGAGAGATACAAATAAACTTATTTACAAAACAGATGACTCAGGAACACAGAAAAGAAACTTATGGTTACCAAAGTGGAAAGGGGAATATAAATTAGGAGTTTGGGATTAACAGATACACACTACTACATAGAAAATAGATAACTGACAAAGACCCACTGTATAGCACAGGGAACTACACTCAATATTTTCTAATAACCTATAAGGGAAAAAAATCTTAAAAATAATATACTGAATCACTTTCTGTACACCCGAAACTAACATGACATTGTAAATCAACTATATTCCGATAAAAAAAAAGAATTGAAAAAAGAGAGCAAATAAGAAATATACCTGGCTTGTAGGTAATACGTCTATAGAAAAGGACAATACATTATTACTATTTTAACTTCTGCACTACTTGCCTAACATATTCATTCTTTCATTAAGCAAATATTTATTGAGCACCTATTGTGTGACAGACACTGTGTTCAACACTAGAAATACATCCCTGAACAGCAGAAAAAAAAAAAAAAGCAACTCTTGCTTCAATCTCTACTGGAGAGTAAGACCATAGAGAAATCAAGGTAGATTTATTTAGCTGTTGCTACTTTTTTTTAAAGAGCCGTAATGAAAACAGCAGATAATAAACATATTTGCAAGCTTCTTTATATAGCCTTCAAATGTTTTTTATTTCTCTTATGTCCAACGAGAGGTTTAACCACAGGAACATATGCAGAAGTCCATCAACAAATGAGTTAATGCTTATTTAATATCATCTGCATCCCAAACGCTAAATGAAACATTGTCACGGTTCCAAAGAGCTTATATTTTAGCGGGCTAATCAATGAAAGCATAATGAGTCAGCCAGCATACATACCACGCCCGGTGCCCTAATGCAGGAGAGACCACCTTTGCAGGTGCAAATATCCCTCTCTTCACTTCTGCCTCTGCGTGGCTGTCTCAGAAAGCCAGGTATGCAACCAGGGAAGACAGGAATCACAGGGGAGTGCGAGGCCACCTTTGTAGCTCAATTCCAGACAATTCCTGGGAATCATTAACGTGCAAAGTAAGAGCCAGACTGAGCAGATTCATATTTATGTCCTGCACAGGGGTATACAGACATGCCGTGTGCAAATGCTGGCCATTTCAAGGTGACAAGCCTCTGATTGAAAAGTCTGGAGGTCGATAAGTCTCATTTGGGGTCACCTGGCCTAGCTGTCACCTCGGCTGACAAAGAGGAAATTTTTAGAAAATAAACCCCAATAAGCTTTGAACAGCTTGGCCTCCATTTCCAAAATAATTATGACACGCCAGGTCTTCAGGCTTAAAAAAAGAAACTGACTTCACATTTCTTTCTGTTCGGAGCAAGTCTCCTGTGAGTAAATAGTTACAGTCCGGATTACAAAGGTCTGGGTTTTCAAGCCAAACACAAGAGCACTTAAATATAATAGGGCTGGTAGATGCCTTTTAAATCCCTTTTCTTTTTGATCAGAGAGACAGATTTGCACTTGTTACAGGATGACTGAGTAAGTCACTCATGGCATTGCCACTTGTGAGTAATGGCACGATTCCTTCCTTCTTGGGGTGTTAAGTATTTTCTCTCCGTCTCTGTCTTTCCCTGTATATATTAATATCTAATTTCCATGTTGGAGATCAAAATGCAGGCAAACATTTTCTGCTATTGCACCGGGAAGGCAGAGGACACTATAGGAACTCTGGAGAAATTCAAGCCTCAATCATGTCCTAACTTATTGATTTATGTGAATCAATATGCATTTTTGCAAACTGTCTTTTTTTTTTTTTTTTAAAGTTCCGCACTTAGCAGCAGAATTAGGTAATTTTCATTAGAAAGAGCTTCTAATTAACTAGTTCTTTATTTAAAAGAATACAAATTCTGCTTTCAAGAATGCTATAACATTTTGTCAATAGTTCAGAACAGGGGTAATGACCCTCATTAATGAAAGCCCAGTGTGAGTCTGAGATCTCCATTTGATTCCTTTTATCAAAGTATGGGATCCTAGGCAAAAAACAAAAAGCTTTACAGGAGTCATTCTCTACCTCACAAATAAATAAAACCAACATGCCAGAGAAGGTGACAGGAAATGTATGGGGCAAAATAAAAAATATCCCTTATCAGTTTTAACAGGTATTCCATCTTTTGGACCAATAAGAAATTTGGGGAAAATATTTTCTCCTTCTTGTTTCTTGTTCTCTTTTCAAAAAAATCTACTCAGTTGCCCCTGTTCATTATAAATGATCTCATGTAGAGATATCAGAAAGTGGAATAAAGAAGGAATCTTTACATTTCTCTTAAGAATAGAAGACATCTTAGGATCTCCCAGGGAGCTGGGGTTTGAGGGAGTTGGGGGATGGGCCTGTGTAGTTCGAAAATGCTTTTCAGGTGATTCTAATATAGCTTCTGGTCGAGAATTTAGACTTTATCACCTGGGTTTGCTTGATCATATGTTTCAATTATATTATGAATGGATCCAATCTCTATTCTCTTAGAACAATACATCCTCTAGGAGAGGGTCTCCGCACTGATTGATCCAAGGAAATAGGGCTAATTAACTTAATTAATACACACAGGTGTATGTGATATTATTAGTACTTTTGCAGCTATGCTTACAAAGCACCTTAGCTTTTACAAATATCTTCACGTGTGTGTGTGCGTGTTTGTTTTTTGAGTGATACTGACATATATTGACATTAATACAAAACAAGAGAAGACTAAAAGTTGCTAGTTAACAGGAACAACTATTGGTGCAATTCCTTTCTTGGAGAGGGTATGCACGCAGATCATGAGACCGCAAATAAAAGCAAAGACTGGAATTTTAAGAGCCAAATAAGGGTGAAATTTTACCTATTAATACAAAAATTGCTAAAAGGAAAGGAAAAGGTTTAAAAATATTCTTCATGCTAAATCACATAAGCAAAACAAAAGATTAAAACTTCTCTTAATCTTGAAATTTCATCACACAGGATACACACACACACACACATGGGGATGTTTGTAAAAGCTATGCAACTTCATTAGCTGAATGATTTCTAAAATGAATGTACTTAACAAGAGCACAACCGCCTTGTAACACCTAGCTCCATCAGAAATGATCTTTTATAGGTACAATTCTTTTCATCATTCATTTTTAATTAAAATAATTTAATTATTTTACCTCCCAGGAAATCTCATATCCTGATTTTAGCTTTAGTTTCTGTTGTACACTCGTAAATATATCTCCTCATGCTACAAGACTAGTGCGTATGTGTTCATAGTTTCCCATCCTCAACTAATCTACTCCCTCTTCAGTTTGCCACAGATTCCTAATGGGATTCAAATCCTCCCATGTCCCTGGACAATACTGTGATGATATCTAGGGTGACAAAACTTCATTCGAAGGGGCCATCCCAAGACCATGTTCCCATGGGACTCCTGCCTGAGCTTTTGCCCTGACTCTTCACATATTTCTAGTCTGTATTCCATTTCCCACTGTTGACTTGTAAAATCTTTTGCAGTCTCTCAAAGAAACACAGTAAAAAAATAATATATTTGATTTTAAAATTCAAAATCATCTTATCTTGCCTTCTTTTCCAATACGGGGTGATGCCATCATCATCTGGAAATTACTGCTGTTGGTTTGTCTGCACCCTGCCTTTTGCTTTCATTTCTTGATCTCTTCGTTAATACAGTTCTTCCTGAGCTAATTACAATTTCATTAGATTAAGTGAGGTCCTTAAAAGCAGCATCTGTCCATTCATGACACTAGCCAGAAGTTCCTGTCACCCCATCATATTCTTCAGAGAGCTTCTTTTTCATAATTTACATCTTATTCTTTTTCTTTTTCCAGTGTTGAGTGTTTTCTCAATAATTTACCATTTTTGTCCATTTGCCATGCCTCTCCTAACCTGTTAAAACATCTGTGATGTTATAGCTAATTGTAGTCAAGGATTTTCCCTTTTTGGCTAAGAATAGCTTTTGCTAGAGTTTAAAAATAAGTTCCTTGCAGAGGCTTTCATTCTATTCCACAATAGCTCTAAATCTAAGTTACATCTCATGAGTCATAATTAAAGAAACCCTTACATACTTTATTTCTGTGAACAGGGAAACACTCACACACTTATCCTAGAATTTTTGGAAAATATGTATATAAAACACTAGATTCAAATTCTGAGGTCCAATAGAGAAGAGAGTTCCTAAAACACTACAATTATTCCAGATGATCTAAAAACAAAGGTAAACTAGAAAAATCATAGATATATGCGTATGTATAACTGAATCCCTTTGCTATACACCTGAAACTAACATAACGTCGTTAATCAACTGTACTCCAATATAAAATAAAAAAATTAAAAGGTATAATGAATTTTTCTGTGATCTGATTTCCCTAGCTTCAATGTAGTTAAGGAATTATCAAACAGATGATCACATCCATGTCTTACTGAATACACTCCATCTCTCAAAGATGACTATTTGGCCCCCGTTTCCTTTCTTCCTTCCTCCTCCCTGTAGCCCAAACCCCCACCAAAAAAGCTTACCAGTTGGTTAGTCTCTCTGTTATTAGTCCATGGAAATGCAAGTATTATTTAACTATAAAAATAAAAATCGCACTCAAGCGAGTCCTGAATTATTCATGCACTCTGATTTTACATAATTTGGCCATCCCTCTTTTTATTGCTATTTCAGTTTCTATCACTAAACAATTCTCTGCTAGGTCCACCTTGGATTCCTGTGAACAAGGAGATAACACTTGCGAAATGTTCCCTCGGAGACGATGTTCTGAGCTGATGTCCAAACATTTACAGCCAAAGCCTAAACTATGAAAAACAGCAAGGAATACCCTCAGTGCCCAGAATGAAAAGTAGAGTCTTAACAAGACTGTTTTTTAAAATCAAATTTCTTTAGAATTTCAAAATCTGGGGTGGCACAAAAGCTAGCAAAATGGAACCATCGCAGGAATAGGCCTTTGAGACGGCCATTGTCACTCGATGTTTTCATCATGAGGACACACAGACCCAAGACATCATGGAAACACAATTAAGGCACTTAATGTGCTTTTGCCATTAAGAGTTTTAATGGGCAATGTCAGTCTCCCTGTTTGGTAAGCAGCAGGAGGAAGAGAAAGAGTGCATCTGAACAAGTAAGTGTTGGGAAGATAAAATATAAGATTGGGAAGCAGCTTGTACCTGCAGCAAAATAGCAAGAGCTGGCAAGATGAGTCTTTATGATGGCCAGTATTTTTGAAAGTCTCTAGTGAATTTGTTACAATGTTGCTTCCGTTTTTTATGTTTTGGTTTTTTGGCAATCTTAGCTCCCCAACCAGGGATCGAACTGGCACCCTCTGCACTGGATGGCGAAGTCACAACCACTGGACTGCCAGGGAAGTCCCCTATGATGACCAATATATCTTCTTAATTATTTTTTTAAAACCTTTTATTTTGTATTGGGGTATCAGAAACACCGAGAAACTAACATCTTTTTGACCTCCCAAGTGGGAAGTAAAGAGGTAAAGAGTCTGCCTGCCAATGCAGGAGACTCAAGAGGCGTGGGTTTGATCTCTGGATCGGGAAGGTCCCCTGGAGGAGGAAATGGCAACCCACTCTAGTATTCCTGCCTGGAGAATCCCTCAGACAGAGGAGCCTGGTGGGCTATACTAGAGGGGGTTGCAAAGAGTTGGACAGGACTGAGTGACTTAGCTCGCACCATAGCCCATCAACAATGCTATGATCAGTTCAGGTAAGCAGCAAAGGCACTCAGCCATACATACACATGTAAGATGGCCAATATTTCATACACCACAATGTTAGGTGCCTGGCATGCTGTAGTCCCACAGCATGGGATGCAAAGAGTCGGACACCACTCAGCCAATAACAACAACAACAACATGTTAGGGCACAGTTTGTGCAGGCCTGTATCTTACAAAGCAGGCTCTCTGAACTTCACCAGAATCTTGCTCAGAGTTGGAGGGAAAGGCTAGTCTTAAGGGCAACATCAGACAGAGCTGAACGGAGCAAGAAGAGACAGCGAAGAACCATGCCAGGCAGGGCAAACCAGACAACTCAAAATAGTGATGAGCATAGCCTTGTCTAGCAAGAGCACAGTCTCCTTTTTCAAAATCACTGTTTACTGTTTTGCTCATTTCCAAAATATCATCTTTAGCAGGTCATTAATGCAAGGAACTAGAAGTGTAAACTGAACCTTTGTGGCAACATTCTTGAAATGTTCAGTGTGCAGCATGGAAAAAGGAAAAAAAAAAAAAAACCCACCACACAGATGGAAAATACTGTCATGAACTGACTTGTTCTATTTAAAAACTGTTTGTCAGCCGTAGTTAAGTTGGTGCTGTCAGCATGGCAACAAATCATAACATTTTGCATGTTTTGCTGCATGCTTGAAGCAGGCCGAGCGCATAGCATGCCTTGATCATAGTTGGGTGGGGGGAGTTTAGGGAGCAAGCAATCAGTGGGATAGAACAGAACAAGTCTGATCTGCTAGTCCCTAAAGGTCAGCCACCAGGGACGAGGACGGCGCCTGATGCGCTCTCTCTCTGTGTCTCTGAAAGAAAACTGCTGTTCAGAGAGAGATTTTAAAGAGGGAAGCCTGTAGCCCAGGAGCACTAAGGGGAATCCCTCCTCTATCTTGCTTGTTTGTCGTGTACCACTCAGTCATGTCTGACTCTTTGCGATCCCGTGGACTGTAGCCCACCTGGCTCCTCTGTCCATGGAATTCTCCAGGCAAGAATAACTGGAGTGTGTTGCCATTTCCTTCTCCAGGGGATCTTCCTGACCCAGGGATCGAACCAAGGTCTCCCACAGTGCAGGCAGATTCTTTACCGTAATACCTGCAATTAACATAGAGATCCAACCCCTGTCAGAATGACCTCCTCCTTTTTAGCTTTATCACAAGGGAAAAAAGGGGCAACACTGAGTAATGATCAACTAGCACCAGACTTGGGGGCCTCAGATCTGTATGCCTGCTCTGGAATGGACAAGGCTACTTGTCCAGCCAAATCTGCTCTCCTCTGTTTCCTGGACTTAGGAGGAGACTGCATTCCCCAGGCCAGCAGCTGACAAGCCACATGGCCACCTTCAGCCTATGGCTGATGAGCAACAGTGCAACTTCCGCCTCAGGTACTTGGGAGAAAAAGATCTGACCTGGACTTTGACCTTGTCGCCTTTCCTTGGCTGACATCACCAAGGTCAGGGCCACCTTAGAGGTTGTGTATTGGGGATGGCAAAACGACTGGCAACTGGGCTTGCTAAAGACCTGGGGAGCAGGGCCACCTACCTATCTCCAGCATTTGCTTTAGTCTTTCACAGGAGAGAGAAACAAACTTTTTTTTTTAATTTAAAAAAATTTATTTCTATATTAAATATTTTTATAAGACTGCTGTTCAGTCCCTAAGTCGTGTCTGACTTTGACCTGGCTGCAAGCATGCCAGGCCTCCCTGTCCTTCACTATTTCCCAGAGTTTTGTAAGACTACATAGTATTTATTATTCTGCTTCTGGATATAATGGTTTGCATTGCTTATGGAGACAGATTCAAGGCATGACAATTCAGAAGGCAGGTTTTTAACAGTCCTGAGGAGTACATTGGTTACTATTGCCCTCTTTTTTTAACTTTTTATTTTATACTGCCCTGTTGTTAGTTAACAATGTTGTGTTAGTTTCAGGTGTACAACAAAGTAATTCAGTCATATGTTCTTTTTCAAATTCTTTCCCGTTAGGTTGTTACAGAATATTGAGCAGTGTTCCCTGTGCCATACAGTAGGTCCTTGTTGGTTATCCATTTTAAAAAATAGAAGTGTGCACATATCAACCCCAAACTCCCTAACTATCCCTCCCTCCACTCTTCCCCCCGGTAAACATAAGTTCGTTCTCTGTGTGTCTAGAAACCAACATTTATATTCTTTACTCTGCACTATTTTGGAGTGTTTGTTATAGAAGTTTATCATCCACGACTCATTCAGGTCCTGAATCTAACACTGGACAGTTTGATGCCTTGGAAAAGTCACTTGAACTCAAAAGCCTCTTTTCCACCTGTACAATAGGTGCAATTCCTATTTGCCCTTATTGATTTAATATTTTTATTTTGACTGCGCTGGGTTTTTGTTGCCATGCATGGGCTTTCTCTAGGTGCAGTGAGTGGGTTTCGTTGCTCAGCGGCATATGGGATCTTACTTCCCCAACCAGGGATCAAACCCATGTCCCCTGCATTGAAAGGCAGATTCTAAACCACTGGACCACCACCACTTGCCCTTTTTTAACCTAAAGGAATATGGATATAAGTAATTTGTAAAATGCTGTTATACAAATATAAAATAGAAGCTAACATAGGAATTTGAAGGAAAAAGCAATTCCTTCTAGCTGGAGTGATCACAGGAGATTAAAGAGAAGTTGAGGGTAGGAGGCGGGAGGGAGATTCAAGAGGAAGGGGATTATGTGTATACCTATGACTGATTCATATTGATGTATGGCAGAAGCCAACACACTATTGTAAAGCAATTACCTTCCAATTAAAGATAAATAAATTTTAAAAATATGTAGATTCTTCCCTCATGTACTTTATAGAGAAACAAACAAATTAAAAAAAAAAAAAAACCTCCAAAAGAGAGAAGTTGAACGAAATCTTAGTAACACTGGATAGAATTTTAACTTGCAAGGAGGATGTACAAGGATGGAAAAAAAGCAGAGGAAAAAATTTGAAATAAAGACTGCATTTTTCAGAGTAAGGTAGCAGGCAGTTTGACTATAGTTAAGGAATCTAGTAGAAGGGTAATAGGAAATAAACTAGAAGGTAAGTTTGAGAACTGGACTGTAGAAGGGTAAGAGAGCCTTGAACACTAGAATAGTGAATTCGATCGATCCTGGTAGTGGGGGTAATCTCCTTCTCTTTACCTGTGCTTGGTTGAGGACAACCACGGGCTTAAGACACTGTTCTGTACAGATGCAGTGCTGGGATCTGGGAGAGTTAGCTTGCAATGTGAATGGAAAGACCGAGAGAATCCGAGATGCCAATCTGGAGTCTTAGCCCTGTGGAGCCACCCAGCAAACCTGGAAGCACGTATCTCTAACCTTCCTGTGATATGGGATAACTAAATGCTTATTTTTCATCCAACACTAATTGGCATTTCTGTTACTTGCAGCTGAAACATTTTTATTTTTTTTAAAGAGTCTTTATTGAATTTGTTACAATATTGCTTCTGCTTTATGTTTTTCTTTGGTCTTTTGTCCATGAAGCATGTGGGACCTTAGCTGCCAGACCAGGTATGAAACCCACACCCCTTGCACTGGAAGGCGAAGTCTTAACCACTGGACTGCTAGGGAAGTCCCAAAAAGCATTTTTAAAGAGTAAGCAGTGTAGGTGGTTCACTTAGAACCATGGAGAACAATGAATTAACATCTGGAAAAAATATTTGATCTCTAAAATGATTATTTGCAAAACCATCGCTTTAATTTCTCAGACATATACCCTTCATGATCAATACACTGGAGCTATTTTTGTTGTTGTTCAGTCACCAAGTCACGTCCGACTCTGAGACTCATGGACTGCAGCACCCCAGGCTTGCCTGTCCCTCACCACCGTCACAAAAACATTCTGAAATACATTTACAGAAGCAATCTAGAAAGGGACTTTATAAGAAAGAAACTTTTTGTCACTAAGTTTACTTACAAGCATAGCACTTTTTGTTTGCTAAGTGGATAAAAATTACAAATATTCAGAAGAAAGTCAGCCTGTAGAAAATTATTTTTTAGAAAACTTTGGACCGAAGAAAACCCAGATAAATCAACTATATCTTCTTCATAACTTAATAGAGGAGAAAATTTAGGCCTCAGTATCATATTACATGCCTTGCTAAAACCCATGACTAGAACACCCAGCCTTTACTATTTTTTCTCCCACAAAATATCACAATTTAGTTGCACTGCAGTCAACTAGATTTTCTTTTTGTTCCTAGTACAAGAAATACAGGAAAAGTGTATTTTAAAGATCAAAGAGGGAAGGTAAGGTTACCTGGCATTACCTATAACTACTATGCATTTTACCAGGAGCATATGAATCTAAATTTGAAATGGAATATTTGAGTAACATTTTGACCAACAGGACCTATTCAAGCACATATGCATGGAGCAGAAGCATGTTGTCAGGATTCTTCATTATCTCCATGACACCCATGCACAACTTGCTAAATACCTCATTTCATATCATGTCCTCTATCTGGCCATTTCCCTAGATCTAGTCCTAAATTAAGCAAGGATTGGAAGTCATTCTGAGCATAAGTACAGTACTAGAAAATAATACCAATGTCATTTATTCTTCCTCTCTCTTTAGCTTCTCTGCTCCATGTACTCCCTAGGTTCTTGCCAGGTTAAAGCAGGGGAAGACCAGGAGAGAAAAGCTGTTTTTTTTCTGTTGTTGTTTGTTTTCTTTTTTTTTTTTTTCCATTTATTTTTATTAGTTGGAGGCTAATTACTTTACAATATTGCAGTGGTTTTTGCCATACACTGACATGAATCAGCCATGGATTTGCATGTGTTCCCCATCCTGAGCCCCCTCCCACCTCCCACCCTATCCCATCCCTCTGGGTCATCCCAGTGCACCAGCCCTGAGCACTTGTCTCATGCATCCAACCTGGGCTGGCGATCTGTTTCACCCTTGATAATATACATGTTTCAATGCTGTTCTCTCAGAACATCCCACCCTCACCCTCTCCTACAGAGTCCAAAAGTCTGTTCTATATATCTGTGTCTCTTTTTCTGTCTTAGATACAGGGTTATCATTACCATCTTTCTAAATTCCATATATATGTGTTAGTATACTGTATTGGTATTTTTCTTTCTGGCTTACTTCACTCTGTATAATAGGCTCCAGTTTTAGCCATCTCATTAGAACTGATTCAAATGTATTCTTTTTAATGGCTGAGTAATATTCCATTGTGTATATGTACCACAGTTTTCTTATCCATTCATCTGCTGATGGGCATCTAGGTTGCTTCCATGTCCTGACTATTATAAACAGTGCTGCGATGAACATTGGGGTGCACGTGTCTCTTTCAGATCTGGTTTCCTCAGTGTGTATGCCCAGGAGTGGGATTGCTGGGTCATATGGCAGTTCTATTTCCAGTTCTTTAAGGAATCTCCACACTGTTCTCCATAGTGGCTGTACTAGTTTGCATTCCCACCAACAGTGTAAGAGGGTTCCCTTTTCTCCACACCCTCTCCAGCATTTATTGCTTGTAGACTTTTGGATAGCAGCCATTCTGACTGGCGTGTAGTGGTACCTCATTGTGGTTTTGATTTGCATGAGAAAAGCTGTTTTTGATATTTAAAATCCTCAACCACTGCTTCAGAAACAAATATTCAGAAGAAAGGGGGAGATACAAATCAGATCTTTTACATCCGTGAAGTAAACTTGGGGTGGAGGCCCACAGGAAAAACACATAGAGTACTCTTGGTGTATTTCCTCAGCTTGAATAAATGCTATTTAATAGGTGTCTTTATGTAAAATAATTCAGTCTTTGAGAGGAGAACTAAGGAGCAGAATTTGATGCTTTAACCCAAATCAGAAGTAGTTTTATAAATGTGATGACGAAATTTTTTCTTGCATGATCGTACAACAAACCCTTCACTGGTTTGTTAAATAGAGTGCTTCATAAAGAAAAACTGGTTGGCTGTGGTTGATTCTGAGCCATATCACGGGAACCACGGAAAGGACTCATTCAAGTACAGCCTCTCCTGAGGTTCCCATTTCAATTTTCATAAGGCACAGTGATCCCTTAGTGAAAAAGAATTGCTCGTAGTCTGTTGCTGATGGGAATATGATCAGTGACCTTAAATCCTTTCCTTTGCAAAACCAGAGTCATGTCATACAGAATTCAGAATTTCTGTCTAACAAATTTTCCAGACAGATTTTCTCAGCTGCTGTCCCTTTTGGCTGGCCCATCTTTATCTTTCATGTTGACCGCCCAATCTCCAAATACAACCCTTTTCTTCTCAGTGTGGTTGCTAACATCTGGATATTTTTTATCACACTTGTTCACTGCTAATCTTGGAGACTGAGCAGGTCAGTACTTTTTTTTTTTTTTGGCCATGGCTCATGGCTTGTGGAATCTCAGTTCCCTGACCAGGGACTGAACCCTGGCCATGGAAAGTGAAAGCCCGGAATCCTGATCACTAGGCCACCAGGGAATTTTGGAGCAGGTCCATGTTTGGATGGAAGACTGTGATGGTAAGTGTCCTAGAGGCCCCCTCCCCAAACCCCCTGTCTGTGTTTGTATCTGGGTACCCTGCTCAGTCGCTCAGTCATGTCTGACTCTTTATGACTCACCAGACTGTAGCCCTCCAGGCTCCTCTGCCCACGGGATTCTCCAGGCAAGAATACTGGAGTGGGTTGCCATTTCCTATTCCAGGGACTCTTCCTGACCCAGGGATCTCTTGCGCCTCCTGCATTGGCGGGTGGATTCTTTACTACTGAGCCATCTGGGAAGCCCCATCTTTGTATGGGCCCCTCCCATACCATACCAGGATCAGTCTGTGTGACCAATAGAACACCACAGAAATTATGGCATGTCACTTCTGAGGCTGGACTATAAAAGACAACTGTGGCTCCTTTTTTGGCCTCCTTTTCTCTCTCTCTAATTGTGAGCTTTGGGGGAAGCCAGCTGCCTCACCCCAAGCAGCCATCTGGAGAGCCCCACGTGGTGAGGATCTGAGGCCCTCCAGCTGGGAACCAAAGGAGGGAACTTGGAAGGAGACCCTCCTGCTCAGTCATGACTGCAGAGGACCTAAGTGCTGGCCACCAGCTTGACTGAAACCTCATGGGAGACCCGGAGCCAGAAGTAGACACCTACGATGCTCCCAGACTCTGGACTCTCAGAAGCTTCGTGAGGTAACAGACAGCTTCTGTCTTAAGCCATTACATTTTCTAGTAATTTGTTCTGCAGCTTTAATGCATGCTAACAGGCACTGTAGGGCTGTTGTTTTTGTTGGCTTTTCTTCTAATCTTTAAGTGACTTGAGGATAGGAGCCATGTCTTATTCATCTTCAGGTTGAGTAGCATGCCTTAGGACACAGCAGATCCAATAACCATTTTCTGAATGAATGATCATCTCCTTCCTGTTTTTATCATTAAAGTAAATTCAATGACAATTACACTTCCAGATTTCTGGCTTAACTGAAGATTTTTTTTTTTTTTTAAATAATGTGGTTTAACCCAGAGAATATAGAAGAGGCGGGGGGAAATCTGAAATGAGATCACCTTTCAAAAGGTCCAATTTGTTTTTAATGCTCCCACCATTAAGAGTTCAATATAAATTTGCAATAAGGCTCAGTGAGCAATTTAGGAAGCCTTGGCCTCCTGCCTTATAAGCATTCATGATTACAAACTAAAACTTGGCCTTGCCAGCAAAGACATGACAGCAGGATGGGAAAGACTAAAGGCTGACGTAAGTGTGAAAAAAATAAGCTCCTGGAACTCTTGGGTCTCGGGACAGTAGAATAATTCTCAAGATGACCTGAGGAAACCACTCCTAAAGGTAAAGTGTCCCTTGGTAACTCGACAGCTTGGGGAGAAGCAGGGATCAGCACCTTCCCACCTTTGACTGTAGGTGGGAACTGTAAATAATTCATGATATATCCATCCCTCCAGATCTACCAACCCCCCAATTCTAATGTATTCCTATTGGGAAAACACAGCTTAAAGAGTGGGTACAAGAACCCATTACCAGGCTGAGAAATGAAGATGCACCCATTTAGTTCAGTTCAGTTCAGTTGCTCAGTCATGTCTGACTCTTTGCGACCCCATGGACTACAGCATGCCAGGCTTCTCTGTCCATCACCAACTCCTGGAGCTTGCTCAAACTCATGTCCATTAGGTCAGTGATGCCATCCAACCATCTCATCCTCTGTCATTCCCTTCTTCTCCTGCCTTCAATCTTTCCCAGCATCAGGGTCTTTTCCAGTAAGTCAGTTCTTTGCATCAGGTGGCCAAAGTATTGGAGTTTCTGCGTTAGCATCAGTCTGCCCAATGAATATTCAGGACTGATCTCCTTTAGGATTGACTGGTTTAATCTCCTTGCACCCATTAGGAAGCCTCATAGGAGACATGCGTGACATTTACTAACAGGGCAAAATATTTTTTTCCCACTGACTAAACCCCTTTCCTAGGGCTTCCCAGGTGGCTCAGTGGTAAAGAATCTACCTGCCAATACAGGAAACATGGGTTTGATCCCTGGGTTGAGAAGATCCCCTGGAGGAGGAAATGGTAACCTACTCTAATATTCTTGCCTGGGCAATCTCGTGGACAGAGGATCCTGGCAGGCTATATAGTCCATGGGATTGCAAAGAGTTGAACATGACTTAAGAGACTAAACAATAACAAACCCCTTTCCTAGACAGTGAGCTCTTCTGGGAGAGAGCTGCTGTAGTTATTACTTATGTATATTAGTAAGCATTATCATTACCTTATACTGAGTACAAGAAGAAAAGCAAAGGTTTTGCTCAGCACACTTGAAGTTTTACCAAAGAAAAGCTCAAGGTACATGAATGAAAAAACAAAACAAAACGGGATTTCACTGGGAAATCATTTCCATGGATTGAATGAACTTTATCTTTAGGGACCATGAACTTGGGTAATCTCTAGCCTTCTTTTGGGAAAGAAAAGATTCAGGAAAAGCTGTCTTTTCCTTTCCTTCACCCTCAACTAGCTGACAAACAAATACAGCTCAAGAAACCAAGAGCTAGAATCATTTTTTTGTCATTTTAAAAAATTCACTAAAATATTAAAAGAGGAAAGAACCGGCTAGGGTCGTACAAGAAAGGGCCTCAGGTTCAGTTCATTTCCATTCCAGATAACAAGCTTGGATTCCTGCATCACTTGACAAAAGACTGCTTACTCTCAAAAAGAGAGGACTGCCCCAAAGGCATAAAGTAATATGCTCTGAGGACTAAACTTTAAAACCAACAGACTTGGAAAAATAAAAGGACAGCTCTGTTCCTTAATTACAACTGTTTTTCCACTAAAATAAACAGCCAAATAATCAGACTGTGTAATTAACTTTAAACATCTTTTTAAAAAACACAATCCATATATAAGAAAGCAAAGGTGATTTTAAATGTAGGATCCTGGAATTTTGATTTTAAGAAGGTAAAGACTTTTCTGTCCCCTTCATCTTAGAAATTATCTGCAACACAACAATACAAAGAGAAACACATTCTCCATCACTGATAAAAATAGACAGACTTGAGCCTGAACCATGGTACATGAAGTTGAAAAGCAGAGTTCGGAGGAATAAATGTTCAAGAGAGACACAGGAAGTGAACTGCAAACACAGACAAAATGGGACGCCAACAAGAAGCAGGACTCTACACTCTGAAAGCTCAGGAGTCAAGGGCATTGGGTATACCTAGCAGCCCTTGCTGAAAATGAGGGCATTGCAGGAAAGCCTGCATTACCCTCACCCCCGCCCCCCCTCATCCCCAGGCACCCAGAATGTTCTCAGGCAATTGTATATCCGCAAGGCAAGACATTGGAGGACTTGGAGAGAACAGAAGGATCCAAAGAAAAGACCAACGAACACCAGAACTTTGGGATTCTCTCAAGAACAGCAACAAAACTGATCTACAAAATCACCCTAGAATAAAGGCAACCCGTTCAGGATCTCTATTCACGAAGCCATCAACTCACCATCACTTTTTTAGGGCCTCACTTTTAAATGCAAATAGAACAAGCATTTGAGCAATTTCTTCTCCTAAGTGTATGGATTGTTGTCTTTCACTTGCTAAGTGGTGTCTGACTCTTTATGACCCCATGGACTGCAGCTCCCTAGGCTCCTCTGTTCTCCACTGTCTCCAGGAATTCATGTCCATCGAGATGTTATGGATGAATATACATTTTTCCAAATCTGGAAGCAATGTTTCCCTGGCATCTATGGTCTATCCTAGCTCCAATCCAGTTCCATTCCTTCCTTTCCCTGCCTGACTTTCTGTGGCAGCTCCTCTTCCTCAGGCCCTAGCATCCCCTTAACCTTGAGGTCACCACCAATCCCTTCCATGCTTCCTAATGCTCCAAGCCACCTGATGCGAAGAACTGACTCATTAGAAAAGACCCTGATGCTGGGAAAGATTGAAAGCAGGAGGAGAAGGGGACGACAGAGGATGAGATGGCTGGATGGCATCACTGACTCGATGGGACATGAGTTTGAGCAAGCTCCAGGAGTTCGTGATGGACAGGGAAGCCTGGAGTGCTGCAGTCCATGAGGTTGCAAAGAGTTGGACACGTCTGAGCGACTGAACTGAGTGACTTCTTGGCTGTCTTTTGACACTACTAACTCTCCTCCAGTCATTCAACCTGAAAACCGAAGCAGCTTAGGGTTTCTGTTTTTAAAAAATAAAGTTGTAATTTTAGGATAGTTTTAAATTTGCAGAGACTTCCTGGTGGTCCAGCGGTTAAGATTCCCCAGGCTCTCAATACAGGGGTCTGGGTTCAATCCCTGGTCAGGGAACTAGATCCTAGATCCCACATGCCACAGTGAAGATCAAAGATCGCGTGTGCTGCAACTAAGACCTGGTGCTAGCCAAGTAAGTAAAGATATACATTTGCAGAAAAGTTGTGAAGATAGTACCAGAGAGCTCCCTTCCATACATCTGGTATCCAGTCTCTAACGTTCCACATGTTACATTAGTAAGAGTACATTTGTCACATCTAATAAACCACTGTTGATGCATTATTATTAACTAAATTTCTTATTTACTCAAATGTTCTTAACTTGTACCTATTGTTCTTCTGCTCCAGGACCCATCTACGATGTCACATCATATTTAGTTATCATGAGGTTCAGGTTTCTCTAACATTCCTCAGACTCCTTGTTTTCAAGATCTTGACAGTATCGAGTTCTGGTTAAGGACTCAACAGAATCTCCACTGAGATTTGCTTGAGGTTTGTTGCGTATTTAGACTGGGGTGATGGGTTTGGGGCCAGAAGACCACAGAGGTAAAGTGCTGTCCTACCATCTCAATGGTACATACTATTGACATGATTTATCACAGTTGGGGCTGACCTTGATCACCTGGAAGAGGTCTTATCTGTCAAGCTGCCCCCGCCTCCAGCATGCAGTTCCTCTTCCCCATCCCTCTTTCCATAGGGTACTTCTGGGAAGGTAGTCACTATGCATGGCCCATACTTAAGAAGTGGGCAGCTATGTTCCTCCTGCTTCAGAGCAAAGTATCCATAGAGATTATTTTGAATTTTTCTCAGCATCACTTTTGACTAGTCTTTTGCCCTTGATCTCCATTCCAGGCATTTTCTCAATAAGTAAGCAGTACAGGGGGGTTCAGTTTAGATATGGCTACTCCAAACCCTGACTCTTTTGATGGAAACAGACTGAATTATTCCTGGTGTCTTAAAGCTTCCTTCTTTCTTTCCGTCCTTCAACAAATTTTTGGTGTCTGCTATACATTAGGCCTTGCATTAACTTTAGGAACAGTGCTAAGTCACAGGGATATGAGGGCTCAAAGCTTAATAACAGTGGCCTCTAATTTAGCTAACGAGTCAGAGAAGGCTTCTTGGAGGCCATGATTTCTGAGTTAAGATCTGGTGGGGAGACATATGTCCGTGAAAAGGAGATGTAAGAGAAGAGAAAAGTCTATTTAGGTCTTCCACCCATTTTCCTCTTTTTCTTTCTTTTTTTTGAGCACTCAAAGCCACTAATTAAGAGAAATGCAAATCAAAACTACAATGAGGTATCATCTAACACCAGACAGATAGGTCATCATCAAAAAATCTACAAACAATAAATCCTGGAGAAAATGTGAAGAAAAGGGAACCCTCCTACACTGTTGGTGGGAATGTACAGATAAATTGATGCAGCCACTATGGAGAACAGTACGGAGGTTACTCAACAAAACTAAAAATAGAATTACCATATGACCCAGCATATATCCAGAGAAAGCCATATTTCAAAAAGACACATGCATCCCAGTGTTCATTGTAGCACTTTTTACAGTAGCCAGTGCATGGAAGCAACCTAGATGCCCATCAACAGAGGAATGGATAAAGAGGATGTGGTACATATACACAATGGAATACCACTCATCCAAAAAAGAACAAAGGTGTGGCATTTTCAGAGATGCGGATGGACCCAGAGACTGTCATACAGAATGAAGTAAGTCAGGAAGTGTAAAACCGCTTATATGTGGAATCCAGAAAAATGGAACAGATGACCATATTCACAAAGCAGAAATAGACACATAGGTCTAGAGAATAAACTTATGGGGGGAAGAGGAGATGCAATGAATTGGGAGATTGAAATTGACATATACACACCTCAAGTTTATAATAGATGACTAATGAAACCCTACGATATAGCACAGGGAACTCTCCTCAATCCTCTGCGGTGACCTAAATGGGAAGGAAACTAAAAAAGAAGGGATATATTATACATAGAATTGATTCACTTGGCTATATAGCAGAAACTAACACGACATTGTAAAGGAGCAATACTCCAATAAAAACAAATTAAAAAAAAGAGAGAGAAAAGAGAGAATATTCCTGATGGAGGGACAGCATGAGCAAAAACTCTGATGGGGAGGGAGTGTGGGGGCAAGTTCTGTAGAACCACAAGCAAGGGAGATAGGGGGAAGGGGGCATCTGGGGAACCAGGAAGAGCTGTCTCCTGAGAATCCTCAAGCAACACAAGGTCACTAAGGGCAGGACTGTGCCTTGGGTAGAGAGACCTTTTCAAATGATTATTAAGCCTGCCAAAGGCAGCATCTTCCTGGGCAGAAGGAATGGATGCAGGACAGCCAGTTAGGAGGCCTTTACTGAGTCTTAAGAGGAGGTGATGGGAGCTTGGCCTAAGGCTGGGACAGTGTGGGGAGGGACAAGGGGGATACACATACACCTGCCTCATGGAGTTTTGTGAGGTCATGAGTTAATAAACACAAAGCATTTAAGCAAGTGCCTGCCTTATACTAACTGCTAATAATAATACTGCTTATATGATCTTGAATAGACATCTAAATGGGAATCAACCCCCTCACCAACAAAATGAAGAGGCTTGGCTATATAATGTCCAAGATCTTCTCTAACCCTAAAGGGTTAATATTCTTAGCCATTATTCTTCGCTAGTTTAAGAGGACCATCGGCTCTGATGTGTGCTGTTCCCCAAGGGCTGACTCAGTAAATGTTACCTTCACTTAGTTACCCTATACCAATACCATCAGAGCCTTTTCAAAGAATTGACAATGGACAAAAGGTATTCTCCTAAGTCATTCTGGTAAATATGTAACTGATTTTTCATTCATAAACATTTCACATTCCGTAGAATTGGTCGTGCATTTCTACCCATTATACCATCACACTATCTTGTTATTTCTAGAAAGTATTAAGAAAGTATTTCAGGTCTAGAAAGTATTTCAGGAGTAAATCTACCCCAGCAAACTTTAAACACCCAGAGATGCCACCAACACCTGTGGAAGCACAACTTAAATGTCAGCTCTGATTCCTCAGGGTGGGAGGGGGGTCATTATAATCAGTGAATCAGTGAGGAATGGAAAGCACTAAATGGGTCTGTCATCTTGCTGGGGTTTATTGTCAGTACAAAGAGCACAAGTCCCTGTCTTCAAGGAGCTTACAGTTTATCTCAGGGGGAAAGATTATACAACTATATGTTGTATAATCCATATACAGCATAAGGTTATGGAAATTATGAATGGTTTCTCAATTCAGACTCTAGGCAGTGGAAAGAATTCAGAGGAGAGGGAATGAAAGCTATATAATGATCAAAAAGAGTCAAGAACATTGAGATATATTATCACAGTGAAGTTTTTACTTCAAAAACTTTGGAAAATCTCAACCAAAAGGATAAAATGTATCCTATGAACTCCTGTCAAAGCTTACATCCTTCATACAAACTAGAAAAAAGAATACAAAAACATTCCAGATTTTTCTACTAAACTGGGTAAATTTATCTGTAATGGTAACTGCAAATACCCTATTTGTCATTAATTTAGAATTGTCACTTACATAGCCTCAGAACCATGTGATATTCTTGAGAACCATGTGATATCCTCCCAAACCCACATTTATTTGTAAATAAAACTATCTTAATCTATTACAGCGAAGAGGAATCTCAGCACCTTTCAAATAAAATTACACGTATATAAAACATATTACACGTATATAAAATGTATATAGAACATGTTTATAAAACATATAAAACATGCATATAAAATAAAGACAGGCAACAGAAGTTTGTAAAGGTGAGAAAAATACACTAAAATTTCAGTTGTAAATAAGCTAACATCACAGGTAAATTTAAGGTAATAAAACAGATGATTTTACTGAAAATTTAACACCTGTCAACACAGGTGTCTGACCAGTGTTCAGGAAACCAATAACATCTTGTCAGCCATGCTCCAAGTACATCAATGACACAGATTCTAAAAACATCCCAAAACAACAAAAGCAGTGTATGACCCTAGCCATTGGCTCACACATTTTTCTCAATTGCCCTTTCCTGGCTCATTTCTAACATTGAAGAATTCGCAAATAGCACGAAGAACACAGGTTGGTGAGAAAAGCAGGGAAACAATGCAGATAATTTTGAAAGGCAAGCAAGAAATATTTCAAACAATGTGGGGACATTTAAGAAACATCTTTTCAAACTTATAATTGATAAACTGGGGTATATGTGGGGGGAGTTGTTAAAACTCAGGAAAGTATCCCTTTAATAATGAATGATAAGTCATTATATACAGTGTTCTATTTTAATAAGAAACATCGTTTTCTCAAATTAAAACACCAAAGCAGGGGTCTTTAATTACTTTTGGGCCAGAGGCTCCTTTGAGGATATGATGAAAGTCAGACATTTTCCTCTGAAAACTACATGCTCTCACAAATTTAGCGTTCAAATTTCAACATAATTTATGGACTCACATCTCTGCCCAACATCAAATCCATCCCTCTATGGGTTCCCCATTGTCTTGTAGGCTCATGTATTAAAGGCTTATAAACCTCCGATTTTATAAACTATTGTGCTAGTGAAACACGCTTAAGACCTTGGAACAAGACTATGTGTATGCATAACTGAATTACTTTACATCTTTACATCTGAAACTAACACATCATTGTAAATCAACTATCATTGTTGTTTAGCCACTAAGTCATATCCGACTCTTTGCAACCCCATGGACTACAGCATGCCAAGCTTCCCTGTCCTTCACTATCTTCTGGAGTCTGCTCAAACTCATGTGCATTGAGTTTGTGATGCCATCCAACCATCTCATTCTCTGTTGTCTCCTGCCCTCAATCTTTCCCAGCATCAGGGTCTTTTCCAATGAGTCATCTCTTCGCCTCAGGTAGCTTAAGTATTGGAGCTTCAGCTTCAGCACCAGTCCTTCCAATGAATATTCAGGGTTGATTTCCTTTAGGATTGACTGGTTTCATCTCCTTGCTGTCCAAGGGACTCTCAAGAGTGTTCTCGAGCACCACAATTCGAAAGCATCAACTCTTCAGCATTCAGCCTTCTTTCTAGTCCAACTCTCATATTTCTATATGACTACTTGAAAGACCATTGCTTTGACTATATGGACTTTTGTCAGCAAAATGATGTCTCTGCTTTTTAATATGCTTGTCTAGGTTTGTCATAGCTTTTCTTCCAAAGAGTAAACTTCTTTTAATTTCGTGGCTGTAGTCACTGTCTGCAGCAATTTTGGAGCCCAAGAAAAGAATATCTGCCACTGTTTCCACATTTTCCCCTTCTATTTGCCATGAGGTGATGGAACCAGATGTCATGATCTTTGTTTTTTGAATTAGTTTTAAGCCAGTTTTTCATTCTCCTCTTTGACCTTCACCCAGAGGCTCTTTAGTTCCTCTTCACTTTCTGCCATTAGAGTGGTATCATCTGCATATCAGAAGTTGTTGATATTTCTCCTGGCAATCTTGATCCCAGCTTGGGATTCATCCAGTCTGGCATTTTGCATTATGTACCCTGCATAGAAGTTAAGTATATAAAGCCTCAATATACTCCTTTCCCAATTCTGAACCAGTCTATTGTTCCATGTCCAGTTCTAACTTGTTTCTTGACCTGCACCTTACCTTCTCAGGAGACAGGTAAGGTGGTCTGGTATTCAGTCTCTTTAAGAATTTCCCACAGTTTGTTGTGATCCACACAGTCAAAGGTTTTAATACAGTCAACAAAGTCAAACTAGATATTTTTCTGGAATTCCCATGCTTTCTCTATGATGTTGGCAATTTGATCACTGGCTCCTCTGCCCTTTTCTAAATCCAACTTGTACATTTGGAAATTCTCAATAACATATTGTTGAAGTCTAGCTTGAAGGATTTGGAGCATAATCTGGCTAGGATGTGAAATGAGCATAATTGTATGGTAGTTTGAGCATTCTTTGGCATTGCCTTTTTTTGGGATTGGAATGAAAACTGACTTTTTCTAGTCCTGTGGCCACTGCTGAGTTTTCCATATTTGCTGACATATTGAGTGCAGCACTTCAACAGCATCATCTTCTAGGATTCGAAATAGCAAAGCTGGAATGCCATCATCTCCACTAGCTTTGTTTGTAGCAATGCTTCCTAAGACCCACTTGACTTCACACTCCAAAATATTTGGCTCTAGGTGAGTGACCATACCATTGTGGTTATGCAGGTCATTAGACTTGTTTTTGGATAGCTTTTCTGTGTATTCTTGCCACCTCCTTTTAATCTCTTCTGCTTCTGTTAGGTCCCTTTCGTTTCTGTCCTTTATCGTGCCCATCTTTGCATGAAATGGTTCCTTGATATCTCCAATTTTCTTGAAGAGATCTCTAGTCTTTCCCATCCTATTGTTTTCTTCTATTTGCACTGTTCACTTAAAAAGGCCTTCTTATCTCTCCCCACTAAAATCAACTACACTCCAAAATAAAATTAAATTAAAAATTGAAAAAGAAAACATAGTATTGAATAGAATACACCTTCCAAAAGGCATTTCATTTTACTGATTGTGTGGTATACAATGTTTTCCATTTAATTTCTTATCAATTCTTGGTCATCACCAGTTCTTGGAACTCATTTCTCCGCATTTGTTTTTCCCTTTTGGTTCCCAGTCCATGCATTTTCAGCATTCTGTTGCTCAAAACTACTTTGCAGGAAGAAAGTGGAGAAAAAATGTTTCAAAGGTGAGAGGAAAATCAGTCACTTGTGCTCTTGGCAGCCTTGGTCATTGGTTTAGATGTTTATTTATTCAGTCAACAACTTGAGCGTCGACTGTGTATCAGGAGAGCGGGAGGCAGCAGGCTTGAAAAAGAGCTGCCCACCCCCCGGTACTCCCCCAAATAGTTTAGTGTCCAGAGCTGCGGCTGGAGAAGTGGTTAGAGTAGGTGGATATATAGCAAGGTGCCGGGAGGATAGGAGGACACCCTCGAGACAGGGTGTTTTCTGCTTGGAGACATGGAAAAATTGAGCTGAATGGAGGTTAAAGAAGGTGTATTCAGGAAGAACAGGAAGGGCACCGAGACACAAAGAAAAACTAACCCACATCTCCTCTCAGGAATGGGGTGCAGAGGCAAGGGAGGTTGGGAATTGCAGTGTGGTTGGGACACACTGGGCGTTAATGGAAGGAACGCAGCAACAGCAAGAAAGTGAAAAAAAAATAAAGGGGGGGGGGGAGAATTAATTGAATTGTTACTTGGTGCTGATAATGCCAAAAGCTAGTTTAAAACATCCAATCAGAGTTGTAGTTGGATCTCTGTTTCTGTTTTGCAAGTAAGATCATCCATATTATTTTTCTAGATTCCATATATGTGCGTTAACATGGACAAACGTATCAATACCAAGGGGGGAAAGGGGGTGGGTGGGACGAGTTGGGAGCTTGGGACTGACATGCATATGCTATTGATACTGTGGATAAAACGGATAATTAACGAGAACCTGGTATACAGCTCAGGGAACCCTACTCACTGCTCTGTGGTGACCTAGATGAGAAGGAAATCCAAAGGAGAGGGCATGTATGTGAACACATAACTGATTCACTCTGCTGTGCTGCAGAAACTAACAAAACACTGCAAAGCATCTACACCCAAATAAAAACTAATTAAAAAAAAATAAAGATAGCACTTACAGAAAAAAAGACAAAATTGTAGTTGGAAAAGACATAGAAATTTTGAGCAAAATTAAGTAACTATATTAGAACCAGCAGCCTAATTTGGGGAGCCCAATGCAAAATAAAAATGTGGGGCTGGCTCTTTGTTCAAAATTATGAATAATTTCAAGATGGTGACAGGAGAATATTAAGCCAAATACAGGGCCCTTCTGAGCACTGGACCCTATGTGACTACACAAGCTGTACATCCCTGAATCTGGCCCTGATTATATTAGAAGGAAATTTCAAACGTTCACCATGATTCGTTATCACCACGGATAAACAACTCACAGTTCCAAAAATGGCGACTATATGGGAGCCTTAGAGTCACTTCATTTTCTCAGCAATTCTATGAGGCACAGATAGATACTAGAAGATAAAAGAACAAAAGATAAAAGTGATCTTATATATATCTTAAAGATATTCCCTCAGTGCCTTGAGCCATGCTGTATTATAGTGAGCACTCAATACTGACTTGTAACGAAGTGATTTTATTTCTTTGCTCTGAGTTCGTCTTTGGCTGAGCCATGAAAGTCCAGGCTCTCTGAAGTCAGCCAGAGGGTCTGTGTTTATAGTTGTGGGTGAAAGACAGAAATAGAAAGGACTGCCTTTCACCATTCCAGTTACACCAGTCCATGGAGTCTCAAAACATCTACCTCTAGCAGGAATGCGAGAAGGGAATGTGACGGGAGCAAAATGCCAGCACTCTCAGAACTGTCCTTTCTTTTTTAAACACAGACACAGCTCTGAGCAGAAATTCCACAATTTCCAGGAGAAATTATGCATTCACATAGCACATACACATTATGAGAATACGGAATCTATTTTATTTATTATTTAAATGAAGGATAATTGCTACAATGTTGTGATGGTTTCTGTGGTACAACTTGAATCAGTCGTAAGTATGTAACTATATATATATATATTTTTATATATCCCCTTCCTCTTTGAGCCCTCCCCGCCCCGCTCAGCGCAAGCCCACATTTCTAGGTTGTCCGAGAGTACCAGGTTGGGCTCCCTATGTCATAAAGCAGCTTCCCACTAACTATCTACCTCACACATGGTGTGTATATATACCTAACGGAGGGCCTGGCAACCCACTCCAGGATTCTTGCCCGGAGAATCCCATGGACAGAGGAGCCTGCCAGGCTACGGTTCATAGGGTCGCAAAGAGTCGCACACGACTGAAGTGACTGAGCAGGCAGGCAGGTGGGCAGTGTATATATGTCAATGCTACTTTCTCAATTTGTCCCACCCTGAATCTATTTTAAAAGAAGTTATTAAATCTTCAGAACATACAGTAATTTCCGATTTCTCCCAGCAAACCTCCAGTTAAGAGTTTCTTGAAACAAAGCCTTTCTAGAGGGCTCAGTTTCATCAGCGTGCTCACCCCTCCCCCTCCCTCCTCCCCCTCCCCCCAAAGCTTCAGAAGGACCTGAATCATCTATCGCCATCAATGAAATTCACTTTTTCTACTTAGGATGAGAGTAAGAACTGCCACGACCACAACAGACCATTAATTCAACAGTGAAAACCAAAGACTAAATATTTGCTAAAACTCCTTAGATTTTTATATCGACATTTTAGCTTACTTGAACAGGTCATCTCTTACACATTGGGGCAAGTGGGGGGCTTTGGATGGTGCATTCAGGGCTTTCTGTGGAGCCTCTGTCCTGTGGTCTTGGGAAGCCTCCACAACCCCTGTAGCTCAGAGTTGTGTGTGATTAATAGCTCTGCCAGCCATTCCTATTTAAAAACTATTCCTACTTTACATCTTTTTTTTTTTCCCGCCTCTGTCCCTGATTTTCTCTGATCCTTATTTTTCTCCTCAGCAGAATTACACACGGTCAGAGTTTCCTCCCTACTTTCCCAAGCCTTCTCACTTTACTCCACAGTGTCTTGCGATGGGGGAGCTTTTGTTCAGTAGACATCAGGCCTTATGCAAACTTATGAGTATAACTGGCCAAAAGGTTCAACAAGGGAAACCATCAACTGGTACCTTTCTCCTCACGCCCCCCACCCCTATCCCCTTCCGCCCCTCGATTCCAAATCCACATCCTGAGAAGGAAAGAAAGAAAAAAAGCAACCCACCAAAGGAGGCACTACTTCGCGACAAGCGAAGCAGTGGTTTCTCTGTTCAGCTTGTACAGTGGATGTGTAAGTGGCATTTTCAAAATTATTCTGTCAGCCCCATGACAATTTAATTAATTTATTTTTTTTATCCCGTGCCTCAACTCTGTTGTTTGGGTAGCAATGTCCTGTCAATATCTCACTCAGGTGTAGCAGGGACAGGTCTAACAGCCCTGGGCCGGCAGCCAAGCTCACCGGTGACTGACGCTCGCTTAACTGAGCAAAGATTTGCTCTGCGTGGAGTGGGGCTTGACTGTACAAGGACCAGTGGTGACAGCCAGAGTGCCGGCTGGAATCCTAACAAAGCTGCTTCCAACGTGTGCTCGGGCGAGCGGAACCAGCACTTAAACTGAATGTTAAGGGGCTTCAATCTTGGTGGTGTTTTTTTTTTTTTCTCCATCATTTACCGTCAGAATAAACCCTGGGATTTTACAGGGAAAACAGCACATTAGGGCACTTAAATCGCAAATCCTTGTACCTTTTTAAAAGGCTGTTGAAGACGCATTAACTTGTAGGAACAGTCATTTAATTGCTTGCCTCTGCTACCCCACACACTATTTTTTTTTTTTTTTAATGACCAAATTAAACCTGCCTCACAAATTTGTGCTTTGAAGTTTCTGCCAAAGGATCATTCCTTTTAGGGCGTGAGAAAAAGAACTGAAACGCTCTCCTTGGGTACCAATGTCCGCAGCTTCCTTCCACCCCCCGACCCCCCACCTTCCCTGTCCCAGAAGCCTTCAGACAAAGAAGCAAATCATTGGCGTTTAAATGTTTCAAATTCATTTTCCAAGCCAGGTTCGAATGTCACTGTCATAATTCCCTCTGTCATTTCAATGAAAGCCCGTAAGCATTTACAAATGGAGGAATGTTGTACTTACAATTTGGGGATGTGTGATGCAGCCGTGTATCTTATGGAAAAAAAAAAACAAAAAAAAAAAACCTGTTATGTTTATAGGCTGTCCTTCCTGTTCAAAGACAACACCACTCTTGGTAAAGCTGAAGAAATTAGTGAGAAACAGAAAAGTCCTTTCCACACCTTGAACCTGTGAAAACTACTCTTTGCATGGAGCCGTGGGAGCTGTTAGCAGAGTCTGCTGTTGTTTGAGACTTTCTCTCTTAGGTCAAATGCAGCCCAAAGCCAACAAGATGATTTACCATCTCACCGCTTTGAATCTGATGATATGCAACTGCCGGATGAAATATTTATACGAATTTCCCACTTCACCTATAAAAACCATAGAGACACGCATAGGTACACAAACAACAGGCAGTCATTGTGCACATTTGTTTAGTTAGCTAGCAATTTTTGGAAGCTGTGTGTGGATAAGCAGATAGTGTCAGCGTGACAAGAGGCAGTGCATCTGGGTTGTTCAAGTGCTGGATGCCTTTTCCCTTGGAAAGGAGTCCTGTTCCATTGCATCAGACGCCCAGTAATATGATCTCATCAACCTATGTGAGCATCAGAGGTCCGGGCGGGTCACAAGTCAAATTCTTTCTGTTGCCAATTGAGATTGACATGTGCTGTTGTCCTAAAGATCACATGGTCTGATTTGGCCAAATGGGTGATCTCCACGAGAAACCAAGGTACAGTTTGTCAAGCTGAAAGGCATTTGCAGGCTGGAGTGTCAGGTTTCCACAATAACAGTTAGCTGAATCTCTGCAGGTTAAAATACTGTTTTGTAATCGGGAAAAAAAGAAAATCTTCTTTTTCTTTGGGTCTTTGGTTTCGTTTTGGCTTTGTTTCGTTTCAGTCTGATTTTTAAAGGCATGGATGCCCAGACAAAGTGGGGCTGGCTGGACCTCCCTGGCAGGGATGGGACAGAAGAATGTCTGAGCCTTGTAGGAGAGAAGGCTGTTACACTCCATCTAACCCAAACCCGGTTAGCTGAGAAACAGTTCTTCATTCCTCTGTGGGACTTGGAACCTGGATGCTATAATTGAAAGCCAGTGTATTAAGCATAACACATCAAACCACTGTTAACACCCAGCCTCCCGCAAGGCAGCCTCCTAACAGCTCTGCTTTCTGCCTACAGTCTGTGCAAGCAAGTGGAACCATCACATGCACTGCATGCTAAAGGCCGCAGCCTTTGTCTTCTCCAAGTTCTGTCTATTTCAGAGGCTAACATGCAGCAATTAGTCTAATTAATGTGAAACAATGAGCTGTGTTACCACTTATCAAATTGATTGTTCCCCTATCAAAACAAAACAGGCTGGCTTTTTGATGTAATTTCAAGAGATGATTTGAAATGTCATGTTGCTGGGAGCCAATTACCTCATGACTAGAGTCACGGTCAACAGAATACATAATTAGCATGAGTTTGGGAAGGCTGCTTACTGCTAGTATGTTAATTAACTGTCTTTTGTCATAAAACAAAAAGGTTGTACGGAAGGTTCTGAAATAGGTCTTTTTTATTTA
This sequence comes from Dama dama, assembly GCF_033118175.1. Taxonomy (NCBI): domain Eukaryota; kingdom Metazoa; phylum Chordata; class Mammalia; order Artiodactyla; family Cervidae; genus Dama; species Dama dama. Next base: position 18,314,068 of record NC_083694.1, read on the forward strand.
CATTTCTCTGCGCTTATCAACGTGAGGCATGACAATGCAAAAGAATAGAAAATTTGAATTCCCCTACTTCAGATGAATACTCAGCTTGCAAGGTCAGGGTCACGTGCGAACTGCAATGCCATTCACCTCGCTCCAGTCCTGCCCCAGTGTTATTATATTACTCCTGGATTTTAATTAACTATCGGGTAAAACTCAAATGTAAGAAATACCAAGTTCCACGGAATAAATCCCCTAACAGACTTCTTTGGAGCTTTGCTTGCCTTTGCGCATCTTATGAGGACTGGATAGCGCTTGGCTGCCCTGGGAATTCCACTCAGGTGTCGTCTTTCTATTTCAATCTTGAAATCTGGAGAGAATAAACCCGTCATCAAATGATGCTATTGCCTTTACCACACTGTGACAGAGACAGGATGTATAATGGGCACCTGTGGGTTTGTAAAGGTATCCTATCCATGAGCGAGGACTCCAAAACTCATCTGCAGCTTCCTCTCGTCTGGGGGAGCCTGGCAAGTCCATCTTCTTGATTAAGGAACTGATTCTGTACTTCTCGCCCAAATGCATTCTGGAGGTAGCTATAATCAGTAACTGACAATGAACAATCAAGTTCACCGCAGCCCCGAGGCATCATGGTTTGACAGGCACGTGGGTCAACTAGCTTCCAGTATGGAGATCAAGTTCAAGTTCCCAGAATTCGAATACAATTGTCCCACTGCCGAAAGATGGCATTGTTTGACATGCAAAAGCAGCAGGTCCTCTCTTGGAGATCCCACAGTTTTCGATGGGAAATGTGCTGCCATCTTGTAAGGGTCTGCCAACTCTTTCCTTTGCTTTTTCTTGGGATTTGGCTCTAATCTTACAGTCCTATTAGAAGGATCCCCAGAGGGCAAAATAAAACAAAATACAAGACTCCCCTGGTGGCACCGTGGCTAAGAAGCCACCTGCCAATGCAGGGGACACAGGTAGCGTCTTGGGCCAGGAGGATCCCACATGTTGCAAAGCAACTAAGCCTATGAGTCATAACCATTGAGCCCGAGTTCTAGAGTCCGGGAGCTGCAACTGCTGCAGCCCAAGTGCCTAGAGCCTGGGCTCCACAACAAAAGAAGCCCCCGAAAGGAGAAGCCCGCACACCACAACGAAGAGGACGAAGAGTAGCTCCTGTTCTCCGCAACTAAAGAAAGCAAGTGCACAGCAAAAAGGCTCAGCGCCCCCACCCCCAAAAAACCCCACAAAATACAACACCTTGCTATTAGAAACATTAAGTTTACTTTGCAAATTGGATTCTCCATACTAATTAGTTTCCATTTTTTGACAACTTTTTTTTCCTGTTTCTAACATCATTAAAATACTATTTAAATGTAATATTAAAAAAACATTCAATAGATGGGATGTAGTGCTTTTTCTTCTGGGGTGTGGGTTTCTCATTTTTGCAATGTAGAGTCAGGAACCTTGGGGTGCAGACAGTGGACAGAAAGGACCCATGAATCAGCTAAACTGGAGAAGAAAGTGAGCTGCTGATCAATTCTTCACCCCTCTATGACAGCTTCTCTTCTTTCTGCCAGTTTAAAGGTTTATTCTGAATTATGATTCTAGTTTTCAAAATGTTGGATGTGGGAGACAGAACCAACATGAGGATGCTACCTGAGAAATCTGACTCATTAACAATAGCTAACCATCACTAATCTGGACGGGGAAATGAAAACCCACTTCAGTATTCTTGTCTGAAAAACCCCATGGACAGAGGAGCCCGCTGGGCTACAGACCATGGGGTCGCAAAGAGTTGGAGATGACTGAGCAACTGAACACACACACACATCACTAAACACTTCTGAGATATGAGAGCGGTGGTACTAACCCCAATATGAACATGAAAAGAAATTAACTAATTTTGACTAATTTCATAGCTGGGCATAGAGTTTCTGGTGTGCTTCCCAAATTCCTTCTTTGGACTCAAGAGGTTATAAAACCCTACTGAAGATACATGTTTGACTGAGAGATTTGGTATTGTAATAATGTCATCCATTATTACAATAAGGTATCAGAGTCTGTCATACAGAGCAAAGTCAGAGAGAGAAAAACAGATATTGTATATTAAAAATGCATGTGGAATCTAGAAAAATGGTATAGATGAACAAATCTGCAAAGCAGAAATAGAGACACAGATGCAGAGAACAAACCTATGGACGCCAAAGGGGAAGGAGAGGAGCGGATGAATTGGGAGGTTGGGACTGACATACGCTCCAGGAGTGTGTGCATGCTTAGTCTGTTGTGTTCGACTCTTTGCGACTCCATGGACTGTAGCCCATCAGGCTCCTCTGTTTGTGGGAGTCTCCAGGCAAGAACACTAGAGTGGGTTGCTATGCTCTCCTCCAGCTATATACACACTGCTATGTATAAAATAGGTAACTAATGAGAACCTGCCGTATAGCGTAAGGAACTCTACTCGATGCTCTGTGGTGACTTAAGTGGGAAGGACACTCAAAAAGAGGGGATAAATGTAAACGCATAGCTGATTCACCACACTGAACAGCAGGAACTAATGCCACATTGTAAAGTAATGAAAGTGTTGGTCGCTTGGTTGTGTCCGACTCCTCATGACCCATGGACTGTAGCCAGGCTCCTCTGTCCATGGGATTCTGCAGGCAAAAATACTGGAGTGGGTTGCCATTCCCTTCTCCAGAGGATCTTCCTGATCCAGGGACCGAGCCCAGGTCTCCTGCATTGCAGGCAGATTCTTTACCATTTGAGCCACCAGGGAAGCCCCCTTGTAAAGTAACTATACTCCAATTAAGAAAAAAGGTTACAATACCCTAGAATTGAATGAAATCTTATAGAAATGCCCTCTCCTAACATCCCTCCAAGTGGAATTTTCTATACACTGGCTCTGATCACTGAAGGGTGATTCCTTTCAGGGATGAGCCTCTTTGGGGGAATTGAGAGAAATGAGCAAACATCCTCAAAAAGTTCTTGGACTCCTGTGGAAAAGAAAATAGAATTCCTGATGCTCTAAAGTGAGTGCATGGCTCACAGATAATGTGAGAGGTCACAACATCTGGGCTCTGGTCATTTAAGAGGATGACCCAAAGTCCCTATAAAGGGAGGTCTGAAAACAGGTCCCTTCTGAACCTAGATGAGTTCAGAAGCCTAGAGAGTCTTGATTATAGATCATCTGTGAAACCAAAGTGGACAATTTGGAGACTAAGCATCAGGTTTTATAATAAGCCCAACAGTTTACTTGTAATATTTATTTCCAGCTCTGGTCCCAAGCTAATCATTCCTCAGTGCCTCATTATTATAATACCAAGTTACATCTCATCTGATTTTGCCAAAGGATTTTTTTTCCTATTGTCTTCCCTCAAATGGGAAGGAAAGTATAAGTTAAAAACAGGGAGGAAGAGGGGCAAGAGAAGAAACTGCTCAGTGGCCGATAGTTGCTGTGCTGTGCTGGCTTACGTGTATACGTACAGGGTGCTGTGCTAAATTCATGTGTTACCTTATTAGGTTCTCACAAGGACCCTGCAGGGTGAGTACTACTTTTTTAAACCATATCGTTTTCTAAATGTTAATGATAAGTTAAGAAGACTTAGAAAAGATCATTAACTAAGCCAAGGCCTTGGAACTAACACTGACTCTCAAATTCTAGTCCTTCTCACTACCCAGGCTGCTTGGTACTTCTGTGGTAGTTTTAAAATTTTAATGCAATATCTCAATGGAATAAGGGTCTGCTTTTTTTAATAAATGTAAAAGAAAACAAAAGACTGCTGGTTATTATCATTAAAAACAGAGCACCATGTATATATACATACATATATATATATATATATATAATGGAATACTACTCAGCCATAAAAAAGGATGAAATTTTGCCATTTGCAGCAACATGGGTTGATTTGGAGGAGGGTATCATGCTAAGGTGAAACCAGTCAGAAAGAGGAAGACAAATACTGTATGATAACACTCATATGTGGAATCTGAAAAAATACAACAAACTAGTGAATATAACAACAACAACAGAAAACCAGATTCACTGATATAGAAAATAAACGAGTGATTACCACTGGGGAGAGGGAAGAGGGAGCAGTATGGGGATAGGGGAATAAAAGTTGCAAACTATTAGGTAAAAAATAAGCCATGTGGATATATTATACAGCATGGGAAATATAGCCAATATTTCATAGTAGCTAAATGGATTATAACCTTTAAACACTGTGAATCACTATATTGTATACCCATAACTTACATATGGGCTTCCTGGGTGGCTCAGTGATAAAGAATCTGCCTGCCAAGCATGAGACTCGGGTCAGGAAGATCCCCTAGAGAAGGAAATAGCAACCCACTGCAGTATTCTTGCCTGGGAAATCCCATGGACAGAGGAGCCTGGGGGACTATAGTCTATGGGGTCACAAAGCGTTGAACAGCACTGAGCGACGGAACAACAGCAAACTTACATACATTGTACAGCAACTATACCTCAGTAAAATATAAACACGCAGAAGACAGAACACCGTGGGTTAGGGTCAGTAACAACCATCTGCTGCAAAGCCGTATGATGAGTTATCTTTCTATCATTTGAAGTCTTGAAAACAAGGGACTTAAGGAAAGCAGGGCAATAGCAACATTTTTGTGCTGCACCCAAAATGTTTTCTTGAAATTTAAAACAAGTTTAAAGCAAATGGGGATGACAGAGGATAAGATGGTTGTGTCGGCATCACCGACACAATGGACATGGGTTTGGGTGGACTCTGGGAGTTGGTGTTGGACAGGGAGGCCTGGCATGCTGTGGTTCATGGGGTCGCAAAGAGTCGGACACGACTGAGCAACTGAACTGAATGTTTTCAGAAAAATAGGGAATTTTTTTTTTTCTTTTATCATTAAAAGCTAAAATTCTTCAGAAATGTTTCCTTTGGGCTTTCAACAAACCTGATCACCTCCTGCAGAAAACAAGTGCCAAACCAAAAACAGTGTTTCAGGCGGCAGATTCAACAAGGAATGTAGCATCAAAGTCCACGGGATTGTGGGGCCACTCTGGAAGGTAGACCAGAACTCTGGAGGCTGGAGGCAGCACCCTGACTGAGTGGGGGTGTGGAGCAAGCAGCTCCCACTGAGGTGCCGTTGACATGTCAGCCAAGCACTCCGCTTGCCTCCATCACCCTTCACAGAGCTAAACATCTCTTTATGTCCAGACACATTGGGAAAGCCTCGAATCTGGCTTTTCTCTAACTTGAGTCCAATGAGTGGTAGAAATGAAGGAGAGAGAGGGATAGAGAAAAAGAGAGGACCAATTCTGTTCACACGAAAGCATGGGACCCGTTACACATCTGAACGTTGTTCCTGCAGACTCTTAGAACCTTTTTTCAGACTGACTGATGGCTGTGAAGACAGCAGCAGCAGAGCCCAGTCCCCCGCCCCCTGCATTCAGAGCATCAGAGCTGGTGCCCCTTCTTCACACTTGCAAGGACGCTTCAAGACCTGCCTTGATGCCCTGGTGCACACGCAGAGACACCTCATTTGCTTTCCCTCTGCCATTTTCACCCCTTCTTACTCCTGGCTACAATCTGCTCATCTATGTTCAGAACGCGAGTACTACAGAACAATCCTCAATATTGTAAACCTAACAACAGCTTAACAAATACAATTTTTTTTTTTTTTAAAGTTTCAGCTGGAGCCTAAGACAGTGTGCTTGGCCTTTCTCTAGTCCTCTTGGAGCCTGAAAATAGCACCAGGCCTTAAAGAACAAGCAGACCTCAGAGATGTGGCAAGTTCAGTTCAAGATCACCACAATAAAGTGAGTATCACAGTAAAAACATTAAATAAATAACATAAAACAATCCTTACATGATGTTGTGGTGGCATACATGTCAATGTTCCTATATGTTAAGCCTCAAAGGAAAAGTAAAGTTTGGGAAGAAGATGAGACAGGGCTTGAGGGAAGAGACAGAACCTTAGAGACACAGGTTTGGGAAAGCCTTCAAAATGTGGTTGATTAGCGACAAGGTGTCATACACAATGTGGGTCAGTAGTAGATGTAATAGATCACATATATACCTGTATATATGTAAGTATTTTTGCTTAAGAATTAGCCCACTTTCCAAAAAGCAATGCTTGGGAACAAATAGGAGAGGCACATGGAAACTAAAATGTAACCTGCCTTTATGCACTGCTGCTGCTGTTGATGCTAAGTCGCTTCAGTCGTGTCTGACTCTGTGCGACCCCATAGACGGCAGCCCACCAGGCTCCCCCGTCCCTGGGATTCTCCAGGCAAGAACACTGGGGTGGGTTGCCATTTCCTTCTCCAATGCATGAAAGTGAAGTCGCTCAGTCGTGTCCGACTCTTAGCGACCCCATGGACTGCAGCCCACCAGGCTCCTCCGTCCATGGGATTTTCCAGGCAAGAGTACTGGAGTGGGGTGCCATTGCCTTCTCCAGCCTTTATGCACAGCCCTGATCAAAACATAGTAGATCACTGAGCTTTGTGTTGAGAAGCAAAGCAAATTTCAGAAACTAAAGAGAGGTAAGATGCATCAAATAGGGCTTCTTCGATGGTAAAGAGTCTGCCTGTCAATGCAGGAGACACAGGTTCGATTCCTGGGTGGGGAAAAGCCCACATGCCGCGGAGCAGCTAAGTTCGGGTATCACAACTATTAGACCTGTGCTCTAGAGCCCAGGAGTCGCAACTACTGAAGCCCATGCACCCTAGAGCTCATGCCCAGCAGCATGAGAAGTCACCGCAATGAGAAGCCTGCGCACCGCAACTAGAGAGTAGCCACTGGTTGCTGCAACCAGAGAAAAGTCTTTGCAGCATCGAAAACCCAGCACAGTCAAAAATAATCATAAATAAATAAAAATTTTTTTAAAAGATGCATCAAATATTGGACAACTGTATGTTTTCACACATATATGGAGAATGTGAATTCTACCAAGGGTTTTTTTTAAACAAGAAGCTATAGTGGCTCTTTGGAAAGGGTTTGGTATGGGAGAAGACGAAACCTATCAAACAAAATAACATAATATAAATATTTCATTTAGTTGTCATCATCTCTTTTTATGATGATGAGAAGACATTATTATCATATTTTTTATTCTAACTCATAAAAAATGGTCAATCTTCCACATTTGTAATGGGCTAGAGCACACTAATCTTAGTTTGGCATAAAGCTCATACAAACCACTCAATATTTTCAATATAAATGTAATGACTTCTGATTTTAGGAAAAAATAACAATGCTCAAGAAAAACCCATCACTGGTTAACTCTAACCTCCCCTATTGGTCATTTCTGTAAGTATGTGCACTTGCAAAAAATAAAATAAACTTTCTGCATATTCATTACGAAGAAGATGGATGATAATCAGTAGGAGAGACAGCAAATTTCTTCTTGAGGATTAGGCTCCAATTGGTTGCATTTCAACATCAACCTGGCAATTTTACTATTAAGTCAGCAGAAGTGAGTCCCCGTACAGTATGCCACTTACTCCCAGAGAACATCAGGCAAGGGAAGAGAACACGCTAGAATAAATTGTGCATTATTTCTGGCATTAGTTGAAGGAACAGAGCATTATAAGGAAAAAAAATACAGTACCATTGATTTTTACAGGTGTTTAATACAGATAAGCTGAAAAAAGGGTTTCCATTTTAAGCCCAGTGATGGCTAAAGATGCATTCAAATATGTTCAAAAGCAATCTAAAGTCTTCTAAAATGGTGTTTAAGCTATTCGAGCAAAACGTAAATAGTTTTTGTCATAGTACTGAGGAAGGTAGAACAAAAAACAGATTCCAAGGAGCTGACTCTGGCACACTGCCGGCCACTATAAAATCAGGGGGTCATTAAAACAGAGGTAATACTGTTTATCCATTACATGATCACAGGTTATTCAGTGAAAAGAGTCACAGACTGTCCTTAGAAAGGTAGGTGGCATAATTACCCTGGAAGTCTCTGAGGTCCACTCTCAGGAGAAGAGACTGAAAGAAACAGTCAAACTGACGACTCATATGGGAAATTCAGGTGCTTTATCATACCTACCTATGTTTTAACACATTTCTTTAAAGTTCATTTATAAAGAATGGGAACATATTTGACACATTGAAGCGCTCTGCAGAAACCAAATTATAAAGAAAAGTTGATGTTGGCAGAATTCCTGAATGGATAATGTTTCTGTTTCACTTATTTGGCCTCCAAATTCTACAGAGCTGTTTGTTCACACAGTAGACCACATAACAAAAAAAACAAAAGGGATAGCTGCCCATGTCTGACCATGTAACTAGAGCATTCAGAGATGCCATTAGACACAGAGAGAGATGTTTGCTTCAGGCATTTTTCACTATGTATTATGATTTCTCTTCTCATTAGCAATCAGCTTTTCTTTTTTAGAAATACATATCGGTAATTCTGGTTCAAATAGAAGTCCAATTCCAAAAGTTTGGATCCCTTGAACATTTTTAAAAATCTTGCTCCCCTCTCTTCCATCACATTGACTGGATATCCTCTTTTCTAACTCTTTTGATCATATCCTAATTGATGGCAGGGTCAGAGCTCTTGTGAACAAAGAAGAAGGACATGGTTAGCCAATGCCTCTCTGGTCAATTGACAAACACAAATTTAGTGCCTCTTTGCCATGCATCTAGCACTGAGGACAGGGTTGATATAAATGAGGACAGAAGGGACTCAGTAGACAAAAATATCCCTCTCACAACAGGTATTAGAATAATGACAATACGTCATGTTAACTAGGATGAAAGAGCGCCGTACATCTGAACAGTTAAGTCTAAGCATTGTGAAGTATGAGGTTCAGGGGAAGCCAGGTGAACTTGGAGAGGTTTATTGTAGTGATGCCCAGTCACTAACACATCCCGTGAGCTGCGACAGCTGACTCATGTTCTGGAGATGCTAAAGTGGAAATCCCAGGACTCAGAAGCTGCTATTTGTTAAACACATGATATGATCAGCTGCAAGTCAGAGCACCTAGACAAGTGATCTTGACAAGCCGGGTGAGTGATACTTGGGGACACACACTGGCTCAGCTGTCATCATGTCTCAGAGTTTCCACAGGAAAAATGTCATGAGACTCCTTTATGTCATCGGTGCTGAGGGACGTGTAAATGCAGCCTTAGTAATATCATGAACTTGGTAATATTTCGGAATCTAGTTATAGTTGCAATATTATAAAACTTTTGTTAAAATGGATGTGGGAACACAACTACTCAGAGGACACTGGAATTTATATTATGCGATGTTATACGAGGGCGTCCCTGGCAGCTCAGAAAGTAAAGAGTCTGCCTGCAATGCAGGAGGCTTGGGTTCGATCCCTGGGTCAGAAAGATCCTCTGGGGAAGGGAATGGCAACCCACTCTGGTATTCTTGCCTGGAAAACTCCATGGACAGAGGAGCCTGGTGGGCTACAGTCTGCAAAGAGCTGGACACAACTGAGCAACTAACACTAACACTAAAGTTATACTATCAATTTTGTTTCTACACATATGGGGCAGCAGGAACATGAGTTTCTTTTTTCTCCTTACAAAAACAAATTTTTATTCAAGTATAGTTGATTTACAATGTGGTGTCAGTTTCAGGCGTACAGAAAAGTGATTGTAATACACATATATCTATCTCTACATATCTTTCTATATATCTATTTTTTCAAACTCTTTCCCATTATAGATTATAACAACCTAAATGGGAAAAGAATTTGAAAGAGAACATATATATGTGTGTGTGTGTGTGTGTATATATGTGTGTGTGTGTCTGTGTGTGTGTGTGCACGTGTGCTAAGTTGCTTCAGTTGTGTCCAACTCTTTGTGACCCCATGGATGGTATAGTCCAGGGAATTCTCCAGGCCAGAATATTGAAGTGGGTAGCCTTTCCCTTCTCCAGTGGATCTTCCCGACCCAGGAATCAAACCAGGGTCTCCTACATTGCAGGAGAATTCTTTACCAACTGAGCTATGAGGGAAGCATATATGTATATAATATATGCATGTGTGTATGTATATATATATATATATATATATATAAAACTGAATCATTTTGCTGTACGCCTGAAACTAACATAACATTGTTAATCAACTATACAGCAATATAAAATAAAATGAAAACAAAGAAATCACTTAAGTGGTATGAAAAATAAATAAATTAAATATCATCCAATTTTAACTCACAAAATAAACAATAATTAAAAACCAAAAAAAAAAAAAAAGAAACCACCAAAAGAAGACAGTGAATATTACTTTGAAACCAGAAAATCAAGGTCAAAATCTTCGCTTGACCAACATTAAGCAACACATGATATATCATTTAAGTTCCCAGCCACCTTGTCTGTAAAATGGGGAATCAGGAAGGCTTGCGCCTCTCAGGGATGTCATAGTGAAGCTCACACAGGTGGATATGCACGAAACTGCCCATCGATGCTGAAGCCCTCTACATAAATCGTTGTTATGGCTGTTCACCTGGGTTTATACCAGGACATCCTGCTTGCACGGGATGAAAATCACTCATTGAACATGCTCACTCCCTGGGGCGAGGATTCTTACCACTCTTGTGAATTTGAGGAATAATGTCTGAGTTGCATTAACTGGTGTTTATTAATGTATTATGAACCTCTGCCATGGCATCTGATTCACAATAAAAAGATTAAGCAGACTAATTTGTCATTTATTTTCCAATGCCTGCTTTCCTGCCCGAAGCACCACTAATATCCCAGGAGCTCGTCAACCCAATTATTTCCCATTTTGCATTACTTGCTGAAAATAGTGCTAATGTGCCCAAAAGGCTTTACTTCTTGGTGTTGGGGAAAAAAAAACAAAACACCCAAAACAAAACCAAGAAAAACTGCTCCTAAAAAAAAACAACAAAAAAGAAACCGCTCCTGCTCTAGCCATCTCAACACTGTTGTCATTGGGAGAACAGAAACACCCCAGAACCACTGGGCTACAGCTAGTAATCAAACCAAGTTAGCAGCCTTATTGCACTGTGGACGCAAGCCACGGCCCTGTGCTTATTGAGTATTTATTTTTGGGTGGAAGGGAATTCCATCTGTAGAATGAAATTCACAAGCTAGAGGGAGCTGAATTATACTCTGCCTATACATTAATACATGAACCATTTTGTTTGCTTGCTGGGGGAACTGGATGTCAAAAGCACTCACATAACTGGTGAAATCAACTTTTTTTTTTCCTTCTCAAAATGTTCATAATCAGTTATTTAGACAACTTCAAATATTAATTTGCAAAACTAATTTGTGAATGTAGACACAACTCATTATTAATAGAAGCATAAAGATTTCTCGTCTGTTTTTTAAATCCAGCCTTATAAATGGTTTTTAACCTTAACATGTAATAGTTCTGGCTACTTTCTTCAGTCTGTTTCACTTTGAAAATGTGCTTTTTGCTTTATCCCAGGAGTTTCTGTATTGCTTAAGGCAAAATACTCCAGCGTACATTCACAGCTATGAACTGTAAACATTTTTCTACCTTATTCTGCCCAAGGCTCAGAGCCAGTTTAAAATGTCTGTGGATAGTTTCAGAAGCTTACAAGACTCCACAGTCATGAAAAATGATTATTTTTTTAAAACTTGCCAATTTTCCCAGCGATGTAAAATTTATATTTTTAAAACCCGATCATTTTAGCTGTGGGGAGACACTGACTGAAAACATAGTGTTTTTTTTCTTTCAAATATGATCAGCTTCAAGGATGAGATGCTGGAGATTAAATTAATCTCTATGAGGTTATTTCTTACCATTATTTTCTTAAATCCTTCCCTCACTTTAATCAAGAACAGGAATGTTATGGGCTTGATGTAGGGAAGAAGCATAGATTAGTGGTTAGCATAATAGCCGGAAAGCCAGGAAACGTGAATTCTATTCTTGGCCAAGTGGTCTTAGGTGAGCTCATGATTTACAGCCTCAGTTTCTCCATCTAGAAACAGAAAGTGTTGCACTTTATCACAAAGGAGGGCTAAGCACTTTAAAAGGATTATTTTCTTTCATCCTTCGATGTAGATAATATTATTATCCTAACTTTACAGAACAGGTAACTGAGGTGTGCAGGCGTACTAAGTCACTTCATTCATATCTGACTCTTTGCAACCCCATGGATTGTAACCCACCAGGCTCCTCTGTCCATGGGATTCTCCAGGCAAGAATACTGGAGTGGGTTGTCATGCCCTCCTCCAGGGGATCTTTCCAGCCCAGGGATGGAATCCGTGTCTCTTACGTTTCCTGCATTGGTAGGTGGGTCCTTCACCACTAGTGCTACCTGGGAAGAAAATGAGGCACAGAGATGTTAATGAACTGGCCTAAGGTCACACAGCTGGGAGCCCACCACAAAGGCTGAGCTCTAACCCTTAGGCCACACCGTTCTCTACATCCTTGGCCTCAAGGAATGGAATAGACCATGGATCCAGTCCAGAAAAGTGTCAGAATAGGGGCCCAGATTGTCCCTGTCCCCTTGGGCCTCTGTGGGTATTCTCCCAAATCCACATGCTCTGGGCCACTCCTGCCACCTGCCTTGGGGGAGGACCACCCGGATTCAGGCCTCCCTGGCGGTGCTGGCCCTGGCGGCCCCCACTCACAGCAGTTGCCACACAGCAGAGCTTCATCTGCCAACTGAACCCGAGCGAGCCCTCTGGGCACGGTCAAGTGCAGCTGGTGGAGGGAGGCTCAGATTTCCGATGAACTGAACACAATGGAGCAGCACCGTCACATGATCTAAGTGACGAACGCACATGCTGGCTGCTCGTTTTTCACGCAGAAGTGCATGAACTATTTAAAATTTCTCCTCCCCCTCACCGCTACCCCAGCCCCAGCTCCCCGCCTCTCCAGCTCTTCCATGCCTTCCTAAGGGTAAAGTTCAGCCAGGGGACTATTGGCCAGATGTTACCTGGTGTCACTAGCTTCTTTGCAAAACGAGGACCAAACACAACACAGAAACTGGCTTTCACGGCACTGTTGCTGACGGCGTGGGTCCCAAATAGCCCATCTGCAGAGCATACAGGGCAAGCGTGAGGCTCCTCTTTTTGAACCCGCATTGGCAGGAACAGTCAACTTAACCTTGACTTCCACAGAGGCTAATGAAATGCCCCTTTCACTACTAGGATTCATTGTCCATATCGGAGCAAACTTCCCAGAAACAGAGCAAAGGTTTAAAAGGTCTCACCACATCATATCTTCGGGGTGCTGTAAGAAACATGGTTTTAAAATATCCCATGTTAGCGGATGTCCATTAGGAACTGTGGTCATTTAACATGAATCGTGATTGCGAATTCTAAAGAAGCTGTTGATCTTCATATTTCATGAATCTGATGAACCAGTGAATAGTAAAATGATGCTTTTTGTATTTAAGCCAAAAATAAGGAATGTTACAGTAAAAGAACCAAAATTATGGAAAAGTCCTAGTTCTTCAATGTGTCTGGAATAAGGTTGCAAATGGTATATACCTAACTTCTCTGAAATTCAAGAGTGTTTACATGCAATTGCTAGATTAATATTTGCGCATTTAAAAGAACTAAACTGGCTTAAGAGAAGCCTGTATTTACTAAAATCTAACTGGAGGGAACAGGAAAAAAAAAAAGGAATCATACATATGACTTTTAAGATATTTGAAAAGCTTCTCCTTATAAAGAGGCTTTTCAAAGATAGCAAACACTGAAGATTTGCCAATGAAGAAAGAAAATCTTTCCAAATAAGTCATTTAAACAATGTGGAGCTTATATCAAGGCTTCCTTATCTTATTCGTGGTTCAGAGAAAACATTTTGTGATCTTTTATATTCAGATCATCTCTTCACAAAATGTTGCTTTCTTTGGTTCAAAAAACCAAAACTAAGCTTAAACAATTTTGCAGCAAAGCATCACATAATGCACGCTGTTAATATTAGGAAAATAAACAAAACAACAGGAGCTTAGTCAATCAATACAGAATAGACTTTTTTACAAGAGGAAATACTTTGGGAAAACTTGCAAACATCAAATAATGTCTGGAAGTTGTGAAATACTCTGGGAAACAAACTTTTCTTCCTATAAATATTGAAAAAGAACAGCTACAAGATGCAAATGAACTACTGAACTCAATTCTTGGTCTTTAAAATGTATTTCAATAGAACAGCCAATGTACCATCTCAGTATGAAAAAAAGATGTACAGTAATAGCATTCTGAAAAATGAATTAAGAACACATTGTCATCAACTCCAGCAAAAATAATAAAGGTAGAAAAGATTAAGAGGCAAGCATATCTTTCAGAATTGTAAAATGGGTTTATAGGTCTTCTAATAACAACTTTTACTCAAACCTTACATAAATAGGCTTAGATGATACAAATATTATGTGGGCTGTGTGGACACTCCCAGCTTCCTAATCATGTTTAGGGATTACTTGATAGAACAGAGACATTTCATTCCTATTGGGCTGAGGGATTACTGCAAAGAAACATCTAATATTCCATTTTTTAATTTCATGCATTTTTTATTTACCTTTAATGATGCTGTATATATTCATCATCCTGAAATATTAAAACAGTATGAAAAAAGTAATAAATTGGTGGAAAATTTAGGGAATAGGAATGCAACAGCACGCAAATCATACACTATCAAGTGCTTGATACACATTTAAAATTACTGCCGACTACGGCAAAGCCAAATTCCTAGCAGATTTCTGAAGCACAAAGTCACAATAAGAAGATCAGCAGAACAGACTGAAATAATAGAATATTCATCCCTCTAATCCATATGCAATTCTTTAGGGCTTTTTTTTTTTTAACAATGCATATGAGGTCTGACTGTATTCAGGATTTAAATAAGTTGTCTCTCTCCTTCCTGCTCCTCTCTGTTTTTATATAAAAAAAAGTATATATAGTTATCATTTCTGCATTGCTGCACCATGGAAGACAAGGTTAGCACATTTCCTCATACCTCAAATGAAACAATAGCATCTTTAAACAACAAAAGTGTGAAAAGAAATACGATGTATTCATCCCACCAAAACCTCCTGAACCAGATTTTTGGGAAGAAGGAAAGTTGACATCACTCATAGGGGAAAGGAAGTGATGTTTTCTGGTCATTTAATTACCAATTAATGAACTGATATAATATTGCATTTAAATATCGACCAGGAAAGCAAAAAACTGGCATTTCATCTCTGCTTTATTTGCCTTCCCCTGCAGACAGATGAGACTGTCTGTCTGTTGGGTATTAAGAAATATTGCAACAAAGAATAGAAAATGACAGGGGAAGAAGCCAGCATCACTGAGTTTGGGATGAACTTTTCCGTGAGAGCGCTCCGAAGTCTGGGCGAGTGGAAGGACACGCTGGCCATCAGATGACCAGCTGTCAGTTCAACTGTCATCCTCGCAGCCCACGTTCTAATCACCCCGTGTTAACAGAAAGTGCCTTCCAGCAAGAAAGTGTTTTTAAATTACCTTCTTTCGGTTTCTTTGCATGTACTGTTTTCTTTAAGGAGAATTTATCGCCTTGTGCCTGCATGCCTGCTTAGTGGCTCAGTCCTCTCCTACTCTTTGCGACCCCCTGGACTGTGGCCCGCCAGGCTCCTGCATCCACGTGATTTCTCAGGCAAGAATACTAGAGTGGGTTGCCATTTCCTTCTCCTAGGGATCTTCTCGACCCAGGGATCCAACCCATGTATCCTGTGTCTCTTGCATTGCAGGGGGATTCTTCACCTATTGAGCCACTGGAGAAATACTGCCTTGTAACAAGGAGAAAAACCAATGTAACAGAAACTACTGAATATGTACCTATTTTTTAAAATCTCATACATCTCTCAAATACCCTGAATATTCCTTGGAAGGATTGATGCTGAAACTGAAGCTCCAATCCTTTGGTCACCTGATACAAAGAGTTGACTCATTGGGAAAGACCCTGATGCTGGGAAAGATTGAGAGCAAGAGGAGAAGGGGGTGATAGAGGATGAGATAGTTGGATGGCATCACCAACTCAATGGACATGAGTTTGAGCAAGCTCCAGGAGACAGGGAAGGACAGGGAAGCCTGGTGTGCTGCAATCCATGGAGTGGAAAAGAGTCAGGACACAACTTAGCAACTGAACAACGACATCTCTCATTCTTAACATCTCTCCTTCCTTATGAGGCTTTCTTGCATTCACCCAACACCCTTGGTCCATCCTTTGCGCTAATGTTGCTAGCAAATGTCTTATGGCCTAAATCATATTCTGCCTTGTGGTATGGTGGGTCTTCTTGCCTATTATCTTCTCTCGTATAGTACTGATCACAGCTCCTTGTACCTAGCGGGTATTTAGTAATTTCTCATTGTTACTGACTGAACTAAAATTAGTTTTATTAATTGTCTTCATTTGTGTGATACTCTGTTTTTCAGCTCACTACTCGAATTAGACAATCCTCCCAGTTGTCAGTGAGGTCAGTTACCATGAATGGCACTAAACGCAGAGGTAGAACACCTTTCAGAAAATGAATTGGACAGGATCTGCACGTCCTGCCATCTCAACAATGCCCCTAACAGGAAAGAGGGTGTGCAGCTCTGTAGCGCGATAAACGCACTTACAGAAAGTGGAGCAGAGACCAACAATGCAGTGTTGGAAATAAAAGTTTCCCATTCACATCAAGCAAAGAAAAATGTATAGGAAACGAAGAGGGTATATGGCAGAGAGAAGAAAAGAGTTCTTCGCCCTCCTTAGAGAAAAATAGGAACTTCTTCCGGGAAAGACCGACTACCACACCCAAACTTAGTACACATTAAAGCAAAGCTTGCTCAAAATTTCAGTGGGCCGGGCCGCCTTAAGGAACTTCCCACATTCCAGACCACAGCTCGCAGAATCCTTTGCTAAGACCTCTTTGCATTTGCCCGGCTGTGATATGTCTCCATTCCTCTCCAACCCTCACAATGCATTCCAGAGTCAAGGAAAGCTGAGAATCCATCCAATCTGAATCCAATTCCTTCTTGAAGCTTTTAAGCTTATTTCTTCATTCCACTTTAATGACATTAAGACACCTGAGGGTGAAAGACAGGGAAGCCTGGCATGTCCATGGGGTCTCACAGAGTTGGACACGACTTAGACTGAATGAGAAGAACAAGACACTCAAGGGGAGAAAAATATTCAAAATACGGCATGATGAATGGCAAGAGGAAAAGAGGGGAGAATAACTTATTGGAACTGATATAAACTGTAGGAAAAATCAAACCTCATGTCTTTGTATACCCTCTCTGTCTTATGTCAGGACGAGCTGCCTTTGGTCTAATTAATGACAGGATGATCCTATATACGACATGATATCATCTTTTTTTCAGCTCAAGTTCTCACGCCACTAAGCCTCTCGACTCCAGGCAATCATTCAAGAATTCAGAAGTGTTCTCAAGTTCTTGTGTGAACCAAGATGTGTCAACTCTGAGCAGGTGGTTCAGCTGCTCCGAGATTCTTCACTGAGTACATCCAGCACGCGGCTTAAGCCTCTTACAAACAATGCATGCACTGCTTGCAATTAGCCACCCAGACCTGCTGGGGTCAATAAACTCCCTGATATTTATAACTGATGACAACAGGTCAAGGTGTCACATATGATGTGGCAGAGAGAGTGGTAATACAGTACTTTTAAATTCTATACCAAGTGCCAACTCCATTCACAAAAGCTTCTCTTCCTATAGAAGGACTCCTCCCCTTATCAACCCAGGTCTCTCTTTTTGGTTTCATGAACTTTGCTTGCCCTGCCTTCATAGGTTGCTAATATTCGATCAGTTCTTTTTTTTTTTTTTTTTAATATTTCTAAAACATGAATAAACTACATTACGAAATTTCTAGAGAGCCTGACTTGATTTTACAGATTCTGTTTTATATGTGTTAATTCTTATAGAAGTCTGAACTCACAGGAATGTTCCAAGGTTAAGCCAACTGTCATAGATACTTGGAAGGCAGAGCCATTGGTAACGACCATAGTCATCACTCTTACCTTGTCTGCTCCCTCCTCCCAGGACAGATGTGTGCTTACTTAAATGAGTAAAGTACAGATTTCCCTGCTTCCAGACCAAACTGTCTTTTCTGGAAGTTGCTATTTAGTACGAGTTTCAACTTGCTGGAAAATACTCTGGGTTTGACCCATTCAACTAAACCATTAAAACTGTTGGGGTCTTGTGGGGTTAATGATGGTCATATCATCCATATCCTTTCCATATCATTCAACCTTACTTGTTGCCAAATTTCCATATCATTCAACCTTATATGTTGCCTCATCTGAGTCCCACAATGAAATGTTGCAGCAGATACTATGGTTTCCATTTTACTATTATCGTGTAGTGTCATGTGACTACTTGCTTACAAAAGCTGTGCTTTAAAAATGAGTTTGTATGGACTCAAAGCTCAGGCTGCCAACCTCCCAGTGGAGTCACCATCTCCTCCACCTGGTTTCCCTGGAGGCTCAGATGGTAGAGAATCCAACTGCAGTGCAGGAGACCCTGGTTCAATCTCTGGGTCAGAAAGATCTCCTGGAGAAGGGAATGGCTGCCCACTCCAATATTCTTACCTGGAAAATTCCGTGAACAGAGGAGCCTGGTGAGCTACAGTCCATGGGGTCACAGAGAGTCAGACAGGACTGAATGACTAACACTTTCACTTTCCACCTGGCTGAGCAGGATGGGAATCAGAACTGTGACACAATCATACCCTTACCTTTTAGAAACGTTGGCATGATAAATCTCAGGATCTCAAAATGGGACCATCTCACTCTTTTGATCAAGATAGATGTGTATTTTTAGAATTATTTGACAATGACATTAGTTGATACTGAATTTCAACTCAGATATAGGTATATCCTGTACCCAGGTTAAGGTATATCCTGTAACCTTAGAAGTCACTGATCTGCAGACTGGTGCTCGCCAGAAGTGGTGAGTGGGCAAAACTGATGGAAAGGATGTGTTAGTTACTCAGTCATGTCCAACTCTTTGTGACCCCATGGACTATAGCCCACCAGGCTCCTCTGTCCCCGGAATTCTCCAGGCAAGAATACTGGAGCGGGTAGCCATTCCCTTCTCCAGGAGATCTTCTTGACCCAGGGATTGAAACCAAGTCTCCTGCATTTGCAGTCAAGATTCTTTACCATCTGAGGCACCAGGGAAACTGGGAAAAAATTGTTGAAGGGGAACAAAAAGTACAAACTTTCAGTTTTATAATAAATACATCATGGGGATATAATGTATAGCATGATGACCATAGTTAACAATGCTGTCTGCCATACGTGAAAATTGCTAAGAGAGTAAACTTAAAAGTTATCACAAGAAAAAAATTGTAACTGTGTGGTGGTGATAGATGTTAACTAAGAAAATAAGTCACTGTTGGAAAATGGAGTTTTGATAATCTTTGAAAGTCTGAATGGATGAAAAATTATATAAAATAACTAACAGTTGGAGGAAACCAATTTTTTTAACAAACCCAACTAAAATCATCTCGAGTGTAAAAAGGATGACCAACAAAAAATGAAAATATATCTCTCAGAAATAAATAATGGTTTCAAGGTTGCAACTACACTTAGAAAAGTGCTCGCAAATTGATAAATTTTTAAAAAGCATGTTCTTAAAGCAGAGAACACTTTCCCTCAGTATTCCCACCTTAAGGCATTTGAACCTGCTGGCAAACACCTATCGTTGTCCAGCAGCATGAATTAAGCAGGTGTGTGGAAGGCTTATCTTCAAGTCATCGAGGATTTCTGCCACTCCTTAGGCTCGGGCTGCTCCTGGGTATCATGGATTATCAGTGTGTGTTCCTTCATTTGTTTATATAAACGGGCCAATGGCTGTTGAAACACTTCAGAGCACTTAACTAAAGCAAACACAGCTCTTGAACTTTAAATATCCAACAAGAGGAGCTATTGACAAGTAGGACTTGACTTAGCAAATCTCAGTATCATTTGGAACCTTACTACAGTCTTCCAGATTTACAAAGAAGGCACACAACCCCGACGCTTATCTTAACTTTGGCTCCACATAGAAGACACCATCCTGAGTTGAGACAAGATTTAAAAATAATACTGCCACTAAGCAGTTTCATTTGGTTCATTTTTTTTTTTTTTAAATTGCAGTATAACCCTCTTCCACTGTTGGTGGGAATATAAGTTAATATAGCTACTTTGGAGAATACTATGGCAGTTCCTTAAAAAACTAAACATAGAACCACCATGTGTGTGCTAAGTCACTTCAGCCATGTCCAACTATTTGTGACATCATGAACTGTGGCCCGCCAGGCTCCTCTGTCCATGGGATTCGCCAGGCAAGAAAACTAGAGTGGGTTGCCAAGCTCTCCTCCAGGGGATCTTCCTGACCCAGGGATTGAACTCGTGTCTCTCTTGTCTCCTGCATTGGCAGGCAGGTTCTTTACTGCTAGCGCCACCTGGGACACCCAGAATGACCATGTGACCCAAGTATTCCACACCTGGGCATATACCCTGAGGAAATTATAATTCAAAAAGATACATGTACTCCAATGTTCATCACTTGGTTCCTTAATTGTCCTTGGGATTAAAAAATGAGGCTACCCACTTAGAGAAAGGAAAGAGGGTCTTTAGCTTCTATCTTAACTTTCTAGTTTTTTGATTCTCTCCCATTCTGCACTCCCTAAACTCAAAGATATTTCTGAAAGAATTCCTGCAAGGAGAACCTCAGATTAACATCAGGGTATCTGAATTTCCATTCTAGCATCCCTATCATCTGAAAAACTGTGCCTAAGTCATAAATCCTTCCAGTTTAGAGAACCATGTCTCTGAGCTGGACATAAAGACCCCTTTCAGCTCTAAGAGTCAATTATTCTACCATTTAAGGAATTCACAATGATGAAATCAATTGATCTATTCATATTGGTGGCTAGAGAAAGAGTGCCATGGTACCACTGCATGTTGTTGTTGTTTAGTCACTAAATTGTGTCTGACTCTTGTGATCTCATGGATTGTAGCCCACCAGGCTCCTCTGTCCATGGGATTTCCCAGGCAAGAATACTGGAGTGGGTTGCCATTGCCTTTTCTAGGGGATCTTCCCAGTGCAGGAAGTGAACCCACATCTCCTGCATCGGCAGGGAGGTTCTTTACCTCTGAACCACCAGGGAGCTCACCATTGCATATAAGGTTATGAAAATCTCCCATACAGTGACAATAGATTTATTGTGTTGCTTCCTTTATGTCTGGAAAGAAACTGCACATTTCTCTGGTGATTTTTAGAAATGTTAATATTGAGATGGCATTTTAGATGCTAGAGAGTTGTTCTATGTATTCCCCTTCGGAATTTCCTAATCTTACTTTAGTTATTGCTTGAATTTAGCTTTGCTTTAGTGGCAGGAGGAAAACCACAAAAGAAAACACATTATTTTCAAGAAATTTAAATAACTTAACCTTATTTCCATTTGCCTTTCTAGACTGACCAACAACTTGAATTCCAGTTCTTCCCAACTGTTAGGGTTCCTAATTCAACAGACTTCTCTTCTCTTGTAGAGTGTTAGAGCCACCAGCTTTCTGGTGGGAATGTAAGTTGTCTTTACAGGATTCAAGGCATTAGACTAAAAGAAAATTTTCAGGGAAATCCAAAACTTCTACTGGCCTATAATTTTTATATATAGTGCAAAGAGCATTAGAATAATATTTATAAATTTTGCTTCTGATCAAGTGCCCTCTGTTACAATGAAAGACAAGTCTGTTCCATATGTGCCCTTTATAACACACACCTAGCTGTAGCCCTTATAGGGCTTGGAGATAAGTTACTGACTATAAGATGTTTCTCTTCTTTATCCTTTTTTATTTTTTGATAAAACTACATGCACATCTAGCAAGAGAACAGAGTCCAGAAAAGTTGGG
Organism: Dama dama; assembly: GCF_033118175.1. NCBI lineage: Eukaryota > Metazoa > Chordata > Mammalia > Artiodactyla > Cervidae > Dama > Dama dama. The sequence goes on from NC_083694.1 coordinate 18,335,859, forward strand.
AAACTATTTTTCCCACCCCCTCCAAGCCCCTACATTCCTCAAGAACTGCCATATCGGGGAGCAAGGCCCAATGTCTTGTCAGGTGCCTCTCTCTGTTTTAAGCTTCTTCTCCTTTTACATTTATGATTGTTATTCTTATTTTTTCACAAAGCCTGAATTAGAGAGCATACGAACTACTGAATAAGAAAATCTTGGTCACAGATCCTATAGGGAATAGCTTTTGAAATTCTCCAACATACTATGCCATAATTGGGTTTTAATGCATAAAATGGCTGAGTAATTTAAATGTTTAGAAAAGAAAACAGTCTTTCCTAGAGTTTATGAAGTGCTAAGCCTATTTCTTACAATGACTAACTTCCTTTCAGACACGAGCATCTTCCTTCAGACACGAGCGTATGCTCCAGAGAAAGCTCGCTGAAGACACAAACCAATTTACCAAACTAGTGTCTCACTGTGCCTGCAGCGCATTTTTGGGAAGATGTTGCTGCTATTGTTCAGTTGCTCAGTTGTGCCCAACACTTTTGTGACCCCATGGACTGCTCTCCAGGCTTCCCTGTCCTTCACCAGCTCCCAGAGTTTGTTCACACACGTGTCCATTGAGTTGATGATGCCATCCAACCATCTCATCTTCTGTCGCCCCCTTGTGAAGATGGAGAAGTAACAAACCATACCTGCCCCACCTTATGAAATGAAGCATAATGTTTCAGAAACATATTTTCAATATCTGTCTGCATGCGGTTCTGCACGAACCAGGAAGTCAGCAGCCAGCAGGATGTATCACAGTGAGCGACAGAAGTCTGTCCTTGATAACTGGATCCACCTGGCTCTGTTTGTTGTCAAGTTCTGACCCCACTCAATCATGATAGCAACGGTGGGCAGAAAATGTGGGCATCATTATCTCTCCATGTCAGTTCTGAAAGCACTGGGCCCAGAGACCAGTCCTTCCCATACATTCTTCTTGCCCATTCTCGCAAGGTTCGGATGGAGAAATCTTTGGCTTGATCCTCACAACAGTTTGTGGGAGAAAGTGGCATCACTACTGGTTCTATCGCTCAGGATGGCTTAGACGTTCTCCTTGCACAAAGAAAACGGTAAACATGTGGACAATAATACCACGTTTGAATTATTGGGTTGTTGTCAGCATGCAATAGGATACCGCAGGCGAAGATATAAAGATCTTTACAAATTCCCTCTAACGCTTTTCAGAGGGAAATCAGACCTCTGAATTTGTTAGTGACATTTCAGAGACTCAGAGAAGGAAAGGACAGCCCGAAAGTGTGAGATGGTGCATCCTAAGTTATATTTAAAAGTGTGAAAGTGTTAGTTGCTCAGTTGTGTCTGACTCTTTGCAACCCCATGCCCTGTAACCCACCAGGCTCCTATGTCCATGGAATTCTTCAGACAAGAATACTGGACTGGGTTTCCATGCCCTCGTCCAGGGGATCTTCCCAACCCAGGGATCAAACCAGGGTCTTCTGCATTGCAGGCAGATTCTTTACTGTCTGAGCCACCAGAGAATCCTTAAGTTATATTTAATGCAAGACAAGTAAGATAACAGGATCCCTTGGCATTAGCATCTTAAGGACTCTCTGGAAATATACCATAATGATATGGTATCATATCAGTCCAGTATTGAAAGCGTACATAGTCCAGTCAGATGGGTCTCCCAATTACTTCCTAAGCCCTCAGATTTAAGCTGGGTTCATTAGCTCTTCAGGGACCAAAGCTTTCCAACAAAGGAAGCCAACCTTCCTGAGTCGAAGTGTCCACTAGTGTTGATTCTGTAACATCTAGTTGAGAGTAAAAATTGCCACTCAAGTTCTTACATTTACTTTGCTAACAAAACTAGGTGACAAGTAAGGTTTGCCTAAATAGTCTCACATGCTGAGATGTGAAGGGAGGACAGTTGGAGTTACTCTGCATTTAACCTCAGTTCTAATGACAAAGTGCTCAATCACCATGATCCAAGGAAAGGTGAAACACACACGCACCCTTCCATCGAGAGACAGACAGACGACATGCAATCAGTAAGTCCACGCACACTGGAGAAAGGTACAATTCTAATAAAACACATTTATCTGGACTTGTACACAAACAGTACGATGAAATGTACCGGAATCAAAAGTACAGTGTGGATTAACACATGCTGGCAAATCAACTGACCTTGAGTTTTAAGTATTAGCTGCATGATCTAGGCTCACCAACAACACTAGGTACAATTTACTTCTTGACCCAGAAATCAAGAGAGATGATAAGCAGAGGTTAGTGATAATAATGCTATTAGCATATTATTGGATATCATGTGAAAATTGTTTTATAAACACTTCTCTCTTGGGACTTTCCTGGCAGTCCAGTGATAAGGAATCTGCCTGCTGATGCAGGGGACATGGGCTTGATCCCTGGGCCAGAAGGATCCCACATGCCTTGGATAAACCACACCATGTACCACGATTACCGAGTCTGTACTCCGAGGTCTGTGCTCCACAGCTAGAGACAGCACCTGCTCACCACAACTAGAAAAAACCTGCATATAGCAATGAAGAACCAGTGCAGCCAATAATAAATAAAAATTTTAAAAAACATTTCTTGATTTAATTTCCTTCTTATACTAATGTCTTTGGTTTCGATATTACTGATCCCATTTTACAGATAAGGAAACTGAAGGCAAGGTGCCTATCCTTCTAAATCCAAAGGCTTTGCTCTTCATTTTAGGCCACACTTTTAAGTTCTAATTTCATCCCAGAGTCTTCAGTAGAGGGTCATTGCTTCTGACCATCAAAAAGGAACTTGAAATTGTTCCTCCAAAGTTTCCCATACTTTGGTTCTACAAGGACTCGCAAAGTTCTACTATCATCAGCTGACCAAGTAGATACTTCAGGATCTACACAGGGCAGAATTTTCACAAGCACACTCTAAGTCCCTCTCTTGTTCCTAGCTGTATCAAAAAAGGTGATCCTGGCTCATCTCTCACGGATACTGACAGTGAAGTACTGACTGCTTCAAAACTGAAAGAAAAACAGATCTCAGATTTATAGATCACGATCACTAAAAAAATATGGAAGAATTATTTATCTTAAATGGTAACTGAGTCTATGGTCTATGAATATAATGGAATGGTGGTGATTTTCATTCTCTGGTTTAGATTTGTCTCTATTCTTACAATATTTTACAAACAGCCATGCATTATTTTGTTACTGAAAAATATGTTGAAAATAATATGGGGATATACTGGTCTAATGATTTTATTTAAAATGATGCCTCTGAAGTGTTCTTTCTCATTGTACAGTCATCTTATTCTGTTCTGGATTTTAAAACTTATTCTAATGTGATCAGTAGTTATACCTGCATAGAAATTTGCAGTGGGTTTATGTCTAAATGACTGCAATGGGGTTATGTCCCAATAAACAAGCTAAACTATTGCTATATTGAAAACACATTTAATACACCTAACCTATGGAATGGATAAGAGAGTTGGGCCATAAAAAAGGCTGAGTGCCAAAGAACTGATGATTTAAAACTGTGGTGCTGGAGAAGACTCTTGAGAGTTGCCTTGGACTGCAAGGAGATCTAACCAGCCAACCCTAAAGGAAATTAAACTTGATATTTATTGGAAGGACTGATGCTGAAGCTCCAATACTTTGGCCACCTGAAGCAAAGAGTCAATTCACTGCAAAGACCCTGAAGCTGGGAAGGATTGAGGGCAGGAGGAGAAGGGGACGACAGAGGATGAGATGGTTGGATGGCATCACTGACTTGAGGGACATGAGTGTAAGCAAGCTCTGGGAGTTGTGATGGACAGGGAAGCCTGTGTGCTGCAGTCCAAGGATTCACAAAGAACTGGACACGACTTAGCAACTGAACAACAAGAAGCTACGGAACATCACAGCTTAGTCTGTTGTTATTTAGTTGCTGAGTCATGTCTGACTCTTTCGTGACCTCATGGACTGTGGCCGGCCAGGTTTCTCTGTCCATGGGATTTCCCAGGCAAGAATACTGGAGTGGGCTGCCATATCCTTCTCTGGGGAATCTTCCCAACCCAGGAATCAAACCCATGTCTCCTGTATTGGCAGGTAGATTCTTTACCACTGAGCCACCTGGGAAGCCACAGCTTAGCCTAGCCTACCTTAAATGTACTTACATTAGCCTACAGCTGGGCAAAATCATCTAACACAGATTATTTCATAATACAATGCTGAATAGCTCATGCAATTTACTGAAAACTGTGCAGAAAGTGGAATGGGGTCTGGGTCCAGAAGGGATATCACTTGTTTACCTGTGTGGTCGCGTGGCCACCTAGGAGCTGTGAAGCACAGCACGGGCAAAGAGCACCGCCCACACATCGCCACCACACATTTGACTCTTTGGAAAAAGTCAAAAGTCAAAATTTGAAGTGCAGTTTCTACTGAATGCACATCATTTTATTCCATGGTCAAGTTGAGAAACCATAAGTCAAACTGCTGTAAGTTGGGGACTATGTGAATTCATTCCATCCCCTCTGGATTCCCTTCTAGCATCTGAGAAGAACTGAGAAAAGCTCTGATAAAACCCTAGCTCTGTTCCTCACTGCCTTCATGACCTAGAGTAATATAACTTCTCAATTTCCTCACCCATGAGACAGGAATAATAACACCTATCTCCTTGCTTTGGGATGATGTTTCTTAAAATTCTCTAGGCTTTCATAATTTTTCTTCCTTCTTGATAGATACAGAACTTATTTCATATGGCATTTGGCACTTAGACTTTCTTAAGTTGACTTTGTGTGTATGATCCTACTTCACCAATTGACCAAATGAATAAAAGAATGAGATTGTGTAAATCTGTGTAACCCATCCAGGATTGGATGTATGAAGAATACAAAAGATAAATAAGACCTGGACACTCATTATCAAGTAGGTCCTAATAGTTCCATATAAACAACCACAGTACAAGTTCAATGCTAAGGGCCATTGGTGGAGGGTATGTGCATGCATGCAGAGTCACTTCAGTCATGCCTGGCTCTTTGCAACCCTATGGACTGTAGCTGACTAGGCTCCTCTGTTCATGGGATTCTCCAGGCAAGAATACTGGAGTGGGTTGCCATGTCCTCCTCCAGGGGACCTTCCTGACCCAGGGGTGGAACCTGCGACTCTTATGCCTCCTGCATTGGCAGGTGGGTTCTCTACCATTAGTGATACCAGGGAAGCCCAGTGGAAGGGAAAGTTAATTTAAAAAAATAAACAAATGGAAACAAGAATAACTTCAGGTATAAAGTGGTATTTGAGGAGAATCTTGAAAGATGAGCAGACTCTCACAAGCTGGAAACTGGGGACATGATGAAAAATTAAGAACTTTCAAACTCTCTTTACATCTCTGTATTGTGCTTACACAGATCATTTTCCACTCTTTCATGGTTCATTGTTCTCTGATTAAAACACAACACTTTCCTGGTTGAAATTAGCATTGACTGAATATCAGAGCTTAAATTGGGGAGCTGTTTCCCAGAGAGAAGAGAGCTGGTCTAGCAAATGACACCTTTATAGTCCTTTTGTGTGCTTGGGCTCAGTCACTGGATTGTGTCCAACTCGGGGATCCCACGGACTGTAGCCTGCCAGGCTCCTCTGTCCATGGGATTCTCCAGGCAAGAATACTGGAGTGGGTTGCTATTTCCTTCTCCAGGGGATCTTCCCGGCCTGAATCTGCATCTCCTGTGTCTCTTGCATTGGCAGGCGGATTCTTTATCACTGGGCCAACTGGGAAGCCCTCATAGTCCTCTTAGTTATGAACAGATTCCTGTGACATATGACAGTAATGCTCTTATAGCGCCAACTTTTTATACATAGTCTGCAACTTAAGGATTGAAAGCAATTGTGTTTGTTTGTGTTTGTTGTTTTGAAGGAAGGTATGCAGAAGCAAACAGAGACCATGCTTATTATCTCACCTATGCTTCCATGTTTGCCAGGAAGGGATGCTAATAGTACCTGCATCAGACGGTTATCATTCAAAGTGCATAGCAACAGTAAAAGCTGTATAAATGTTTTAAACAAAGGAACATAAAAATCACACACTCTTAATAAAATTATCTAATTATTCTTGGGGGGCACACACTTGAACACATACATATGCATCAAGTTCTTTTCCTTAATATTTTAGAGCTGGCTTACTGTCTCTACATGTCTTGGAATTTGTATTTTCTATGAGTAGAAAACCTAGGTACAATATATTAACCCCCCAAAGGCAACCGGTCATTAAAAAAAAAAAGTTACTGAATTTTTTTCATGTCTAATTAACAGATGAAACCAAAGGCTGTAATTCAATGATCAGTAACTTCATGACTGCATTTTCAGCGATGTTGGAGCCCGTGTGTAAAGAATGATGCCCTCTCACCAGTGGTACATCTTTTATCCTTTTTATTTTATTAGCCTATCATCTTAATCTACATTGTTTCTGATAACAGTTGATCATGGTACATAGTTCCGTTAACATTTGTCAATTTGCTAATATCTCAACACTCACAGTTAGGCATACAAATGCCGTGTCAAGGACTGTCTTGGGCAATATGACTAGAGAAGGAGCTCAGAACCTATTAGATATAGGGAAAACAATGGGATATAGGGACACAATGAAACTTTTTGTTTGTTTTTGTTGTAATTTTTGGTTGCACCACGTGGCATGTGTGATCTTAATTCGCTGACCAGGGGCTGAACCCACAACCCCTGCTCTGGGAGCATGGAGTCTTAACCACTGGACCACCAGGGAAGTTCCCTAAATGCTTCACTCTTTCATTTTAGAGGCTAAAGCTGTCTCAGTAAAAATGATCTGCACTGACAGAATGGCTGTGGAATTCAAGGAATAATCAACAGCCTCTTGGTATCATTAACCTGCAAAATTTATTCTTTCTCCAATACTACAACCATTTCTCAAAGAACTCCAGAGCTCCTGCCACAGTGAAGAGTGTCTGCGAACATATATGCAACCATGAGGGACACAGCTGAGGATGGAAGGGTTAGGCTGCTGTCCATTATCACATCACCATCATCACCATCACCACCAGCATCATATCATAGCAAGACCATGCACTGATCAGCATCGGTATCACAGGACCATTCAGTGACCAGCAGCAGCAGCCTTATCATCATCCCAGGACCATTTACTGGCCAGTAACCAGACACTGTGCTAAATTCTCTCAGAGACGTTTTCACTTAGTTCCTTTTTTTTTTTTTCCATTTATTTTTATTAGTTGGAGGCTAATTACTTTACAATATTGTAGTGGTTTCTGCCATACATTGACATGAATCAGCCATGGATTTACATGTGTTCCCATCCCAATCCCCCCTCCCGCCTCCCTCCCCATCCCATCCCTCTGGGTCTTCCCAGTGCACCAGCCCTGAGCACTTGTCTCATGCATCCAGCCTGGGCTGGTGATCTGTTTCACCCCTGACAGTATACTTACAGAGACACTATCCCCATTTTGCTGATGAGGAAAATGAGACAAAAGGAGGTCAGGTAACCAATTTAAGAAGCTGGGAGCTAATAAGCAAGGGAGTCAAGATTCTAACAGAGAGCCGCCTCAGGCCAAGAAGCCTGTCTCCTAACCCTTCCACCTCACAGGCTTCTCAGCTCGGAGGGGATTTATGGAAATGAAATGGTGGCTAAAACAACAGCCAACTCCATCACGCACACTCTGTGGGGTCCATAACGGCGCAGCCCGGGGGGTCAGGAAAGGCCTCGCAAAGGCCATGTTTTGAAATGAAAGCCTCCATGTGCCAAGAGCGAACACACCCACACACGGGCGCGCGGGAATTTTCTTAGTGTCTTCTCCCTGCTGACACTCTGAACGCAGCATGGGCAGGCGCCCAAAGCCCTGCTCCCTTCAAGTGTTACCAATTCCTGGGCACATTAATAACATAGTTAATATGAAGTGTTTAGAGCCTCCCCATCGGTGACAAATACGACTCAGCCAAATTTCCTGACCACCGAGGCCACGGAGGGACAATTTGGTAGATTTCATCAACAGTTCTAATTATGTCCCTGTCAAGTTGAGAACGAAGTAATCCATAACTGGGGGGTGCGCGCAGACAGTGGCGCAGGAGAGTAATTTATGCCCCAGACACAGGGTCCTTCCTGTAGTTACTGTGCACAACGCTTGACTAACAAGTGGGTTCAGAAAGGAATTGATTAGGGAGAACACAGCCCTCTCGCTTGGAGAGGCTTGTCAGGTGGAAGTTTATGAGGAGTTCTGGGGTAATGGCTTCTGGGAAGTCTTGTTTATCTATGCATCCAGAGCTCAGGGCTCCCGACACCTCTGAGCTGCAGGTTGTGAGATTCAGGATCCTGGCTTCTAGCCTCTCGCCGACTCTTTTCAAACTGCTTGATTTGAGCCGCGTCTCTGGAGAGGCTCTGCGGGCAGACTTTTTCAAGTGTGACCAGGAGGGAAGCTGAAGAGGGTGAGCCAATGAACGGTCGACTTAACGGAATAGATTTTTTAAAAATAACAGGTCAATCTTCAGATAGCATCGTCATCAGAGATACAAGGATATCCTTAGAAGGGGGAAGAAAGGACCCTTCGACGATGCTATAAATAATGTGCTAATGGAATGTGCAGAGGAATTGTTAGGAACACACACTGAAATGTCACAATACCCCAGTGCGTGCTCTCCTCTTCAAAAAAACGAAACTACGAGACCAACAATTAGAAAAGAGTAGGGGGAGGAAATCAAGGAAAGGGGATGGAGGGGAGGCTGGGGGAGGGGACATATCATGCAATTTTGAGTGATTTTCCACTGTCATCTATATTGGAATGCGACCCCTGTTCCCTCCAACGGGGTAATTTTATACATGGCATTCTTATTAAATATTTCAAAGGAGGGAGGGGGAGAAGGAGGAGGAGTTATGTGTTTGCTGCCTTTTTTTTTTTTTCCAAGAGTTAAGGCTGGTAATGTTAGCAGCTGCTTGGTTATTATTACCGATCAGTTGTTAATTAAAATAAAATGAAGCTTCTTAAACTTCAACACCATATTGCAAATTATGCAAAAGACACAACTAATTGCATTATTAGCAAAAATTACATTTAAAAATAGCACCACACAAAGAACTAAAATTATCTAAACTCGCTTTTACCAAATGAAGCCTGAGGAGACAGAACTCCGGGGAAAACAAGGGTTTTTCTGCCTCTCGTTCAATAAGGCAAGAGAGGAAAGAAAAAAAGCCTTAAATGTTGCTACTTAAATATTCACAGAAATAGTAAAGACATTTGAAATTACCTAAGATGAACTATTAGATAACAAATTTAGATCATTCTCACACAGTACACACATAATATACATTTGGATATAATTAATTCTGGGTCACGCACATACAATTTTCCAGGCAATGAATTCAGGAAAACCAGGACTCATTATTATTGCTAAGACTTTCTTGGTCTTTAAATGTAGAGCCTGGACAGAATGGGAAAAAAATAAGCCCAAGAACAATTAAAAAGATATTTACTGTTCACTGGGCACTTACCAACAATATACATATACACATTTTTTAAAAAGAAGACCATGATCCATTGTTCTTTTTTCCCCAAATTTCTTCACCTGGGTGGATGACCAAGAGCTGCCAGTGTCTGTAAATGGTTTTTCATACTTAACTTTGTTACACAGAGATGTCAAGGCGTCCACAGGGCCCTTCATGCAGGCTCTCTCATGATGCACGAGAGGCAATTAACTAACGCAAAACAAGACGGTGCATTTGTTTTTACAAGCAAGCACTGCAAAATCGCTCTTCTGATATCATTGTGTATTTAACATCATTTTGATTAATTTTTTTCCGTTAATTCCATTCCCTTCTTAGTTATAAAGCTAACACCTTCTCCACTTAAGAACCGGAGTGCCTTTAGCAAAAACGAAAACACTCTATGGAAAAAGGACAATTGTGGGGAATTCCTTCTTGCTCAACACTGAAACTCCTAAGCTGAATAGAAGTTCCTTTTGACTATTAGTTTTGGCCAGGGTCCTGCCATAGGTGGAAAACATGAGCATTATTCTCTTAATCCAGGAGAGAGACAAGTTTCCTACTGAAATGTCATCCTGCTTCAGAGCCACAGATAGAACCCCTTTCATAAGCAGCTGGGCCCAAGGAACAACTGACAACTCCAGAAATGAGAGCTTGCAAGCTGATGTGGTAAAATGATCAGATAAACGAATAAATTATTCCATCTGATGGTATACCCCAACCTACCAAAATCTGGGGCAGATAAGTCCACTTCAGGTCATTATGGTTTTCTCTACTTCCTTTGCCACCATCTTCACTTTCTAACTTATTTCACTTTTTCCCATAGGTCATCCACCATGACTGATGAGAGGAAGGGCAGTACTGAGTGGTTGAGAGACCATCACCGCCCTAACACAGTGACAATAGAGGGTTCATGTATTCCTAATTCTTCACCACTTTGCTCCGAGTCCCTAGACCTCTCCACTAACCTCACGTGATGCTGTGCTAGAGTAAGTGATCAAAAACTCCGGAAGGAAAGGGTGGGATGAATTGAGAGAGTAGCATTGAAACATACAAATTACTGTATGTAAAAAAACAGCCAGCCAGTGGGAAATGGCTGGATTACACAGGGAGCTCAACGCAGTGCTCTGTGACAGCCTAGAGCGGTGGGATGGAGTGGGGGTTGGGAGGGAGTTTAAGAGGGAGGGTACATGTATATACTTATGGCTGACATGTGTTGTTGTATGGCAGAAGCTAACACAATATTATAATTATCCTCCATTAAAAATAAATTTAAAAGTCACCTGTGAATTGGCCTTTTGTAGATAAAGTTGCATATATTTCCTGAAAATGTTACACTTCAAATCTTATAAAAAGACCATTTGATCACATATTACTTTCAAAATATATAATTTAGGAAAAACACATCAGGTGGGAAATCCATTTAGTCATAAGGATTCAGTGATAAGATCCACAGCACTTGACATCTGTTCCAAAACTGCAGGGATCATTACCAGCCTTAGCTATAATTTCTTAAGCTATTTGTTCTAATAATAATTATAAGGTATCTCCTTGTAGATCTGTAGGGCTTCCTTGGTAGCTCAGCTGGTAAGGAATCTGTGTGCAATGCAGGAGAGCCCGGGTTGATTCCTGGGTCAGGAAGATCCCCTGGAGAAGGGACAGGCTATACACTCCAGTATTCTTGGACTTCCCTGCTGGCTCAGCTGGTAAAGAATCCACACCTGCAATGCACGAGACCTGGGTTTGATCCCTGGGTTGGGAAGATCCCCCAGAGAAGGGAAAGGCTACAAACTCAGGTATTCTGGCCTGGAGAATTCCATGGACTGTATAGTCCGTGGGGTCACAGAGTTGGACACGACTGAATGACTTTCATTTTCATTTGTAGACCTGTAGGCCTTATGGTATTTAGACACCTGAATGCTTCTGGGTAGTTTGGTCATTTTTCAAAATCCAGATGCATTATTTCTGTGAAAAATTTGATGCACACAAAACTGGCCAATTAGTATCCTTATTTGGACAGCAAGGAGATCAAACCAGTCATTCCTTAAGGAAATCAATCCTGAATATTCATTGGAAGGACTGACACTGAAGCTAAAGCTCCAATACTTTGGCCATCTCATGCCCGGAGCCAACTGATGGGAAAAGACCCCGATGCTGGGACAGATTAAAGGCAGGAGAAAGGGGAGACAGAGGATGAGATGGTTGGATGGCATCACCAACTCAATGGACATGAGTTCGTGAAGCCTCTAGGAAATAGTAAAGGTCAGGGAAGCCTGGCGTGCTGCAGTCCATGGGGTCACAAAGAGTTGGACACGACTTAGTGGCTGAACAACAACAACCATTATACAGTGTTCTTTTTTCAACCCCTCTTCTATAGGAATGGACAATAGATACAGACACTGCCTAAGGCTAAATTTGAGGGAAAGAAAGATTTTCGGCCTAAATCAAGGTGGTTAATTCAATTACTAAATTCTCTGAGCACAGTTGCCACCTGGGTACTGTGCATCACTATTCATCTAAAACCTGTTGTTCTGCGAAAACCTGCCAAGAGGTGCTTCTCATTCATAGCTCTATGGAACAAGTGTCAACAACATAGCATGTGTTGAGGCTTGAAGAGAGCCCCAGCTGCCAGTTATGGAGCTCTTCTCGGTGCCGTGGGAGGTACGGGACGTTGAATGTCAAGGCTGAGATGAGACCAAGAGTCTCCAGCTCGCCAATCGTACAATCAAGAGGGGGGACAGCGCTGTCCATCTACCAGCACTGCAATGGGCATGACGTAACACACAGGACAGCTGATGCATTTTGCAAGCTGGAACACGGAGCGAGAAAGCAGGAGAGACAAAGATGACTTGGGAGGTTTTTTTCATGTGGATATTGGAGTCTGGTCATTGAGAAAATCGGAGTCAGAGGTGATCACTTGGAAAGGAAAAGAAAATTGTTTGCGGACTAGGTATGCTGAACTTCAGGCAGCACATCCAAGTGGCTTTGACCAGCATTTTGACATGTTACTAAGAATCAGAAGAGAGGTTGAGACCGGAATGTACTACATGTGTGGACATAAGTTCTGAAGCCCTACTCATGGATGAAAGATGATGACAGATGCTAGTGGTTTAGTGGATATAAAACATTAGCAAAGAAACATGGAGAAATTTAGGTGTGTACAAGGTCACATGAACATGTCAGTAAGGAAACGGCCATTAGATACAGCAGAGAGTTTCCGAATATAAAGACTGATAGTGATATAAGCTCAAACACGTTTTGAAAAATCTACTTTTCCTTACTCCCCTCCCCAACACTTTGTGATTTTGATGTCCTAAAATCATCTTCTTGTTCATCCTTTTGCTGTTCATTGTAGGTATAATTGTTTTCACAGAATTTTTCAGGTTGTTTTTTAGTCTATATGCTGGCTTATTTAAGTGATCATCAATCCTTTCTTTCAAGATTTTTTTTTTTAATGTGGACTATTTTCAAAGTCTTTATTGAATTTGTTATACTACTGTTTAGGCAAAGTCTTAACCACTGGACATCAAGGAAGTCCTTTCAATCCTTTAATATTGACTTTTCCTATTATGATTTCCCCCTTTTTGTAGATTCTTGCTTCTTCTCACTTGTCAACATTTCTTTTAAGATAGATTTAGAATCACTATATTCTATTCGTTTTTGCTTGTCTGAGAAATTATTTTTCTCTCTTTCGATTCTAAATGATTATCTTGTGGGGTACACCATCCTATCACTAGGTTGTAGGTTTTTCATTTCCAGGACTTTAAATGTATCTTACCACTCCCTTCTGGCCTGCAAAGTTTCTGGGGGAAAAGTTAGCTGATAGACTTACAAAAGTTCCCTTGTAATTGATTGTTTTTCTCTTGTATACACAATGGAATACTATTCAACCATAAAAAATGGAAATAATACCATTTGCAACAAATGGAGGGATCTAGAGATTATCATACTATGTGAAATAAATCAGACAGAGATATCACTTATATGTGGAATCTTAAAAATAGTACAAATGAACTTATTTACAAAACAGAAACAGACTCACCACCAGACAGACTCACAGACATAGAAAATAAACATTAGTTGCCAAAGAGGGATAAATTAGGAATATGGGATTAACAGATGCATACTACCATGTATAAAACAGATAACAATAAAGATTTACTGTGTAGCACAGGGAACTATATTTAATATTTTATAATAAACTACAATGAAAAAGAATAATAATATAGTTATATACATATGTATGCTATTTCTGTGCTGTGCTCAGTCATGTCTGACTCTTTGCAACCCCATGGACTGTAGCCTGCCAGCCTCTTTGGTCCATGGAATTCTCCAGGCAAGAATACTGGAGTGGGTTTTCATCTCCTCCTCTAGGGGATCTTCCCAACCCAGGGATCAAACCCAAGTCTCTTGCATCCCCTCCATTGGCAGGCAGATTCTTCACCAGTGTCATGTGGGAAGCCTATATATATATACATATATGTGTGTGTGTGTGTGTGTGTATACACACATAGACATACAGACACATATACATACATGCATATCACCTAACCACTTTCCTATACACCTAAAACCAACACAATACTGTAAATCAACTGTACTTTAACAACAACAAAAAAAAGGGATGTGAGGACTGAGAAAAGATCAATGGATTGCATGACTGGAAGTGGACCACAGGGTCATCAATGGAAGGGGAAGGTTGAGGCAGCACCAATCACAAGGAGTCAAGGAGCAGGTTGCCAAGACTCCATGGAGATCAGGTGCATGAAATGTTTTTATAAGAATGTTGATGATGAAAAAATGAGAAAAGACAGGCAGCTATCCGAGCCGAGATCATGATGTGGGAAAGTTTTTGTTTGTTTCTTTGCTTTTTTTTTTTTTTCTATGTTGGAAAGGCATCCTTGGAATTGGAAGAGTCCAGCACTTTGGAGAGACTAAGGGATGGAGTTGAATCTTAGAAAACATAGGAAGACCCAGGATCAGCTTAGGCAGAAAGATGCATCTCACCAGAGATGGGAGAGGAGATGCCTAGAGCTCTGTTTAACTTGACAAAGGAAAAGAGTGGCAAGATGAAGTGTGGCACACTTCTGGGCTTTGTAAAGAATTATAAGCTACCAGCAACAGGAATCATGTAAAAGAGCAAAGTTCAAAAAATATAAGGCAGTAATACTTCCATTACAACATTTAATGAGAATGTAGCTAAAGAGATTCTTTGATGTCTTACAAACAAAATAACTGCTTGATTTATTAAAGTTGCTACTGTTTATTCTATTGTTCTAGAATCATGTGCATTTAGCTCAATAGAGTCACATTGTTTCAAACAACAGAGTTTGTGGTGGGGGGCAATGCATGCTCAATTATATCTTTGCCTCCCACACAAGTAATATTCTGGGAGCTCTGCTGCTGCTAAGTCACTTCAGTCATGCCCGACTCTGTGCAACCCCGTAAACGGCAGCCCACCAGGCTCCCCCCGTCCCTGGGATTCTCCAGGCAAGAACACTGGAGTGGGTTGCCATTTCCTTCTCCATCTGGGAATGCTAGGTCCTGCTTATACAGAGTGAAGGAAGCAGCCAATGCTGCTGTTTTAACAAAAATCTGGATTGGAAAAATTAGAAATAAATTTTTATCACCAGACTGATTTTCAAACCTAACAAAAATAATGAAGGTAGCTGGTAAGTTTGTGATACCGTGAAGTCCCAACTTAGACATACTAACAGTGAATTATTTAAAAAACAAAACAAAACTTCCTTGTCCTTTAGTTTCCTTTATTTTGACTACACCTGTGAGCTTTGCATGGCAAAACCCAGTTCTTTTAGTCTTTCCAATATGTGAACTTGAGGACAGGGAGAATAAAATGAAATGAGAAAATTAGGTAACTCTCTCCCCAAGGAGTTAAAATCCATCAGCAGTGAGTCATGGAATTTAACTGCACATCCCTTATTATTTTATGTTTTTTTTTTTTTCAAAACTGTTTCTCTTTCTACAGTCACAGGCCAAGCAAGACCATAATCTCTCAGCAGGAGCCTGGCATCAGCACAATGGCATGACCAGCCCGGCAGCAGGAAGGCAGGCAATCTCGCTGCTAGCCTTCTTTGTTGTATGAAAAGGGCTTGGCATGAGTGCATCTGACGACGGCCACCAACCATTTCTTACTTTTTCATGAGCCATACTTAGTATCAAAAAAGCATCAAGGGGTGCGGTGGTTCCCTAACACACTGTGGCAGGAGAGTTAGCCCAGCAGGCAAACATTTTGGCTAATCTGAAATCCTTGTGCAGCAAACGCAACAAGACAATGGCAAAAGGAGAGACTGGTGGATGGCTGGAACTGGTTTGGGTGGCAGACAGAAAAGATGGGGAGAGAAGGTAAATAGCTAAGAATGATAATGCCAGATAACAGAGGCTGCTAGATACACACACACACACACACACACACACACACACACACACACACACACACATATTCACGCAGAGAAGAAAAGGCAAAAGCTTCCAAACTTTAGTACTGGGAAGATGAAGCATGCGCATAAGTGCTCACTCAGTCGTGTCTGACTCTTTGCAACCCACTGGGGCTGGAAGCCACCAGGTTCGTCTGTCCATGGAATTGTCCAGGCGGGAACACTGGAGTGGGTTGCCATTTCCCCCTCCAAGGGATCCTCCCAACACATGACACGACCTCATAATAAGAAATACCAAATAAACTACTCAATGATAAGGCATCATTCCACTCCCAAGTAAAGATACACTTAACTTTGAAAATGGTAACCCTTTCCATAGACATGTCCGGTTTTTAGAATCCAGAAGTATCATCTCCTGCATGAATTAATGCGCTGATATCTAATCATCATTGCTGTGGGAATCAGTAATAGAGGACCAGAAAATCCCAGGGTAAGCCAATGATGGTGTGTGCCTTGGACCCAAAGGTTCCCTCAATTCATCAGGTGGTCAAGAGCATTCAGTATCATGGGCTGGAAAAGATGGGAATCGTCTTGAAAGGCAACAGGGAGCTGAAAAGCAGACTGATGGTGTCTTGAGCCACAGACCTTGACCACAGCATCTAGCACGCTGGGTACCAGCCAGTGGAAAGATGGTCTTTCTGTGAGATGGGCCCGGAGCTATCCTTTGTAAGACTCACAATTTTAAAAGATTAATTCTGTCTAACAGTTGTGGGTGCAGACTTCTTAGAAAGTAGGTTACAAGGTCAGCCAGCTTTCAGAAGCTTTACATTGTTGGGATATTTTTTTTATAGGGAGAGTAGACTTAGGGTGGTATGTGGCTAAAAGCCCTACTATAACCCAGACTGGGAGGATAAGTTTTTTTAAAATTCTGTTTCCCCAAAATTACCTCTTCAGTTATTGAACTGGGCCTGAGAAAGCATGACCAAAGCTAGCTTTTGTGTTCTTTCCATACCCACAAAAAAGAAAGATGAAACAACTTTCTCCTGCCTTAGACCTGACTCCTAGCAGAGCCTCTGAAACCAGGTGTGCAGAAGGAAGAATGGGATGGTTTCCCATCTACTCCTATCATTTTTCACTGTCATCACATGAAACTTGGTTCTGATTCTGGCAATGAAGGAAAGAAGCAATGGTGTGACATTAACCACTGGTTTGTTTTTCAGTCTACAGAAGTGCTGTCTTTAGTAGATGAAGATCACAGGGCTGACAATGAGGACACATGTCCTCTGTCACTTTCTCCCATTTTGATGTAATGACTTTGAAACCTTGACACTTTCTTTTTCTGGTAAAACAGTGACTAGAGGCACACACTGTTTTTAAGACACTTGATGCATTTTAGGAGTATACACTGTGACATTATTAAAAAAGAACGACTGGCCTAGACAGGAATCGAAGACATGACTTTGGCCTCAATTCCTCACATTCTAACTAACTATCGATACGTTTACTATAAATGGTACTTCCTAAGGTTGAAATAATTGGTTAACAATGGATAGCTATTACTAACTGATCCAAAATTGCCTGAGTAACCTCTTTGTTAAAGGGTACTTGATGCAGGACATGGAAGCAACCTAGATGTCCATCGGCAGATGAATGGATAAGAAAGCTGTGATGCATATACACAATGGAATATTACTCAGCTATCAAAAAGAATGCATTTGAATCAGTTCTAATGAGGTGGTTGAAACCGGAGCCTATTATACAGAGTGAAGTAAGTCAGAAAGAAAAGCACCAATACAGTGTATTAACACATAAATATGGAATTTAGAAAAATGGTAATGATGACTCTATATGTAAGACAGCAAGAGACATAGACAAAAAGAACAGACTTTTGGACTCTGTGGGAGAAGGCGAGGGTGGGATGATTTGAGAGAATAGCACTGAATCATGTATATTATCATATGTGAAACAGATCTCCAGTCCAGGTTGGATGCATGAGACAGGGCGCTCAGGGCTGGTGCACTGGGATGACCCAGGG
Organism: Dama dama; assembly: GCF_033118175.1. NCBI lineage: Eukaryota > Metazoa > Chordata > Mammalia > Artiodactyla > Cervidae > Dama > Dama dama. Next base: position 18,353,763 of record NC_083694.1, read on the forward strand.
GGATGGGATGGGGAGGGAGGTGGGAGGGGGTTCAGGATGGGGACACATGTACACCCATGGGGGATTCATGTCAGTGTACGGCAAAAACCACTACAATATTGTAAAGTAATTAGCCTCCAATTAAAATACATAAATTCAAACAAACAAACAAACACAAAGGGTACTTGACGATCTTTAAATAGGATTCCCCCCCTCCCCCCCACCAATTTCTGGAGAGGGGGCAATAGGAGGAGAATTAGAGAGAGAGGGAAGAGATGAGATGGAGACAGAGAGAGAAGCAGAGGGAGAGAGCGAGAAGCAGACACTCAGGACAGACCCCCAGCAGCGCCTCCCAGCAGCCCATTCCCCTTCTCTGGAGTCTCAGCGCGCAGGAGCAGCTCGGTCTCCAGGGCGTACCTCGCAGTCTGTAACTCAGGGGCTTGCAGCCTGGTCAACCCTGGCTTCACATTCTCCCTGCCCTGGGGGATTCTAGAGGAATTCAATCAGGAAGGAAACAGTAGAGGTTCATGAACACGGGGCGACAACAGCTGCCAACTTCATTTAGGATGGAACCTTAACAGAAAGGAACAAGGTCTGGGAGCATTTCGTTGCCCACTTTGGAGAGTGTTAGGAATAATGTCTCCTCTGGACAGTGGCAGGCCAAGTGGAAACCTAACCAATGAGACAGCTAGCTTAGGGCAGGTTCACTTTATCATGCTAACTAACACCTCTTAAACATACCCCTCCCCGCCACCCTGCAGGGGCACACGTGCTCGTAAGTTTGGAATAAAAAACAAAAAGGCAAGTGTCTGGTTCTAACGTGAAACCTCTGGGAAATGTACATCTAATGCTTCTTCACCCAGATCCAGTGAATGATGCAAATCTAAGTTTTCAAAAATAAATCTTTGTCTTTTCAAATGGACAACAAGAAAATATCTGGGGTTAGGATGGCCTAGATGAGTTTTTACAAAAGGAACATATGTCTCCTAATGAGGTCCAGTTTTTATATCTAGTTTTCATTAAGAAACCCTCTTAATATAAAATAGATTTCTGGCCATTAAAGAGAATAAAATTAATTTGTCTAGAAGCTCATTGCCAGACTGAACAAAGTAAACCTGGAAGAGATGTCTCTCCACTATTCACACTGGCAAGGGAGACTAAAACAATACCTAGCAAGCGAAGATCATTCTTGACACAGGACAGTCTCAATTAGGAAAATCTACACCGTAAGTCAACTCATGGGGTTCAGTATTAGACAAGGTTCTTAACTTCTCTTTGTTTTTCTTCCTCAAAGTTGAATTTATAACTTCATACTGGGCTTCCCTGGTGGCTCAGCTGGTAAAGAATCCCCCTGCAATGTGGGAGACCTGGGTTCAATCCCTGGGTTGGGAAGATCCCCCGGAGAAGGGAACGGATAACCGCTCCAGCATTCTGGCCTAGAGAATTCCATGGACGGTATAATTGCATGGGGTCACAAAGAGTCGGACACGACTGCGCGACTCTCACTTTCACTGCAGCTCAAGAGAACCCTGATTCATGATTCGGTTAAGGCATGGCTTACAAGGGAAGTCGGGCACAGGTCTGCAGGTACCCATCCATTCTGTGCTAGCAAGGTGCTCACTGCCCAGAGACCCCATTAGGAAAAAGGGCCACATGAACGTCTGAACTGAAAGCCGTCACAAAGAGACACCAGGGCAGCTGCGGCTGAGATGCTATCAATATCTGTCCTCAGAGCATCAGAGGCCAGCAAAGTCCTCTGTCACAAACAACACCTCTCTCTCCAACCCACAGTATCTTTAAAGCAGGAGGCAGATGGACTTCCTGCCTGGAGATAAGGCGTCAACCCAACTGTCACCCAGGACTCCAGTTAAGTGGTATGTGATGCACTTACAAAATAACCCAGCTGGAGAGACCAACCTGGCCATTTTACCAATTGTAAATGGGTTTTTCCTGGGAAGACTTGCATCTTCATCTATCCATTGACAAGAAAGCACTATTAATCCGAGAAGCAAAAGTTCTATGGACTTGACAGTGTATATATCCAGAAAACTTGGAAGACGTAAACCCTGGCTGAGGACTTGTTTTATTGTCTCATGTGCCAGATGTTAGCTAACATACACACACTGTGTGTGTGGGGGGGTGCGGTTATTCTTCTAAGACATGGTGGAATGTCATAAAAGGTCATGAACTAAACTGGAATCCAGGGTTTATAGCTGTGAAATGTGCATTATCAAAAGCCATGCTCGTGAACAAACACCAGGAATGATTCATCCTTCTTTCTTTTTGCCTTGAAGGAAATAAAATTACCTGGTCCTCAATTCATGATGACCAGGCAGTCAAACAGACCATCTTAGTTACTTCACAGCTTAGACAAGGATGCAAAACAAACAGATAAGAAAGAAAAAAAAATTCTTTTCTTTTTAAAAAAAGTTTGTTTCCATGCATCTTTTCAACACTGTTCTAACAAAAGGACCTATTAAGACATATTGCTGTGTTTTGTTCCTTTGTCCTGTTTTTCCTGAGTTATAGGAAATTTTTTTTTTCAACACTAACATGAAAAGCAGGGAGTTTCGAAATTGTGGTTTTATTAACGAATGGAAGATCACCTTTCTCAACAGGGCTTTACAAAATATTCCATCAGCCAAAGTGTTAGGCAGGTCGGAGAGACTAACTTTTCCAAGGTATTAAATTAAAAGATGTTGAATTAAGTTAAATGCCCCACATTGAATTGATATTTCCCCCTTTTTAAATGCAAGCTAAGATTGATGAAAAATACCACTTATCTACATTAAGGGTCAAAATCTCCAGCAAAAGGAGCTTCTGGTTCAACATGTCAGAGCAGAGTCAGTCTTCCATAATCCAGGGACCAGGACGCGGATCACATTCTGATGATCCAATTAATGATCGGATACTTTGCAATCATCTAGCAAGCAAGGCCCCTAACAGATTGTGGGGCTGTAACATCAATTTCTTAAGTGCATTTAAAGGATTACAAATGTTAGTCCTGGCTCGAGATTGAAACACCTATTGAGGTGCTCTGAACCACATTACTGTAATTGGGTACCTTGAATTAATGCCATTTCTTCTGATGGGTGAGTTGAATACATTGGAATTAAGAGTTCTTTCAGCGGTATGTCACTATCCCATTCTTTCTTCCTTTTTCTGTTTCCTTGGACCATAAATCCGAATTGAAATAACTCTTTTCTTTTAAATCCAGATAGCTTTAATTACAGCCCTCAGGAATCCAAGTATTGTCCTAATTTTACCTCACGCACTGTTTGGGTGCTTTCTCCCTTGGCTTGTTATCTTAACAGGCAGCGCTTAGGAGATGAAAATACAATTCTTTCCTTAACAAGGGAATGAGGGGAGGGGAAAAGGGAGTGAAAGAATCCTTCTTCTCCTCCTTCCTTCCAGCCAGATGAACCTCTTTAAGAACACAGAGGATAGTAATGAGAAACAGTTTTGGGTTTTTGCGGGTTTTTTTTTTTTAATTTTGTCATGCTTCCTTCCTAACTGCACAAACACATTCTTACCCCACCACCCCCCACACCCCCATCAGGAGATGATACGGCTGGAATGAATCTCACAAGTCATTTCAGTCCAGGCTGCTTTGTCAGCAGAGCAGTTTTCATTATTCTTCAGCATAGGATCTTTCTCTCTAAGCTGGGAGTGTCAAGGTCTACGACTCTAGTATGTGACGAAGTGGTACACAGCAGCCCAAAGTGAACTGGTTCTTCATTCGTAGCCTTACTTTCATAGCCTTCATTCATAGTCCCATAACTGTGTGGCTGAAGGGTCCACATACAGACACTGGGCATCTGGTTGGCAGGAGACACGCTCTGCCCACTAAAGCTCCAGAAGACAGCAATATGTTTGGGGAGTGAAAGGATGACAACTCCCTTCTTGCCCCCTCCTTTAGCTCTTGCGTGTGTGTGCGTGAGTAGCTTCAGTTGTGTCTGACTCTGTGTGACCCCATGGGCGGTAGCCTGCCAGGTTCCTCTGTCCATGGGATTCTCCAGGCATGAATTCTGGAGTGAGTAGCCATGCCCTTAAGGCTCCAGGGCATCTTCCTGACCCAGCGAGCAAACCTGCATCTCTTAGTCTCCTGTACTGGCAGGCGGGTTCTTTACCACGAGCGCCATCTGTAGCTCTTAGATATTTTTAAATATCATAAATAAATGCTGTTCCAAAGTGTTGAAATAGGAGACAGCATTTCTCAACCTCAGCACCACTGAGATTTGGGGCCAGGTCATTTTGTGCTATAGGAGCTTCCCTGAGCGTTGTGGAAAGTTTAGCAGCACCCTCAGCCTCTACCTAATAGATACCAGCAGTAGCTCCCTGGCTGGGACAACCAAAAATGTCTCCAGAAATTGCCAAATGTCCCCTGGGAGGCAAAATCACCCCGACTGAGAAACACTGGATGAGAGGGACCTAGCAACCAGAAGCATACCCTGCACTTTGTCATCTCCTCTGCCAAATATGGGCCTCCTTGGTGGCTCAGACAGTAAAGAATCTGCCTGCAATGCAGGAGACCTGGGTTCAGTCCCTGGATCGGGAAGATCCCCTGGAGGAAGGCATGGCAACCCACTCCAGTATTCTTGCCTGGAGAATCCCACTGATAGAGGAGCCTGGCAGGCTACAGTCGATATGTTTGCAAAGAGTCGGACAGGACTGAGCGACTAACATGTCCACTTTTCTGCCAAATATGATTCTGGGATTAAAAAAAAAAAAAGCAGCAGCAACACAGAGCCCTAAAAATGGCTACCTTGAGGACCCAGGCCTCCATGAACAGGTGAACTGTTTCTCTACCTGTGGGCTACAGTAGTTGGTTTGCTGGGTTCAGTAGTTCATACCAAGCTAGATAGGAGGAGTTTCCTCTGATTTTTTTTTTTTTTTGACTCATTAGATCGCCCTGCTCAAAATGATTTACACACAGATAATTAAACTTAAGCCCCAAGGACTAGTTAACTGTTTAGCAGTGTATACATTTCATAAAACCATTTCCATACATCTAGTTTTAAATTCATTAACAAAAATTAATAGCTATGCAGTGCTTTCCATCGCGCAGCAGGTTGCTATGGGATGCTGGCTAAATTACCCCTTTCTATCACTCCGCCAGCGATCTCAGAGACAGTTAAACTTTGCTGCGCTGGAAATGTTGCCTACCAATTTACAGCAAAGCTCATATTTACTATATTTAGTGTGAATCATTGACTGAACTTCAGAAAATATTTGTCTCTGTTTGGTGTGCCTCTGGAACATTCCATCAGCTTTAAAGCACAGCGCGTGCACTTTTTGCAGCCTTGGAAAAACGAGTGAGAAGCATTTAATAGACAATATTAGCTTTGAATATGTATTAGGAATGTATTTTTCCCTCATATATCTTTCATCTTAAAGTCTCCTAAATGTGCTTAAATATCTTGTGTTTATTTTTTCCCCCTCTTGGTGTGTTTTTACAGAGAGAAAAATGCCTTTCTGATATGGTACCTATGACCCACTCATTATCTCTTTATTTCTGAATACCAGTATAATAAGAGAAATTAGACAGTAAATCTCTTCTCTGTAAACTTATTCTGACCTTTATATGCATTTTAGGATTTTTGGTAATTAAAGAAACATTTTTGGCTTCCCCCGCAGCATGTGGGCCCTTAGTTTGCCAACCAGGAATAGAACCTGTGCCCCTGCACTGGTAGGTGGAGTCTTAACCACTGGATCATCATGGAAGTCCCTGACTTTTGGTAATTTATAGCATACTTTCTGTTAAAAATAATCTTCATACTCTGCTTCAATCATATGTCACCAGTATTTACAGTGTTCAAGTTTGAAAGAGAGTCAGGGTGAACTAATTCATTGTTTACACTCAAAATCCTAGGTGGCCCAGTCCCACAAATGTAGTACAAAGCCCTGTGTCGTTCGTTCTTAGCACTTATCTTAATCTTAATAACTAGCCAGACAAGTGACTCCAGAGTCTGGGGCTTATCAACTGGAATTCGTCACATGAACCCAAGAGAAGACAAGAAATATATTATATAACCACGCCATACAAATCGTTATCTTTTGATATTTAAAGGCATGCGTTCAAAAGCCTATAGGAGACTTTCATTTATTTATTTATTTATCCTCTGCAGAGCCCAAATTCCACTTGTTCATATTAAACTGGATAGCACGTGAACAGAAACGTTCTTGTTCGGTATTATCTGCAAACAGTATTTACTCCCAGGAGATCAAAAGGATTCTTCCTGCTTCATTTCAGCACTGGCTATCAGGAACAATCTGCTTGAAAACCTAGCTTTGATAACGATTATTTGGGAAACTGATTAAAAAGGAAATAAAAAGGCCCATGTTCTTTAACCATTCAGAAATGCCAACAGCTTTAGCTGAATTTTCAGTGTCTTCCCCATTAGAAGGCTGTCTGGATTCCTTCAGTAGAGGCTTACACAAACAGCAACGTTACGCCAGCCACACTACGGTTTTCCCAGATCATGTCCTGAGTTAAAAATAGGATGTGACTCTTAACTGTACCACATTGAAGGTATCTTCTTCAAGAGCGGCAAGAAGCTTGTTTAGTTTCTTTTGGGACAGGTGATTTATTATGAATCTTTCTAATTATACCTTCAGAATTTTTACTCTAAATGAATTGAGGCTCTAAGAGGTGTAATATACTTGTTTTTGCCTCTTTCTACAAGATGTACTTAGGTTACAGAACATTTTACTATTGTCTATAATGAACTAAATATATTTTACTGAGATTTCAAAAAAAAATATATGTTTAAAAATGTATGTTTAAAATGTAAATAATTAGCATCTTCAAAATAAATATTTTCTTTAAAATCACCCTTTGGCATTTTTTTCCAAATAAAATGAATTGTGAAACTATTTGACAGCTGCATTTTAACTTTTTACCTACATTGTAAACTCGAATATACATTTCAATAAATGCTACCTTATTACTTTTCCTCCTTTTCAGAAAATATTAACTCACTAGTTATTTTAAGAATTCTTAACATTAAGACCATATAACTTTTGGTGAGAGTGGGGTAAGTTCATTAATATCTGCATTCTTTTTTTTTTTTTAATATCTGCATTCTTAAAAGAGATATAGTTGCTACTCAATTATCATAAGTAGTTTCAAAACAAAGACCTCATATCAAATTGCATTAGATCTGGAAACAGGCTGACAACAAGATTTGGTGATCAGACATATGTGTGTGTAACTTTGGTCTGATAATTATATAATTTACTGGGTTCATATCTCCTTTCTATCAATCATTGAAGGTACATTTTTGTGACATTTCAATACACGCAAAATGAAAGGTAACAGAAATATGAAAAGAGTATAATATGTATCATTTTCCCTAGAGATTACACTCTTCCTATAATCTGTAATAAATAGCCTGCTATTTTCCAAATTGGGAATGAGAAAAACTGATGGTATTGATTATAGGTTTTGTACTTCTCACTGATTCTATTGATGAAGAGTTTACCAAGAAAGAAAGAGTCAGAATCTAAAAAAAGAGTGGGTATATGTATATGCAAAACTGATTCACTTGATTGTACACCTGAAAATAATACAACATTGTCAATCAACTACACACCAATAAAAATTTAAAATAAATGAATAAATGAAACAGATAACCAAAAAGGACCTACTGTATACCCACAGGATTCCGCTTAATATTCTGTAATAACCCAAATGGGAGAAAAATATGAAACAGGATAGATAGATGTATATGAAAGACTGAATCACTTTGCTATACACCTGAAACTAACACATTGTTAACAACTATGTTCCAATATAAAATAAAACTTCTAAAAAAATCTGTGATTATAATGAGTGAGCCTAATTCATATGTTAAAAAAAAATAAGATCATTTTTAAAAGGGTCAAAAAGATCTATGGAAATATCACTTTATCATTTTGTTAATATGTAGGAGGGCTTTCCCAGTGGCTCAGTGGTAAAGAATCAACTGGCAATGCAGGAGACCCAGGTTTGATCCCAAAGTTGGGAAGATTCCCTGGAGAAGGAAATGGCAACCCACTCCAGTTTTCTTGCCTGGAGAATTCCATGGACAGAGGAGTCTGGTGGGCTACCGTCCATATGGTTTCAAACAGTCAAACAGGATTGAGCAACTGAACACATAATATCTAAGTGCTTGGCGTTCACTGTACTTTATCAAGACTAAAACAGGAAATGCTGATGGATGCTTCATCTTGTCTTGAAAAGTGACCTTCTAGAAATCTGTATATGAACATAAGAAAATATTGCAGTGGTAATGTGCATGTATTTAGAGGCATAGTTTACTTAAATAATATGTGTAGGGCTTCCCTGTTGGCTAGTGGTAAAGAATCAGCCTGCCATTGCAGGAGACACAGGTTTGATCCCTGTTCTGGGAAGATCTACATGACACAGAGCAACTCAGCCTGGGAGCTGCAACTACTGAGCCCTCGTGATGCAACTACTGAAGACTTCGTGTCCTAGAGCCCATGCTCCACAGCAAGAGAAGCCAGAAGCCTGTCCACCACACGAGACAGTAGCCCCTGCTCGGTGCAACTAGAGAAAAACCCATGTAGCAAGAAGACCCAGCACATCCAAAAATGTGTGTGTGTGTGTGTGTGTGTGTGTGTGTGTGTGTGTGTAAAACTCTCTCCACCAATGTGATATTTTGCTTTTACTGAATGCAATTTATACTTGATCAAATATTGTGATGTAATCATACTTTTTCTAAACTCTTCTTGGGAGTCCTGGCAGGACAAAACAAGAAAGGTTAAAGACCCATGCCTAATTAGAATGATAACTTCTTTGTAAAGAATGAATAAATGCACTTTCCAGAGAGCCCACTCATTTCCAAAAGCTGCCTGCTCTGAGTCAGTATGACCCCTTAATCCAACAAGATACATTTTCTAGTCTTCTGGTTTGGCATCAAAATCAGTTCTGAAATACAGCAGAGAACTGTTGTCTACCAATAGGCAGAAGTATACATCTCCCTCTGAACATACTAAGGTTCCTTTTATTTTTTCCTGAATATTATAGAAGCAAATAAGACAAACAAATATCAAGAAACTGGCATCTAAAGAGGGGAAAAGCTGGGCTACACTGGCTCAGACAGTAAACAATCTGCCTGCAATGCTGGAGCCCTGGGTTCGATCCCTGGGTTGGGGAGATCTCCTGGAGGAGGGCATGGCAACCCATTCTAGTGTTCTTGCCTGGAGAATCCCCACGGACAGAGGTGCCTGGTGGGCTACAGTCCAAGGGGTCACAAAGAATTGGACACAACTGAGCAACTCAGCACAACATAGCACAGTACACTGATTTTAATTTTACTTAATAAAGAAATTAAGAATCACTAAATGACTCAGCCAAAACCTTGACACATGGACTGTCGAACGGTCAGTAAGAAAGAGAAGCAATCAAGAAAGAACTATATGAATGCATTGCTGCTGAGAAGTTTACCAGATAAATCAATAAAGATTCAAAGAGAAGAGAAATGTTTCAAAAAGGGTGCTTTTTACTTGGTCTACTTGAGACTTAAGTGATGTTCCTTTCAAATATTTTTCAGTCTGAGTCCTTCACTTTTGAAATTCATTAGTCACCAGCTTTAAAGACTTTGGTGGTAAACAGTGGCTTCTTCACAGACACTACAGCTACATGCTGGCTTCTTGACACTCTCTCTTATAAAGATGTTAATAAAGAACCAATATTAGCTAATCAAGATAATGAACACAACAGTGGTAAGCAGGACACTATAAAGGAAATTCCTTGGTGTAGAAACTGTGGTACACCAATTAGCAATCAAAGACAAAAGATCAGAGAGTTATGATACAATTGTGAATATAGCTATTTATGGTCTCAATTTTTAATTTGAAAAAAAATCAGAAGTCAACTAAATTTTTTTTTTGCATTGGTTGTTTAACACAAATAAATCTGCATTATAGGCAGATCTATTTCCTAGAATATTACTGCTTATTATATATATTTTGGGCTTCGCTGGTGGTTCAAATGGTAAAGAATCTGCCTGCAATGTGGGAGACCTGGGTTTGATCCCTGGGTTGGGAAGATCCCCTGGAGGAGGGCGTGGCAACCGCCTCTAGTACTTTTGCCTGGAAAATCCCCATGGACAGAGGAGCCTGTCAGGTTACAGCTCATGGGGTCACAAAGAGTCGGACATGATGGAGTGACTAAGCATAGAACACAGCACGTATATATGTTGGCAATTTAACACATCCTGCAGTTTATTTCTACAATGAAATGTTTGACTCCTGGAAGTCAAGAAAGTATTTTTTTGCTACTCTGTTTATTAATTGTTGTTTAGTTGCTAAGTCATGTCCGACTCTTTGTGACCCCATAGACGATAGCCCACCAGGCTCCTCTGTCCATGGGATTTCCCAGGCAAGAAAACTGGAGTGGGCTGCCATTTCCTTCTCCAGGGGATCTTCCTGACCCAGGGATTGAACCAGGAGCTCCTGCATTGCAGGCAGATTCTTTACCACTGAGCCAGCAGGGAGGCCCTTGTTTATCAATAATAACATTCAAAATTGAACATAGGAAAATGGGCACTTATATACTATAACTATACTGAATTTGAGGCTTATGAGGTTCTTAAAAATCATAGAATTGTAGAGAAAAAAAATTTAGTTGACTAATATGATTTTTTTTTTCAAATTAAGAAATTAAGACCACAAATAGCTAAGAATCAAATTCAAGGTCAGGAAATCTAGCTCCAAAGATGGAACTCATTCACCTTCATCTGTCTTCTGATTTCCCATAAGAGTTCTTTCCAGGTTAAGATTTATTTTGTCCACTTGATGGAAACACAGTTAGGTCCTTTGAACAATGTCCCTACTCACAATTTCAGGACATGGTATTCACTAGACATCCATTCCACATATTTTCTAAAGTGGGACTTCATAGAAATATCTTTAACCTTGAATAGCTAAACCCATTAGGACTCCTGCCCTTGGAAGCCTGTTTCCAAAACTGGTAACACTTCACACTTTTGCCAAGCACACAACCACATGTCAAAAATGTTTAACCCTGCCAGGTATACATTATGCTAAAGAAATGAATCAAGTTAAAGGTGGAAAATAGCCCGACTTCTTTTGTAGAGCAGTGTCTACAGGACAGCTGGCTGACTAGTATCAAAGCGAAATGAGAAGTTCCCCAAATCCAAGCTTAACATCAGAGCCGACTCTACGCCTTTATCAGAGCCCCCAAAGTGTGCTGCCAGCGGGCTTCTGAATACCCAGCATGGATGACGTCACACCCAACCTCAAAAATGTTCAATGGTGCATGTTCTTACCTACTAAATAATAAAGCCCAAACTTTTGTATGACATTTGAGATCTTTCTGTTTTGTCCATTTTGTGTCTACTTAGCAATCCCACTCAGTTTCTACAAACACCTCTACCGGAGTGTGCTCATTTTTCTCTTTCTCACACTTTGCTTTCTTTATCCACTTGATCCCAGAAAGCTAAACACCTGTGAATACACATCAGCCCCACCTGCACACGCACTCATCTTTCCCTCACCTCCTTTGTTCACCCACACATCTTACTTCCCTTTCAAAGACCAGGGAAGCTGGTTGGTCCTCCCAGACGTTGCTCCCGAGACCCTGAGTTCCAATGAAACTTCTTTTCCCACAAAAGTCCACAGTGTGTTGTTTGGATATCTATCTCTAGTTTTCATGTTTTTATTCCCTTTTTCCCCCATTTCAACCACTTCATGATATTTCCTTGATGAAATGATTCAAAAGATTCAACTGCTTATTTTTATAAGTGTTTATACCTTCTAGGACATGTATGCTTTATTGTGATATGTACAGTACGTGATATGATATGTACGATATGTGATAAATATGATATTCACACATCTAGGGCATGTATGAAATATTGTGATAATCCTGCTATAGAGGATAAACCCGGACATCAGTCCATTAATTACTCTGTGAAGTAACTAGGGGTTTGACCCAGTTGGTTGCTTCTGCAGTTGACCCCACCTTTCTTATTAGACTGTAAGCTCCTTTAAGATCAGATGGTTGTCTTCTCCATCTTTATCTATCTTAATCAGGTACACAAATGTGTATAAAACCCAAACATAAGTGGGTACTCAATAGATGGTGCTGAAATTTATTCTACTCATCCTTCCCACTTTCACGTCTCAGAACAGGAGGCAGAAAAAGGGGTGCACACAGTGAAAACGGTGATACTTGTATGGAGCTGGGGGTTGCTACTTATGATTGACAGTCTCAGCCAATGGATCCCAGTGACGGCAAGTCACATGGTCCAACGCACGAGAAAGACCTCGCCCTCTGACAGTACCTGTGGACTATCAGAAAGGTCCTGGCTGAAGAGTCTACCGAATTCACTCTCAATGTGAGGCTCCATCTGGGGAGAATTATCCTCCATGTATTTTCATTCTGAAGGAAAAAAGTAACTTTTTTTTTCAAAATCTCTAGGGCATCTGTCGTGACTGTGTGTGTCTATGTGCTCCGTCGTGTCTGACTCTTTGAGTCCCCACTGACTGTAGCCTGCCGGGTTCCTCTGTCCACAGAATTTCCCAGGAAGACTACTGGAGTGGGTTGCCATTTCCTCCTCCAGGGGATCTTCCCAGCCCAGGGATCAAACCCACGTCTCCCGCGTAGGCGAGTGGATTCATTACCTCTGAGCCACCTGAGGAGCTGAGCTAATATGATACTTGGATTCAATATTCTGGAATAAAAACAACATTCCTGTTAAAGCTGGCTTGAATCATCACAGGACTCAGGGACAAAGTGAGGTTCCTGGCAACAGTACCTAAGAAATAACAGTAGTCCCTCCTTCAGTCTGAAGTCCCTGTGGATGAGACGGCAGTTGATTTGAATCTTATTTCGTGCCATAGACTCAGATGTGTTCTTTTGGTGAATTCTCTCATTTACATCTTAGAAAAATCTCTGTGGGAATAATTATTTCTCCATGTGACAGTTGAGAAAATTCAAACTGAACAATTTTAAAAGATGGATGTAATCACCTAAATGGGAAAGGAATTTGAAAAAGAAGTGAAAAAAAGTGAAGGCGTTAGTCTCTCAGTCGTGTCCGACTCTTTGCGATCCCATGAACTGTAGCCCACCAGGCTCCTCTGTCCATGGAGTTTCCCAGGCAAGAATACTGGAGTGGGTAGCCACTCTCTTCTCCAGGGGATCTTCCTGACCCAGGGATCGAACCCACATCTCCTGTATTGCAGGCGGCATCTTTACCATCTGAGCTATATATAACTGAATCACTTTGCTGTACATCTGAAACTAACGCAACACTGTTAATCAACTCTACTCCAATTTAAAATAGAAAAAAAAATACGGTATGAAATCAAAAGGAGAGTTAGGCCCTGTGGGCAACTAAAGTGGAAAATTAAATGCTTTTTTTTTTTTTTTTAACAATAACGTAGGGTGGAGACCATAAGCCAAGGTGAGACAAATCAGAATACAGGACCGGTGGAGGGAAGCGCTCGCTCTGCTACACATCTGTTCTTTACCCACTAATCAGCCGCCCTACCACCCACTCACCTGCTCACAAATAAAAGCAATACCTATGAGCCAACTAGGCAAGCCCAGATGCAAAGGTGAGTCTACCTGGGGCGCCTGCAGAATGATCCTTAGAACAGTTGTCAACGTGCAAATCCAGTTGAGCAAGAGTTCCCTCTCCCCACCCCTCCCTCCGTGAAGGCTGTGCTAGGCATGCGCCCCCCCTGCCTGGCTTCCCACTCTCATTTCTTCCTCTCTTGTGTTTATGGACTTGCTCTCAATCCAAGTGAACACAGTGGTGCTGAATAATGACGAGATGCTTCCCTCAACCCTGCTTGGCGATAGCTAGAGAGTTTCAGCCAGCTTGGAATTCTTCAAATATCTTCTTATTGTTATTAAAAAGAGATGCCTTAATATACCTGGGGCATTGTGTGGACACCTAGAGATACCAAAGGAAGTTGCAATTTCCTTTTTTTTTCCTTAGTGTTTCCTATCTCTCCTGGGATGATCACTCAGTTGCTTTGTTTCTTATAAAACACTTTTGATGCAAAGAAAATATCGCATTGAGTTGATACGCAGTAGCTGAACAAATGGAGAAATGGGTGAATGGATCTCAAACTGATGTAAAGAGAAAGTTTCTGGGAAGCTTGTGTTTTATTTTCCTATATAGATATGACCAGGTGCTTAATCAGCCTGTCTCTGTCTTTCTCTTCATCCATATCTGTCTCTGTCTTTTTCTCTCTCTCGCACACACACACACACTTTGGAAACAACACAAGCCATTTGAGCTTGAAGGAACATAGCTTGAACTTGACCTGAAACTGCTTCTGGACCATGTTCATCTCTGACATCAAAACAGTTTCTGCCACATAGGATCTGGGGACAAGCAACCCACAAAATAGCAGCTTATTTAAAAACCAAATTCAGCCCTTACTGAAAGTGGTGATATTTGAAGCACATACAAGTAAAACTAATTTAACCTTTGGAAAGTTATCTCAGGAGGGAAAAGTCAAAATCCCTTTATAAGATTTTTAAGCACTGCAATTATTGACAAGGGGTATATTGCTTCAGTTTTCTCCGATCAGGAAGAGTAAAAAAAAAAAAGAGCAAAGCCCACAAGAGACATCAGCAGCTGTCAGGCTGCTTTCCAATTGCAAAGAGGTAGTTTACAGTGGGCTTGTGCCAGTCTCTTAAGACGGGGTTAAGAAGCCTTTTTAAAATGCCTTAAAAAGCCAGCTCATACATTAATCAAGTCGAACCCTCATCCATACTTACTGCAATACATCAATTACGATATCTTTTTTTAAAAAAATAAATTCCGGTTGACAGCAGACACCTTATTAAGGCCCACTAAAATGATACAATAAGTAGAAGGCTATTAATATTGCTCTTTTTTTCTTCTCCTTGCTATTGTCTTGCTGCTCTGGTCCGCAAACAAATTCAAGCTGCATTACAATTAATGCTGGTGGAACTCCTTCTAACGACTTCCAGCTTGCTAATTTTTTACGCTAATAATAAAAAAAAGGCATTGCTATGCAAGAACGACCCCCTTTTATCATGCGAGCATAGCACACCAGAGAGTGTCTGCTATTGTTCACATGAAAGACAATTAAACCCTGGAACATCAAACCTAAAAATGACAATCTGCTAACCAGCACTGGGCATTGCTCAATGCTTTCCTTTATTTTCTGAACTCCTAGAAAAAACAATTCTCTGAAGACCTTCCTTTCCTGTTCTCCCTTAACCACCCTTTGTGGGTGGGGGGAGGAGTAAAAAAAAATAACCTTTGCTGATTTATGCATCTCTGCGTAGAATTTATTAACGGTCTAAGGCCAATTTCACTACAGCCTTCTTATTGCCTGTAGCTTGAAATTCCGGACACATAAAAAGAAAGGCACCAATATCACCTACATAGTATCCCATTTAAAAATAAACAGTAAAGGTTCTTCAAAAATGCATGCAATATGAAAGTGTAGAAGGAGAAAGAAAAATCTAATTCTGCAACTCTGTGCAACTCCTCATCTCTGGGGATTCTGCTAGAGTCATGTGGGTATTTGGAAAACTCGTCTAGTCCAGGCGCCAAGTTTCCACAAAGCCAGAGTCGAAAACCAACTCCCTTCCTTCTTAGCAACATAAGGATTTCTTCACCAAAACACATGCTCATTTACTGGAAAAATACCCACGATCTGGGTTTTAATTATAACATTCAGAACATAAATACAACCACTTAAAAGTTCACTGGCTTTCCCAAGTGTTTTCCACATACTGACTGAGGCTTTGTCACAGCATAAAGAGAACTGGATTCAAGCTGCAGCTGGACTGAGTCTTGCTTTGGCCACCTGCTCATCTTGGGGCCCTGACCAAATCTGCTAACCTCTCTGAGTCTCAGTTTCTCCCTCTGTAAACCAAACAGGAAAGAAAAAAAAAACTCCTTCTTCATCTCATAAAGATGAAACGAGAAGATGGCTATGAAAGCTCTCTGAAAACGAAACCACTGTGTATTGTATTGAAAAGTAAATAATTAAACGGAGGTGCTGTATGTCCTCACCAGAGTTGCACTGAAAGCTTTATTATCCGATTAGTAGTGAGTGATTCTCAAAAGCTGAGCATGACCACATCTTATATCTAATCCACAGGTTTTCAGTAAAGGGGCCAGGCACTATGCTAGGACCTGCATGTCTGGGATTACATTTCATTTTTACAGGAACTCTCCATGGTAGGTGTGATATTCCATACTTACAAATGAAGAAACTGAGGCCCACAAAGGCTGAATGATTTGCCTAAGTGGCAGAGCTGAGATTGAAGTCTCAGCACAATTTGTGACCCGACCTAAGACACCCACCTTGGGAAGCTTCCCCTGTGGGACAGCAGGTCTGTGAAGCAAGGGTCAGAGACAAAAACTGTGCTGTCATGTCAGCTCTGACACCATTGGCTCTGAAACCTTGGACCAGCCCTTCAGCTCTCAGTCTTTGTATCTGTAAAATGCAGATAACATTTCTGCCCAGGGCTGGTTGTGAGGATCAAATAAGCTAACACAATGCTCCTAGTAATAGCAAGTACTTAATTAATGTGAGGGTTTCCCTGGGGCTCAGACAGTAAAGAATCCACCTGCAATGCGGGAGACCCGGGTTAGATCCCTGGGTTGCGAAGATCTCCTGGAGAAGGGAATGGCTACCCACTCCAGTATTCTTGCCTGGAGAATTCTGTAGACAGAAGAGTCCGGTGGGCAACTAACACACACTCACACAATTAATGTGAACAAATGTTATTGCCAGTATTCTCCAGTACTGTGTAATAAACTGTGACATATAAAATGAGAATTAAACAAGGATCAGTAACTTCTACATTTAGTCAAGGTGGAGAAGCAGAGACCACATTTCAGTTCAGTTCAGTCACTCAGTTGTGTCCAACTCTTTGCGACCCCATGGACTGCAGCACACCAGGCTTCCCTGTCCATCAGAGACTCCTGGAGCTTGCTCAAACTCATATTCATCAAGCTGATGATGCCATCCAATAATTTCATCCTCTGTCTTCCCCTTCTCCTCCTACCTTCAAACTTTCTAAGCATCAGGATATTTTCTAGTGAGTCAGTTCTTTGCATCAGGTGGCCAAACTATTGGAGCTTCAATTTCAGCATCAGTCCTTCCAATTAATATTCAGGACTGATTTCCTTTAGGATTCACTGGTTTGATCTCCTTGCAGTCCAAGGGACTCTCAAGAGTCTTCTCTAGCACCACAGTTTGAAAGCATCAATTCTTCGGTGCTCAGCTTTCTTTACGGTCCAACCCTCACATCCATATATGACTACTGGAAAAACCATAGCTTTGACTAGACAGTCTTTTGTCAGCAAAGTAATGTTTCTGTTTTTTAATAATGCTGTCTAGGTTGGTCATAGCTTTTTTCCAAGGAACAAGCGTCTTTTAATTTCATGGCTGTAGTCACCATCTTCAGTGATTTTGGAGCCCAAGAAAATAGTCTCTCACTGTTTCCATTGTTTCCCTATCTATTCGCCATGAAGTGAAGGGAATGGATGCCACGATGTTTGTTTTTTGAATGTTTAGTTTTAAGCCAGCTTGTTCACTCTTCTCTTTCACTTTCATCAAAAGGCTCTTTAGTTACTCTTTGTTTTTTGCCAAAAGGGTGGTGTCATCTGCATATCTGAGGTTATTGATATTTTTCCCAGCAATCTTGATTCCAGCTTGTGCTTCATCCAGCCCAGCATTTTGCATGATGTACTCTGCATATAAGTTAAATAAGCAGGATGACAATATACAGCCTTGACGTTTCCCAGTTTGGAACCAGTCCGTTGTTCCACGTCCGGTTCTAACTGTTGCTTCTTGACCTGCACACAGGTTTCTTAGGAGGCAGGTAAGGGACCACATTTACCACTCATTTCAGCTCACTGCCCTGAGAGAGGGTCCAGGCCATATGCAAAAACATGAAGTCCAGCAGACTCCTTCAATTAAGAAGATGAAGGTTAGTACTTTCTTGGTGGTCCAGTGGTTAAGAATCTGACTGACAACGCAGGTGACACGAGTTCGATCCCTGGTCCAGGAAGATTCCACATGCTGCGGGGGAGCCTAAACGTGTGTACCTCAACTACCAAAGCCCATGTCCCGTAGAGCCCGTGCTCCATAACAAGAAAAGCCGCTGCAATGAGAAGGCCACACCACAGCTAGGGAGTAGCCCCGACTCACCGCAACTAGAGAAGGCCCACCAGCAGCAACGAAGACCCAGCAGAGCCATACATAAAGAAAGAAATAAACTTTTAAAAAAAGAAGACTAAATCAAAAATCTGGGGAGGTCAAGGCAGCTAGAGTTTGTAGGATGGAGCACTGGAGAAGATAGTGCTGCACAGACAAATCTGCAGACCTGCAGATGGTGCCCTTCAAATATTCAGCTGAATATCATGATTGATACTTAAGCACAGGTACTTAAAGAAACTACCAATGGCCAGGAAAGGCCCATTCAAAAAGATTAGCAGTAACAGTGCCCAGTGCTCACACAAGGCCAGGAATTTTACCTGTTCCCATCAGTCAGACTGGAAAAGCCTTATGATTCATGGGGCATTATAAGACATACAGAAAGGCCTTGACTCAACAGCAGGAAATAATTAGCTCTAGGCTGAGTTTTGTTTCACTTAAGTTAGAAATGAGATCCTAAAGTATGAAACTTTTTCCAAGTACCTGAACTGCATCTCAAAACAAGGTTCAAGAATATTAACTGAAATACAAAATATACAGTACACAGCAAGGTAAATTCTCACTGTCTGGCATCCAATCAGAAGTTACCAGACATTTTTAAAAAGCTTCAATTGAAAACGCCGATTTTTAAAAATTTTTTAAAAGCTCCAACATAAAACTCCAATTGAGGAGAAAAAAATCAATTAATTGAGATAGATGCAAAATTGATTTGGAGTTGCAATTAGCAGACAAAGATATTAAAACAGTTATAGTAACTAATAGTTTATATGTTCAAAAGCAGAGGCAAGGGAGATTTATAAGTCTACAGATCAATGAATCTCCACAAACTCCAACAGAAGCAGCATAAAAATTCTACACCAAGATGTGTCATAATCAAGTTGCTCAAAATTGTCTATAAAGAGAAAATCTTAAAAGCAACCAGCGATAAAACACATTAGGACAGAGACAAGAAGGTGAGTATGACAGCAAATTTGTCACTGGAAACACTGCAAGTAAGAAAACAATGGATCAGCATATTTGAATTGCTAAAATAAAAATAACTTTCAAAAACAAAGCAAAAAAAAAATACTTTTACAGACATACAAAGGCTGAAACAACTCATTACTAACAGACTGGCACTATAAAAATATTAAAAGAAATTCTCCAGACAGAAAAAAATTACAACAGACAGAAATACAGATTTGCACAAAGGAATGAAAAGCACCAAAAATGGTAACTACATGGGTAAATATGGTTTTTTAAAAAATTATTTTCATTTCTTTAAATGATAATTTACTGTTTAAACAAAGAGTAATAATAACAATGTAGTGTGGGGTTTATAATATTTATAAAAGCAAAATATATGACAATAGCACAAAGGTCAAGTGGAAAAAAAATGAAAGTACTATAGTCTGTCTCAAAATATAAAGTGGCATAATATTACTTGAGCATAGCCTAGGATAAGTAAAAGATGTAAACTATAAATCCTAAAACAATCATACAACAACAAAGAGTTATAGCTAATAACCAACAGAGGTAATAAAATAGAATCATAAAGTATTCAATTAATCCATAAGATGGCAAAAAAGGAGAAAGGAAACAAAGAAAAGATGGAATAAATAGGAAAGAAATAGCAAGGCACTACATTTAAACGTAACCATGTGAATCACCACATTAAATATGTGTTCTACAAATCCCAATTAAAAGATATTGTCGGATTCTATTAAAAAAAAAAGTAAAATCCAACAATATGATGCCTACAAGAAACATACATAGGAGAAAATTTCTGTGACTTGGTTAGTCAGAATGTTTTCTTTTAGTTACAAAATGAAAATAATAATACATAAATGATTAAATTGATAAGCTAACTTCATAAAAATTAAAACTGCATGCCCTTTGAAACACACTGTCCAGAAAATGAAAAGACAAGCCAACTCTGGCAGAATATATTGCAAAACATAAAATCCAGTTAAGGACTTATATCTATAATATATTAAGAACTGCCAAAAGTCAACAAAAAACCTACTATAAAAGTGGCCAGAGATTTGAGTAGACACTCCAGCAACAAAGATACACAAATGACAAATGAGCACATGAAAAGATACCCACCATTATTAATCACTAGAGAAATGCAAAATAAAGCCACAATTATATACTAATACACACCTATTAGAAGGAATGCAATGAAAAAGCCTGAATATATCGAGAGTTTATTTAGAACAAATGGAACTCTCATTCACTGTCATTGAGAATGCAAAATGGTACAACTGCTTTGGAAAACAGTTTGGCAGTTTCTTATAAAGTCAAATACGCATGTGATGTACAATCCATTCCTAAATTCACCCAAAGAGAAATGAAAGCCTATGTCCATACAAAGATTTCCCTCCAAATGTTCACAGAAGTTTATCTGTCAGCATTCCAAACTGGAAACAACATGAAGGCTCATCAACAGATTACTGGATGAACAGAATGTATTATATCCATACAGTCATTTAGTATATGCAGTAATAAAATGGAGCTGTCATTGCAATGACATGGATAAATGTTAAAATAATGATGCAGAGTGAAAGAAACTAGACCAAAAAGAATACATACTCTAAGATTCCACTTATTTAAAACTCTGGAAAAAGTGAATTTATCTCTAGAGACAGCGGATAAATGGTTGCCCCAGGTTGGGGAGATCAGGTCTATAAGAGGTCAGAGGGAAGGAGTGCAAAGAGGGACAAGACAACTTTCAGGGCGATATATCTGGTCATTACCTTCGTAACAGTGTTGGTTTCAAGAGTATATATGGATGTCAAAACTGCTATATCTCAATAGAGCTGTTGAAAACAGATAGGATCATTGTCCATAAGGAACTAAAAATCTGTTTATTGAAATAAAGCATACATAAAAATAATGTACTGAACAAGAAAGACAGTGTTTCCCACAGAAAACATGAACAGTACCCAACAGTGCTCTTACATGTTCATGTGTATCAGAATCAACTGGAGGGAGTATTAAAACATGGGCTTGCTGGATCCAAGATCCAGAGTTTCTAATTCAGTAGGTCTGGGATGGGACTTAACAATTTGTATTTTAAACTAGCTCTCTGGTCTTTCATACAAGCTGCATTGGCTTAGAGACAACCACTAATCTTTCAGAAAACAGTTAAATCTCAAAGTGAGTGAAGTCGCTCAGTCGTGTCTGACTCTTTGTGACCCCATGGACTGTAGCCTACCACGCTCCATCCATGGGATTTTCCAGGCAAGAGTGTGGAAGTGGGTTGCCATTTCCTTCTCCAGAGGATCTTCCCAACCCAGGGACTGAACCTGGGCCTCCCGCGTTATAGGCAGACGCTTTACCATCTGAGCCACCAGGGAAGTCTATTAAATCTCAAACTTATGAGTAAATTAAGGGTCAGACAAGGATATGGTCCTACTAGTCAAACTCCAGTTTCTGCTCTATTTTAGCTTTTCTCTTACAGTCTTTTGAGAAATAGTTACTGTGGTAGATCAGAAATGATAAAGATGCAATCATCTCTTAGTATCCATGGGAGGTTGCTTCTAGTACCCCCTGCAGATACCAAAATCCACAGATGCTCATGTCCCTCACGTATTTAGTATCTCTTTCTCGATCATGGGCTTTGGTGCTCACTATTTCCTTTGAGTGTAACACCTTTTCTCCCTTGTGCTTACTTTTATCTGGCTAATTCTAATTCATCCTTTAGGGATGAGCTTAGACACACATCAGTCTTTGAAGAACTTTCTCTGTTATACTCCTATACCCAGCCTTCTGCTCAGGCAAACTTTCTGCTCCTTTAGTCTCTATTTCATGCCTCTACCTAGCACTCCCTGAGGTTGACCCTAGAGTTCATCTTCTAAATCAGTTTACCATGCTCATCCCATTTCTTTCTACTTCTCAAAAAACTAATTTATTTCTCTTTAGTTGACTGCAGTAGCATTTGGGACATTCCAGCATTCCTGATTCTCTCTGAGTTACCAAACCAGTCAGGGAGAGAGAAGGAAGAAAAGAGGGGTAACAAAAATCTAGAATCATAAAGTGGGATAGGAAGGACAGGGGATGAAATTGTAAATCCACAACATCACATGCACACACACACACATACAAACTATGTGGGGGACACTGACAATTATTACTCTAAGGGTAGTAATTTCAAGTGGTACCAATCTTTAACCCAGATTGGATCACAGGACAAATCAAGCTTCCCAGTTCATACTCATGCATTTGATATATTTATGGTTTGCTTTTACAGTTTTTGATCACAATTTCTAAGAGGCAGCTGGTCCCTAAATCAACAAGTCAGTAAAAAGCAACCAAAGTTCCAGTCCTGTTAACAGAACTACCTATGAGGAGGTTAGCACTGTTTTGGAACCCATTTAAAACATTTATGAGAGCTGCTGAAAAATGTCTGTTTATGAAACCAGGTTACATTAAGCATCCTGACTGTATTTTTCCATGACTCTAGACTTTGGTTACAGCAGCCCAAAACAACGGTTGAAGAAAAAGAATAAAAGTGATCCAGGAAAAAAAATCTTCTCTAAAAATTTTTGTTTCAACAAGAGGGATGGGCGTTCTGAGGACAAAAAGCAAAGTCGAGGATGCCTGGGCATCTGTCTCAGGAAGGGCAGTTGTCACATCACACTTTCAGGGTTGAGAGTCAGGGTGGCTTCCCTGAGGCTCAGATGGTAAAGAGTCTGCCTGCAATGTGGGAGACCCAGATGTGACCCCTGGGCCGGGAAGACCCCCTGGAGAAGGAAATGGCCCTCCACTCAGTATTCTTGCCCGGAGAATCCCATGGACAGAGAAGCCTGGCGGGCTCCAGTGGGGTCACAAAGAGTTGGTTGCAACTGAGGAACTAAAACACAGACACAGTCAGGGTGGACTATACAGTCTGACTTCAGCAGGGAGCATCTGTCTACTCTGAGATGCTGCCTAGAGGTCCAGTCTTAGAACAACCCCAGTTCTCTGGGAAAGTACGCCAACATTTGGAAGGTAGGATGGTACTAAACAACCACAGCCCAGCAAAGACGCTAACCTGGGAAACTGACTTACAGATTCTACCACTGCAACACCCAACAGTTGGGGGCCACACCCCAAAAAGTATGATAACCCCAGCCTCCTGCACAACAGGAACTGACATAGAAAAACCTTTATTCCCCTGCCAAAGAAAAAAATCTGATTCCCAAAAGCGAAAAGTACTTTGACTTCACACTCTTTCTGGTGGACCTACATTTTGATGACTATATGATGAATGAAGAAAAAAAAAAAGTTGGACTCTAACTAGGAAAGTTTCTCATAAGGTTTCCCATAATCTTGACTTTTTTATGCTCTGCAGAAGACAAAAAAAAAAAAAAAAAAGATTACCAAAAAGGAATAAAGAGCACTAACCAAAGAAATTTCTCTCTCCCAAATTTGCAGCACCTCTGAACTTCCTTGAAAGGGAAGGACAAAGCAGCCGTTTGCTCAGCTTAGATCATTTTGATTGAGACTCATATGTTATTTTAAATGAACATTGCTCAGGTAGTTAAGCCTTAAAAACCAACCATCCTTGACAACTGTCCAATTCTCTTTTTTTAAAGTCTTACCTTAAGGGTTTCAGAAGCACATTTTCAAGTAGGCTGTCGTGGGAGGGGACTAAGCTTCCTCCCTGCTTCACAGCTCAATGGGGCTTCTGGCCTTTGTTCATTTTTGTCTTTGAAAACTTTATGTTACAATTAAAAAGGAAAAAAAAAATAACCAGAGTAAACTTGAAAAGCAAACACGCTGCAGTTGCTTTAAGCTGTTGGAACAATGCAAAATTCCAATGCATATTAAATATATAAACTAATAGAACTCTTGTTTTTTAAGATTTTACTCTTACTACTTGACTAATAGTGTTAAAAAGGAAAATAAAGGGCTACATTTCTCCAGTGACACTGGAAGCTTACCCACATTGATTTTTTTGTTGTTGAGGTGGGGAGTGGATGACATGACAGCAAGGCAAGCATACCAAAGGACAGCTAAAGTCGCCTTTGCATTTCCTATGCATTGACTCCCTCTGTAAGACTTCCCAGGTGGCTCAGACGGTAAAGAATCTGCCTGCCAGGTTTGTTCCCTGGGTTGGGAAGATCCCCTGGAGAAGGGAATGGCAACCCACTCCAGTATGCTTGCCTGGAGAATTCCATGGACAGAGGAGTCCATGGGGTCACAATGAGTCAGATACTACTGAGTGGTTAACCCTTTCACTTCACTTTCAGACACTGAGTCCTGATGTAAAATAACATTTGCAGTTTTTACTTTCATACTTCATATAACATATATATATATATTTTTTTTTTACTTTGTGGAAGCTCGTCTTACACCTTATAGTAATGCCAACAAAAATGTTTAAGGAAAGATCATCCAAAAGAAGACATGACATTTTGCAAAGCCTTCAGTTTATCTTTAGAAAGTGTAATTATAAACGATGCTTGAATCAAGCTGCCCAGACACTTGTGTTAACACAGAAATTCTGTTACCATTAGTTCTTGCTCAGTAAATGCAAATGTTGTGAACACTGTTCAACCACAGGGAATGTCATATCTACCACTTTTATGACAGTAATAATGTAAAACATGCTTGCAAGTAATAAACATATTTATTAAATAGACCTCCATTCAAGTTAGGTATATATACATACAAACACACATTTTATTGGACAAACTGTTAAGTAGTCCATAGCTATGTATTCATATACAGTATGATATGCATTCACGTCACCTTTAAATTGTGCAACTATAACAACACAATGACATTTAAAGGATGTTCTTACTTAAATATATATTGTTAAATGTACAGTTCTTGGGGCTTTCTGGGGTGCTAGTTGTAAAGAACCTGCCTGCCAATGCATAAGACATAAGAGACTCAGGTACAATCCCTGAGTCTGGAAGATCCCCTGAAAGAGGGCATTACAACCCACTCCAGTATTCTTGCCCGGAAAATCCTGTGAACAGAGGAGCCTGGTGGTGGGCTACAGTCCATAGGGTCATAAAGAGTCAGACACGACTGAAGAGACTTAACACACACGCATACATGTTCTTTACCAATATTGAAATGAGTGTTTTTTAGGGGAAAGGAACAAGCATGCATCTTAATTTCTACTGAAGGTCTGCTTTAAGCTTTCTTAGGAAAACCATATTAAAATCACATATACCAGCTTTCCAATGTAGTAAATATACATATTTCATGATATCTTTATCTTCTAAAGGGGCTGGAGGTACGTCCATATTTCTTTTTCCACATGGTTTTCACAGCTTTAAATTCTGACATCTATTATTAAATTTCATTCTTTGATGTGGGTTTTCAAACTTAAAAAAGAGAGTATAAAGCAATCTTTCTTCCTTTTCTTCCTGCCAAATAGACATTTTTCTAACTTAAATATTTTTTATATCCTTAACTACAAGTTTCTGTCATTTTCTTCATCCATGTTCAAACTGTGAAATGAGAAGATATATTTGGTTTTAAGAAATAAAATGATGAAACTTTGTAAATATCAATGGCCTTCAAGTCTCGTGCTGAAATATGGATGCCATATGTATTCTGATAGAGTCTCAGGAAAAACATCAGATGCCAGAATAGCTATCTTCACATTACGCGTATGGGGAAATTAAGGCACAGAACTAAATTGCCTGTCCAACAGCTCAGAAAGGCTGTATCTACAAGTACAGACACAAACTGATTGAGAGGGAGCCAAATAATTTAATACAAATCAGTTTTCAAAATAACTCTCCTTTATTTTAGTAATATTTTTCTAACCTTTCATTTTTATACACAGCTGAATTCTCTGCCAAAAATGGAACATCAATTCAAATATCATTATCTTAAATTTACAATAATTTTTATAGCTTGGGCAGAATTTTACCTTCATATATCTATGAAGAAAAAAGTCTGTAAGTAAATTAACAGCAAAACAAATCTGCATGTTTTGAGGATGTTTAACTACACACGATAAAATAGCTTTATGGGCTGTTGCTGATTTAGAAACAACCATTTCATTACAAACAAATTAATAAGCAAATCATTTAAAGTTTATTTTTTTTAAATTGTCCTATCTACCTCTACCAGAATGCTTTGTAAACTTAACCCCAGTTCTGTATGTTTGAGTTAATTTTATTTCTTGCTATCTCCCCGCTTTGCCCTACTATACCGTAATTGCTATGATGGCCCCCAAAATTATTTTCCTTTTCAGTATAAAACATTTGAAATTTTGTTTTCTAAATTATAATGCTTCTGGCAACCACTGAACAGTCTCCAACATTACAGTTTTATCTTTTTGTGAATGTCACATACACTTGATTCTTGAACACAGAGCAGTTAGGGGCACCAATTCCCTACCCAACTGAAAATTCATTTATAGCTTTACAGTTACCCTTTCATATTCATGGTCTGCTCCTCAAATTCAGCCAACTGTGGATCATGCAGCAAGTATTTAGTGAAAAATACGTGTATACGTGGACCAGTGCAGTTCAAACCTGCGTTGTCCAAAGGTCAACTGTAAATGGTACCATATAGAATGTAACATTTGGAATCGGACTTCCTTCATTCAGCATAGAGACTCATCCAAATTGTTGTATGAATCAATGGTTTCTTCCTTTATAACACTGTGCAGTGTTCCATTGTATGGATTAACATAGTTTGTTAAACCATTTGCCCTTAAAGACATTGCTTCCAGTTTTGAATAGACCTTCTGTAAACAGTCACGTACAGGTTTTTGTGTGAACATATGTCTACATTTCTCTAAGTTAATCCCAGAAGCGGGATTTCTGCATATGACATGTATATGCTTAATTTTATAAAAAGAGGCCAAATTGCTTTTGAGAGTGGCTCTGTCATTTTGCATTTCTATCAGTGATGAATGCAAGTTCCAACGGCTCCATATCCTCATCTGCACTTAGTACTGTCAGAATTTTTTAAATTATCCATTCTAATAGATGTGCAGTAGATCTTAATAAGGTTTTAATATGCACATCTATAATGACTAATGATGGTGAACATCTTGTTGTGTGCTTATATCCAGTCTGTATGTTACCTTAAGTGAAATGTCTGCTCAAGTCTTTGTCCTATTTTAAAAATTAGGTTGTTTTTCACACTACTCAATATTGAGAATTTTTTTTTTTAATTTACTCTTGATACAAGAGCTTTGTCAGATATGGGCTTTGTAATTTGCCTCCTCAGAACGGAGTTTGACTTTTCATGTTCTTAACACTGGGAGACCAAAAGTTCTAAATTTTGATAAAGGCTGATTTATCAACTCTTTCTTTTGTGGATTATATACTTATACAAATGGTGTCATGCTTGAGAACTTTTTGCCTAACTTCGTATCATAGAGATGTTTTCATATGTCGTCTTTTAAAAGATTTATAGCTTTGTATTTTACGTGGTATTTGGTCAATTTTGAGTTATTTTTTAATCAAGCATGAAGTTTAGGTCAAGATTCCTTTTGTTTTTTTTTTTTTTTTGGCTTTGATGGTCTTACTTGCTCTAGTATCATTTGCTAAAAAGATCAGTTTGTTTCTGTACCACTGTCAAAACCAATCTGCTGTAGATGCTCTGTTTTGATTCCCTGACAATAGTTTGCTCTTTTGCCCACACTGTGCTATCTTGATTACTATAGTGATATAAGAAGTCTTAAAATCATGAAGTATAATTCATATGAGCTTTTCCCTTCTTTTCACACATTATGTTAGCTATGGTAATTCTTTTGCCTTTCCACAAAATTTTGAGAATCAGTTTGCTTATATCTATAAAAAAATCCTGCTGAAAATGTTACTGAAACTTCAATAAATCTATTGATCAAATTGGGGAGATGATTTTCTATCAGTTTTATCTATTATAGAAAGTGTTCATATCTCCACCCATAATTGTGGATTTGTCCATTTCTCTTCTCAGTTCAGTTAGTTTTTGCTTCATGTATTTTGAAGGTTAGTTTTTGAGTTCATACAAATTTAGAATTGTTACGTCTTATTGGTGACTTGATCTCTTTATTGTTATGTACCTCTTTATTCCTGATATTTTACTTTTCAGTTCTGGGGGAGCGGTTTTAAAGTTTCTTTTATCTCGTTAAGATAGCTGCTTCAGCTTTCTTTTAATGATTAGTGTTTATATAGAACATCTTTTTCTATCCATTTACTTTTAATCTATATATATCACTGAATTAGAAGGGAGTTTCTTATGGAAAATATAGAGTTGTGTTTTCTTTGACTTCTTTTTGATCATGTATTTTATTTATTGCATTTAGATCACTTATGTCTAATATATTTATTGATGAGTTTGGATTTATATCTACCAATCTGCTATTTGGTTTCTATTTGCTCTCTTTTTTAATTCAGGTATCAGTTTCTAAGGAGAAACTTGAATCACTTGAGCACTTTTTAAGCATTCTATTTTAATTTATCTATTGCATTTTTTTTTTTTTATTAGTTGGAGGCTAATTACTTCACAACATTTCAGCGGGTTTTGTCATACATTGATATGAATCAGCCATAGAGTTACACGTATTCCCCATCCCGATCCCCCCTCCCACCTCCCTCTCCACCCGATTCCTCTGGGTCTTACCAGTGCACCAGGCCCGAGCACTTGTCTCATGCATCCCACCTGGGCTGGTGATCTGTTTCACCATAGATAATATACATGCTGTTCTTTCAAAACATCCCACCCTCACCTTCTCCCACAGAGTTCAAAAGTCTGTTCTGTATTTCTGTGTCTCTTTTTCTGTTTTGCATATAGGGTTATCGTTATCATCTTTCTAAATTCCATATATATGTGTTAGTATGCTGTAATTTATCTATTGCATTTTTTATCATCTCTTGCATAGTTTTGTAGTGGTTGCTCTTCACCTCTCATAGTCTACTCAGAATCATATTTACCACTTCAAGTGGAACACAGAAACCTTACCATCTTATAGTTCCCTTTATCATTCGCCATTATGTTGTGGTTACCTTATATGTACATTGAAAATTTCATCATTCAGTGTTAAAGTTTTGCTTTCAACTGTCAAACATATTTTAAAGAACTCAAGGGGAGAAGAGTAGTCTATGATGTATATACAATATCTACTATTTCTTTTGCTCTTCTTTCAACCTTTATGTTTCAAGTTTCCTTCTAGAATTATCTGCCTCCTATCTGAAGGACTTTCCACAGAAGTTATTTTAAGACTGGCTTGAAGGCAGCAAATTATTAGTTCTCCTTCATCTGAAGATGTCTTTATTTCTCCTTCATTTCTATGCAATATTTTTGCTGGATATAGAATTCTGGATTGGAGGTGCTTTTCAGTGATTTTAACATGTTGTGTCATTTCCTTCTGCCCTCTGTAGTTTTTAAAGAGAAATCCATAGTTGTTCAAATTGTTTTTTCCCAATAAAACTGAATATTTTTAACTCTGGCCAATTTCAATTGCACAGTTTTTTGTGCACTCATTTTTGTAGCATTTTGATGATGATGTGTCTGAACACAGATATGTTTAAGTTTATTCTGTTTGGTTTTCACAAAACTTCTTGACTATATAGACTATTTTCTTTCCCCACCAAGGGAAGTTTGGGGCCATTATTTCTTCCAAAAATTGTTTGTAATACATTATTTTTTCTTCCTTCTAGAACTTCAAGGACACAAATGTTAGACTTTTTGTTTTTTTGTCTCACAGGTTTCTGAAGCACTCTTTATTCCCTGTCCCATGAATCTCTCTTTATTCCCTGTCCCCAAACATTTTTCGTCTTTGTTAACCAGTAAGATAATTTCTATTGGCCTACTTTCAAGCTTATTGACACTCAGTCTTTCATTTCCATTTTGTTACTGAGTTGATCCAGTAAGATTTTTATTATGAGTTTTGTACTTTTTAGTTCTAAAATTTGCATTGAATTTTTCTTTATATTTCCAATTTCTTTGTTAAGACTTTCCATTCTAGCATGTGTTTCAAGAGTGTTTGTGACTGCTTAAGTATTTTTTAAGAAATAGCTTCTATAAGTCTCTGTCAGATTAATTTCAACATATGTATATATTCCCATCACTGGCATCTATTGATTGTCTTTTCAATGGAAGGTGGGGTTCCTTATATGCCAAGGAATTTAGGATCATATCTTGGACAGTTTTGATGTGATATTATGATACTATGTATCTTGTTTATATCCTATAGATTATGTAATATTTTGGTTAGCAGGCAATCAAACCAGGTGAGGTTCGGTTCATAAATTCCAAATTGTCTTTGTGGGCTAGAGTTCCAGTGTTAGGTCAATTTTCAAAGCCTTGCAGTGCTATTCAGATTTTTCCAATGCACGTGCCACGGCATGGCCAGTAGACATAATGGGCAGTGGTTTATCCATTTAATTCACCAAAGTTTTGATACAATAAATTAGATATGTGTACAGCAGCTGAAGGATGAACCCAGGAGGACATAAACATCTTTATGGGGTCATTTTTCCCAAGCCCTCAGTTTACAGCATGATCTCTGATATTTTTATTTCCTTGGGCTCCCATTTTCTGTAAATTTTTGGGCTTTAGTTATGTTGTTCAGTTGCTAGAACAGAGAGAGAAAAAATAATGTGTATGTGCTCCACCATCTTGGGACCACTGAAGTGAGAAGGCTCCCCTATTTCAGATGTTTGGCTCCTGCCACCATCACTGTTGATGATGGAACTGCTTTGGGCCTGAATACAAGGACATGAAGAAAAGAAAAAAATCCTCCCCTTTATTTTTGCCACTCTGCAACCAGAATTAGAGGCCTTCTCCTGGAGCTCTCTCTGAGCTCTGGTGCCCATGTCTGGGTTTCAACTTCAATAAGGTTAGGACAGGAGATACTGGAAGGGGAATAATGGTAAGTTCACCATCAGTTTAGGAGTTCTTTCAATTCTTATCTACTTCCCTAGTCCACCTGCTACTGTCTGCTTTTCAGTATCCTCACATAGTGGCTCCATGAATTCTGTCCAGGTTTTATAGCTGAATTCAGTGGGAGACACAAGGTGGAGTGTGCCTATTCCATTTCATCTGGAACCAAAATGCTGCTAAATTTTCTTTTTTAATTGTGAAATGACTGCATCAAACACACTGAAAAATACAGAAAATATATGTAAAGTTTAAAGAATAATATAATAAATACCAGTGTACCCTCACCTATGAGAAAAACTTGAGGATACTAACTAGTCCCTGAGAATCTCACTGTGCATCTGTCCTATATTTCTCTTTCATAGAGGTAACCAGTACCTCGACCTTAGAGGAATCATTCTTTTACATCCTTTCATGATTTTGTCACTTAAATATATAACCCTGAACAATATACTATTTAACTTTTTTATATCTTAATAAAACTTTTAACGTATATACAAAAGTATGCACAGAAAAGTATATAAAGTATATACAGAAAATTACACAGATCATGTGCAACTTAATTATGCCTCCAGCTCGTTGTCACCACCACCAACATTCATACTGTAATAAACATTCTTGCACACATGTCATTACAGACGATGTGGGAAGTCATCAAGGAGCAGACCAGGAACAAATGTGCTACACAGTGTAGGGTGCCTGCATAGGCTACACCAGCCTATAGTTCCACCAACCATATGTGAGGAGTCTCAAATCTCAGTTTTTGCCAATACCTGGCATTATATAATTCCAATTTCTAGTTTCTACCTAATTCATGCTGTTAGAATCTGCATTTCTATTATTGTTAATGAGCTTGAACACTTCTAACTATGCTTGCTAACTCTTTGGGTATCCTCCTCTATAAATTGCCTGATCATAACCACCTGTCTTTACAATTGGGATTGCTGTCTTTTTCTTTGCAACTCTCATGAGTTATTTCTATAGTCTAGATACTAATCTCTCATCTTATTAGACACCATTGATTGTTTTATTGTATTAATTAAGCATTAATTTTATTTATTTATTTTTGTTGCTGAGCATAGATGTTTGACTGTTTAATGTCACATGCACGGATGCCCAGTTGTGTCTGACTCTTTGTGACCCTGTGGACTGTAGCCCACCAGGTTCTTCTGTCCATGGTATTCTCCAGGCAAGAATATTGGAGCAGGATGCCATTTCCTATTCCAGGGGATCTTCTCCACCTAGAGATCAAACTCACATCTCTTGCATGAATTTTTAATACGTAAATTAATCAATTTTGTCTTAAATTATCCTTTTGAGGTTTGAATAAATATTTTCTATCTCTAGGTCACAAAGATATTCTCCTGTGTTTTCTTCTACTATTTTTATAGTTTTATCTTCCGCATTTATCTCTGTAATATACCTTGAGATTATCTATGTAAAAGGTTTAGGAAGGGATCCAGTTTTATATTCTTCCATGTAGTAAGCATTTTCTGAAAGTCACATAAATTGCAATCTGTCCTTTCTCCATTAATTTTTTGAGGCTGCTTTAATAAGTATTAAGTTTTTATAATTTAAGTTCTCTATTCTGTACTATTAGTCTCTCATCTGTTTGAAATACTCAAAATAAGTTGTTGAATAAATATTTTTATTTCACAAAATTATGAATAATTTTATGGAAGTATGGACTTTATAAAAGTATGAATTATAATTTTACCAAAGTATGGGTATTTTAATGGTAATTTTATAAAGGTATAAAAAGTTCTAGGAGATCCTTAGTCCTGCATATACGTTTTAGATTTGCTTATCTTATTTATCCTTGTATTTCCTATTATGGAACATCATATCTGGGACAAAATTGGTCAAAAGATACATTTTAATACAAAGCTATTATGAAATTACAACTATCAGTTCAGTTCAGTTCAGTTCAGTCGCTCAGTCGTGTCTGACTCTTAGCTTTATATAGGCATATAAAAATGTGCTAAGTGAGCACAGAAGAGAAAGACCAAATGGGAGATGAAACTGGATTTGAACCAATTCTGGCTTAAGCACAAAGAATTCAGTTCTAAAGGCAAATAGGTGAATATATAGCCACTGGAATATAGTCCACTTATATAATTCTCTAGCAAATCTGCTTTGCCATCTGTCTTAGTCTCTAAATAACTTAAGAGTTCAAGAGTTTACAGGGGGTTGCACTCAAGCTCAACTTTTTGGTAAATGGTTACGGGGCACTGAACCCACACTCCAAAAGAACTAGCAAACGAAACAGTGTTGATTTCCTGTCCACTGCAATTCATCTCTCTCTACAATTGCCATGACAGTCTCTGATTACTGATATTATTATCCCCAGAAGATGGTTCATGGAAATTCTCATCCCCTGCTAGGCTGTCCCAGTTTTATAAAGTGAAAATATGGTCAGCTTACTCTACAGGGGGAAAAAAGGCCACCAGGAAAAAAAAAAGGCTGTTTAAAAAAGATAGCAGCTGCTACGATGCGGCATTAATGCAGACAAAGCAGAGTGAAGGCAGGATGTCTGTTTTGCTGTTTTGCTTCTCTTTTTTTTCTCCTTACTCCTTTAGTGACAATATCACTAGAGATTTATTGGAAGCACTGTCATGGAATTTTCTGAACAACAAAATGGTTACTCTCCCTAATTATTTCAAACTCAATGCATTCTCCTTCCAAAGAAGGAGAATTTTGCAGCATTCTTTCTGCCCCTAAATTCATCTCCATCTCCCTGTACCCTTTCCAAATAAGGTACATTTATATCATGTTTCAACAAGCAAAATGAAATCAAGTAACCCAATCTTAATTAGGATTTTATGAATTCTGAATTTGTGACCAATATAGTTATTTATCTGAAATTAATCTGTACCAATAGTGTGTGTGTTTGCTTATACATTATTGTAAATAATATTAAACTACTATCAAAAAACTTTTTTCATGCACCTTAATTACTTTGGGTGCACCCATTAATATTTGGAAGGCTGATACATTAGAGCCAGAAGAAACCATTTTATCTATTATTTATCTTTCAGAGAAGGAACCTAAAACTCAGAAAAAGGGGGAGAGACTTCCTGTAATCATTTAAAAAGCCACCTAAAGATTTTTACTAAGCAAGTTTCCATTAGCTTCATCCAAATATACTTCCAAATGTGAAACGCATTCACATTTTTCTAACATATTTATTAATGTTTTACTTGACTTTAATCAGACAAATCCTTCTAATTTCAGCATTCCATTTGTAATACCAATATCATTTACTCTCTACTTTTTATTTAGTTGAGGAAATATTTAATATACTAATTTATAATTATGTGACAGTAAAAAACTAAAGTGGGAAAGTAGGTTATTAAGGAGCATGAGACATGAATTCATCATTAAGAGAAAATTAGAATTATCAAATATATTCTCATTTATATTAAATGTATTCAATGGAAGGACTATTTTGCAAAGATAAAAAGCATTGCTGATCCATTATTACTGAACATACACTAGGATAATTATTGCCTTTTAATATACTCTCTTTCTACCTTAAAGCAACTGAACCTACAGATAAAAAATAAATATTAATTGAAGCTGAGGTCGTTCTGTATTGAGCCACAGGGAAATTCCCTAAAACACAACATAAAAGAAAAAACAAGCATAAATTAAACTGGCAAAGTTCAAATGCTTCTACCTTTATGTCTATTAAATGCTTCTTAAGATGAGCATGAGAAAAGTTACTAAAGAAAATCTTAGCAAAAATTATCTGGAGTGAACCAGTTCCTAAATAAACTCATTTTTTCAAATATATATATTATTTTTTTTATTAAAGAATGATATTCTCCAGATATATGAAGACTATAAAACGCAGATGCAGGTCATTCTCAAAACAATTTCAAAGCTTGGTAGCTTATCAAATATGGAATTCTCCTCTGAAAAAATTAATTGTAATTAATGAGTATCATTAGCACTGGAAAGTCATTTTTCAAAGATAGTAATAGATGTAAATCACATTTCTTCTGTCCATGAATTGCCACAAAACTTCTCTGGGTCCTCTTCCAATACTGTATGGAAGTGACGGGGGCAATGGAAGTGGAACTAGGGGTTTGAGGGGAGAGAGGGGAGTTATAACCACATCAAAAGAGGTGTTAAAAAATCAAGACCAAAAAAAATCTCCCTATTTATCTAGGTTTCCCATTATTATGGCAAAAGCTGCCACCATCTTCCCCTCTACAAAAAAAAAAAAAAAAGTCAGGGATTAAATCTGCCACATAGGTTTAAGCAAGAGAATACCTGACCCTAATTATAATCTAATGTTAAGGAAGCCAGATGTGCACTACACAAACATATGAAAGGAGAATAAAAAGTTACGGACACGTTCAAGCAAACGTTTCAAGGGGAATGAAGATTTACTGCATAAATCTAATAGGAAAGATGTTTGTGAACCATCTGGTAACTGACTTATATAGCCCCATACATTAGCAACTGTTGTCATGTTTTCAAAGTACAGAATTTCAAAACTGTGCTGAAGCCTTTTGAATGCAGTGAGCTTGCAGGAAGGGATTTAAAAAAAAAAAAAAAAAAAGAAGTCCTAAAGAAAAAGCTTGCACTTGACTTTTAATGAAATTCTGAATGATGTTTTCGAGGTTAATATAAGCACTGTCTCTGTCATACCCTGATTCAGCCCTTACATCCACCTAATGGGAGAGCAGGGGGGCATTATGATGATAACAGCCATTTTACAGATGATATAACTGAGATTCAGAGAGTTTCAGTGACTTTCATAATATTACCTGGGTGATGGGTGCAGAGTCTGGATTGCAAATTCCTAGAACTCTTTACTTCCTTTGATTATTTTTAGGCTTTGAATCAGAATATGAGGCTTATTGGCTGTGAGAGGTGTCCACTTTCTTTTTGTTTACCAGACTGCTCGTAAACTAGAGTCGGCTCATTGAACAGAAGGGCTGAGGAATCCCAGGGCCCGGCACATACTGTACCTCTCCTGGGAGGAGAACAGGGAATGCCTGTTGAATGCATAAATTAAGAAAGAATAAAGCAGATGTGGTATAGATGTACAGAATGGAACACTACTCAGTCATGAGAAAAGCATGAAATAATGCCATTTGCAGCAAGATGGATGAACCCAGAGATTATCATACTAAGTGAAGTAAGTCAGAAAGAGAAAAACAAATCTCTTAAAGTATTACTTACATATGGAATCTAAAAAAATGATACAAATGAACTTATTTGCAAAAAGAGATAAGACTCACAGTTGTAGAGAAGAAACTTATGGTTACCAAAGAGGATGGGGGGCGGGGATAAATTAGGAGTTTGGGATTAACATACACATACTATTATATATAAAATACGTAAACAACAAGGACCTACTGTATAGCACAGTGAACTACAGTCAATATCTTGTGTGTGTGTGTAATATATGCATACACAACTGACTCACCTTCTGTACACTTGAGACTAACACAACATTGTAAATTAGCTATAATTCAGAAAAAAAGAGAGAAAGGTATGTCAAGCAATTCCTAATATCTAGAAAATACTCAGTAACATGATAGATGCTGGAATAAGGAAATATAGATTTTTGTCTCAATAAGACAAACAAAATGGAAAGCATAAGGTTCAAGTTATTAGAACTAAACTGTTCCACGCCAAGCATAAGTACTAGGGCTCTGAAAAAGTAAGGGGTTCCGTTTACTTGGAAATAATTAAGTTATTAATGGTAGAGAAAATAGGAAGGGGAACAAAAATGGCCTTTGTATAGACAAAAATATTAATAAAGCCAAAGCAAAATAAGAGAGCTTTAACAAGTAGCATTAAAAATGACATGACATTGGTTAAACTGAGATTGTGTGTGTTGTGCTAAGTCGCTTCAGTCATGTCCAACTCTTTGCAACCCTGTGGACTGCAGCCCGCCAGGCTCCTCTGTCCATGGGTTCTCCAGGCAAGAATACTGGAGTAGTTAGCCATGCCCTCCTCCAGGGGATCTTCCCAACCCAGGGATCAAACCTTTGTCTCTTATGTATCCTGCATTGACAGGTGGGTTCTTAACCACCTTTAGCACCACCTGGGAAACCCAAAATTGAGAATATATTTCCTTTAACTGTAATTTCTAAGATGGCATAATAAGAAATTTAATAACTTTCATACTCTGTCAGATGCCGAAGAGTCCCAGAGGGAAAATATGTATTACTTTCTACTAATTTTTTTAGAGAGTCACAATTTTGAAACCATTGTCTAGGTAAAACTAATGATATTTGAATGCGGATGTCTATATTGACTAAGATCTACCTCTTCCCTAAATTAAACTCTACACAGATGACTGTCAATATGCTAAGACCATGGCATGCCCAATTTCCTTAAGCTCAATTTGTTCTAAGATGCACTGTTCGATGTGATTTTCATGGCACCCTTATTTCTAACAAAAAGTTCAAAAAGGCAGGTTACAGAAAGGTGTTAGCAGTGACTAGACACAGAGATTCCATTGCTTCCAAATGTTCACGAAGCTTAGACTTAATCCAGCCAAGTGGATGGAAAGTTGAAGCTTGACGGCTCACCCATGTGGATTCTTCGGGCTTTGTCATGGCTTCCGGCTCCAGCCTGGATCCCTACAGTATGAGGCTTCATCAAAAGCAGGTAGAACAATGAGCTGCTTCTCTGCCACAAATATATGCCCCCCTCCCCGCCCAATGGTAGCACCATGAGGATTCTGGGGTTGGCCTGTCAGAGCACTCCACTGCAGACAGTTACCATGAAGAATATCACTGCAAATGAGAATAGATGTCCCACACCTCTCTGGAATAGTAATTTCTTAATTCTCATTCAAATCCAGCAGGCAGGACAATATAACTCGATCTCAATTGGCCATGTGGTCCTGACGGCGTCCTGCTAATGGGCTGTTCACTTAATTTATGTAATTTTAAAAAATTAAATAGTCCTATTTTAAATCCCCACTGCAGTCCTTCAGCTCGAAAGCACACATTTTAAAAGTTACAGTGTCTTTCTAAATCAGCATTACCAAACTTCTTACCTTGTTGACTATGCTCTCCTAAAGTTTTACCTTTTCTTGGCTCCCCTTCTGGTTGGTAAGAAATAATTCTGAATCCCATTCACAAGTCACTTAATGCTCTGCTTCAGGAAACTAGGTTTGCCAATTTGGTTTTAGACTGAAACCTACATCTGTTGCTTTATGAATATAGAGTAAGTATCCAGCTTGCTGAGTTATGATATATTTGCAAAGAGGACTACCTTAGTAGGGCAAATGCAGTGTTCAAAAGTGAACAAAATAAAATTCACTCTTTGATATACACACAATTCCAGAAAACAATTCACAAAACGTATCATTGACAGCCTACTATGTCCAATGTATTGCCCCCACTAGTGGTAACTTTATCTTTGTTTTAAAATCAACTTTCTTTTTTGTTTTACATTTTTGAAGGTTTTTCTTTTATTCATTGATTCTTTAATGAAGTATAGTTGCTTTACAATGCTGTGTTAGCATCTTCCGTATAGCAAAATGAGTCGGCTACACATACATCCCCTCCCTTTTGGACTTCCCTCCCGTTTAGGACACCTTAGTGCATTAAGCAGAGTTCCCTGTACTGTACAGTATGTCCCCATCAGTTGTCTATTTTATACATAGTATCTGTGCTGTGTATTTGTCAATCCCAATCTCCTAACTCTCCCCACTCCCTTTTCCCCCTTGGGGTCCATACATCTGTTCTCTACATTTGTGTCTCTGTATCTGCTTTGCAGATAAGGTCATCTATACCACTTTTCTAGATTCCACATATATGTATTAATACATAATATTTGTTTTTCTTTCTGACTTACTTCACTCTGCATGACATTCTCCAGGTCCAAAAAAAAAAAAAAAAAAAAGAAATTAACATAAAATCAATTTCTTTGTCCTAGTCTGTGTATACAGAGGCTGCCTGAACCTTCCTGAGGCTTCCCTTGGATTCAAGGCCTAGAGCAACCACACAGACACTAAGATAGCTTCTTAGAGGCAGGTAAAACCTCTCACTGGCTGTCAAAATCCTTGCTCTGAGGGCCCAGCAACATCTGGAGCTCCTCTCGGTTTTCTCCAGTCTAGAACAGCACGTCTCTCTCTGGAATCTTCCATCAAGGATTTGGAGAGAAATGGACATTACATCTCAGAACGCATCTGAAGGCACACTCACTGCTTTCTTAGAGACTGATCTCATTGTAGTGAGGTTCACAGTTACTTTATTTCGGCTTATAAAGTATTTTCTAATAAATCAGCTACACTTTGGGTGACAATCTGCAGTACAGCAGTTCACAAACAGGCTAGCTAATAATTTCAGTTATTTTTTGCTTTGTTTTTTTTTGTTTGTCTTTTTACTTTGGAGGTGTGGGGCATATAGAATGACATTAAATGATGCTGGATTCACTGAATCCCCTCCCCTCAGTTCTTAATGAGTCCCTGGAACAAAGGGAAAATCAACCACTACATTCTAAAGTCCGAGGAGTCCAAACGGAAGGAGAAAAGTGGCTAGAGGACTTGTGTTCAGAGCAGATGTCCAGAAGGCAGCAGGAGACATGATAGAAAGAGAGAGTCTGACCCATTTAAATACAAAAGTGAATATATAATGTGTGTGTGTTCATTTAACATGTGTTCATCTAATCGTGTAAAGAAAATACATAATGTACATACTGTTAGTAGCTATATACAAGACTATCTGAATATATATAATACATACACAGGATACATGAAGCATTAGGTCTATAAAGATGCATGTGCAGAGGATTCTGAGTCAGAGCTGTTCAGACTGCTTCTGAGGCTGTCCAGGGCGAGGGCCACGGCGGGGGATGCTGAAGGGAAGTGAGAGCCCAAGAAACCGCTGACCCGAGGGGCTATGCTCTATCTATCCTGTAAATTGAGGTCCCAAGTTTCCAAGTTAGATTGTGTCGGGGAGGGGTCTGCTACCTCCTCAGTGCCTTTCCCGTCTGATCTGTCATTGCTCCCCACAGCTACATGCTACCTTTGCTTCATACCTTGATCTTCACCTGGCCCTCCTCCCTCCTCTGATAAAACAAACTATGTTTATTCCCAATTCTATTGCTTTCCGCCCATCCAGCGACTACTCACTCTTTAAAGTCAAAGTCAGGCCCCACCTCCCGTGTCAACCTCTTCCTAGAAACTCCAGTTTGTAACTACCTTCCTCCCTTTCGTTAATTCCTTTTCCTCTATTCAACCTTTGAACTAACACTATCTATCAGTATGTTCCATTTCTTCTAACTCATTTTCAGTTTTGAATTGACGGACTAAAGCCAGTAATGATGGTCTCCAAATATGACTGTCCCTTAGGTATGGACAACGGGGCAGAATGCACATCGAATCCATTTTCCTCTCCCCATTTCAGTTAACCTGCGCCTGACCCTTGACCCACTCCATTTTACATCTCACTCAAGGCAGGGCGCTGTCCCCTGCCCACACGGTCTCCTGCAGCCTCAACAAGGAACTGTCCCTCTTTATACCTCACGGGTCAGGGCTAAGACAGTCTCAGGTCTCCCAATCCTCTCGGCTGGCTAACGTAAGAATACTTTAGTCGTCAAAGTTGGAAGACATTCACATAAACTGATGGTTACAATCTCATATTTTAAATCAGTGTAAAACATAGTCATACAGGAAGACCACTGAATGGCAAAAGATGTAAAAAATAAAAGTTAGGCCATATTTGGATACAAAAAAATGTCATCAAGAATTGGCAACACCTACATCATCCATGAATAAGTGATGTGAATAAGTCATTAAAAGCCTCTTCACTACCACCTCCTCAATAAATCTGTATTATCAGAAGAATCCATTTAACAGCTAAAAACTATTATTCAATTTAAAAACCGTGTTTTGTTTTTCTACTTAATTACTAGATCACCAGGATCTATGGGTGTAAAAACCAGGGGTTCTTTTTGTTACTATCTAC
This sequence comes from Dama dama, assembly GCF_033118175.1. Taxonomy (NCBI): domain Eukaryota; kingdom Metazoa; phylum Chordata; class Mammalia; order Artiodactyla; family Cervidae; genus Dama; species Dama dama. The sequence goes on from NC_083694.1 coordinate 18,394,697, forward strand.
CCACAACCCTTTGAGAAGGTACCGTTTTCTCCATTTTTCAGATTAGAAAACTGAGGGTCCAGATTAGAAAACTGAGGGTCCACGCCTGTAGTCACTGAGTGGTCAGAAAGACTTGAACTTGGTTTTGGCTCACTTCAAAGCCCAGTATTCCCACAGGGCCGCTCTGACCAACTCAATACAATGTTTCATATATACAGTATTTCAGCTACCTTTCAGTTAAGTAAGCTTTCCTGAAATAGTCCAATTGCTACATAGTACATTCTTACTATGGAAAAAAGTATCTTCTAAGTTTCAAGGAGCTGAGTTCAATTTTTAAATTTGAACTATCATAAGGGAATCACACTTAACTATGAGATTTGCTACCCTAATTCAGGTCTAACTTAGGTCAGAAAAAAAGGGGAAGACTTATTCTTCTTTCTCAAATAAGCTGTTGCTTTTATTAAAAGATACTGTATGATTTAATACCTCCTAGCATGTACTTAAAATTGTTTTACAAAAAAGAAAATGTTTTTTTAAATAAGATACACACACACACACACACAATACTATGGTTCTGCTTATGGAACCCTGTATTTTTCTATCTGCTAACATAACTGACGTGTTTATAAGTGTCTTTCAATTTTCTGTTATATACAGAAACGCCCACCCCCTTCCTTTGAATGGCTGATTTTTCCTCTCTGAATATATAATAATATATTTATCCTCTTTGAATTGTATTAAAAGGATATACCTAACCACATTCCTATCACGCCATAGAACTTTTACATGAAAAGCATAGGAAACACCCTTTCAATACCACAAGAAGGAATATTTTCCCCATTTAGAAATGTTAGTTTTCCGTCTCCTGCTGAAAAATGGAGTTAAATCTTGGATGTGGTGAAGTTCTATTCACGTTGAGTAGTCATTATTATGGTGGCTTCTCTGCCTGATTGGTTAAAGAAGACAACACAATTTGTAATTGATTCTTCTTACCACTGAACAACTAATTTTGTCTTCCAAAAAAAGCTCTAGGGTTTATTAACTGTGCAATCACAATTTACTGAGGTCCTTTCATCAAATTAGCCCTGCAACAATGCAATTTTTCCCTTATTTTGCTTCTATTTCAAGAAGGGCTTTCCACTATGGCTCTTATTAAGACAGACAGTCACTCTCTTCTAATTTAGGTGTTTTTCTCATGGCAACAATTCATTATTACAGATGAAGGATTTTTTTTTGTAACCCAATTCTGGGCTTCCTTTTTCTCATTTCCTATTTCCTACAATGTCATAAAATGAGTTATCTCCAAATTGGAGCAACCAGTCCCTCTCCCAAGGAATATGCTCTCTTGTTCTTTAGAAACAGGAATTTCAATTTAGGAATAATCCACTCAATTTCCTTGGCTAGCCCTTCTTTTCTTTGTTTTGCTTATTCACTTATTTCACACTTAGCTCTTCAAGAGAATCAAACTTCAATAAAACGACTAGATCATTAAAATTTTAAGGGTTCATTTCCTATAGCATCCCCAAGCAGGATGAATTTACTACATTTTACCTTTCTCTGATTTACTTACAGGAGTATGGGATTCATATGGACCGACGTTGATAGCTATATAGAAACCTGCTTCTACATCAGCAAAGAAATATTCTTGATCTAGTTCCTAGCACCCAACTTTAACACTGGCCCCTCAAAAGCACAGCCGGTATCTCAAATGCCACACGCGCGGGTGAATGGGAATCCAGAAATAGAGCCCTGGAGATCAATAGATGTGGCTGAGAAAGCGTTTGCATTCTCAGGGGTAGAGCTCACTGTGTTTCTAAGTGGATCAGAGATATGATCCCCAGCCACCGTGAATGGAACGGAAACTAGATGCCATCAGAGGGAGATGCGGGTCCTAATGAGGTGAGGTAATGCAGCAAGAATAGAGTCAGGGAAGGAAGTGCGGCCCCGAGGAATCGCAAAATTAGCTCATACTTGCATCCCGACCCTCAGAAGAGCGAGAAAAGCCACAAGGCAGAATTGCAGAGTTGCAAACCTTCGGACAAGAGAGGAGTCAACTTTTACTTCCTCTGCTCGTCCATGGAAGTCACACACTGTATTCTGAGAGGCAGCACAGCATGCTTTCCTAGGAAGACAGTGAGGGAAAGACTGCTGACCTCTTTCTGTTGTGGAAGGTGGGAGGAGGGGGGCAAAGTGCTGACTCTCCACACAGAGAGGTATCCACTGGAGGTGGCCCTGACACATGCTCTAACTGGACACCTCCGAGAAGATTGCTGAAGCACAGATTTCAAGCCCAAATGCCTGGGAAACAGTCAACACAGAGGGATTTCGCACATGCGAGGCACACTCTAGCAGCCTTTTCATGTAGACAGCAATTCAGCAAGTCTGTCAATCAAAGGTCCAGAGGCGGACAGACCACAGGCACCCACTCCTGACCTTGCTGGGCCACCTAAGGGGGAAAGAAACTGGCTGGCAGCAGAAAGTTTTCTCCATGAAGTAGAATGACATCAAATGATCATTAAAAGGAACTCCCCTCCTCTGGCCTCCTCTGCAAATCCACGGTAACACCTTCCCACGCATTTACCTCAATCTCCGGACGGCCAATGAGATGCTGTCACAAAGAAAAAGACAACTCTTGGGCCACTCCTTTTAGAAGCAGGCATTCATAGTTTTGTTTATAGTTTTATGTTTGTTTCCCAACAGTATTTCTCATTGGGTAGGGCATCTCACATATCCATTGACTTTGCTTTCTTGGTAAACCAATTCTCAATACATTAAGAGTTAATTCTAGGTGACTTTATGTGAGGCTATTTAAGTCTAATAATTATTTTATTGTGCTTAGAAAGTGGAAGAAAAAGACGACAAGGTCTCTTTTTGAGGCTAGACTTGACAACATGGTGCTTAGTTGCTCAGCTATGTCTGACTCTTTGCAACCCCACGGACTGTAGCCCACCAGGCTCCTCTGTCCATGGGATTCTCCAGGCAAAAATACTGCCATTTCCTTTTCCAGGTGATCTTCCTGACCCAGGGATTGAACCCGAGTCTCCTGCATTGCAGGCGGATTCCTTACTGTCTGAGCCACCATGGAAGCATATCAGATAGACTCTAACATGGAGATAGCCCAGCATATAGACAGAATAATTTTATCTCTGCATATGAGATTCTTGTGATAAAGTGAGTTTACTTACTTGAGGATTTATTGATTTGGAGACTTTTTCTTATAAAGGCCTATAACACTTCTCCCTTGAGAATAAACTTTTAGAGATCAATGGGTCTAAAATCTTTTATTGATATCCAACTATAAGCAATGAGTTGGAGATGTAAAACAGAGTAAAAGTATAATCCCAGCTTTAATCTACAGGAGTTCATGAGGGGCAGTCTTACACATAATTGGATATTTATGATATAATAAATGATGTACCCCATCACTGCTCCTGTTGGGCTGGAAAGAACAAAATCAGAGCTCTACAGTGGGTATTTACTGGGCAATTCCAATGGACAGATGAATATACTTAGCCAAAAACAACTCTCTCTGCCTCCACGCTGAAAGTGTCCTTCATTTTTCAGTTGGACACATGGATGCATCAACCTGAGATAGACAGTCTGTGATATCAAGACCCAACCTACGGGAGTCTCGCCTTGATGAAATACACATGAACCAGTTTTTTAAGGAACACACAGTCACATGTGTGCACATGCGTGCACACACACACACAGAGTGTGTCTGTCCCTCTTACAGCACGCTTCTGTGGCATGTCTGTATTCTCAGTATATAAACAGATCATTTGCTTTTCTACCCATTTCCAAATTTTAGAGTAATAACTTCTAGGAAAGAAGAAATAATAAAGAATGATTACACAACCTTATTTGGGCAAAAAGCTAACATATGGGTATCAAGGCCAAAAATATGGATTTCAAGAGAAAACATATGGATGCCCATATGGAAAAAAAGGTTTCCTGGCCGGAAACTCTGCTGTTGCATTTTTTATGCCTATATGTGTGGGTTTTTTTTTTTTTTTTTTTTTGCCTTCTGCCGAATAACACTGTCTACCGACAGATCCAAATGTTATAAATTCACACACAAATTTCACAAAATGCTCCACTGTTATCAACTTTATTAGATTTTTTTTTAATTCTCTTAATCGTTTCATCACTTACTAGCTCAACAAGTAATGGATTTTTAGTAAAACGGTGAGGCTTATTACAATCGATCCTGGGACTGAATCTTTTCTTGATGCTTAACTAATGAAACTTATTTTTCTTCAAAACCTCAATAAAGAAAACCCTTCGCTTCACACACACATGTATGCTCATGCATGCACACATACACAATAGGTGGTGCCCTTATGATCCTGCCTCTGTTTTGGGTAGCTGTCAGACAGTTGGCATCAGACATTTATAGGTTCTATTCTGGAGAGTCATACCCCATAGAAATGACAAAACATGATCAATTAAGACAGGGGTCCCCAACTTCCAGGCCACAGACAGGTACCTCTTGTCAGATCAGCGAAGGCATTAGATTAGAAATAAAGTACACAATAAATGTAATGCTCTTGAATCATCCTGAAACCATCCCCTCCACCTCCATCCATGGAAAAACTGTCTTCCCCGAAATCAGTCCCTGGTGACGAAAAAGTTGGGGATTGCTGATAAGAGATGAACTCTTAAGAAAGTTTACATCTTTATCTCTTAAATTGTATTCATGGAGAACTTTCTTCTTTTAAGGGATAGAGGAAACAGAGGTATCAAGAGAAAACTGCAGACTTTTGAGAAAACATGTCCTTTAATGTGGTACCTTTAAGTCACTGGATTCTCTGCGAGCAGATATTTAAATCTGAAGTATCACATAGTTTACAAAAGAAAACATTCTTTTGTGAAGAACGTCAGTGTGCCTCTTTTGGCATGCAGATAACTAGGACATACATTTAAATTCTAGTCTTAGGATACTTCTGGGGCAAGGATCTTATCAGATAGGACGTGTCCACCAAGAGCCCCTCTGACTGCAGATCTGGCTGTGTTGCAGCTTCACAGGGGAGGGGCATCCTTTCTGATTTGGGGTCTCTGGAGCTCTAGGCTTCAAGAGCATTACCTTCTATCCTGAAGGTTCCTAAAGAGGCTTATACATCACGTCCAACAGGGGAATTAAAACTAGCTCTTATCCCACAGAAAGAATATCATGAGGGAGTGGATCTGCAATATTTAAAGTTATAAGGTACTATTTAAGTTCTTTCCAGTCTCTTTAAGGAGGCAAAAGAAGATAGGCTTTAAAGGGCTTCAGATTATCCAAACTTGAGTCTGTCTGTTGGATTCTCTCTGAATCCACTTTTACCACTGGTACCAAAGGCAAAGAAAATAAGGAGAAACTAAAACTAAATTCAGTAAAGGGTGAAGCAGGGGCAAGCTGATCTATCGCAATCACACAGCCCTGTCCTCACGACACTTTTACGGTATTCAGCTATTACAGCAATTACGGCCAGCACATCTGAATCATTAAATCGTCCTCTCTACTACCTGCTTGCTTGGTGTATCTAGACCCAGAATAAAAGCCAACTCTTTATGTTCACATTACACGATGTTTTAAAGTAATCTTTTAACAAAAGGTCACAACTGTCTGTCGTTAACCACACTCAGTGTTTGCCTTTGAGAATCCTGCCCAAATTCCTTAGCTGGGCATTGACGACTGTTCACATGTTGGGCTCAAGCTACTCCTCCTGGTGGCTCAGCGGTAAGGAATACACCTGCAGTGCAGGAGATAGAGGAGACTCGGGTTTGATCCCTGGGTTGGGAAGATCCCCTGGAGGGGGAAATTGCAACTCACTCCTGTATTCTTGCCTGGGAAACCCCATGGACAGAGGAGCCTGGTGGGTTACAGTCCATGGGGTCACAAAGAGTCAGACACGACTGAGCATGCACAAGACTACAAGACTACACTTTCCAATTCTGATTATTATACACACACACACACACCACGTTCAACAAACTATTTGCTCTTTCTTGTAAAAAACAAATACACATCTAGCTTCCAAGTCTGTGTTCCTTTGACTCTTCCCTCCTGGAATATTTCTTCCCATCCATTTTCCTTCTTTCAGCAGCACTGATTGAGTAATCAATTTGCCAAGCAACGTCACAGATAACAGAAACATATTGGCAAACAAGCAGAAACAGCTCCTGAATTCAGGACACTTAAAATCTACTCCATATCTTACACCAACCCCGAGGCTCAGCAATAAATTCCCAATGTTGTCCTGATGCTTCAGCTAGTAAGCAGTAACTACCCCCATTCTCTCCATCAAATCAGACTAAAATTCCACAGTGACCAATGGAGTGCCAGGGCCTGACATACAATGAACTTTCAAGATAAACCTTGAAGGGATGATATTACAGTTAAGAAACATTCAACTCCATTTTTTTTTTCAGCTGAGTGAATCATTTGTCCAAAGCACGGGGTCTGTCAAGTAGAAAGCCAGTAACAATCCTTATTTAATTGTGAATGTGAATGAAATGAAAGTGAAAGTCACTCAGTTGTGTCCAACTCTTTGCAACCCCATGGACTATACAGCCCATGGAATTCTCCAGGACAGAATATTGAAGTTGATAGCCTTTCCCTTCTCCAGGGGATCTTCCCAACCCAGGTCTCCCACATTGCAGGCAGATTCTCTACCAGCTGAGTCACAGGAAAGCCCAAGAATACTGGAGTGGGTAGCCTATCCCTTCTCCAGGGGATCTTCCTGACCCAGGGATCAAACCCAGGTCTCCAGCATTGCAGGCAGATTCTTTACCAACTGAGCTATAAGCGGATGTGAATAGGGCAGAGTTACTTTCCTCAAGGAGCTTACAATCACCATAGAGATGATCAAAAGAGGCAAGAAATATGAAATAAGGGAGGTGGGAGTGGGGCTCAGGACGGGGGCGACACATGTACACCCGAGGCTGATTCATGTCAATGTACGGCAAAAACCACCACAATATTATAAAGTAGTTAGCCTCTAATTAAAATAAATAAATTTAAGAAGAAAAAAAAAGAAATATAGAATGAACTATCGGAAAAATGATGATGGCAAGGAAAGCTGATTTCTGTAAAGGAGAATAAATGTAAACTTTGTCTGTTTTAGTGATTGCTCCTCAAAGGATAGGAAGGAAGCCTGCTTTGTGATTACTTAGGGAATACAATGCATCTAATTGAAAGAATCAAAACTAATTTGAAATTATTTTCTAAATGCAAAGTAATGTTCAATTCAATTAAAAGAGATGCTGTGATTTGGATCTGAGTCCATACAACACATTATTCAATGATTCTGGAAAGGCTTTTCCAAAATGCACGTTGGCTTGAGTTTCTGGAAATGCTGACCTCCAGACCTGGAACAGAAGCCAGCGATTTTCATGACGTTTACACTGTGGATTTTGCCCATCCCTAATCCTGAGTTGCTGAATTGAGTATTCTGCTCTGATTGATTATTACCTATGTTCTGCCTGACTGTGGATCATCTTGCAAAAGCTGTAACCAAGGGTCAGATCAGGAAACTCAGACCTGGCAGTGAATTTCATTTCACAGACTCAGGAACCACAGGGTACAGATGCCTTAAAGCCAGTGGGCAATTTCTCTTTTAAAGGTCTTAACCCCCTGAGTCAGGTCATCTGTCCTGTAAATATTCTGAGAAAGCCTGAATCAATGAGACACATGCAAAACGAACCAAGCCAGCCAGTCCAGTAGTAGCCTGAGTGATTCGCCTATATTTACACAGAGCCGCAATCAGATGCTTGAGTAGAGTGGCTATGTTTATCTCCCTTGCTTGCCTGTGATCTCTTTATTAAGTTTGCTATCTTTATAAAGGAACTCACAGGCTATCACTTAAAGCTGCTATCTCTTTTCCCCCTAGCTTAAAATCTTATTTTTAGGAGGAAGAAAAGATGAGGGAGCTGGAGACTGGGGAAAGAGGCGGGGGGAGGGAGGAGAGAGCTATTACTTGCCAAACCTGCACATGTGCACCCGAGAACACGGTCAAGTGGTCAGAAGCAGCACTGATGTTAATTAGCAATGAAATGAGGAATGAACCAGCATTAGCCCTGAGACTAATCAATGGGAAAATCACTCCAAGCAGCAGCTTAATGAAGTAGTATACAGCTGTTTATTTTTAGCCAGTTTATCCAGACCCAAAAAAAAAAAAAAAAAAAAAAAAGAGAGAGAGAGAGAAATCTCCAGTATTTATTACGAAAATATCTTGCTAAAGTATATTTTTTCAAAGCCAGGGTACAGCTCTGATTTACGTATTTATAGTATAAATCCAATCTGTGTTGTTTGTTGTTGTTTAGTGGCTAAGTCATGTCCAACTGTTTGTGACCCCATGGACCCCGCCAGGCTTCTCTGTCCATGGGATTTCCCAGGCAAGAATGCTGGAGTGGGTTGCTATTTCCTTCTCCACGGGATCTTCCTGACCCAGGGATCGAACCCGCATCTCTTACATCTTCTGCTTTGGCAGGTGGATTCTTCACCACTGCTCCAAGTAACAGAAAAATAAAAACTTGCTAAAGTATATTTTTTCAAAGCCAGGGTACAGCTCTGATTTATGTATTTATAGTATAAATCCTATTGTTTCTTTCAATTAATAAGACAAACCAAAAAATTAGATGGGTATAAACACCTTACCATATCAGAAATACACTTTTTAAAATCTTCTTAACATAGGTATTCATACTCATTTTGATTTGTAAAAAACACAAACAATAAAAAAAAAACATGCCATCTTCCTGGAGATGTAAAACTGCTGCAATTTTTGTGTAAGTGGATTATGGAAAAAAAACGCTATTAACAGGAAATAGGACTCTTCTCTCATTTCTTTGAAAGGTGAGGGAAATCACTTAGAAAATATTTTTGTTTGTTTTCCACTTTTAAAAAATATGACTGGCATCTACCTATGAGCAAGGCCACAAAGTCTGATAATTAAGATCTACTGGAGGTTTTTGATAGAAGTACATCATGATATATATGGGGATCAAAAACTAGAAGGACAATTAGGAGGGGGAATCTTTATCATTTTACCGGGACGGTGAGAAAACAGAGTAGTCAGTTTAAACAGAGTAATTCTCTCTCTGAGAATTTCTTCCCTAGCTCTAATTGAAAGATAAAATTTTCCTCTGAAGGATAAAAAATGTTCTTCTTACCTTGGCAAGTTCCAAACAAACAAAAGGGACTTCTCAAATGAGAAAATCTTATTCACCATTCTGGGAACAAACTTAGAGTCCACTTTCCTCCTATTGATGGAGATATTACTAAAAGTCAAAACACTGACTCTAGCCAGACAGACTTGAATTAAAATATCACTTCATGGGAGGATGGATGGGGGAAGGAAAAGGGAAAAAAGGAACCAAAAGAGCTCCTCTGCCATGCCTCTTTTTCTCCTTCTTTTTTCTCCCTCTTTTTCTTCTATCTAGTAATTTGACAAGTGGTAGTACCCCCCATGATACAGGAAAATTACAGCTCGCAAAATATGTCCAAGTGGAAATCAGGGCTTAACTCTAAAGGCCTATTAGGCCTCCTTTCCTTCTGTTTAACTAGAGTTTCAAAACCCTAAGTAAGCGATGGAGCTTCTCATTTTATCCATTCTTCCAAGTTCAAGTGTCAACAATGACTTTGTTGATCCTTCATAGTTTCCAACGGGTAAGAGTATACAAATAATTTTTTTTTTTTTAAACATCATGCCAAGTCTAGTGAAATGAATCCACCATCTGTCATTCTCTTCCAAAGAGAGTCTATGCAAACCTTCACAAACACCTGAAAAAAATCAAGCTCTATTTCAACAGATCCAGGCTTAGGTTTGAGGCTATTAATTGGGAAGAAAGGGGAGCGCCCATTACTGGAAGCATCTTCTGACACTTGGCCTGAGCCTCACTGTTCGGGGCCACTGCAATTTTTTAAGCACACCTTCCATCCAACGAAGCATCTTGAGAAAACAAAAACAAAAAACAAAACAACAAACCGACCGCTAAATACAAACCTGGGAAACAACAGCCCTCAGGTAATCCCCTTTATAGGATGATTTGATAGCTCAAGAAAATGGAAACAAAGCACCGGGCCCTAGAACGCCAACAGCTGGTTGGGAAATTGCCGCAGATTGTTAGGGGGACCTGCAAACTAGAGATAGGCAATGAAAAGGTTAGAAATGATAGTTAAAAAAAGACAAATTACTCCAAAGACCATATTCTTTAAATCGCTGAAGCAAAACATGTTTATTCGATTTGTTTGTATGCCTATTACAAAAATGCTACTTTGGGATTCTAGGAACCCAGTCTGTCAATTTTTCAGTTCCTGCATTTTCATGGTTGCTTAGAGCTGTTTAATGCAAATACACTTCCAATAAGAGATTTCATGCCCCTAAATTACACCCAGTTAAAAGCGAATGAAAATGTAAGGTAAATAACTATAATCAGCCATATTAGCTTTCTCTTGGTACCTCTCACGTTACAGGCATATTTAAAGACATCTCTGGGGCCCTATCCTTTTTAACAAGCAGCAGCGTATTTCCTGGAATATTACTTAAGATGCTGTGCAGTGAACATTACACAGGTTAAAATGTTACCTAGAGACCTAGAAAGAATTGCGTCTGTTGCAAAAGCCATCTTTTTTGCCACATTTTGGAATGTCTGAGAAGATGAAAGGGCATTTGCGGTGGAAGGGATGAAAGGAGATGAGAAGACTTTAAGTTTGTCTTTCATGTGTAAGTTCATTGATCAGTCGTTGTGAAGAGCACGAAGTGTGAAAAAAAAGTAACTCTGGGAAGAAATGAATGAGGGAGGGAAGGAAATGTACAAATGAGAAGGACCCTCTGGATTTGCCATACAAAGAAAGCTCTTCGGAGTTAAACCTCTAAATTAACTCTTGGAGGGGGAGCCTGTTTGACGCCCCTGACTATGTTTTGCTTTCAATCACTTTTTTTTTTTTTTTGGCATTGACGGTTCTTAAACCTCAGCGTCCCTGAGGATAACCTTGTGCACTGTTTAAAATGCAGAGTTCCGGGCCACCCTGAGAAATGTGGATTAAATAGCTCAATGAAGGAGCTCGGGAATCTGTGTGTTTTTAAAAAACTGAAGTATAGTTGCTTTATAATGTTGTGCTTGTTTCAAGAGTATGACAAAATGATTCTGTTACATATATTCTTTTTTGGACTGCTTTCCACTGTAGGTTACAACAGTATATTGAATATAGTTCTCTGTGCTATACCATAGGTCCTATTGCTTATCTATGTTCTATGTATTAGTATCTGTTATACCCAAATTCCGAATTTATCCCCCTCCCTTTCTCCTTTGGTAAGCATAGGTCTGTTTTCTATGTCTGTGAGCCTGCTTCTGTTTTGCAAATAAGTTCATCTGTATTATATTTTAGATTCTACTTATAAGTGATATCATGATATTTGTCTTTCTCTCTATGACTTACTTCCCTTAGTATGGTAATCTCTAGGTTCATCCATGTGGCTGCAAATGGCATTATTTCATTCTTTTTTATGGCTGAGTAACAGTGATCTGCATTTTTAACTAGCACTGCCAGGGTATTTGTGGATTACACTGAGAAAATGGCTCTATGATGTTAAGAGCACACATATTTTCTCAGATGGCATTGCCATTTCAAAAAGACTTCCCTCCCATTCACATAGGCTTTTCCTGCAAAGCACACACTTGTAAGCAAGCCTTCAGAAGTATGATTAGCCAGGGAACAAAGGGGAGCAAGAGATTAGAAGAACAATCAATAAATGGCTCAAATATAGGAAAATACCTTGTTCATCCAAAATATAGGATGGTATTGTTCTGTGATCCTAGGGCTCAACTGCCTCAGTTCAGTTTTAGGAAAAGTGGTAATCACTGCCTTTTGTGGGAGGCACAATTTCTGAGGAACCCAGTCATTTTGAAAAGTGAGATCTCCCCTCTATTGACAGAGCAGTCATCATCGCTGTATTATGGTACCCGTGCAGTAGCGCGGCAGACAGGGCAAGAGCTGGGTCCAAGTCCAACCCATCCTGTCTCTTACCACTGATGCAACCTTGGGCAGGGCCGTGCTCATTTCCTGGCTCATTCCGCATCTGCACAATGAATATACATTGTAGGCACCATAAATATAAAACAACCTCTTCACAAATGATGAGGGTAAAATGAGACAGAAAGCGGTGCTCTTTAGTACAGAGCCCAAAACATGAGACATGCAGACCAAATAAAATGGAGAAATAAGTTGGCCAGACCAAGCATCAGAATTTAAATCTTAGTGCTTCAGTTTGGGGCACTAATTTCCCAACTCAACTGATGAGAGTTGCCATTCATTTTAAGCTACGTAGAGAATCCTTCAGGTTGGCAAGCTGGAGATGAGGTTCATTTCATGGGAGATGAGGTTCGTTCCATGTATTATTACTGATTCAGCTGGGAGGACTACAGTAGGTCCCCTACATGCGAACCTTCAAGTTGCAAACTTGATGGAATGTGTGTTCCGTCAGTGTCAGGCCTGAGTGAAACTGCAGTGAAACTGTCTCCTATTGCGGACGATCCTTCAGCTCTACCATTTCACACCTCCTCTCCTTCTCAAGGAGTGGAAGGGCCCATGCTCTTCTCTGGCAGGATCCTGGGTCTGGAAAGGATTTCTGAGGGTCTCAGGGAAAGTAGGAGGGCAGATTGGTAGATATGTTACTAATCCCCTTATATACACTGGGGACACTTTTAGGTGATGAATAGTTAGGAAATGTTACAGATGACGACAAGAAAGCTCCAGGGCTAAGAACCAAAGACACAAGAACTATAACCTAGACTTTCTTTCTCTGTAAGTACTTAAGCACTTTCATTAATAGTATTTTCTGGGACATTTGGAATGTGTTCTTTGAATAAATACTCTCAAAAGCATCACATTTTAAGACAGTGCTCAGGTTTGTCCGTATCACTGAGCTGTACTTTATTTTTTTTTTTTAATTAAAAAAAAATTTTTTTTTTATGAGCTGTGCTTTAAAAGGTATGAGTCTATGCTCTTATTTCTATTCCTTCAGCCACAAATTTTATCCATGAAAACAAAGACTTTGGGACAGGCTCAAAGGCAATGCCTTATCTGCTCAGGGGCACTGAAGGTGAGGAAAAGAGATGCTCCATTTATACTTCACAATTCTACAATTTTGGAAATTCCACGGGAATGGACTGTCTTTTGACATTCCTCTCTGACTTGAATGTACAAACACCTGAAGGGACTTGCCAGCCACGATGAAAGTTTTAGGGGCTTTGTTTATGGTCTCTTCTGGGGTGTCTGCTCCCTATCCTCACTGACCACATAGCACATACAGATGGCTGGCAGAAAACACTCAGGTGATGCTAACACTGAGATGCCTACGAAGAAAGACAGGAAAAGTCTGGCTGAAGCCCAAACAAAAGGTAAGTGGTAACGTAGCAGAAACCAATCAGTCTGTCTAGATGGTGAGTCTGGGAGGTACTGGTAGCCACAGCAGCCAAGAAGATGGCTAGAGAACCCACTAGGTCTCTGAATGTGCAGCCATACCTCAGCCCAGTAATACTTTATGCCTACGACTTGTACATCATAACTGCCCATTCCAGTAGACCCAATGGGGGTCTTCCCTTCACCTCTTTGCTTTTATAAGTTGAACAATTTTGTCCTCTCTCTATGGTATCATGAAGCTGCTAAAGAAATCCATATTAGTTTTTTTTTTTTTCACCCTTCAGAATCAAGAGCTTTGATCACCTCTTTATAAAAGATTTCAATAACAAGGCTTGGAATAGCCCATAAATAAGCATTTGTTACCCTTAACATGGACCTCAACAGTCAGGAGCTTCACAGTACAGTCCACAGAGATGAACTAAGTTACCTCCAACAATGAACCCACTCTTCCAGGGTGGTGATCCTCAAATCTGGAGTACTTAGAGCTTTGCCAAAGACAAACAAAATAGTCTAACTATTCAGGTTTAGGACAGCAAGCTTACAGCTTCCCTGTAGCTCAGACAGTAAAGAATTTGCCTGCAATGCAGGCGACCCGGGTTCGATCCCTGGGTAGGGAAGATCCTCTGGAGAAGGGAATGGCAACCCACTCCACTATTCTTTCCTGGAGAATCCCATGGACAGAGGAGCCTGGTGGGCTATACTACATGGGGTCGCAAAGAGTTGGACACAACTGAGTGACCAACCCTACTACTATAGCATGCTTACTGTTTCCCCAGAAGAGAAAAGAAGGTATCACCCAGTTAGCTTGGTGTTCAGGTTGTGGGCATTCTAGAAGGCTCCTAGAGAGAACCAATAATGAGGTCAGTGCTCCCAGAAGCAGTAAGAGAATGAGCAAAACTATATCTGGGTTGTGGGTGCATGAGTGGTGTGTGTGTTGCACTCTGTAGTCTGATACTTTCAGTCTGGTTTGAGGGGAAAGAACTGTGACCGAGTGTACAAGTTGTATCCTAATATACACACCATATTATTTCAAACCTTTACATAAAAACTTAGCTTCATGTTTTATCTCTTGGTCCCAAATCATAAGGACCTTGACACTTTAAGGAGTGGACCAAGGGTAGTTTTATGTAATAAAATTTTAAATCACAGCAGCTTGATCCCCTTTAGTTACACTAAGGGCTCACAGGTAATCATAATACATTTACTATGTCTGTATCTTTAAATTGCAAAGTGTACACTGGAGAGAACTTGGGGATATGTAACCATATCCAGTTCCCGTGAATCTCAGATAATGACAATGAAGAGAAACAGCAGAAGTTAGAGGTGCACTCAGAGTGTCACATTGCCAAGTGAAATAAGCTTTCAGAGTATTCCTGCAGGGAGCCCAGATTTCTCACTTCCTTATTTCTCGCTGTCAAACAGGAAGCAACTAAGGTGAGGCTGAGAAGCCCTCCCAGACTCACTGCTGCTGTGTTTTGCCTCCTAATCCTGTGCCTTTGTTAGGAAAACATGATCGGAATTGAAAGAGCACATGGCATTGGGCGGGGAGAGGCAAGAAAGGTGGCTACCTTGTTGTGCATCAGTAGAGGAGCAAAAAGAGTGTCAGGAGCTAGGAGGACCCTTGTGGACTGATGGCAGTGCTCCAAGCAAAGCTAGAGTCACCCATGTGGAATCGTGAATCCCCCTTCCTCCACTTCCTGGCACAGAGGATTCTCTGCCTGGTTCCGGGAGGGTCTTTTCAATATAGAATTCGATATAGAATCCGTCCCTCTTCTAAGACTTGAATGCAGCCTCTTTAGTTAGCAGCAGAATTCTCATGAACCAGCCAGTGGTGAGGTGCCTACCGATATAGTTTCTATACCTGAAGTCCATGGGCATGATTTTCACAAGGTTCTTCTCCCAGCTGCTATTTCCTAAGCTTCTATATTTGGAACCATGTCAATATCATCTTGTTTTATGATCCAGGGTTGTTCTGACCTTGAAAATAAGGGTGATCATTTTTGCCTCCATGAAAATGGATGGGGTGGGGGGAAACATGAGCCTGCTCTGTGCCTCCTCCAGTATAACCGTCTATAAACACCTCAGTATCAGACCCGATTCCAACTCCTAGAGCTCAGAGGTGAGTCGGTGACGGTTTCCATCTCTTCCAAGACTTCAGCAGCTGAGAAAACATGAGTTTTTGAAATGGTTTTGCGGCTCCATCTCGCAAACAGGTGGTGCTTAGTGATAAAGAAATCAGCAGAAGGAGACATGGGTTTGAACCCTGGGTTGGGAAGATCCCCTGGGGGAGGGCCAGGCAACCCACTCCAGTACTCTTGCCTGGAGAGTCCCATAGACAGAGGAGCCTGGTGGGTTACAGTCCATGGGGTCACAAAGAGTCGGACACAACTGAAGCAACTTAGCACACACGCATGCATTGCCAACAATGCTACTGGCTGAAACAGCACTCAAGACAGAGGGCATTCCTCCTCCCAGGACGTGATATGACACGGCTGCACAGGGAGCGTGGGATCCTCCAGCCTTTGTGGTGACTATTCTCTATTATCATCTCATTTGACCTGAGGTCCCCAGCGATCACTGGCCAATGGAACTTCATTCTGTTTTCATGTTCCCACTTGTCCACAAAGGACAAGGCTGTCATTGTCTCATCAAGTGTTTATAAATAGCCTTTGTGTGAAGAGCATCATGTCTGTGGCTTTCATAGCCCAATCTGAAGGGAAGTCCCTGGGTATAATTGTATGTATGTGTGTGTCTGCCTGTTTGTGTATATGTGTACTCACGTGTCTCTGAGCTCAGCAAAATATACCTAGAATTGTGTTACTCATTTTCTTTCTGTGTATTCAAGGCCCATGTCAGCCAGCATGCCTTGCCAATATAAAGGATGCTGTATTTGACACATCTCTGCCTTGGGCAATGTCCACAGCATGGAATTCTTCATGAAGCATCTTTTTTTTTAAAAAAAAAAAAAAGAATTATTTATTCATTTGGCTGCATCAGGTCTTAGTTGCGGCACGTGGGATCCTTCATTGCAGCACGTGAGCCCTTTCATTGTGGCATACGGGTGTGGGAGTTATGACAAACAGGTTCAGCAGTTGCAGCGCACATGGGCTTAGTTGCCCTGTGGCAGACGGGATCTAAGTTCCTCAACCAGGAGGGAACCCCCGTCCCCTGTACTGCAAAGTGGCTTCTTATCCACTGGACCACCAGCGAAGTCCTACGAAACAATTTTTTTGAAAGACTATGACTTAACTAGCACTAGTGTCTACCTCTTTTTTAAGCTAAGAGGCACTTAGGCAAAGAGATGTGTGTGTGTGCACATGGGTGTGTGTTTGTGACCAATTGCATGTGCATGTATATGTGCGATTCTGTGTGCGTGTGTGCCTGTGGCAGGGCTGTAGAGGAAAGAACGGAAATATCAAGATTACAGGTTTGGAAGGATGGGCTTAGTCTCTTATTCCCCAGCTGTAAGGAATGGAGGGTGTGAAAGTGACTCAGAGTGGCAGGAGTCCCACACAGCTGGTCCCTGCTGGCCTGGATACTCAGGAGAGAGACTGAGCCTCCAGTGGAGAACTATCCAGAGATGCAGACGAGACAAATTCATCCAAGAGAGTGAGATGTGCCTTGGGCATGAGCACAGTAGATGGCTGGGTTAAATTTAATGCCACTGATGTGCCATCTTTTTGTCTTTTCATACTGTTCATGCGGTTCAGAACGGCATCACCGACTCGACGTACATGAGTTTGAGCAAGCTCCGGGAGGTGGTGATGGACACGGAAGCCTGGCTAGCTGCAGTCCATAGAGTTGCAAAGAGTTGGACACGACTAAGCGACTCAACTGAAATGACATGCCATCGATCCCTTCCACCCTCCACATTCAGATGATGCTCCCAGGTACTGGCTGTTACTTTATTAATAAGACAAGGGGTAACTGCAGAAGACGCAGTTAAGTCCTCGCTTGGACACTTGCACATTTCCTTCAAAGACGGCGGCATGAAGCCCGGAGCACAAGGAAAGAGCTCACAGGCTGGTGCAGAGCCTGGCTGCAGCCCTCTGCTTGGGTGGATTACAACCCCCTTGGTGACCCAGGTTCTTATCTGCAAAACAAGGAAGGATAGTATTTGTGTCTACCTTGAGGGGTCACTGTGAATATTAAAGATGATTTCAATAAAGCACCTAGGAAAAAGTTGGCAGGTCTCAGGAAGTAGTAACTCTTTGGAAATCTCAAGAGAGGGCAAGAGTCCCAGAGTATTGATTGCAAATGCAATCACTCCTGGACCGACAATTACATTTATTTCTTAATTCTCTAAGAGAGATGAAACAACAACCACCGTCCTCACAGATGACATTTTGCAATTTACATTCCTAAAACAACTCAGAGGACGCTATGCAGGCACGCGCGCTAAGTCGTTTCAGTTGTGTCCAACTCTTTGCGACCCTATGGACCGTAGCCCACCTGGCTCTTCTGTTCATACAATTCTCCGGGCAAGAATACTGGAGTGGGTTACCATGACCTCCTCTAGGGGATCTTGCCACCCAGGGATTGAACCTGCATTTCTTACATCTCCTGCATTGGCAGGTGGGTTCTTTACCACTAGCGCTAACTGGGAAGCCCTCAGAGGATGCTACCTATAGATAAAATGGTACTATCAGAGGCAAGAAGCTAAGTCAAACCTTCTGTTCAACTTTATTCTATGGGATATTCCAGATTCCCTGGTAGATGCATGGTGAGATTGCAGAAATTAAACCAAGTCATTTTAAAAAAGTGTATTTAGTGCCTATTATAAACAGAAATCGCTTCTACTTTCCCAAAGATACTCATTCCTCCCCCCCTCTTTTTTTTGTCTCCTTACTGCTGGGAACTGCTGAGCTCAACAAAGCAAATTTGGCTTTACTTATCAGAATGAGCCCAGGAACCCCTAAGAAAAGGAGTGACCCAAACACCAGAGACACTATGCTCTACAAGAAGCCCAGAAGACAGTTTAAAGTCCAGAAGATCCTTCAAGGCCAACGGCTCCACAACTACTAGGCAGGCTTAGATTTTAGGAACAGAAATGGGTCATCTGCATTTTCTGTGGCTGCAAACCCCAGCCACCGCCTGGAAGTTTATGACAAGGCAGACATTCTGGGACTCTAAGCGGTTTCTGGGATCTTAGCACTGAGCGGAGATATAAAGAGAATACACATAACAGAAAGCTACCCTCTTCTGAACTGCTGGAGGAAAATTCCTCACCCCAAATGAGATTAAGAGCTCGGCGCAGATAACTGTCTGTGACATCCATTTCAATGCCGTCTTGCACAAAATGGGCATTTTATGTCATTCAAACTGGAATCATTTTAGAATTCTTATGAAAATCCAATATACGCTGATTTTTTTCCCTTCATATTATGCATAAAGAAAGATTAGCCAAGCAAATTAAACATGCAAAGGCCATGGCGAGGAGTGTAGTTAAATGAACTTTACAGTTTCCAACATATCGTATGCAAACAGGCAATTCATCATGCACGGGATGAGCTGCAGTCTTTCCAAGGGGGGCTCATAGCTCAGTTGGTAAAGAATCTGCCTGCAATGCAGGAGACCTCGGTTCAATTCCTGGGTTGGGCAGATCCGCTGGAGAAGGGATAGGCTACCCACTCCAGTATTCTTGGGCTTCCCTTGTGGCTCAGCTGGTAAAGAATCTGCCTGCAAAACAGGAGGCCTGGGTTTGATCCCTGGGTTGGGAAGATCCCCTGGAGAAGGGAAAGGCTACCCACTCCAGTAGTCTGGTCTGGAGAATTTCATGGACTGTATAGTCCATGGGGTCACAAAAAGTCAACAACAAGGCCAAATACTTCTTCACTCACTAGGCTCTGGCTATTTCAGTCTTTTTTCTGTTCCTTGAACCAGTCCAGCTCATGCCCACCTGACGGCCCTTGCTCCTGTCTGCAGAGAACATTCTGTCCTTGAATCTTTACGAAATGGGTTCCTTCTCATCACAGTGCTCTCAGATCAAAGGTTACTCCTTAAAGTTCAACCCTTCACTGACTGTCTAATCATTCTCCATTACACCTTCACTTTATTTCCTTCCTAACACTTGTCACCATCTGAGTTCTACATCATTCTCTTTGTACACGTATTTAATAATGGAACAGTAGACTTGTAGGTCAGTGAATGCTTGGTCTTTGTCTTCTCTCCACCATAGCCTCAGAATCTGGGGCTCCCAATAAACATGTATTTATTAGTGGAAAACTAGCTACAAAATATCTATTTGTTTTAAAAGATTCATAAAGATTTCTCCTTAAAAACAACTAAGAAGCAGTACAGTATGCATTAGAGTGCAATAAAACACTATACTAGGCCGGCCAATAAGTTCATTTGGGTTTTCCAGCAACTTTTCCATAGGATAGGACAGAAAATCCTGAATGGGCTTTGTGGCCAACCCAATACTTTTATACATTTTACACTTCAAACTCTTTCTGGTTTCAGTGGGTACCTCTCTCTACTTTGCAGTATGTGTGTGCCCCACCTTCATTCCCTTTTATTTATTCAACCTGAAAGAGAAAAATTGTCAAACTCTAGATAAACATGGTAAACATGGCAAGCTAAAATCAACAGTGCTGCTAATAGTTTTATATCCTTAGCATTGTTGTGAAGCAGCAGACTATTCTCTTGTGAAGTCTCGGCCCCCAGTCTAAGGTGAAGTGAAGACAGAAAGGCTAAATTTGGCATAGGCTCTCTCAGTCCACAGGAACCTCCAGCATCCATGGTCGACCAGGGCCTCTGGCACTGCACACAGGATTTGGAAGTATGACCTTAACCAAACAGCAGAGCTCTCCTGCAACCAGCGTGGAGGATGCGCCCTGCCTTCTACCACCTGGAACACTAGCCAACTTTCCTCAACAACGCCACAAACTCCAAGACACATTAACACCCTGGAAGCGAAAGATCCAATTGCTGAAAACATGCTTCTCAAAATGAAGACACGCTATCACACATGGGTGATGGACCTGAACAAAGGTCCAGAACAGGGGGCTGGACCCAGAAGACAGAAAGGAAAGATCCAGAGAATTCTTGCCATATCTTTGTTGTGTCACCAGCTACCAAAGAACTCATATGGAACTTCCATTCTGGAAGAAGTAGCTAGGACACATAGAGTGTTTCCTTTTTTTTTAACATTAAGAGATAAGGAGTGTTTTCCCAAATAAAGAAATGAGATAAAGCAGAAGTTCATGCAGAAGCACTGCATCTGGAAATATCTCCAAATGTTCTTTGCTCACATTTGTAACTGTGTGCATATGTATATGCTTGTGTGTATGTGAAAGTATGTATGTTGGTGGGAAACTGTGCGTGTCCATGTGGGCCACTGGGGAACTCTGAAGAAGTGGAGATGGGACCTGTCACATCGGGAGAGACTCAGAGAGTCGGGACATTCTGAGTAGCTAATACTCCATGTTGTAAACTGCTTGTGCAGCAGGACCAAGAAAGAGGAATCGCCTGGCCACCGGCTGTTACTGACTCTGGGAAAATGAAAAGACAGCATCCCTGCACCTGCTCGCCTGATGGTGAAGGAAGGAAAAGCCATTACCGAGTGACAGGAGACGAAAAACCAAAATCCACTTCAGCAACTCATCCCACGGCTGGTGATTAATCTCACACTCCCTCAGCCTGATGCCCATTAACCAGATAATTAATAATTTCTTTAGGGATTCCGGCTCGGCAACTGTTTTATCAACCCACAGAGCATCAGGGAAACGCTGCATTGGTGATCAAACGTCTGGAACCAGGCAACGGCTGGAAAGGCATAGTGAGGGCTTTGCAGCCATTTGTGAGCTTCTTTCAAAATGAAAAGTACAGGGCAAGCGGTCCAGTCTCATTTTTCATCACTACTGTTGGCCACCCTGCTGTGCCGAGGACCAGCCATCCACCCAACCCCATGCCCAGGAGAAGACCTCTCTGCACTGGGATATCTCACAGACTTGGAACTGCATGGACCTCCCTACTATGTATACATACCAGAATAAACCATAAACTCTGGGCATACATCTTTTAAAAGAGTGCATAATCTGAGAGCTCCCCAAATCAAAACTTTCAAATAAGTATTTAATCAGAGCCATGCTAGTAGACATATTTCTTGTTCTTGCTGGCTCTCATTCATATGCATCTCATGCAGGAGGGTACAAAGAATCAAGAGCACCCTTTCTGAGTGTCCTGTGTACATTTATCCTTCTTCTCTCATGTTAAAACTTGTTCCATGGGGAGAGGCCAACTCCTCTTTTTTATATGTATTTTTATTAAGACCTTAAGACTGTGACTAAAATCCCAGGGAGAATAATAAATCATAAGGATTGCTATTAAAAAGGCTCACCATTAAAATTCCAATGGATTCATTTTCTCTCTTAATGAGAAGAACACTACCCTGAAAATATTGTTATACATTTCTCTTAACTCCATCCAGAAAGCAATTTGGATGGAAAAGAAACAAGGGTTTAATCCATTCTCGTCAGAAATCACAATGGACTTGGAGGAAGAAAACCTGGGTTGAGACCTGCCATAGTCACACTGGATTTTGGTATTATCTCCTCAAGCTTTTCTCATGGGATGCGATAATTTGCAGCCAAACAACACACCTAGTGAAGTTTGCCATGAGAATGCCAAAATGCCCTGTTTGCATCTGGCAATCCAAGATGCAAGGGTGTTCACCTTATGTGGACCCAAAAGGGATATTTCCCTCAGGCTTCAGGGCCAGGATAACCTGGATTCCTTCTACATGTGGCTTATACAGCTGAGGCAAAACTTCAGACTGAGAGCGTCTGGGCTGGAAGGAAGCTTAGAGCCAAATCAATGGTCTATTTCTAGCAAATTTGCAGGAACATAACACAGGCATCTACCCACAACACACATTCCAATTTAATCCTGCTACGACAGCCTGGTTTTTCTTTCACTCTGACTTTCATACATTTTTAGATTTTATTGTATGTCCTTAGGAGAATATGCCCTTAAATCATTTTTGTAATAAAATAGTAGGTAACAAATTTTGTCAACAAAAAGAAAGTAAAAGAAACACAGACTGTAAAAACTTTGGCTAAACGTGTAGTATCACTAAGTATAATGTTAGAATAAGCTGGAAGGGATGTGGATTTACATGACCTGATTGGGTACCCCCCAAGCCCAGGGCAAAGCAGTGTGCCATAGAATTATCCCCACAGAAATCCATGAAATCCCTATGGCATAAAGTTTACTTTGATTTGAGTTTTGAGGAACAAATTTTGATATCGAAGCATAGATCATGGAGCAAAATGCAAATTTCACATGCACAGGAAAGATAAGGTAAAGACTTAAAAAACAAAACAAAACCACAAATATTTTGGTTGCTACTGGCCATTTCAAACTAGATCTCTGCTGTTATGTGATGAATATGTGTGTCCTTGGCAAAGTCCTATGTTGAAATCCTCACCCTAATGTAAGGGTATTCAGAGGTGGGGCCTTTGGGACATAATTAGGTCATGGGGGTGGAGCCCTCAAGGGGATTAGTGTCCTTACAAAGGAGAATCCAGAGAGGTCTCTCACCCCTTTCCACCAGGAGTGGACACAGGAAGAGGATGGTCATCTGTGGATCAGGAAGTGCGCCTTCACCAGACACCAAATCTACCAGAGCCTTGGTCTTGGATTCCCTGGCCTCGATAAATAAATAAATTTAAATTGACTAAATTAAATGTATTTAAATAAGTGTGAGCAGTAAATTTTTTTTTTTTTAAGCCAGTCAGTCTATGGTCTTCTGTGACAGCATTCCAAAGTGACTAAGATACTCAGAAACCACAGAAACATGTTTCTGGACCTCTGCTTTCAAAGTCCATGGGTAGAAATTTTCAGAAACTTTCAGCTGGATCACATTAGAGATAAGGAAAATGAGACCCAGTCCCTTGACTCTGCACAGCCTTAGGCTCATCATCTCTAAAATGAGGATATTAATAAATATTTCACTGACTACCATGGAGATCCAATGATAGAACATATGTGAAGAATATCATAATCTATAAAGCACGGGAAGCTATGAAGTCTCAATCAAGAACACACGTGATCCAGATTCACAAAAATCCAGTTTTGACCAATAACTCTGCCCCTTCTGTGTTTCTGTGTTAGTCACTCAGTTGTGTCCGATTCTTTGCGACCCCATGGACTGTAGCCCGCCACGCTCCTCTGTCCATGGGATTCTCCAGCAAGAATACTGGAGTGGGTTGCCATTCCCTTCTCCAGGGGATCTTCTTGACCCAGGGATTGAACCTGGGTTTCCTGCATTGCAAGCAGATTCTTTACTGTCTGAGCCACCGGTGAAGCCCAACTCTGTAACTTACCCAGGTCTAAGAAAGGAAGCACAGAGAGTCATCAGGTGTTTGAATTATCCAACCATGGGAACACTCAGTTCCAAGAGGGTGAAACTAGACTGGAAAGATCCAACACTATACTCTCCACTCCTGGAGGATAAGGACTTTACCCAGTTATTTTTGACTTCTAGAACCAAACATAATGCCTCCCCAGGCATTCAATATAGGAGGAGGCTTCCCTGGGGCTCAGATGGTAAAGTATCTGCCTGTAAGGCAGGAGACCCCGCTTCCCAGGGATTGAAGAGAGTCGGACACAACTGAGCGACAAACGCTTTCAAGTGTTACTAGAACAACTATTGGTTGAAAAGAGGTCTGGGAATAGACACATACCATTAGACTAAAAGCGCCTAAATGTTGCAGGTTTACTTCAAAACCGAAAGCAGACTAGCCCCAACGACGGCAATCCAAACGCACGAACAGAAACAAGAATGAACCAGAACATAAATGTGGTACAACACAAACACCACTGGATTTTGAGTCACAAGACCTGGCTTCAACTCTCTGATTCTTTTTAGCTGTGCAGACTTAAAGGGGCAATCCCCACCACATGCAGCCTATGACCTTCCTGTCTCGTCCTCTTTAAAACAGAATAATAACACTATCATTACTAAATAGCACTATTATTGGGGTTTCCCAGGTGGCACCAATGGTAAACAATCCTCCTGCCAATGCAGGAAACGCCAGAGACGCAGGTTTGATCCCTGGGTTGGGAAGATCCCTGGAGAAGGGCATGGCAACCCACTCCAGTATTCTTGCCTGGAGAATCCCATGGACAGAGGAGCCTGGCGGGCTACGGTCTATGGGTCTGCTGAGAGACAGATACGACTGCACACACCACTTTTATTAATAATTAATAATATTTATATTAATAAAATCAAGCTGTTGTTGTGAGGAATGAGTTAACATGAATTAGAGAAAATTTTGTGAAAGTATAAAGCACTAAAAAGTATTAGTTACTACCTATTATTACACTATCACATAGAAATGAAAAGCCTGTCTGAAACACACACGCACACACACCCATTGAAGGTTTTTCTCCCTCCTAAATGGCTTGATTCCAAAGCAAACTAAACCAAGATTTTACAAACTAGAAACAGTATTTTAGAATAACTACACACCATCTCAACCACTAATTATTTTTAGGATTTTACTATATGCAGCTAATTGAAAATGCTCAGTCCTTTCCATTCATTAGTTTTATTACAAGCACTCCAATGAATAAAAAGAAAATCCATCATTACCACCTTCCTTGAAACTTTTATGGTCTTGTCACAAAGGCCTTGCCCTTACAAAAACAATCCACATTCATTCAGCACAAGTCACAGAACTGAACAGAAGATGAAATTTTGGCATTCCTAATACATAGGGTACCGATGAGTAAGTTTGACAGAACACTATTCTACTCCTGATGTCAGGAATCCAGGCAGACAATGCATTGCTTGTTACAGTGAGGTGTATTATACATCACTGACTGCACAGAGGCTCTATCTGACCTGGAGCAAACCCAATTTGTGAACTGAGACACTCCTCCACAGGACTGTAACTTTGTTAAAAACTCACTTATGCATATTATAAAAAATGGAGCCCTGGGAAAAAAAAAGCTAAGCTACAAAGATATTTACTAAGACAATTATGAGACTGTAGGCACATCCGCATGAAGAAGGACATATCAAGGACTACCCTGGCAGTCCAGTGGTTAAGAATCTACCTGCCAATGCAGGGGATATGGGTTCGATCCCTGGTCTGGGAGGATTCCACATGTCTTGGGGCAAGTAAGGCCATGCACTGTACCTACTGAGGCCTGCACCCTGAGCTGGTGCTCTGTAACAAGAGAAGCCACAGCAATGAGAAGTTCATACGCTGCAACTAGAGAGTAGCCTCCACTCAATGCAACTAAATAAAGACCATGTGGAACACGGAAGACCCAGCACAGCCAAAAATAAAGAAAGAAATAATTTACAAAAAGAAGCACGTACCAAAGCACCCTTAACTATAACCTTTGACATAAGTGGTAGCTCCATACATCTGTTGCTTTTATTTATTAGTAATCATCATTTATTGAATGCTCTTTATGAACAATGCACTTATTATATACTCAACATTCATTAACCAATATAAATCATCTTATCTAGTAAGTTCTGTAATCATCATTTTACAGGTGGGAAAAAAACCTAGAAAAAATATACTCATAGACCCAGAGTCTTACATGTGGCACAAGTGGGATGCAAACCTAGGCCTGCACAAGTTCAAGGCCTCTGTCATTTCTGCACATGTTTATATTTTAAAAATCCATGGAGAATACACACAAATCCAAGTCAACCTCTTTTATATCTGTCTCCCCGAAATATAACTGCAATTATATTCATCCTGGTAAATAATATACAATGGTGCTTTAGTCACCAAGTTGTGTCCTACTCTTTTGTGACCCCATGGATGGTAGCCCACCAGGCTCCTCTGTCCATGAAATTTTCCAGGCAAGAATACTAGAGTGGGCTGCCATTTCCTTCTCCAGGGGATCTTCATGACTCGGGGATCAAACCTGTGTCTCCTACATTGCAGGCAGTCTCCTGCATTGCAGGAAAAATCTTTACCGACTGAGCCACTAAGAAAGCCCTTAATATAAAACAAAATTCTATTAAATAAGCACCTGCCACATGTTCAGTTCTATATTACTGACGCTACTATAATAATTTTTTAAAATTATAGTATAACTAACTATAGAAGTATAAACTATACAAGTAAAGTTCATTTACGATGTCATGTTAGTTTCAGGTGTATAGCACAGTGATACACACACATATATAGTTTCTTTTTCCTTATATGTTATTACAAAATATTGAGTATAGTTCCCGTGCTATACAGTAGACCTGTGCTGTTTATCTATTTTATACATAGTAGTGTATATCTGTTAACCCAACCTCCTAAGAATCATAAGTTTGTTTTTTTATATCTATGAGTCTCTTTCTGTTTTGCAAATAAGTTCATTTGTATCTTTTTTTTCCCCACATATAAGTGACATCATATGATATCTGTCTTTCTCTGTCTGGCTTATATTACTCTGTATGACAACTTGTAGGTCCATCTGTATTGCTACTAGTGGCATTGTTTCATTATCTTTTATGGCTGGGTGGTATTCCATTGTATATATGTGCTACATCTTCTTTAATAATTATTAAAAACCACAAAGTATGCCCACAGAAAATACTGGTATGGTATTTCCCTATATATGTATTCTTCACATTTATATATATATTTTTTACTCAGATCAAAGGAAAGTATATAGAGTATTATATTCAGTATTTAGGTTTTGGTTTTTTTTTAATGTACCATGACCGCTCCACTTGGTCAGGAGATTGTGCCTTTGGAGTCAGGAGACCAGGGTTCAAGCACTGAGTGTATTTCAGGCTTACTCATTCTGGAGCCATGAGAATCACTCAAGCATGCTGAGTCTGTTAACTACTTCTTTTTCCTCTTTTTAAAATCTGACTGATTTATTTTTGGCTGTGCGTGGTCTTTGCTGCTGTGTGGCCTTTCTCGAGTTGCGGCGAGTGGGGGCTCCTCTCTAGTTGCAGCGTGTGGGCTTCTCCCTGCGGTGGCTTCTCTTGCGGAGCACGTGCTCCGGGGCCCGGACTTCGGCAGCTGCGGCTTCTCAGCTTCAGAGCGCAGATCAGTAGCCGCGGTGCACAGGCTTAGTCGCTCCACGGCATGCGGGATCTTCCCAGACCAGGGACTGAACCTGTGTCTCCTGCATTGGCAGGCGGATCCTTTACCACTGAGGCACCAGGGAAGCACTGTTAACTATTTTCCAGATGGAAATAAAAACAACTCTCTACCAACTTTAAAGGGCAATTGTGACTATCAAATAATACACTGCCAGTGATAAGCACTTTACAATGTACTCCAAAATTATAAACCTTGAGGAGGCTTTAATACAAGCATTAGTTGCGTGGGTTTTGCCCTGTTGTGACTTCAAAACGACGACAGTTATATCCTGAGGAATGAGGAAAGTCAAAGTGTTAGTGGCTCAGTCGTGTCCGTCCAACTCTCTGCGACACTATGGACCACAGCCCACCAGGCTCCTCTTTCCATGGGGTTCTCCAGGCAAATATATTGGAGAGGGTAGCCATTCCCTTTTCCAGGGGATCTTCTCAACCCAGGGATTGAACCCAAGCCTCCTGCGTTGCAGGCAGATTCTTTGCATCTGAGCCATCAGGGATGAGGAGAAGGAAAAAATAAAGACACAAGGCACTATATTCTAATAACAGCCAACTAAAAGGCTACATCTTCAAACAGAAAATGACAACAGCAAGAAAGTTCATTCTGGTAGGTCTTGATCAAGAAAAATCAATTTCAAGTCCTTAAAAATACACAACTCTCCCTGTTATTTTTAAAAACTACACTATCTTCCCATACCGCTATTGCACGAGCTCTGCTATCATCAGAGGATAAAATGAGTCTGTTGGCAGGTTGAAAGTTTGAGTTCTAATCTCAGCTCTGACACAGGGGATTAATAAACAAATATTTGTAATGTTTTCTGAAGAGGAAAATTCTCGGGTTTTTTGTTAGTATTAGTGGCATATCCCTATGTGTACTTGGCCCTAGCATTGCATTGCCTGTTTAATATTGATTATTATATGAGCTTCGTTGCACAAATGAAATAAAATGTTACTTGTAAAAATGCTCACTCGTCCCCCCACAATAATTTAAACACAAGGCTGAGAGGTCATTTCTCTAACCATTAGCGGTCCTGCAATTTTCTAAAACTTTCAGCTTTTCTCAGAAGCGAACGCTTCCATAGAATGTCTCAGTAAGAAAAAGAGCTTTGACCATGTAAACACATCTAACTGTCAGCTGAAATCAGGAGAAAACTGAATTGTACAATTTACAGAAGGGCTCACTTAGCTAGTAGTGAGAAAGGCTTGACTGGGGGCACATTAACCCTAAATACTTCCTCTGCAAAACCAGAAGGATGTTCAATGCCAGCATTCTTGGTGCTCAGGTTAACAGTGTGGCAGGGTTGACCCCACATAGGAAGTCACCCTAAGGCACCAGTCACATCAGCGCTGCCTGGCGGGAGGACACACAAATTCAGCAGATAAATAAGAGACAGGGAACATACCATTCACCCTTTCCCCTTTCCCGCCCAGAAACCCTAGTCCTAAAACAATGTCCAAAGAACAGGAGCGATTTATTTCCACCAAAAAGAATCTGCCTGCAATGCAGGAGAGTCAGAAGACATGGGTTAGATCCCTGTGTCGGGAAGATCCCCTGGAGGAGGGCATGGCAACCCACTCCTGTATTCTTGCCTGGAGAATCCCATGGACAGAGGAACCTGGCGGGCTACAGTCCATGGGGTCACAGTAAAGTGATTGGGCATGCGCGCACACACTGCTTCTTAGACCTTTATTCAAGGATCCAAATAGAAGTTGAACAAACTGGAGGCAGAAGAGGATAACTGCTCACGTGTGACAAACTAGGTGAATTTCAAATTTCCGTCAGTAAACACGGGAGGGTCCTCAGAGAAAACTGAATTGTACACTTGCTGAATTGTACACTGAGTTTGCTCCACTTGCTGGGTCTAGCTTAGTCTGGCTGCTGGAGGCAGCCACCACTCCTCACAGACCTACGATGGGAGCCTAGGGTCACTAGTGACCCAGGAAGCTTCTGGTTCACCATGTCACGGGGCGGCTTGAAAAGCCAGGCAACACAAAGCAACAGGGTCCCCGAGGCTCTGCTTCGGGAAGAATGCCAGGAACAGGCTGCTCCCTGCCCTCTTATCTTGGCATGCAGAGGTCACCATAGGATGTTACATGTAGGATGTTACACGTTGGACTAAACCACATGCTACTCTCCTCAAGGAGGTGGATGAGATGGAGAAGAAGAAAGGGGGAACGTGTTTTTCAACACGCAGATTGCGTAGGAACAGAAATTAACTTAACCACTATTCAGTCCCAAACAGCCAATATAGCTTTACCAAAAAAAAAAAAAAAAAAAGTGAAAGTGTGTACTTGATTACAAAGAGGACCTGAACTACTGTGATTGTACTATACACATAGGATGCCCGGGTAGTCTACTCAAGATCATTTCCAAAGGAGGATTGGAAAAAAGCCACACTAACCACACTAGCACATCGTGGCAGTGCTGAGAAAAGACCTCGTAATGGCTATTTTGGCAAAGCAGGAACTTGCCGTGTAGACAGAAGTGCTGACGGTGCCCATCTCGACTCCTTCACCATCACGAGTTTCGGAAGGAAGCAGCCAGGGGTACGCACTGTGCTGGTTCATATCCAAACTCCAGGCGATCTTGTGAACTATTCATCAGGGGCAGAAGATGGCTATTTTCCTTTATATCATACTTTTCAGAACTTTTAGTCATCTGTGGTTCTCTAACTGTGTGTGCGTGTGTGTGTGTGCGCACGCGTGCATGCACACGCGCCCACCCACCTCTCTCTTCCTTTCAGGCTCAATTCAAACATTAACCTTTGATGTAACATTTTTGCTCCTCATCAGAATGGAAAGGATGAGCTTCAGAGAAGCAATTGAGTTGAGAGAATAAAAAAGATGACATCACTTCAAAAGTGGACTTGCCAGAAAAGGATCCTTTTAAGTGCTCCCCTGTGTGACCAGCCAGGGACCCTCAACTCTCCCTGACCCGCTGCATGCTGCCCCTGTTTCATATCTTTTGATCACCATTTGTTTTATGTCACCGTTCATAACATCCCCCGTGAGTATATGTGTGTGTTGCACCTGTGTACTTTTTAAAGCTCCTGTCCGTGTTCACTTTACAAACTCCCAAGTGAAAGAGAGGAATTCATTAGCATCTGTTATTAGTTTGATAATTCTCAATAAAGTCAATACAAACATTTACATGGCATTTGCCCAGGAAGAGTATCAGGAGCAAGAATTTTGGGCCATCTGCTCATGTTCTTTCTGATACACGCACTAAAAGGTACCCATAGCAAAAATAGCCCTAGGGATGGGTCTGATGCCACTGATATGTTTCTCTTTTTCTCTAAAACACAATTCAAAAGTCTTCTAACTTTTTCCTTTTTCACAATACACGAGTGTCAGATGCAGAACCACTTTGAGAGGTGCTCAAATGTCACTGGGTTCCTTCCGCTACCCCTTCCCCAGCAACTTGTGAGCCAATGGTGAGAAATAAATATCCATTAAAGCCAGAGTGACGGATTTGAATCCTACTCTGCCACTGCTTTGATCTGCCTTTGCCGTGTAACTAACGACTCAAAATTTCATGACTGCAAACAACTACCAGGGTATTCTCACAACTCCACAGTCTGATGGGGCTCAGCGGGACCATTCTTCTGTTGCCCCCGCTGGTTGTCATTCACGTGGATGTGTTCGGCTGGCCTGCTGGCTGGGGCTGGACTCAGCCGGGGTGATGCGCTAGCCGTATCTCAGTCTCTCCCACTGTCTCTGTTTCTCTCTATTTCTCCCTGTAGTCTCAGGGTCTCTCCCTTTCCATGTGTCTCTTCTCATCGTCTCAGCATAAGGTCTCTCCAACAGGGTAGCTGGACTTTTAAAATTGGTGACCCAAGACTTTCAGGCCCACTTTTGTGGGCAGCTGCCGGGCCTGCTGAAGGCTTAAGTATGGAACTGGAACCATCTGGCCAGTCCAGATGGCAGGGGTGCGGGGGGTTGGTTCCACAGGGGAAGAAACTACACAGAGTGAATACAGAAAGTGGGAGTCACTGGGAGACACCCACGTAGCCGACTACAGTAGCCAACTCCCACAGTCACCTAACAAGGCACTTCCTCTCTTCATTTTGCTGTGTCTTACTGTATCATCAGTTTCCCTGTCCATTAAAAGGGAATAATAATATCCCAATGGACTTCCCAGGTGGCGCAGTGGTAAAGAATCCACCCACCAATGCAGGAGACCCAAGAGACACAGATTTGATCCCTGGGTCCGGAAGATCTCCTGGAGCAGGAAATGGTGACCCACTCCAGTATCTTGCAAGGATAATCCCATGGACCGAGGAGCCTGGTGGGCTACAGTCCATGAGGTCACAAAGAGTTGGACACAACTGAGTGAGCGCACACACGCGCACAATAATATCACTATGTTTATGGAGATCTAACAGTTAAACAAGACAATGAATGTAAAGAGGTAAGCACAGTGACTGACACATAGTAAATAAACTCTGTAAAGCCTCTTTGGCGAATCCCAAAGTCCTTGGAATACCCAGAGATTTGAGGGCCCAGACTACCACTGGGTACCTCTCCCTCAAGAGTAGAGTCCACAGTTCACATCGGACTTCCGAGAAGTAATGCTGGTTCCTAGAACAGAGCTGGGCATTCATTAAGCACTAGTACTAAGTGCTTGCTGATTAACTCTACCATCAAATGAATTGGTATACACTGTCTCCCAAACTCACTTCCACAACACAAGGACAGATTGAGCTATTTCTCAAGAATGTCTTATACGCAAAGGGAAAGTTATCAAATTCAATGTCATGAGCAATCATAGCAGTCTGGAGTTCATCTTCACCTCTTTTTAAATATAGTATATATAGCAAATTTCCCAAAAATATTTTGCCAGATTTTTCACTGCCTCCATTTTAGAACTCAGGCACACTATAAGAACTATATAATCCATATGTCTATGATTCATTTTTACCCAGTTCATCAAAATGTTGTTTTTGTTTTAAATGTCAAAATGCCTTTTATGACTTTATTTATGAGCCCTTGAAAGTTGTTATTTTTAAATGAGGGTAGAACATGGTTTGCCAAATTTAAAATCTACAAAGGCATTTGTAATTGTGTTCCAAATATCAGTTTCTGGGAGAGTTCATTTTGTTTACTCTTGGAAAAATTCATATTTTCAGATACAGAATTTTAAAGTTCATGGACTTCATTTAAAATAGACTAATTTTAAATGTACTAATGAATGCAATCAACTATATGTACACAGAGAGTTTGGAAAAGCAGTATGCAACATATTGTCCCTTCAAAGGAAAACCTTACTGTCTCTGTCATCTCATTCTACTTCAATTTCATATCATGATGAATAAAAAAATGAGACTGCCATTGCCACCTATTTGTAAGGGGGACCCATTTTCGTCCCCACAGTTCTAAACTGTGCCCCCTTCCCTACACAGACGTATTATATGCTCATCTTACTTCTGACATTCAAACTTCATCTAA
Source organism: Dama dama (assembly GCF_033118175.1). Lineage (NCBI taxonomy): Eukaryota > Metazoa > Chordata > Mammalia > Artiodactyla > Cervidae > Dama > Dama dama. The sequence continues at coordinate 18,427,606 of NC_083694.1, forward strand.
CCCTCTTCCTGTCCTCTTGTCTCTATTAGTGTTTAAATTTTTCACTAGGAGATTGTTTAAAAAATGACAGCAATTAAAAGGACCTCTCCATTAACTCAAATTTCTATGATAAGCCAATTGTAACCTGAATTAAAATAAAATAAATATATACCATAAAGCTCAGTGTTGGCTAAAAGAAATCGGTAAAACCCAGTGTTATATAATTTTTAAAGTCCTATATTTTAAAAAAGACAACCTGGGGGAAAAAGAAAAGGGAATCTGAAAACCAGGGGAAGGTCTGTGACCTTAGACCAATCAAACTCTAATTTAACTTCCAAATCTGTAACATGAAGATAAAGAAGGCTGTATTCCTCCCATCACAGACTTATTATGAACAACAACATTTCATAAACCACCAAAATATGTAATGATAATAATAAATAATAATAAATACCAAGTATGAGCTGTGGTGGGCTTACAGACGGTAAAGAACCCAGCTGCAATGCAGGAGAGCTGCATTCAATTCCTGGGTTGGAAAGATCCCCGGGAGAAGAGACAGGCTACCCACTCCAGTATTCTTGGGCTTCCCTGGTGGCTCAGATGGTAAAGAATCCGCCTGCATTGCGGGAGATCTAGGTTCGACCCCTGGGTTGGGAAGATCCCCTGGAGGAGGGCAAGGCAGCCCACCCCAGTATTGCCTAGAGAATCCTCATGGACGGAGGAGCCTGGCAGTTTGCAGTCCATGGGGTTGCAAAGAGTTGGACATAACAAAGCACCTAAGCGCAGCAGCAGGAGCAGTGGCATATTTTTGTCTCTGTTTCAAATGGAAACCGGTGCAAATTCACTGTCTTCTCTAACATTTCCATGTCCAAGGAAAACATTTATATTGAACGACTGAAGAAACAATGGGGAATTAGCCTGACATAGCTCTGAAGAGCCCAAGTGAGAGGTCAGTGTGCTTACTTGTCCCAGCGCCAAGGGTGTGCTGATTCCAAGTCACCTGCTAAGCACAGGATGGTATCCTGAGCCTCCGTGGAGTAAACGTCACCCATGGGACACCGACACTTTTGCCTTCAGTTTGTTACAACGTCAATCAATCCAGGAACAGCATTTCTGACTTTGAACTGAAAAGCGCCCTGGTTCCCAGCCTTTGGCTAGGAGACCAACCACACAGCTAGACTGCTCTGCTCAGGTTGAAAAGCAGCTTGGAAATCTGAACACCAACCAGAGTAAATCTGTTGCTAGGTTAGCAATGTTTTCTAGTAAACAAAGTCTGCTTCCTCAATAACTTATACACCCAGAATACATTCTTTTTATTCCTCTCTTTAAAATGCAAGGAGAGAAAACAACCAGGCTGTCTCATAGCTTGGCCTCTTCTCTCGAAATCAGACAAGAGTAATTCCCGTTGCACACCTGAACTCGTCCTGCATGGACGAGAAATATCATGTTTTTATACCACCCCAGAGCTGACCCGGGTGTTAATTTGAATTTTAAGCAGTATCGAGCTTTTCCGTGGGTCCGTCCCACCTGTCAGCATATGGTTGTAAACCAAGATAATTACTTTCTCTTATTTCAAAATGCCAGGTACCCAAAGAAGACTTCCATGGCAAATGAAGACAGTGCTTGTATTAAATTTTATTATAATAAGTCTAAGGCTGAGCCTCACTGGCATCTTGTTATGTTATTCACAGAAATGGTGGCAGATGCCACATACACCCTACAAAGAGGAAGAACCAGAGTGCGTGAGAACTTTAGAAATGTATTCAGGGAAAAGTTTGGCAGGAAGCAAGATGAAGTTGTGTATCATTCATTTACACAGCTATGCATTCTGGGTAAGAAAAAGTACAAGGTCAAATTCAAGGTAATTTAGGGAAGGAAAACAGCAATGATGTGCTTGTGCTACACAATTATTGCTTATTAAGTCCATCAAAATTCTAAAGATTTTAGAGCTAAAAAGGCATGTCCAGGTTACCAAAGAGGAAAAGTGGGGGGAGGGATAAATTAGGAGTTTAGGATTAACATATATACATATGTTGGGCTTCCCTGATGGCACAGACGGTAAAGAATCCACCAGCAACGCAGGAGATGCTGGTTCGATCCCTGGATCAGGAAGATCTCCTGAAGAAGGGAATGGCTACCCACTCCAGTACTCTTGCCTGGAGAATTGCATGGACAGAGGAGTTTGGTGGGCTACAGTCCATGAAATCTCAAATAGTCGGACATGACTGAGCAGTTAACACTTTCTATACATGCTACTATATATAAAATAGATCAACAAGGACATACTGTTATTATATAAGGAATGTTACTTAACATTCTCTAATAACCTAAACGGGAAAAGAATCTCCAAAAAAATAGATATATGTATATGTATAACTGAATCACTTTGCTGTACACTTGAAACTAACACAACACTGTAAATCAACTACACTCCAATATTAAATAAAAATAAAACAACATATGTAACTCACACAAAAAAGGCAGGTCTAGAATCTGGCCTCATGGGACGGGGGAGCCTGGTGGGCTGCCGTCTATGCGGTTGCACAGAGTCGGACAAAACTGAAGCGACTTAGCAGCAGCAGCAGCCAGCAAGTCATGGCTCCTTACATGAAAGAGCATGATTAGTTAGTTATTTTTTACAAATAGATTTGATCAAGATAACTTAGACCAAAGTTGCACAGAAGACCTAGGAAACAAAGAACTCTGGTTGTGCTTGAGTGTGGATGTGTGTGTACGTTCGTCTATAGGTACAGCTCTGTGCCTGCATCTGTCTGGCCACGACCTTTCACATTTGTCATAAGGATTCATTTAGGATATTTAATGAGGTCTATTCACCTTTCTTTTTTTTTTTTTTGTCTATTCACCTTTCAAATTCACCAAGAAAGAAGAGACCTTTACTGATATCCAATGAGATCAGTATTACCTTCTGGTGGTTTATGGGACTTGGAAAAGAAGTTCCTGAAGACAAATGAAATCTAAGGACAGTTCCCAACCTTTTGTCAGCCTTGTGTCATTTATTGCACTGCTGCCTTCAGCAACTACAGGCTTTCCATACCCGCCCATTTGGTAATTGGAAATCTACCCCAAAAGATCTGTCTGGAGCACAGAGGAAGAGGTTCAAAGAGGGAGCCTCACAGAAAGGTCACAATCACAGGCATCTACTGGGGGCCAGCAGCATACAATGTCTCATTCCCTGTATATGTTGACTGAATGCAACTTTGTGTCTGGAGTTACAAATGCCCAAGAGGCAGCAGGATGCCCTGAGCAGGGCATGAGATTCCAAGTCAGGCCCACAGGACTAGATTCAAATTCCAGACCTGACCCTTCTTGCTTCTTCTGTGCTGTTGAGCAGTTTACAGATTTTGCTATGTCCTGCTGTCTTGTCTGGAAACTGAATTTAGTGCTGCAAATGGGATCCAAAGTGGTTTTGAATGATGATTTTGAATCCAGATTTTATATGTATAACAACGTTAACAAGATTTTTACCTCTGATAGTAAGAAAGGCATCTGGAGATTTCGCTGATGGTCCAGTGGATAAGAATCTGCCTGCTAATGCAGGAGACATGGGTTTGATCCTTGGTCCCAGAAGATTCCATGTGCCGTGGAGCAACTAAGCCTGAGCACCACAGGCTGAAGCTCATATGCTTTAGGACCCATGAGCCATGACTGCTGAGTCTGTGTGCTGCAATCACTGCAGTCCACGTGCCGCTACATGGAGAAGCCCCAGCTCTCCGCAACTAGGTCAAGCCTGTGTGAAGCAACAAAGACCCAGTGCAACAAAAATGAATACTTTTTTTTTTTTTAAAAGACAGGCACTGCACAGACACCGGGAACGTCTTCCATGTGGAGGTGGACTGCAGTAGGCTCTTGGACACAGCACACGCTCTCTGCATCTTAGTCACGCTGTTAAGTTCTTGCAACTACTTAACTGAATTTTACTCTGCAGTCTGCGTTCCATCAGCGAAATGAGGAAATACTCCCATCTCTCAGGGTTTGAAAATGTAAGACAGATTCTCACTCCTCTGCCTAAATTCCCCCCACCCTGGGGCTTCCCATTTTCTGCCAGGTAAGAGGCAAAGGCCTTAGGAGGGGCTGCCATATACCTCATAGCTACCCTGCTCTCTCCCCAGAGCCCTGACCACCCCCTTAGATCATCACTTTCTTTAAAAAGATGTATTGTGTTTACTGTCTTAACTCCTTTCACAGGAATAAAAATTTCACTTGGGCAGGAATTTGTATCGATTTTATTCCCTGCTGTATCTCTACCGCTGAGCCTGGTACTAGGGATGCTCCATAAATATTTATGGATAAATAGATTTGTTGTAAGGTATCAGATAGTGTGGGGATTCCCAGGTGGCACTAGAGGTAAAGAACTCCACCTGCCAATGCAGGAGACAGCAGAGACATGGGTTCGATGCCTGGTTGGGAAGATCCCCTGGAGGAGGGCATGACAACCCACTCTAATATTCTTGTCGGGAGAAATCCATGGACAGAGGAGCCTGGTGGGCTATATATAGTCCACAGGGTAACAAAGAGGCACACACGACTGAAGCGACTTAGCACATCAGATTGTGCGTTATCTTTAAAGCTCAAAGTACAGTGCCTGGCATGCGGTAAGAACTTGATAAACAACAACTGTTGGTTCTTGAGGGTGTCTAGCTGTGGGTAGGTTGTAAGCATTGGAATTGTGAGGGGGCATGTGCTTCTTGGCCAGTAGATAGTTCAACTAACACCTGGTTACCCCGGGGTACTGGAAGGCCACGGCGCTATTGTTGGGCCTTGTCATGACTCATCTGTGGGTCCTGGGCACACCAGTTTCTGCATCTGTAAAAGAAACACAATAATATCTACCTTCCAGGGGAGAAAGAAGGTTAAAAAAACAAACAAAAAACCCTATTTGTCAATTGCTTTGCTATCTGTGATGAAGTGTCCATGGCATGATTTAAAATATTCGATAAGAACAAAAATAGGAAAACCCATAGCTTCTTACATCTGATGATCTTTCTGCTAAAAAAAGGCATCTTTCAGCCAGAACTCACACATCGAACCTAAGAGGGTTTCAGCCACAGTCTTTTTTTTCCCTTCTGGTTAAAATTAAGCAGTGATGAGGGAAATGCAGTCAGATGTTCCTGGGGATATCTGAGGATTAGGTTTGCCAGTTGGGGCAAGTCATTCTTTTCACCAGGGTAGTAAAATACAGGGAAGGATAGATACTCGTCTCCTGCTCATTAACTGGGTAGAATTACTGCAGCAAGAAGGTTAACAATTACCCAAGTAATTAACGCTTCCTTGACTTTCATACTCTAATCCTATAGGTGAAGGATTTCAGCTCTGGTCCCAGAGTCCATGGAAGTTGAGAGTAGAATGGGATGGAATGGGACTGGCTTTGGAGAGAGGGCCTGGGAAGCCAGGGTAGTTTCTCTGGGTTTCTCACCACTTCCTGATGAGACACAGCTGCAAAAGAGGAGCACTGGTAGCCAGCGCTCTACTTTCGGGAACAGTCCGGTGCCACACAGGTATATGACGCCCGATCTCCCCTAAGCCCCCACTCCGACCCCTTCATGCCCGCACGCAGCACATTTGGTGTCACTGTTTATTAAAGATAACTAATGCCCTAAGTCTTTATTTACTTCTGTTTATTGCTATTTTAGCAAGAGTCACTGGAGAGCAGCTATGCTTCTGGTCCACTCGGGTTCTTTAATCACTGTTAGTAGGTAAAATCATCTGTGACAACTAATCCAAAAAGCAGATTATATTTATTTTGGCTACAGTGGCTTGCAATTCGTTAAAATCAACAAAGCCTTTTCATTAGCCCCCTGCTGATGTCCTAAAAACAGACATTTCAAGGGTCTCAAAGCGCTGAGCTACACATATGCAGCCACGCTAATTCTGACAGATTCTCAGTGCCATTCTTAACACGAAATCTTATTAAACTCACAAACAAGAAACAGAACCCTTCTGCTTTCATACAAAGGCTTAATTAACATGCCTAAACTCCAAAATCAAAATCATAGCCGCAAAGCTCCCTGAATGTGGGAGCAAAACAAACACAAAGAGACTGTATCATTTAGTTAAGCAAGACTTACCAAAAATTGGGACTTTTTTTTTTTTTTTTTAATAATATGGGAAAGGATTAGAAATCAGAACCATGGTGCCTATTTCTAAACAGTTCTGCATGGGCATTCTGGCCTTCAAAAGCTGGGGTGGTGATTAACTGGACTGTTGATGGAGGCAGCAAATCCAGGAAGGAGAGGATCAAGGTCCTATTTCAGGGGTTTGCCAGAGGTTAGAAACAGTTGCATCTTGTTTAAGTCAGCATCATTGCAACGATGTTCTATGCATCTTCCCTCTCCTGCCTTCGCTCCTGTGAACACACTGCTGCTTCTTCCAGGTGCGTTTCTTTTCCTTGGTACCATCTGGCTGTCCATCACAGAGAAAGAGTCCCCTGAATGCTGAATTGGATTTTAAGGCTCAGTGTCAGAGATGGGGGCGTTCCAGGAAAGATGCTCACGGCGGTGACTCAGCCATCGCTGTGCCACTAGGCAGCAGCCATAATTAATGAATATATCAAAAGGTCTACTCAAGGAGCAAAGAAGGTAGACAATGATTTATGTTTACCTAAGGGGTAGATTATTTAGCTTTGCAAGAGCTTTCAGAATCAGGAAGCCCAGAAATATTTAGAGATGGTGTGATAGCTCTCCAATCCTGGAGAGAAATTCAAGGGCCTGGAAGCAGATCCAAAAGCAAAGGGCAAGAGGACTTTGCCCTTTGCCGAGGTTGAGCTGCTCTCTCCTGCGTTTTCCCCTCCATGGCTCGGACTGGAAAGCTGCTGCGGTTCCTGTACTGCCATGACCGCTGCTGCAATGGAACGACTTGTTTGCCCTCCCAGCATAATCCTGAATGTTGTCAAGGACGATTACCAGATGATACTTCAAGCAAGTCTCTGTTCTAACGTGGATTTCTGCTGGTATGATGGGGAAGCCAAAAGAAGGCCTTGAGAGCAATGGCTCGTTTCGGTCTTCAGTTCACAAGGGATGAGTGCTTTGGGACCAGAAGGTCTAGTTCATCTCCACGAGAGCCTCTGTCCGGCTGCCCCTTCAGTCAGGACTTCAGCTTCCTCTGGTTCATTCCATGAGCCAAAGAGCTCTCTGTTAGAGCAGATTATAACATCCAGCCTAGAAGGAAAATCTACATACAAAGCTTCTCTACAATCAGAGTTCTGTCCATAGGGAAAAGGGAGCCACCTCTTATAGACAAGTTATCATTTGGGCTTTCCATAATTAAAACTATGGCTGCCATGGTAATCCAAACAGTGTTGCAAATACAAGAAAGGCTAGTATCATGGCTTTCTCAGGGCTGTGGATACAGTTTGCAGCCCCAGCTTGGGCATATTGATGGCAGGGCAGAAATGAGAGTTAGACAAACGGCAGAGCAACATCCGGCGAGGTAAGAAAATCTAAAACTCAATTAAGTATCCAAGATACTGTTTTCAATTGTTCCTTGGTCCCTGGCCTGCCTTATTCACTAGGTAATAAAAGCACACTGTCTTCCTTATGTATATTTACAACCAGCAGCTTTTCACAGCACACCCCAAAGCTTCCTGATTTTCTTCTCTATCCTCTACCACTATCTAGAGGATTATGCTCAAGAAGATTTCCAGGTCATCACAACAGGTCACTTTTCTAAGCCACCTTATCAGGGAATAGGAACCACATGCAGTTCTCATGCAGAAAAACAAAGAGTCCACTTGGTTTTGTGACTTAAACAGGATGGCGAAACAGCCTTTATCACTGTTGTCATATAAAACATGTTGAGACAAGCAATACAGTGGCAGTCGCCCTGGGGAGTATTTCAACTTTATACCTCCTAAGGTTATTCTCAAATAAAATAGCACACACCCTTCAGTTTTTGTTTTGGGTGTTTTTTTTTTTTTTTTTTTTTAAACAGGCTCTCTTCTCTTCCTGGTTCCTTCAAAATGAGCCTGCTGTTCAGCGTTCACGATCTCCTCAGGACAAAACAACCTGAGTCAAGCCAGAGCCAAAAGCCACATAAACCACTGCCCACTCCCCTAGACAACCCCAAGATCCGGCACACCTCTGCCAGCTATAAACAGGAATGAATGGGCCAGTGTGTTCCAGTCTGGCAAGACCCAAAGAAGCATCTAGAGCTCTTGTTAAAGCACAGAATGCCAGCCTCTTGGCCTGGAGACTCTGCTTTAGCAGGTCTGGGCATATTGGGGCCACGCCGGTACAGATGGACTTGGCCAGATGCTCTGTGGGACACATTCCACATTCAGAACTGAATCAAAGGGCTTCCCAGGTGGCTCAGTGGTAAAGAATCTGCCTGCCAAGCAGGAGATGCAGGTTCGATCCCTGGGTCAGGAAGATCCCCTGGAGAAGGCAATGGCAAGCGACTCCAGTATTCTTGCCTGGAGAATCCCATGGACAGAAGCTTGAAGGGCTGTAGCACATGCATGGGTCGAAAAAGAGTCAGATGTGACTGAGCAACTAAACAACAGAGACTCAAATCCAGAGGGAAAGACCCTGAGGAGGCAGAGGATTTGTTCTCTGGCCCATTCTGCTACACAACCAGCTACTTCAACACAACCAGCTTCCCTCCCAGAAGACTGAGTATGTGTGTGTGTGCGCTCAGTCCTGTCCAACTCTTTGTGACCCCATGGACTGTAGTCTGCCAGGCTCCTTGGTACATGGGATTTTCCCAGCAAGAATACTGGAGTGCGTTGCCATGACCTCCTCCAGGGGATCTTCATGACCCAGGGGCTGAATGTGTCTCCTGCACTGCAGGTAGAATCCCAATATCGAATGGCATGGTCATGTTAATGTGGCAGAAAAAGTGGGGGGCAGAGTTCTGCTGGGCTTTTAATTTGATTTTTCAATGAAATATAATAGGAGAGAAGTTAGCCATTTCAGACTCAGGAAAATAAACTGGTTACTTATCTACTGATGGATTTGGGGGTGGGGGGTGGCTCTGATGGGACATTGTACTGGTAGCGATAGTTTAGAAATCCGGGTGGAAAAAACGTATAATGTTTCACTTAAGGCTGGGGACAGTAGCTTGAGATGTTGAAAGAAGCATATAATATGTCCCCTAGGGGATCTGAAGGTAGCAGAGTAGGTGATAAAAAAGCCTGGAGGACTGAGGTAGTGACGAGGGCTTTCATCTGCTCAGATGAGTTGTAGATCCAGTACACTATCACTAAGCTAGGTCCCTCTGCAAAAAGAACAGCTCAACACAGCCCCCATTACTGTATTTCACAGACACTCTGTCTCACTAGAGTACGACTTGTTGGGGGGGATTAGTGTCTAGAGAGAAAGTCTCAAATAAGCTTTTACTAAAAGACTGGACGCTCAGCTATGGCAACTGCTTCTTTTTAATTCTGAAAGCAGCCTGCACCATAACCCAATAGTTCTGCCCTCTGATAACTGAGTAAAATCTAATACTGTTCCTGAAATTTTATAGACATTCCTCTCTTTCTAAGGACATGAATAGTGTATATATACTCTTCAAAGACTCGGTTTTTCTCTTTTGTAGCAAAATGGCAAGCGCCTATGGGAGCGCAGTGCCTGCGGCAATGTTTCTTTCCGCTTAGAAGCCACCTGCTAATCACCTGCAAGTAATAACAGACTACAAGGGAGGCAGCCCCTCACCCCCTTGAAGGGCAAGGGTTAACTAGAAATAAAGTGAGGGAGGTTTTCTTGGCCTGAGGGGGCCTCCTCAAAGTGACCAGTGAGAACCTCCCCAAGGATGGATTCAAGGGGCTGAGAAGCCACCGTTCAAGATCAGAGGCAACTTGAAATGGACCAACGAAGTGGACTTCTGAAGCAGAAGGAAAAAAATAACACTTCCAGAAAGGTAACACAGTCTCAGAGCCGGCAACATCTTGGAGAGTTCCTTGCTCTGCCTCTAGGCTGAGAGGTTGAGCCTGATGGGCATGGCACATAATGGGCCCTTCTCACCAGGCTGCTTTCAGAAACATGGCACCCTCTCACTCCACGGTGAGGCCAGTGCTACACTGGGTACCGGCAACATCACATGGACCCACAAGATAATTAAGGAGAACACTAGTTTCAAACAGGATGCAAGAAAAATCCAGCTTTTCCCCCTGGGGTACAGTGGCCCCTCAGTATTTGCAGAGGATTGGCTCCAGGGCCACGTGTGTGTATGCGTGTGTGTGTGTGTGTGTATACACACACACATATATATATGTAGAGGTATGCATATTATTGACTAGCCAGAAAGTTTGTTTGGGTTTTTCCATAACACCTTATGGAAAAATCCCAAACAGACTTTTTGAGCAACCCAATATTTGCATAAGACCTACACAGATCCTTCCATATACTTTAAATCATCTCTAGAGTACTTATAATACCTAATACAATGTAAATGCTCCACAAACAATTGCAAATACACAGAAACACACAGTAAATGCTATTTAAATAGTTGCCTTTGTGCAGCAAGTTCAAGTTTTGCTTTTTGGAACTTCCTGGAATTTGGGGGAACATTTTTATCTGCAGTTGGCTGAATCTGCAGATGCAAGACCCGTGGATACAGAGGGCTGACTGTACTTTAACCCAAGAGAACTCAGAGCAGACAATTCAAAGGGCATTAAAGGCTTAGAAAACTGTAACTAAGAAGTTGTTAAGGGAAAAGAGTTTAATCCTGTTCTGATCTTGAACTGAGAAAGAATTTAGGCATGTGAGGGATTTTGATGGAATGAGTATGAATAATTTTTCTCCAGTGACTGAGAAGTCAAGAACAGATTTCTGAACTTGTTGGGTTGAACATGAGGGACTGCTGCCTGATGGTGGCTGTGGGGTCACTGTCTTCAGATTGTCATTAACTACAGATCATATTCATTGATCTCCTTCCTTCATGAAGATAGTGGGATGGCTTTGAATTAATACATGATTTGCTCTCCTCCACCATTACACCTTACCCCTGTGCCCAGTGGAAAGGCATTACGCTGAGCCCAAATTCCCCTTTTTCGTCCATCCTTCTCTTTCACCTCTTTCTCCCAGTTTTTCCTTTCAAAGGAAACCTCCTTCATTTCCGCCCCTTTGCATTTATTCTGTTCTTTCATCTTGATAACAATGAAAACAGAAAAATGAGTCTCTCTCAAACCTACTTCTCAAACTTCACTATCATTTGAAACCTGTGGTATCCACCTCCATCGCCCTCTTCCTATCAAGGCTGCTATGGTCCAACTGAAACATTTCTTCTCCCTCCAGTCTAAATCTCCATGTTCTTGGATATTTTTGTAGGTTCTGCCATGCATATTATGATTTCCTTCATTTATCCTTCCTCCCCTGCTTGTATCCACTATACTCTGTACCACTGACCATCCCACAGGCTACCAGATGACATGATGGAGGGTGTATCACCGTGCTCCTGTGAAAACAACCCAAATGTCCATCAACGAATGAATGGAAAAACAAAATACAGTATGGACATACAATGAAATATTATTCAGTTTTAAAAGGTGTAGGATTCTGATATATGCTACAGCGTGGATAAACTGAAAACATTATGCTGAATGAAATATATTAGACAACATTATAGAATTCCACTTACATGAAGTATTTAGAGTAACCAAATTCATAGGGTTGGAAAGTAGAGTGGTAAATGCTAGGGGCTGGGGGGAGGTGGGTATGGAGAATTAATGATTAATGAATACAGAGTTTGAGGTGATGAAAAGGTCTAGGGACGGGTGGTAGTGATGATGACTACACAACAACATGAATGGACTTGATGTCATTGAAATATACACTAGAAGTGGTTAAGACACTAGGAAAACTTTAACCCTGTTTTCCCAGACCTGCATGGGAATGTTCAAGTCACACTGGAGTCAAGTTTGACTTAGTTTCAGAAGAAGCATGGAGGGCTCAGTCAACAAATGATGGTGAAAATATATCACTTAAATGTACATTTCTTCCTTCCTTCACTCACGTAGGAGATGTCTACCAGGCAACTTCTCTGTGGCTGGTGCAGTCCTAGAAGATGGGACTGAATTGAACTCACAACCTAGAAGAGCAAAGGGACAGTCAAGAAGGAACAACTTGTCCCACAAATGTTAAAAATAGGAGAGAAATGCTTGGAAGTGTGTCAGGAAGGCCTTTCAAACTAGTATGTGGGGGTGGGGGGACAGAGGATGCTTTAAGAATGTTTTTAAGCTGAGACCTACGGTTTTAAAGGAGTTAGGCAAAGAAGCAAAGGCTATTCCAGGCCGAGAGCTGTAGACATGAATGAAAAACAACATAAGCCTTCGGAGACTGGCTTGGTTGGAGTTTAGAGAGAGAACAGAGAGACAGGCAGAGAGTGGACCATGGAGGCGGGGTGGCAGAGGGGGGAGTCGGTCTGGGAGATGACATGAAGCATTTTAGGCGTTTCTTTCCCTAAAGACTAAGTGAGAAGATTACAACAGACCTCCCTTCCCAACTGAAGATGCTATTCAACTGTGAAGGTGTTAAATCTGTGATCTCTTTCCAAGCCTCATCTGTGATGCCTTCATCCTCCCACTGTCCTCAGAGAAACCGTGTCTGACTCCCTGCACGTAGAACCCTCCTCAACACTTCCCCGCCCACACATATCACCCTGACCTCACTCAAATTATTAGGCACCACATGGTTTCCTTGGACATCTTTCCTCTCAAAGACCAGGGCTGACGTTCTCACCACTGTCCTCAGTCATAGACTCACTGCCAAGTTTATTATGTAATCTTCCTTTCTGACTCACATCCCTTCTGAAGAATCTCTCTGACTCACTTCTCCCATGGAGCAGGCATCCTTCTTTTTCGCCTGCATCTTGAAACTCTCTGCTCCCCCTTTTCTTTCTGCTTTAGATATTCTCAGGTCTTTTCTGTTATCCACATCACTCTTTGGTCACCAGAGGTGAAGGAAGATGTGAACATGGCTCATTATCCATTCATTCCGTCTAAATTGAACTTGGCCGTCCACCAAGAATACGAGGTGATTCATTTACTGATCCTCTGTGCATTCCTGGCCTCACTTCCTTCTGAGGTTTCTTTAAAATTACTCTCTCCTCAAGTTCCTAACCCCTATCTTCAGGAAATGACTTTCCATTCTGACTATTTCATGGGCACTCTTACCCCTCATCTGTCCTTGCCTTTGTGGTCCACAGGTCTGTCTGTACAGATGGGCTTGATCTTCTAGCCTTTTTTAAAGGAGGATGGGACTTCACTGTGTTAGAGGCTGAGAACTGCCAAGAAGGGTAACACATGGTTCTTGCCCTTCTGAAAGTCCTATCTATTGGGAACGTGTACAACTACATTTACCTGGGGCTTCCCAGGTAGCTCAGTGGTAAAGAACCTGCCTGCCAATTCAGGAGACACGGGTTTGATCCCTGGGTCAGGAGATCCCCTGCAGGAGGGCATGGCAACCCACTCCAGTATTCTTGCCTGGAGAATCCCCATGGACAGAGGAGCCTGGCGGGCTATGGTCCATGGGGTCGCAAAGAGTTGGACACGACTGAAACACTTTGTTGTTTTAGGATGAGTCTTAAATGCTACCAGTGTACATTTCCACATCCAGGGCTCTTCTAGCCAAAGAGATCAGGCAGGAAGGAGGTGAAATTTAGGCTGAGCCTTTAAGGATAAGTGGGATCCTGGTAAGCCTGACAGAGTGATGGGGCATCCCAAGGAGAAGGAATTGTAAGTGTGAAACATGCGGTGGAACATACAAATAGTTCTACTTTTCTTTTCTTTTTTCTTTTTCTTTGAGATATCCTCGATAATGGAACATTGCATTAGTTCCAGGTACACAACATAATGACTTGATTTTTGTGTATATTGTGAAATGTGGTTACACTTTTTAATGTGAAGATCAGAAGAACACAACAGTGCAATGGAACTAGAAGTGTGTGGTGCAATGATGCCGTGGAGATTTCATCTGCCCAGTTAGGCAGGAAGAAACTTGTTACAGATAACAGGATGGTATTCTGGAGAACGAAATGGCAACCCACTCCAGTATTCTTGCCTGGAAAATCCCAAGGACGGAGGAACCTGGTGGGCAACAGTCCATGGGGTCGCTAAGAGCTGGACGCGACTGAGCGACTTCACTTTCTATTCTAGAGTGGCCCTCAGTGAGACTTGAAAGTTGAGAGGTTGAAGGTCAAATTCAGCTAGGAGGAACGTGTCACCAGCCAGTCCCAAAGTAAGGCACACAGATTCCAATCCCTAATACTTTTGTGGGGAGGGGCTTCTTATCTTTATTATTATTTAGTTTGTTTAATCCCATTCTTAGAGCTTCCTTCAGCTTAAAATTCCTTTTTTCTCATAAAAGTAATAATTATTTGTGTGTGTGTGTGTGTGGAAGTTTTAAAGAATTAAGAAAAATCATTCTCCCTTCATATTAAAAACACTTTCCCTTGATCCACCTTGAGAAACCACGGGGGCTTCTCTTTCCCTATTCTGTAAAGTCTCCTCAACTTTTCAAAGTTTTCAAGTCTCTTTGACTTGCCATTTCCCTCAGCTGGAAGCCCTCCCTACCTCCCTGGCCTCAGCCTTAAGGGTTCAGCTCAGATGTCAACCCCTTGGGAAGCCAGGCACACCCCTCCCTCTCCCCTGCCAGTGTTCTAAGAAGCCACCTCTGGGGACCCACGGCAGTCAGTTATCCCTCAGAACACCAAGCGGATAACATGGAAATACCCATTTTCTGCAGCTGTCTTCCTAACTAGTCTATGAACACAAGGCTCAAGGGAAGGATAGGGGGAAGGGATAGTTAGGGAGTTGGGAATGGACACAAACACACTGCTGTGTTTAAAATGGATAACCAACAAGGTCCTACTGTATAGCACAGGGAACTCTGCTCAATGATATGTGGCAGCCAGAAGCAAAATAAAAAGGTAAAATATGACAGAGATTTCTGCAACACATCTAAGAGAAAAGGGGGTTAATATTCTTAGTGTGAAAAGAGTGATAACAAATAAGGAAAATGATGATGATTTCAATATAAATAATTGCCAAGAGAACATGAAAGTGTAAATTCACTAAAAAAGATATAAATGACCAATAAACATCACAACAGATGCTTAGCTTCATTCACAATTTTTAAAATGTAAACTGCAATGACTCTAAAGCACACTTCTCAACAGTAAATTGGCAAAAACATTGAAAGTCTGATAGAACCGTGGCTAGCTGGGAAACTGATAGTCGTACAATGTTGGTAGATGTGTTAACTTATACAATGTTTATATTGGTTTATAACACATAAGTTTTATATGTATAATTTATGTAACTTTTTAACGATCCACTGACAGTTTCTTATAAAACTGAAAATGCAGATACACTTTGCCTCAGCAATCCTCTTCTAGATATCTATCCTATAGGAACAAGAGCACAAGAATAAAAAATAAACTACATAGCAATACTGAAAACTAAAAAAGGTAAAAGGGTTGACTGTGTATTACTAAGAGAATGGTTATATATGTTATGATATGTCCATCTAAGGGGGTACCTTTAATAAATATATACTTGTTAAAGAGAAGATATGTTAAGTAAACTTCAGACCTATATGTTGCATGGTTGAGTTGAAAATGAAACTAGTTAGATCAGCATTTCAATAAACATTAGAATTTGTAGAAAAAGCTAATAAAAAACTGTGAAGAGTGACTGCTGGGTGTGCAGGGCAAAAGATGATCGTGCTTCTGTCTTTTTTCCCTTCACAAAACACTTTTTAACTTTGCCATATGTCTCTTTATCCTCAGCCCTTAGCAGTCTTCATGGAAGATGCTCAGTAAATGCTGGTTAAAGCGATTCCTTTCCCCATTATCATGAACTCTTAGAAATCTGCCAGTTTTGTGCATCTGAAGGCATCACTTGACCACATATCTTATGGGAAACCCAAATAAACTTTTGGGGCAACCCAAAATTAATAGCCCCTACCCCCCTTCACACATAAAGCAATTAAATTTTGACAACAAATTATTCCATTACCATTATAAAGTCTCACTGAAGCCCTTGGCATTGTGAATCAGCTGCTTCCTCCCCAACTCTCCTTATCTTCCTGACACTGGCTTTTATGCCTCCTGTCCTCCCCTTCTCTTTCTGCTTGCTCATTCTCTCATTCACTGTCTCTTTTTTTGTTTGCATGTTTTTCTTCTAAAGTTTAGTTCTCCCTAGACTCTTCTCTCTCTGCTTCATTCCTGTGATGATGATGCACCTTTCCTCGAGACCACATCCAAGTGTTGTCTGTCTCTGAATTGGGCACCATTAATTTTCCAGGCTGATTTGCTATGGGATCCTCATGTTTTTGATTCCCTACAACTCAAATCCTGTCTGCAACTGAAAGAGTCTCCATCTCCTTCCTAAATGATCCCACTCTTGGTCCAGTGTCTCAAAGATTCTCCAGGTGGCTGAGTTAAGCTGGTTGTCATTTTTTCCACCGAGTGTCAGAATAGCAGTGAACTCCGAAGCAGGACCTGTTGAGTCACTTAGTCGGGTCCAATTCCTTTGAGACCCCATGGACCGTAGCCCACCAGGCTCCTCTGTACATGGCATTTCCCAGGCGAGAATACTGGAGTGGGTTTCCATTTCCTTCTCTAGGGAATCTTCCCAACCCAGGGATCAAACCTGTGTCTCCTGCATTAGCCAGCGGGTTCTTTATCACTTAGCCACGAGGGAAGCCCCAGAGTGGGACTGTCTGCCCTCAAGTCAAATCTCCTCTACTCACCAAACTTCTCAATGTCTCTGTACTTCAATTTCCCTATCTTTAAAATGGGATAATACCAACTATGTTATGAGGCTGTAAATAAGATTTCATTATTTATTCTATTTAAAGCACTCAAAACGCTCTAGAAAGCATTATAGAAATACAAGTTATTATTCTATTTTCCAAATTTTCCATAGTGAACATCCACCAAGCTCCTCTGTCCATGGAATTCTCCAGGCAATAATACTGGAGCAGGTAGTCATTCTCTTCTCCAGGAGATCATCCCAACTCAAGGCTTGAACCTGGGCCTCCCACACTGCAGGCGGATTCTTTACCATCTGAGCCACCAGGGAAGCCCATAATAATAGTAAAAAGTATTAAAGACATTCAATAGCTCCCAAAGATTTCTAAATCAACTGTAAACCCTTTGCCTACGTTAATGCCCTGCTCTCCAGGAAGATGAGACTATTTTCCTTATGTAACTCAATCTTCTGACTTTTTTTTTCCCATTCAACACTTCGCAGTTCTTTAGCTCCATCCCCAAATCCAGTGTCTGCCCAGGGAATTTTAAGAACTGGCTCTCAAATGAGTAAAAAAGCCCCAATTTTTTATCATTCACCAATATAAATATTCCCATCCTGGCTGATTTCAAGCCACCAACATGGCATCATGGAGTATGTAGTTAGGAAGAAATGGGCACCATTAGATAGTATTTCCATCATTCAAATACAACAGGCAGACCTCAAGAGCACAGAAAATAGCAATCTATTGGGGAAAATTATTAGGAAGCAATAAATTCTATTTATTACTTTTGTTTTTAAGATCACTGACTTACTTTAAGTTTATATAATTTAATTCTTCATAATATTTCATGAAAGCGGACTTACAGAATTCCTAGAAATTTAATGCTTGGCTCTCTTGGGTTGAGAAGGCTCCAGAATACCATGAAACACCCCGCTCCCCCACCCCAAGCATCCTCCCATTGACTCCAGCTTTGTCTTCCTGAACTGGTTCTCCTTGCCTCCTCCACTGACCCCTGGGCTCCCATCCTAGAGTACAGGATGACAGCATCCCACTGGTCCTCCTTTGCCCAATGCCATTAAGCATTTCTAAGGGATATTAACTATATTTAGCATCCCAGCACGCACATTTTATTACCTTTTTTACTATTTTGCATATCATTCTTTCTCCCACCTCCAAATTAGATTATATTTGTTTTACACCAGTGATTATCAACTACAGAAAAGGAGGGGTCTGCATCTTTGAGAATCACTTGAGAACCTAGGTACCTTTACAAGCCTCTCCTTCTCCCAGCCAAAGGATGCTGAAATTTCACCTCCAATGTCTATCTCACCTAGGTTAGAGAACCACTATTTTATATTTGCAAATCTTAGCCCAACAAATGCCTGGTACATAGTAAGCACTCAGCAATTACTTGTAGATTGAAGAGACCAGATATTCCAGAAGAAATAAATCCTATTGATGAATTTAAAAGTCAGCTATCTGTCAAGGTAGGGTTTTGGTTTCTTATAGAAAGAAATAACAGTACAGTCCTGGTAGTTATATTTGGATATAATAGTGAGAAAACAGGTTACAACTCAGGATGTTCTTTCTTATAAAGGCAGTGAAACTTCTTCCAATAGAAACCTAAAGCATAAGTCCATTACTACTAACAAGGTAAAGAGGTGGATGCCTTTATTAATGTAAAAATGACTGGAAATTCCTGCTGTCACATTCTTGGAAACCTTGGAGACCTGTAAATGCACACACACACATACGTGCCTGCACACAGACATGCGCATAAACATATGTGGCATGATCATACATTTACCGCAAGAGCATTTTTAAACATCAGGTGTGATGGCTACGAACTAACTCCATTAGAAATGATCGTATTGAAAGATCAAATTGTTTTATTCCTACTTATTTTGAAATAACATCATAATTAACTTGTCTCTCATGAACTTCAACAATAACAATAGCAATAACAACAAAAGCAAGAGAAAGCTAGTGGCCTTCATGTTCGCATGGAAATTTTGGCTAACACTAAAATAGTCCAAGATGAGCACCAGCGGTAAAGCAAAAAAACTACTTTTGAGAATGAGACTTGCCATATCACATCATTTTCTGAAGGAGAGATCTCAGATTATCCTGTGTCCAAGTCTACATGGATTCCTTGGGCAGATACCCAGGGAAACTTCAGGAAAGGCATTCTCAAGCCATCCTGAAACAGTTACCCTGTAAATAAGTAAATCTTTCTCTTTCATTGGCACTTATATTTGCCCCAAGACAGTCTGTTTAGTTAAAAAAAAAAAAAAAAGCAACTCAAAATTTGGACCCCACTTTGCCAGCAGTAAGCTTTCTGCTAAATCTGTCATAAATAAAGAGCATTGACAAAGGCATTAAAGATGGAAACAATAAAAATAGTCAGGAAGGCAGCAAAAAAGATTGCCGTGATGGTCTGTCTCAGTATGCAAAAAAAAAAAAAAAAAAAAAAAGGTATTAAAATACCAACGATACAAAAATAGACTTGGACAATTATCTTCTTCACAGGGAGGGGGAAACTGCTCCCAGACCTCATAAGATGGGTGTCTTCAAGGTTTCATTGATTAGTTGATAAGTTTGCTGGTGAATGATGAGTCGATTAGTCAGAAGGGTTTGAATTAGTTACCAGAGCTGCGTCTTCCATGAATAAAATGCAGGAGTGTCCTCTCTCCCACCCTCTGTGACAGATGATATCTGTTTTCTCCTGTGAGTTTGAATTTAAGAGCCACTGAAGCTCAGCCACAGTATATTCTGGCTCAAATGAGCTGAAAATTGCATTCAATTTGAATTTCAAAAATGGAGGGGAAGAAGGGGGAAAAAAAAAACCCTCAGCACCCATCAAGTCTCCACACTTTTCAACTATTTCCTGCTGCTTAGTTGCATTCCGCCAGGCTGAGGACCTGAAACCAGGATGTACTGCAGGGGGTAAGAGCATCGCTGGATTCCTGCCCAGTCTGAGTTTAAAAATAAACTTTTAATAGTCAGGATCAAAGCAAACCTCACTTTTACGCACATGCATAATGCAGAACGCGACCCGGCAAAGAAATAGATTTATCTTTTCCAAACTCAAATTGACCTGCTTTTTTTCCCCCTTATGTACTTTGGAGGTGATAAAGGTGAAGGTGTTTTCCCTGGGAAACTCTAGAAAAGCAAATTCTTCTCTAAATTAAAATTAATTCCTCCTCAGCTCACTTAAGACCCTCATTCCCTGTTGCTTGATTTTTCCCCTTCTCCTGCCTCGCATTACAAAGCAGGTGCATTCTTGAAAAGTTGAGTGAGTGGACATTGATTTTTTTCAAATCAAATCATATTTTAAATGCTCTAAGAGAGTTAGTTATTTATAGGAATCTCATGATAAATTATTTTATAAAGCCAAGCTATCTTGAGAGTGCAGATACTCGCCCCTTCATGGAAAGACACTGTCAGCATGCATTTGAGGCCATATCCAGTTCTCCTAAAGCAGGGCATACCTACAGTTTTGAAGAAACACAGATTGAAGTATCACCAATAATTAAAACTAAATTGCTTTACCCAAAACAACAGATAACAACCAGAATCACGTAACTGAATGATATGGGGCCAGAACTCCAATTCATGATTGTTGGAGCTGAAGGAACACAGAGAACATCAGATTCATTTCAACCCACTTCACACATGGAAGTGTATTCTCCCATTGCCTAAATCATGCTGCAAATTAAGCAACTTGGGTGCGATGAAAAAGGTAATTCAGCTCTGAAGGTCATTTTCCACATGGAAGCAGGAATTTGTTGAATGCTGTTCAGATAATCCAGTGACTCTAGAGGGTTCCATACCAGGCAGGATGGAGAGCACAGTTTCCGGCATCCTTGCTCTGCCTGGGGGGTGGGGAGTGGAGTGGGGGGTGGGGGGCATGCGTACCAGATGCCTCACTGAGCCCCCCTTGGAGAACCATGCAGAGCAGTGCCTCCTCTCCTGAGCTGTGAACCTGTTCGAGCGTCTGATGGAAACACAGACCCTTTCCAATTTAAGAACCCCTCCACCCTATGATCCTCATAAGTCATTACCACAGAGTTTATGGATCCCGGACCAATTGAGTAACTGATGAAAGTCTAGAAAAGTAGGCATTACATGCTTTCCTTCAAAAACAGAGTGAAGAAGACTTAACATCTAGATATATTTGGAAAGAACTAGGCATCCAACTGGGACCTGACAGATGCAAGTACTTTTACTGAGTTCACAGAAGGCAGAATCAAGAAGGCTTCCTATCTTAAGTACAGGACAAGACCAAGAGAACAAAACTACTTGAATTTCTCGCGCACTGCCCAAACAGAAAAAGTAAGAAATAATCTGACCCTGATAGCTGCAGCCTAATGGCCAACACAGGGAATCAGTAGAAACACAGCAAAACTTTTCAAAAACAACCATGATATCATTGCAACACGCGTTCCTTAAAGTCCCACTTGTCGGAATATCCCATAAAATAAAACCTGTGAAAAGCTTGAAAACAATGTTCTTGCATTTTAAAAGACAGAATGAGGGCAACATGGGTGACTCTTCACATACTAATGAAATCCTTGCCAGGACCACAGGGACAAAGATGTGAAGAGGCCACTTAACTCTTTAGCGTGTAACATGTGGCATTACGTTCTGTGACTTTAAAGGATCGTTCACGTCTCCTAAATTTTTAGGGAACAGCTTACCTTTCAAACTGCAACAATGTTAGCGTAGAATTTTTTCCTTACATCTTCATAATGTAATATTGTTTCATTGATGAACCAGTAAATTGTCAGCTCTATTCATTTACGTGGCCCGAGCAAGGATCCAACCCAAAAGAGAAAAAAAAAAAAAAAAAGTGAGGTCAATTTCCTTGGCTGGTGCATTTAATAAAATCTTCCAGGCAAGAGAGTTAAGCACACATTAATAGCTATGACTTAGCCGCCTTCTGCAAGTCTTTGATTTTCCTATATATACTCAGGGCTGAATTAACACTAGCGCTAAGGGACAGTCCTCATGGCTTGTTTTAAGTTTTCTTCCTTTTCAGCTTTATCAGATTTACTAATCTTCCGCTTCCCTCTTATTTATAGTGCATGCTCTGGTTAAGGTTTGAAAGCATTTTCCATTATAACACCCATTTATAACTTTGAGAAAAAAAAAATTCTTCTATCACAGGGCTCAAGGGACTTTCTACTTATTTCACGTTGGTCTCAAAATAAACAAGTTTCTCCAAATGGTGTGGGTGGGGGGTGGTTCTTATTTCTCCCATTCTCAAAATGAGACAAAAGGAAGCAGGTTGAGAAGGACAAGTTTAAGCTTCGGGTACTTTTTTTGTTTCTGTTTGTTTTAAATTTGGTGGCACCTTGTAGCACGTAGGATCTTAGAATCCCGACCAGGGGTCAGACCCACACTCCGTGCTTTGGAAGCGTGGAGTCCCAACCACAAGCCCACCAGGGATCCCGAAGCCTCGGTTTTAAATAAGCCCACTGTGCATTTACCAAACATGCTCTTTTACAAAATCCTGTTTTTTCATAGAGTGTTTATCAGAGGAAATGATTAGATTGAAACTAATCTAAAGACTGAAACTAATCTTGTAAAACTACCAATGTTTTGCCGATCTTGACCTACAAAAATGGCAATTCCATACGAACTAACTTAACAGACCTCATATCTATATCCTCGTATAAAGAAAACTGTTCTGAGCAACACATGGATCACTGGGATATCCAGGGGGATTCTGTGCTGGACTTGGGACCCAGGGGAGGGAGAAGGGGGAAGGAAAAAAGGTTGTGACCAACAGATAACTGAAGGGTCCTGACAATTTGTCTGGTGCAGGTTCACATACAGTTTGTTCAGTAAAAGATGTGGGAAAACTCATTAATTCTATGGCACTAGGCCATTCCCATCACACCCCTTGAGGCATGAATGTGGTAACTGTAGACTTCGGGGAGTGAATACTTCAAAGAGATGCCTGTGCTGTGATTAGAAGATTCTCAGAGGGGCTCTAAATCGTATTCACTCAAGACACCCTTCAAACCCACAGCTTTTTGCCTTTTCTTTAAAGAATGAAGTTAAAAGTAAAATGCTTGACAATTAAACAAGATTGAGGTTTCAATTTCAACTTTGCCTTAACACCCCAAGACTACAAGAAGCAATTGGAACCAGACTTTGATCGTTTGCTTTCACGCTGAAGAGGAACTATTAGGGCACTCGAGAAACAAAGGGATCATTTTAAAAGTTTTTGCGGAAGGGAGGGCTGATGATCAACGAGCCCAGGAGACCAAGGAGGCTTCTGGTACAGAATGGAATTTGACAGGGTGTAGAATCAAGAAAGGGAGATACTAACTAACAGAGAAAGACAAATATCATATGATATCACCTATGTGTGCAATCTAAAAAATATGATACAAATGAACTTATTTCCAAAACAGAAATAGACACACAGACATAGAAAATAAATGCCATGGGGTTACCAAAGGGGAGAGCGGGGGAGGGGAGCGGGTGTTGTCAACTTATGAGTTTGGGATTAACAGAGAAACACTACTATACATAAAATAGGTAAACAACAAAGTCCTACTGTATAGAACAGGGAACTGTACTCAACATCTTCTAATAATGGAAAAGAATATGAAAAAATTCAGTTTTGTATGTATATATAACTGAATCACTTTTCTGTATGCTTAAAAGTAACATGACATTAGGAATTAGCTACATTTCAACAAAAAAAGAACCCTCCCTCCAAATAAAGAAAAAAAAAAGATGCTCTGCAAATAAAAATAGGAGGGTATATTTGATATACCTACTAGTGAGAAAGAAGGCTAAATGAGTTGCATGTGAAAATCTAACCCTATTTATATTCTATGACTGTGAATATAGGAAGCCTGTTAAAAATCTGCAATTTGTACAAATATAATGAAACATTAAGAGAGAGTCCACTCAAGTGACACTACAGGGTAAGATGCCCTTGGGAATCTAATTTAGGTTGTTTATTATTATTATTATAAAGAAAGCCTAGGATTCCAGAAGTACGAAAGAAGGATTTGAAGGGACAAAAATCCTTCCGGGGCTGAGTTCATCAGATAATATGTTACTGTCCAGGTAATCATGCCAATGGTCATGACCAGTGTGGTTGTGATTTCAAGTTCACATTTAAAATACATAACTGGTCAAAGCCTATCTCTGAAATCAATGAAAATTCAAACTAACATTTACACTGTAGTTACAGTCTTGGGAACAGCGTCTCCTTTTGACCTCACATGCAGCATTTATCTGTGAGCAGAGGCATTCAACTCAGGATCTTCTCACTGTGACCACCCCCACTTGCAGGGGCAGCCCAGGTCAGTGGTCAGTGGGATGCTGGTCTCAGAGTCTTGGGGAGGAAGAGTTACTGCTTTAGTCACTAAACTCCCTTTCAGACATGCACAAGACCTTAGGAGTTGTTGCAAGAAGAGGAAAGATGGATGCCTAGTGCTTCTAGAATTCCTGATAGAAGAATTTGGAGTCTTCTAAACCCAATGAGACATGAGCTAATTGTCCAAGGCCAATTGAGGTCTTGTTATTTGGGGGTTCTTGAAAGGTAGGGGTGAAGGAGGAATTAGAACCTAGCTCTTTGATCCCTTTTCCCCCTCCCCCAGTTTTTGCATACTTTTGCCATAAATCTCTCATGCCCCCCTCAGACTCTGTCCCATTCAGGGATTGGTAATGAGGGAAGATGGATGGGCATTGGAAGGGTATGTAGAATTTATTCGTATCACCTCAATGGTCTCTTCTTACTATAAAACGCAATATACATATCCCCAGATCAATTTCATTCTAAATGGTGACAACCAACCCAGGTAGAAGATTTCTTCTTCAGTATTGCAAATAATGTCCTGAAGAACAGAAGACAACACTGTTGTAGACCTGAAGAAGTTGTGTCGCGGCTTGATTGAGAATTTTGCGGGTAATCTAGAAACTCTCTACCATGTACCTCTTTTTCCTCATCTGCAGACAGTCTGAATCACAACCAACCAGTTTTAAAATGGACAGTGGGACACTGCTATGTTATAAACTGGGGATTGCCTATCCTCAATTCATTACTGAGACGGGACATATAAAGTCACAAAAAATAAATTCATTCCAGGATGAAAAACTACCAGCTACATGCACATAGACTTCTGCTTTGCACAACTTCACTGGACATTCTTTCACAAAGATTACAACGTGATGGTACCACACCACCATGACTGCACAAAGTGGGGCTGGCTGGAGGAGAAAGCATCTGAACTTTCGCCCCCTAACCCAGAGTTTATTTTTAAAGCAAAGCCAGATAATCAAGTCACCAGTTTCCCATCACTCGCAGTCACTAACCCCAAGGCAAGAGAACTTGCACCACCTCAATCCCCACCACCAGCAGCCTCTGGGTAGTAACCTCCTTAGGAAGATGGAGAATTACCTTTCTGCCTTCTAATAGATATTCCAATACAAAGAGAAGATATTAAGCACATAATGTTCATAAATCATGGTGGCACTACAGTGGAACCTAATGATGGCTATCCTTGGGGAAAAGCACATTTTCAGTTCCAAAGCCTAAGGAATAGGTCTTACTAGGACTCACCTGTAAAAAAGCTATGACAAAGCTAGACATCATATAAAAAAGCAGAGATACCAGTTTGCTGACAAAGGTCTGTATAGTCAAACTATGGGTTTTCCAGTAGTCACGTACGGATGTGAGGATTGGACCGTAAAGAAGGCTGAGTGCCGAAGAATTGATTCCTTTGAAATGTGGTACTGGAGAAGACTCCTCAGAGTCCCTTGAACATCAAGGAGATTAAACCAGTCAATCCTGAAGGAAATTAACCTTGAATATTCATTGGAAGGACTGATGCTGAAGCTGATGCTCCAGTACTATGGCCACCTGATGGGAAGACTTGACTAACTGGAAAAACCCTGATGCTGGGAAAGATTGAGGGCAGGAGGAGAAGGGGACGACAGAGGATGAGATGGTTGGATGGTACCACCAACTCAACGGACATGAATTTGAGCAAACTTTGGGATACAGTGAAAGACAGGGAAGTCCGGCATGCTGCAGTCCATGGGGTCACAGAGCTGGCGACAACTGAGCGACTGAACAACACCTGTAACATACTTACAGATACCAAAGCCTGTGCATCATATACTCTCAAGATGTAAATGAATGGCAGAAGTGTTTTAAAAGGGAGAACAACAATAGTTCCTTTAACTCAACTGAATATGACTTTAGTACACTGTCAGTAGTAGACGATAAGCAGAAAAAATTCCAAAGCTTTCTAGACTCCCTGCCATATGTTGTTCACATGGTTATAAATAAGTGTGATTATTTGAAGATTTGTTTCAAGATTTCAAAAAAGGCAATCAGAAAAGATTATCCATAGGACTTCCCTGGTGGTCCAGTGGGAAGACTCCACACTCCCAATGTAGGGAACCTGGGTTTGATTCTTGGTCAGGGAACTAGACACCACATGCCACAGCTAAGACCCAGTACAGTCAAATAAATAAATAAACACTTAAAAAAGAGAAAAGATTATCCTGGGAAGGCATAGGATGTACATCTTTGGGGACAAAGATGACTTCAGCCCCCCAAATCCCTCCCATCAAGTTTGCTATAATTAAAAGAGAAACAGGGAACAATATTGTCAACATGGTATTTTAAAATGACCTTTGAAAGGAAGAGTAGGTCAGAGACTGGTATGGTTTTGAGAATGGATAATAGCCCATCAATGTAGATATAGCTTTTTCACTGATGGATACAATGTAAGGCTTTCCTTCAGTAAAGCTCAACTCCCAACTTTAGAGTCCTGATTTAGATCTCCGAGTAGTTGCCACTGTATAGTTAGTCTTCTTAAATCCAATAATACTGGTGATCTTCTGATGTCATTTCTGAAGTTTCTCATTCAGAAAAGCTTCTCTATAAGAAGGACATGGTATTTTAAAAATAAGTGGCCAAGATCCTCGATTCTAGCACATTTCCAACCATTTTTCTTCCACTTTAACCCTGGAAACATGAAAAGTCAGAAAGGGAAAAGAACAAGGACAAGCAGCAGGAGAGAGTAAAGCTGAAAAACTAAGAGGAAAGAAAAATACTGGAAGGAAAGAGAAGGTTAAACGTGAGTGAGCACACAGTTCATTCACTCCAACTTGGAGTACTCAGCGCAGTCAAATTTAAATAGAGGGCAACTTCCCCTTGGTTTATCACCCCTTTCCCTGAAGAATGCAAGAATGCCACCGCTGGCAGAGATCCTGGAGATGGTCTACTCCAAAGTCCTCATGTCACCAGTGAGGAAAATGAGGCCCTGGAAGGGAAAGTAACTTCAAAGTCAGGGCGGGAAGCCAGGTTCATTGTGGACCAGTCTAAAGGTCTACCAACCACAGCCACCTGAAAGCAATAAAGGCTCTTTCGAGTCATGCATGCATGCTGTTGCTCAGTCAGGTCTGACTATTTTAGACCCCATGGACTGCAGCACGCTGGGCTTCTCTGTCCACAGAATTTCCCAGGCAAGAATATTGGAGTGGGTTGCCATTTCCTCTTCCAGGAGATCTTCCCGACCCAGGAATCAAACCCGCATCTCTTGTGTCTCCTGCATTGCAGGTGGATTCTTTACCACCTGGGAAGCCCTTTCTGAATCACAGCCAATCACTAATGATCCCAGGAGTGAAGTAAGATGGAGATACCCTTCTTTCTCTGGGGGGAAAACACAGATCAGCTCACAGTATTTAAATACACAGGAAGAGCTGGAATTGGGCAAGGCCACATCTGACCTAGCTTCGGGGGTAATCTGACCCTTGGAGACAGCACACTCTGAATTTAGAAAGCTCCAAGTCCAATTTCTTACCTTCCCAACAAACTGTCTCTGGTGGTGATTATGCCGTAACATTTCTGATGATTAATTAAGAGACGTTCATTACATCACTTGGCTTGTAATTAACAGCTCCCCCTGTCTTTAATAAAATAGATAGCATGATATAAAATAAAAAAGGGGGACCAAGTGGTAGGTAAACCCTAAGCCCAGATGATATCACCCTCCTCTGCCATCAGGATGGAGGTGAAGAAGCAAAAGGCTATGGAAAAGATGAGTGGGGTGTGCTGAAGAGGGAGGTGGGGGGAGAAGGCAGGCATTTGCTCAATCAGTACCTATTTTCAGAATTTCCTTCAAGCTGGCTCGGACTGAGAGTCATCAATTATTTAAAAGATGTAACATGATGCTTCCTTTGTTGAGGCAAATCTGCAAGCAGACCCCGAGAGAAAATAAAAAATGAATTAGGCAGAATGTATTAGTCTGCTTGAAGAAAACAAAGATTTAGCTATTGGGACTCACTCTTTTTAGAAACAGTTCAATTTTGTCTCCAAAATTCATAGACCTTTTTTCTCCCTCTCCTTACCTATTTATTTATTATTTTCTACAGTAGATCACACAAAAGGGGGCATGAATCATTTCCTAAACTTCTCCTTTCTTTTCAGATTCAGCTTGATGTATTGTCTTCATTTAAATTACAAATACACTAATCTGAAACACTGTTTACCAAGCAGCATTTTAAATGAAAGATACAAGAAATTGCATCACTCACATTTTAAAAATGACTTTAGACTCCGGACCTCATAAAAAACAGCCGACAGTGTTCTCTGTCTTGGCTGCTATATTTCAGTCCAGCTAATGAAATTCAATTAGTGAGCTTTGTACTTAGGACATTATGATTCTGATGGTTGGTCTGATCAAAACTGGTGTGCCAAGCCCTAGTTCTGTTTTCTGGCAGACCACAGTTAAAAGAAAAATTCAATAGGGTAGATTGGCATGGGGAAAGTTAGTTTCAGAGGAACTCACTTCTCACCATCATTAAAAAAATATGGGAGGAGGAGAGCTGTTCCCTAGAAGGGTTTTATTATTTACTAATCAAATGGATTAACTCTTGAAAAACCTCAATACCTAAGTCTGTCATTATCAGTGTTAGTCTTTCCAAAAACAGCAACTGATCTAAAATAAACCAGTAATCAACTAGAATCAATAAATCATAGATTTAATCTGTTTTTAGGTTTGGATCTGCCTGCGCTTATATTTCAAACAAAAAGGACAAACACTGGACTCTTAGTGATGTCTTTGTATTAATTTTGTTCTTGTTCAGTCGTTAAGTAGTATAGAACTCTTTGTGACCCCATGGATGGTAGCCCACCATGTTCCTCTGTCCATGGGATTTTTCTAGGCAAGAATCCTGGAGTGGTTCGCCATTTCCTTCTCCAGGGGATCTTCCTTAGCCAGGGATTGAACCCATGTCCCCTGCATTGACAGGCGGATTCTTTACCACTGGGCCATCAGGGAAGCCCAGTGTCTTTTACAGGCCTTCCCAATTAAACAAAGCAATAAGCATCAAACAGGAAATCCTCAGCCTTTACACTGAACATTCAGATTACACCATCAGTTCAAGAGGTGCTGTATCTTTAACACCTGAAAGAATTTAACACTTGAAAACAGATACACATTTAGCAAAAACCACTGAGCTGGAGCCTAGTACATTACACATCTTGATCCTCTACCTGGACCGTTGGCCTTTGATTCAAGGGCACATCTGCATGGATCAGGTTGAACGGCAAGACACAACCTAACTCATCATTATATGGCCTGATTCTTTGGACAGCAAAAGCAGACAAGCAAAAATGGAAATTTCAGATGGACATATAGCCATTGGTCTGTTAATAACAATCCTAATTAACTAACCAATTGAGACCTGAGCGTCTATTTCATTTTCAAAGATGTTTTCTTAAAACACAAACCAGGTCATACCAGTTTTTTCCTTCTCTCACAGGAAAAGACATCCCTATCCAACTTGTGATAGAAACCAAAGAAACCTTGGCATCCCTTCTGTGTCACCACCATTATCTATTCCATATCCAAATCTTACCCTCTTTCTGGAAAACAATTACGGGAACAGTCATCTGATATTCCAGAAGTGGAATCTGACTTCCTGGTCCATTCCTTGGAAAGCTGTTCTAGAAGCTTTTGGTTTTACCTGAGAGTGACCCAGGATTGAGTACAGACACTCAGCCTGGACTTCTTGTACCCTTGGTGCTATTTTTCTCTGACTTAAAAATTGTACATCCCCCATCTGTTCTTGATAGGAACACATCATATAGATATTTTTTGATGATAAATCCATTTGGAAGTAAACTTTTTCTTGTGTCAAATGCAAAAGGGAAAATGCACACTCACTTCCTTCCCACAAACAGGCTGCCTCTGATGTGTTTTCTCAGAATTCATTAGTAAAATGCCTTGCTAGACTGTCTTGCTCCAGCTTGCTAGAGCAGAGTCTGCGCCTCTCTTCCCAAATCCACACTGAGTGACTTCACTTTGGTAGCTTGAAACCACACACAGCAGGAGTATTTACATCAAGGAAATCACCAAATGTCACAACTCAGGCGTTTTTACACTATGGTTACCAAAGGGAAAAGGTGAGGGGAGGGATAAATTAGGAGTCTGGGATTAACATATATATACACACTACTGTACATAAAATGGGCTTCCCAGGTGGCTCAGTGGTAAAGAATCTGCTTGTCAACACAGAAGATGCGGATTCAATCCCTGGGTTGGGAAGACCCTCTGGAGAAGGAAATGGCAACCCACTCCAGTATTCTCGCCTGGGAAACCCCATGGACAGAGGAGCCTGGTGGGCTACAGTCCATGGGGTCGCAGAGTCAGACACAATTTAGCGACTAAACAACAGTATATAAAATAGATAATCAACAAAGACCTACTGTATAGCACAAGGAAATCTACTCAATACTCTGTAATAACCTATACGGGAGAAAAGAATCTGAAAAAAAAAGTGGGTTTATGTACAACTGAGTCACTTTGCTATACACCTGAAACTAACACAATATTGTAAATCCATTATACTCCAATATAAAATTTTTTAAAAATCAGGTGTTTTTTCATCCTCTTCCCTCACAGTTAGTTTACCAGCACATCACTGGAAAAGGCTTTAAGTCACTGTTTGCTTCTTTGCAAATAAAAGGTACTATAAAGTGTTTTAGGAGGTCCCTTGTGGTTCAGATGGCAAAGCGTCTGCCTACAATGAGGGAGACCCGGGTTCGATCCCTGGGTTGCAAAGATCCTCTGGAGAAGGAAATGGCAACCCACTCCAGTATTCTTGCCTGGAGAATCCATAGATGGAGGAGCCTGGTAGGCAACAGTCCATAGAGTCGCAAAGAGTTGGACACGACTGAGTGACATCACTTCACTTCACTTCATAGAGTGTTTTGCATTGACACTCATCCTTTTTCTTCTCTTTCCCTCTTTTGGGGGAGGCTAGCCAGAAGTTCACCACCTCCATTCCTTGGCACCAAGCTTGACCATCTTTCCCAGCCACTCTTGCAGGTAGGTGTGGTCAGGTGATTGAGTTTCCCTCCATGGAAAGAGACTAAAAGTGAAAGAAGCCTATCCATACTTGGGCTGTAAGCCACCCCCACAAGTACATTCCATAATTTTTCCCTTTTCACGGGCTTCTGTAAATGATATGGGCAACCCTGGATGCCACTCATCGAAGAAAGAGAGTGATAGGACAAGAAGAATTCAACCTTCAAATCCCTTCTGGAAAGAGACTTACCCCAATCGGGAACACCCATTGTGAACTTCAAATGTGAGAAAACAATAAAGTTTTTTTGTTTGAACAGTTTACTACTTGAGAGTTTGTTTGATTCACCAGTCACCATAACTATAACTGAGCACTCTTTCTCCTTTTCTTTCAACCACTCTTTCCTCCCCCAGCTGATGTGGTAAATCCAGAGATGAGGATGGATTAAGACTGAGGAGACTGAAATAGGAGTCCTAATATACAATACTGACTGCTCACATAGAGTTTTTATTTCACTTAAGAGTTCTGAGTTCTCTGTGTTGTTCATGTCAATAGTCATTAGCCAGAAACCCATGTTTTTCCCATAGGCTTATGGTATCGTGTGTAGCTCATTCTTTCTCCCTTTAGTGATGTCATCTAAATAAAATGTTTCAATTTATAATCATTTCCACATCAGAAATGTATGAGGAATTCAACCCATATACCCTATGTCTTTTTCAAGGAAATTAACTAAAAAGGCAGTATTGATATTATACAATTAAAATGAGGGCTCTTAACATATTTCATTTCCCCCTGACCTGACTTTCTTCACTCATGGTGAACAAAAAGTATGAATTCATTATTTGCAAATAGTCTGGATTGCTTAATATATTCTAGAAGGAACTAAGAGTACACATACATGTACTCAGGCATGTATGTTTCTGTCCCTATCAGGGGCAAAAATAATAATTAAGGTAAAGGATAAGGAACCATTCTAAGTTGTCAACCGTGTAGGCTTAGTGGAACTCTAAATATATTTTTAGTCCATATTTATGTATTTTAAGGTTTTCTCTTTCTATAACACTCAAGGTAAAGAAAAAAAAAAAAAGAAGGGAGGGAGGGAGAGAAGAATAGAAAAACAAAAAAAAATTGTTTTAATCTTTCCATATTATTTACTATATAAAGCATCACACATTTTCCTCCTTGCAAGCCTGCATAAAGAGTCTATTTGGGAATGTTTGGAATTTTTGTGTTTTAAAAAATTTAACAATCATAGCTCTGAAGCTTAATCACTTGTATGTGTTACAAGACCAGATGGTTCAAGTGGGTGTTTGTTTACAAGCTCTTTGTATAAGGTTTTTTAGCTGCTTTTTAGTCCAAAGCTGGATATTTTAACTAACCAAGAAGGCAACGAGGAAAGAGCAGCCACTGGATTTCACAGACCCCTGGACTATTAGACTTCACTCCACCATCGTCCTGCCCACATGTACAAGGAAGGGTGTAGGGCCTAAGAAACAATAACATTTGTATGCCATGCTCTGAGTTCTTCACGGAACTCGGACAGGCTCTAGAGGAAGAAGGCATCTACCCTGGGCTCAGCACTGCTGGCTGCTGGCAGTGGACCAACCAGAGAAGAACAAAGCACCCTGACTTCCTATCATCTTTAACTACCTTGAAGCTCTAGAATTTAAGATTTCCTGTTTTAACTGGCTTTGAGAACTGAGTTGTTTGACCAGTCTCATCCTCCTCCAGCTTTCTCCTTCCTGACGTGGATGAAAGGCGAGAAAGACAACTTCTTCGTGGCTGCCCCATTCTCGGTTTCCTCTGCACTAACCACACAGCCAACATTGGAAAACATGCAAAGGATGCAGGTTTATTTACTGCAGAATAAGTCCAATAACATTAAAGGTTCCTTAAAGGAGAATGAAAAGTTTCATCAAGGAACAAACTTTAATGGCTTTCAAAAGATGAACATATACGTCTTGTTTCCTGGGTGAGAAAATCCCCTTATAGTTCACTGTCTGCTCTGGGGCTCACCTTCTTTCAATAGAAAGAAGGCAGTCAATACTTGCTTATTTTCATTCTTAATAAGATTAATGATGTTCAGCACAGTTAGCCCACCTAGAATTAATATCTTACAACACGAGCTATCTGTCCTTCATGGGTTTCCCAAACTGGTATCCTTCCTGTGACCACCCAATCAGTTCCAAGAGATAAGATATTAGAGCAAAAGGGGTAAGAGACGTACATGGATATCTTGGCATTTCAGTGAACTTCTATCCTATTGTACAACAAACTAGCAAGATATTAAATCCTAACAAAAATGGGTTTGATCATTATCATTTCAGGCATTTGATTCCTCTTCTTTATTAGTTTGGGGTATAGATCTTTTCCATAACTTCTTTGGCTTAACTCAGCAAAATGTGACATCATTTAACTGCGTCTTTAGGATAAGGCTTGAGAAGAGAATGGCAACCCACTCCAGTATTCTTGCCTAGAGAATTCCATGGACAGAGGAGCCTGGTAAGCTACAGTCCATGGAGTCACAGAGTTGGACACAACTGAGTGACTAATACTTTCACTTTAGGATAAGGAATGCACACCATTTATTATTCATTCTCCAAAGAGCCACACAGTATTTTGCACATAGCTGGTGTTCCAGAAAATGATGCTGAATGAATGAAGGAATAAATTACTAGCATTGATTATTCTCTTCCAATCTTAATGAATGCAAAGCTTACTTTAATACATGTCATTAGCCTTGGCAAAGTAAAGTCAGGAATACCTAGATAAATGAGCATATTTATGACATGTGACTGTTTTGCCTTCTGAAGACAACTCTCAAGAAAGAGGATTTTCCCCAAACAAACAAAAAGAACCAACTGATATTTAGAAGAGAATATGAATTTTTCTTTCAACACTTGATAATCATTTGCTTATAAAACTAACAAAAAAGACACACATTGAATCAGGGATGTCTAAGTGGTCTCAGAAATAGGATCACCTGTCCCTATAACATGACAGCATGAATCCAACAAATATGTTCCAGATTCTTCCACATATGTATCCCGACTCTGGAGCCCAAAAAACCTGTCAATAAGCTGTGAAATTCAGTTCAGTTCAGTCACTTAGTCGTGTCTGACTCTTTGCGACCCCATGAATCGCAGCACGCCAGGCCTCCCTGTCCATCACCAACTTCTGGAGCTTACTCAAACTCATGTCCATCGAGTCGGTGATGCCATCCAGCCATCTCATCCTCTGTTGCCCCTTCTCCTCCTGCCCCCAATCCCTCCCAGCATCAGGGTCTTTTCCAGTGAGTCAACTCTTCGCATGAGGTGGCCAAACTACTGGAGTTTCAGCTTCAGCATCAACTCTTCCAATGAACACCCAGGACTGATCTCCTTTAGGATGGACTGGTTGGATCTCCTTGCAGTCCAAGGGACTCTCAAGAGTCTTCTCCAACACCACAGTTCAAAAGCATCAATTTTTCGGTGCTCAGCTTTCTTCACAGTCCAACTCTCACATCCATACATGACCACTGGAAAAACCATAGCCTTGACCAGACAGACCTTTGTTGGCAAAGCAATGTCTCTGCTTTTTAATATGCTATCTATTAGCATAATCTATTAGCTATCTATTAGCATAGCTGTGAAATTAGGGGGAAATAAAGAGTGTTTTCATTGTTTATAGCCTTCAATAAGGAGAGTGTGTATAGACAAATTCAAACAGACTTGAAATATTTTCTTGATTTTTTTTGACTGTGCCAAGTGGCCTGTGAGATCTTAGTTCCCCAACCAGGGATTGAACCCAGGCCCCAGCAGGGACAGTGTGGAGTCCTAACCACTGGACCTTCAGAGAATTATTTGTCTTGACTTTTAACAAAGGAAATCAAACTTAGCACATATACTTCCTATGGCAACAGTGTCCACCATATAGTAGTTGCTATGGACTGAATGTTTATGTCCCTCTGAAAATTATATGTTG
The DNA here is from genome assembly GCF_033118175.1 of Dama dama. Lineage (NCBI taxonomy): Eukaryota > Metazoa > Chordata > Mammalia > Artiodactyla > Cervidae > Dama > Dama dama. Next base: position 18,462,609 of record NC_083694.1, read on the forward strand.
GATCCTAATGCCCAGTGTGATGGAATGTGGCCTTTGGGGGTAATTAGATTATGAGAGTGACACCCATCCCTGGTGGTGGGACTAATACCTTTACAAAAGAGGCCTGAGTTCTCCCTCCTCCCTTCTTCCATGTGAAGTTGCTGCAAAAGACACCATGTGAGATGAGGACCTCACTGGACACCAGATCTACTGCAGCCAGGACTGTGGACTCCCCAGCCGTCAAAACTATGAGAGCTGAATTTCTGTCATTTAAAAGGCACCTAATTTAGGGTACTGTCTGATAGCAGCCCAGACTAAAACAGTAGTCAACTTTTAATTAAAACTTGTTAAATGAATAAATGTATATAGCAGCCAATTCTGTATCAAGGTGAAGATGAGGCTTGGGTATAGAAAGTTAAACCCAAACTCAACTTCTGATTTGCTGAAAATCCTCCCCTTACTGTGGACAATGATTATTTATTCTTATTTGTGACATAAAATGAATGGGCACTTGAAATAGAATGCTTAAAATCAAGATGGGATTTTTCAAAATGCATCACTTCCTAATTATGCTACTATATATTTGTCTTATCTATGTTTTTCAAAAAGATTATGTCTATTGTATCTGGGTAGCAGAAATACTACATAACAGTGTGCTACTCTGACTATAACATGAAAGTATCTAGATAGGACATTTTACACCACAGAAATTGGCAAACTCTACAGTTCAGGATTTGATTTATTGTTTGGTTTACTGTCTTGTCTTCAGAAATGATGGATTAAAATGTAAATAAATTAAATTAATAAAATAAAATGCCCTCTCACATTAAAAAAAAAAAAAGATGTGATTTTCCTTTCATCATATCCTTCTAAAAAGCCCTAGGAAAATCTAGCTAGGCTTCTGCACACATAGAACCACTCCTCTGCAGACTGAAGGGGAGCAGAAACACCAGCAGTAGCTATGAAATATCACTGGTGGTCACTATTTATGTTTTATATACTGTCAGCAGCAACATGGTCAGCATCAGACACAGTTATCCAGGCACTTGGATGATGCAGCAAGCGTCAATACTGATGCTACTATTTATAGCCCAATAAACTATCCTTTGAACAATATTAGTAACATTAAGCTTAGGTAGCACTCAAAGTACTAATGCCTTAATATAGATATATTGCTATAAGCATAGTTTACAGCACGGAACATAAACACAAATCCAGTGACACTAATAAATCACTTTCTTGACTGCTTAAAAATGTACTGCCAAAATGGGCTTTATGCATTACACAATGGAGCAGAAGGCAGTGATATATATTTAAATTTTCCATTTTTAAGCTGTCACTCAAAAACTTTTCATCCTTTTTTTAGCTTATTGATCTTACCGGCTTGTGATAACTGCTTCAACTGCTTGGTTGAGCTGTTTTTAGCTTCCGCTTCTTTTTAATAAGAGCTAAATCAGGAATCATAAAATGCTACTAATTTAGCATTTTTCAATAGAGATGGAAGTTACAAACAGCACAAAAATAGTGCGATTCTCATGTCTTATTGCCCTAGAATCCCAGATTTAATTACCATGTGGTATAGTATAATGAAGGGGATAGTGATGCTGTGTATCACTATAAACACACTGAAAATAAAACTTGTATTAAATATGCCAAAATAGTTGCTCCAGGTTTCCCGATCCTTTCAATTAAATATTTTTGCACATGAATGAATTATAGGTGTGTTTGTATATAGGTTTTTTATTGTTGTTGTATATAGAATAGATTCTGTGCTATTATTTCCTTTCCTTTTTGTTCATTTACAAAGAAAGTGCCATTCCTAAGGTTTTTGCTATTCCTTACCTTACAATATACTGTATTGGCCAAAAAGTTCATTCAGGTTTTTCCATGAGATCTTATGGAAAACCCCAAATGATCTTCTTGGCCAACCCAACACACCTGGCATCAAAACAACCAAAATATCATCAGCAGAACAGCAGAGCTGATTAGCTAGTTACCTGGTCAGCCAACTTGCATGATCCCCTCCACGCCACGCATGCTCTTCAGTTTGGAGTAGCAAATTATTAACCACAGTCAGAAAACTTCTCAAGGCTGATTTTGGATCAGAACCTTGACCTCTCAGACCTGCGTCTGCTCTCAAAGGATACTGTCTCTGAACTCTTCAGCGAGTTGTGATTTGTGTCTCCCCTCACTGCTAGCCCCAAAGTTCAAGGCTCACTGTGGAATAAAGCTAATTGCCGCTATTTTGCAAACAGCTGCACGGAATGCGGAAGCCACAGCCCCCCAAGGCCCGATCCATAATAAATATCCCCGTGACCAGTGTACCGTGTGGTCCTGGTCGTGGCTCTGAGAACAGCCCTGAATCTCACCGACTCAGATAGGACAAAGCACTGGATTTGCTCACAGTGCAAATCCCATCACACCTTCCCCCGACGTCCTCTCCAGAAGGAATGATAGTAGCAACTACTAAACTATTCTCAGAGGCAAGAACAGCTGGAATTTTAGTTACTATCACCATATTTAGCTTCTGAGAGAACCTTGAGGGCATGCAAAATAGCCAAATTCATTTAAAAAGTACAGATGAGAGAAGGGAAGACTTTTCTTTTAGTGTATTTAAAATCATTAAAACTCCTCCATGAATACTTCTTGCTCACTGGACAGCTCCTAACGTGAATAATGTTAGGCTGCCTGCATCATTTCAAACTGAGTCCCCAGTTCGTTCCTGACACAGCTTTGGTGCCAGCTTCTAGCACGTGGCCACCACCAAGAGTCATCATGTTTCAGCAGAACTCACCATTCTGTTTCCGTATCCCTTGTTTCCACAAATGCTACCGCTTCGCTGAACATGTCTCACAATCACACACATTGCCCCCTCTGGTTTGTGTACCATCTGTGTATGTAAATGTACGTGGGCGGGTGCACACCCAACCGGAGGGGCACATTTTCATTCCTCTTCACATCAATATGGTGATGCATTTCCCGCTTAGAGCTTTTCTGACAGCCGGACGAAATGGTAGCTCCAGTGACCAGGGATGTCCTGGCTTCTCCTTGCAGAAAGGTATTCAGCGCACGTAATAATTATCCATCCATCTCGTTCACACTAAAGGCATGGCAATGCAATTTTAGCCTTATAATCAAGACCATATGACAAAAAACCAAGGCCATTAGGGACCAATTTTGAGGATTCTCTGCAAGACCATGATTTTCCAACTGCACTTACATATGCTGAATAGTTACCTCTGCACGACCGCACCTGCTCTCATTTATGGAGCCCCTCTGCTTTCCAAAGCTATTCTTAATAATGAAATAGGGTAAAGTTTTAAAGGCTGGCTGACTTTTTTTTTTTCTTCATTAATTTTTTTTTTCATTTCCCTAAGCATAATATGAAAACGCTGAGGGTGAGGTTTCTGCTCATGCCACTGACCATACTTCAGGGTCTGCTTTTCGCTCTTTCTTCTTCGCTTCCCCCTCTGCCCTGACCCCTCCATCCTTCCTCTCGGCCCTGCCTCTGATCTGAAGCCTGATCTTCCCGGCCCATAGTTGCTCCACGTGGACTTCTGACCACCCCACTTCAGGTTCAGTGACATAATAATAATGATGTCTCTGAGAGAACATGATGTCATCATAAATCTAGGAGCTGTCCAGCAAAGACTCCACTTGTAAAGTAGAAAGATAGCCAGAGTTACTTTGAAATAATACAAAACATGGCTCAAATATTCTTTCATGTCTTATCTAAAAATGTTTAGAATAATGAATAAAGCCATGCCCTTTAATAGATAAAGCTATAAATACTAAAAGCAATAATATGGTCCTGAATTAATGATTTATCAATTTGAGGGGCAATGCGGGAAAATAATCATTCGACTAGTAAGAAAGAACACATTATAAAGCTTCCACAAAATAAAAAACGACCAAGATGCTAGATTTTACTACCATTACTTTGGACTCTCTATGTATAGACTCTGCTCAATCCTATTTTTTAATCATTCAAGTGACAAGAAATTATCTCTAAACATCAATTAATTGTCACCTTGGTTCTTTAAGCTCATAAAAGGGCATCATATTATCTCAACTCTGGACATTTGTCTAAAATTACAAGATAATGGACCTTTTAATGCAAGTCCACCACTAATTTTTTTTAAATTGTAAGACAGCATGGATAAATAATGCCATAAGCAATAACTCAGTATAATAACATTAAAAAAAAAAAACTTCATACAATCCCTCTCCATCAAAGAAGTAGTCATACATTGCAGATGGCCATGTTTGAGAAAGTTCTGTGAAGATACCTGACAAAAAATTCTTACCTCTGCATCGAGACCATCAAAACCAATCTGTTTGTTTTGCCCAATGCTCTGGAAATACAATTGTTATCCCTACTTCTCACTGCTTAATTTAACACAATGAATCTTGGCCTGTTCTTAGTAAATAAGGGCCGAATGTATTGTGCAATTTCCAATATAATGCACTAAAAAGTTCCTAATTACTTGATCAAGGCATGTGGAAACAAGGGGACCATATATAAAAGGAGCCTATGATCATGGCTTGAGTATTCCACCAGTAGAACAAAGTTCTGATTATCTAATCAGGTTCTAAATATGTGCAGATAATGTATCGTCTATAAGAGGGTATATAGTTCGTGTTAAAATATGAGCTGTTTCCTCAGTTAAGGTACTTGCCAGCTGACAGGCAGAGGAGTAAGTTATGACATCTCAGTAGTGATCCCAACCTGAGTATGTGTGAAGTTAGCTGTTCCTCTGATTGTCACCTCACTGGAACTATTTGCATTGGGAGCAGCACACGGAGTTGGTTTCTACCTTAAACGTGCATCTCTTAAAATGCCTTCAAAAAAGCCTGCCCAGTGGTGCTACTCTGGAAATGAAGCCATCATGTACCTAGAAGCTAACCTGTCACATGCTTGACAATGCAGTTACAGGCAAGAGAAAGGGCCAAATCTTTCAGAAGAAATCATACCATTTTGAAAGCTACCAAAGGTGGGTGTGAACAATTCCTGTGCCACTCACGTGCCAACCACTTATCTATCAAAAGCATTAAATCAAGGAATAAACAAAACCAAACTTTAAAGTAGAAAAGAAAACATAAAAAAAAAAAAAAAAAACAGGTGGAAGCCTAGTATTCTGCAATAATCTTAAAAGTATACTTCTAACTGTAAAGGTGATAGAGAATTCAAGACGATGAAGACAAATTATGAAAAGCACTGTATCACTGTGATGCCAGATGAGCAATGGATAAAAGTCATTCCAAAAACTCTACAAGTGGAAAACGCTCTATTAGATTTGTATATCTTTGCTAGGGCTTTGGAAATACCTCTTTAATTTTGCTCTCTTCCTCACTCGTCATTAAATACTTCCTCTGAGTCTCCTCTGTTGATTATTCTTCATTTCCTCATCCCTGAATTGTTAAAGAAGCTAAAACCTTGGACCTCCTTTCTATTCTACATTCACTCACTAGGTGGTCACGGCTAGCCTCTGTAATTTTAAATACCATACAAATGCTGACAAATCAAATGCATAACTTTAGCCAAAATGTTTCCTCTGAACTTCAGCCTCATCGATCCATCTTCTCCTTCTGAAACAATTCATTTGGATGTCTATTATGCATCTCAAAAGTAATATTTCCAAAATGAGTACTGATTATCCTGTGTCCTCGAATGACCGAGCACCATCTCTGAGCATCCCTGCTGTTCCCTCTGTGGGAAGTTTCTTGCTTCCCATATCTGCCTACCCATTTCCTCACTTTTTTTAGTAATTTCTAGAATATTCTGACTAAAAAAGCAACCACATCTTACCCATTCTCTATTCTACTTATCCATTTTTTTCCATAATATTTAGCATTAAGATGTGATATTTTTAATTGAAGTATAGTTAACTTACAATGTTTTATTAGCTTCCGTATAGAGCAAAATGATTCAGTTATATATACGTCTATATATATATTCTTTTTCATATTCTTTTCCATTATAGTTCCATTACAAGACACTGAATATAGTTTCCTGTGCTATACAGTAGGTCTTTGCTTCTATCTATTTTATATATAGTAGTGTGTATCTGCTAATCCCAAACTTCTAATTTATCCCTATTCCCCATCTTCCCCCTTTGGTAATAAGCTTATTTTCAATGTTTGAGAGTGCGTTTCTGTCTTGTAAATAAGTTCCTTGTACCAAGTTTTAAATTCCACACATAAGTGATATATAATATTTGTCTTTCTCTGACTTACTTCACTTAGTATTACGATCTCTAGGTTCAGCCATGTCGCTGTAAATGGCATTGTTTTGTTCTTTTGCATGGGTAAGTAGTATTCCATTGTGTGTGTAAACATATGCAAACTTACTTTTTACTCACTTTGCTTCCTTTCCTTCCTCCCTTTTGTCCTGTTTTCTTTTCACCTTTCCTTCTTTATTTCTCTCTGTCTCTGTTTCCATTTGCTTGTTCCTTACTTCCCTCCCTCTTCCTTCCTTCCTTTCTCTCATTATTTATCTCCCTATACCAAAATGTAAGCTCTATCAAAACAGAGAACCTCTGTTCACTGCTATATGTCCATTCATTCCACTAGTGTGCTGTCCACTATCATATTCCCAGGTCCTAGAACAAATTTTTAACTGTCAAAAGTATTGAGGTGACTATACATTTGGACTGTTTGCAAATTTAAACACGAGAATTTTTATTCTTCTACTGTGTTTCCTTAAAAAAACTACAATTTTATATTTAAAAAGAAAAAAGAAACTTAAAACTAGGATTCCAAACAGAACCTAAAATGCATAACATGCTTTTTTTTTTTTTAATGAGGCTGAATAATACATAAACCAAATAGACTTTCTAGAACAAAGTGAAAAATTATATATAGAGATAGATAGATTCTATTAAGCAGAGTAATGATAAAATGGATAAATGAATCTTTGCTGACTGCTAGCCATGGGTTAGAAAATGTTAATCCTAGCAAGAGCCCCATGAGGGAAAATTCCCACTTTATAGATTAGGAAATTAAGTGTTTGATCAACTTGCAACATTTATGCAGCTAATCCCAAAGCCAGGATTTAAACTGTATTATATTGTATTGGTTTGCCTAAATATACATACACATGGTGTGGGTATAAATTTAATGTGAATTAGAAACAGAACACTACAGAACGAAGCCTGGAATACAAAGAAGAGAAAATGTTAACAATTCTAGTCTCTTGGAGGCTTAACATTTTTAATATGCATATGTTTTTATAAAATTATCACAACATATGTATGTTTATAGTTCTTAAATTTTATTTTTGTGATAGTTAATATAAAATATGTATCATATATGTAAATAATGAAACATAATAATAAAATGAACCTTCATGAATCCCCTATCCAGCTTAAGTAATAAACATTGCCAAAACTGGTAAGGTTATCCAGGGACCTTTTTTAATTGCACATAGCTCCATTCCTTACCAGGAATAAACACTATCTTGAATTGTGTGCATATCATTTTTTGTTTTCCCTGGATATTTTACCACAAGAATCTGTCCTTATATAACATAATTTACTTCTGTCTGGTATTTCAAGATGGTGTCATGTAGCATATAGTCCTTTCTGGTTGTTTGTTGTTTTCTCATTAAATATTATTAGCATCTTTCTATGATTTGTCTGTGTTGATGCACATAGCTTGTGGGTCATTGATTCCATTGCTCTATCATATTCCAGTTTATGAATATACCAAATTTACTTGTCCAGCCTTCTGCTAACTTCTTCTGTAGACATCAAAACATATTATAAAGCTACCATGAGATAATGTGTTCTTTATACGAGGACAGACAAATTAATCAATAATACCTGGAAACCTGGTATCTAACAAAAGTAAATTGCAGATCTGCAGGGAAAAGACGAACTACACTAAATGGTGCTGAGATCATTGATTGCCTTTAAAAGGAATCCTACCTTAAACTGTCTATACACAATTGTAAATTTCAGATGAGTTACAATTGTGAAAAGCAAACCTCTAAAACGTCAAGTAGACAGCACAAGAGAATATCTTCATGACTTTCAGGTAGAAAAAAATATATTTTTGACAACACAAAAAGTGTCAACCATCAAGAAAGACTGATAAATTCTATCTAACTGAAAGTGAGAAGATCTTTTCATCAAAGGATACCATAAAGAAAATAAATGGAGAAGTCATGATTCTTGGAAGATATTTAGGATACATTTATCTATTTCTTATTAAGAATTTCTTTTTTAATTATACTCCAGCCTTCTCTGAAATAGTCACTACTTAAATGCCTTCCTTTTATAGGTTCTTTGTCCCTTCCTAGTGCTTTGAAAATTAGGGACGCCATAAACACTGCTGACTAACAGATTTTTATTTTAGGCTGTTTTCTGCTGCAGTACATGTAAAATTTTACCTTGCTTTAAACAAAGGCTACTAACTATAGGTGGCATTGTTGTAGCATAGATCATGTTCTCAATTACCTGTATGACAGCAAAGACTGATACTAGTAAAACTTCATTTAAGTTTTTTAATTCAATTGAACCAGAAGGTCATTGACACTTCAGTAATTGCTATTGAAAACCATTTGGCTAAAAGAGAAAAACACACACATAGATACACACAAAATAAATTGTGACATAATCTGTACTACAGATTATTCATTTTAAATGGATTGTCTAGTTCTTGTTACAAGATCATTATTGCAATTATTTTACCTAATAAATTTCTTAATGATTCTGAAACAATGGTCAAACGTGACATAATTTATACAACCCAACTAAAGAAAAATTGGCAGTGCTTTTTTTTGGACCACAAACAGAAAGCCCAGTTTTTAAGCTGTGTTCTAGTTCTAAACTATGGAATAAATACAAAGGGATTAAAAGAACAAGAGAGGAAGTGGTTTGCAAGAAGCTGGGGGAGCAGCCCTCTTGCTATAGATGGGCAGCACACAACATGAGGCCCTGTGTCTTCCAAGGGCCACCGCGTGTGGGTGACCAGGCGGTTCCCTCCTGATCAGAGAGGTCTGGGAAAGTCTTTGGCTTTTCCTGATTTCCTCTCTGTTTCCACTCCAAGAAGACAGGGTTAATCTTGTTCAGTCACTCAGTCGTGTCTGACTCTGCGACCCCAAGGACTGTAGCCCGCCAGGCTCTTCCTCTGTCCGTAGGATTGCCCAGGCAAGAATACTGGAGTGGCTTGCCATGTCCTCCTCCAGGGGATCTCCCTGACCCAGGGATTGAACTCAGGACTCTGCTATCTCCTGCATTGGCAGGTGGATTCTTTACCGCTGAGCCACCTGGGAAAGCCAGGGCTTAGTATAGCTTAAGTGTCTAAAATTCCCCTTCTCTATAAATGTTTAGAAAAGTACTCCCACTCAAAAAGTATGGCAGAGAGCAGGGTGTGAATGAAATTCTCAGACTAGATATTTAATCTGTCAAGTCCGGCATCTGTCATCTCATTAACTGAATCTTGAGTTCCCACAACTAGGAACCTTCTGTTTTGTTTGTTTGGGTTTTTTGTTTTTGCTAAATATGAAAAAGTCACTGTGAGGCTAACACATTCTCTTGTTAAAAAAAAAAAAATGAAGCCATGCCGCAACACGGGTAGACTTAGAGATTATCCTGCTAAGTGAATTAAATCACAGGCAGAAAAACATCATATGGTATCATTTAGATGTGGAAGGTAAAAAAATGATACAAATGAACTTACTTATAAGACTGAAACAGACATAGAAAACAAATTTATGGTTACGAAAAGCAGATGGGAGACAGGGAGTTTGGGGTTAGCAGATACAAACTACTATATATACAGTAGATAATGAGCAGGTTCCATTGTATATGATGGAGAACTATATTCAATATCTTGTAATAAACTATAATAAAAAATAACATAGATATGTATAATTCAATCACTTTGCTGTACATCCAAAATGCAGCACTATAAATCAACTATATTTCAATTACAAAAAAAAAAAAATAAAGAAGCCAGTACAATACCAGAATGTACAAATAAGAGTACATTATTTAAAGAATCACTGAAACCTTTTCATTTCAAACGTGCTTTTTAAAAACACTGTGTTTCAGGGCTACATAAACAATATGATACATGGAAACCAGAGCTCAGAAAACAACAGTGAAAATAAACACAGGTGTGGAAAAGAGCAACTGAGAAAATATACACGTTAATATGACAAGATGGTGACAAGCCAAAGGAAGAACTAGGTAGATTCCGTCTTCTCACAAACAGATGGTGGTTTCTGATACTGTGACAACAACTTGGGCTTTGAAAACACAAACACCTGAGTTTAACACCCATCTGTCCATCTGCGTCATGGACAAGCCATGTGACCCCGAATAAGTTCTGTCCTCTCTCTGGGCTGTTTACTGAGAGACAGGAAATGCTATCCAACCCCTGAGCGATCAGAGGATTCGATGAGATGACATACTTAAAACACTTCGCAAACTGTGAAGCACTACATAAATGTGATTCATCTATTTAAAGCGTAATTATCAAAATAGACTCTCCCTGAGGAAAGAACAAAGGAAACGGGCTTACTAAATTATAGAAAAAGGAATTTCTATGACACAGCAGCGGGGAAAGCGTCCTGACTGCGACAATGATTGCGAGGGAGGGGACAGAGTTACTTTCTGAAGTGCAACCACCACTGCTTGACGCAGAATTAAAACAAACTTTCTTGGAGAGAAAGGCATAGAGTATGTGACACTTGCTGATGCCACTCAGGATAAAAATTGAGTTCAAAGTTGACAAAGGTCCCTCTCTTGTTCAGTCTTCTAAAGACAGCCTTCTACTGTGTCTCTTGGCCCCAAGGAACCTAACCATATCAAACTGTGTAATTCTAAAGTATTTGCTGGCTCTCTCTTGTAAAAGTTTAATCAACATTTGTCTATCCCCCTCCATTATCCCCAAATGAAGCCCTTTTATCTATTTTTACAGTAGGTTTTTGTTGGTTATCTATTTTAAATATAGCAGTGTGCACATATCAATCCCAAACTCAATCTATCCTGCCCTAAGCCACTCCCCTGGTAAACATAAGTTCATTCTCTAAGTCTGAGTCTGTTTCTGTTTTGTAAACAAGTTCATTTGTAATTGTTTATATATAAGCAATATCATATTTGTTTTTCTCTGTCTGACTTACTTCACTTAAAATGATAATCTCTAGGTCCATTCCTGTGTGCCTGTTCAGTCACTTCAGTCACGCCTGACTCTTTGCGACCCTATGGACTAGAGCCTACTAGGCTTCTCTGTCCATGGGATTCTCCAGGCAAGAATACTGCAATGGGTTGCCATGCCCTCCTCCAGGGGATTTTCCCAACCCAGGGATCAAACCTGGGTCTCCTGCACTGCAGCCTGATTCTTCACCACTGAGCCATTGGGGAAGCTGCAGGTCCATTCAAGTCCCTACATTATTTCATTCTTTTTTCTTCTTCTTCTTTTATTTATTTTTTAATTGAAGGATAATTGCTTTACAGAATTTTGCTGTTTTCTGTCAATCCCCAACAAGAATCAGCCATAGGTATATATATATATATATCCCCTCCCTCTGGAACCTCTCTCCCGTCTCCCTCCCCATCCCACCCCTCTAGGTTGATACAAAGCCCCTGTTTGAGTTTCCTGAAACATACAGCAAATTCCTGTTGGCTATCTATTTTACATATGGTAATGTAAGTTTTCACGTTACTCTACTTCATTCTTTTTTATGGTTGAGTGATATTCCATTCCGTCTATATACCACATCTTTATCCTTTCTTCTGTTGATGGACATTTCCCAAATGAAGTATTTTTAAATGAGCCACCAACTTATAAATGTAATTTTATTGAATTTTGCCAAATATTAAACATGCAGGGCTGTCCCTAGGGCAATCCAGGGAAGAGGAGAATCACCCTGCTCTCTGATCCTTCCCACAAAGGACATTAAGGGCCCACTCTGGACAGGGTTCTATGGTAAGTGCTAGGAAGACAGAGAAGAAGCTAATGCAGACAGTCTTTGCTCTCAAGAAGTCTCAGTCTAGTAGGAGAGGCAGACATTACTCAAAGCTACATTCTAAAAAATTAATGCCTTGAAAGTCTTCAATAAAGGGACTGATCAACACAGAGCATCCAAGTAAGGGTTACCTAAGGGTGAGAAGAATTAGAGGATACTTGAGGACACAGTAAGCATTAACTAGGCAAACATAGGACTTTGAGATTTCTAAGCATAGAGAGAGGCAGGTGCAAAGGTCCTGGGGCAGAAGTAGCATAATAAGTCAAGGATCTAAAAGAAACAGCTGGGTGGATACACAGGGCAATCAAGAAGCATGGGATGAAATGAGGTGACAGAAGCAGGTGGGGCCAGGCCAGACCAGGATTCTTAGGCCATGTTTAGGATTTTGGCCTTTATCCTTAGAACAAGGGGAAACAGCTGATGCAATGGAAGTTAAGAGAAAAATAAATCACAGGACTTAAGAATTCCTTGTGGAAGAGGTAAGGAATGGCCTTAACTGTGCTGGGCTTCCTTCATAGCTCAGCAGGTAAAGAATCTACCTGCAATGCAGGAGCCACAGGAGATATGGGTTTGATCCCTGGGTTGGGAAGATCGCTTACAGAAGGAAATGGCAGCCTGTTCCAGTATCCTTGCCTGAAAAATCTCATGGACAGAAAAGCCCAGTGGATTACAGTTCAATAACTGCTAGTGATGAAATAGAGAGAGAATCAAAAATCAGTGGATTGGTCTTCCCTGGAGGCTCAGTGGTAAAGTATCCCGCCTGTCAATACAGGAGTTGTTGTTGTTTAATCACTAAGTCTTGTCCTACTCTTTGAAGCCCCATGGACCGTAGCCCACCAGACTCTTCCGTTCATGGAATTTCCCAGGCAAGAAAACTGGAGTGGGTTGCCATTTCCTTCTCCAGGGGATCTTCCCAAACCAGGGATCCAACCTGAGTTCTCTTGCATTGGTAGGCAGATCCTTTACTGCCTAAGGGGAAGCCACCGGGGAAGTCTTTCGATGCAGGGCATCCAGGTTCGATCCCTGATATGGAAAGATCCCACATGTCTCGGAGGAACTAAGCCTGCGCACCACAACTATTGAGCCGGTCCTCTAGAGGCCAGGAGCCGCAACTACTGAAGCCCGCATGCCCTAGAGCCCATGTTCCACAATAAGAGAAGTCACCGCAATAAACCCGTGCATCACACAACAGAGTTGCCCCCACTCACCGAAACTAGAGAAAAGCTCTCGCAGCAACAAAGAACTAGTATAGCCAAAAATAAATTTTAAAAATTATTAAAAAAAAAAAAAAATCACTGGATAGTTCCTCAAATGTATGGACACCAAAGCAGGGGAGAGGGGTGGGATGAACTGGGAGACTGGGACTGGCGTATATTACATATACTACTATGTATAAAATAGACAATCAGAACCTACTCTATAGCTCAGGGAACTCTACTCAGTGATCTGTGGTGACCTAAATGGGAGGGAAATCCAAAAAAGGGGGGATATAAGTATACATATAGCTGATTCACTTGGCTGTCCTGCAGAAACTAACAAAACATTGTAAAACAACTATACTCCAATAAAAATTAATTTAAAAAAATTACTGGGTGGTTCCTTAGGTCACCAGCATTATCTCCTCCCAAATTGGACCATATAACCTGATCATCTCAATTTTTGCACCCCGCTGGGTATCTCTGCTGAGCAAGTCATTGGCCTTCTGACAAAAACTGAACAATGCGCCCTGGGGAGTTGAGGTGCTGGCAGTACCTGATGAAATATACCTGTGGGATGAATGAGGCCGCAGAGGGGTGAGGGTGGCAGCTGACAGTGAATGTAAGTCAGTACGTGTCTACCTAACTCTGGTGGTTCAGACCGTAAAGAATCTGCCTGCAATGTAGAAGACAGGGGTTCGATTCCTGGGTCAGGAAGATTCCCTGGAAAAGGGAATGGCAACCCACTCCAGTATTCTTGCCTAGGAAATCCCACGGAAGAGGAGCCTGGCAGGCTACAGTCTATGGGGTTGCAAAGAGTCAGACCCGACTTTGCAGCTAACACTTTCATTACCCTGGAGGTAGACCTGGAAGGAAAAATCATCATCCAAACTTTCTCCTTCTTTCTGCTCTACATAACAGCTCTCTCTATTAAAAATGTCCCTACTATTAGTAGTTCAGTATTTATAAAAGGAGGAGAGAAGAAAAAAACTCTGGCAGGGAAATAATAACAAAATGTATGATCCACAGAGGTGGTGGGGAGATATAATGTTATTTTACATATTTGATATAGAGCCTAAATTAAGCCATAGAAAAGAGGCCATGAATCTTCAAAGCCTCATTATCAAGCCTCCTTAAACCTCAAATACAGAAAAATACATTTCATAAACAAAGACCCAATAGGATTTTAATAGTACAATAAATTTCACAGACATTTGCACTAATCACATTTCATTACATTTTTTTTTTTTAAAGAAATTCCATTTGATGGAGAGTCAGATTTTGAAAGAGGGTACAAAAGACCTTTTAGTAAGTTAGTTTTTGACTGACCATCAAAATGCCAGTCAGATTTGCTATGAACACATCTGATATTATGCAACTGAAAAGTTGTACATAAGCTCCCCCCGCCCCCTCCACCGCCTCCACCACTCCTGAGATTCACTGTATCATGGTCCGTCTCCTGTGCCTCTCAGGATACATCTTTCCTCTCAACCATGCCCAACAGCAGGAAACTCAGACCTCAATTAGAGTTGTCAACTCTTCAGGTGTTCTGTGATCCCGATGCCTTTCAACAGTTGCATGTTTTCTACTGCAAATTTCCATCTATATATTACCTGATGCAGATGAAGACAGTCCAGTCTGAATGCCATTACCACAATAATCTTAGACTCAGAAAAAGAGATACGTTTATTCATTACTACTCTCAGACCAGAGCAAAATGGGCTCCTACCTGGGCCCCGCACTTTAGTGGCCCCTTCTCTGGCTGTGTCCTTCTCTACTGTATGAGACGTCTATAGGGCAGTAGGCTGTGTCCACCTTGAGTTCATGTACCACTTCTAGACCCTGGAAGTGTTGGGATTCTCGAATCCCCTACTTTCAAGCTCCTAAGCTTACTTTAGGTTGGAATCCATCCTCAGGATGCCTGACTATTCTGCCAAAGGTATATTTCTGACCAGAGGGGAGACCCAAGAGCAGCTATTATAAAGGGATATGATTGCATCGACTGGGGTAAGCATTCATTTGAAGATAAGGCCCCTTGAGATGCTGAAAGAAGTTGGGGCTGGGGTAGTCCGTGGTAGTCCGGTGGCTAAAACTCCCTGTTCCCAATCCGAGGGGCTGGGGTTTGAACCCTGGACAGGGAACTAGATCCCACATGCTGCAACTGAAGATCCTGCATGCCATAACTAAGACCTGGCACAGTTAGATAAAATAAATAATCTTTTTTTTTTTAAAAGAAAATGAAGAAGCTGGGGGTGGAAAAAGGAGAAGATCAGGGTAGAAGTCGAGTGCTGAAACAGTTTTTGTTCTGTTGCCTTGTTCTAAGGCAGCACTCTAAGAAGTCTGCCTGATTCTATACTAGAACTTGGCATTTCGAGTCATTCTGAACAGTGTTTCTCAAAGTTTGATGTGCTAACAAGGTACTTGGAGGTCTTGTTCAATGCCGATTCGGATTCAGTAAACCTGAAGTCCAGTCTGCAAGTCTGCGTTTCTAATAAGCTCTGAGATGATACTGAGGCTGCTGGCAGATGAACCATGCTTTGAGTACAAAGGATCACGAAGGTATAATTTTTTTTCAAGACAGAACGATAGAAGATGTTTTATTCAACAATTTGTTTGGTGTGTAGCTTTTCAGCAATTCCCTTCACAAAGGGGCCTCCATTTGTACTATTATTGACCTAGCCCAGAAAACATTTTAGAGACGTGCCTGCCTTTCTTCTTTCATACCAGGGACCCACCAGAGTGGGAGAGAGTTGGCTCGAAGAACAAAAAGTCTCAACAAAAGATTAACCACTTCTATTAATTCTGCTTCAGACATTCCACCAGCGAGGTGCCCAGGCTGTCCACAGATTCTAATTCTGATCCTGTGAACAATGTGAGGATTCCTCTGCCCGTGGCTATCTTCACTATTCCCAAGCCCCTGGCTCCAATCTCTACTTCCTAGTAGGCATTTTGCAAATAGAAACCAGGGGGACCAGGTCAGATAGTTACCTCTCCTGCCTGGGAAGATGCACACCTTCTTGGGTGCAGACTCACCTGTACTTAGACACCAGCTGATCTGAGATACAGTCTCCTTCCTTGCCTGTCCTGTCTCACTGGGCTCAAGATGCTGTTTCCTCATTCTAGCATCTTCCTGAGTCCCCAGGAATGAGCATAAGATGTCTCTCTTTTCATTTAGTTCTTTGATTTCTTTTTATCAGAGTTTTGTAGTTTTCCTTGTATAGATCTTGAACAAAGTTTGTTAAATTTATACTTAGGTGTTTCATTTGGGGGATGTTAAGGTAAGTGGTATTGCCATCCACTTTCTCTTCTACAAGGAATTTGCTTCTTCCACTTTTACTCTTCAATCAAGTCCTCTTCTTAGGCTAACCCCTAATGAATCTTCAGATCTCAGACTATCTGTCATTTTGAGAAATCTTTCTTAGACACATATTTAATCATTCACTCAACTTCTCATACATTCATTTAACAAATCTATTTAAAATTTCTACTACGTGCCAGGTGTTATTCTAACTCTGGGGATAATTTAGAAATAAAAAGTTCTCTATCCTCACAGAACATATTCAAATGGGGAGGGGCAAAAAATAAAAGTAAACATAAAAAAACCTTTCTGATAACAGTAACCCAATTGTGTGGGTACTTATTAAACAATGAACGAAGGTATGTTGAATTCCTTTAGGAAGACCATGGAAATTTATTTCTGGTTAGCTTCTTCCTTAAACAAATTGAAAGAAAAAATAGAGAATCTATTTTATGTTTCTATTGACTGCAGCCCCTGAACTAATTCAATGATGAGTGTACATTCACTGCTTAAGAAATACTTAAAACAGTTGACTGATGTTTCAGGAAGCACAGTTTGGACTATAGACTCATCTATAGAAATTTGTAAACAGGAATGTTAAATCTGAAATGGAGAATGCCTTTCACAACAGATACATAAGGATTCCTTTGAATCGAAGGAGCAGGCACACATAAAAGAATCACCACCATCTTTATTTCAAATTAAAATGTGTCCCTTTCCCTACCCCAGATTCTAATTCAAACAGCCACAATCCACAGCCCTTCACCCAAATCAGGTTTAACTGATCAGGTTCAAAAATCACCACCAATGGTGGCTTTTAATTTAATCCTTTGGGTGTTGTCTTCATCGCAAACAGGCTGGGAACCACTAGTAGAAACATTATTGAAGCTACTGAAAGTTTTACTATCAACTGGAAAATCCACAAATAAAAATGAAGATGAGAAAATGCATCTCTAGAAATCTAATGTGCAGTTGGCTAAATGATAAACCAATTTGAATTAGTGAATTCTAATTGAAAAACGGCATGACAAAGTATTTTCCCATTAAAACAGGAATTTGCTAAAGGCATTTTCAATTATTTATCATGCTTCAGTAAAAAGCTTCACACATCCTAACGACACAGTGTCTTCAACTTTGCCTACTGATCGAATTTTTAGCACAACGGCACCTAGCTCAGATGACTTTAAAAATTATATGCCAATGACCTTGACGGTGTTCTTTAATTTTTATGAGGTTCTTTTTTCCCTTGTTCTCTACAGTTCTCACATCTAACTGCACAGATGCTTTTAACTTGATAACCTAATTATTATCTATAAGTGTTAATATTTTTAACCTTATCGGGGCTGATCTGCCTCCTGACAGTTCACTGTGTTTTACTAGAGGAGTAGAATAGTTGGAAATTTTGACCACCAAAAAGGACGTTTTAGATGAAGGACTATCTCCCTTTGAAGTTCACAAATATTTGAATGTCCTTTCAATTGCTTAGATAACTTACTCTTCTCAAAATCAGGGCAGAGGTGACTGCTGGGAGCCAAAATTGTGGATTCCAAGCCCACAGGGAAGGGAATATATTTGGAACATAATACCCTGTTGGTGCTCAATAAATGTTTATTAATGAGCCCCAATTTTTGACCCAGGCATGGAGAATAAGCCCAAGGAAGGAAGATTATGCAAATACACAGAAAGGTCACCCAGCCCTACATGGGGGTGTGGCCCAGGGTGGGGGCAGAACCAAGTCATTCAGGTGACAGGACATTCTCCTGGGTGTACGGCAGTGACCCTGGCAACCCCCACTCCAATAGTTATCTATTCCATTAAAAATAATGTAGAATAACATTTTGTCAGTGGCTGCAAAGAATGCTGTCCGAGGGAAAAAAACCAACCACAACAAAAATTCGAAACACTCTCCACATAACATCTTAAAAGAGATTCTTGGGCCAGAAGATTCTTGATGGAGAATGGAGTGAAGAAGAGCAAAATGTGACCTATAGAAATTATTAGTAATACACTCTTATCCACTGACTCTTGTGTGACCCACTAGCCATTGTCGTTAGTCCACACTATAAACTTGCAGGAGAGGGGAGGGCTCTCATGAAAAAGTTAGTTGCTCAGTCATGTCCGACTCTCTGCAATCCCATGGACTGTAGCCCGTCAGGCTCCTCTGATCATGGGATTCTCCAGGCAAGAATACTGGAGTGGGTAGCCATTCCCTTCTCCAGGGAATCTTCCCGACCCAGGAATTGAACCCGGGTCTTATGCATTGTAGGCTGATTCTTTAGTGTCTGAGCCACCAGGGAAGCCCAGCTCTCCTGAAATCAGGCTTCAAAACATCTTTTGAGACAACAGATTTATCTTGAAAGTGACATGTCAAAAAGAATTACAAGCCTGGGAATTCATGCGATTGTGCAAGGGCCACTCCAAAAGTGAAATTCACAAAACAGTACCACCTTCTCTGATATAAAACAGAAAAGGCTCAAAACAGTTACCAAAATGCCTTATAAGATTCATATGTCCTTCCTCTCCAATACTGCAGAGAAGAATGTCTGTATGATTTGGCACCAGTCATTAGCCATTCAAAATTATTGTTTTTAATCTAGTAAGTAAAACAGAAATTTGCGATGGTTTATTTTAATCAAATATTTATGAACTTTAGGAAAATAGCTAAAACAGCTCTGATATGAAAGTGAACAATGAAAATGAACGAAATTGATATCTCCCCAGTAGGATACCCAGCTCAGAACACATACACATAAAAGACCATCCCATCTAAACTAAAAATTTTAAACTATATTTTGTAGGCTTTCTCTGCTTTTAATTGAAATCTTAGCTGAGGTGGAGATTACCTCTTTTCCTTCAGCTATCCTCACCTTGTCTTGCCTGAAGGCTCATAAATTGTAAATTATTAAACAATCATATTTGTAGCGGCCAATTGATTTTTTAGAGAATCCATATTGATTGAGATATTCTAGACTAATGATTTGAGGTTAAGGTATTTAGATATTATTACCTCTGATGAACTCAATTGGTAGAGCTTTTCTTCTATTTATATTATATTCTATTAATACACAGTCCAGCTTGCTTGTCAGCCTTGGATTCATCCATCAGACCAATAAATGTGGCCAGTTGGCTTTTGCAACTGCCAAAGCACTTGATATACTAAACAATGCCAACTATCCATAAAAGATTGTAAAAGACTGTAACTGTGATAGGTTAGTGAACTGTTTAGCATCGTAACTGGGGTTGAAGTCATAGTTTGAATTGTTGGTTAGGCTAATTCATCTTGCTCTCTTCTAGTAATTCAGAAGACCTCACTAAAACTCAAATAATGTCTAGTGGGTTACACAAGAGTCAATGGATGAGAGTGAAGTGGCCCAAACTGGGTAAATTAATTGCTAGTTACCAGAAAAAAAAAAAAAAAGAAAGAAAAACATCAAGTTCATAGCCAAAAGTTCTTCAGCACCTCTCTCTTCATATACAAAAGATCAATATTATAATAATGCTTAACAACTGTATTTGAGATGTTCTTCTTTGCCTCAGCTCTTCAAGGACCCTTTGGATAACTGAAATGCTAGAATCCCATAAGCTACAGTCCCAGCACTTAATAAGAAAGATGATCTTTATGAGAGTAATTCTGCAGGAGATGAGTTTAAGTGTCTATTCGGCCCCAGACAGGCTATATAAACTTGGTCAGAGTATTTAACATCGCAGGACCTTCAATGGTCTGAAAGATTAGTGAATACCTACTGTATAAGTTCAACTCTGACAGTATAAATAAAAGCATTTTAATTTTTAAACTACAGTCCAGTGCATATATACATTTTTGTTGTTATAGTTGATATCAGAGTAAGAAACTGTCTAAGGTTTTGAAGATTGTAGGTGGCTTCCCAGGTGGTGCTACTGGTAATGAACGTGTCTACCAAGGAAGGAGATGTAAGAGGCGTGGGTTTGATCCCTTGGTCGGGAAGATCCCCTGAAGGAGGGCATGGCAACGCACTCCAGTATTCTCGCCTGGAGAATCCCATGGACATGAGCCTGGTAGGCTACAGTTCATGAGGTCACAAAGAGTTGGACACAACTGAAGCGACTTAGCACACATGCACGTTGAAGATTGTAGAATGAAGGTCTGCAGTTCAAAGGTTTTCTTTCTCTCTGACCTCACATCCAAACCATTACCACATCCTGTCAGCACTACCTTCAAAGTATTCAGTTCAGTTCAGTCGCTCAGTCGTGTCCAACTCTTTGTAACCCCATGAACCGCAGCACGCCAGGCCTCCCTGTCCATCACCAACTCCTGGAGTCCACCCAAACCCATGTCCATCGAGTCAATGATGGCATCCAGCCATCTCATCCTCTGTTGTCCCTTTCTCTTCCTGCCCTCAATCTTTCCCAGCATCAGGGTCTTTTCCAATGAGTCAGCTCTTCGCATCAGGTGGCCAAAGTATTGGAGTCCTTCCAACGAACACCCAGGACTGATCTCCTTTAGGATGGACTGGTTGGATCTCCTTGCAGTCCAAGGGACTCTCAAGAGTCTTCTCCAACACCACAGTTCAAAAGCATCAATTCTTCAGTGCTCAGCTTTCTTTATAGTCCAACTCTCACATCCATACATGACTATTGGAAAAACCATAGCCTTGACTAGATGAACCTTTGTTGGCAAAGTAATGTCTCTGCTTTTTAATATGCTGTCTAGGTTGGTCATAACTTTCCTTCCAAGGAGTAAGCATCTTTTAATTTCATGGCTGCAATCACCATCTGCAGTGATTTTGGAGCCCAGAAAAATAAAGTCTGACACTGTTTCCACTGTTTCCCCATCTATTTGCCATGAAGTGATGGGACTGGATGCCATGATCTTAGTTTTCTGAATGTTGAGCTTTAAGCCAACCTTTTCACTCTCCTTTTTCACTTTCATCAAGAGACTCTTGAGTTCTTCTTCACTTTCTGCCATAAGGGTGGTGTCATCTGCATATCTGAGGTTATTGACATTTCTCCCGGCAATCTGGATTCCAGCTTGTGCTTCCTCCAGCCCAGCGTTTCTCATGATGCACTCTGCATGTAAGTTAAATAAGCAGGGTGACAATATACAGTATTGGGCTGGCCAAAAAGTTCAATCGGATTTTCCTATAACATCTTACAGAAAAACCCAAGCAAACTTTTTGGCCAACCCAGCATATCTAAAGCCCCTCAACCATTTTTCACTACCTCCAAGTAGACCTTGAGGGTTCAAGCCACAATCACCTCTCCCTGGGTTATAACCATGGCCTCGTAGAGAGTTCCTCTGCTTTTGCCCTTGTTTCTCTAAAAAGCTGCTGGGAGGATCCTTTATAAATGTCAGATCATGTCATTTCCCTCCTGAAAATCCTGCAATTGGTTTCATCTCATTCAGAGTACAAGCCACAGCCATGACAGTGACCCAAACATCCACTCAGCTCAGCCCTGTTTCTCCCTTGACACCCTCCCCCTTCACTGTTCCCTCCTGAGTATACTTCCTTCCAATCTCCTCGCTGTCCTCACTTACCTAGAACACACCAGACACTGCTCTTCCTCGGAATGTTTGCATCTGCTGTTCCCACCACCTGAAATCACCTTTCTCAGCCATTCACATAACCACTCCTTCACTGACTTCAGTTCTTTCTGCAAGTATCACCTCAATGGAGTCTTCCCTGACCAACCTGATATAAAATCAAACCCCAACCCACCTCCCCTTGCTCTATTTTTTCCCATAGAACACACTGTCTTTTATCTTTCTTTAGTTCTTTACTTTCTTACTAGAATGTAAGCTCTATGCCAGCAGGGGCTCTGTCTCTCTTATTCACTGTTCTGTACCCAGAACCGTGCTGGATCAATAAATACATGTTAAAGAACAAAAGAGAAGAAAGAAAAACAAAGGAACGGATTCCAAATTGTCCAACTCTGCCTTCTAACAACATTCTTTTCCTTTAATTGAAGTAGAGTTGATTTACAATGTTTTGCTAGTTCCTGCTATATAGCAAAGTGATTCAGTTATACATACTTTTTTTTCATATCCACTTCATTATGGTTTATTACAGGATATTGAATCCAGTGCCCCGTGCTATACAGTAGGGCTTTGTTATTTTATATATAGTAGTTTGTATCTGCTAATTCCTAATTTATTCTTTCCCCACCCCCTTTCTCCTTTATTAACCATAAGTTTCTAATAACATTCCTGATTGTTATAAACCAGTAAGCATATGAAAAAAATAGCCAGTAATGCTTAGTCTCTAGTACACTATATGATCAGGGCATTATCCAAAACTCTGTTTGCAGGATTGTTCCTACCCAACTGGTTACAACACTGCAAATCAGTCACAAATTCCAGTGTAACTCTTAAAGTAGAAAGGAATTATTATTATAATTGTAATCATTATCATTAACATTTCTGTGTATTTAAAGAAAAAAACAGGTAACTTCCATCTACGTTCATCTTTCCAAAAATTGCTAATTGATTTGAGCCTCTGAAATTTCTGATTTAACAGGAACCTGAATTTGACCCCTGCAGATAATTCATTTTTCCAAAGAGAAAAAGAAGCAGCCGAAAAAATATTTCAACACTTTGTAAACTGAGATTTGTAATATTTGTATTCCTAAACCACATATGCATGAGGCTCCAAAGTTCTCAAGGTAAAGAATAAAAGGACTGGTATAAAATTTTTTAAACAGAAAAATGAGCAGCAGCACTTTAAAACTTCTCAGTTGGAAAGGGATATTTTTGGTCAATGATCTATTTTTATTTCTGCTCTGCTGTTTCTCGAGGAGTCCAATGACAAGGACCTGTCCTTCAAAGTTTTAGTCTGTGGGCATAGAATTAGCATTTTCAATTACTTTCCTTGGATGAAGTATACAGGTCTCTTTCCCTTCCTACCCCCCACCATTCTCCCCTTTTCTTTCCCCTCTGAGGACAGGGAGGGCAGTTTCTGGGTTACCCTTTCTTTTTTTTTCCAGAATTTTCTCAGCAGGCTACCAACATACTTTTAAAGAGTAATTTACAGCTCTTTTTCCAAAAAGATAAGAATCACAGACAGGATTTAGACACCATATGACATACACTCAAACTATCAAAGCTATTCATTTTAGTTAACAAATTCGTGTCATTCTTAGCTGATACATATTTTTGTTACTCCTTCCAATTCTGCAGCAAAGCTAGCTAATTATCATCTTGGAATCTTGGATAATATACACAGAACAGTTGCCCTTACAGACGTATTTAATAAAAACAAACACCGAGTGGGAACTTAGAAATGAGACCTGATTACTTTGTCACCCAAGGAACAACCATTGTTCCACATTTTGCTTTTCTTCTATTTTTTTTTTTTTTTTCCCTACTTTTTGGTCATGCCATATGCAGGATCTTAGTTCCCAATCAGGGATTGAACTCACGCCCTCTGCACTGGAGGGAGAATCTTAACCACTGAACCACCAGTCCCTATATCCTTCTTTCCATTATCATTTTACCACCTTTTTAATACAACAATATAGTCAGCTCAAGGGCAGATATGGAAAGGAGGAGACAAAGGGGCAACTTCTGTTTAATTTTTAGTAGAGCCAGTATCCAAAAAGAGTCCAACCAGAAAGCTAGGAGTAAGGATTGAACTCATGTGGAAGCCATAAATTCTTCTATGGTGATATGGTTGTCCTGCCGATTGGGTGGAGGACCTTAGGAGGGGGCCTTCCTTTATGTGGTCTCTGGTCTCTGTTTATTCAGAGAAATAAATGACTTGCAAACACATTAGAAACACACCATAGCTCACTTAAAAGGCACAACACACCTGAAACTATTCACTTCGATCCTCAACCTTTCAGTATTCTGCTGTTTCACATTTAAGACTTGAGGGGAGACACCAGAGACACAGAGGTCTGGGATCTAATCTCTTTGACTGCAAAAAACCATCCTTAATCAAAGAGATTCAAAACCAGGTAACTGATGGAATAACCAGGATATCTCTTAGACGGGTGTGAAAGTGCCAGGTCTGTTGAGCACCAACTGTATGCCAGGTCCCTGTAGGTTTCTTTACTTATTCCATTTTGAGAAGCAGATTCCTGGGACGGACCACCTTAAACCCTAACCCCAAAAGCTCAACATCAAATTGTCTTACCCTACAACAAATATTGCTTTCCATGAGCTATCCAACCATCTACTGGAAGTTCATTGGCTCTGCAGTTATCCCAGGGCTGAAATCTACTTCAGAGCATGTATTGCAGTCTGTCTAACACCAACCAACATAAACATCCAATTCAAGTTACTTGGAAAGGTGTATCCAACAACATTGCTAGTGCTAACACAAAAAGAATGAAAAGGAGCGTTAGGTACTAAAGGTGTAAACATGTGCAAACTAGAGATCATTTTAAAAATATAAAATAACATTCACTTCAAGCTGGGTTTCCCAGGTGGCACTAGTGATAAATAATCTGCCTGCCAATGTAGGAGACATAAGAGACAAGGGTTCAATCCCTGGGTCAGGAAGACCCCCCTGGAGGAGGAAATGGCACCCTACTGCAGTATTCTTACTGGGAGAATCCCATGGACAGAGGCACCTGGTGGGTTACAGCCCACAGGGTTGCAAAGAGTCAGACATGACTGGGCATCTGAGCACACACACACACACACACATTAAACTATATAAGGGTCACTCAGTATGTCCAAGGAGAAATGCTCCTAAAAGGGCATGTATATGTGTGTTCATGTATACAATACACATATCGCTCCCTTCCCGCATTCACTCTAGCGCTCCCAGCTTAAAATAAAAAGAAGTTGGAAAGAATTAAACTACAATGCCATTCCACAAGGCTGTAAATGCTGAAGCTACTGGCTGAATCTCTAAACCATGTCAGCGCCATTGGCTCTTTCATTAAACTCACCTTTGGCAGGTGTAACCTTCATAACCCAGTGTCTCCACTGGACTGACATTTACACAGCAATATCTTTTTAAAGCAATAGCCGTCAATGTTAAACACCTCTTAATTATGGGCTCATTGAACAAAGGTAGCATTCATCTCTTCGTTTCACATAGACAGGCAACGGCAGTGGTGGTGGCAATTTTTATTTGTAGGAACCTAACTGCCACTTAAGACTCATTTTTATTACTCTCCAATAATGAGGTTTGTGTTTTGTTTTGCGCTTAAACGATGGATTGGACTCCAATGAATCTGTCTTTCCTCCTTATTATTCTTATGACTTTCATGAGGAAGGAGAGGGTTTGGGCACGTCCCATTCTGTATCCTGCCTTAAAGCAAGTGCACTTGAGGGGAAATAAGTAAATCTGGAGCCTACCTGCTCTCTCTAGTAGATTAATCACAGTGGACTCCAGAGGATGGAGGATCTAGAGCGAAGATGGAATCATTTTCTTTCCTATACTAGGCTCAGCACGTTTTACATTTCTATTCACAACAGGGTTAAAGGCAGTGGAATGCCACCTCTTTTTATGTCGGTTTCTTGTACTGCTTATAGAGTAATTCTAGGAATAGTATTGACACAAGTATGCATTATTGGCTTAAAATTTTCTTTAGAAGACATTTTCTTTGCAACCCTCTGGGCCAGGGCATTTCCTCCGCCTCAAGCTAGGGCACTGAACCTTATCTGTCAAGCTCATAGACGTCAAGTTCTAACACAACCGAACAATATTAGGAGGAAAAATTCTTACAAATTAGAGAGTACACAAACTAAGTTTTCAGTGAGGACCTGTAATTTTGTTTTTAAGATAAAAGTGAAGTGGAATAGGTTTGGAAAGAAACTTTTAATGACACTGACAGGCTTAATTTTGTCTGGTATTTGGAGAGCACTTTCTCAAACTCTTCTGCAAAGAATGTGAGAGCTGAAAAACTCCTTAAAAACTGAGAATTAAGTACAAGGCCAAGGTCCCACAGCTGGCAGGGGCTTCTACATCCAGCCTTCCTTCTTCTATGAAATATTTATTAAGTCAGGTATTTGCGATTTTCTGACTTTCTGGGTAAGAGTAATTAAACAAATGGAGGAATGGACTGAGACACTGGGGAAGTCAGGTTATTTGCCCAAAACGAGGGATGGCAAATGACTGTGAAGTCAAATCTGCCCCTTCCATCTTCCACCTCTGCCTGCTTTTTAAAGTAAAGTTCCACTGAGACATAACCAAGCTCATTCATTTACATAACTAAGGCTGCTTCTGCACTACAATGGGGGACTTGAATAGAAACAGAAAATATTTATTATCTGGCCTTCACAGAACAAGTGTGCTAGTTCCCTGCCTACAGTACACAGTTATGGCTGTGTGAAGCCGTGAGTGCTCAGTCGTGTCCAAGTATTTTGTGACCCCATGGACTATAGCCCACCAGGCTCCTCTGTCCGTGGAATTTTCCAGGGCAGGAATACTGGAGTGGGTGGCCATTTTCACCTCCAGGGGATCTCCCCAACTGACCCAGGGGTCAAACTCATGTGTCTTGAGTCTCCTGCATTGGCAGGCGAATTCTTTACCACTGTGCCACCTGGTACACAGACTTGGTATTAAAACCCCCCCACACAGGGAATAAAAAGGCTTCTATTCAAATACGCTACCCTAATTTTACCAGGGGCTTCCCTGATGGCTCAGACAATAAAGAATCCACCTGCAATGTGGGAGACCTGCGTTCACTCCCTGAGTTGGGACGATCCCCTGGAGGAGAGCATGGCAACCCACTCCAGTATTCTTGCCTGGAGAATCCCCATGGACAGAGGAGCCTGGCGAGCTCCAGTCCGTGGGGTCACAGAAAGTCGGACATGACTGAGCGATTAAGCACAGAACAATTTTACTAGAATCAAGAAAGCTCTCCTGGACATTGTGGGCTCAGAGCTGCCAAGGCACATCCAATATCTGTCCTTCAGTCGCTATATACCATTGCAGGCACTGATGCTGGGCTCTGCTCCCCAATACTGTGTGCAAGGCTACTGATTGCCATTCCCCTCAGTGACTGTCACAGCAAAAAGAACCATCCCCATGCACAAACCCCATCCTGCTTCTCTAACGGACGGGTACCTTGTCTTGAGAAGAAAGGTTTTTCTGTGCATCCAGTGGAACTGTGGGCCATTTGGGCTCCTTGAAGAAGTCCAAGTTCTTTTTCCTTTATTGTCTCCTCTCTTCCCTCTTTTCCTGGAGCTGATTAGGCCATGTGCTTAAAGAGATGAAATACTCAGGGGGGTAAAAGCTGATGTGACCAAGTACACAAGAGCTGGGGCCTCTTTTCCTTCACTGGTTAGGTCTGAAGAGCCAGCCCACCTTAGAGAAGTCCCTTTCCTGCTCTCTCTCTCCCTTCCCCTTCCCACTCTGCCCTCTCCCTTTTCTCCTAGGAGCTAGCCAGGTGTACACAGAGATGTCTTGGGTTGGCCCAAAAGTTCATGGGCTTCTCCATACGATGGTATGGAAAATTCCGAACATTTTGGCTGGCCAACCCAGAGAGCTTAGACTGGCGAGATTTTGACAACTCTAACACTCCCCGTTCTTTGGCACTATCTCCTCCAGTTCCTCAGATTATGGTGGGGATGTGCCACATGGGCTCTTCCTTGAAGCTTATAAATGTGTGATTCAGGAGGGGCCTTCTGGGACAATCAGCCTCTGAACTTACCGATGTGGCTTTGGAATTTGGCACGGCACACACATCCCAGTACAGCGTCACTTACCCCTACCCTATCCTGTGATCTGCGCTCAGGGGCTCAGTCATGTCTGACTCTTTGTGACCCCATGGACTGTAGCCCGCCTGGGATTCTCCAGGCAAGAATACTGGCGTGGGTGGCCATTCCCTTCTCCAGGGGATCTTCCCAACCCAGGGATTGAATCTGCATCTCTTGCATTGCAGGTGGATTCTTTACCACTGTGCCAGGCATAAGTATTACTTGGGGTTTGCAAGAGACAGAACGATTGGTCACAGCCAGAGTCTTAGATTCTTGAGTCTTCTGGTCATTAGAGACACAATGTAGCATACAGTAGTGGAACCAGAACTTCTAGATTCAAAAGCCGGGATCAGCCACTTATCAGCAACTTGGCAAATCACTCAAATTCTGTGTATGTTTCCTCATCTGGAAAATGGGGACAATAATAGTCCCTATGTCACAGTAGTGTTGTGAAAACTAAATAGTAATAGGTGCAAAGTACTGAGAACTATGACTGGCACCATTATAAGGACTATAATAAATGTTTCATAATTGGGGTTAAAATTGAAATTTTATTTTACATTAGGCATAGTCACTTGTCCAATTTCAGGAAACAGTTTAATAGTGATTTAATACAAATGCACATGTTTCATGGAGGCCTTACTTCTTTTTAAAGTAATTCCTAAAACGCCCTCTAGAACCAAACAATCCAATATTTGAAATGAATATCTCCCAAAGGAAGCTTCTAAAACATCGCATTGCTAAACCTGAGGATTTTTCCATATAAAACTATTGTTTCCCTCCTTTTCTTTCCACCAAACTTAAAGTCTAACTTTCTCTTTAGTCCCAAATCTCTTTTTTCATTAATTTCTTTTAA
The DNA here is from genome assembly GCF_033118175.1 of Dama dama. Classification (NCBI taxonomy): domain Eukaryota; kingdom Metazoa; phylum Chordata; class Mammalia; order Artiodactyla; family Cervidae; genus Dama; species Dama dama. The sequence continues at coordinate 18,491,547 of NC_083694.1, forward strand.
TAGCCCCATCTATTGGCTCCTAACCCTATTCTGTCTTGCCTATTTGTGTAGTACTAACACTTGCCCGCCGTGTTACACCACCATGCATGGAATGAAAACCTTGCTTAGAAAAATTTACTAGGAATAAGCCCCAGGTCTGTTGATGGCTCTTGTTCAAACACAGCCATGTTGCCTAATTTTGAGTCATGCGTGTTCATCTGCTTACAGATACCCCCAGATACATGTCTCATGGAAGCGCAAATCTAACCAAATTAAACACACAATTTTTAACCCAAGTCTGTTCCAAATCTTATATTTCTCATAAAATAAATGCTTACTACAGTGCTATTTACAGTAGCCAAGACATGGAAGCAACCAAAGTGTTTATCAGCAGATGAATGTGAAAAAAGAAGGTGAGGTGTGTGTGTGTGTGTGTGTATAAAATTGGATACTACTCAGTCATAAAAAATGAAACAATGCCATCTGCAGCAACAAGGAGGGACCAATACATTATCATACTAAGCGAAGTGAGTCAGACAGAGAAAAAAAATACCATATGATATCACTTATATGTGGAATCTAAAATATGACATAAATAAAATCATTTATACTACATTAGGCATAGTTAGCTGTCTAATTTCAGAAAAAAATGTTTAATTGTGATTTAATACACAGAAACAGACTCACAGATATAGAAGATAAACTTAAGATTACTAAGGAGGAAAAGGGGGAATAAATTAGGAGTATGGGATTAACAGATATACACTACTGTAAAAAAATAAACAAGAATTTACCATATAGCACAGAGATGGCATTTAATATCCTCTAATAGCCTATAATGGAAAAGCATCTGAAAGTATATGTGTATATGTATAACTGAATATATATATATATATATATATATATATATATAACTGAATCACTTTGCTATACACCTGGAACTAATATTGTAAATCAACTATATTTCAATTAAAAACTTAATGACTTACTAATTTTTTTTTTCAAACCAGAAATAGATCCCCAGTTCTTCCCATCTATCTCCTCTTTTCTCATATTTAACAAATGACTGGTCTCTTTGAACACTGCTTAAGTATATCCTACTACTCCGATTCTTCAGGCACCATGCCAGTTCACATTCAGATAATCTTGTCCAAGACTACTGCAACAGACTCCAGTTTAGTAACTCTGACACCCTTCAATACATCGTCCAAGGTACTGCTTCCCCAACCTCAACTGGACCACCCGTCCACAGTCTCACATGGTTTCAAAGGTATCCTCAATCCTCCAGGTACATCCACAGCTTACTGCATGGTACACGGTGTCAGTGATAACTCTTATTAACTGAACAAACCTGGCTTCCTCTTTTGCCTCCCCTCAACCATCTTTCATTTTGCACCCCAGCTATACAGAGTCAATAGAGTTTCCGAAACATTCCAGGTGGTCTCCTGCCTTTACATCTCCTCTTCTCTCATCTTGTAATGCCTTTTTCCACCTGCTCCATAGGAAAACTACTTTTTTTCATAAAGTCTCAGATCAAATGTTATGCATTTGCTCCCTTTCCTGACTATATTAAGGAGTGAGTACCTGCTAAAATAACCAGATAACATGCGAGCCACTGATTATATAGTCAAGCCCATGAAAGCAATCCCCAGAGATGAGCTGACTTTTCCTCCATGCCAACCCTGGACCTGATGCATCTTTCCATTACAGTAGGAAGGGCGCTAAGTTGGAGTTACGTGTGTGTCAGTCTTTCCACTCTACCTTAAGCACGTGCATGTTGCTCGTTGCTAAGGAGAAAGTGAAAGTGAAAGTGTTAGTCACTCAGCCGTGTCCGACCCCATGGACTGTATCCCACCAGGCTCCTCCGTCCAAGGGATTTCCCAGGCAAGAAAACTGGAATAGGTTGCCATTTCCTTCTCCTGGGGATCTTCCCGACCCAGGGACTGAACCCAAGTCTCCTGCATTGGCAGGCAGGTTCTTTACCACTGAGCCACCAGGGAAGCCCGTACCTTCAACACAGTATTCAGCAATAAGTATGTTAAAAGAATGAAAAAGCACACTCTGTCTCTTCCACTAATTTGTCCTCTGGTTTCACTGAACTTCTCAAAGGGCATAATCACATTTAAGGCACCGTGGTCAACAGCACAGGCTTTGCAGTAAGACAACCTCAGTTCCAAATTTGGTACCACTCCTCTTTAGCTATGAGACCTTGGGCAGGCTACTTAGTTCTATAAAATGGAGACAACTCTGGTATCCAATTTCACAGGGCTGCTATGATGATGCAACAGGGGAACACAGGTAAATAACTCAAAATGGAATCCTGCGTGAAGCAACTCTTCAATAAATGTTAGCTATAATTTCACCCTGAATACTACTCATCACCCTATAGGAGACAACAAACGGTAGAAATAAATAGGAATTAATGGCTTGGTTCAAGAAATCAATTAGTCCACATATTTTTCACTTCCCATACGGTTTCCAAGTGTGTTGAACCTAAAGGGTTAAGCAGGCATACGCGCAAGCATTCTTCCCACCAAGGCCTGTCATCTGAGGATGAGGGTCGGGGAAGCCAGTGCTGCTGGTTATGGATGTTAAATCAACAATTTTTTCTTACAACAAACCCCTAGCACCCTGTTCTCACCATGTCATGGCCTGTGATGACTTAGTGTCTCCCAAGCATGACCAAGCGATTAGCAGGGCTGTGTCTGTGCATCTCAACAGTAATGGAAGCTCTCTTTCCATTTGCCGTGTGTTGAAGCCTGAGCGCTTCGCTGCCTCGTGCATTTTCAGCTTGATGAATTCATTATTCTCCATATTTTTCCTCCCCCCTCTTTCAGAGAAAACCTTTTCCTAAAATGCCAGGATTTTTGCCCCGGTTTTAAGAAAATGGGTTTTCTTTTTTTTTTTTTTGGTAAACATGCAACTTGGACAGCGAGTCTGCAACAGCTTAGCTGCACCCTGGGCCACTTGAAGAAGAAGAGAGTGAAATGTCAAGTTCTTTAATACAACCCCCACAGCATCTCCTTTCACTGGAGAGAAAACATGCAGGTATCAGTTGGGCATTTTTCGAAAAAGAAAAAAGAGTACTCTTTTTCAGCTCTGAAAAGGGACGAGGCTGAAGTTATTTGTCCTAGATGGACAAGGATATGCTGGTCTAAACAGAAGACCTGAGAGCTTATCTCCCATGGTTTGCTTTTCTTGTCCCCCATAAACAAAGCCCACCCCCATACCTGGAGTAAATCCTTTCCCTCTCCCCCATATAAAGAATGTTAGATCATCTCAACACACGTGCTCACAGACGGGGATATGGTCAGAGGGTGACAAGGGCCGTTTCTGTTGATCTGTCGTTTTAGAAAGCACTCTCAGAGAAAAGGGAGAGAAATTATCCTAATGGAATAAAACTGTACATGGCAGAAGAACACCTTACTTAAAACCGATCTGTGGCTTGCAAACTTCTTCTTTTCAGCCATATGACTGGCTTTCAGTAGCAAAAGAATGTAGGAGAGAACTCCATTCCCCCATAAACAACATAGGCTTTGCCGACATTTCTGAATCAAGACCTCGAGTTTAATGAGCGACAAGGACTCTGCCCGTGTAATGGAAGACGTCACATGCACTGGCCTTTCTGCTGACCAGTGGATGCCAAGGTCACAATCATCTTTGATTTTGCCTTCACACACACAAAATGACACAAGCCATCAGTGAACTGCATCTAAGGGCATTAGGAGAATAGTTCAAAGCACTGGCCCAGGCGTCTGGCCACCTGAGTTTGAAACCTGACCAGCTCAGGGACCCTGAATGGGTTGTTTAATTCTCTAAACTTCAGCTTCCTTACCTCTAAATTGGGAATGGTACTATATACCTGATATATAACCTGGTGATAAAATAATATGTGAAATATGCTTACCACTCATTTAAGTACTATGAAAATCAGTATCAAACACAGTGGCATTGATTATTTTTTCTCTGATTATTGTAATTTCCCGATACATCTTCCAATATTTCCTTTTGCAGGTATCACAGATTTTCTGGATGAAAAAATTTGCTGTTAGCTAAAAATTTTACTTTACCCAGGTAGGAACAAAATGATGCCCCTCTTGCAGACGGACATACATTTAAAAAAAAGAATCTACTCCCCAAAAGTTGGTAACATACAATAGCACTGCTTTTTTTTTTTTTTTTACAAGAAATACCAGATTGTACAAAAATGCTTCTTTATATAAAATAATGTCAAAAAGATCCCACCTGCTATGGGTTTCTTACCCACAGCAAAGCCTTATCCCCCAGAAGGTGAAAATATCCCAAATGGCTATCTTCTCCATTAGGCAAAAATAAACAAAACAAAACAAAAAAACCCATATCCTGCCATGCTTCTCAGACTTCACAGTCTTGCTGTGGTCACACAGCCTCTGAAGATGATGCTTCAGATCTAAATATAGGGATGTGGTGGGGGTGGGGGGCTGGAGATAATAAGAACAGGGGTGGGCAGTGGCCCATGGGCTATAAATAACCAATGAGCAAGACTACATTTAAAGCTGCCCATGTGCAGGACTCCAACAAATTTCCCACTTTGTTCCTGAAACAAAAGAAACAAGAGCTATGTCCAGGTTTCTCTGAACCTCTGGCAGGAATATACTCTTCTGTATGTATATATATATATATATATATATATATATATATTTTTTTTTTTCTTTTGAAGAACTGCAAGCTCAAGATAAATTGTTACCATCGCATTAAGACCATCTCATCCCAAGCTGCATCCACACTCACTAGTTAGGATGATCCGTTCATACTGGTCGGCACTGGCTTCATGCAAAATAATAATTCCCTAAACATAAAAGGTTTACCTGGCCAAGTCTTAACAAGCAGAGTACATATTTCAGCTGCAAATATTTGCCCCTCTAACATCTTCAAGATGGTTACTCTTTACAATGTTTTGGCAGAACCAAACATCTGTTTGGGGGACAACACCTGATCATTTTCACCATTCCTCTAATGGGAAAGTGCTGACTAGATGAAGGGTTTACAAAGATTCTGTGTGCAGAGAGTAAGACCCAGGTGTCTCTAAAATCATCTGTTCAGAAAAAAGCACAACCAACATTGCTGAAACCCTTTGAACGGTCTCCCTTCAAAACGTTTCTAAGCTCTATGCTACCTAAGAGTCTCCGAGTGACTCCCCAAGTGAGCCCACTGGAGAATTCTGCATAATTTTAGGCTAGTCACACGGAATATTTGGTGACTAATCTGCATTCCTGTCAAATGGATAGGGTCTATATGCCTGTGGATTTGTAAAGTCCCAGGAGGAGTTTGGGTCCATAAACCACTGAATGAATTCCATTAATACATATATGTGGCTTTTTCACCTGTGACATAAATGACATTTTTTTACTCATCTATTTCTGAATGGTCTTTATTAAATAATAAACTCAAGAAAAATTTCATACAAATCACCAGTGTCCATACTATTATTCCTTATTATTATGATGTCTTCCTCTTGGGCTGAAGTGAGAGTCTAATTTCAGAACCATGGTAGATTTGGCCCCCTTGGATGGCAGGGCCAGATCAGCAGGCTACTTTTGCAAAATCAGATCTCTGACAGGTCAGTTCGAGAGATCAGGAAAAAACTTTGAACTTTAAAATATATTTATTAGAATCAGAGGCTGGTGTAGGGCAATAAGTTCTTTTGGACAACTTTACAATTCATCTGGCTTTTCCCACCCACACAGGGATGCATGCTAAGTCCTTCAGTGGTGTCTGACTCTGCAAACCCATGAACTGTAGCCCCCAGGATCCTCTGTCCATGGGATTCTCCAGACAAGGATACTGGAGTGCATCATTGTGTCCCCCTCCAGGGGATCTTCCCAACCCAGGGATTGAACCTGCATCTCCCATGTCTCCTGCATTGGAAGGTGGGTTCTTTACCACTAGCGCCACCTGAGAAGCCCAGGGATGGGTCCCTGGTAAAGAGATTCTACAGCTCACAGATCTGCCTCCCAGAAGAACCTCCACACACTGGAAGAGGCTGGTCAGTAAGACTCCAAAGAATATGCTGGAAACCTCATGCCCAGGCCCAGGCTAGAGAAGCAGGCAGTGGTTCAAATTTCTCCAAACATTGCAAAGGCAAAGTTGTTCCCTTGGTGACTAAATTCCAAGCTATCTGGTCCAATTTCCCCTTCCTGCTTTAGCACCTTTCCAGTGCTAAAGGTTTGGAACTCTTGAGAGTGTGCATGCTTTAATAAAATATGTGACTCCACTATAAGCCTACATCTTCGTTAAAGGGAAAATCTAATTTCAAGGGAGAAAAGCATGTGAAGGTTTCTTCTTAGCTTCCCATCCAACCCCAAGATGAGTCCAGGTCAAGAGTTTGATGAAGATACTCCTTTCCAATCTATCATAGCAAAGGCCATCTTGCCCATATTCCTTCCCTTACCAATTCAACACAGGCTGACTTAACTGTCATCATCTGTATTTTATTTTTGCCAAGAGGTATTCTGTGGCCACCATGATTGCTTTTACCTGCTTGCCTACATGGCAGTCCATATAGTCAAAACCATGTTTTTCCCAATAGTCCTGTATGGATGTGAGAGTTGGACCATAAAGTGGACCATAAAGAAGGCTGAGCACTGAAGAACTGATGCTTTCGAATTGTGGTGCTGGAGAAGACTCCTGAGAGCCCCGTGGATTGTAAGGTGATCAAACTGATCAATCCTAAAGGAAATAAACCCTGAATATTCACTGGAAGGACTAATGCTGAAGCTGAAGCTCCAATACTTTGGTCACCTAATGCAAAGAGCCAACTCATTGGAAAAGATCTGGAGGCTGGGAAATATTGAAGGCAAAAAGAAAAAGGCGTGGCAGAAGATGAGGTGGTTAGATAGCATCCCTGAGTCAATGGACATGGGTTTGAGCAAACTCCAGGAGATAGTGGAGGACAAAGGAGTCTGGCATGCTGCAGACTCTGGGGTCACAAAGAGTCAACATGACCTAGCAACTGAACAACAACCACGTGGCAGTCCTGAGGTGTCAGGAATCAACGTCCAACAGCAGCCCTGACCAATGAGTGACAGGAGAATTGGGGAACAAATATTTCATCCTCATCACCTATTGGAGGGCCCACTCTGAGGCTTCCCAGAGTTTCCCAGCAGGACTGAGTTCCACTTATAACTTCCTTAATGATGAAAATCTTTACTGGATGCTTTCCCTTCTGTGTCTTCCTTCCTCCCTGTTCTACTGAGATCACTTCCCAAATAAATTACTTGCCCTTGAATCTGTGCCTTGGGGTCTGCTTCAGCTGGAATTCAAACTAAGGCTCTGAGATAGTTAAGCCTCAACAGAGAAAAAGACACATTTGGAAGAAAAGAAAGACACACCCAGAGTTGCATAATTACTACTATATGACCTGTTATAGTTAACTCCAGGGCTATACATGTCCGTCATCATCTCTGTTTGAATAAGAAACTTAGGGGGAGGAAATGACTTACCATCAGGATTTAGGGGTTCCATGAAAACCGCAAAGACTTTTTGGATTATTTGTAAAAGACTGATTTTTAGTCTCACCCTGGATTCTGCCCATGATCTCTCATACTTGCCCTTTGCTTTCCTCACTGTAGTTTCTGAAGCTCAGGCTGAGTGTTCCTACAGGAACCAGGTAACAAGCCCAGTCCCCCACCTCCTGCCTGCTTTATGAGGCTCCTTCCCCACCTTCCCCATCTGTGCAGCACTGGACTCTGGCCTCATTTTAGCTGCCACTTTTTGGTCTGAGAACCACATCCCCTGGATCTAGTGGGTTCTGAATTGATGGCTTGACTATTCACTTCACACCTGGCTCCTCCTCTTGGGTAACTCTTTGGGTTTGATAACCTCATGTTCTTACCTTTCTCTGGCTCGGAGTCTGGTCTCTACACACTTGCTGCTCTTGGGATCTTCCCCACTGCCTGTGCCTTTCAGACACTTCTGGTCAGCCCTCCTGTTTGTCCCTAGCAATTTACCACATGCTCAGGGAAAAAGTTATTATGGATACTTATTCAGACAAAAGTGAATTAGAAGATAAACGTGCATAAAGAACAAGAACAACAAAAACACCTTTTATGTGTTTTTGGAGTGCTTCAAGATTTTGTTTTTTTTTTCTACTAGAGGGAAGGCCCCTCAGTCACAGCCTTTTAACTGGAAGGGCAACAACCCACTTCTGCCATGAGACATGAAAGCTAGAGGGTGCAGAGGGAGGCTTCCTTGTGTGCCCAAGTGCCTAATGCTTGTATTTAATTATTTGTCTGTAAAGGGCAGAGTGGGTAATTCTTGTCAAGGAGACGAAACTAAATATCAGACATGAGTATCTTACTCAAAAAGAGATTTCTAGATTTAGGTAAGGTATCACCCTTTCTCATGTCAAAATCTTTCATCAGGTAGGTAAAAATATGATTTCTAAGATAACACCAACCAAAAAATGCAACTCAACTCTTTGATAACATGTATATATGAGTGTGCGTTTAAATCTAGCACCAGATTTCCTTCATACAATGTCCCATTCCCAGTTATTATTTACTCAGACCCAGCATCTCAGCGATAGCTCATACCTTTTCCTTTGTATTCTAAGATAAAGGGTGCTCCTGCAGTTTTCTGCTTCCAGGAAGGCTGTCTTGATTTTCATGGGTTTTCACCTGTGCTTCAATAACGGGCGTTTACAAGACATTCTCCACTGGAAAGAGTTAGTGAGGCGGAAGTTCTATATCAGTCATGGCTGAGATGTTTGAACAGTTTCCTAAAATTTACTTTCTGAGAAGGATGGTGTGTCTTTAATCTAGATGAACGGTGTGTCAAGGAGTGAAGTTTAGGGGGAGAGGAGAGATCCTGAGCTCTTTAGAATGACTCTGAGTTGAAACAGTCATTAAAATAGCTGGATGATTAACAAGCTATGTAAATAATCTACAGCAACATTATGAAAATCTCTGATATCTCACAATTGTCTTAAGATTATCTGAACTCACCAAGAAATGTCATCAGAGATTTTTCCTACATGGGTCTACTCTTAGGTCAAACTATCCATAACCTGAAGGATAGCATGAAAGGCAAAGATGATGTTTCCAAAAGAGCGTAACACTTTCTAGAACAGATTAACATGTGTTATTCATTGTGCACCCCTCACCCCAGAACACTGATGCTTTGTAATCTTAAATCAATAAGCCTTATTGTTAGAGCTGAATAATAATACCCCTTATCTAAATTGCAAAAATTAAAAAAATAACAAAAGCATACATATTTTAAAACAATCACTGCAAACAATTTACTAACCTCATCCCTATAGTTCCTTTGATGTTTGGCCATAGTACCATTTTGATATCATCAAGTTTAGAAAGAGTTAACTTCATGTATCACTGTATCATGTGTTCCTACACAGAGCATCGAGTTCTCTGCCGTCTAAACAAATGTTAGAAGACTTTGATTTTACAGAGTTTTGACTGTTCTTGACCAAGCTCTCCTGAACTCTAAGGGGTGTTTTTTGTTCTTGCTGCTGTTACCGTTGTGCCATTAGCCATCATAACTACAACTCTTGGATTCAGCAAATATTCCAGAGTCTACTCTGCACCAAGCATTGAGCATACAAGGACACATGCACCCCAGTGTTCACTGAAGCACTATTTACAATGGCCTGGATATGGCAACAACCTAAATGTCCATCAACAAAGGAAAGGATAAAGAAGATGTGGTACATATATCTCATGGAATATTCAGTTCAGTTCAGTTGCTCAGTCGTGTCCAGCTCTTTGGGACCCATGGACTGCAGCCCGCCAGGCCTCCCTGGCTATCACCAACTCCCAGAGTTTACCCAAACTCATGTCTATTGAGTCGGTGATGCCATCCAACCATCTCATCCTCTGTCGTTCCCTTCTCTTCCTGCCTTCAGTCTTTCCCAGCATCAGGATCTTTTAAAATGAAATATTACTCAGCCATGAAAAGAAATGACATTGGGTCATTTGGAGAGATGTTGATGGACCTACAGTCTGTTATATAAAGTGAAGTAAGAAAGAGAAAAACAAATACCATCTGTTAACACATATATGTGGAATCTAGAAAAATGGTACAGATGAACCTACTTGCAGGGCAGGAATGGAGACACAGATGTCGCGAATGGATGTGTGGACACGGGGGGAGGGGAGAGAGAGGGTGGGACGAATTGGGAGATCAGCACTGACACATATACACTACCAAGTGTCAAACAGGCTTCCCTGGTGGCTCGGATGGTCAAGAGTCTGCCTGCAGTGTGGGAGACCTGGGTTCAATCCCTGGGTAGGGAAGATGCCCTGAAGGAGGGCATAGCAACCCACTCCAGTATTCTTGCCTGGAGAATCCCCATGGACAGTGGAGCCTGGTGGGCTACAGTCCATGGGGGAGCAAAGAGTCTGACATGACTGAGCGACTAAGCGCAGAAACTGTGTAAAACAGATAGCTGTGGGAACCTCCTGTATGGTGCAGGGAGCTCGGCCTGGTGCTCTGTGATGAACGCGAGGGCTGGGTGGGGAGGTAGGTTCAAGAAGGAGGGGATATCTGTATGTGTATATCAGATATGTATATGTGTATATCACATACAGATATATATATATATATGTATATATATGTGTATGTGTGTGTATATAGATATATATGTATATATCTGATTCATTTCATTGTATAGCAGAAACCAATACAACATTGCAAAGTAACTATATACCCAATTTAAAAAATGTGAACAAGACAATGTTCCTTCTCTCACAAGTCTTACACAGCAAAAGGGGGAGACATCCAAGGAATATGTAAATGTATTCCTGACAGAGAACTACAGAATAGGATAGGGTAGGTGAATAGAAAGGGATGTTCCTCTGAAGAGCAAACAGCAGAGAAAGGAGGCAGAGTGTGAAAAGCCACGGTTAAGAATTGTAAGTGAGCAGGACGCTATGGGGCCTTCCAAGGACAGATCCCCCCATTCCCTCCCTGTGGCCTCTGCCTGCCTCTGGTCTGTAGAAAACTTTTAGCCTCTCAAGCCTTCCCTGAGTCCCAAAGAATAAATTTAATTAGAGAAGTGAGAAAATGCGGAAGCAAAGGAACACAGTCAAACAAGACAAAATAATAATAGTTTAGCCATTAAGCAAAGTCCTTTAGAGCCTCCTCAAGGACTATAGATAATATTCTGAGCCATATGGTTTGAACTGTTTTGCAGATATTGAAACCCCCACCAGGTGGAAGACAGTCTATTCATTGCATGCTGCCCACAAGCATGGAGAACCTCAGACCAGTTGGAATCAGAAGGTTGATGATGCTGACTCCCACTTACTTCACCACCAACCAATCAGAAGAACGTCCATGAGCTGATCACAATCCCTGAAAGGCACTCCCTTATCCTGTCTTTAAAAACCTTTCCCTGAAAGCCATCGAGAAGTCCAGGCCTTCTGAGCACTAGCGACCTGGACTTCTTGCTTGGTGTCTTCAATAAACATTGCACTTTCCTTCAACACAATAGATTGGTGTCAGCAGACTGGCTTTGCTGTGAGCAGGAGAGTGGACTGAAGTCTGGCTCAGCAACAGAATCAATACAGACTTCTCTGAGTAGGTGCCACGCTTGCTACCAAAGTAAACTTACGGACTAACAAACAAGAAAAAATAGACTCTGGAAAGCAATTTCCAGGTGTGTTTTATTTGTGCCACTTCATGCACCCCATATGTGTCTCTCTGGTATAAATCCCACTTCATTCCATCACTGAACTATACCTAGGCTGAGATTTTCATCCCCAACTTTCCCCAGACAGGGTGTGATATGCTGCTTATAAAGGCCAAAGGATAATAGAGTGTCGCCAAGTGGATTGCAGATTCCCATGCAGCCTGGACTTTTCAGACCGAATGAATCAGCTGGCCCTGCATGACCTCAATTAAGATAGGAATGGGGGCTTCGCTTTGGCCACACATACTAAACCACATACTGTGCTTAAGTTTCCAAGCTGTCAGTCTCTGTGACTCCCCTGTAGCAATACTTAATACCAACGACTTGTGACATGAGATTCTGAAAGCTTTTTGAAAGTCTTACTCACTAATGGACAGACCTCTTACATATTTTATAGAACTAAACAAACATCAAAGTTAACACTCAAATGCAACTTGTTTTTTTCTAAACTCTCTAAAGCCTTGTCAGCATATAAACTCTCCTGCAGGTTTGAGTCAAAGAATACATGAGTGATGAATTTTTAGGGAAGGAAAAAAAAAAAGATTCCAAGCTTCTTGAGGGCCAAGACTCAATTTTACATTTTTGCTTGCCAGTGCCTAGCACAATGTCTGACACAAAGTAGGTGGGCAAGTAATGTTTAATTGTACTGAAGTGGGGGGAGGAAATTGCAAAATATTTAACCACATATAACAATCAGCTTTTGCTGATTTTCCTTTAAATATTATTAGCTATCTCCAAAGTTAAAATGTAACTGAAAATAACAAAGCATATTTATATATACAGATACAGAGTTCTAAGGACATTCTAAATAGAGCTTCCTATAAGACTTTACAGGCTCCCAAAATTTCAAAGATGCACACAAGAAACATTATGACCAAGGATTATGATGATGGGGATTAGAACAATAGTGACCACTGATTAATTGCTAACCAGGTGCCAAGCACAGTGCTAGACACTTCCTTGTACTCTCCACTTAACGCAGGAGATCACAGTATCATGTCACCTCCTGCACCCAGACTTCCTTTAATCACCACATCTAAAGTAGCAGCAGGGCTGGCACTAGTGGTAAAGAACCTGCTTGCCAATGCAAGAGACATTAAGGGACACAGATTGGATCCCTGTGTTGGGAAGATTCCCCTGAAAGAGGAAACGACAACCCACTCCAATATTCTTGCCTGAAAAACCCCATGGGCAGAGGAGCCAGGCGGGCTGCAATCCATGGGGTCGAAAAGAATCAGACAGGACTGAGCGACTGAGCACACATGCGTGCAAAGTTGCACCACGGGAATGCAAACTGGTGCAGTCACTATGGAGAACGATATGGACGTTCCTTTAAAAAAGAGAGTTACCATATGATCCAGCAATCCCACTCCTGGGCATACATCTGGTAAAAACTCTCATTGGAAAATATACATGTACCTCAATGCTCACTGGGAGAAGGAAATGGCAACCCACTCCAGTATTCTTGCCTGGAGAATCCTGTGGACAGAGGAGCCTGGAGGGCTACTGTCCAGAGGGTCGCACAGAGTCGGACGCGACTGAAGCGACTTAGCATGCATGCATGCACTGGAGAAGGAAACAGCAATCCACTCCAGTATTCTTGCCTGGAGACTCCCAGGAACAGAGGAGCCTGGTGGGCTGCCATCTATGGGGTCGCACAGAGCCAGACACAACTGAAGCGACTTAGCAGCAGCAGCAGCAGCCAATGTTCACTGTAGCACTTTTTATAGCAGCCAAGACATGAATGCAACCTAAATATCCATCAACAGACAAAAAGATAAAGGAGATGTGATACAAATATACAGTGGAATATTATTCAGCCATAACAAAGGACAAAATAATGCCATTTGCAACAACATGGATGGACCCAGAGATTATCATACTAAGTGAAGTAAGTCAAGGGACAGATACAAACACCATATCACTTATACAGACAGTTTTAAAAAATGACACAAATGAACTTACTTACATAACAGAAATAGACTCACAGACATAGGAAACAAACTTATGCTTGTCAAACGGGGAAAGAGGGAAAGGATAAATTAGGAATTTGGGATTAGCCGGGGAAAGAGGGAAAGGATAAATTAGGAATTTGGGATTAGCAGATTATACTAAAAACAGATAAATAACAAGGTCCTACTATATAGCACAGAGATAAACTAAAATGGAAAGAAATATTTGAAAGAATATATATGTATCTATATATAAAACTGAATTGCTTTCTTGTATAATAGCAACTAATATAACAATGTAAATCAACTATACTTCAAAAAATAAATAAAAAAAAATAAAGTAGCATCACTCTTGGGTTCCTCTCACTCTTTACCTTGCTTTATCACCCACCTGCTGATATTTTGTATATTTACTTGTCCAATCATTTCTTAAATCTAGAAAGTGAGTTCCATGAGAGCAGTGACTTTATACTATTCACTTTTGGTTCTTGAACAGTTTAGTAAAAACTGAATAAACAGCTGATGAATGAATGAATGATTTCACTCACCCTTTAAAACAGCTCTGCAAATTAGTATGTTTAGCCCCAAGAGACTGCACCTGTATCTCCCTAAGTCCCACTCTCTTCTGGTACCCTAAACTGACACATGTTGAAAAAACAAACAAGATGAGGGCAAGTCCTCCCCCACCGCCCTCCCCTCCCCTCTCCTACCTTTCCTTGAGAGGACCAGAGTCTCCAGCTTTCTCCTCCCTGGCACATTCTCAGCGGAAGACAATGAGCAAAGTCAACACGGAGTAACCACTTCCCGTGTGATTTTTATATAGCATGTCTGCCACCCAAGAAGGAAAGGTCACATCACTTGGAGTTTGGGAGCAGAGATCTGGAGATTTACGAGCCCTCTCTGAGTCACCTGAAGCACCAGGGCAGCGTGGACCTGGCCTGAGGCGGGGACCGGAACCGGGGAGGCTGATTTCTGTGAACTCACCGAGACGGCGATGGCACATCCAAGGTTAAGGTGACGGATTTTCCTGTGCCGCAGTCTTGCCCATTTATATCCAAGACCCTCCACCTCTGAGGTACCCTGTTGAATGACTCACTCCTGGCTACACTTGTGCCTCAAAAAATATTGGGTAGAGATTGCGCTCACTCTGGCTCCAGTTCCACAATGACCTCACTCAGGCTCCTGGTCCATAATGATGAGGTTCTGCCTGAATTATAACTTACAGCAGATTTTTTTCAGTTACTTCTTTCAGAAAAAAAAAAATGGACTTTTATCTTCCTTATATTTTAAATTTTATCTCCAGGTAAATATAGCTTTTTCTCCAATATATTTTTATTCCAGGAGGGCGATGGATGCAAACAGGAGCCAATGTCTTAATTGCTCTAATAAAATGAATCATCTCTTTCATGTGCATTTTACTTCTTGCAAAGATTTCTTTCTTAAATCTGTGAGTGCATGTCTGAGAGTTCTGAAATAGAAGCATATCTCTGAGCCTGCTAACTACATTTCCCATAGTAGGCTATTTAAAATGTATCTTTAAAGTGGATTACACATCTCAGGGGACTGGTAATGGGCTATGGAGTCACCAGTTCAAATTTAGTCCGGACTTTTAGCAGTGAACAAAAATCATTATAACTGAGAACTGCTTGGTGTTCTTTTGGGGAAATGGATCAATGGTTCCTCTCTGGTTCCCAGTTTCTAGTTCCCCACATCACAAAGGACCACCACCATCTCAGAGGCACTGAAATCCTCCCAGTGATAGGGGAACCAGAAGAGACACATCTGTATATAGATACACTCCAAACACACTCACATGCACACGGTAGATGCACATATATAAACATATGCATGCACATACACACATCAACACACATATACATATATCCTGGTACAACTATTTTGATCAAATTCATCCATAAGGGACAGTAAGACAGATATTGTAACCATTGATCTCACAACACTCAATTCAACCAAAAGTGTTCAACAACTTAAGAATGTGCCTACACCGCTCCATGGTCCGGCCCTCGCTGTGCCGGATTTCTGCAAGCAGACGAGAGCACCTTCAGAAGCCAGCCAGGCTGTTCACTGCGATGAACAGCACTGTGACGAAACAGAAGATGACACCAGTCTTCAGGGATGTCAATCTGGAGGCTTTCAGGAACACGAGCCTGCACTTAAAGATCAAAGACAACTGAGATGACTCCTCAGAAATCATACCTTTCCCGAGAACCCAAGAGACTGAATGCCACTCTTCACCCTTGCTCCTCCTCCATCTTTTGCCTCCCATATATCAGCATAGCTTATCCATCTCTACTCTTCACATACCCTGAATTCATCATTTATTTCCATTGACATCATCACCTTCTTTCTTAGGAAGGGGGACCACCATCACTCCCCTTGAATACTGCAACCTTCCCCTAAGTCCTTGTCTGAGATTTGCAGGCTAGTCCTTCTCTGTGAACACTCTAGATCACCACTGTCCTACTTAAAACCAGTCTGCAGCTCCCCACTGCTTCCAGATAGGGTCTACATTTCTAGAACAGCCAATAAGACCTTGACAATTTCACCACCATGGCCTCCTTCTCTGTGTTCACATCACAGAAACCACAGACCCCAATCATGTCCATTCCTGTGATGTTTCCAACTGCCAGGTCTGTATTTCTGCCTTCCACCATGTTTCCTCATTACTATGAAAGCATCCTCTTGACTCAGTGTAACTGTCATTTCCTTCAAAGGTGTAACCTCACCCTTCCAAGTCCTAAGTTGGGTGTCATTCATATAACCCTATCACAGAATGCACTACACTATAGCCGAATATTATCCCCTTTAGGAGGGGCTGATCCTTGTTCACTGTTGAATCCCTAGTCATTAATATTGTTGTTCACTTGCTAAGTTGTGTCTACCCCTTTGCAACCCCATGGACTTTAGCCCACCAGACCCCTCTGTCCATGAGATTATCCTGGCAGGAATACTGGAGTCAGTTGCCATTTCCTTCCCCACACTAATATGGTACCTGTGGTTTAATAAATAAATAAATGAGTTCAGAAATTTTTTAAATGGCTTATAGCATTTTCTCTTTCATGACTGTATTCCTCCTACATTTTTGTTCTATTATAAACCAACCTTGTGTCCTAGTCACATCCTATTTATTTTTTCATCTTGGTATAGACCTCTCTGCATATAAAGCAAAGAACAACAGAAATGGAAAGAGGACCACCACTGCAAGCCAGGATTCGAGAGGTAGGTTACTAAGGAAAATCAAATACTAGTCTCTTGGGGAGGGCTTTTATTTACTTTTTTAAAAGAGCAATTTATCCTGTGCTTGGAGAGTTTTAGGCAAGATCTTATCTGAAGATAATGGAATCCACTGGATCACTGAAAGAAAGGTAAGACACAGGGAAAAAGAAGAGTGAACATCAAAAGAAATATGTGGACAAATCAGAGGAGAAGTACAAAAGAATAGGTAAGGAAAAGGAAAGAGGGGACAGTGTGATAAGGTAATTTGCACTCAGTAGGGGTCTTATTTTGACAGTTGACTAGATCAGTGAATGAATGAGTGAGGAAAAAACAAGGAATATCCAAAAAGGTTAAAGTATTTTTTAATGGTCATACTGGGTGAAGTCAGTCAGTTCAGTTCAGTTCAGTCGCTGAGTTGTATCCAACTCTTTGGAACCCACGGACTGTAGCACACCAGGCCTCCCTGCCCTTCACCAACTCGGAGTTTACTCAAACTCATGTCCATTGAGTTGGTGATGCCATCCAACCATCTCATCCTCTGTCGTCCCCTTCTCTTCCTGCCTTCAATTTTTCCCAGCATCAGGGTGAAGTAAGTCAGAGAAAGAGAAATATCACATGATATCCCTTATATGCAGAATCTAAAAATAAATGATACACATGAACTTATTTACAAAACAAAAACTGACTCGCAGACTTAGAGAGCAGACTTGTGGTTAAAGGGTTAAGGTTGGGGGAAGGGCCAGTAAGGGAGTTTGGGGTGGACATGTACGTACTCCTATATTTAAAATACATAATCAACAAGATCCTACTGTATAGCACAGGAAACTCTGCTCAATGTCTGTGGCAGACGAGATGGGATGGGAGTTTCGGAGAGAATGGATACATGCATATGTATGACTCAGTCCCTTTGCTGTCTACCTAAAACTAACACAACGTTGTTAATGAGCTATACTCCAATATAAAGTGAAAAGTTTTAAAAAGATACCTGAACTTGGATCTCCAGTCTGACATGTTATGTATTCATTACACTCCAAAAGGGCTGGGCCCTTCCCCAGCCCAGTCAACTGAGAGCAAAACTCGATTTTATATTAATATTAAGAATAGTATGTGATTAGAATGTTGATATCATTCATTCGCTCATGTATTCGACTAACAATCACTAAGTACTCTCAGTGGCCAGACCCCGCATTAGGTGTGAAGGACCTGACTGTCAAACACGTCACCAATGCCCCCAAGGAGACTGCAAAAGAAAGCACTAAATCTTCTTAAAATTGGAAAGAATCTTCTGCTTTATACTGCACAGCCTACATAATCTGTGAAAAAAAAAAAATCAGAATCAAAAGTAATAGTGTGGCTTGGACAAAAGCCACAGGAAACGGGGGCATCTTTCTCAATAGAATTAGATGACATTATGACATGTGCCCATTTAGAATGGAACTGCAAATCATAAAAATGCCAAAAACGTGGAGAAGAAAAACATTAAAGGAGCTAACAGTAGAATATTAAAGACAGATGTAATTAAAGAGAGAAAGGCATAATAAATACAGGGTACTTTAAATTCTCTTTGTCATAGGGCTAGACTGCAGTTTGACTCCCAATCCCATTAAAGTCATTCTAAATTGATTCCCTGGGTATAATGAGCCCCTCCTGATAACACCAAAACACTTGGCCTCACAAGAGCTCCTGGAAGTGGCCCTGCGGAGTCGACCACCAGGAGGATAGTCATGCAGGAAGGTAGCAGATACTTCATGTGGAGCCCCGTGGGCAGAAACACACACCCACATCCTGCTCTTCCTCCCCAGACCCTCAGCACAGGAGTGAACACCATCACTTTGCTGTCCACCAGGAGACAGAGACCAGACCTTTTAGATGCATATTTCAGTAACAAGGTCCTACTGAATTCCCAACTTTGTTGTTGCTGCTGTTTTGTTCTTGGCCACACCACATAGCCTGTGGGATCTTAAGTTCCTCAACCAGAGATGGAACCTGTGTTCCCCTGCAGTGGGAGCGCAGAGTCTTAACCCCTGGGCCACCAAGGAAGTCCCTGAATCCCCAACTTTTGACATTTGCTGGCTATAAATATCTTAGGCTTGAAGAGTTCTGATATTACGCTAGAGATTTCCTGGAAAAAAAAATATCCTTTGCTATTTTATATTTGGGCTACAAGTTTTAGCTCTCCTATTTAATTTGAATAAAAGAGAGAATGTATACAATTTCCCCACTGAGGTCATCTTTGCTCATACACTTTGCATGATTTGAAATAGGAGTTTCCAATAAGGACAGAGGGATTTCAGATACATTTTTATAATCAATACCACCCTCCTCCACCGAACAAAATGCTGACAAATTTGAGGGACACACACTCTAAGTCAGTGGGACATCCCAGAAACCCAAATTATTACACAACCATTTTCCTGGACACCATTAACCTTGAGAGAATTGTAAAGGTCATCGGTTTGCAAGGCTAAATAGCATGCAGCAATTTCTCTAGAAACGTAAAACCAAGAGCTCTTCCACCCATGCTCTTTTTTTTTTTTCCTTCCTTTTCTAATCACTGAAGGTATTTGCATGAAAACAGGATCTTTGTTTCCTAAGGATTGATCCCCTTGCTACTTACTGCTGCCGCATCTCCACCTTGGTGACATCAGAGTTCCTGCTAAAGAGCTAATTTTAATATCACAAAGGATTGTGATTGCAAGTGGAAGCAGCTAACCTCTTATGAAACAAAGACCCTATTTTCAAGCAATTGTTTCTTATAATAAAATGCAAGAAAAGCTAAATATCTAAAATGTAAAAGAGATGATTTACCTGAAGAATTGATACTAACATTGTCTGTGACTCTCCACTTCTTAAAGCTGCAGGAAAAAGTTAGGACAAAGGGGAAAAACAAAAACAAAAGAAACTAAAAATGAACTTTCAAATGTTAACATGCTTTTCTTACACCTTTGCCATTCTTGTTTGGATGTGGGACAATTATATTCTTATTATTTTACTACACTAACCTCATTTCACTGAGCGATACTGGTCTAAAATTAGGTTTGAAAATGGCATATTTTATCTAGACATTACTTCATTTTGCAACTGTAAAGCCACTTACAATAATTTCTATTGTCCCATTATCCCTACATAATTTAGCATTTTGCTCACATTTTATTATTTATATTATCACAATTAAGAATCAGTTTTCAGTGATTTCAGTCTCAGCAGTGCGCATAGATGAGTCTACTTCTAATCACTCTATTTATAAGCATAAGTAGAAATATTCCTTCCTACAGCATGAAATGAACACTGAGAGCTCACAAACCCCAAGTTATTGGACAAGTAAGAAAAATATAAATGATTTTAGAATAAGTTCTGGTAAATGTATATGATTTATGAAAAATACATGAGAAAATGCTAAGTGACCACTAAGAGAACCTGGGTGCTACTCAGCCTTTGAAGCCTATTTCAGGAAACGTTACCAAACATGGACATTCATGTTGAATTGGTTCACGCAATCCAAGAACCATGGGCTGGAGCCAGTGTACCTTCCTTTCCTGCGGGCTACTCAAATCATCACACACTATTACCTGTGATGATTTATGACCCTTTCTTGTGGGAGGACACATCAAGCATCAGAAAAGAGAAAACTGTGAATAGGACTTTTGTGTGAACCACTCAGGTTCACTCTCTAGGGACCACACAGCCCCAGTTACCTGCATGTGCGTGCATGCTCAGCCACATCCGACTCTCTGCAATCCCACGGACTGAAGCCCACCAGGCTCCTCCGTCCATGGGATTCTCCAGGCAAGATACTGGAGTGGGTTGTCAAGCCCTCCTCCAGGGGATCTTCCTGACCCAGGGATCGAACTCGCCTCTCCTGTGTCTCCTACACTGCAGGTGAATTCTTCACCCACTGCTCCATCCAGGAAGCCCAATTATCTATATTAGCATGTCCAGATCTTGGATAAAGAAAAGATGAAGGCTGCCACGAACACAAGGGTGCATGTATCTTTTTGAATTATGGTTTTCTCATGGTATATGTCCCGAAGTGGGATTACTGGGTCATGTGGTAGTTCTGGGGCTTCCCAGGTGGTGCTAGTGGTAAAGAACCTGCCTGCCAATGCAGGAGATATGGGTTGGATCCCTGGGTCAGGGAGATTACCTGGAGGAGGGCACAGCAACCTACTCCAGTATTCTTGCCTGGAGAATCCCAAGGGCCAGAGGAGCCTAGTGGGCTACAGTCCATAAGGTCGCAAAGAGTCGGATAGGACCGAAGTGACTTAGCATAGTAAAGCATGGTAGTTCTGAGCTTCCCAGATTGTGCTAGTGATAAAGAATCTGCCTGCCAATGCAGAACCCAATGCAAGAGACCTGGGTTCGATCCCTGGGTTGGGAAGATCCCTGGGAGCAGAAATGGGAATGCACTCCAGTATTATTGCCCAGAAAATTCCATGGACAGAGGAGCCTGGTGTGCTACAGTCCCTGAGGTGGGAAAGGAGTCGGACACAAATGAGCACAAATGGAAGTTCTATTTTTAGTTTTTGAACCTCTATATTGTTCTCCAAAGTGGCTACAGCAGAAACTAACGCAACATTGTAAAGCAACTATAAAAAAAATTTAAAAAAAGATGAAAGGAGATTTAGAGCTAGAATGGGGTTCACACCTCATCATTATTAAAAGAAAGCTGGATCAAATGCATTTGTCATATCGACCACATAGTTGAGGTATGTGAAGATATTAAAGATGCTTAAGTCAAAACAGCTACTATTAAACACTTACGTGCGAGGAGCTCTTTGCATTTTACATTATCTTACACTTAACAGTAACCTTCCCAGGTATTCTTATCTCATCTCACCTCTTGCAAAGTGTACATAGCATTTGAAGATGATATGACTAAGGCTGAAAGGGTTAATCTGCCTAACTCCACACAACAAAGTGTGGGTACACTGGGATGCAAGGTAAGCCCAGGCCCTTTCCAGGGAAGGGAAGAGCCTGGGAAGAGAAGAACTGAGTAGCTTTCCTTCGTAGGACCAGAGACGCTAGGATCTTCTGTAACATGAAGAGATTAGACAAGATCATTTCCGTGTTTGCTTCTAAAGGGGGTAATACGTCTTCACGCCTTCAAATAATAACTAGTCATTTCATAGCAGGTATGTCAATATCAAGCCATTGTAACTAAAGAAGAGCATTGCATGGAAATGTGGGTTTAGTAATTACCTCATTATACGAGCATAATCTATCTCATACATCTTTGCTTATACCCAAGTTTTTTCACATGAAAATGTGCTAAGTGGATTGTTGTAGTGTCATCTGAGTGCTGCTTAATGCTTGCTTTATGATACAGAAGTGAATAATTACTGTATTAGTTTGCTACGCCTGCTGTGACAAAGTACCACAGACTGGTGGCATAAACAACAGGAATTTATTGTCTCACGGTTCTGGAGGCAAGAAGGCCAAGATCAAGGATGTCATCAGGGCTGGTTCCTTTGGAAAACCATGTGGGTTAATCTGTTTTGTTCCTCTCTCCAAAGCCTCTGATTTGCCGGCAATCTTTGGAGTTCCTTGGCCTATGACCATATAAACTCATCTTCACTTGGCATTCTACCTATGTCTCGCTCTCTGCCTAAATTTCCCTCTTTGGTAGGGACACTAGTCACACTGGATTAAGATCCACCCTACAGAGCTCATCTCAGCTTAAGCATCTGCAAAGACTTTATCTCCAATTAAGATGACATTCTGAAGAACTAGGGGTTAGAACTTCAACATCTTTAGGGGGAACACAATTCAAACCATGACAGTGAATCATTCATAAAGTTTCTATTTCTTTAGATGTTTCACACAATGTGAAAGCTCAGTTGTCTCCTGCGGCACTAATTCCAAGTGAAGGACTACATAGGGACATTTCACTAGAAACCCATAGAGAAGGCAAGACACAAGTTTGGGGTTTGGGAAGACAGGGCTCAGCAAAGCACTCAGCCCACACGGCAAGGGCCCACACACTTTGTTGCCATGCCATGGAGATCCACGCGGATGGGAACTCCAGTCTAAAGACCGTTCACACGAAACACACATCAAAGATAAATCTTTTCATGCGATTAGAGACAATTCTGTTCACAGGAAGCAAAATGAACCATGCTGTGTCAAGTAAGATGGTGGCCCCAATGAGATATATCTTGATTTAATAGAGAAATAAAAGCAATATAAGGTCATAAGCTAAGGCCATCATAAAGCACATGCAGGCACCCTATACTTTAATACTCCCAAGCTGCTTTTTAACTCTGAGAGAAATCATTTCCCCAATGTCTACAGAAACAATTCAGTTAATTTCCTCCCTTAGATAATATCAACCTGTCCCCCATAATATGTTTAGTAGAAGTGTTTTCCTTTTCTTCTGTTCTCTTTTATGTTGGAACTCTAGAGATACAAGGATGGAAACAGTGCTGGTTTCTGAATGACAGGAAATCTCCCACAGAAATAAAGCACACCCACACTTGATTACTGTGGTTAGAGACTCTCTCAAACTGTAAAAGACCAAGCATCAGTATCTGGAAAGAACCAAGGGGAAGGTACCAAACTGCCTGGGGCAGAAAAAGCAGTATTGGCATCTCCTTATAGCTTCACCAATAATTTTTTTATTCAATAATAATAAAAAAAAAAAAACCTGAGCATCCACTATGCTGAACTGAACCCACTAACTGAACCCAGCCACCATGTTTCAGTTTCACTGTTCTAGGTAGAGGGCAATAATTTAAAATAGGATGGTCAGCAGACCTCATTGGAAAAGTAACAGTTGAGGAAGACTTGAATTATGGAAGGAGTACATCACAAGGATATATAAAAGAGTATTTCCGGTAGGGCCAAGGCCCTATGATAGGAGCAAGGCTGGAGAGCTTGAGGAATAGCAAGGAGGCCAGGTGGTTAGAGCAGAAACTTACATATAAAATGGAATACTTTTCAGCAATTGTAAATAATGAAATCTTGCCATTTGCAACAACATGGATGGTAATGGAGGGCATTAAGCTAAGTAAAATAAACACAGAGAAAGACAAATATCATATGATCTGACTTGTATGTGGAATCTACAAATAAAATAAACAAGTAAGCAAAACAGAACTAATAGACACAGAATAGAATGATGGTTACCTGAAGGGAGGTGGTGGGGCAGGGGAGCAAAATGGGTACAGGGGGTCAAGAGGAACAAGCTTCCAGTTACGAAATGGGTAGGTCATGGGGATATAGCATATAGCATAGTGATCAGAGTCAGTAATATTGTATTGCATATTTGAAAAGTGCCACAAGAATAAACCTTAAAAGCTTTCATCACAAGAAAAAAAATTTTTTGTTACTTTGTGGGACTTCTCAGGCTGGCACTAGTCATAAAGAATCTGCCTGCTGATGCAGGAGATGAAAGAGACATGAGTTTGATCGCTGGGTCAGGAAGGTTCCTGTGAAATAGGAAATGGCAACCCACTCCAGTATTCTTGCCTGGAAAACTCAATGGAGAAGCCTGGTGGGCTATAGTTCATGGGTCTGCAAAGAGTTGGACACGGCTGAGCAACTTAACACACACAAATGTCCCTTCACAATGAATCTCTACTAGAAACAGGCCAAGCTCAAACCTCCAAATCAGCACCAGTGTGTGTGTGTGTGTGTGTGTGTGTGTGTGTGTGTGTATACATATGTTGGTTTTTTTTTCCAGAAAGAGACAAGTTATACACATTGCATAATATGCATTTAAGACAGAGTCTTCCCTAAAGTTACAATAGCTTAAATAAATCTGGATTCTGTTTCCCACTCTTTATAATTAAGAGGTCAGTACCAATAGAAAATTATAAAATTACATATGTATGGTATTCGTATGTCTGGTAGCCAGCCTCCATGATGGGCTGTGATGACCCTTGTCTCTTGATATTCACATCTTTTTGTGAGTAGTAAATAACAGCAGAATTGGGGCTGGACAGTGTGACCATTTCATTAAGGCTGGAGTGATAATGTGTGACTCCCAAGGTGAGGTCATTAAAGACTTCGCAGCTTCTGCCTTGTTCCAAGAATCACGTGCTCTAGAGAGATGCCAGCCACCATGCTATGGGGAGAGGACCACAGGGAGAAGCGCTGACTTGCCCGCTCTGCGAGTAGCCACCTTGGAAGTGGTTCCTCCAGCCCTCTTCAAGCCGTCCTTGGCTGTAATTCTGCCCAACAACCCACTGCAACTTCCTAGTAATAGATAACCTTGTGAGTAACCCCAATCCAGAATTTCCCAACCAAGCTTTTCCTAAATTTCCAATCCACAGAAAGCACGAGAATGAGCATGTCATTTTCTGGAGTCACTAACTTTTGGGGTTAGTCATTATTCAGTGACAGATAACTGTTATACTTTCTAACATCCAGATACTCCAGTGATCAGCAGTTAGCAACTGTTTACAACATTCATTTTTATCTGAACTTGACCCCTAAATTAGTATTAAGATCATGACCAGACTAGATGAAACTATACTGGGAGATGGATCTATTTGCAAAGCAGAAATAGAGACATAAATGGAGAGAACAAATCTATGCACACCAAGGGGAGGAGAGGGGATGGGGTGAGTCAGGAGACTGGGACTGACACTGCTAATACTATGTATAAAGTAGATAATTAATGAGAACCTCCTGTCCAGCTCAGGGAACTCTATTCAGTACTCTGTGTGACCTAAATGTGAGGGAAATCCAAAAAAGAAGAACACATGTATACAGGTATAGCTGATTCACTCTGCCATAGAGCATAAACTGAACTGTAAAGTAACTACATTCCAATAAATGTTTTTTTTTTTTTAAACTCTATTAGGAAATTACAAAAACATATACTGAAAACCTTCACTTGACTGAAATACCAAAACTAAAAAATACTGATTTCGAGTTATATAGAATGCTTGAGGAAGGACAGACCTTGGAGTCAGTAAAAAAAAAACTGGATTTGGTTCTTCCAGTGGCTCCACCAATTACTAGCTTGGACTGAACAAGTCTTAGTTTCTCAATCTGCAAAATGGGAACACGATGTTCAGTTTACAGTGTTGAGAAGAATAAACAAGACAATAAGTACAAATAATTTTATTCAACAAACAAAAGTTTCCCTTCTGTTAAAATGAATCTGGGTCAGGTTTGTTTTGAAAAGGCAAAAAAACTCTAAAAGTACTAAATTAATATGTGTGTATAAGTTTTACCTTCTTGTCTCATGCCTAATGTTATAACTACTATTAGGCTTGTTTTGTGTCTAGTTTCAATCTAACCAAAACTCAGAGCACTTTTAATCAGTAATTCATTTGTTATTGGTATTGCAATGTCATTTAAATTTTGGAGAGGGAAATGGCTAGATACAGAATCATATCAGAAGAGAGCTTAATACCTAGTGCTCTATTCTTAGTTAATTTCTACAAAGCAGAACTAACAGATGAGGTATGTTTTACCCCGTTGTTTATTTATCCTGTCTGTTTGAACACGTTTTAGAGAGAATGTAAAAATAAAGCACAATGAATTACCGACCAAATTCACAATAAGGCAAATGGTACCCAATTCAAGATTTCCCTACCATTTCTTCAAATAGAGTAACATGGGCATATAATCTAATGTCCTGGAAAAAAAAAAAAACAGATTGTGTTGGTTAAGAAATTAACCTGTATACTGTATCACCCAATTGACTTATTCCAAAAATACTTGTTTATTCTCATTAATGATGCTGTCTGACAATTTAGATATAGTGCCTGTGAAGGGAGGATAGTATTTTGTTATTTCTAGCTGCCATCATAAAGGGTGCACCACTTTGAAATTACTGAGCTAAAAATAGCAGAACAGACTCTGGACTTTTTATTACCAAGGACCACCTGACACCTTTTGAAGTTTTCCCCCATGAATCCTATTGGTTTGTATTGGACAGTCAATCAGCATTTAGTTAATAATAACTGTTATAGTTTTGATTAATAAAAAGCTATATTATTGATGGCCAGAATTTGTAATTTGTAAACCTCAGTGTTGCAAAAAAAAATAAAGACAGGCAGGTGAGAGGGAGAGGGTCCTTTTGGAGTTGAATCCTTTTGGATAATGTAACCCCAAAAGCAAAAACAAAGAGACGTTTTAGTTAGTTTGTGCACATTGGATCTCACAGCTTATTTTCATTATTGTTGTTGTTGTTCAGTCTCTGAGTCGTGTCCACCTCTTTGTGACCCCATGGGCTGCAGCACACCAGGCTTCCCTGTCCTTCACTATCTCCCAGAGTTTGCTCAAACTCATGTCCATCGAGTCAGTGATGCCATCCAACCATCAATCTTCTGTCATCCCCTTCTCTTCCATCCCCTTCTCTTCCTGCCCTAAATCTTTCCCAGCATTAGGGTCTTTTCCAAAGTCTTTTCATTACACTTTTTAAAATCCTGAAAATTGATCATTCTTTCATCACTTCCTCTAAGGATCCTAAGTTGAGAACTATTTAGACCCAACTGCCTTCTTTGAACGAAGACCTGGACCAGAAACGTTCTATGATTAGTCCAAAGACACACAGTTTAAAATGGCATATGCAGGACTGGAAATTAAGTCTTAAACACAAGACTGGTGCCCTTACCCCTCTATGCTCTATGCTAAATTCACTGTTGGTTTGCACACTATGACAACCAGCTCAATCAGTCAAATCAACAAAAACTTCTATCATGGTTTGGCATTCACAGCTAAGCCCTTAAGAGTAATAGGAAACTCTGAGAACTTAAGCAACTCTAAAACCATGGGCCTCAACGTACTGAAGGACTTGTGTAATGTTTTCCTTCTCAAAGAGTCAATGTCAATCAAAGAGAAGGTTCTGCTGTCTGCTACAATGAACTTGAAAGATAATTTGATATCTACAATATCCTACATTCTCATTCAATGTATTATATGGTAACATTAGAGTTGGTTTTTAAATGGCTCTTCTGACTTAAAAAAAAACTATTTTAATAAAAGGTCAAATCCACAATTTTTCTATATCAATATTCTCTCTTCTTTTTTCTAAGAAGAGAAACTTACATCTTGCTCCCTTTCTAAGTAGTCTATGCAAGTAGATAGGAAAAACACTTCTTTTGCTTACTTTTACCTTGTCAGCTTCAGAACCAGTAAATTCATCACCATGTAAATTACAGGGGCCTTCATTGATGGATATATTTTATCCAAACGATGTTATAAATAACTTCTTTTTGACAGAGCAACAACTAATAATTAGTGATCAAACTGATTCCCTATTAAAACTCAGAGACTACTGTTTAACTCACAGAGCTGAATCCAGTTTGAATTAGAATGGCTTTGAAGCCAAGGCATTCACTTTTGGATTATAATCAGACTTTTTTGTTATATACTATGATGTGGTGTAGAAAAATAAACACATGCTCAATATTTAACATAATTTATTGTACTAAGCATAAATCTGTAAATCATTTTAAGGTATGTTAAAAGTAAAACATAACTGAAGCATATAAAATTAATTTGGTAGTGTAAAGAAAGTGTAAAGTTTATTAAATATTATTGGTGATATACTAACCTGAATAGTTGATAAATACAATTTAAATTTATTCTATTAATAACAGCATTGATAATTTAGTTTATTCATTTTAAGATTACAATATAGATATAATGTCACACAGACTCACAGGATATGTGTAACCAATATTTCACTGTAATTACTTAATGACAATGGCTTAATATTAATAACTGGTGGATTTTAGCTATTTAGTAAACAAGTAATGCCAAGTTAATTTCTTAAACTGTGTGTTACTTTACTTATTATTATCAGTAATAAAGGCTAACTTCTTCACCTCAGTGAGGAAAAGAATCCATTCAGTGCTAAAGAATACACTTGCCAACCAGGAGACTCAGACTCGATCCCTGGGTCAGGAAGATCCCCCAGAGAAGGAAACGGTAACTCACCCCAGTCTTCTTGCCTGGAGAATACCATGGACAGAGGAGCCTGGTGGGCTACAGTCCATTGGGTCTCAAAAGAGTCAGACATGACTTAGTGACTAAACAGCTACAAATCATTAAGGCTTCTAATAACTATTATAATTCTATGTGACTAAATGCTTTGAATAATCTATCAAGATATTTTTTTAGATCTTTAAAAGGACTATAATGAGTTCAAAGAAGATAGAGATTAAATTCACAATATACTCACAGAAAGAACAAAGGGGTATTTAATCATTCCTTATGTATATATACATATAGCATTCCAATATAGAAGAATGCCTCACCATGCCAAAACATTAAGACTTAAATGTGACTTCTCAATTGTTGGGGGTGAGGTGGGTGGGGGTGATAAAGGTGAAAGGTTGGTTGAGACAGACAGAGAGCAAGCCATCACTTTGTGGTCATATAGTTTCAGTCTAAAATTTTCAAGATATTTTCCCATGATACCATGTAACGACTAATTCAATAACTTTGGTCTCTCCTGCCAAAGGGGTAAGACGGGACAGGAAAGAAACACTAAGCCAATGGCATTTTCATAACAAACTTTGAAACACTGTAATTGTGCTACTGGATAATTCAAGGATATTACCCTTATCTTTAGCTCAATGCCTGAAATATATCAGCACTTCTAAGGATTATTGTCAGAAACCATTTATGATTTTGGAGGATTAGAGGGAAAAAACTTCAGTCTTGTAAATATCTTTATCAAGTCAGTCTCCATAAAACTCTTACTCTTCCTATTCTATTCTTAGGCAATTTTCTTTGATGAAACCAAATTTTCTAAGCCTATCAAAGAGGTTTTACTTGGACTTCCTTCCTCCCTTCCTTCCTTCCCTCCTCTTCTCTCTTCTGCTTTCCTCCCTTCTTTCCATCTTCCCTTCTCTTTCCTTCCTTCCTTCAAGGTGTGCTCAATCAATACATACATACCGAGAATTTGCTGCAGGCCAAGCACTGTTCATGCCAAGCACATGCTTCCCTGATAGCTTAGCTGGTAAAGAATCCGCCTGCAATGCAGGAGACCCGGTTAGATTCCTGCGTCGGGAAGATCCACTGGAGAAGGGATAGGCTACCCACTCCAGTATTCTTGGGCTTCCCTTGTGGCTCAGCTGGTAAAGAATCCACCTGCAATGTGGCAGACCTGGATTCGATCCCAGGGTTGGAAGATCCCCTGGAGAAGGGAAAGGCTACCCACTCCAGTATTCTGGCCTGGAGAATTCCATGGACTGTATAGTCATGGGGTGGCAAAGAGTCGGACAGGACTGAGCAACTTGCACTTTCACTTTCAAGCACTGTTCTAGGTGCTGAGTAGTCAACAGTAAATAATAACAATAATGCCACAGCCCAATCACAGTATTCAAGTGGGAGCAGATAAAGAAGAAGAAAAGGATGTGAAATGATCCACAGAAGGTTTCCACGATGGCTCAGTGGTAAAAGAATCCACCGACAATACAGGAGAAGCGGGTTTGATCCCTGGGTTGGGAAGATAGCCTAGAAGGAGAAATGGCAACGCATTCCAGCATTCTTTTTTGGAAAATCCCATGGACAGGGGAGCCTGGTGGGCTATGGTCCATGGAGTCACAAAGAGCTGGACACGACTGAAGCAATTGAGCATACAGCCAAGAGAGGAACTGTGATATAAGAAGAAGAACCATCTACCAAAGGGAATAAAGAACCTCAGATTTTCTGCCCCATCACAACCAGTCCCACATCACAACCTCACTTTTATCCCACTGCACTCAAACATATCCTACAGGAACTAGGCACTTAGTCAAATCAACTACAACACCAGAACCACAAACTCAGCTCAGCAGACATTAAAATCTACACCACTATCAATCACTCACGCTTTTTTAACTCCTTTGAGTCTGAAACCCAGAATGTGGTAACAAGAGCAAGGTCAATTTTACTGTCTCTGAATTTAGCAAGCTGGCAGAGTTTGAACTGGGTAGATACCATCACTGACTCACTGGTCATGAGTCTGAGCAAACTCCAGGAGATGGTGAATTACAGGGAAGCCTGGCATGCTGCAGTCCATGGGGTCACAGAGAGCCGACACGACTTGCCACCTGAACAATAACAATGGGGTTGTTCAGGGTCACAAAGCTAAATAACAGAGCTAACATCAAAACATGGACTTCTGATTCCAATAAAGAGCTTTTTCCATACACCATACGATTTCTCCACCATCAGGCTATCTCCTCAGCGGAAGGACAGGCTAGGTGAATCCAAACCTTTGCCTCCAGTAACTGCTCTAGAACATTCACACAGTGATGCAGTCAATGGCAATGGATAGGGAAAGAAGACTTTTAAGTAGCATGGGAAACACACTAGATGTCCTTAGATAATGTGCAATCTCTAGACTGGCACTACCAGGGACCACCAAAGCTCTTAGAGTGGGAAGTAGGAAGGTAGGGAAGACAAATAACTGATGAAGAATTCAACCCCAAAATCAGCCTAGATGTCTAAGACAAGTTGTCAT
Source organism: Dama dama (assembly GCF_033118175.1). Classification (NCBI taxonomy): domain Eukaryota; kingdom Metazoa; phylum Chordata; class Mammalia; order Artiodactyla; family Cervidae; genus Dama; species Dama dama. The sequence goes on from NC_083694.1 coordinate 18,522,817, forward strand.
ATGCAACTCAACTTCTACCTCCAGAAATTTTTATCAGCCTCATTTCATTAACCAGGGACAATGGCCCTTGATTTATCACTTAAGTCCACCCCTTCCAAGGTTCTGCACTGTGGCTGAGTTGAAACCAAGCCCTACTGCCTACTGTAGTCAAGAGAATTACTGAAATAGACCAGTGTCCCTGCAGTGAGCTGCTGGCTTAAGGAGTATCTTCCCACCAGACACCAAGAATATTTTTGCAGGATTTAGAAGCTCAAGAAACATGCTTCTAAAACTTTGACCAGAGTCATTAGTGGCCAAGTTACTCTGTCACCTGATACAAGCATATTCAGGAAGATTATTGGAAGGATTATCTTGCATATGTCCTACTTGAAAGCAGTTCAAACATCTTCATTCTTCATGGTAAGAGAAATATTCTAGGTCACATTCATTTCCATCCCTAAAATTTCATCCTGCTTCCTGGTTGCTAGATGTTTCCTGCTCAAGTCAATCTGATACAAATTCTGCATGTTTCAGACTAGGTATTACTCACTCTTAGCTCTCTCTGAGAGTACCTAGCAGAACGCAAGGCTCACAGGGGGATGCTATGTATTGGCTGACATTCCTTTAAGGAAGTTTGCTCTCTAAGTGAAAGTGAAGTGAAAGTCACTCAGTCGTGTCCAACTCTTTGTCACCCCATGGACTATGCACTTCATGGAATTCTCCAGACCAGAATACTGGAGTGGGTAGCCATTCCCTGCTCCAGGGGATCTTCCCAATCCAGGGATCAAACCCAGGTCTCCCGCATTGCAGGCAGATTCTTTACCAGCTGAGTCACCAGGGAAGCCCTTGCTCTCTAAAATTCCTTCCAAACAGAGATGCAAACATAGAGAACAGGCTTGGGGACCCAGGGGGGAAGGGGAGGGTGGGATGAACTGAGAGAGTAGCACTACCATATATACACCACCATATGTAAAACAGAGCTAGTGGGGACCTGCTGTATAATGTAGGGTGCTCAGCTTGATGCTCTGTGATGACCCAGATGGACGGGAAGGCGGAGAAGGAGGGAGGCTCAAGAACGAGGGGATATATGTCTACATACAGCTGATTCACATTGTTGTACAACAGAAACTAACACGGCATCGCAAAGCAATTATCCTCCGATTAAAATAAATAAATAAAACTCCTTCTCTGGGATGGTACGTAATGCACAGTGAAACTGGCTAAGAGTAGATTTAAGTCAAGTGATGTTCCAGCCATTAGCTTTGGGGTTTTCAAAGCTCTCAAGTTCAAAATATCCAAAGATACAGCTGCAAGCAGTTCAAACAAGCAAACGATTTTATTTGAAAAATAAACAAATAAAAATGACAGGTCATAAAACGAATGTAAACTTCCTATTGCTTTATGCCGCTCCGCTGTCTGTCCATTGTCTATTGTTAACGACATCTGGCGTGAATTCTCTAGATGGGAAAGTTGCTTAAGGAACATTCAGAATGCCAGTCCTCTCCATTCATGCATCTTGCAAGTCTACCCCATCGAGTACAGTTTTCAAATTTCAAATTGCTCCAACTTACACTCATAGCATAAACATCAGACCAACCATGGGGATTTTTTTTTTTATTTATGGGGTACAAAATGAAGAGATTTCACGATGGGGGGGAACATGAGCAAAAGAGAAGAGGGAGATGAACCCAGTCAGCCCCAAATGAGGGGGGCAGATGTAGTCATTAACACAGTTTCTGATGAATAAACATCCCCTTTTGTATTATTTTGATGTCGGCCTGTTCTCACATGCTGTGTCTCTCTGGCAAAGGAGAGCCAATATCTGTATCCGAAAATGACTGTTAATCACAATTTTGAAAAACATATTTTAGCAAAGGACGAAAACATTCACAAATGCAGCTGGGAAGCAAAAAAGAAAGAGAGAAAACCGACCACCCCTGCAGCCAAAACAACTCAGCACGGGTACAGTGTCATGTGGACGCATCTCTGAAGCCCGACTGATTTGTAAAATCATCAGAAATGAGGCGGCTGGCTCTGATTACCCGTGTGATTTGGGGTGTATTTAGCCTTCGATAGAAAGTCTGTTCAAATGAGTTCTCCCACATCCATGCCACCCGTCAGGCTACTTGCTAACAGCAATCATCATAAAGAACTGAGCATTGTCAAAGGTTATCTTTCCATTCAAAGGTACCACATGAGAGAGAGATAGAACTTTATACCAAATTTTGTCCTGTGAATAGAAATCGTTGAATGACTGTCCAAAGAGGCCAGGAGGGTTTTTAATAAAATATCCAAAGACCAGGGCAACAGTGACCTTGAATGCAAAATTATGGGAAATAAGATTCAACAAGGTGTGTGGTAGAGACTAAGACACCGAGGTAGAAGATGGGAAGATGCAGAAATTCAGTTCTTTCCTCTAGACAGCAGCCCCTTACCTCCTTATCCTGCCTTCAAGACAGATTAGACCTGAAAATGTCTTTGATCCCTGGTAGACAGGTTTCAGCACCAATAGGTTAAAATATTTATGGGCAACGGCCTACAGATTCCAACAAGTCACACTCAATAATCAGATCTACTGATGATTCTAAGGTTACCCACCAGCCGCCACCAACTGCATATGATCTGCTTACTATGCAAGTATCTACATACGTGCAAAGTCTTATTATTATAAATAACTCATCTCCCAGCTGCACACATACTCAACAGAGAAAATGACACATCGCCTGACTAGCACTAAAAGAAGCCAAGTGAAAGTGATGGAAAACGCTGGTCTCCAAACCGGTTTCTCCCAATTTTAGGTTTTATTTGGAACGTAAAACACAGTCCCAACTGCAATCAGAATTCTCTGGCATTGAGCAAACAGGTTTACAGGTGGGTATTCCAATGCCAGGAAGCAAGGTTGAGTGATGGCCTCTCAGACCCTCAGTGGTGATTTGAAAAACTGTGACATGAGCTGGATCTTTTCACTGACTGTAGAGGGAACACAGCTCTGAGTGGCTAAATTCTCGTGTACTACTCTGCTTCCTCTCTACATGAGCCAATTGCCTGAGTGCCTGTATGCAAAGCACTTTGCTGGATATTCTCTAAGGGCTCTAAAATCCTCGCCCCTCATTTTAGTTGAGTTTACTTTCTTCTCTCCTTGCTTTGGGATAGGCTTTTGTGCTGGAAAGCATACAAGAGACTTTCTTATAAACACACACCATTCCCCAGCACATCCATCACAGGCACCTCACTTGAGGATACCGCATATCTAGTTCTTACTTAGTTTAATTTTTATTTTGTATTGGATTATAGTTATTTACAGTATTGTGCTAGTTTCAGGTGTATAGCAAAGTGATTTAGTTATGCATACACATGTATCCATTCTCTTTTAGATTCTTTTCCCACATGAGTTATTACAGAATATTGAGTAGAGTTTCCTGTGTTATAAGTAGGTCCTTGTTGGTTATCTGTTTTATATATAGGAGCTGTTGTTGTTATTTAGCTGCTAAATAATATCCGAATCTTCTGTGACCCCACGGACGGTAGCCCACCAGGCTCCTCTGTCCATGGGATTTCCCAGGCAAGAATACTAGAGTGAGTTTCCATTTCCTTCTCCAGAGGATCTTCCTGACCCAGGGATCAAAACTGCATCTCCTGTGTGGCAGGCAGATTCTTTACCCCTGAGCAACCAGGGAGGCCCATATACAGTAGTGTGTCTATGTTAATCCCAAACTTCTAAGTGATCTTGTTCTTAATCTGAATTCACCAGGGAATTCTCCTCTGCGGTCCCTGACTGCTCAGCTTCAGACCCAACCTTGGTTTCCACACCTCTCACTCTTTTGCCCAACTCAGCCTTCATGTAAGAAAAAATGAAGTTCATGAACTCAACCGATTATATGGAAAGCTACGGATACACACCTAATGTGACGGCACTTGAAACAGTTCCTACTCTGTGACTGCTAGAAAACTCTTCTTTTGAGTTACTAGTAGTTAAGAAGTCAACACTGACACTGGCCATGTAGAAAAGACAAACTCACAGACCCAATTTAGGCAAAAGGATCCTGGAGAGCATGAGTGCATTTCTCTCCTTCCTCTCGTTTCCTCAAGCTACCCAGGGCCTCCTATACCTGCCCTCAGTAACGACCACTTGCCAGGAAGCGCTCCAGCCCCCTCCACGCACGGGTCAGTGGGCCAGGCTCACTGCGCTTCCTTATGTCTCGGTTCTTTGAACACCACTGAATTAGACCGTTGAAATTTCCATTGTATCCCTGAGGACTCATCTCAGCAATGCAAGGATTTTTCAGTATCCACAAATCAATCAACATGATATGCTACATTAACAAATTGAAAAATAAACTGATCATCTCAGTCGATGCAGAAAAAGTTTTTGATAACATTCAACAATGATTTAAGGTGAAAACCCTCCGAAAAGTGGGCACAGAGAACATACCTCAAGTACATATGACAGACATGGAAAACCCACAGGTCACATCATGCTCAGTGGTGAAAAGCTGAAAGCATTCCATCTAAGATCAGGAAAAAGACAAGGGTGCCCACTCTCACAACTTTTCTTCAACACAGTTTTGGAAGTTTTAGCCACAGCAATCAGAGAAGAAAAAGAAATAAAAGGGATATAAATTGGAAAGGAAAAAGTAAAACTGTCACTGTTTACAGATGACATGATACCATACTTAGAAAATCCTGAAGACACCACCAGAAAATTACTCAGTTCAGTTCACTTGCTCAGTCATGTCCGACTCTTTGCAACCCCTTGCACCACAGCACGCCAGGCCTCCTTGTCCATCACCAACTCCCAGAGTTTACTCAAACTCACGTCCACTGAGTTGGTGATGCCATCCAACCATTTCATCCTCTGTTGTCCCCTTCTCCTGCCTTAAATCTTTCCCAGAATCAGGGTCTTTTCAAATGAATAAGCTGTTCGCATCAGGGGGTCAAAGTATTGGAGTTTTAGGTTCAGCATCAGTCCTTCAAATGAATTTCAGGACTGATTTCCTCTAGGATGGACTGGTTGGATCTCCTTGCTGTCCAAGGGACTCTCAAAAGTCTTCTCCAACACCACAGTTCAAAAACATCAATTCTTTGGCTCTCAGCTTTCTTTATAGTCCAACTCTCACATCCATACATGACCACTGGAAAAACTATAGCCTTGACTAGACGGACCTTTGTTGGCAATGTAATGTCTCTGCTTTTTAATATGCTGTCTGGGTTGGTCCTTTCCTTCAAAGGAGCAAGTGTCTTTTAATTTCATGGGTGCAGTCACCATCTGCAGTGATTTTGGAGCCCAAGAAAATAAAGTCAGCCCCTGTTTCCACTGTTTCCCCATCTGTTTGCCATGAAGTGATGGGACCAGATGCCATTATGTTAGTTTTCTAAATGTTGAGCTTTAAGCCAACTTTTTCACTCTCTTCCTTCACTTTCATCAAGAGGCTTTTTAGTTCCTCTTCACTTTCTGCCATAAGGGTGGTGTCATCTGCATATCTGAGGCTATTGATATTTCTCCTGGCAGTCTTGATTCCAGCTTGTGCTTCCTCCAGCCCAGCGTTTCTCATGATGTACTCTGCATATAAGTTAAATAAGCAGGGTGACAATATACAGCCTTGATGTACTCCTTTTCCTATTTGGAAGCAGTCTGTTGTTCCATGTCCAGTTCTAACTGTTGCTTCCTGACCTGCAAACAGGTTTCTCAAGAGGCAGGTCAGGTGGTCTCGTATTCCCATCTCTTTCAGAATGTTCCACAGTTTTTTTGTGATCCACACAGTCAAAGGCTTTGGCATAGTCAATAAAGCAGAAATAGATATTTTTCTGGAACTCTCCTGCTTTTTTGATGATCCAGCAGGTGTTGGCAATTTGATCTCTGGTTCCTCTGCCTTTTCTAAAACCAGCTTGAACATCTGGAAGTTCTCGGTTCACATATTGCTGAAGCCTGGCTTGGAGAATTTTGAGCATTACTTTACTAGCGTGTGCTGCTGCTGCTGCTGCTAAGTTACTTCAGTCGTGTCCAACTCTGCGCGACCCCACAGATGGCAGCCCACCAGGCTCCCCCGTCCATGAGGTTTCTCCAGGCAAGAACACTGGAGTGGGTTGTCATTCCCTTCTCCAGTGCATGAAAGTGAAAAGTAAAGTCGCTCAGTCGTGTCTGACTCTTAGCAACGCTATGAACTGCAGCCCACCAGGCTCCTCCATCCATGGGATTTTCCAGGCAAGAGTACTGGAGTGGGGTGCTATTGTCTTCTCCGTTACTAGCGTGTGAGATGAGTGCAATTATGCGGTAGTTTGAGCATTCTTCAGCATTGCCTTTCTTTGGGATTGGAATGAAAACTGTTCTTTTCCAGTCCTGTGGCCGCTGCTGAGTTTTCCAAATTTGCTGGCATACTGAGTGCAGCACTTTCACAGCATCATCTTTTAGGATTTGAAATAGCTCAGCTGGAATTCCATCACCTCCACTAGCTTTGTTCATAGTGATGCTTCCTAAGGCCCACTTGACTTCGCATTCCAGGATGTCTGGCTCTAGGTGAGTGATCACACCATCGCGATTATCTGGGTCATGAAGATCTTTTTGTACAGTTCTTCTGTGTATTCTTGCCACCTCTTCTTAGTAACTTCTGCCTCTGTTAGGTCCATACCATTTCTGTCCTTCATTGTGCCCATCTTTGTGTGAAATATTCCCTTGGTATCTCTGATTTTCTTGAAGAGATCTCTAGTCTTCCCCATTCTATTGTTTTCTTCTATTTCTTTGCACTGATCACTGAGGAAGGATTTCTTATCTCTCTTTGCTATTCTTTGGAACAATATCGATTTGGATGCAGAGTTCCAAACAATCATTCCATAGTCTCTAACAAAACAGAGTTCCTTAAAATGCTCCACTTCTAGGTAACTTCAAACTCCTAGGAGCAGTAAGTCAAGTCACATGGCATACTCCACAAGCGTGGTGTTAAGCTTTATATAGAGTTTATCTCCAGATAAGAGAGGTGGCAATTGCTTCATGCTAAATTCTCGGAGGATGGTTTAACAACAGAAGGACTTAACATGTCATGTGGGTGATTTTCATTGTCAGGAGGTCTAGTCAGTGTTACTTTAATCCCCCTAAAAGAGTGACCAAGTACATCCTTCCATGTGGCAGTTAGCCACTTGTCTCACCATCATATCATCAAAAGGGGTGGGGGGCTGAGTCATTAGCACACCAGCAGGATGGAAACAGTGAACATGATAAGATGGTCAGGAAAACGAAAGCCAACCTTCAAAGCCAGTGAAAAAAGATATGGATGGGTTACCAGTGATGCTCCTCCAATCACACTCGATCAAGTAATGTTAAGAAAGGGTGAAGGGCACCTAGCCTCCCTTCTTTTCTTTCTTTGTATCTGCTTGGAGGATTCCTTTGGCCTTTGTGTTTTTACTCCCGTTTTCTCTCCTTCCAAAAATTTACTTTTGTGACTGCTGTGGGTGTTTGGGTTCTTATTTTAATTTATTTTAAAGTTTGATTTAAATTTGGAAACTGCATAAGACTTTTGACATTTATTTCTGGGGGTGTTTTCTGAAGCTCAATGAAGTGGGTGTTGATTGACAGGCAGGTTGCTATGGAAATAGCTGTCACTGCAGAGACTAGGGCTTTATTTTGTACTCTTCCTTTGTCAGGCAAAGGTTTGTGGTATATTTTAAAAATAGTATAAGTGCCCCAGAATTAATAGGAAATCGTTCAGTGACTCTTTCCTAACATACCTATCAAAACCTGCAATTGTTTTTCATTCTGTACTGTTCTGTTCTGCATGTGTATTTGTAACTTTGCTTCATAACAAGTGTTTCCCAATATTGTTTTCTCCCATTGGTCAGTTGTTATTTGCATTGCCCCCATGTTACTGGCCCCCTATGAAATTACATAGGTAAGGAAAGTGAAGTAATGAAGAACACTGAACAGTCTTCCCAAAGAAATTCCCAACTAGTACAATCATGGAGTGCCTGCCAGCTCAATCCTAGGGCTATTTTTACTGGGCAAGTTCATTCCAGGCTTTTAAAGAAGAAATTCCAGAGATGAGAAAATGAATATATGAGGTTTAAAGAGAAATGCATTAGCTACCTTAGATTTAAGTTGGGTTCAATTATTCTTAATTCCATTCATTTATTTATTCTTCATCTTTACTAGCTTTTTGGCCAGTTGGGAAATGCAGGACTTTCACATCCAGTACTGATTAGACTCAAATCTTCTATTATTTTTAGGACCCTCACTCCTCAGGCATTCATTACAGTCCAAAAAGCAACTGAATTCTGAATACTTTCCAAACATCACTTAGAAAAAGCAGAAACCCCCTGGAGGAATATGCTCTACAAATAATGAAGAGTGACCCTCTTCCAAACTCAGCTTCCTAGGAACCTGAATCTAATCATCTGTTTTCTTTGTAACGGGTACCTCGCTACACTATTCTACATATTAACATAGCCCAGGTCAGCTCCTGGATTTCTGAAAATAGTGCAGGGGATGTGTTGGCATTACTTTATATTTTTCTGGCTGCAGTCAATTCTACCATCTCTTTATTGGTCTTACTTATCTCCCTTTTATATGAATGTCAAATTTTGCATTTGTTAAGGGCCATCCTCCAGACCCCTACTGGGAAAGCAAATTTTTTCTCTTGGTAATGCTTGAGATTTATACTATCTAAATATGAATTAAAACCATAGTTTGGAGGAGTAAAATATATACAAATACTGACTTGTTTTCTTGAAATATGGTTCACACAAAGTTTCTTTAATCATTCTGTTGGATGGGGATTTAACAAAGGATTTTTTTTTTCCTATGCAATATTGCTAAATATTTGTCATCTTAGTGTATGTATGAAATTTTGCCTAATAGACTAAACTCATATACTCTCACTAAATCATATTTTCTCACTAAATAAAAAATACATTTAAGATACAAGATATCAGTGAGGATCTTAATTACACATGACAAAGAAGGTTTAATATCTCATGAGCCTCAGTTTTCTGGGCTATTGTCAAGTCTTAGTCGTGGCACGTGGGCTTAGTTGCCCTTTGGCAGGTGGAGTCATAATTTCCAACCAGGGATGGAACCTACATCCTCTGCACTGGAAGGCAGATTCTTAACCACTGGACTACCAGAGTCCCAGGAACCTCATGGTTTAATGGCCAGATTTAGAGTAAGAATGGGAAGAAATATATTGAGGAAGAGGATGGTTGATCTTCTTTCTATGGCTGAAACAGCTGATTTGGGAAGTAGACTGGAAAGGAAATCTGTATCTCTGACCTTACTAAGAGATCCAGTAAGTCCAGTGAATTACAAAGCTTAGAACATAGACAAAGATGGCAGGAAGATGAAAGAGGTTAGGAAAGGGAAAGAGTGATGACAGGAGAATAACATTCATTCTAACAAAATGCTACACAGGACAGAGATATGGACTATCGTAATACAGACTGAGAAGCTATCAACTTGCTTATCATAAGTATAGCATCATTCATACATTTTTTAAAGATAGGTACCATTTCTTTCGTTTTTCTTGAAGATCGTGTAATGGAAAAATTACTGAACTAGATGAGCTAGCATTTGACTTCCCAAGTCATTAGATAAGTGACCTCATGCAGGTAACACTTTTATTGCTGTTGTTTTCACCCTTTCCCCCTTTCTTCTCCCTCCTCTTCTCTCCATCATTATCTTCATCATCATTATCACTGTTTTTATGATTACTTGGGGTCAACATCTGGGCTGGAAATTACATTTCAGCATTTGTTCCCTGCAGAAAGACACCCTCAAAAGATATTACCCTTTTATCCCCTCTTTTTGATTCTACTGATCATGTCCCCAAAGCTAGATACTCTGTTAAATTTTGCTATCAATGGAACCTGTTTGGCCGACCTAATTAAGAAATTCATAATCTGAGTAAAATATTTACATATTTTTTCATATTTAAAGAATTCATTTGCAAACCCTAATTATCGACTCAGATGTCTGATGCCTATATTGAGGAATATGCCTACGTAGTTTATCCTCATACAACACAGGAAAGCTGAAAATCCAATAAGTGAACTCTTTCACTGAGAGACATAACCAAAAAAGCCTGTTGTCACTTTTTAACAGACTGCAAATCAATAAGTGATGTAGGGTTTTATTCTTTGGTAACATTAGGATGTTGACTTCAGCAATAAGCAGGCTATAGATCAGAAGTTGGAACAGAATGTTTTGCAGTGATATACACGTAAAAAGCTTCTTTTTTTAGAACTGTAGACATCAGTTATCTTATCCAACAACCAGCTCTATACTTGTACTATCTTTCGGAGTACTGAGTACTGCATAATCTATGGCCACTGGGCTCGATTTTCCACTACAGTGTCTACCCAGGGAGGGGAAAACATGGTACATTTTAGTGGAAACTGCCAATACACAAATGGAAAAGAGCATAAAAATAATAAAAACAACTCTTCTCAGCCTCATTCACATTGAGAATAAACGAAAGTGTTATTATTCATGCTGCTGTTGGACAGGATCACATCTGAGTCACATCAGACACAACTGAATCTAGTTTTTTTTTTTACAAAATACCCAGAGCGAAGAATCTACAGAATTAAAAAAAAAAAAAAAAAAAAAAACAGACAGGGAAACCTATCCCACAAATCACAATGTCCACTGTCAGGACAGTCTTGCTTATTTTGTTTAAAGATCTAGAAAAAAGAAAAAAAAATTGGAATTTAATTTTCAAGTTGACCCTTCCCCAAACATGTTATTTTAATCAAATCACTTAATGTTTTTGTGCCTCAACTCTTTTCGTGTATTTAGAATGAAGTAATGATAGTATCTAAGACTAAATATTAAAAAAAAATAAGACCATGGTATCTGGCCCCATTACTTCATAGCAAATAGAGAAGAGAAAGGTGGAAGTAGTGACAGATTTCCTCTTCTTGGGCTCCAAAATCACTGCAGACGGTGACTATAGCCATGAAATCAGAAGACGATTGCTTCTTGGCAGGAAAGCAATGACAAACCTAGACAGTGTGTTGAAAAGCAGAGACATTACTCTGCTGACAAAGGTCTGTATAGTCAGGGCTATGGTCTTCCCAGTGGTCACGTACAGTTGTGAGAGTTGGACCATAAAGGAGGCAGAACACCAAAGAACTGATGCTTTTGAAATGTGGTGCTGGAGAAGACTCCTGAAATGTCCCTTGGACAGCAAGGAGATCAGACCAGTCAATCATAAGGAAGATCAACCCTGAATACTCATTGGAAGGACTGATGCTGAAGCTGAAGCTCCAGTATTTCGGTCATCTGATGTGAACAGCCGACTCACTGGAAAAGTCCCTGATGCTGGGAAAGATTGAGGGCAGGAGGAGAAGAGGGCATCAGGGGATGAGATGGCTGGACAGCATCACCGATGCAATGAACATGAACTTGGGGAAACTCTGGGAGATGGTGAGGGACAGGGAGGCCTGGAGTGCTGCAGTCCATGGGGTCACAAAGAGTCGGACACGATTGGGTGACTGAACAACAATGATAGAATCTATCCCATATGTTGTTTTTAAATCAATAGAAATTGAAAGATACTAAATATCCTAAAACCTGTATGATGCTATATAGTTGACAGTAATGTTTTAGTTGACAGTAATGGTTAATAGTGGTAGCAATAAGAGCTACACCAACAAAAGGCCTACCCCACCAATTACATGACCCTTCATTCAGCAGGGCCACAGACAGACACCCTACTATTTCTATAGCAAAAGATACAACCCTTCACACTGTGGAATAAACAAAAGAATATAATTAGCCTGACATCACTGAAGGTCAAATTTTGCTGCCAAAATGTTTTGAGGCCAATTTATAAAAATAAATTTAAGCATAAAAGCTAACAGCTGACTTCTTTTGGATTTAAGGACTGTGTATAACAGATTTTAGATTTGAACTAATAATATATAGGAGCCAAACTTTACCATGGAAATAGTTATTAAATTTACCCCTAGCCTTTGCCTTTCTGCATTTTAACTAAATTATTCTCATTTCAATTTCCTTCCTGATCTGATACCCCGATTTTCAGCACCCTGCTGCTCTTCCACTGTGTGTGTGTCTGTGTGTGTGTGTGTGTGTGTGCACTCTCACATGCTCAGTCACTAAGTCACATCCAACTCTTTGAGACCCCATGGACTGTAGCCCGCCAGGCTCCTCTGTCCATGGGATTTTCCAGGCAAGAATATTGGAGTGGGTTGCCATTTCCTTCTCCAGGGGATCTTTCTGAGCCAGGGATCGAACACACATCTCCTGTGACGCCTGCATAGGCAGGTGGATTCTTTATCACTGAGCCCCTGGGAAGCCCCACACTGCTCTTCCATTAAAACTCACCAAAGTCTCCACGTTGTTTGGCCAGGTTCTGCAGTATAACAGGAAGACAGATGCTCAAAAATAAGATGGACAGACGTACCCTACCCTGACAGCCTCCTGAACTGGCCTTTCCTGCTTCCATCCAATCCGTCCTCCCTCCAGGAGTGACTGATCCTTCTAAAAGGAAAAGTTACACATGTCGCCCTTTTGCAAACATCTTTCAATGCCCTTTCAAGATTCTACTCAACAGAGATCAGACTTCTCAACATCGTGTACAAAGAAAGCCCTTTATGATCTAGTTTCGGCCTCTCTTTTCAGCCTCATCCTCCTCCTGGGCTTACTCCCTCCTAATCCACAAAGCCCATGTCCTAGTCCAGCCAGATGATTCACAGTTCTTGGAATATGTAGTAATATCTTACCTCTGCCTTTTGCTCACCGTGTCCTTTTTGCTACAACTTCCCTCCCCAGGGGCATCTGCCAGGTGGCCATTCCTCACCCTGGGCACATCCTCCCAAGCACAACTTCATCTGTGAAGCTGACTATGACTTCTTCACAGTTCCTTTGATCGCTGGCCATATCTGAAATATGCTGCTATGGTGCACTTCTCACATTGTCACAGGGCCTACATTAAAGCACAATGACCCACTCTAATTACGCATCTACTCATTTTCTCTGACTCTTCACATAGACATCCTCAGTATGGCAACTGCGACAGTCACCGTGCAAAGTGCATGCTGAGTAAATATTTTCTTTATGAATAAAAGTGTTTCATATAGTTTTCTACAAAACTCTAGATATTAAAGGCATATAAAAAGCAACCACTTACAAAGTTTCTGGATCTTTGGTTTAGAAGATAACATGTCGGTTTGTTCTTTATCTGTGGTTCTCGTGGAAGAACTCTACACAGTTTAGTGCTCAGGTTGAAAAAAAAGAATCTCTACTTTTCGACTGTGCTCTATTAAACAAATTAGACATACACAGCATTCAAACAGGTATCACCAGCACCAGACAAATATTAGAATGTGGCCAATGAGATTTTGCTTTCAAGTTGGAAAGTGTTTCCAGCAGAGAAAGATTCAAAGGTAGGCATAGGTTCACAAAAATGTCCTCAAATGCATGACCTTCCCATCACCTGCAAAGGAGTTTCTGTCTGTGGAGATAAAAGTTGCTTACACGCCAATGCTGAGAACTCCTGACAAATATCTTACAAGCATATCTGTGGTAAGAAGAAAAATGTTCCAAGCAGAACAATGCTTTAGACTATGCAAGGTTACTATTGAAAGAACAGTCTGCCAGGACCAACACCTATGTCTGAGGTGGCTCAGACACTCAGTCCTGTCTGACTCTTTGTGACCCCATGGGCTGTAGCCTGGCAGGCTCCTCTGTCCATGGGATTTTCCTCACAAGATTACTGGAGCAGGTTGCCATTTCCTACTCCAGGGAATCTTCCCAACCCAGGGATCGAAACTGTGTCTCGCACATCTCTTGCAATGGCAGGTAGATTCTTCACCACTAGAACCACCTGGGTGGGAAGCCCAATGTCTGAGGTATTCAAATATGATTCAATAAAACCACTAACTCGTACATTTCAAGCAAATTTGGGACAAATAATTAAAGGAGATGACTTATATATTAAGAAATATTGAGCCTTTTACTCATCTCTTAAGAAATTAGGTTTTATTTTATTTTTTTGGTTTTCTTTTATATTAAGAGGACCAGGGCAAGTGCTAGTGAGGGTGTCTGTATCTTTTTCCATCCTTGGTGGCTGTGGTGGCTGTCCCATAGAAAGCTCTTGGTATGTGTTTACTGAACAAAACCAGAAACTTTCATTTAGAGAACATACTTAAGAAATGCCCTCTCTACATCATAGCTCTAACTAAAATATTTCTAACTTACTGACTTGTATGGTTGCTTGGAGTAGGGCAAGGCCAAGCTGTGAATAGTTCATGTTCAGGTACCTGGATGAAATGGCCAGAACTCTTGATACCTAACATCACTCTTCATGGACCTTTGGTCATAGGCTCACTCAAAGTCACAGAATAACTACATGACATCTTACTTGCCTTTCCCTAAGTCTTAGAGTTCCTACGACATTCCTACATTGTTATGCTCAAATGAATAAAGAAGTGAGAGGGGGAGAGGAAGTCCTTGGGAGAAAATAATACCTAAGTAGCTCATGTTGAATTTTAGGGAATCTTTTCCTCTTTACTTTGAACCTGGGTAATAACCAGTAAGGAAGACTAATATCATAGGACCATATTTTAAAAATAAATATGAAATTGCTGGATCTGGAATAATCATACTAAGGTAAAATAAGTCAGAGAAAGAAAAAAATATTATAGAATATCATTTATATATGGAATCTAAAAACTAGTACAAATGAACTTATTTACAAAACAGACTCACCGACACAGAAAAACTTTTGGTTACCAAAGGAGATGGAGGGAGGGATAAATTAGGAGTAGGGAATTAACAAACGCACACTAAAAGTCAAAGTGTTAGTCGCTTAGTCATGCCTGAATCTTGCAATGCCATGGACTATAGCCGGCCAGGCTCCTCTGTTGGTGGAAAGGATGCTTGCCTGGAGGGGGTAGTCATTCCCTTCTCCAGGGGATCTTCCCAACACAAGGATTGAACCCGCATCTTCTGCATGGCAGGCAGATTCTTTACCGTCTGAGCCTCCAGAGAAGCTCTAGTAATTAACAGGGTATTAACAGATGGACACTACCGTATATAAAATATATATAAAATAAACAAACAACAAGGATTTACTATATAGCACAGGGAGCTGTATTCAATATCTTGTAATAAACTACAATGGAAGGAACCAGGAAAAGAATATACATACACACACACACACACACACACACACAAATACACACACATGTATATGTATGTAAACAAATCACTTTGCTGTAGACCTGAAACGTAACATTGCAAATCAACGATATTTCAATAAAAAACAAAAAGAAAAAAAACAGAAAAAGAAAAAGTGACAAGGAAAAAAGTAAAAATAAAAATAATAAATATGAAATTGCAACAATAACAAAAAAATACAACAAATGCTCAAAACTTCTGTAAAGGTTTGAAAAGTGTGCACTGACCCATTGAATATAGTCTATCTTCCATCTGGACCTAGAAAGCTATTGCTAAGCTGTCAAGATTCTCTCCTGTAGCATTTTACAACGAGGAAAGCAAGCCTTAAACAGTTACTTATGCAAGTTCATACATTCTAATACCCAAAGGGAAATATTGCTACCTCTTCTTTTATACCAGAGTTGTGTCACTGATAACAAGCCCTACTTGAAAGGGATAAAGGACCAATATTTTTCTCTCTTCTACGTACAATTCTTCAAAGATGTGAACAACATAATAGATTTTAGTGAGCCCCAGAACACTTGGGTAGGAGAGCAAGGGCCAGGAAAGCAAGAAGTAAGATGGCACAGCAGATCTCTTTCTCTTGCTCAAGCCTTATAAAGTCCTGTTGAAAAATCTACAGATAAACATCTGAAATCATGGTAAATTACACGCCGCATGCTGGTGACTCGGTCATGGAAAATTATGAAGCTACGTGATGTCTCATTTGTTGTGCTGAAAACAAATGTAAATAAATTACTGGGAGAATCTCATTTACATTTAGAAATTCATCCTGATGCATGACACGACTACCGATTTTTTTAAAGATACTTTGAGAAGAAATGCCACTCATTAAACCCAGATCATGAGGATCATGGCAGGAGTTTGATTTGGTGCAGACTTTTCAAAACAAGGAACACCTACCCTTTTGTAACAGTAGAAACTCCCATTCCTACCCCCACCCCCACCCTCAACACAGGGGAGGAGAAACAGCTTCAAGCTCATGGTGGTTCCTGTTTGTAATGCCTGTTCTGCTGCCATTCAAGAGAACACCTCCCACCACAGTCAGTGGGACTAGCTGGTCACCCAGCAGTGGTCCGCCATTCACACTCCCTCACCCAAATACACCCATGACCTAAGGCTGCTAGATGGGGTTAACGGGACAGATTGGACTTAACTGGCTCCTGGAGGGATCAAACCCATGACCGATCTCGTTAGTACTCTGCTTTGACCAACTGAACTGCAAAACCAGGGAATCTCACTGACTAGGAATTGGTCACCCAGGCACAGATGCCCTACGCTGTGACGCCGCTGACCTGAAAAGGCAGATATAAAGTGCAGCAGATTGATGGGATCTAAGCAAAAACCTTGAAGGGCTTTGGGTCTAGGGTGGACGTTCGGCTTGCTGCCATGCTCAATTTATCCCATCCACCTCTCTGCGACTCCATCAAATAACCCAGGGCCACAGCAAGGACTTAGGAAATGGGGTAATGAGAACAAATCAGGCAAGCCCTCGCCAAAATGTTTTGAGAATCATTACACGTAGCCTAAAAAGCTACAGCTAGAGAAGGCGAGACTGCAGTTCCTTGCAGTTATGGCACTACACATAGTATGATCCAGCTAATTCCGTGCATACCCTTCCCTCCACATCAGAGACAATCATTCCTCCCGGATCCCTGCCTTCTAAGTCAGAGGTCTCCAATTTTGGGGGTACCAGGGGCCAATTTTATGGAAGACAGTTTTTACACAGACCGGAGGTGAGGTGGGGAGGGGAGGTGACATTTGGGGATGCTTTATGCATGTTACGTTTATTAGGCGCTTTGTGTAGCAGCTAAGTCATGTCCGACTCTTTGCGACCCTGTGGACTGTAGCCTGCCAGGCTCCCGGGTCCATGGGATTCTCCAGGCAAGAATACTGGAGTGGGTTGCCATTTCTTCCTCCAGGGGATCATCCTGACCCAGGATCGAACCCACATCTCCTGCATTGGCTGGCAGGATCTTTATCAGTGAGCCGCCAGGGAAGCCCCTAAACCTGAGTTTGTTTCTGTTCTGCATGGGTATTCATTTGTACTGTCTTTAAATTTCACATAAGAGATATCTTATAGTATCACACAAGTCTCTTCTCCACTCGTGGCTGCCCTAAACCCAGTGCAATGCTGTGGCATGGAGGTGGTGGGAACAGATATCTACCAGGTAGATAACAGATCATTCACAGGAAAGCCATGAATATTGCTTCCCAGTGGATAGTCGTGACCACTGAGCATGGAGTGCAGTCTATGAGCAGGGCTCTTGAGGAGGGGGGCAGGAACAGAGGGGGGACTAGGTCTTCTTTGAGTTCCCAAAGCTGGGTTGGAAGGGAAAGAGGATTACAGTGACCAGACTCCCCTTGCCCTGAAATAGGCAACCTGACACTGAATCCCAAATACCTGTCCATTGCACTTTATTCTAATCTAACGCTACTGCTGATCTGACAGGAGGTACCAGTCTGAGGCTCGGAGGTTGGACACCCCCATTCTAAGTCACAGCCTGGGACTCAACCTTTGTTTCCCTGCAGCTATGACTATGGGCTCAATTTCCAGTCACTAGATTTCTTCCCATCTTTATTCTTCTCCCCCACCCTACTCTAAATAGATATCTCAAAAAGATGTTGAGTTTTGCTTTCCGCCCCACAAGGGTGAAATAGACCATTTCCTAAATAGGGATCTGATGGTGTGCTCAGCCACATCCATAGCAGAATATTTACATAAGCCTGAAGAGGTCTGAGAGTTTATTGGTTAAGGGAAAAATAAGCAGGCCATGAAATAATTATTTTTCATTGTGCCCTGCCAAAACCATTCAGCCAAAGGCTAAATTGAGCCACTATTGTGATTATTTGAACTGGAGAGCCAAAAGTCTTTGCTGCAAAGCATCCCAGCTGTCCTAAATTTTGTTCTGATGGCTAGTTTTCATTCTGGCTCAGACCCTGCCAAAAAAATGGTCCCCAAAATAGGCGGGTAGAAGAGTGGCTTTATCCAGACCCACATCAACTGCAGATTTAGGGCCATTCAGAGAACTTGATTATTAACAAATCACTTCCTGAAACTATCACAACAGGATTCCCATATGCAAACGGCAGGACTGTTCATATGCATACAGTGAGGCGAGGAAATTAAAATGAAGACTTCCCCAATTTACTGATGGCCATTTCTTTGAATGCTTTATGGCAAATGAGTTCTTCCCAGTGGTCCTCATGGCTGGGAAGCTGCAGCAGTTATCCAGGCTTAGTGCGGGCATTGACCCTGTGCTTGCCGGTGCCTTGAAAGGTGTGTCTAATGACTGGAGAATTTCACAACTGAGCAACATGGCTTTAGAAAGCAGTGGAAGCCCTAAAAAGGCCTTAGCAAGCAACCTGAACTCTTCTTGTTCAGTGTGGCATCCCCAGTCTCTGGGGCAATATCTGCCCTTTGCAGGCATTCAACAAACACCTGTTGGAAGAAACAAAGGAGACGAGGCAGGTGTGTGGAGAGTCAGGGGCAACCAAAGTGTTAAGTCTGTTGTACCTTCTAAATAAATATTCTTTTTGTGTCCGAGGATGGAATACTAACCTAGGGTAGAGGCACAGAAAACCTCCAAATCTGTCATCTTTTGTCCAACCATCACTTCTTCCTACTCTGGCCAAGATTCACTCCCAATGTAGAAAAGTAGCAAATGCAATGTTTTAATCAATGCATTATTCTATCAATATGTACAGCAGGCCTGAACAAAAACCAGTGTGTGTGTGTGTGTGTGTGTGTATATTAGTTAGTCAGTCATGCTTGACCCTTTGCGACCCCACGGCCATGAGCCCACCAGGCTCCTCTGTCCATGGAATTCTCAAGGCAAGAATACTGGAGTGGGTTGTCATTTTCTTCTCCTGGGGATTTTCCCCACACAGGGAGAGAACCCGGGTCTTCTGTGTTGCAGGCAGATTCTTTACCATCTGAGCCACCAGGGAAGCCCTGAACAAAAACCAGAGTGTCTCTGAAAGATCTTCTAAGATTTTCTTGCAGTTTACCTCTCAACAATATTTAAAAAAATGGAGCTGGCTGCAGTTGTATATGAATTTCAGGTCGACCGATAAGGCTGACCTGGAGGGTACAAGAGGGAAAGCAGAAGCTCAAGAACCAAAAGGAAAGCCCACAGAGACGCTCTGGGAATCACCTTGCTGCCTGTGTCCACACTGCTTGTGGGGCGAGGTTCCAAGAACTTCAAGTTACTCCCACTTCTGGTAAAACCAGTTTGATCCCTCCTGAAGCCAGTTTCAAGGTAGGGGCAAAGCCTGCAGACACTGAAATCACCAGTCAGAGCAAGGGTGAGTTTTTAGTATATCTTGGCTCTACTTGGAAGGAAAGTAAAATCGCTACTAGAACTGACTTTATGTAATATCAATTACAAGTTTAAAAGTCATCTTCAAGCAACTCTGGAAATCCCCTTCTTTGTGATGTCTTCTGGGAACTATTATAGGAGTGGGGACTTCCTTGGTGTGCTCTGCTTGTGATATGACTTGCTCCCCCGTCCACTCATCTCAGCACCCACCAGCCCCCAAACTAAAAGATGGAGGTGGGAAAGGGAATGCTTACCTACTGGTAACTGACAACCTAGAACTGAAAACCATCTATGTCATACACCAGGTCTCCTGAGTGCCCATCAGGACTAACTAGTTCTAGTTTCATCTGTGAAAAATTAACACGTGTGAACATTTTGATTGAATGATGCGGCTCACATGATTAACATGTGGAAGATAAGTAGATGGGCCATTTTTTAAATAGAAATGGTAGTTAGGAGATACATGTGAAAGACCTTGTAAATCTAAAAGACGCATTCAGAAAACAACACAGTTTGGTGACTAATGGTGGGGACGTAACAGAATATGGGTGTCAAGGGAATTTGGGGGCTGGGTGTAGTTCAGGCTCCCACAGATGGGTTGTCTTTGTCACGGCTGCTTCATGGCACCACCAGAGATTAGAACCAAGAGGGACCTTAGCCACCATGCCCTCTATACCCACCCGTGATGATACCCCCTCTAGCTGGCACCAAAAAGAAACAAAGACACAGAAGGCCTGGAGACATGAGTATCAATCTATCACTCATCATCAAACGCAATTATTTTTTATTGTTAATCTCTTTTCCTCTCTGCTTCATCATTCTTTCTATTCTTCTCTATTTCTACACACTCACTTAAATATTTAACATCTTTTCCTTCTCCCTAACTGTGACTTAGATCTTCCTCCCCAGCAGCTGTAAGAATAATTTCACAGACCAAAGATTTACACAGTACTTATGGTGCTAGGAACTGTTCCGAGTGCTTTGACATTCACCACATCATTTGTTCTTTCCAAGAGCCCTAGGAGGTAGGTACTGTCGTGATTCCATTTTATTATAGGCCAGGAAATTGAGGCGGAGAAAGACTAGGTAACTAGCTCAAGGATACTCAACTGATAAACAACCATGATATATTTTAAAACAGGCAGGTAGGCTCCAGAGACCTTGCTTTGAACCATTATATAAACTGCCTCCACTACTAAATGTTACTGCATATTAATAATGGGCCAGCCATTATGTAGTTCATAGGGTCACAGAGTTGGACACGACTTAGCGACTGAACAACAACAGCCATTATGCTAAGGATTTTATAGGCATTGTTTCATGCATTTCTCAAAATCAATAAATGAGGTATTTAATAACCTCCCTCCCACTTTATGTAAGACAATTGAGACTTGAAGAGTTTTAGAAACATGCCCAAAGTAATAATCTAGAAGGAAGTACACCAGGTTGATACAGATCATCTGACTATGGAATCTGTCTTTCTAAACAGGCTCCTATCTTCCTCTTCATCCCACCAGAGACCCAGAATCCAGAAGGCCTGGAGGAACCAGGATCAATGCTGAGAGCAAGGAGCCATGTCAAGTGGGTCCTGAAGTCTGTCGTGTCATCAGGTTCAAAAAAGTCTTTAGAAACCTAGGAAATAGGGAAAAAAGCATCTAGAGAGTGCTTTTGTTTTGTAAAAACAAGAATTACCTAGCACGCATTCCTGAGGAATGATTTTCATCAGTTTCAGTTATGAAAAAGTACAAGTTCAAAAGGGTGATGTTTATTTTAAATAACTGTGGCCAAAAATAAATCTCTCTTTTTTGAAAATTCTAAATAACATCAATCACAGGTTTTGGGTCTAACTTTCAGGGTAAATCAGTACATAGAGTAGGAAAAGCATATGCACAAAAAAAATTAAGTGAAGTGTTTGTGGTCAAAAACAGTAGAGAAAGCAAAGATGTCCACAAAGAATAGAAAGTTCTATCCTAGTCATTTTCAAACTTTAAGGCTTTGCCACCTTCTACTGAGGATGTTCCCCAATAAAACAATAATCTCTACAAGCCTGACCTCTTATCCTTGTCCACACCCTTAACCTAGAAAAGTCCAAATGCAGTTCATAGTTACTTTACATAGAAACCAAAGACAAGGGATCAAGACATTGAAAAAATATTGGAGGAAGGTTTATTATGCTATTAGATCATTTCAAAGAGGGAGGGCATGCCCATGTCTTAGAAGATTCCTGCCCTGGAAAATCACTAATATGAGATTATATGATACAGTACCAATAAATTACCAAAATCATGGTAGGTCATTTTCATTCTGATTTTCTACTCTCCCTTTTACATATTGTTCCTATCTGGAATAATACACAGCCTAAGATGAGAGAAGAAATAGCTGAATAAGGAAAATTCTTGTAAAAGGATAAAAGCTAAGCCCATGGCCCCCAGCAGAGAACAACCTCTGCCCTGCCATTCCTCACCAAGGTCATCTGAGCATGGTGACCTAACACCTTGCCTTCAGTTTCCTGACCTCTCTTCTGGCCTGCTGAGCCCCATGGAACTGGCTGCAACTCATGATTTCATTCCTACCTGAGTTGAAGGCATGAAAAGAGCCATAACCTATGACCCATGACCTATGGGAGAGCCACGACTCTACCCACTGCCTAGATCCCCTCCAATCTAGTCCTTCAGCCCAAGGAAGCAACACAACATCTTTCCCTTTAAGGCAAAGGAAGAGATGCCAGGCATGCTTCATTTCAATGAAACCCAGCAGAGAATCAGAACCAAATCCGTCATTCTTATTGGAAGACCCTGCAAATGGCAAGAGTGTTTAAGACATCACTCATGGTTAATTAAAGAGTATGGACAATGAACACTCACTCAAGGCTAGTTCCTTCTTCCCAAAGTTTCGGGTTCAGAAAAGGCCAGGGCTCCAGCAAAAGGGTTATTAAACATCACCTCTGCCCCGAGTTTGGCTGAACTGCTAAAATGTTTCACATGTGATAACACATGTGGCTATCCACTGGGGCGGGGGCGGGGGGGGTGTGTGTGTTCTGATTTGGAGGGCAATTAATGTGTAGCCTTTCCTAGTGAATCCGCCAAAGGAATTAGTAACCACTACTCCCCCCCGCCTACAAAGTTCAGTTGAATATTAACTGCATTAACTTTGCAGCCTGCAACGTCCTGTTACACACAAATAGCCCATGGTGCTTATGGATGGCTTGCTTCACAAAAATCATTCCAAGCAGAGCCCCATTGCTGGAAAACTGTGTTCCATCCAAAGGGGTGCCCACCCACAACCAGCCTTGGCCAAGACCCAACAGAAAGTGCCCAGTCTAGGGTATTCACTTGGTTTAACTCAATGGCCAGAATGCCCCAGACCAGGCAGCACTCCCTTCTTCTCTAGGTCTTACTATGGACCAAGTTCCTGAGGATTACTTGAAAAGATGCACTTTGCAAGATGAGAATGTTGAATGTTCTATGTAACTTTTAAAACAATCAATACAAAGGCCAAGTGTTCATCCTGTTCCCAAAATATAAGGTCCCCAAGAACAACTTCCTATCAACCATAAGACTTTCAGGAAAAGCACAGAGAATTCAATTACTATCCCTAGTACACAAAAATGAATGAATACAGTTTGAATCTATCTGATAAATAGAAGAAACAGTCACTCGCCTTCTGCCCAATGGCAGACACTACCCTAGGGATGATCAGCTCACCAGAACCCGCACTCAATGAGTACTCCCCCTCCTTACACTCTAGTTCTTTTTTTTTTTTTTTTTATTTCTACACTCTAGTTCTTTGTTACACGTATTCTTGAGTCCTTACAAGTCACCCTTACAGAGACAGTGCAGTATAATTAGAAATCAAGTTAAATCTTGAGGCCTGGAACCTTTATCTTTTCATAATGCTATAATCTTATCGCTCCTGTCAGTTAGCAACACAATTATGTTGTCTAGAAATGGAGACAAACAATAGAGTTTAGTATTTAAACAAGAACTGAAATTGCAAGCAGAGAACCACAAACCACACCAGCACACTGGAATTAAAGCTCCACATAAAAAGAAAAAGTTTCACTCCCACCCATCACAGCCAACATGCAAAAAGCTGCCTGCAAATCAGAAGGAAGGCGGAACATGTGAGGCAAAGCTTGGGTTCCCAAGTTAGGCTGGGATTTTGTGAAAACCCCAGGCATGAATATATGAAGGGATAAAGCAGAAAACAATATTGCATAACACTGGCCCTTTAAGAGTTAAAGGAATGATAGAAACCATATCTATCAACAGTGTCATTCAAGCAAAATTGTTGTGTCAATTTAGCCTTTCTCTAATCTTCCTGCCTACCAAGATTTTCTAAACTCATGCCTTACTATCAGAATTGGGAAACAGAACAATCAACAATCAATGGATATTTATCCCCGCTTCCTAGAAATTATTATAAGAATCACAAAAATTCAAAGGATGAGCAGATTTAGCCTTGCATGTCTCTCTGAATCCTATTCCTAGAATTTTTATAACAACCTCTACATCCCTGTAACCTCCATCAGTGCATATATCTTTTCTGATAATCTACAAGGGGATACAAATTTTACAGAATAGATTCTTATTTCAGCTTTTTGAACAGAATGAATTCAGCCTCTATCACTATTACCACTCCACAGAGAGGTCTGGATGATCTTGAAATATCCATAGAGGAAACAACTAGAGGAGATATTGCCAGAAGACTCTTCTGTAGGAGTTTGCCAAAAACAGCAAGGCAAAAAGCATAGCAAAGCTAAGAGAACTCACACCGGAGGCAGGAACTTTATCTATATGCTCAAGAACTGTGGCCAGTGGACACAAGCCCCTTCTGAGGACAGACTTATTTAGATTTGATGCCAAGTTCAGAGAGGCCTGAGTTTTGTCTGTTTAGCTGAATGTGAAAAAGTGTAGAACCTAGAGTGGAAATAACTCCTCCCAAGAGAGTGGTGAGAAAAACTTCTGGATTGAATTCTGCATTTTTAAAAACAACAAATTTGCCCCTCAAATACACAAGTTGATCATCTGACAAAATAAAACTGGTGAAGAATATTTTCCAAGTTGCTTCAGTCATGTCTGATTCTCTGCGACCCCATGGACTGTATCCTTCCAGGCTCCTCTGTCCATGGGATTCTCCGGGCAAGAATACTGGAGTGGGCTGCCATGCCCTCCTTCAGGGGATCTTCCTGATGCAGGAATCAAACACGCATTCTTATGTCTCCTGCATTGGCAGGCGGGTTCTTTACCACTAGCAGATAAAGAACAGGTGGGTTCTTTACCACTACATATATATAATTTAGTGGGTTTATATGTAATTAATGGGTTTATATATACATGTAGGTTATATACCCATCTACATGAGTATACGGTACCAATGCTCATGTAGAGTTTGTTGATGATACTGTCTAGTCTCTATTTTGCCTTTTGCTTGAATTAAAAGGGCCTCTTCACAATAGTTTTCTTGGCCTTGCCTTGAAAAAGCATTGCCTCTGCCTTCTGAAAATCAAGGGTTGCACCAACAACCACATTAGCCATCCTTATACTAAAACTCTGGACCCTCCAGAAAGATATCCCCTCTCCATTTCCCCTTTGATTCAAAAGTAATTGTGCACCAGTAGACTTCAGAGTTTAAAACGAGTTCTTTTAAAAACTCAGAAAGCAAAAAGGAGAAATTAATTCTAACCCTTACCTTTGGCACCTTAAAAGACTTTTGGCCATGACTTACCTGTACAAATAGAAAGAATTAAATTACTACAGAAATGCCCATGGGCGAACATGTACTGACTAATGAAGTGTTCAACTTTTGCATGATTAACCAGCTGGTGGGGGGAGTGTAAAAAGCAGAGGGCATAAAAATAATAAGAAAAATTGATTAGCAGCCCTCTTTTAAAGTCGTCCATGAAAAAATCCTTTTTTTGTATTCACTAGCTTGGAAACTGACTGCCAGGGACAATAAACTTGAATGACTTACCAGGACGCTGGGCAGGCCCCATGGCAACTGTTCGAGTCTTCAAAATTCACTAAATAGGAAGGCTCAGGTAGAAGAAAAAAGCCACCAAACTGCCTCCAAACTGATCGGCTTACACAACAGGTCCTGCCAGCTGTCATAAAGTTAATTTTCTAATATATTGTGAAACACATTACATAAAGTTGAAAACTATGACTGGGCTTTGTGTCCATTCAATTTTCTCTCTGGAGCACTCTCCTAGACCACACTTGGCTTTAACTCCCGCCAGACCAATTCATTAAGAAAAAAGGGGATAGTCTTGAGCCAGAATATTTATACACTTGACTCAGAAACAATCTATTCTAAGCGACATTTTCCCAAGCTAAATGTACTGCAGGACTCTTCTATTCATAAAATTCTTGAGCTGGTCTGCAACTCCCTTAAGTGAGGAGAAAAGGAGTCTGATCCAAAAAAGAAAAACGCAGTGACCAAAAAAGAAAAGAAATGCCCAAGGAAAGGCATGTGTTTAGGCTACTTATAAAGCAATGAGACTTCTCTTTCTTCCATTTACTCCGACTACACAACTAATATTTACTCAGCTTAGTCCTCCCTTTAGCACAAGGGACAGGCATTTTCTAGGCAAAGAAAAGAGGACAATCAAGGCTCAATGTCCTTGCCAACAGGCTAGACTCCAGCCCCCAGATTCTGCCTTTTATCTAGGATGCTGCCTAGGTTAACGAGACACTAAGAGGCTCCAGAAACAGTGACCCACAAAGACGCATGTGCGTGACACACAAATGCACAGGCACATGTTCTTATCACAAGTCCCTCATCCAGGAGGTCAAAGCACATGTCTTTCCTCCCCTTCACTCTTCCCTTTGGCTACGGACAGCATCCCTTTTTCCAACTGACGTCTCACATGTTCGCCACAGATCGTAAGACCTTATAACGAACTATACGCAAAGAGTAATAAACACACCACTATGACCAAGGAATTGACTGTTTTCCTGATGCCTGAATGACTCTAGGAAAGCACTGCTTCATCCTGACCTTACAGAACAGGAGAGTGGGAAGGCCATTGCCTGGTGCGTGGATCAGAGTTCCAGTATTAGGTCTGCTGCTAAACTAGCTCTGTGAACTTGGGCAAACCACTCAGCCTTTCTGATCCTTGGCTTCCTCATTTACAAAATGAAGTGTTAGAGCAGTTAACCTCTAAGCAAACTTCCAGTTTTAAGATCTTTTCTTTTTTTTTTCTGTGCTCATTGACAGCTTATGGACTACAGGAGATTGGATGAACATTTGTCAAAGTTACTCCAGCGCTACACTGTCCAATAAGTAGCCACTGGCCACATGCAGAAACTGAATACTTGAAACAAAGAGTGAGTCCTAATTTTAAAGACTTAGAATTTAAAAAAATGCAAACGTCTCATTAATAATCCTTATATTGGTTACATACTGAAAAAATGTAGTATTTAGCATATATTTTAAAATATATTATGAAAATTAAATTTTTATTTCTTTTTACTGTTTTTAATGTGGCTACTAGAAAAACTGAAATTGAAAATGTGACTCACGTTATATTTCTGTTGAACAGCAGTGCTCTACAGGAGACTTGGCATGGAGTCCAGATCTGGTCCATAGCCTATTTTTATATATCCTGAAAGCTCAAAAGAGTTTTTACATTTTCAAAGGGTTTTTTTTTAAGATCATGTTATAGAGACTATGTGTGGCCAGCAAGGTTAAAGTATTTACTATCTTGCCTTTTACTTATTTATTTTTTTATCTTGCCTTTTATAGAGAAAGTTTGCCTACTCACCTTTAGTCCTCTCCTTATGGGGTTTGGTGCTATAGTAATACTCCAGTCTTGAATGCAGTACCAGAAAAATCATGCTTGGAATTTCCCCATCAATCTCCATATGCCCACCATTGTCCTAAAAGTGGGGAAGATGCGAAGAGCATTCCAGAGGAGAAGGAAAGGATAATCCAGACTCCCCGATGATTTTCCTTTTCCTCTTGTCTAACCTATAGTAGCAGGGAAGATTCCAGACTCTGCTAACCTCAGATTTCTGTTTCCCTCTTAAGAGAAAAGTAACTGAATATGAAAAAACTTAGCCTAAGGGGAATACTATGACAGTTTTAACCTAACTGTAACCAATTTAACCTCATCCCTGCCCCAATGCTAACAGTGTAGCTTTGGGGGGTGGGGCAGAATTCAGTACAATCAACCACTCTATTTGCCCAGGACTGAGAAATTTCCTGGAACTTCGAGACTGTCTGCATGCTAAAGTACCAGTCCGGACAGTCCTGGGCAACCCAGGATGAGCTGGTCACTTTAAACTGGACCAATGAAAACTATGCTATTGGGACTTGCCTGACGGTCCAGTGGTTAGGACTCCATGCTTCCAGTTCGGCAGGGCACAGGTTCAATCCCTGGTCAGGGAAGTAAGATCCTTCACGTGGCATGAGTTGGCCGAAAAAAGGAAACTGTGATACTATATTAACATAAAGAATGCAATGCTAATCACATTTTCCTAACAGAAATACCTCAAAAAAAAAAAAAAAAAGCAGAATGTTGAAGTTTTGCTTCTATTTTCATTGCCTAATTAAAATTAAAATTTTCAGAAAGTAAGTTCTCCCTGGACCATTCATATCATTTTAGGATCCTGGAATCAAACCCCCTGACCTCTCTAGGCCTCACTTCTTACTCTATAAAAGATCCTGAGGAGATAGTGCAGTCTTGCCAGGGACTTCTGTTGGGGGATAAAACAGTAGCTGTTGAGGGAGAAGAGAATTCTCAATTCAGGATTCATGCCCAATTCTGGATAACCGGGCAACAGTTGTCAATAGGATGGATTCTTAAAAGTGTTTCAACTGTGTGACCATATAATCACTTAAACCAGAGATTAAAAAGGAACTCAGCAAGAATCGACTTCCAAAGAGGAGGGAAAATGATACATCAAATCCAGAAAAGTTATATATCCCATATACAGGAACCTAGATGGTGATATTTTATTATTACTGTGTCATTATCTTGGGGTGATTGCTTTGAAATTCGTGGATGATAGGATATCCACGTCCACAAACAGCTGAAACTTGACAATGGAATTCCCGTTCTCCCCAAGGGCATGGAAACGTTCTCATTGTTTAAGAGAAGCATGTCATTCATTGCATATTAAACACACATTGTCTTATGTTTCATCGGGGATGCTCTGTTGTGCAATAATTGGTCCCCATTGTTACATGCACAATTTGGCAGCTCAGATGTAAAAGTAAAGCCTCTTAAATAGCTATCTCCACTGATAGCCTTAGGCATTGAAGGTCCCCTGTGGCCACGTGCCTGCAGCAAGCCAAGACTAAGGCTTATGGGAGGGAGGGATAGATGAAAAGGGGGTACACCTATAATCCTTTATTTATATTAGAAAAGCACCCCAAAAACCTCATTTCCAATGGCTGTGTGCCGTGGCAAGCCCCTGGCAAAAATTCTGCCCAAAGTAGAGCCCTGCTAAAGGAAAGGAAGTGGTCCTTGCCCAGAAGAGAGGGAAAGAGAGACAAAATCCTGCTGGGTCCTTGCTCTTCTCCCCACGGAAACACCTGTCCTCCTTTCCACCTGAGACCCTTGCTCCTAACATCACCCATTCAAAACCCCGAAGTCCCAGAGGCCATTTCTCACCTAAATGATCACAGCATCCCAGCTATGTTACAGCTGAGATGGCTCTGAATCCGGAAGACAGTCTCATTCCCCCCCCCCCCCCCCACATTACTGAAATTTCCCCTTTTCAATTCTGAAATCCTTTCATGTCAAAGACTTAGATTTTGGGTTTTTTTCCCATTATTGTTTCGACACAAGTCTTTTTGAAATTTCTTTGTTCTCCTTGCTCTGTCTCAAACCCTGCCCCTACTAAAACTCTGTGAAGTTCAGAGATGCCTGGAGGGACCTTCCTCTGAACTTCAGCTCCGTCCTAGGAACCACTAGGGGATCTGGGGCTCTCTAGTAAGTATCACACAGGCCACCGGACAATGCAATGCATTGTTCTGTCTTCCAGGGTGCTGACATCTGAACCACCGGGACAATTGCTGCTTCCCCTGGGATGAAAGCCAACTTTCTTCCACAAACACTTTGTAACACAGGTCGACAAAGTTGGGAGCAGACCAAAGGCATGGAAGCAAGGAGAATCAGCCTCAGTCCCCAATTCCTTCCCTTGTGAATCCTGCTCAGAGGATCTGTGAAGTCAGAGCTGGACCCAGGCTGCAGAGTGCTTAATGGTACTTTTAATAACATGAAGTTGTCGGCAAGCAATCTACCATGGAACATTACACTGTAAATGAGAGGGGCAAGAACTAGGAGTTCATATGCTGTATGAAAAAAAAAAGGAAAACAACATCTTCTGTCTATGAATTATTTTTAACATGTCCAGAGTATTTTAAAAGGTCCTCTAAATGAAAAAATCTCCTGGTTGATGAAGGACAGGAAGATACAGTAGACTGGTCCTGAGGTCAAGTCTCACCTTTGTGACTTTGGCCAGTTTCTGAACTGTGCCTTGGTCTCCATTTCAAAACTGTTCAAGCAGGACAAATAAAATCTATCTTACTAGCATTGCTGTGGGAATCAAATGTGTATGCTCAGTCGTTAAGTGAAACCTACCAGGCCCCTCTGTCCATGGGATTCTCCAGGCAAGAATACTGGAGTCAGTTGCCATTTCCTTCTTTAGGGGCTCTTCCTGACAAAGGGATCAAACCTGTGTCTCCTACATTGCATGCAGATTCTTTACCACTGATTCAGCTACGAAGCCATAAGAATTAAATGTTGTTGTTGTGTTTGTCGCTCAGTTGTGTCCGACTCTTTGTGACCCCTTGGACTGTAGCCCGCCAGGCTTCTCTGTCCATAGGATTCTCTGTCCATAGGCAAGAATACTGGAGTGGACTGCCATTCCCTTCTCCAAAGAATCAAATAGATGATGTCTAAAAAGTGTTTAGCAAAGTGTTGATGTACCTTTTATTTCTTTATTTTCAAATTTTTTATTGAAGTATTGTTGATTTACAATATTGTGTAAGTTTCAGGTCTATAGCATAGTGATTCAGTGTGCTGAATCAAATTATTTTCCCTTACAAGTTATCACAAAAAATTGAGTATAGGTCCCTGTGCTATATAGTAGGTCTTTGTTGGCTATCCATTTATACACAGTAGTATGTATATGTTAATTCTAGCCTCTTAACTTATCCCTCCACCCACCTTTCCCCTTTGGTAACCATAAGTTTCTTTTCTATGTGACTCTCTGTTTTGGAAAAAAGTTCATTAGGGCCTTTTTCTTCCTTTTAGAGTCCACATATAAGGGATAGCATATGATACTTGTCTGATTTACTTCACTTAGTATTATAATCCCTAGGTCCATCCATGTTTCTGCAAATGGCATAATTTCATTTTTTATGGCTAAGTAATATTCCACTGTATATATGTACCACATCTTCTTTATCCATTCACCTGACAATACACATTTAGGTTGCTTTCATGTCTTGGTTATTAGAAATAGTGCTGCAGTGAACACTGGGATGCATGTATCTTTTCAAATTATGATTTTCTCTGGATATGTGCCCAGGAGTAGGATTGCAGGATCATATGGTAACTCCTATTTTTAATTTTTTTAAGAAACCACCATTCTGCTAATATACTTTTAAAATAATGACTAGCTATTGTTATCACTGGTCCTAGTAGGCATACAGGAACTTGCAAGTTGAGGAATGAGGACAAGATCACTCAGTTTGCTGAGCCAGAAGCAGGACTGTGTTCTTGGTAAATTACAGACAGTTCTTCCACAAGGCCAACCCCTCCCAAATATCTCTGGCAAAAGCAGAGAGATATATATATAGAAAAAAATCACTAGGGCCTGAAATATTTAACAGGATGTTTGGGTTCGATACAAAAGTCAGAAAACTTGACTGAAGTAAGAGCTCTAGTGATTCTGTGAAAAAATTATTAGCTGAAGGCAGAGCTTTTCCAAAGAAATACTAAAGTGTGTATTTACCCTCTACTTCCTAGAGGGTAAGGAAGAGGCATCTTGCCTGTGGACCATGGGATGAGCCTGTTCTTTAGAAACTGGGTAATGTATTGACAAATGTCTCAAGGAGCCTGACTCTGCTTCCCAAGGACATATATTCTGCTTTCCCTTTTCCATGTGGTATCCTGAGATTCCTGTCTCATGCCCAGATAGGGTCAATATTTTGCATCTCCCCTTCCAACATTTTTTTAAGAAAACTATTTTCTCCACTCCAAAAACTGTGTATTTTTTCTGATTTAACTAAATTTAACTAAGTTCCCTTTCGAAGCACTCACACACACCTGAGCTTCATCCCATAACTTTTGTACTTGTTTTCACAACCTTTTGAAGTCTCCTTAAATTGTTTATACCTTAGTGTATTCTGTTCCTCCACCATTAATGCAAGCTCCTGCAATCCGAATAGTTTCTTTTTTAAAACTGAATACAGTTGACTGACAATGTTGTGTTACTTTCTGGTACACAACCAGGAGAATTGTAGATATATATAGATATAGTATATGTATTCTTTTTCAAATTTTTTTCCATTATAGATTATTACAAGACATTGAATATAGTTCCCTGTGCTATACAATAGGACCTTGTTGTTTATCTATTTTATATATAGCAGTGTGTATCTGTTACTCTCAGGCTCCCGATTTATCCCTCCCCACCTCTTTCCCCTTTGGTAGCCAAAAGTTTGTTTTCTATGTCTGTGAGTCTCTGCTTTGTATATGTAAGTTCATTTCTATCATTTTTTTAGATTCCACATATAAGTGATATCATATGACATTTATCTTCCTCTGCCTTAGTTCACTTAGTATGATAATTTCTAGGTCTATCCATGTTACTGCAAACGACATTATTTCATTCTTTTTTACAGCTGAGTAGATATACACATTCCACTGTATGTGTATGTGTGTGTATATATATATATCTATATGTATACATGTCCATATGGATATATATAATATCACATCTTCTTTATCCATCCATCTGTTATATATATATATATATTACATATTTATATCACATATGTGTGTGTGTGTGTGTATATACATATATATACATATATATATATATATATGTATATATGTATATATATATATACAAGGAGATCAAACCAGTCAATCCTAAAGGACATCAATCCTGAATACTCATTGGAAGGACTGATGCTGAAGCTGAAGCTCCAATACTTTGGCCACATGATGCAAAGAGCCAACTCATTAGAAAAGACCCTGATGCTGGGAAAGACTGAAGGCAGGAGGAGAAGGGGAAGACAGAGGATAAGCTGGTTGGATAGCATCACTGACTCAATAGACAAGAGTTTGAGCAAGTTCCAGGAGATGGTGAAGGACAGTGAAGCTTGGCGTGCTGCAGTCCATGAGGTCGCAAAGAGTCAGACATGACTGAGTAACTGAACAACATATATGTATATATATCACATCTTCTTTATCCATTCATCTGTTTTATATATATATATATATGTGTGTGTGTGTGTGTGATATACACACATACACACACACACATACATGTATTTCACATCTTCCTTATCCATTTATCTGTTAATGATGGTGTCTTTTTTTAACCCCATCTCAATGTTTCCTGAACAGTAGTATTCTGTACAGAATTCAGTCACCAGGTGATCAAAGGATCCCATAAACTCTACCTTACTCTTGGTAATCTGTGCTCCATGGGAACATATAGAAATAAAGATAAACACTACACACACACACACACAAACATGGAAGAAGGGAAAGGGGACAGACAGAGAAAGATGAGGCTGGCAAAAATACTAACTTAATTTGACTGTGGTGAGATCTCCCTCAGCAGACTTAACTGCCCTTGTATTCTCAGCTTTGTTTGATAAGAACTGCGACACTCTATCTTTAAAAAAATTTCAGACTCGTGGTGTCAAAATGGCGTTTGTGACAACTGAAGAGATTTAAGACTGGTCATGGAAGGGAAAAGGCCTTCGCTTGGTGAGTTCAAACTCTGTCTCTTCAGGGGCTTGGCTGAGCACACTCTAAAGTCACAGCGCTCTTTCCCATCTACACGGTCACAAGCCCCTGAAGAAGGGACCCGAGGGGCTGCCTGGGTCATGTCAACACTCATCCACCTCAGAGAAGAAAAGACCCCCTTTTACTTTCTTCCCACATTCACCTGCCCTTAGACTGGAATTCTTTTATTCTTTTCAAATGATTTATCTTATTCCGTTGGGATTTAATAAGTAAAGCTGTTCCTTTAGTTAAACTTTTATGCCAGCAAGTTAGCAATCACTTTTTTTTTTTCCCTCTGCTGGCTGATGAGAGTTTCAGGTTTGGAATATGTCAAGATTTTTCTATCAACAAATATTTCTCTCTGCATGAAGTACTGTGTTGGCCAAAAGCTTCATTTGGGTTTTTCCTTAAGATGTTTTCCTTTTGGCCAGCCTGATATCTTCCCAAAGCCAGTATAGCTCTGACCTTCGAAAGAATCCTGCAAGATGGTTTGTTTTGATTATAAGGAAACTGTAAATCAGGGATGTGAAATGATTTGTCCAAGGCATATTCAAAGCAACCTGATTTGGGGACTTTCCCAGCAGTCCAATCATTGAGACTTTGCCTTCCAACGCAGGAGGTATGGTTTTGATCCTTGCTTGGGGAGCTAAGATCCTATTTATCTCTTGGACAAGAAACCAAAACATAAAACAGAAATAAAACAGAAGCAATACTGTAACAAATTCAATAAAAACTTCTAAAAAAAAAAAAAAGCCCACATCAAAAACAAAACAAACACACAAACAAAAACAAACCAACCTAAGCTGACACCAAATCCTACACCCTGTACCTATGCTAGGTACATGCGTGAGGGTGCATGCTCAGTTGCTAAGTTATGTCTGACTCTGCGGTTCCCTGGACTATAGCCTGCAAGGCTCCTCTGTCCATGGGATTTCCCAGGCAAGAATACTGGAGTGGATTGCCATTTCCACTAGGTACACAGTGGTACTCAATAGATGCTATTGGCCCCCATCCACTCAACCCAAACGGGCGCTTGCAAATTTGGTAGGCTTCAAGGAAACACAGACCCAGATCAATTATGTCAATACAGAGCCCGCTGAGTTTTATTTGTAGCTTCTAGCAATACATCCTCACTGCCCACCAGTTTATTCAGCTACTTGCTTCTACAACAGGCACCCTCAACAACTAGGCTAACTGCCTATTTAGTCCACACCCGCCCCCTCAATCTTGGCTTGACACTCTGTACAGAGTGTATGCTTAGAAAAAGCCTGAAAAATTTTCTCATCCTTTTTTATTAAAAAAAAAAAAATGAAATCACAGAGACCCAGGGATCTCTAGCTAAGAGGCCCCATCGTCAGAAACACTGAAAAAAGATCATAGCTGACACCACAGTTGGTGAAAATAACAGCCTACAAGCTGTGCCAAAAGTTCTTTTTCCTCATCTAATCTCCCCATCATTCTCTGACACAAGACAGCAAATGCATGAAATCCTTTAAACATTCATTGCAAGTTGGTATAAAGGTAGTACATCTTAAGAGCTGAAAAAAAATCTATATACAAACTCATGTACACACGGACACATCCATTCATATATAAAACATTGCACACAGTTTTTAAAGAAATTGGCTTAGTAACATTCAAAAGAATCATTTAATCTAACTGATCCCATGTGTAACAGGGAAGAAGTTAGCTGTGTCTAGATTAGACTTGAGAAGTAAAACCTCCATCTTTCGCTTCCATGGAAAACGCAAGTTTCCACAACAAGTCTTGTAGAGATGGTTTTGTTTATTGTTTCTAGTTTGCGTCCTCCCTGGAACATTAAGTGGTCTTGGATATTAGAAAACAAACAGCCATCTGACTGTCACCCTACCAGCTGGCAGACTGAAGCGTCATCGCTAAAGCCCACACCTGCTTGGTTTCCTACCGAATCTCCACTTTAATTAGAATTAGATATTAGTCTGTGAGCATGTGTTCTAATTTTACTTCTTACTTGAAACCTTGCTTTGGCATGCAACATCTTGTTTACCTTCTTGGAAACAAATACCTATGCTTGCCCTAAGGGATCTCACGGTTATATTCAAAGCCATGCACCCAGTAGGTTCTCCATTGACACTTTACGGTCTGGAATCCACGAGCCCAGATTAGACTTTACAACAGGACCATGCTGCTGTCATCTTTTGATGTTCCCTGATAGCATCTCATTTCAGTTTGAAAGAAACCATCACTTCAAAAGGTGGGGGCTCATTCTAATCCTACATACATATTTCTGCTTTGATAAAATGTAGAACTGTTTATCTTATGGAGTGTTCCTCCTGTTTGTTTTTCTTGAATCACTCGGCTATACCCTATGCTGAATGACATATAAGGATAGAAATTATGGAAATCAAGAAAGCGTTTTCTCCAGTGCAGATCCTGAGTTGCTCAAATGAGTCGCTAAAATCTCCCTCCAGGGTGTCATTTGAAGTCTAACCTTGTCCCAGATAACAACTGACCACCGGTTTCTTTGATTCCCAAGAAAGGAGAACTCTGCAGTGTGACGCAGGCCAGAGCATTCACTGTACGGGCTGGAGGCATTCACCCGGGGGAAAATAAAGGAAAACAACTCACATGCTCACACACACGTGCATGCACACACACACTCAGGCACACTGCAGCCACCCAGCACCAGTAAGAGAACAAACACACAGAGACCCCATCCAGACAGACAGTATTGGTGCAGGTGTTTGTAAACAAGTAAGTTTGGAGAGGTTTCTAATTATAAGCTGTCACAGCTAAAATTAGAAACCCGATCTGCTCACTTTATTTAAAAAAAAAAAAAAATGCTTTCCAAAAGAGTTTATTTAAATGAGAGCAGCCAGCAAGCTTTTGATTTGGCAGCCTGACGCTGCCCTGGTGACACAGCCAGGCGTCAGCTTCTTCACTGTACCAGGAGGGGCGCTTCCCAGGTCCCAGTGCAAACAGGCACAGTTTTCATCCATTGTCATGGAATGATACTGCCTTCTCTGGCTGCAGATATCAATCACTCCATTCCCCATCAGCCTCGTGTCTCCCTCCGCACCCTCAAAGATACACTCTAATCACTTCCTGTTTCTCCTTTCACTCCCAGCTCCAATTCAAACTCAATTGCAAACATTAAGCATTTCTTGGCCTCCCCTACCCCACAAAAAGTAACACTCCATAATAACCTACATACAGATGCTCAAGACCGAACACCCATTGGGAAACTCAGCGGAGAAGACGAACTTGATACATCAGAGGGACCATAATACCACATTCCAATCCTAGAAACAGCAAAGTGAGCGCCCTCACCCTTTGCAGAGCAATTGGACCACAAAGATGCTTTCCATAAATGGAAAGAAAGAAGCTGGGTTCAGTTACAGGGAGGAAGCTGCTCTCTCCCATTTATACAAATAATATAAAATCACCAGCCTCAACCTGAGAAGTTTGTGTCATTTTTAAAACCCATCAATAATAAATGAATACTGCACAATTCAGCCCCGGTTGACCAAAATCCTCAGTCACACTTCCTGAAATGAAGCGCATCTTTGTTGACTCTTTCAGTCTTACAATAGCCAAAAAAAGAAGCTCAAGACAATAGTGGGCTTCAACACTTTCATTAAAGAGCCATTACCTTAACCCAGAGTTTTAACTTTAGCTATTTTTATTCTCATTTTCATGACTCTCTCTCTGAGCCAGCTTCTCGGGATAAGAGGCAAACGAATAACAGTTACTTGCACCCACATCCTGGCTCTTAAAGACACATATAGACAGAAAATTAAGTCATATTTCTAAAGACAAAGCGCTAATGCTCTTTATATAGATTATACCTGTACAGGAACAAAACGGAACTAACAATTCAAAACGCAGAGCTGAAGCTATAACCCCAGCTAACTCATCTTCAGCTCTGCCTTCTTCTGGACATTCACCCCCTGCATACCTGCAACAGCTTCAGTCTCATCTCCTCATCTCTCCAGACCATCACCCAGAGCTCCAAATAAAAGGAAAAACTGCCAAATTTTAATTTTACCTTTCTCTCTCCAATTTATAGAAAAGATGCCACTACCAATAAAATAGCCAAAGGCAAAAAGACAAAGGGGAAAAAATGATTACGGATCATTTGACTATGGCACTATGAAGAATCTGTCTTCAAAGAATCAAGACGATCAATTCTCTAATAAAGCAATAATCATCTCCTAAATTCTACTGAACCAGGTAGCAGATCTAGAAATGCAGATACTCAAGGCAGTTCTTCCCTGTCCACAGGAGATCCAATAGATGACACTGAAATTATGCTGTCTGTTGACCACCCCACTCCCTGCCCCTTTTGGCTACATGGCATTCCCTACCCAGGCTGGCTTCTGTGACCCACTTGATGATAAGCCCTACTAATAACCTAGGTCCTCTTGCTTTTCAAACTTGATTAAGTATGGGGCTCTTGTACCATCTGCAAGCACATACTCTATTTAATAACGAGAGGACTGAATGAGAAATATCACAGTATCATTCCCTTCCAAGTTCATTCTGTATACATTAATGTGGCCTCTTCCTGGAAATCTTTAATCTATCTCTTATGCATGTGCTCAGTCAGGTCCAACTCTTTGCAACCTCAGGGACTGTAGCCCTCCAGGCTCCTCTGTCCATGGGATTTTCTCCAGGCAAAAATACTAGAGTGGGGTGCTATTTCCTACTCCAGGGGATCTTCCTGATTCAGGGATCAAACCCGTATCTCCAGCATTGGCAAGCAGATTCTTTACCACTGAGCCACCTGTGATGCCCTCAATCTATCTCTTATTGGTCCCTGATAAAATCCACATATTAAGTATTCCAAACCTAAGCCAAACATCTCACATCCTTATTCCGACCTCTAACTCAGGTTACAGGGGAGATGTAAGATGTAAAAGAGCTCCAGGTAACTTATGAAGAGGCACACAATCATGGACTGTAACTGACACATAAAATCCTATTCCATTTTCATATTTTCTGACTGGTACTTAAAAAAAAAAGCAACTCCATGGGAAAATGGACTTCTTGCTGAAACCCTCAGCAAAAACAGCCACTAGAATAATTCATCAGTACTGGGTTATTAAAATCCCTGACAGGTATTACTTAAGATGTTAGAAAATTATTCAGGCACATGTGTACACATACATCTACCTTCTGTGCTTATGTGCTCACACACACACACACACACACACACACACACACACTCATATTTTTAGTAAGTACTCATTAAGCTATCTGAGATATTAAAACTAATCACGGCAGTTTTCCTTTAATGTTATCCTCAGCATAAAGAGAAATGAGCCCATTGTCATTTATTTCAAAATCATTCTTTATAAAAAATAGCTAATCTCCAGAAGCACACCTGGTTTATTGAAGTGAATACAAAGATGCAGCATATAGCCTTAATGTGCTCAGCTGGGAAAATATATTTTTTTAAATGAGCATTTGTTAGGGCTTTATTTGCAAATGCAAAACTATCCAAGGCACTCTTTGTGCACGGAGGGATTTTTCATTTCAAAAACCACATTAATATAGGAGGATTCACATCAAACATGAACAGTGGCAAATAAAATTAACCCTTGCAGAACTGGAAAAACAACAAAAAATAATACCGGGTTATAGGAAATCCAAAACCCAGGAAACTATGGACACAACCCCTAAAGTTAATTCTACAGAAATTAGTGTAACCCTGTTTCAACAAAACCTCCTGACTCATATATTTAAAGTATAAGTATCTACAAAGTTGACTCAGGCATCAAAAGTGGCAGAAAAGAGGGAACTGCTAGGTTAAATATTACAAAGAAAAGATCACCTATTAACTACACTGGGGAAGTTCCAAGGGAAAATAATGACACATCTAGAGCTTGCCCTAATCTTCTGAGATGGCCCGTCTCCATGAGGAGACACAAGGCTGTCCCAGTTGCCAAGGATGGCCTGTTGGAAGGTTTTCTCAGCAAGGCCATGTGGGAAGAAGTGTGGCTCTTGGCCATGTTAGCCGGGCGTTTCCTAGATACGATGGCAGGTGTCATTTTTTTCCATTTGATCAGGAAATGTAATACATCTTCAAAACAGTTTTCACCCAACTGGTCAGAGATGTTAAAATACAACCCTAAAAAAATCCCTTTGCCACTTTCCCACAGAGATGCACTCTCCTACACTCTTGGGTTTCTTTTAAAATATGTCATTATCACACAAAGGTCTCTGATATGCTTGCTTCTCCAATTTATTTTGTGTTTAAAAATAAAATCAAAGTACACAATTATTATATTCCATTAGGGACCTGAAGAAAACAAAAATAATTCTTCTAAATGACAAGATAAACACAAAAGCAAGTAGGCTGTTATTTCCAGAATTGAAAAAGGTAGCATCCACAGAGCTTGGTGTGACCTAAAAGGGTTAAGTCATGTCTTTAATAAAAGGATCTATGTCAAGAACCACTGACATCTTATGCTGTGCTTTCCTTTATAAATCAAACTTAAAATTAGTGCTAACTTCTTCTACCTATATCCAAAATGGATACTAGCCTCATAACTGAAGACATTTTATTTTTACCTTATAATTGTATATCCACATATCACTCAGCACGGTACCTTATCCAAAGAGATGATAAAAAATTGGTATTATACTGAGCAGAGCAACTCAGACAGAGAAAGGCAAATATCATATGATATCACTTACATGTGGAGTCTAAAAAAATGGTACAAATGAACATATTCACAAAACAGAAATAGAGGTGTTGATGTAGAAAATAAACCTATGGTTACCAAGGTGGGAGGGATAAACTGGGAGATGGGGATTGACATACACACTGCAATATATACAACAGATAACTAATGAGAAGCTACTGTATGGTACAGGGAGCTCTGTTCAATACTCTGTGATGAATTATACAGGAAAAGAACCTAAACAAGAGTGGGTATGTGTATTCTTATAGCGGATTCACTTTGCTGTGAAACAGAAACTAACACAACATTGTAAATCAACTACACTCCAATAAAAATTAATTTTAAAAGGAGGTGCTGAAGTAAACAAATGAATCAACTTGCTGGCATTAGATAAAGGAAGTCATTCCAAGCCAAGCCCACCCAAATTATATCACTCGCTCCTTGTCTTACAGCCCTCAATAGATCTCCATTACCTACTTTAGGATAAAGTCCAAACATCTAGTTATTAGCTCCTCCCACATTTCCAGCTTCATCACTTATCAACACTTTTGCAACTAATTTGGGAATATGGCAATAATAGAAATAAAATTGACTTTTGAGAGTAAAATCTTGAGAGCAATACAGAATGCGATCAGAACCGAGATCGGCAACATCATTGGAAAGGGGCAAAATTATTCCTTAGTTGGGAAGATTTGCTGTAAACGGACTGAATATATTAACATGTAAATGTCTTTCAGAAAAGGAGGCAGAGTGATGAACCATGGGCTACACCATGGGAGAGAGAATATTAACCAACAGACTTATTTCTCATCTGATCTCTCTGGTAAACCTCTGCTTATAGTGAGATGGTTGCATCAGACTATCATTTGATTGAGCTATTCATGTGTGCATGCATGTTAAGTCACTTCAGTCATGTCCAATTCTTTGCGACCCTATCGACTGTAGGCCACCAGGCTCCTCTGTCCATTGGATTCTTCAGGCAAAAACACTGGAGTAGGTTGCCATACCCTCCTCCAGGGGATCTTCCCGACCCAAGCATCCAACCCATGTCTCCTGTGTCTCCTGCATTGGCAGGTGGGTTCCTTACCACTAGGGCCACCTGGGAAGCCTGATGAAGTTAGTCATCACTCTTCAAATGTCAGACATATCAACCGATCTTATAATGAGGATATGACTTCCTAGAAAATATCCATTTTTGAGCAATAAATCTCTACATCCCACATCTGATAACTACATAGCTTCACTTGGGAGTCTCACTGGAACTCCAGATTCACCATGTCCAAAAGTGGACTAGTCCCCGCACAAACAATTCTTTTTCCAGTGTTCTGTATCTTGTAAATAGCATCACCATCCATCCATGCAAACCAGAAACCTGAGAGCCTCACGTTTGATCAATTCACCTTATTTCATGAAACAGTAAGTACTGTTGATCCTACTACCTCGGTATTTTCTTAACCATTAATTTCTCTCCATTCCCACTGTCATCACCCAAGTCCAAGTCATAAATATCTCTCTTAGCAGACCACTGTCCTAATTTTAACAAGGAGGACATTTTAAAAATACTCAGTTGATGCAGTTAATCACAATCTTTTGAACTTATCTGTTTCTACAGCTGAACCATAAGGATTATTTTTCCAGTGGGGGCAACTCGATGAGAATGACCAAGAACACAATGCTCAGTTTTGAGGGTCAAAGCAGACTTCCTTGACCTCTGTACCTTGACAGATGCCTCTAAGCAGAATTTTATAGAGAGTAAGAAAGGAAATTATCAATTTACTAATAAGACTTTTCGCTTTGACACTGAATTTTAGTATTTGACTATAGGCTGAGAGAGAGAAAGACAACAAAACGGGATTTGAGAAATAAACTAGCCTACCCTTCCAGCCCCGGGTGTAGAGGAGGAAGAAGACAGGCAGAGGCAGCAGGAGCAGACCATGAAAGAGATCCTGACCCACTTCTCTGGGTTGCAGTGCTCAAGGAGGTGGACATGTAAAGAGATCTTCTCCACTTCCT
The DNA here is from genome assembly GCF_033118175.1 of Dama dama. Taxonomy (NCBI): domain Eukaryota; kingdom Metazoa; phylum Chordata; class Mammalia; order Artiodactyla; family Cervidae; genus Dama; species Dama dama. The sequence goes on from NC_083694.1 coordinate 18,564,964, forward strand.
GTCCAGAAACATCTTACTAGGTGCTCCCCAGCTCCCAACCTGGAGCATACTCAGCAGAATAAAGGTCAGGGGTAGAGGACAGGGATGAGTAGAGAGAAAGACTGAGTCGAGCTCCCTCGTAGCCCCCTTGTCTTCAGTGTAGTTCAGAAGGATGCAGGAGGTCCTGTGTTCTCTGGGCAGGGACATAAACCAGCTGACAGTGTTGGACCAGGGCTGGGAGGGGTGGGCATCACACTAGCATCCAGGTGTGACACAGAGCCAGACATCAAACAGTCAAGAAGCAACAAGACAGCTCAGGTGCAAAAGAGGCAGAGAAGAGGCTCCTCAGACCCAAACCAAGCTGAAACAGAACACAGAGTGAGTTCATCAGGCCCAGCGTTCAGCAGCCAATGGAGGCAGGGCAGAAGGGACCAGACAGGTGGTGAGCCACCTTTCCTGCAGAGGGCAGTAGTGAGCACCCAGAGAGCTGCCCCAGAACCTCTTCGCAGACACCACTGCACCAGGGTCCAAGGCACCGCAAGCCCTCCTGTGGCTCCACTGCCTTGGGGAGAAGGAGACTGGGTGGGTAACTGAGCAGTGACCCAAAAGGGACCGTTTCAAAGGAAAGAAAATGATTGAAAACTGGAAGAGACTGGGACATCATGTATTTTGTGCTACACACTAGAGTAGGAACTTAAGTGTGAATACATTTTCCTCCCTACAACATCCTCTGGCCATCCTCTTATGTGCTTCCAACCTGAAGCCTGAGTGTTTTGTGTTCATTTTTTTTTTTTTTTTGACAATGCGTGTCTAATTAGACCATAAGCTTTCCTTGCCCCTTCGACAGTGAACAAAATTCTTCATGTGGCCAATAAGTCCTCCATAACCAGGCATTTTTCATCTCATAGAACGACTACCTGCAAGAAAGTGCTAAAGCATGGGATTCACAGAACCAAGAAACATGTCTCTGTGGAAACCAAAGAAGGAAGTGAGTAAGGCTTCGTGGAGAAGAGGAGAAATACGATTCCGGTCATGGGAAGAAACCTGAATATCTTCTGAGGAGGTGATAAAACAGTAAGATAGCAAAGGAGAAAAAAATAAAGAATAACAGATGCATCCATTGGCCCCTTCAAGAAGATAGAGGGTACATTAAGGAGTCTGCCCCATGTTGGGCACTCATGATCTTCCTGCTGCCCTGTGCCCCCCCCCCCCCATTCTTAAGCCCATAGACACAGCCTGAGCTCCAAGCACCCTCTTCTGCCACGCTGCACTAGAGCTGGTTCCAGTCCAGGGGGATGAGCCAGTGCCACTGATGAGAATTCAACAGAAGCTATTCTGGGAACCAGAAGAAAGAGGCCACAAGAAAAGAAACTGAGCCAGAATAGAGTAGAAAAGAAAGTGAAAGCTGGTCTTCTGTGCTCCCCTTTGGGAAGACTCCATGGAAAGGAAAAGGTCTTCTCTGCTCCCATTTGGAAAGACTGTATGTTCCAGGAAAGAGATTGCATCATTTTGAACAAGTAAGGGAATCTACAAAGAACAACAGAAATATGTGAAAACTTCCCATCAGAAGATTTGTGATATCTCCTACATGGAACAAACTTCACCATTAAGTCGGATGTGCTTCAACTCCATTCAAGGGACATTAATAACCAAGATGTCAAAGAAGCTTATTAGAAGGCTATGATACCTATGTGCTCCTCTGACCTGGACCCCAAGGATCACCTGCAGTGATTTGCCAAGTTATCTCAATCGGGGGGAGAGGAGGCACGGTGTGAAGAACTTCTGGCAACACAGCTTGATAAATGGATTCTCTGGCCCAGAGAAGTTGCTGAAGTAAAATTAGACGTGATCCGACAAAAACTCAGTTACACATGGGAAAGATCATGCTCAAACATAGCCCTTCTCCAGCAAGACTACGTTATTTTCTATTAGATGGGATAGACCACATACCCTGGGCAATGTTATCATCCGGTGTCACAGGTCATCTGGGGATCAGTCAAGTGTGAATAACAGAGGGGGACAGACATTCCACATGTGAATGGCTCCTCATCTCTAGGAAAGCCAAGCGGCTCCTCTTGCTCAGGGAAACTCCACAGAGAGGTGGTGATGGCCAATCAAAGGAGAAAATGCCAGGCTCCTAAAACCAGAGGTGTCAGACTGGCCTCATGTGTGGAAAAGCAGCATCTCCAGGGCAGAAGGAGATCCAGGTTATCTCCTGTCCAAACCTAGATGTGGGTCCACTATTCACTTCTTCTCCTCTGTTCTTTTAGCCACTGACTGTGCCTCAATTTGCTTGATAATAAATGGTCCCAGCTGATGGGACTCTCACCAAAATAAATCAGTCATTAAACTAATAATCAAGAAGCCGGGGAAAGTCATAGGGAGACAGGCCGGCACCTGGGACCCTTTGCTGCAGTGCGCACACCTGAGCAAATGTCTCCTCCAGCAACAAAATACGAAGAAACTGTAAAGGACTAAGAATAATTGCATATCTACGGAATCGCCACAAATTATCAACAAGATACAAAAAGACCAAAAACCCAGCTGCCACTTCTGAAGAGCTGGGAGCAGAAACACTGCACTGGGAGCAAATGCAGGGGGCTGAGCATGCCTGCACTCAACACCACCAAAGGGGTGGGCAAACCACCTAAGCCACCCCTCAGCCCACCCCCTGAACACCCCTCTACCCTTACCCTGTGGAAAGAACCAGCTCATCCCTACCCCCCACCTTGGGGATCTAGCAAGGGAACCTCTTACTTGATTTTGCTCCCCACTGCTATATGAGTGTCCCAGTAAAACCTTCCCTGACCTTCTTTTCTGGTCTCTTATCAATTTCTATTGATTAAGGAGGCCAAGAAGCCTGGTCGGTAACAATGGCTCACTTGCTATGTCACTAGGACTTGAGTGTCTGTGTCTGCTTTTAGAAGATCTTTCTAGGGCTCCAAAGGGTAAAAATAGTGCCATTTAAAATGACTACTCAGGCCATGGAACATTGCTTTGGCCGTCAGGTTTAGAAATAGCCAGGTGTGAGGAAGAATCAGTGAACAGAGCAGACTTCAAGATAGAAAGAGAAAAAATTTTTTTTCAGGTGTGCACACAGGCTGACAAAGAAAAAAAATGAAATCCTGGAAGAAAGGTTTTGTGAAAGACTTTTTCCTCCTCATTTCACATCCAGGATCTAAGACCTATGCACTGACCAAGAAGCTGAAGTCTGCAGTTTCTATGTCCTTAGGTGGTTCTGAGACAAGACAGAAAAGAGTGGATAAGGAGGGGGGTGGTAGATGGCAAAGACTGGGTCATTTGATAATTCTGGGCTTGAACCTACAAGGGTTTCCCTTTGGGTATTATCCTGAAGAAAGCTCCGGGCAACCTTAGGCTTATTCTTCACTTGTCACTTGGAAAAGGTGAATCAGTTCATGCTTATAATGGCTAATTCTGCTACGTCTCAAGTTCACACACACCTTCTAATTATAAGAAACAGGCTTCTTGGGCTTCTCCAGGCAAATGCTGAGAGGACGCCAACATTATTTTTGCTGTTACTGCAACATCCAAATAATTTTCCATCTGCCAGAGCCTCAAGTTAAAAGGGCAATGATCATGAGTGAATGTATGCCCACTGGCCTGGGCCATCCTTATGTTTCTGGACCAGCCACTGGGCCATTTTCTCTATTAAGAGGCACACGACAGCAAAGAGTCATATGGGATAGGAGTTGCCCTGAGAGACAAGATAACTGGGTTACACATCGACTACGCTTTTAAACAGCCGAGAGGTCCTATTCAGAAGCAACTGGACCCGTCAGGAGTCTTGTTTCCCATTATTAAAGTGCTCAAAAGTACTGTGAAAACACAACAGCAAGAGGAGCGAGACCATTTTTGAATCTACTTTCCCATCAGACTTATCTCAAGCTGCCCAGGAAGACATACAAAGGATGCCAAACGTAAATAGACCTTATGGATTTTGAGGCTGAATTCTGAAACTCTGAGGAAAGTGTTAATGTCACTTCGGAGGAAGTGCCACACAAGGAACTGCAGATGACTCGAAAGAGACGGACTTTAAGATTTGGTATAGACAATAATCTGCTAGTATCCAGAGGCATGTGGGGTAACCCTGAAGCGGATGCTGGGGCAAATTTCACAGTGACTGAATACATTAGCATCAAAGCCATCGCCCTCTGTAAATTATTCCAAATGAATTCCTGGTTACATCTTAAGTAATAACCATATATTACATTCATGTTAGAATGGTATTAGGTCCCACTGCCCATCTTTCTAAAATAATCCGAGAGATCAAGATGGTCAGAACCAGGTGTTTAATAACATTTCTAGCAATAGATCCAAGAGTGCTTCAAACAAACCGGAAGCTCCCCTTGACCTGACAGAACGTTTCCAGACATTTCTAGATTAAGTGGCGAGTGCAAGTCTGTGACCAAAAACACACTTTTAGAAGAGAACAGTTTCTACCTTCTCATTGGGGTGGGGGTAATGAGGACTGTGATCTGGTTGACAGGATAGTTAACCACAGCAGGGCATTCCTTAAATGGTTTCTTGGTGGCAATCTAGGGCAGTTGGTTAAGGAATCTTGTATTTTCTAGCCAGAGTCCATGGACTGACCGTCCTTAATCACTAAGACAGCTCTCACATATTACAGAAGTTCTGATGAAAATAAATAGGCCCCCCTGGAGGTGAACATGGAAATCAAAAGGTACTTTTCTTTCACCTTTCTTCCTTCTTCTTTAATCATATTAAAATAACATATTTTAAAACAGTTGCCCCAAAATACCCATCAAATGCTATAGAAAAATAGTATATATGATTCTTACTCTAGGCATTAGACTTCAATAGACTTATTCGAGAATAAATATTAAAACTTTGATATGTGCTCCCCAAATCATTTCTTTCATTCCTAACAATTTGACTGGCATGATCAGCAAATGAATGGCCTTTTTCCTAAAATATGGTGCTCGTTTGGTTTCGTTTTTTCACGCTGACAGTACTGAAGAAGAGGCCCTTTGGATTCTTTCAAGAGCCACCCAAGTCCCAGTGTCATGGTTGTTAGCACCAGACACTGGGCAACATGGGAAGGAGGGGTTGGCAAGTTTTTCCAGGAGCAAGGGTGTAGGGTAACTCCAAGGTGGGTCCCAGTGGCACAAAGGCTCCTGTGGACAGTGCTGCTTAGAGGAAAGGCTCAGCCGATTCCTCGGCATCTGGGAAGTTGTCAGCCAAGGCATTCCTTACAAAGCTGGGTGGCTGCTTGCTGCTGACACGTTCAGTTTTGAACTCAGGGAAAAAAAAAAAAGTAACCTCCCTGGAATGTTGAGCTCGGCAAAGATAGCAGATGCCCAAAATGAGAAAGTCTATCACACATCAGGTGTTTGGGAACCTTCTGGAAGCTACTGAAAAAAACATGAGTATTTCTCTATTAAGTCTGCACTCAGCCATCTCAGGTGCTCGCCTTGAAATCCCTCCATTTCCACCTCCAGGACCTTGACAGCCAGACTAGAGACGATTCCATAGGTGATTGATCACATTCTCTTCTAAAGGTCATGCTGGGGGAGCAGAAATGCCAGACGCACCGTGCACTTCTCTAAAGAAGATGCCGGTTTTATTTGCCTTCCTATTTAAACTCCTATGGACTTCAAGCAAGACGTGGTAATGCCGTGGAAATGTCCATGTGAGGTTTGATACCATATACTCACAGTCATTTTGTCTGCTTTTCTCCATTTGGTGTTCTACCCGCAAGAAAGGACAAAATGCATACGGTAATCTTCCTAGACTCCACTCAAAGCAAAGAGGACTACTCAGCAGCTCACTTTGGTATCCTCTAAAAGAAGAAAAACCATCCCCTTCTAACAGCATTGCAACACCAGTTCCCAGGACTAGATCTCGCCACAGCAGTGTCTATTTAGGTAGTAATGATCTGAACAAAGCGAAATGTATGGCCACGGTGGTTATTATAAGGGTGCCTGGCAATAAAATACGATGCCTTAGCAAATCAAGAGACATAGGAGGTGAGGAAAGGTCAGCGAAAAAAAAACACATGAGAAATCAATGTCAAAAGAGGTCACTTTATGAGCTTCAAAGAGAGCTACCGTCATTGATTATAATATCACTGAAACAACACAGGCCCGGTGAGATCTGAAATTACATTTCCAATCTGAATTTATAGAACTCACTGCGGGCCCTGGTTCTGACTGTAGCACGTTAATGGAAGCCTACCAAGTAAGCATGATTTAGACGGGCTCAGGCAGAGGTGAATTCAGTTTTCCCTGGGTTATAGCACTAGGCCCATGATCGAGAAAGGTTCAGAATCAGTTTCCTCTTCCATTTCAGAGACATGTCTGGTAATAGCTGGGGGCCAGAATTCTCTTTCAAAAACACAAACTCAATTATGGCACTTCCTTGCTTAGAAATCACCAACAGCTCCGTTTCTCATGCAGGATAAGGTTTAGAATCCTTAGGCAACAGGCAAGCCCTTCTTAAGAGGCCAGTGCAGCATCCTTTTCTGACTTCATCTGATGCTCCAAGTTTACCAGAATCCTTTCAGGTTTCTTAAGCCAAGCTTCTCTCCCCCCTATGCAGGTCTTTATACAATTCTGTTCTGGCTTAAAGGCCGCTCTACCCTGACGAATTATTCCTTCTTCTTCTCTTTCCTTATTTCCTCATCACGAAAGATCCTGGGCTCACAAAACCCCATTTCTTTTTTCTTCCACACAGTTACACTACCTTTTCCAGCTTTCCTGCCTGGCATATAGGTACATGAATAAACTCTGCCCTATGGTATATGGGCAGAAGTGATGTATGACATCACTGGTTCTTAACATCCTCCTGTAAGATTTTCTATATTCTCTCTCCTCCAAGGTTTCAGACTCTGAGTCCCTTGAAGATGGTCTGGGCCCCTGAATAACTATATGGAGCAGAGCATCCAACTCACCCCCGCCTCCAATCCAAGTTAAGACGGTGGCATTAGTGAGAAGTACTTTAAGACACCAAGATATTCAGGATGTTTGTTTCTGCAGTTAATCTACTTTAACTAATGTGCTCAACCACATAGTATTATATTTTATCTTTTGCTATTGTGCTTATATTTATAAGTCACTAGGTTTATTCTGGAAGAAGTCAAGGTATAAATAGAAACTCATGCTTCCTGAAGGAAAGAAAAGCTGCATGTATACAAAAACAAAACCAAAATTATGCAAGACTTCTATCCATTTCTGGGCTGACTAGCTAAGTTTCCCATACCATCTGTTTTGTTTTTGTGTTAGACACTCACTCATGTCAGGCTCTTCGCAACCCCATGGACTATAGCCCGTCAGGCTTCTCTGTCCATGGGATTCTCCAGGCAAGAGTACTAGAGTGGACTGCCATTTCCTTCTGCAGGGGATTTTCCTGACCTAAGGATGGAACTTGGGTCTCCCGCATTGCAGGCAGATTCTTTACCATCTGAGCCACCAGGGAAGCTAACTCCCTCCAGCAGAGTGGAACCCATAAATGCAATTTCACTTCCTAGAACATGGTGCCATTGATATTGCATTTATGGGTTCCACCCTATCAAGGTGAGTTAGCTTTGACAGAAGTAGATTCTTCTGGGGGAGCTGGCCATATCCATTTTCCTGGGCTGCTATTTCTCATATACATGCCACTAATCGTATGGGGCACTATTTAAATTAAGCTGGGGAGAGAATTTCAGAAAGATGTTGGCAGCAATGGCAACACAGTTTTTTCAATCCTTTGAATGCTGTAAACATAGAACAACTGCACACACACACACACACACAAAAAAACCCTAAATCCATGGACAACAAAACCAGGAGATGTAATTTCCTCATGAATTCCAAACAATTCAATGGGGCAAACTACCAAGAGTCACAGATCCTACACGGAATCAGCATGTGGATGACAGGAAGAAGGAAGTAATGGGCATGATAATTAATGGGACTGAGAACAGAATCCTACAAACACCCAACACTACTCACTGGAAAGTTCAATGGACCAATGTTTTGTCCTTTTTTAAATCCAAGTGCAACGGCCCCATAGTAAGTAGGACTGACAGGAACCAAGCAAGTCAATTCCCCTGAGCTGTCAACCATGAACTGTCCCCCTTCCAGAGTAAGTAAGTCCCCATTGATGAGACACTACTGCATATGACAATAAACTGGAGCAGTGTGGAATAAGAGACCTGCAAGAAAGAGAAGGTCTAGATCAAAGTGGAGGAGGGGAAAGCAGGAGGGAATCCTAAGAAGTGATCTCCCATATTCTTAAAACCCTAACAGTACACACACACACACACACACACACACACACACACAGAAGAGAAAGCTCGATGAAGGTAGTGAGACTTCTTGAACCCTACTTCATTCTAAACAGACAAGAAAATTAATTTCACATAAAAATAAACAATGGAAAAGTATCAAGGTCAAATCTCATACAAAGTTATTATAATTACAATAAAGAATAAGGAGCAGGAAAAAAAATCTGTAAACACAACAACAGCATGCTGGAAAGACATTCTCACAAAACAGATCAAAACTATAACCTATCATTTCAAAAGAAGCTTGAAGACATTAAGAAAGAATATAAAATACAAAGAACATCACAATCAGGTTTAAAGAACTCATAAATATGGTGACAGGACTCAGAAAAGAACTGAAATAAAAGGAAAAAAAATTATAAATGCCAACTAAACTAAAAACAAACACAACAAATAATCCCTTAATGAATATAAAAGGTAAAAAGGAGGAAAGCTAAAAAAGAAAGAGATACAACAGTCTGAACAGTAAGAGACAAATAGTAAAGAAAAGCAAAGAAAATCAAACATACAGGTAACAAGAGTCTGAAGATGAAACCAAAGGAAACATAACAAATATTAGGAATTACAACTCAAGAAAATTTCCAAAATATAAAAAAACTTGAAATGACATTAAAATTTATAACATGTACCTGTCAATATTGGCCCCCAAAACAATACTAAGACATGTCTAATAAAATCCTTTGGAATTTTAGGCAAAAGGAGTACATGACATACAGTGTTAAGAAAATTAAATTATCATTCAAGGAAGATCCCCTGGAGAAGGGCATGGCAACCCACTCCAGTATCGTTTCCTGGACAATCCTATGGACAGAAGAGCCTGGAGGGCTACAGACCATAGGGTCGCACAGAATCAGACACGACTAAAGTGACTTAGCACACGTGCACACAAGTAATGCTTTAGGCCATTAGAAAACAGAGTTGTCCGTTTGATATATTAAATAAAAGAAAATAATTTTATATCCAGCAAAACTGACTTACAAGTATTAAAGGTTCAAGCAAACTGGCATGGATATAGGCAAGAACCAAAAAAATATTGTCCCCCTGAGTCCTTTCAAAAGAACATGCTAGAAAATGAGCTTCAGGCAATCAAAATAATTAGGCCAACAACATAAGGACTAGTGTTGAATATCAAAATATGTAGTTCGCTGCAGAATGTAACCTGGAAGGAGGCTAAGCAGCAGACAGCAGAGTATCTACTGACTATGCTCTGACAATGAGGATATAGCACAACTATTTAAACATGAGGGAAGGATGAGGGGTACCATATGCAAAAAAGAAAAGTTTTAATGTACAATAGCTACAATGGTCCTAGTTTTAGCACTATTTTCCTGAGACTATTGTGCACATCATTTGGGATAAAACAAATGAGTTAATTATGTGATATTCTAATTCTGTTACTCCCCTCTGCCCTTGAGAACCAACATTCTTGTGGAAGGAAGGATATACAAATGTAACGCAGAAGAGGTAAAATGAAAATAAAACTCTATAATCTCACATTTGAACTAGAGTATCAATATGAATTCATAAGCTAATAAAATATATAGTAAGATAAATGACAAACTATCTCTATGAGTTTTTGATAGATAGATAGATAGATAGATTCCCAATCCTGTCCTTTACAAAGGGTCAGGAAACAATGACAAACCCAGCAGTAGGGAGTATCCTTAGCACTCAGACTGTAACATTTCTCACCTAAAGAAACCAGAGCTTCTTAGAGAAAATGGCTGATTCCAGATCTAGGGCAGGAAACATACGAGATGAACCTGGACCATCTTGTATTACCAGAGAGCAGGAAAGTTAAAGGCTTTTAAGACAATGACCAAAGGACTCAAGACCCAACTCAAAGGGGTCCCTACTGGCTCGACTGAAACAATCTGAGCTTCAATTATGATTGCAGCCTTTTCAAACACCACCTACAGTAGAGCCAAAAGGATCAGACCGGAGTCTGACCCAGTCTCTGGATCCAGCAGCCAATCTGCAGGATAGCCAGGGCTGAATAACTTGTCTAATGGACTATGAGTGTACAGTCGGCTCAGGGAAACTCTATAGGTCAAAGAGCCCAAGTGCCTCAATAGATAAATTGTAAGGAAATGAAAGGGATTAAAAGGGAACTTTACAGATTAAAAAAGACTTAAAGGTATATCGATTTTTTTTTAATGGCCAAGACTAAACACGGTGTTTGTGGATACCCACTGGGTGATAAATGTGTTTCTAAAAATATAATGAAGTGACTATTATAATGGATAATGGTTACTTATGGTGGGTACAAAGGGTTGTGATTGGGTGAGACACAGGGAAGGGATTCTGGGGTAGCAAAACTCAATTTCCTGTCCCAGCTGGTGTACAATACATATGCAGTATTCATACACATATATGTACACATATTTCATACAATATATAAATATACAGAGCATTAGGACATGCATTTGATTCCTGTTGTCTTCTGTATTCATGTTGCATTTTCAATAAAAATATTCTTCTTAAAAAAAGACTAGGAGTTTCTTGCTGTCATCCAATCCCCCACTGAGAAGGCAATGCAAAGCACGTTGGTGAAGTGGAAAAGAATGTGAGGAAATGATGATTGAGGTCACATTGTGAAGGTCAACAAAAGTCTTTGCCGAGTTATATTTAATTCAAAGATAATGTAGATCCACTTAAAGGTTTTATGAGTCCAGTGATTTCCCCTTTCCTCTGAACTTCTTAATGCCTCCATCATTTACTGGATTCTCATATTTGTATAATTAAGCTAAGCGAGCTAAAGAAAGATGATGCCAAATAAACCCTGGCCAGAAAACTGTATTCTTACATGGTTGAAGAGGGCTGGACCATTGCCCTTATCATGGGTAAAGTAACACTCACTGTCTTTATTGGGATTTAATAAAAATCAGCTTGCTGTATCATATTATACTAAATTAACTTTATTCAAACATCTTTACCTTTTTAAGCAACTAAATTCCTCTACTTCTCAGGGAATATGCTATGATTCAGGAGAAAAGAGTCAACTTTGAGTTATGAAATCAAAACAACTTTGAAAATGACATAGAAAGACACAAGGGAATTAACGCCTCTGAGTGAGCCTAAACATTCCAAACAAACATACAGGTATCTTCTTGAGACTGTGGAGAAGGTGTCTCTTGGAAATTATTATTTTACACACATTTTTCTGTTTTAAAATATCCAACCTTCATAGATAGGCTATTTTACTTAGCATGCCAAATATTTTTAGTGACCATAAAGAAAAATCATAAGAAATTTTGTAGATTTGTTCTTTTCTTTCACCCTAAAAGGTCTTAAGTTCTTCCATTCCAAATTATTCATCCAGTGGGATTTTCAGGAGTTAATAAGGTGGAAAAGGCTCCTTGCTCAAGATAAAAGACAAAAATGAAGCTTTTAAAATCGCCAGCATCAATGTTAGGATAAAATGTCCTGCCAATCACCAGGGCAGAATTCAATCTTGTATTACAAAATGACTCCTTCCTAGTTCTTTTAGAAATAGATGGGGCACTGAATCACCAAAAAAAAAAAAAAAAAAAATCTAACAACAACCAAAATAGGAGATAATATAACTCAAAGTAGCTAAATGTGTATAAGAGCCAAATGTAATAGGCCATATATGTTACAAACTTCACAAGAGCCCAGGACTGCATTCATGCTCCCAATTCAGAGGAAATAAATGGACTCATCCCACCCTTAACTCTAGAATAAAAAGACAGTTGCACAGGACCGCACAAGAGCCAAACCCAAATTCACAGAGGTTTTATTAAAAACAGGAAAAGGTCAGTCCTCTTCCCCCAAAGGAATGTCCAGGGCTTGTCGGAATTATTACTCCAAGATAGTTTCTTTATTAAATTCACTGTGCAGGAATAGAAAGACAAGGCTAGGAGAGCTAGAAAGACACAGGAAGTGTTAGTTTAGCCACAAACTAAATTTAATGCAAGATAAAGAGGAATCGGCATTCTCTTCACTGAATCTACAAATCAGATATATTTTAAAAGGTAATCCTTAATGAACTGAGGAATCATATCATTAAAGAACCCATGAATGATAACTACATCATCTTTGCTCTTTCCTCCAAATAAAATAAGACTGATACGCCAGGTACGACACGGGGAACCACCTTGCCACTAAACAAGAACGTGAAACAGTCATTTACTTTTTAACCTCTGTTCGCTACTAGTTAAAATCAAGGGTTAGTTCAATGAATTAGTTTGAGTGAATTTACAGATCGAGGGTGGCCCAGCACTGTCCTTTTTAGCAAACATTTTTCAACATGGGCGGTCACGGGGGAAAATCTCAAGCCCAAGTTCAGTGTCAACTTAAAATGGATTCCTGAGACACCCCTGGCGTGTGAATTAATTCTCTTTGTATTAATGTCTGGAATGTGAGACAGAATGACACAACTCACTTTATAGGATGCTCCAGCACTCCCTCCGCAGCATTTTTATCATTAAAATGATCGTGTTCTGGGCCTCCCTCGGGGCTCAGTGGCAAAGAATCTGCCTGCCAATGCGAGGGACATGGGCTTTGATCCTTGATCTGGGAAGATCCCGCATGTCGGGGAACAACTAAGCCTGTGAGACACAACTACTGAAACCCATGTGCCTAGAGCCTCTGCTCGGCAACAAGAGAAGCCACCGCAATGAGAAGCCCACACGCTGCGACTAGGGAGTAGCCCCCACTCTCTGCAACTAGAGAAAAGCCCTCGCAGCAGCAAAGACCCAGCACAGTGAAAAATAAATTTAATTAATTAATTAAATCTTTTTTTTTTTTTTTTTAATGACCATGTTATGATAGCTGGGGCAGCACCTGTGCGAGACTTTTACAAGCACGAAAGAAAATAAGGCAAAAAGCGGAACATCTCTCCTCTGGTCTCTGCCTAGGCAACATCCCAGCTTTCAACAGCAGGGCTGCATTTGGGTGGCAAGGCACAGGACACTGTATTCCATTTCAGGGCCGTGAGAGGGGGTTGAGTCATTCTGGTTTCTTTCCATCCCAGATCGCATCTCTGGCAGAAAAGTCAACAGATCCACCATAATGCCCATCACTCCGGATGCAGACCCAAAAATATTCCTTGTAAGGAGGTAAAAAAATGAAAGCAACATCTGGCGAGAAATCTGTTCTCAAGAGCTACAGTCTAAAGGAAGCGTGGGGTAGCGGGGGAGGGACATCCTGGTGGCTCACTGGTAAGGTATCCACCTGCCAACGCCCGGAGACACAGGTTCAATCCCTGGTCCAGGAAGATCCCACATGCCATGGATCAACTAAGCCCTGAGCCACAACTACCAAGCCCATGGTCTGGAGTCCCAGAACCACAACTCTTGGGCCCACACACCGCAACTACCGAAGCCAGTGCGCCCTCAAGCCTGCGCTCCACAACCAGAGGCCACCACGATGAGAAGCCCTCACACCGTAAGGGCTCTCCACAACCAGAAAAAAGCAACGGGGAAGACCCAACACAGCCAAAAATAAATAAATACATTTGTTTTTTTTTTTTAAAGGAAGAGTGCCATGGGTGGAAGGGATTGAAGTCCTTCTTTTTGAGATGCTGTTTACAAGCGGGGGTGCTAGTGTTTGGGGGGTAACAAGAGAGGAGGCTGGTTTGGAGCAGCAAAAACCTGGGAGAGACAAATCCCTCCCTTTGGTCTATAGTTTCAAATGTTGCTCGATATTCAAGACTTTGATGGCTTAGAAGCGAGAAGGTCGCATGGTCTGGGTTGCATTTCTTTCCCTGCCGCGCTTCTGATGGAGAGGTCGGTGAAACTAACAAGGCTTCGGAGAGAAGGGAAGAAGGGCGGTGACATCCGAGCAGACTCCCGCCGCTTGATCAACCCTTCACCAGGCAGGTACCTGCGCCACCAGCTCTCCGCTCCCTCAGCTGAGACCTAACAGCGGGATCCGTCTTGGAAGAACATCTGATGTAAGGCTTTGGGGTCTGACATATCGTTACCCTGCTTCGCCTCCTCCTACTCTAATGGGTTCTAGAAAAAGCCTAGGAGAGTGCCGTTTCAGCAGACAGGGAAAAGAGGGTTGCGACGCTTTACATAGTTATTTTTATATTTAATCCAAGAGCGAGAGGGGACTAGGCGACCCAGCTGACTCTCAAAAGCATTTTAGGAAGTTGGCAGCAGAACAGCCATCTCCTGCTCTCTCGGACCGTGTAGCAAGTAACCGGATCTGGGGTATAGATATGTTTGTCGAAGATATCAATAGCGCAGATAATTAAGTTAGCTGCAGCAAACCAGCTCCAGGCTTTGAAGTGTGGGCACAGTTGATGCACTCACCTTTCGCTCACCTGAGAGGCTAAGCCTACAATCTCCTCACAGATGTTCACAATCTTGTGACCTTTGGTCCCCCCTCATTATCACATCATTGAGGTTACCTAACGCCATGGGGCCGACCATAAAAAGAAGTTTATAAACTGCAGAGTGGTGAATTCCTACCTTCAAAGACAGACTCCGCCTGGGTGAGAAGAACCTTCAGCTTAGAGGAGCTGAGATTCTCTAGAACTCTCTCTGCTGCTGCGGAAAGGAAGGGAAGGGCATCACAGGGCAGGAAAGGATATCCACTAACCCAGTGCTCCACAGACGCTGAATTGTACGGGAATCCCACCAGGTGTTTCTAAAAATACAGGTTACTGGAGCCTACATTTAACACTAGAGATTCCTATTTAACACTCCAGCTAGAGGCCCGAGTGGAGGCCCGGAATCTGCATTTTAGTGAGTACAGAGGTGAATCTAAATGTGTAGTCCTCGGACCACAGTTTTTAGAAACCTAAGTACTGAGTCCAGTTTCTCAAGATTCCAGAAGGATTACATGTACAGCAATACGTAGATTAATGACCCAATAATAGCAGTGTTACCCCAGAAACCACCAAACCCTTTACCCACTACATTTTGTGCTTTGTATATTTCACATCATCTAATCTTCACTATATATATATATATATATATATATATATATATATATATTATAATTTGATCAGTTTTACAGTCATGGAAACTTGGCAATGGTAACTTGATTCAAGGTCACAAGTTAGTGAGTAAATGGTTAAGAATGCACCTTGCAATGCAGGGGACAGAGGTTCCAACCCTGGTCGGGGAACTAAGATCTCACATGATACAGGGGAAATATGCGGCAACTAGAGAGTCTGTGTGCTGCAACTAAGATCAGATGCAGCCAGGTACAGATATGTGAATTGGGCCTCTTTCTAGCCAAGTCTCGAATGTACCCCAGTTATGCCAGTCTCTCTACAGACTTCCCAAAGTTGACTATATCCTTACTGTGTTCTATTTGGGGTTTTCAATGAGGAAGGAAAGGAGAGGAAAACAAGAATTTAAAGAAGTCAACCACTGAACTGCCACTTTTCCCCAATTCTAGTACCAGGCCTTTTACAGTAAGAGAAAAGCAGAGGTGTTTCAACTGCTACTAGAAAGATAAATAGCCCAGGATATCTATTAGTGCCCCATAAATACTGCTGCTCAGAATACTGATATATTTCCAGTTATTTGTGATGTTTTCCTTTCCGGTTTTTTATGACAACTGAAATTTAATACACCAGGCCAGTTTGGCAAAGGTGAGCTGTGTAGCTATGACCAACTTAATTTCTGGACTCAGAACCCTCAGAAGGTGTGAAAGCAGCAAATCTAAATAACTTCCCAACTTTCCCAGAAGCCCCCACTGGGAATATGACTTCTGACATGGCATTTCCAGGGAAAATTCCATGTTAAATGTGTTCTTGGAGACTCTCCCATGAGACTTGCCCAGAGAGATTCTACCTGGGTTTTTTTTTTTTTTTTTTTTTGACATGTGAGATTTTAGTGTATCAAACTCACCTTGATGTTGAAATTTTAAAGGGAGAGAGATGAGACAGGGAACAGTCAGAGGGAAGGTTACGGCCTCAAGTGTGAGCAACCACTTCATAACTGACAATGGATATTCACTCTCCATCAGTTACACACAACCAGAAGATCAGTTCTGTTGAGAACGGTTATTAGAGAGGAAAAGACCGACAGGCACTGAACCAGGTGCAGGCCTGGCAAGCTGAGAGTTATAAAACCTTTTTCTTTTTCCTCCCTCTAGAAGCAAATATAAACTTGCTTTATGGTGCCAATCCTAGTTTCCCAGAGAAGTGCTTTGGCAATAACAGCCCCAGAGAATAAAAGCTTGAGTAACCAGGGGCATTTAGAATAATAAAGCCTTCTTCTTCCCACACATATTGTTGTCAGTGCTGCCGTGGCTCTGTTCCATACATTTCCTGCCAGGAGCTCACCTTATTCCTACAGAGTCAAGCATGGGAGCGTCTGAGTACCGAAGGGCATGCTCATGGTACCTCCTCGGTGGAGCTGCATTGAGGATCAGCTGAATCAGGATATGGGAAGATGCTCTGGACAGTACCTGGCACACAGCAACCTCTCCATGAGTCGTAGCTATGATATTGTGGGGTGGTGGCTGTTACATGTATTGATAGTTCAATAGCCACAATGCACATAATAGATCCCAAATATTTTTAAAGTAAATATTTGACTTGCTTTTTTAAAGCAAATATATGACATCCAAAATCACTGTGGACAGTGACTACATCCACAAAATTTTAAAAGACGCCTGCTCCTTGAAAAAAATAACTATGACAAACCTAGATAGTGTATTAAAAAGCAGAGACATCACTTTGCTGACAAAGGTCCTTATAGTCAAAGCTATGGTTTTTCAAGTAGTCATGTACGCATGTGAGAGTTGGACTATAAAGAAGGCTGAGCACTGAAGAGTTGATGCTTTTGAAATGAGGTGCTGGAGAAGACTCTTGAGAGTCTCTTGGACTGCAAGGAGGTCAAACCAGTTAATCCTAAAGGAAATCAATGCTGAATATTCACTGGACGCACTGGAGCTGAAGCTGAAGCTTTGGCCACCTGATGCAAAGAGCAACTCCTTGGAAAAGACTCTGATGCTGGGAAAGACTGAGGGCAAGAGAAGATGGGGGTGACAGAGGATGAGAAGGCTAGATGGCATCACTGAGTCAATGTACATGAGTTTCAGCAAACTCCAGGAGATAGTGAAGGACAAGGAAGCCTGGCATGCTGCACTTCAGGGGTCGCAAAGACTGAATTGAGTGAACCGAACTTAGTGACTGACTTGTTTGTATTTTTCATATTTATTATATATCCCATGGGGGAAATTCTAATCATGAAATCACTCATTTATAAATAAAATCTGAAAATGTTAAAGTGACCTACTTTCTCCCTTACCTTTTAAATTCTGGAAAAGCAAGGCTTTTCGATCTCAATATTGTTGACATTTGAGGTTGAATAATTCCGTGTTGTATTGAGAGTTGCCCTGTGCATTGCATGGTGTTTAGCAGCATCTGTGGTGTCTCCTCATCAGATGCCCAAAGCACTCTCTTCCCAGTTGCAGCAATCAAAAAATGTCTTCAGACATTTTCCTTTAGGGTTCAAAGCTGCCCTTGGCTGAGAACCACTGGTCTAGAGTCATTCTGAAACAGACAAGTAAACTACAGACACAGGTTCTCTAAAATATGCCTCAAACGTAAGATGGTGTGTCCCTACTGGGGATTTCACTCATGCTACAAATAGCATTTTACTAGCAGTGAAGTGAAACCCAAAGCCTGACAGGGATGGTGAGATGCTTACCCACTAACAAGCTATGGTGAGCAAAACAGTCCAAACTTCTTCACTTATGCAAACTCAACATTTAATTTTCTGCAAGATTACCCACAATAATTACAAAGTTTCTATAACCCAGCCTCAAAAGCTTGAAACTCTGAGATCCATAAGAATTGATCTTTTATCGTTTACCTCCGCCGTGTACTGTGTCTATGTAACATAGCAGATGAGTGAAAGCAATGTTGTCCTCTAATTTCTCGAAGTAGGAAAGTGAAACTTTACCAAAATTAAATTATTAAATAATCCAGTGGGGAGAGAGAGAGAGAGTAAACCTCTAGCGTACAACCATTTTGATTTTAAGCGTGCATCTTTCAGCTGAAAGATTTTTTTTGTCCATATGATAATAATAGTTTGACATTCTAAAAGTAATGCTGAAATATTAGCCGGTAGCTGCCGGTTAAAGATGGTTTGAGGCCAAAGAGCTGACATCTCTGGGACACCAGTGTGTTCACTCTGCCAGTCACATACAGTACTTTTGAAGCATTAGCAATAGCTTGAATGGACTTCCTACCAGGAATCTGCGGTCAAATGCTGACTAACGCCAGATCAACTTGAAGATTTCAGAGCCATTATGAAACATGTAAGCACTCTGACATAGTCAGAACGAAGACAAACCAAGAAATTCACGCTATGACCAAAACTGGGTTAGGATCTCACTGACCAGGGATTAGAAAAATAGAGCGCAAATGAGAGAGAACACACATTCTTTCCACTTTCTAATATCCACGTGACTTATAAGGTTTCATTCCAAAGGGGGGAAAAAATGGCACCCATATTTTAACTAAGTATCAGGCCAAGACAGTTTTATCCGAAGGGTATTAATTGCTCTGGTGAAGGAATGTTGCACCGTCCACTCACACACTGGATCTCATTTAGTTGTTCCTTCATGTTTAAGATGCTATTACTGTCCTGGATTATGCTCCTATGACGGGGTGAAGTGGGCGGGGAACTAAGTGTGCATGTACAAGGTCATTTCTCTTTTGCTTAGAGCTGCCTCGATTCCATCTGCTGAGAAGCTGAGAGTATATCTTCACTCCAGTGCCTGACCTAAGAGAGGAAAGTCAGGGGACTGAGGCAGGGAGAAGTCACCTGCATCCTATATGAGCCCTCCAGGAGGGACGCCCCTTCCCCTGTCCCCTGGCCTTCATCTTTGTTGCTTAGTTACTAAGTCATGTCTCACACTTTGTGGCCCCATGGGCTGTAACCTGCCAGGCTCCTCTGTCCATGAGATTTCCCAGGCAAGAACACTGGAGTGGGTTGCCATTTCCTCCTCCAGGGGATCTTCCTGACCCGGGCTCCCAAACTGCAGGTGGATTCTTTACTGCTGAGCTGCCTGGGAAACCCCAGCCTTCATCTTTAGTTGAGGACAAAAATCAGAATCTTTGCACCATCCTGTAGCCACAGGTACCGCACCCACCACAAAAACAGATATCACAAGTTATTTCTTCTAATATTCTCAGGGCTGTTTGTTTTCCCCATCTATTTTCCCCCTTTCTAATGCCCTTCCCACCCAGTCTTCAGTCCTACCTCACACCAACCCTCTTTTAAGACTGGAATTGCTGAGAGGTAGAAGCAATCCAGATCTAGGTGCCAGAAGACTCAATTCTGAGCCTTCTGCTCTCTTTTTAACAGTGTCCCCCTGAACAAGCCACTTAATCTTGCTAAGTTAACTTAGCTATAAAAGGGAAATGATAATTTGTGACTTCATAAACTTCCACTACACAAATATCATGTGTTATTAGAAGAAATACTTAAACCTAGAAGGGGTCATTCTGCATGTTATTTCAGTGGACCTGGTAAGAAAACAATTATTTATCGACAAGCACAGTAATTCTCAAGCAGCTTTCCTTAAAGCTGGCCAGATGGTTCCATGACTGTCTAAGGGAAAAGGTGAAAAGCCATCACATTTACCCCCTTTTAATCTTCCTTTTCTACCTTCATCATTTAAACACAGAAAAAGGGTTATTGGACAGTTACCAGATTTTCCCCAAGAACGAGAAAAGTTTTCCCAGTGGCCTAACTTTAGAGATTCTGCTTAAACTGATTGAGAAGGTGGTCTGACCTTGGCATTAACCTTGGAAATTACAAAGCTTTCCACATTTGCCTCTTTCCACTGTACCTGGACTGCCTCTCATTTCTCACACAACACTTTGGGACCTCCCTCTTTTCCTGGCCCCCTGTACTTAACAAAAACCCACATCTTCAAAACAAGCATGCAGAGCAGAAAGTACTTCTTGAAAGGGAACTCCATCTGCCTTACAAACACGTGCCAGTCGGACATATCGTGGGAGCAGCAGGCAACTGTCTGGGGAAGACACCATAGCATCTGGTGGACCCCAGGAGGCTAAGGCACAAGAAGGCACGGGCTTCTCTCCAGTGCCCAGCCTGGATTCTACGGGGAAAAAGAATGTTGTAAACTATAGCACTTATGTCATTCCTGAAAGATCAGGAGATGGTCTTCCAAACTTGAAGGCAAGAAGAAAACCTTCAGGGAAGGGTCAACCTCTCTCTCTACTTCAAAGAAAGAACCTCATTATGTACACAGGTGTGATTCTTTCATCCATGTGTCTCCAAGTTCTTAGAAGCTGATTAAGTGATAACCGTACCAATTAGAAGAGATCATCACAGGAAAGAGAAAAGTCTTTTTCTGGAGGGTCAAAAACCAGAGGACATTCATATCTGCTATCAACTCCTATGATCTCAGGGAAATAATTTAACTTCTGTATAACTCCTTTTCTTCATCTGTAAATTAGGAAGAAAGTGTCACTGACAACCCATGAGATTTTTTTTTTTGAAAATCAACCAAGGAAGTAAAAACTAAATTTTAAATAAAAAACATTAAATATTTAATAATATTTTTAAACATCTTGCCTTCTGCATATGAATTAATCTAACTTATGCCTATAGCTGCAAAAGCACAAAGGGGCTTTGGAAAGTCTTCCTGTTCACATCTGTAAAAGCTAACAGATGGTTCTAATATTATTTGTCTGCATGTCAGTGTAAGTATGTTGCTTTCTCTTCATGTGTCTATATCTTTGTATGAACCTTTATGTCTCAAAAGGCAGAATAATGTAGCAGGAGAGTGCCCTGGATGTAAAGACAGAATACAGAGAGTAAATCCCAGGTCCATTATTTCTGGTTGTGCTTCTTTGGACGAAATAATGTCTAAAATGAGGATGATGATTCTGGATCATCTGCCTCCACGATCACTTGAGTGTTAAATGATAGCCATGTTCGATGACACTCTCTCTCTCTCTCTCCTCTTCCTCCTTTTCTTCCTCCTCATTATTCATTATCCTTTTCCACCACTGTCTCTTATCTCTTCCTGTCCTTAAGATCAAGTTAAAGTATATTTCTAGATTTTCTGATTATCAACTAAATAAAATAAATTGCTTTTTACCGTGATCATCTTCCCTGTTTCTGGTTTGAGTCTCCTGAATGTCTTCTGTGTGTGTGTTAGTTGGTCAGTCATATCCAGCTCTTTGTGACCCCATGGACTGTAGCCTGCCAGGCTCCTCTCTCCATGGCATTCTCCAGGCAAGAATACTGGAGTGGGTTGCCATTCCCTTCTCCCGGGGATCTTCCCAACCCAGGGATCGAACCCAGGTCTCCTGAACTGTGGGCAGATTCTTTACCATCTGAGTCACCTGGGAAGCCCCTGAATATCCTAGAAGAAATATATTTCATGATTATTGGGTCTCTTTCATTCCAGAAAATACACCTTTTCCACCAACTCTGCAAACTGTCTCCGACTTAGTGAACAGTGTAGGGGAGATATGTATAGAAGATTATAAATTGGAGGCTTTTGTCTGTCACTCACTAGCTGGGCAAGTTCTATTACCTCTTGTAGGCTCCATTTTCTCATTTATAAGATGCAAGTAACACTATCTATTTCAAAAGAATAATGGGAGAATTAAATCAATTATGATACCATTTAAAACACATGGCATAATGCCTTTTTAAATGTAAGTACACAATAAAGAGCAGCTTTTATTATGTTAAAACTAAAACAGTTTTATTATTAATGATACCATGGTTAACATTAATAATGGTGATTTTTAAGAGGGAATCTTGAAGGTAGCACACTGCCCCATCAAATAGCTTAGAGACAAAAACGTCTAAGAATTGCTAATAATTATTGTGTACTAGACATTTTTCTTACTATTAATACTTTCCAGGTATTAACTCAGTTATTTCCTAGGTCATCATAGCTCATGAGTGGTTGATCCAAGGCTCAAACCTGTGAGTTCAGGACTGGGATATAAAGCACCTTTCAAAATGCTAGGAAAGACAGCATCTTCTAGACCAACCAAACTGCTAGTAATCTGTTACCAGTAACAAAGTACTGCGGAGAAGGCAATGGCAACCCACTCCAGTACTCTTGCCTGGAAAATCCCATGGACGGAGGAGCCTGGTGGGCTGCAGTTCATGGGGTCACACGGAGTCAGACACGACTGAAGCGACTTAGCAGCAGCAAAGTACTGAGGGCTTTTCTGGTGGTGCAGTGGTAAAGTATTTGCCAGCAATGCAGGAGACATGGGTTTAATCCCTGGGTCAGGAAGATCCCTTGGAGAAGGAAATGGTAACCCATTCCATTGTTCTTGTCTGGAGACAAAACAAGAACAATGGTAACTAGCCCCAGTGTCCAGTGGGTAGTCTCAAGACAGAGCAATCTGGCGGGCTATAGTCCACGAGCTTGCAAAGAGTCGGACACAACTTAGCAACTGAACAACAACAACAACAAAGTACTGAAGCCTGCTTATGATTTTCTTTCTAAACTTTTTCATTTATATTGGAGTATAGCCAATTAACAATTTTGTGATAGTTTCAGGTGGATAGCAAAGGGTCTCAGCCATACGTATAAATGTATCCATTGATTTTCTTTTTAATTTAAATGAGTGTAGATATAAAGGCATCGCTCTTGCTCACCAACATTGTTACTTCCTCTCTACTGTAGGAAAGGAAGCAGTGTATCCAAACTAAAACTTTAGGACTTGCTTAGAGCCCTGGGTTCATCCGTGGTATGAGGACCTCAGATGCATCAGCATTTGCATCTTTTCATCACCACCACCACCACGACCATCATCACCACCGTGTTACTATTTATTGATCATTCTGTGCCAAGCATGGGCTTTCCCTGATGGCTCAGTGTTAAAGAATCCACTTGCCAGTGCAGGAGATGTGAGTTTGACCTCTGGGTTAGGAAGATCCCCTGGAGAAAGAAATGGCAACCCACTCCAGTATCCTTTCCTGGGAAAT
This sequence comes from Dama dama, assembly GCF_033118175.1. NCBI lineage: Eukaryota > Metazoa > Chordata > Mammalia > Artiodactyla > Cervidae > Dama > Dama dama. Next base: position 18,588,184 of record NC_083694.1, read on the forward strand.
CCCATGGACAGAGGAAGCGTGACAGGCTACAGTGCATGGGGTCACAAAGAGTCAGACACAGCTCAGCAACTAAACAACACCACCAACAAGCATTCTTCACATATATTTTTCTGCATGTGCTAAAGCAGAAAAAAAAAAATGTTGAAAATCATTGAGCTACACAATTCCAGATGCCTTCTGAAGATTTTCCTCATAATTCTACCCTACAGGACTCTACCACCAACCTTGAAAAGAAAAGAGGAATGACAGTGATATTTACTGATATCTATCTTGTGTCAAGCATGAGATTAGGGACTTTCCATACATAATCTTATTTAATCTTCACAACAAACCTAAAATATAAGCATTATATTTTTTGCTTAGTTATTGTCACTGATTTTTTATTATTTTAATCTCAGATGTACAATGAAGAAAATCACAGCTCAGAATGACTTGGTATCTTTCTCAAGGCTCACTGAGCTTCTAAATTTACAGCTTGAGGATTAGAACTAAATGTATATGTCTCTTTTGAGCAATCTCTTTAAAACAGCCTTACCGTTTACTAAACTGGCTTGTTTTCTTCCAATGTAATATAAACTCTCTCTTTTTTGGTCTGCTCACTGGAAGGCAGGAGCCCTCAAAAGAGTGCCAGCCTGGGAATCAGAAATCTCAGCTTGTAGCCCTGGCTGTTCAACTCACGGGTTGTGTGACTCTGGAACAGTCATTTATCCATTTAAAATGAACCATCTCCAGCTATAATTCTATACACTACAACTGCCTGAAAGTAGACACCAGACACCCATCATCACTCACATGATATCAGTTCTAATGGCAGGTGTTCTCTCTGCCCTTGGAAGAGAAGATGATGGAGAGGGACCCACTGCACAAGAACATTTGTTGACCAGACCACCAGACAAGGGTGGTTACGGAGGAGGTTGGCTGGGAAGTGTGAGAAAGTCATCCACCTTACAGCTGTCCTGGCCTGAACATGACCATGGATAAACAAGAGTCCCTCTCTAGAGAATCCTGCTGGCATCTTGTCTTCATTCCTTTCTGGAAAAAAAAAAAAAAAAATTTCATATCCCTGTGAAGAATGTATTGCCTTCGACACACAACTGCCAAAAACCCAACTGTAGGCAAAATCCATCTGACAAAAATCCCTTAACTGCTTTGATTCAGTTCTTAAAGGAGATTAGTGGTTGGAAGGTCACAGAGAAGCCAGCCTACTGCACACTGCAGCCTGGGGTTTCAAAGCTCTCACTACTAAGGGGATCTCCGTACCTCATGCCCCTTCCCTCCAGGCCGTTTAATCAATGAATCAACAAATAGTTACCCAACGAGGCTTCCCTGGAGTCTGCAGGTCACTTCAGATGTGCCTCTCCAGTTCAATAGCAGGAGAAAGAAAAACAGATTTTTCTGACTCTTCTTAAAGTTTCCATTTATAAAACCAGGACTAACATGAAAAGACTGCGGGTCTCTTCTCCCTCTTTTTCTCTTCCCTTGAACCCTTCTGATTCACAAAGAAAACGCTATGGAGTTGAGAGAATAATAAGAGATAAAAGGAAGGAAGGGAGGAAGGAGGGACAGTAGGAGGCAAGGAAGGAAGGAAAGAGGTGGGGAGACAGACAGGAAGCAGAGAATCAGAAGCTTAGAGTTTAGGAAGGTCAAAGGACACAGCAAACATGTAGACAATCTTCTCAAGATAAACCACAATGGAAAAGAATATGTAAAAGAATATATATATGTATAACTGAATCCTTTTGCTTTATAGCAGAAATTAACACAACACAGTAAATAAGCATACTTCAATAAAATTTTTTTTAAAAAAAGAAATATCTCTTTGGTAGCATGTAACTTTCATGTTAACTACCCTGTGAATTACTACTGCTCTTTAGTAGATGTGATTATCTTTAAGAACTAGTTACCACTAGTTTAAGCTTTTAGGATTGATGTAATGATGAAGGTCTTATACCTCTAGGTGTTTTTCCGCTTTCAGCTCTGGCAACAGGATCACAGAGAAAACGCTCACATTGCCTCAAATATCCACAGTATCAGAAATCAAAAATACACACACCAAAAAAACTTAAATAATTTTCTAAATAGTTTGCATGGAAATAAAAAAAACTACATGGCAAAAAGATACTACTTTGGGCCTACGGCAAATGTCATGTTAACAAAACTACACTAGGTTACAAACTAAATCACCATCTCCCAAGTGATGACCAGTTACTGCATGTACAACTGTCACTAGAGCAGGACCAGCCCATGATGTGACTATCGATCTCTGACCCAACACTTAGAGCAGGATTCTACTTCACCAAATGTTTCCTCAATCAAAAATAATAATGAAACTAGGAACAGCTTATGCCAGACATGGTGGAAAATACCTTCTATGCATCAGCTCAGTTAACCCTTTCACCTGCCCATGAGCAGGTCTGACCCTCTTCAGTCTACAGAGGACAATGTGTCCGACAGAGAGGTGAAATCACTTTGCTCCAATTCTGAAGCACAGTGATCAGGTCCGGAACAAAATCTCCAAGCCAGGTCTCACTCCACGGGTTGTGCTTCTAACCACCTTGTAGCTGACACTTTACTCCTGCTCTTCGGTGTAGGGAATCAAAACTGGGAAAAGTAAAAATACTGTATTTCATTATCATTTATCACCTCACCAAGACTTGGTGTTCCCCTGCCAGCTTCAAATCGCTCCTTTCCCTCACAACATGAATGACTACAGTTTCTTCTTTCCTTTCTTTTAGATAAGCAAACCTAGTATCAGAAGAGCTAACAAACCATGAAGCTATAGACAACCAGAACATTCCAAAGAATTCTTCAGTCTAAGCATGGGATGAGCTTTAAAAAGCTCATAAAAAAAAGTTTAAATATAAGTACTACGTTAACACTCATAGGTCTAAACAAAGAGTCTGCTAGATAAAACTCCTGAGTGGATACAGAAAAGACTGATGCTCTGTTATCTTACTGAACTTCTAAATTAAAACCTCCAAGCTTTTTTTCACATGCTGATGGGGTCTATTGTAATGAAGGCATTAACAGAAAAATAAACAACCCAAATTCTATTATTCAATATGACATCTCTATAGGTACAACGATGCATCTATTCAGAAGTATCCGTATGATAAAAGGAGGTAAGATATACACACAGCATGATCTTTTGTTCCAAGATGATATGATGATTCCTAGCATCTGTGCATAGACCAGTTCGAGTATATTTCACCTTGAGACACAACACAGGTAGAGTCAGACCTTTCCTCAGGGTGCCCGGGACTGTCCAACACAGTGACTCTGAACCCCTTCACTCGCCAGGACCACCCTCCAAATCTGGCTTCTAAGTGTCCCCTTTCCCCCCAACTCTGAAGACTAGAGTTTCTTCTTTCATTTCCTTTGACAAGCACAGCTGAGATCAGTACCAAAAAACCCACAAGGGTAGCGCTTGACACACATACAGTGTGTTAATGATTCCTGGTTGAAGGCAAATGTATGAATCGACAGCCACGTTCATGTCCAGAAACCATTTCTACCAGAGAAATGCAAATCACATTGCAAAGGTGCGTCCTTGTAGAACTCAGCAAAGGTCTGCCTGGACTCCAACCTAGAGGTTAGACACGGCGCTTCTCCCAGAATCTGCCTGTGCTCATTACCATATTGCAGGAGTGGCTTCTAAAGCCAAGAACAGTTTTCAGAAAGGCCAAGGTTCTCAAATAATCCAGAGATTTAGGAAGGCAGAGAAAAGACAGTGGCATCATGTAAAAGCCAAGGGACAAAATGACCTATTCCTCCTACATCAAAGCTTGAGGACTTCTAAAGCACACTTTTAGCATGACCTTCCATGGACGAAGCCCAGGAAGACACAGATGTCCTTTGGGTTTCTAAAAGGAAGGTACTTACCGTGAAAACCCACCAGTCACCACGCTTTGCCCAGCATGACAGTGGCCACCCTTCTCCACGGAAGCAGAGCCTGGGACCCACCAAGTTTGTGGAGCTGTCTACTTGGGTTGCTTGGGAATAGGTGAGGGGGGAGAGGGGGGCAGGGTGGGCAAGGTGGGGGAGAAAAGACGGACTTTCCCTTTAAAACTGAACAGAAGCTGATCCCAAATCACATGACCTTTTACCGTAATTTCTATTAAAATCATTTCATGTCTGGTTGCCTCTGCTCTCCTGGCTCATTTGTATTGTTTACAACAAGTCATTGTACTGGCAGTGAGTGGGGGCTGAATCCATGGTTACCCGTTTTTACATTCACTAGTTAAATGGAATGCAGCCCTGCTGTGGGTTTCAGGGAACCAGCTCTTAAGAAACCACAATCCAGCTATCAATCAGCCTAATCGGAGAGAAATTAATCTTATAAACCCAAGTATTGGTACATATTAAAAATTGATGGCGAAGGGGCATGGGCTTTTTATTGGTTGGAGTTACGAAAGTGGCCAAGCTGACATTCGACTTAGAGCTTCAGAGTATTCGGTCTGTGGTCTCCATCTGACAGCCGTACACGTTGTGCAGATAAACAGCTTTCAAGAGGAACACGACCACTCTTGTAAATAAATCCTCCCTCCCCCCACCCCCACCCAATTTTGTGAGCATTTCCTTCACCTGGATCCAAAGAGTGCCTGAACAACAGTTCAACCAGACTGCAAACCAGCAAAGTAACTTAACCAGATACACACAAGCCAGTAAAACATCACACCGACAGCCTTGGGTAGGATTCAATTAAGACAAAAACCCCAGTGGAACGCTCTTTACGAGTAAATTAAAACTGCAAACTAATATGTTTCATTGAGAGCAAGGACGGTCCAAATCCATTCTACTGTCCATGAATTTAGGTGGTTAATTCTTCTAAAAACATTCCCCAAAGCAAACTTGTTTCTCAAGATGGACATGCTCAGCAATTATCATTCCTAATCAAAATTTACAAGTTTTCTAGTTTAATGCCCATCATCATCATCCCACAAGTCACATCTCCACGCTAAATGAGAACAGCAAATAGTTAAAGCTAACATATTACAACCCCATCTACTGCAAAGTCACTGTATCAGAAGCTAGAATTGATTTGTTTCCTCAGAACGAATGGAAAATGAATGTAACAAAACGTCAGAAAAATCCCTCCTGCACTGCTAATCGGATATTGTATAATGGTTGATTGCAGCTCTGCCCCGTCCGCTCGCTGCCTAAATCGTACATACTTACACGTTCTGGGCTCTTCCAAGAGTTTGGTGCAGTTTCAAGGACAAATGTCTTAAGGAAGCCTTTCTACTGTGCGGCAGGGAGTCTAGCGCGGATCTGATGACAAGAGCGCGGTGCTAAATCTGACAACAGAGAAGGAAACTTCCTGCGTGGAGAGGAGATCTTGGAAAGTCTCGGGGTTAAAAAGGCTGCTTTGAATGTGCTGGGTGATCTGCTCCCTGGTTGTGTATACACAGTAGCAGCTGATCTGTGTTTGCAGCCCTGCAGAAAGGAACCTTTACTGAAAACCAATGGTATCACATTTCAGCGGAGCTGGTGCCAAGGGCTGGAGAGCAGAGCCACCTTTGACAACTTCACACAATTCAACCCAGCAGCCTTACCACAGGTCACAGAGGCGCGTACAAGGCTTCTCTCCCCTCCCACCCCATCCCAGGTTTCACCTCGAAGAGGTTAGTTAGCGCAGTTCCCTGGGAATCTAAACACTGTTACCGGCTCGACTGTGCCAACAGTACAAGGTATTTCCTGGACTTTTATTAAATATAGTCCCCAATCCCTGCTGTCCTGACCTACCATGGACTGTATTTTTAGAGAATTTTAAAAAATGAACCTTAATTTTTAAAAGGCATGGTTCTCTATTATACAAAACGTCAGATCCACGGTGGGTTACTAATTCGTGGTGAGTATTTCAGGCTCCTTGGACATTCCTCACAAAGAAACCGAGGGAAAATAAATCAGGATTGGAGACCTGGGTACCCAATTCCGAGTTCAGAAGTCGGAGCTATCAAATTCCTGTTTGGTTGGGGGCCATCTTTTTTACTGTTGATTCTAAACTCGCCACAACTGTAAAACTTCACTCCAGGCGAACCTACTAATAGAATAGGGCCCTTGGGATTTTAGGATCAGGCAAGCAGAGTATGAATATGCTGTGCATATCACCTTCTTTCACCCTACGATGGAGGAGAATGGAGATTCTAGACCTTGCCAGCTCCAAGAGGGAAAGTGAAGAGAGTGTAAGAGATAGAGGGGGTTTAGGGGCGGGGTGCTGGCTGCTGGGCAAACTTGGTCCAAGTCACTGGTTAACCACTTCAGTATCTGTGTGTGCCTCAGGGTCCTTCCTCCTCCTTCTGTCCCGATGACAAGTCTGCTGCTGCTGCTGCTAAGTCACTTCAGTCGTGTCCAACTCTGTGCGACCCCATAGACGGCAGCCCACCGGGCTCCGCCGTCCCTGGGACTCTCCAGGCAAGAGTACTGGAGTGGGGTGCCATTGCCTTCTCCGGATGACAAGTCTAGGCTATGGTATATTATATGGTATTTTCTCACAACTGCACATCTTACTTCAAAGGGTAGAAATCAGGGCTCACGGTTTAACCAAAGGCCGTGTTCAATGTGTTAGGCAGCACAGGGAAGTGTTCACCTGCTTCTCTGAATGCTGGCCCATAAGCTGCCTGGGCACCTGGTCAATTATCCAAATCTTTTCATTTTGCCCACACTACGGGTCAGATGTCATGGTCATTTCCCTACCCTGTAATGTAATGACAGCTTCCTATCCTGACGCGACTACTTTCTACCTACTTGCGATTGAGTTGTTTAAAATCTTGAACTTCTGATTCTTCACCTATGAAATGGAGACAGTGTGTCTACCACACAAGATTACTGGGAAGATTTAAAGAATAATATAGGTGAAGGGCTGACCCTAGGTGCCTGGTATGCATGCATTTATCAACATTTACTGAGCCCCCTCAGAACAAGGCCCAGGGCCAGAATCAGGGGTACAGGTCAGCTGAGACACAGCCCCTATTCTCAAGCACAACGCTTCCAGTATCTTTCCTCGTTTCTTCTCGAAATGTGTGTAGTCTCCATCATACACCAAAAAAAATTTTCAAATACTCGGTCCCATTTGATTCTATGATAATCCTATAAGACAGATGAAACTATGTCCATTTTGCAAGTGGGAAAACCATGGCTTAAGGAGGTGAGAGTCACAGAGCTAGTAAATAATAGCTGGGGACTTCCCTGGTGATACAGTGGTTAAGAATTTACCTTTCAGTTCAGGGGACACAGGTTCAATCCCTGGTCAGGGAACTAAGATCCCACATGCTGCAGGGCAACTAGTTCCAAGTGTCAGAACTAGAGAAGACTGCACACTACAACAAAGATCCAGCCCAACCAAAAGACGAAACAAAACAAAACCAAACCTGTAGCCCAAACTTCAATCCAAGTTCTGATTCTGTCACCATACATATGAATTTGTCACAGAGCATTCATTTTCTGCACAAATCTATACTGTATTGTTATCTTAATAGTTTTATGTGCATTATTGTACTTCCCTAAAGATAGTGTTGGAGAAGAGAATGGCAAGCCACTCCAGTATTCTTGCCTGGAAAATTCCATGGATAGAGGAGCCTGACAGGCTACAGTCCATGGGGTCACGAAGAGTTGGATACTACTGAGCAACTGAGCAAAGATAGTCTAAGTCTTTAAAGAGAGGCTTAAAATTATTTTCTATTCTCTTAACAGACCTAGCCTGACGCTAAACATATTATGTGTTTAATATATTTTCCTAGATGTAAAAGAAACTCAAGCTGGGTTCATTTACTCCCTATGATCACTCTTGCAGGAAGCCATAGCTTCTCAACAAATAATGGTTGGGAGGTTCTCTGTCGCCTTCCAGTGTCTGTGCTGTGTCTTTGTGAGAGCTAAGGTGCTTTAGTCATGTCTGACTGTGTGCGATGCTATGGACTGCAGCCCACCAGGCTCCTCTGTCCATGGGATTCTCCAGGCAAGAGTGGGATGCCATGCCCTCCTCCAGGGGGTCTTCCCAATCTGGGGATGGAACACACATCTCTTCTTTTACCTGCATTGGCAGGTGGGTTCTTTACCACCTGGGAAGCCCGTGCTATGTCTTCAGTTACTTTCAAATAATTATCCACATGTCAAAGTTTTTAACATTGCCTCATAATTAAACCACCCCAAAATTGTTTTCTTCATTGGTTTAACATATATTCTATACATTAAGACCCAATGAATTTTGATAGGAAACATTGAATATTTACTTTTAAATGCAAACTTGATCCTTAGACATCTCAAGATTCCTAGGTTCCCTCTAGTTTTGAGGTTTGACAAGTCACAGAGTATAGAATTACATTGATCATTATCTTGTGAATTAGAGCAGAACACACTGCCAACCAACCTCAGGTTAAACCCAAGCAGATTTCTGAATCTTTTAAATAAATACACTGTCTGCACAAACAGTCCAGATTTCTTCAATAATTCTTGATCTACTGCTTCACCTTAGGTTTTGAAATGTAGTCCATTTCTGATGGAAGAATTGGCTAGACACTTATCAGTGAATCCTACATAAAAATATTTTTGAAGGAGATCTGTAAAGAATCTAGAATTTGGAGTTCAACTGATGCATTACATTAATTAGCTCTGTTATATCTTGGAAATTTTTCCTTGAATGAAATTTATATCATTATTAACTAGTACTTACTGCCAAACAATGATTCCTTTGGCCTTAACAAAAACCCAGGGAAATCTAGATTAACATCAATGTCAAGTAAAAAGTGGAATGACAGGCAGTGTTTGAGACAAAGAAAACAATGACTGGATTCATTATTTTTGTTTCCAAAGTCATTTGTTTCCAAATTCACACGTCTATTTAGACAAGCTGTGGCCATCTGTAAGGGCGGGTAAATATGTTCCTTTTGCACTGGCGTTGCATACATTAGAATTACCAGGCTTGCTCCACTCAGCTGGCCAGCTGCATACGATTTCCTGCTTCCTCCTTAAATAAAATATTATGTAAACTACCCACCACATACTTGGTCCACAGTTCTTGGACCACAGTGGACAAGAAACACGCTTCCCAAAGACCACTCTGGAGCTAAACAAATTGACCTCAGCCTTGGGCAGACCTGTTCAGCATGGAGAATTGCTTGACGCAATGACTTTTCCTCACCATTTAAAAATACATAGAATGTTCAAGCACTTTTACAGCCACGAGTCTCACTCAACTCCCACAACCATCTTGGAATCAAATGCTTTTCTTATTTACATGTTTACCGATACGACAAATTCAGAGAACTTAATAATTTCCCAAGGTCAGACAGGCATGAATGGCCCAGGAAAAATTTCAAAATGTATACTCAAACTCTAATTCCAATGCTTTTCCACGTAATTCACATACCATATTCTCTTCAGGAAGAATGTGCATACATTAGCTTCCCTCATTTTCCTTCTGGTTCCTCATAGTACAGATCAGTTAAATGCAGACCAAGCTCTCTCTCTCTCTCATTCAAATACACACACACACACACACACACACACACACACACACCCATGTGCTTCTTTTCTACCTTCAGCTGCCTTCTATCTTTTCTTCTCTCACATCTTGGCCAATTACTTCAAACAGAATTGATTCTCTACATCTTTTTCACTTTCCCACTTTTCAGTAATTGGCTGTCAAAAACCAATCGTATTATAGGTGATAAACTTAGGTGTACTGCTAATTTACACTATTCCCAGGGAAAGAAATCTTTTGCAACCCTGTCTCTAAAAATCCTGAAAGTTACTAAAAGTTTCATTCATAAATTTTTGTTTTAAAAAATCCCTTTCAGATACTCTGCCATCTATCTTTTTAACTTCCATTTATATGTGTATTCTCTTAAACATCCACCCTCTAGAATCTAGATAAATGATAAACTATCAGTCAGTTTTATTGCCTTTATGTTACACTCATCACTTGTCTCATAATAGCACTGTTTTTTGCAGTTTTTTTCATCACTGAAGTACAATAATTTACTCTAGTAAGTAATGCACGATCTTATGGCCTAGCCTAGAAAAGTCATCTGCATTTAAGATTATTTTCTGTGGGGGAAAAAAGCATGTAACTAATAATTATCTACAAATGAAAAATTTCAGTGTAGACTTGTGTGTCTAAGTTTTACGAGGCTTTCATTTCAAAGCCCTAAACCTGAGCTTACTTACTACTCTATCCATTAACATCTCCAGTCATGGCATAAGGCTACGCTTTTGTAAATAATTCGCTTATAGAACAGAAATAACCCAAAGTATGATTAATTGGTTTATTCATTATTAATCAATCACTTAATTCAGAATCACTGGAGACCATCAAGTCACATCCCTTCATTTTAGCAATGAAGGGACAAAGGGACATAGTTCTCAGATGAAGAGGACAGGCAGATCACATTATGAACTCTGCTCTGGACCATTTTGACTGTCCCTGAGCTGAAGATCAATGTTCAGTAATATACCCATTAGCTAAAAAGCACAAATTTCTAACTCTGATGGATCCAAAGGGTCCTAAGGTATTATGTCCCATTTCTGTAACCTTTGGAAAATAAATGTTCATCCTAAGTAGAACATGAATTTCTAATAACTGAATTAAACGGTTCATCTAAATAGCCAACTTTGGATTTCTCTCCACACATAATAACTTGGAAAAATATATAGCCTGTGTTTACTAGAGCGCTATAGCCACAGTCTCTAAGAAGAGCTATAACTTGCTAACAATTTTCCTGATTTATGTTTGAAAACATACAGGGCATGAAATGATTTCTGCAACCTTACACTTTCCTCAAGAACACTGGTAGGCAGAAGACAGGTTCCAAAAATAATGCTGGATTGCTTGTTGCAGCCTCCTTTTTAATAGAAATGTGTGATTGGTAATTATATGTGCTCCTCAAAAAAAAATCCATCATTAGATTTTTTTTCCTGATTAAGAAAATTTTTTAAAAAAGAAGGAAGGATGAGAATGGAAAGAGGAAGGGGGAGAGGAAGGAGATGGTGATAAAAGCATCTCTATTCATATGATGTTTATATTATAAAAACTGATTGCCTTCTTGCGCAAGAAAATGCAATAGATATTCTTCTAAAGAACAGCTTATAGATAATGTATGGTTACAAACCATAACACGCTATACAAATGTTAGTTATTTTCTGTTACCAGTGTTTAACATATATGGAAATTTACCTCACAATCTATAATTGTGCTAATTAAAACAAGTATTTGCGAATATAAATTATAACGGTCATAAAATCAGCCTTATTAATCTAATATATCTTAGAGTGAGATTGAATTTAAATGGGTCACTCTGGTAACACAGATACAGGAAAACACAGTTTATCCTACCACATAAGTATCAGAATAGGAGTACAAAAGTTTTTCTATGCTTCATATAAAGTTAGCATCCTACATTTGAATCTTCCAAACAGTCAAAGATCACTGTGACAGCTACGCATACTTGCCACGTTAAAAAAAAGAATTCATTTGTGTAAGGAAAGTAAAATCAGCACATTCATTAGTCAGCATCCTTTATAGGGCCCTATCCAAGTTATTTATTTTACCAGATGTGCCATCTGAAACAGCTGTAAGTGTCCATAAGTAAATAAGATAGCTTTGATTCTCCAGGGTCTTGCATGTGACCACAGGAATTCTAAACGTATTTAACCCCCTTTTATGGTAACTATGATCATTCCCTTGTTTACACAAACCAAGTATCTTTCACAATAGAAATATAAACAGAGGCCTGACTTAAAACTACCAATGATTCTTCTTCACAATCACAGGTATTATTGAGCATAATGGTATAAACACATTATAAAATAGTTAAAGGTGTACATAGCAGAAGGAGAAAGGGAGGAAGAATTAACACCCAATACGATGGAGCAGGTCAGCTAAGGGGGGCAGTGAAACTTCATAATTGGAAATCATTTAGGCACTTGAATGAATGGCATCTAAGTTCCAAGGGAAAGGAAACTGCCCTAGCTATGTGAAAAACAGTCTTAGCATCACTACCATATGTACTCAGGGAATTTTTATTTGATGATTTCCAAAGATATTTCCAGTGACCTGAATCTGAAGATTCAAAACCATAAGCTTGTGTGTCCACATTCTATGCCAAAAGACTGAATTATTTTCTGCCATCATCTCTCAAAAGAAGGTCCTTCTCCTTGTTGGCCACCACTTAACCACTGATTCCAATACAAAACACTATTACGAATTCAGTTGAAAGTAATGTAAAGAAGATGGTTTCAGAGGAAGATACTTAAACTTTCCTGCAGCCCCTATGCCATCAGCTCCCTTGAGAGCATAAGGAGCATACAGGACTCCCATATAATTCCCTACTCTGATTCCTAAGGCCCACTTACTCTACTGGAATGACACTGCTAACCTCAAAAACTAAACTGCAAAGCAGAATTATTTCACAGCTTTTAAAATCTGACAACAAAGTGACAAGAGAAAATTTCTTTGTTTGCACATGAGGTACATATTTTGACTTTATCAAGATACTGTAAGTGAATTTCAAAAATCACAATATTCTGAAACTAGGTAATCATGACTTCAAAACGGCAGAATCTATTGTTCACAGAGAAATTTTCAGTTGGTTTTTTAATACCAGTGGTTCAATGGAAAGATTCTCCAACTGCTCCCTGGAGAAAACAGAAGATCTGCATTTAAATAGAGATATGGTATTTCCAAATGCACAGTACCTAGAAGGCAGATACTGTCAAGGTTTCTTAGCAAGAGAGAGTAACTCAAATGATTTTAGGTACACTTCGAGGCTGTAGCCTCTTCATTGGATAGCGCTCCGTCTGTTTCCATAACTTTTCCTTTTTCCTTTGTGCATTCTTTGTAGTATTTATCCCAAGAAGTTAAAATTAAACCTTTCTCCACTGCAAACTCCCCACACTAGCAACCAGCAATTACTAGTGTACACATCATTTCTGATGTGTACAGAAAAAGACCACAGAAGATAGGTTGGCCAGAAATGTTAAATAATTGAAAAGTATAATGACTTAATAGAGGAGTAAGCTTAGTTTACAATGCAGCCCATTTAAAGCCATAAAGATACTGTGTAAAAATTTTATCTTGTGGTTGACCATTACATATCCTATCTATTATTCAAAAGTATCTCAACATTGTTTTTCTTCATTAATGTGGCTTTTGGCATTTTCCTCAAAATCTTTCTGTTCCCAGTGTTTTCCAACAATTTTGAAACAAATACAAAATTCCTACTTTCTATGTTATAAATTTCCCTCACTGGGATAATGAGATCTCCAGTGTCTAATTGAAACCAATTTCACAGGTCAACTTGTAAGGCAGCCTTTAACTTCCTTGGATGTGATTTGTTTTACATTGAACACAATCAAGCACGCACAGTATTAAAAAAGAAGGAAAACAGGGCTAAAGCTACTTGCATGGACACATCTGTAAACAAGAGAGAATCTCATAAATAACCTACTTTCCTGGGACACATTAAACCAGGGATTTGTCTATATTATCAAATGTCACAGGGCATCAGGAAAGTTTCGCCTTGACTGTTCAGCTAAGGTACGTAGCAAGTTCATGAAAAAGAAAAAAAAAAAAACAAAACAGGAGAGAGACACTTGAGATCAATTTCAAACATAAGCCCATTACCTCTGGCAGGCTCTTGAGAAAATTCTAGCTGCAACTGAAATGTCCCTGCAAACAAGGTTCCTGAGAACAGCCTCAAATGCTCTTCTCAGCAACACTTTCCCTCCCAGCCCTTCGGCTACCTGCCTATGAGGTTGGTTACACCTTAGCTGGCTGTCCTGCCATCTCATGCTGATTCAAATTCAGAACTCAATGTGAAAGATGAAATATCTTCCAGATCACTTAATACTGAAATCCTTTCACAGTAATAAGTGGTGCTCAGTTGGAGATGGGAACATGGAACTCTCTTGCTAACCTTTTAATTTCTGAAAAAATTGTACAGCGTAAATTGAGTGGCACAGACATCGTAACCAAATGGATTGACCTGCTCTATTTTGTTAAAGCACCACCCGTTGGCAGTTCCCTTGACTCTCTTGGCAATCCCCTCTTAATGAAGATCGGCGAGTTTCAGTAGACACCAGGCACTAAGATTTAAATGCTATTTTGATTTGCTGAAGAAATGATCTTTTATTGACATTCACCTCCCAGTCAATGGACAGCTCTCTGTGTTATATGATACCATCCTCCACAGAAACGCTTCTAATTCTCCATAACATGAGTGGAAAGAGTTATGAGAACTGTTTTAATAAAAAATAACAAAGCCATGCTTAACAGACAGATCTATATTTGAGAAATCATCTAGGCCTGTTTCACGATATACTCGATTCATTTCCTACTTGAAAGAAAAGAAGCCCCATCACGTGACTTTATCTCCATCCATATTTTCAAGTAGCTTCTGTCAGCTATTCCTCAGCTCAGATTTGAGAACTGTTCGAATTTCCCTCTCTTGCCTACAAGGACAGAAAACTGTTTCTCAGGTTGGTTAACTCATTTTGGTAACATCAAAGCTACCGGACAGGAGAAAATAAAAAAGAATCCAGACGCCCCTTTCCCATTCCTCAATCCCATCCCCTGCCTTCCCCTGGAGAACTTTTCTTCCCCTTTTCCCTTGCCTGCTGCTTCTGAATTTGGGCCTCTTCCAAACACACTCCCCTATTTGGTCTTTGGGCAGCGTGAGAAACAAAAGAGAGCCTCTCTTCAAAACTAGATCAAGTCATTCAACTGCTCCGCACCACTTCAAAACATCCCCAGGTCTACTGCTTCTTGACTTAAAGTATTAAGCAGGAGTGTTCTGAAAAGAGTAGGAAGTCATACGTGGCCCTAACAGCTGCACTTAACTCACATGCTGAGCATTTCTTTCTTTCTTCCTCTTTTTTCTTTTTTTTTTTAAAGAGAGAGAAAAGGTGTTATTTTCAACATTGCCCTCTGGTTTGGAGTAGCAAAAATCACGTGCTCTCAGTGTCTGCCCGTGTCTTCTTGGGAGGCCACTGGTGCTTGGCCGTCCACCACCAACCCCCAGCAAGCAAGCCTCCGTAGTTGAAACCGCCCGTGTGGCAATTCACAACATCACCCGAGCAAGCACGAGAGATAAACACAGACAGAATCGCTTCACAACATCGAGGCTCCGCGAGGGACTTCTCCAGGCCCTTCCGGACTTTTCCAGAAATGTGCATTAAGATTCTGGAAAGGGGGTGGGGGGGCGGGGGCGGGGGTGAGGGAAGGGAACCGGAGGAGGCGAGCTCGGCCCTCTGTCTCTCTGACTCTCTCACCACCAAACATTGGGGGGTGAGGGGGAGGGGGTCTAGCCTGCAGATCACCGGAGAGACTTGAGGGCTAGAAGGGGGTGGGTGGTTTGAAATACTTAAAATGACGGTCGGGTGACCTCCGTGTAACTTCAGAGAGTCCCAGGGGAAGGTGAACGCGTTGGGGAGACAGAGAGGGTGAGGCGTAGAGGACAGGAAGGAGACACCTAGGACTACGGCAGCAGCAAGCACCAGAAGGATTTTTCCAGCCCACGACAGCGGTCCTCAACTCCGGACACCACCCTCTCCCCAACGACCCCCTGCCCCGATCCCCTCGCCCCCTAGGACCCCCACCCCTACTCATCCCCCACGGCGGTCCCGGCGCCCTAACTCTGCCCTGACTCTTTGCCACTTTCCCAAGCCCTGAAGTCTCGATCCAGGAAGGGGGATGGGAGAGGTGTTTTAAAGAACAAATCTCATGGAAATGAGAATTGATCAGTGTCTCTAGCACACACGCGCTGACAGTTTTGCAGTCATGGTAAGGCGAGTCTACAACAGGGGGACAGTACTTATGGTTGTGTTATGGAGGGAGGGGTTGCTTTTTTTTTTTTTTCCTCCTCCTCCGAGAGACTCTAAACAAGTGAAGGGGGGAAGGGGGGGAGCAATAGAGATTTCCACCAGGACTGCAAATCAAGGATGCCCCCGATGCAAATGTCTGTCTCCAGATGTTGATGATAAGGGTTTGGACCAGTTACCTTGGCAGGGTCAGAACTGCAGCAGGTTAAGCAGGTGAGTCGTCGGGGATTTTAAAGAAGCCGAAGCCGGTCGCTTTGGCTGGGAAAGTCTACAAAACCCCCATGCAGGAACATTGCACATCTTACACACGCCTCCTTTAACTGGGCTCCCGCGACCTCGGGCGGGCGAGGGGGAGCCGGCCGGCGCGCCGGGGCCAAGGGCACGGCCCCGCGCTGGGCCCCCGCGGGTGCGGGGCCGGCCTGGGCCCCGGGGTCCGCGTCCCGCGCGGCTGTGCACTCACCGAGCCGGGCGGCCAGGGGCCGAGGGGCGCCCGCCGCTAGCCGGAGCGCCAGGGCGCCTCCCTTTGCTCTTGGTAGCGTCGGTCCGCACTCCCTGTGACCCAGGACGTCATGATGCCTGTCTGTTTTCTCAATGATAACTTGGCAGAAGAAGAGAGAGGCTGCCAGGTTCTCCTCGGGTGGTTACGTGGTATGTGCACGTTTCTCTTTGCATGCCTTTCTCTCTCTCCCTTTTGCAAAATAAATATCTAGATTTCTCAAAAAAAAAAAAAAAAAAAAAAAAACCCGGCACTGTCACGATTTGATTGCATTATTGCGTTGGCATAATTGACGCCTCTGGGTGTGTATTTATGTGTCTGTGCGTGTGGGTTTTTTGTGTGTGTGTGGGTTCTTTTTTTTCCCCTTTAAATCCTGCTGCTGTTACTGCCGCCGCAGCCGCCGCTGCCGAGCGGAAAGCAAGCATGCGTTCATCTTTTGTCTTTCATTTTACCTTCAGGGTGACATTCAGTGCCAACGGCTCCCTTTTGACCGTCGCCAATCCCCGGCTGGGCAAAATACGTTTGGGGAAACTTGGGGGGAGGGGAAAGAAGCGCCCCTCTTCCCCGAACGCTGGGGTCTCCGTTCCTTCCAAGGCCAGACCCCAAACCATCCCGACCCACCGCCCACCCCGGAAAAACCATTTTCCCTTCTACCCACCGGGCCCAGGCAGAGAAGCGGCACCCAGACAGCGAGGAGCATCCACCCAGGGCCAGACATTCCTGTTCTCGGCTGGCAGTTGCTGACTTGCATCTCTCAGTTGCATTCCCAGTGTGTAGGCCTCTCACAACTGGAGCTATTTTTGTCTCCCAGAGATGTTCCTTAAAGCCCTTGAAAAATGGGGGGGGGGGGGGGGGCAGGGAAGAAAAAGAGACAGAAAAGGGCCAACTCCCTATTTGAGGGGCTCTCTGGACACATCCGGAAATTTGGGGGTGCTCCCGGGCATCTGACCCACAAGGGGAATTTAAAAGGGCGGAAAGGAGAACAACAAGCTTTTATTTGAATTCGTCTACAACAACAAGAAAACTTTTTTTTTTTTTAATTTTTTTTTTAATACCAAGGTAGTATTGCTGATCATTCACTGTATGTGTCACTGCTCTCATCATGTTCTCTGGAATCAGCCTCAAAAAATATTCCTTAGTGTTTGTTTCTGCAAACATAAGAATGTATTTTAGATGGTGTGGCTACATGACAGGTAGCCTGTCATGAGAGCCCATGAGAGCATGTCTTTTTGTAATCTGTAGTTTACGCCACTTGTACATTGATATGTTTTATGTAGCTTCTATTAATCACAGTATTGTGTAGGTTCATCACTACAGTATTATGCATTGCTGAAAAATAAAAATCTAGTCTAGCATGAGGTTTGGCAAATACTTTGCCCTTCTTTATCACTAATTCCCCACTGGGGGTAGTAGAATGGGCTTAGAATTTTTTTTTCCCCCAAGCCCCTTGTTGACTGACCTTGGTCACCATCATGAATAAGTGAAGTCACTGATTCAAATTCCTAAAAGATGACAGCAGAAGCCAAGTTTGCAAAATATTAAGCGTGGAGGAGAGTGTCAAATCTGGATGAGTTCAGAAGTTTTTCTCCCCAATCTGAGAAAAACTTTTGAACTCATCCAAAATAAATCTTCAGCTGCTGTAGGTTTAAAAACAGTTTACCTATTTGTGAGCTTGGCTCCATTTAATGAAAAGAGCAAGTCAAGTCTTAGGGCTTTTCCATTTCAGCTCACAGATCAAGAACCACTAGCAAACTCCAGAGGGAAGTCATTGTAATTATGCAAAGACCAGACCATTTACATTGGAGCAGAACCTCACTGAAGTAAACCCAGGGAGGGTCTCAGGACTCCTGACTAGTACATTCCAAAGTGAACTCTATCTCATCACCCTTAATAATCAGACATACTCGTGTAGCTTTGCTTATCAGTCTTCTTGGAATGCCCAAAGGATGAATCAGTGTAGTTTTGTCCCGTGTTTAGAGGTTATCAGGGTCAAAGATGATTCTAAAGAAGGCAGAGTCTGTTCAGAACTCTTGAGGAGACATCCTCTCTCCATGTTCCTGGTGACTGTTCAGTAGCTATCCAAGAGGGGCTCATTAATATTCCATCTACCAAGCTGGTTCTCCAGTTTGTTTACTTATTAACCTCAGAACTAGACCCTTAAAGACCCACTGCCAAGAGAAAGAACTATCAAAATTTGACTAACTTTAATCCCTTGAAATTCCATTTTTTTGTTCAGACAAATGCCTTCTGTGTTGTTTTGTCACCAGTCTGCATGCTCGTTGGTGCAGGTCACCAAGCAGTTTCCTCCCACAGAGCTGAGCTATTTGAGCAACCAGTACTGCAGCGACATCCTCAAGTTCTCTGGAGGTTTGAGTAGATCCCTTGTAAGCCCAGCTTGTCTAAATGCAGTTCCGGCTGGGAACTGGTCTCTCTTGTTTATTCAAGTTCAAACTTCTCAGACTACTTTCAAGTCTTTATTTTCTGGCTTTATCCTAAATATAATAGTTGATATTGTTGTAACATGTTCAGTTTACAACTGATTATAAGTTGTACAATTGTTTGTAACTTCCCAATCAAACCAAAGGGCGTAAAAGAGCTTACGAAGGTAGATGGAACATACGCAAGGCTCTGTTCTAACCGTGTGTTTAGAAGTAATAAAGCTAATTAAATCTTCTCAACCACAATGTGAGAGAAGGGTTATTGGTATTCTCATTGTATTCCCCAAGGAAACAGAGGGACGGAGAAGTTAAATAATTTGCCCAAAGTTACACAATTGGGATTCAAATTCATTAAATCTGCCTTGAGCCGCCATTATCAAGCTCTCTGCCTATCTACTCACCTACCTACTCACTTTGCATCCCAGCTCTGGAGTCCTGCAGTCAGGGTGGTCACCCACTGCCCATCACACACCTCCTGTTAGCTCCTACTCTAATGTCATTGCCCAAGCAGTCAAAGTGATTGGTCAACTCCAAGTCAAAATTTTATTTTGCCCACGAAACCATTATTTACCATTTTTGAGTGTACTGATCATCATCTCTCTCTGTTCAACGGTGTTCACTCCTACATATGACATCACTGTTATTTAACCATCTCAGGGGTTTGCTTTTAACTCTCCACTCCCAGTTTCTTTGTAACAGGACTATAGTTTTTTGGGTTTTATTTTTCCCTGTCTTTTCTGGCTTGCCTAACAAAGTGCCAAGTACAACAACTGGTTCTCATTAAACAGTTTCTGATCACTCATTGACACAAAAGTGCCCTTTGGAGAGCTCGGATGCCCATGTTTAATCTGACAGACATCGAACATTTAACATAGCAAATGTTTTATCCTTTTAACTGGAGAAAAGGCAAGCTTATTTCTCCACATTTCAGACAGGTCCTGAAAAAACCAAGTAAGATCATGTGAAGTGAAAGTCACTTAGTTGTGTCCAACTCCATGGAATTCTCCAGGCATGAATACTGGAGTGGGTAGGCTTTCCCTTATCCAGGGGATCTTCCCGACCCAGGAATTGAACCAGGGTCTCCTGCATTGCAGGCAGATTCTTTACCAACTGAGCTATGAGGGTAGCCCAGGTAAGATCATAGGTAAAACTATTTAATTGGAGAAGCATATTCTTAAATATATATTTTTTAAAATATATACTTATTTTTTTGGTTGTACCTGGTCCTCACTGTGGCATTCAGGATCTTTAGTTGGAGCATGCGGAATCTAGTTTCCTGACCAGGGATTGAACCTGGGCCCCCAGAATTGGGAGCACATTGTCTTAGCCATTGGACCACCAGGGAAGTCCCTGGGGAAACATATTCTGATGGGGTAGAACTCAATGAGAGTGAGGAAAAAGAGACACATATAATTGTAATATTTGTAAGGCAATTATACACTTAATTATGACTTTTTTGCTTTTATGAACCTTTCTCTGCTGGATTTTTAATTTTCTAAGTCTCAAGATACTCATTTTCCTGCTTTAAAAGATAGGAAAATAAGTGGGGAACCATAGTCCCCCACTCTTCTCTTGTGATCTTCTCTTGGGTCCACTATTGATCAGCTATGGGTGATATCTGGCAAAAGACTAAATCATTCCCAACCTCAGTCTCCCTCCTGCACAAGGAGAAAAGTAAGCAGTCTCGTAGGGCTGGATTTTTGGAAAATACAAAAATATGCTGGGGAGTTCAGGTAAAATTAACAAAAACTGTATTTCTAATTCCTGAGTATAGTTAAGGGTAACTCAGAAAAAAATCCACAGAAATATGCTCAAACTTAGTACCTTTTCCAAGATGGCCCCTTTTATATGAGATAAAATGATTAATAACTGTGTATACCAGTAACTGACCATATCAGCCAAAATGTTATTAGTCATTATTCATACTTGCCTAAAACTTTTCTTTCTACCACAATCAGAGTGTTGTACAACCTCTTTTGAGGTAAATGGGTTCAACCATTTATGCCTGGATGACTTAGATTCTGGTGTAGCCTGAATTAAATCATGAAGCTAGTTGAAGACCACAGGTATATGGTGAAGACAGGAGGGAGCTAGAACCAGAATGGGACCTCTTGTGTATTTCCTGATGTAACTCATTTGGAAGATGCTTCTCTCTGTGTTCCTTTCCTTATTTATTCCTATGCGTTGAAAAAGTATAACTCACCGACTGTCTCTTCAGGTCTTTGTTAGGATAAAATGAAATGGCAGGAAGGAAAGCACTCTTCCAATACAATGAAATACAGTCATGGCAGATGTGCCTCATTTTACACTAGAGTTGTGTCTGTAAAAAATTTTTACGAACTTAGTAGAGCATAGAAAGACAAGAATGTAGGTCCTTTGGCTGAGGATCTAAATTGATTTCTACTACATCTTGCTAGTTACAGGACATCACAAAGTCCTACAGATAGTTAGGGGTATAATCAGAATGACAACACAGATCAATGACCCTATCCAGTCCATACTTGAAAGACAGCATCCAAATGGTAAGAACTGCAACTAATCAACTAAGACCAAGTTAATAAGACCATTTCTTTAAAATAGCAGTGCATTCCATGCCTTTGTTATGAAAGACCACAATATCATATAAGGCAGAGGTCCTCAACCCAGATTTCACGATCCATGAATGAATAAGGAGGTCTTAAAGTTGTAGGCAAAACATGTGTGTGTGTGCCTGTGCACTGCTCTCAAAAGAAGACCCATAAGTTTCATCACATTCTCAAAAGGGTTCATGACTCCAGAAAGGTTAAGAACCACTGATGTAAGAGTAGTTTATTTTAAAAACTGAACTTAGAATAACACATCCATTTCAGCCAAATGTCATGCTGACTACAACATGGAGAGTGTATAGTAATCACCAGTATTCAGAATGATGGCTTTGAGACACAATAAAAGCTTCAATCATCAAAGAAATTTATTATCAAGATATTTTACGGAATATGGAGAAAACGGGCCACCCTTTTAAAAAGATCTGAATATTGAAGTAAAGTAAGAAGGGCCCTCTGGTTTGACTTAAGCTGGCTGGACACTGCTCTGGGTACTAAGAAAGATGGATTAGTTTGGAGAAATACTCATTGTTTCAGGGAGTACAGTTAAGATCCATGGCATCCGTTAGGTGCCAAGGAATGGGTGCTGCAGGCAGAACTGTGGCAGTGAGGTGGGGAAGAGAAATGGGACGGAACTTGGCAGGAAAGCTGGAATCAACAGACTTTACTCTCTGACTTGGGCAACTGAATTAGTGATAGGATGTTAAAGAGATACAAATAAAGGTGATGTTGAGAAAATAATGAATTTGGTCTGGGATATACTAAGCTTACAGGCCTGTGCAACAGCCGGATTCCACCAGCCTTAGGAGAGATTTACACAAAAATCTGTGGCCAGAGAATTTATTTTGGAATCATCAGTAAATTGGCAGTGACTTAAGCTAGTAATAAAGATGGGGGGGAGGGGTAGTGGTTATCAATGTAAAGGACTTAGAAGCATCTGACATAAAGCTGCATTTATTTGAATAAAACCTAATTTGTAAAATATGAAATTATGTAGCACTCAAGGCAAAAGACTGCTGGGGATTTTAAATATCCGTGGACACCTGTATTTGTACCATACATTTCTGAATAGGGCAATAACTCTCAGATTTTAATTTTACATCTGGGGTTTTCTGGAGGTCTTTCATTTTAAGGCTGTATTTTCATCTGAGATATTTGCTGCCCAGGTTCAGAAGGGAGAAACTTTTCCTTGGCAACCAGGTTCAGCTGGAAAAAATGATCAAGGTGTCACCTGATGCTACGAGTCACCGACTATGCTCTCAGCTCTGTGGCCCTGCCAGATGCTGACCCAGCAGAGGAAACTCGGTGTCATGGAAAGAACACTAAACTTGGAGTCAGAACACGCTCGTGGGAGTCAAATTTCTACCTCATATGGCTTTTGCGACCCTGGGCAAGTCATTCAACTTCTTTCAACTTGGATTTCCTCTTTAGTAACTTCCCTATCATCCTCAGGGAAGAATTTTTTGAGCATTGGTGGTTAGGTAATCTCCAAAGAGGTGCATGAGTGAACCTAACCACACTCTTGAAAAGTCACCTGGAAGAGCAGATTTATGGACAAAGGCAGGGGGTGGAGGAAGGAGAGGGTGAGATGATCTGAGAGAAGAGCATGGAAGCATATACACTACCCTATGTAAATAACAAATGGGAATTTGCTCTATGACTCAGGGAACTCAAACTGGGGCTAACAACCCAGAGGGGTGGGAAAGGGTGGGAGGTGGGAAAGAGGTTCAAGAGGGCGGGGACATGCGTACACCTATGGCTAATTCATGTTGATGTATGGCAGAAATCAAGCCAATATGGTAAAGCAATTATCCTTCAATTAAAAATAAATAGATTTTTTTTAAAAAGTCACCTGGATGCCAAAATGTAAGCCCCCTACCCTCCAGTGACAGTCTAGCGTGGTCCATCATGCCTTCCTCTCTACCTCCATCAACACACTCTTCTGATGGTATTTATCATACTTTAATTATTGTTACTATGTCTGCCTTTGCTGCTCAACTGTAACTGCCTTTAGAGTCACAGGTGTCTTAGCTCTCTTTTTAATTCCTAGTGCCTCGCACACAATAGGTGCTCCATAAATGTTCAATGAATAAATGGGTATCAAGGGAGAGCATTTGCCTGCATCTGTTCCCATTCCACGAAGTCTTGAGCTTATCTGGGAAACAGAAACCGCAGGGCCAGCCTCCCTGAGAGGCCCTAAGCTATAGAGCACAGGCATGGTGCCCAGAGGGGCTTCCTTGGCTGCGCTAGTGGTCAAGAGTCCGCCTGCCAAGGCAGGAGGCACAAGAGACGCAGGTTTAATCCCTGAGTCAGGAAGATCCCCTGGAGTAGGAAACGGCAGCCCACCCAGTATTCTCGCCTGAAGCGGTCTCTCTCAGAAAACTCCTCCATTTACTGTTTATTAAGCTACCTTACTGTACAGTTAGTATAAGGGAATAAAGTATGTCACTTGCTATCACATGAAAACTTACAAAACGTATAAAATCCAAAACATGTAACACTGATTTTGTCTGCCATTTATGTACTTCTAGATATTCTTTGTTAAAATTTTGTTTTTAATGGGACATTTCAAATATAAAGAAATTGAAGAATGAACCCTCACATGTCAGATACCCAGATCTAGTAAGTCTAAATATGTTATCTTTTCTTTAGGGTTTTTTTTTTTTTTTTTTAAAATAAGAAAATAAGACATTTTAAATACCAAAAAAGAAAATAAATGCTGCAAACCAGATTTTACCAGAAAGCTAAGGAGAGGAAAAAGAGGGCGAGAGAAGGCATTGGGAGCCTAAAGGAAAGTTGAGTGGCTGTCAGAGGGTGGTGGAAAGGACCAAGAAAAACAGGGCTGATGTCCTATTTCAAAGTCCTTAGGAAATATCTTAAACTCTTTATGATCACTGATTGCATCTTTAAAATGGGATACTATTTAAGTATCAGAATTATTAGAAAGATGAAATGCATATGAAGGCATATACCTTGTCCAAATAGGCAGCTGATAAAAGCAAATTCTCTTCTGTCCCCGCACACTCCCTCCACCTGCTGCCTTTCTTCCTTCCTACTTCTTTACCTTCCCAGAAGAAAAAAAGAATCTAATTCATTGATTTGTAACAACAATCTACTTGGAGGCTTTTCTCTTGGCCAGGCTGCTAAAAAAAAAAAAAAAAAAAAGGCAAATCACAAGGATTAGCTTAAATCAGTGAGCTCCAGACTTTACCATATACTGGAACCACTTGAAAAGCTTTTAAAAGTTTTCTCAATGCTTAGGCTTCTTTAGTGGCTCAGATAGTAAAGAATCAGCCTGCAATGATGGAGACCGGGGTTCAATCCCTGGGTTGGGAAGATCCCCTAGAGGAGGAAAATAGCAACACACTCTAGTATTCTTGCCTGGAGAACCCCATGGACAAAGGAGCCTCATAGGCTACAGTCCATGGGGCTGCAAAGAGTCAGACATGACTTAGCAACTAACATTTTCACTTTCAAGACACACCCCGCAGTAAAGAAGTCAGGATGCCGGATGTGCAAGGGTAGGAGCCAGGTGATAGTACGTTTTTAAAATCCCCAAGTAATTCCAATGTGTATCCAAATTCGGGAACCCTGGCTCATGTGGGGAAATGGGCCTGTGACCAGTTAATTTAGCTAATTGGAGCCTGATGCTAATCAGGCCCAAGGTTTGAATTCTGGTCCAGGAGTGCCATTCTTCACTCTCTCACAGACCCAGAATTCTCAGTCCTGCAATGCTCCTTTGGCAAGCTCCGTATACATGAGCCGCAGACAGGGTAGTGACCGGGGACTGACTCAGCCCAGGTGTCAACAAAGTGAACAAAAAAGCCCCTAGGATGCTCATATTTGTAGGACTTAACAATTTAGCAAGTGCTTTAGCACTGTATTTCATTTCCTCTTCACAACCACCCTACCCACTTGGCATGCTTATGATGCCCAATTTCAAGATGATGAAGCCCGACTCATGAGGAAAGTTCGTCTGCTCAGAGACAGAGCGGCAGATGGAGGTCTCCTATTTACGTCCGGGTTTCCAGAATGGAGGCGTTTGTCCTGGACTCCTCTGCCTCAAAAGCTCCACTGACCATCAGGGCTGATCATCAGCAGTGATCATGCAGGGCTTCCTGCACGTCTGAAGGTTGGTTCAGACCTACTGTAGTTGCTCTGGCTTATCAGGATAGGTAAGGGAGGAAGGGGAAGGCGGGGGGGGAGAGATAGAGGAAGGGAAGGAGGGAGAAAGAAAAATACTCTTAAATGTGTTTGTTATGGCTTCCCAGGTGGCGTTAGTGGTAAAGGACCCACCTTCCAAGGCAGGATACGGAGGAGTTTGAACCCTGGGTCAGGAAGATCCCCTGGAGGAGGGCATGGCAACCCACTCCAGTATCCTTGCCTAGAGAATCCCCAAGGACAGGGGAGCCTGGCAGGCCACAGTCCATAGAGTCGCAAAGAGTCAGACATGATTGAAGCGACTCAGCACACACGGATGTTTGAGTTAAACAGATTTCTTCCCAGCAGGCCTTTTCAAATTATTTAATGCGTTAACAAGCATTATAAATCTCTAAAATTTATTTCCAAACTTATGAAACAGCAAAACCCTTTGTAAGCTCAGCCTGTCTCAGGACTAATGTCCCATGGAAAGCGATTCCATAAAAGCTGCCTGGGCTTTCCTCCCTTCGCTCAAGATTTTGTTGAAGTGTCAGCCTCTCCTCTAAGTCAGATGGAAAAAGACAAACATCATATGCTATCACTCACATGTGGAATCTGATTTTTAGAAAAGATGAAACAAATGAACTTGTTTGCAAAATAAGAGACTGATAGATATCGAAAACAAGGTTACCAAAGAGGAAATGTGGGGAGGAGGGATAAATCAGGAGCTTGAGATGAACATACACACACTACTATATATAAGAGAGATAACCAACGAGGACCTACCCTACAGCCCAGGGAACTCTGCTCAATACTCTGGGATAGCCTACATGATAAAGGTATCTAAAATGAATGAATATATGCATATGCATAACTGTATCACTTTGCCATACACCTGAAACTAACACAACATTGTAAATCTACTGTACCCCAATACAATTAAAATTTTTTAAAAACTGAATCAATGCCTGCTCCCCATCCTCACCTGCTTTTCCTGAACCCCTTAATGCCTTCTAATATACCTTGTAATTGACATTTATTTCCTTGACTGTTTGCCTTGCCCTCTGTTTGGGAACATGGCATTTTCTGGCTAATTTTTCCCAGTGAAATCTCCAGCACCTAGAAGCATCATTGGCCCACAGTAGATGTTCAATAAATATGTATTAAAGGAATGAATGAAGGCCCCAAAAGAAAAAAATGCCTGGAAGAACTCAAATGAAGGAAGCTTCTCCACAGGTATTGCCCCTTTAAGGAAATCAATTCTAATTCTAGTTATCGCTTACAATGATCTAATGAAGTGGATATGATCCCTACCTTATAGAAAGATAAAACAAGAATTAAAGCAATTAGACCTGTATGCAGGGCAAAAAAAAACAGTTAAGCCAAAAGATTGTTAAACTGGAATTGATTCTTTTTCATTTTCTGCATAACTACTGTGAGATAAAGTATATATGGCGGCTGTTTCCAGCTGTATCTGTGAAATCTACTAGACGTGTGGATAGCCATGAGTTAATGGCACAGAGGTCTAATGTATTCAATATCAGGACAGGAAATTCTTTTCCATCTTCCAAACCAGACCAAGCTAAGATATAAAAATTCAGGAGACCCCTGATATAACGATGTTAATCACTGCCTAGATTCAGTGTCACCACCGCTCACATGATATTCTGAGGAATGTTCTATAGAATTCTAATGGCAGTCGGCCTATTGCACAGGTGTAGTGGGTCCCCTCACCATTTCACAAAGGCTCTACTATAAAATAACAATGCTTGGCATCGATGTAGAGCTGCTCTCGGGTAAAGGTCAAAGTGCCGTGAACAATTCAAATATAAGCAGGGACGATGCTGGTCCATGGAGCTCAGAAAATGACCCAGTTGACCGATTCCTCTCCAAACACAGAGAGCAACGATGAAGTGAAGAATACATAGTAATAATGCCGGATGAATGCTCTGTTCCTCTATGTTTTCCCTTTTATCCACATTTATGAAGGGATGCTCTTTTAGTAATGAAATTGGTATTTATTAAGCACACCAGAAACTGCAAATCCAAATGAGCATTTCCCTACAAAATAGTCACTTGGGGAGACGATGTAATTACCTCAGCGATCCTGTGACTGCTCTAAACATTCGGGGAATTCCTCTTTTAAAATCACCTTCAGAGCTGCTTGAGGATTCACACAAGAAAACCAATCTCATTCCTTTATGGCTGCACTTTACGTAACACAAATATCACATTTCAATCCCAGGCAAATTTGGTTGGTCAATGTACTGCGTAGCAAACTGGCTGTCCATCTGAATCTCCCAGGCATTGATGAAGGACACAGCATGCCACGCTGACCATTCACTTTGCAGTGGGTCAGGGCTGAGAACTGAGAGTCTGTTTTTAAGAAACCACCCCAGGTGCTTCTGAGGCAGCCGGTTTCCTTTTGTGGGATGGGGGTTTGAGTACCTCAAAGTTGGACAGCCTCATCCAGTGAGTCTTCCTCTTCTGTATGGTTGCAAAGCCTGAACCTCTAACCTCCAATTATTCATTCATTCACTCAACATCTATTGAGTTCTTACCATTAATATTTTATTCTACAAAGAGAGAACTACTGGAATAAGAAGTGGAATAAAAGTGTATGGTTAGATCAAAAATATTCCTACTGGACACATCCCCTTTCTCATCATAATCTCCTGCTCAATCTCCTAGCTTCTGCCTTCGCCTTGGAGATGGTCCAAAAAAGAATTAACATGTGAAGACTCCAGAATAAAACTGCCTGGAGTCAAATCCTTGCTCAGCACTTAATCAGGTGACTGGGGCAAGTTACCCCTCAGTTCTGGGCCTTATTTCCCCATCTCTGAAAGGAAGCTAATCATAGTACCTTCCTCTTAGGGATGCTGAGACCAGTAAGTAAGAAAAGGCATATAAAATATTTAGTATGGAGTTCACCGTTTTCAGTAAATATTGAGTACTATTATTTTTAATACTTAGATGCTAATAATTCTTAAATCATAAATTCTACGTCTGAAATTCCAACTTCCTTATGCATAGATATCCATCACCATTTTAAACTGACCAGATGCAAATTTGAATTAAATATTGGCCCAACTTCTCAAAGTTATTCTATTCTGCTCTGGAGAAGCAAATGGCAACCTGCTCCAGTATTCTTGCCTTGGAATTCCCATGAACAGAGGAGCCTGGTGGGCTATACAGTCCATGGGATTGGAAAAGAGTCAGACACGACTAAGCAACTAAACAACAATGACAATATGTTATATATGAATGTTGTTAAGAGAGTAAATTCTTAAGAGTTTTTATCACAAGGAAAATTTTTTACTATTTATTTAACTTTGTATCTACATGAGATAATGGATATTCACTAAATTTATTGTGATCATTATGATGTATATAAATCAAATTATTTTATTGTATACCTTAAACTTATATAGTACTGTACATCAATTATATCTCAGTAAAACTGGAAGAAAGGTAAAAAGAGATTACCCCAAGAGTAGGTGGAGAGAATTTCTGTTTTTACTTTCTTACTGCTTTTGTATATTTATTTCCAACTAATTTGCACAGCTTTTGTAATTTAAAAAGTAATAAAATCAATGATTAAGAAAAACAATTTATTCTATTCTGCTCCCAATCTTGATTCAAGGTATCATTTATCTGTAGGATCACTCAGTCCCCAAACCAAATGTATCTCAGATGCTTTCTCCCACTTCATCCATCTCCCAGGCCAACAAGCACACATCCATCCACACACATTTCACTGAGCTATAAGTTTGTGTCGATTCTGTTTCCACAATTTTCCTTTCCACTCTTGTGTATGTGTTTGTTTTAAATTAATGTTTAATAATATGCTACTACATGCCAGGTCTAATCACACTGTACAAGCATCAATTCATACAAATCTTATAGCAACTTACAAATTAAATGCTATTATTATTTCCACTATAAAAGTGTAAAAACTGAGGCATGAGTGATTGGGAAATTTACTTGGATTCAACCAGCAAGGAACTCTGGAAACTGAGAGTCAGTCCTGGCAACAGAGCCCAGAGCTGTGGTCTTCACCACTATCCAAGACCAATGCTAATATTTAAAAATAATCACATGTGATGTTCTCAGCACAGTCTGACCATCCTATGACATAGATGCTATTTAACACCCCTCTTCTGTAGACAAGGAAACTGGCAGCCCCAGGGTAAGAGCTGCCACTTCCCAAGTTCAGGTTTCCCTTGGGTATTGCCTGAGCTAATGAAATTACCTCCTCTATCCCTTCTGTGCATCTCCCAATTGAAATTTTGCCAATTACTTTAAACTCAGATCTCAGAATACTCTTCACAAAGCTGACATCTTATCATTTAGTCTTTTAAAGTCATTTATTAAAAACCAACTGCATTCTAAGCAGTGTTTCTCTAACCTAACATTCATGCATCCAAGGTAAATCTGACATGGGACTGTCCACAAGAAGCTCTTGGTCTCTGGGTGAGTACATAAACAGACAATTTCTTCAGTGTGTAGTAGGGGCACTATACACGTGCATGGAAAATGGTGCCTAATGGCAGGGCGTGGGATGAGTTCATAGAAGGCCAAGTAAGAGCTTGGAGGATTGGTAGAATATGCTGGGAAGCTGATAAGGTAGAGAAAAGGAGAAGAAAGAAGAGAGGGCCTTGATGAATGTAATTGAAGAAGACATAGATGAATAGAAAAATATCCATGTTCATGGAGTGGAAGAATTAATAATAAAATTTCCATATTATTCAAAGTAATCTATAAATCCAACACAGTTTCTATCAAGATTCCAATAGCACGTTTTACGGAAACAGAAAAAAAAAAAATCCTAAGATTCATATGGAACCATAAAAGACCCCTAATAGCCAAAGAATCCAAGGAAGGAAAAGCTGGAGGCATCACACTTCCTAATTTCAAGCCATATTACAAAGCTATAGTAATCAAACAGTATGATGATGGTGGTGGTGGTTTAGTCGCTAAGTCGTGTCCAACTCTTGTAACCTCATTGACTGTAGCTTGCCAGGCTCCTCTGTCTATGGGATTTTTTAGGCAAGACTACTGGAGTGGGTTGCCATTCCCTTCTCCAGGGGGTCTTCCCGATCCAGAGACGGAATCTGGGTCTTCTGCATTGCAGGCAGATTCTTTACCAACTGAGCTATGAGGGAAGCCCATAAACAGTATGGTACTAGTATAAAAACAGACACATAGACCAATGGAACAGAATAAAGAACCAAGAAATAAAACCACACATAAACAGTCAACTAACATTGGACAGGTAGCCAAGAATACTCAACAGGGAAAAGACATTCTCTCAAATGTTGCTGGGAAAATTGGATATTCACATTTATAAGAATGAAACTGGACCCATATGTTACACTACTCACAGAATTAACCTGAAATGAGTAAAAGACTTAAATGTAAGATCCGAAATCATAAAACTCCTATGAAGAAAACATAGGGAAAAAGCCCTTTGACATTGGTCTTGGCAATGAATTTATGGACATGACAGAGCACAAGCAACAAAAGCAAAAATAAACAACTAGAACCACATCAAACGAAACAGCTTCTGCAGAGAAAAATGTCAACAACATGAAAGGGCAACCTATGGAATGGGAGAAAACATTTGTAGATCACATATCCAATAAAAGTCATTTTCCAAAATATATAAAGAACTCATACAACTCTACTGGGGAAAAAGAAAAAAACAAATACTCCAATTTTAAAATGGGCAAAGAACCTGCATAGACGTTTTCCTAAAGAAGATATTCTAAAGGTCAACAGGTACAGAAAAGGTGCTCAATCAATGTCACTAATCATGAGGGGAATGGAAACGAACACTACTATGAGATATCACCTTACACCTGTTACAATGGCTATTACCCAAAAGATAAAAGGTAACAAAAGTTGGCGAGGATGTGGAGAAAAGGGAACCCTTGTATAATTGGTAGAAATGTAAACTGGTGCAGCCATATGGAAAACAGTATGGGCATTCTCTAAAAAAAAGTAAAAATAGAGCTACCTTAAGATTCAGCAATCCCAATTTTGAGGTATGCATCTGAAGGAAATGTAATGACAATCTCGAAGAGATATCTGTACCCCTACATTCATTGAAATAGCCACGACATGGAAACAACCTGTGTTTAACTTTATGTCTATCGGCAGCAACAAGGATAAAACATGACAGCAATATGCTACAAGAAATAAGTCAGACAAGGACAGAGAAATTCCACTTATCTGTGGAATATAAAAACATGCCATTCACAGGATCTTCCGACCCAGGGACTGAACCCAGGTCTCCCATGTTGCAGGCAGATTCTTGGCCATCTGAGCCACCAGAGGTAATGGACAGTATTAACTAACCCTGTTGTGGTGATTGGGCTTCCCTGGCAGCTCAGATGGTAAAGAATCTGCCTACAACACAGGACACCTGCGTTTGATCCCTGGGTGGGGAAGATCCCCTGCAGGAGGGCATGGCAAGCCACTCCAGAATTATTGCCTGGAGAATCCCATGGACAGAGGAGCCTGGCGGGCTACAGTCCATGGGGTCCCAAAGAGTCTGACACAACTGAGTGACTAACAGACACGTTAGTAATTATTTTACAATAAATACACATACCAAATCATTACATTGTACACCTTAAACTTACACAACATCATGTCATTATATCTCAATAAAGTTGGGGACATTTTTAAAATAAAATATCAAATAATAGAGGGCTTTCTTGGCAGATGGGAAAATATGCTGTGAGTAGAGACTCCAAGTAATCCTGTGCTGTTCAATGTGGCTATGGGCTTCCCTGGTGGCTCAGACGGGAAGGAATCTGCCTGCAATGCAGAGGACCCAGATTCCATCTCTGGATCAGGAGGATCCCCTGGAGAAGGGAATGGCTACCCACTCCAGTATCCTTGCCTGGAGAATTTCATGGACAGAGGAGTCTGGTGAGCTACAGTCCATGGGGTCGCAGAGTCAGACACATCGAGCTATTAAGACTTCGACTTCTGTCACTCTATGTTGAAGGATTTAAGGACCCAGTCTGGAAGGTGTGGGCTGGAGATGTGTTTTGCAGCTTGGTGCATACCAAGCTTCCATGTATAAGCACACAGTTTTGATAAGTTTCCCACTGTGTAGGTTTTCTCAGGCTTGCTGATAGGAAGAACAGGGTAAAGCACCCTTCTGCCCCTCTGCTAGCACTGCTGGAACCTGAAAGGTGGAGCAGAGAGTGAGGAGAGAACTCCTCTTGGGCTGTTCATGGAATCTGGATGTCACGCTGTCATGGGCAGCAGTCGAAGGAGTTTAAAGGGGATTACGACACGATTGTGTTGGGCTGGCCAGAAAGTTTGTTCGGGTTTCCCGTGACATGCGATGACAGGACCCGAATGAACTTTTTGGCCAGACCAATATTTATGTCAAACAATGATTACACGCATGACGGGTGCCACTCCTTGCCTCAAAAATCTTCCTCGTGGCTTCCCCGTCACTGAAAAAGGAAGTGTAAACTCTTCTGCCCTCCAAGAAGAAACCCCAAGCATAAAGGCCTGGAGATAGCAGTATATTTGCTCTGTTCAAGAAACAGGAAGCAGACTCAAGTGGCTGAAGGAAAATCAGAGGTAGGACAGGGTAGGGCACTGGGAAAGGGGGATGAGATCAGAGAGATGACAGTTCCGAGCTGAGGAGGTTCTGAGCAGAGGAGAAACTTGATCTGTACTTATTAAAAAAAAAAAAGAAAAAAATCCCTCTGCTCTGATACTGGGTACGATCACACGTTAATACACAATGATTGTAGAGCAGAGCTCTGCACCCAAAACATTCTGGGACGCTGCTCTTCCCTAGGTGCCCATTCTTTTTTAAGCTTTACAAATGCTGACATCTATCACATACTTATCTTTAACCCAAGAGGAAAATGAAATCAAAGACAGGATGGCCTCTTTCATCCCCTGGAGCTCCTGTGAATAGCACCAGTGTGGACAGAACATTTTGAGAGCTGAGCCCAAAGGGCTGGTACCTTGTAAGCTGGTGAAAGCCCTGGAAGCCACTGTTTAACACAGTGATGTACACACTCCTATATATAAAACAGATAACCAACAAGCTCCTAGTGTATAGCACAGGGAACTCTACTCAATATTTTGTAATAATCTGTAAGGGAAAAGAATCTGAAAAAAAAAATGTATATGCATGTATAGCTGAATCACTTTACTGGACACCTGAAATTAACACATTATTGTAAGTCAATTAAAAACACACATACAATGATGTGGGAGAGGAGCACATAGTAAGCCATCATCAGCTTGCGGTCAACATAATAAAGTGGAAAAAAGTCACAGAGCTTGTATTCTGAAATCTGGCTTCTAACTGTGGCTCTGTCACTTACCAGCTGAGTGGCCTTGGGCACTTCAACTGTCTGAGCCTCCTGTCCTCAAAGGAGGTGATTCCTGCCTTGCCAGCTAAGGGGAGATAAATGAGAACAAAGGGGCAAAGGGCTCTGTAAATGATAATGGATTAGATGACAGTGAGATCCCTTCATCTTCTCAGCTGATTAGTCCCCCAGCAGAGTCTTGAAGCCAGAAAACTGGAGCATCTTGAAGTGGAGACGAAGGTAGGAAAGTGCTGGGTGGCCCAGCGCACTAGGCTTCAGTATAAAGAAGAAAACAGAGACAGGATCATGTGATGAAAAGGAGGGCTTTCTTGGTGGCTCAGCAGTAAAGAATCTGCCTGCTGATGCAGGAGGCATGGGTTCAATCCCGGGGTCAGGAAGATCCCTTAGAGGAGGGAATGGCAACCCACTCCAGTATTCTTGCCTAGGAAATTCCAAGGACAGAGGAGCCTCGAGGGCTGAAGTCCATGGGGTTACAAAGGAGTTGGATCATACTTTTCACATGTGATATTTTGAATTTTGCAAAAAGAATACAATTTGACCAATTCTATGATTTGAGATTCATCGTAAAACTCTTCCTTACAGATGAGGTTTCTTGGAGAAGAACGTATCTTGGGAAATGTTCACATGATGGGTTAGTCTCTAGAAAAGCACTTTGGAAGGGTCACAGGTTAAGCGTGGTTCTGTGTGAATTCAGTTGGATAATTAAAGTGCACTATCCCATCTAGCTCCTTGTTTTTGTGACCCTCTCATTGCCAAAGAGACCCCATCAGAACCACATGCAAACTCAGACCCTTTCTAAGCATGATATCCATCCTGACCTCTAGTCAGGGGCAGTCCAAGAGGACTCAGTATCATCCTAACAATCATTTTTCCTGGTCTTATTCTCACTGGGTATTCTAATTCCAATAACTGAACTTCTCATTCCTATAATCAAACATTCACTTTGCTCTAGGCATAACCCTAATAACCAATTTTTCAAAAAGCTATCATTTGTTACACTCAGTGTGGTTCAGTCATGTGCTAAGGACTTTGTTATTTTTACCACCACAATACCCCAAAAAGGTAGGTACTATCTCATTTTTATAACTGTATAGGAGCTGGGGTTTAGAGAGACTAAATAACCTGGTCAGGGCCATGAGTTAGTAAGTGGTGGAGCCAGGACTGAGTCTGGGTACTTGAACCTGGCTTCTGAATGCTGGCCTTGTGCATGGGTTCTGGTTGCTGCTGATTGGGCTTCCTTGGACTTCCTGGATGGCTGCAATAGTCACCAACCACCCACCACTCTGAGCTCCTCTGATGTGCAGGAGCGCTGGTCTGTCTCCATGGTAACAGATTCTGCGCAATAGTCTCCTGTTCGGACTTCCTCCCCCAACCTGCCCACGGACCACCATCAGCCCAGCACCTGCCCCATCCTCAGAGGCCCACCTCTAGTCTTAAATCTCAGTTTTTCTGCCCCATTATTTTGCTTGGTTGCATGACCTTGAAGTCTCCTAGGGATAAAGGCTAGAGGTTTCATGAAGTAGAAACTAATAAAAATACTCACTTTCATCTTATTTCATGTTCTAGATAAATACAATAAACCTTGAGACCAGGCATTTATCATTTTAAGAACTAAACCAGAGACCAAATTAGATTACGGTGAATTCATTTGCCTATGTAGAAATTAAGTATTAAATATACCCAAATGGACAGACTTGATTGCTAAGGAATACAAAAACTATGCTTTCTTCCAAAGACCAAAAAACAAATAAATAAATAACAACAAAAGAAACACCCTGAGTTTAGATAAAAGTCTTTAAATGAAACAGACTCTGAACAAGAGATTTCAAAATAATTTTCAAACAGGAAACTCACTTTTTTTTGAAAGTAACATAGTACTTGGAATCTCGATGTATAAGAGATCAAAGAGGGACTTCTTTGACAGTCTGAAGGCCAGACTTGTTCTCGGTAGACCCTCCCTGAATCATCACAGGAGAGGAAGCCCCCCGGGCTTACACCTCACGCACAGGCACACTCACATCACCCAGTCTCATTGCTTTTGGGGTTGTTTTTGAGTGGCTCTATGATGAGCTCCAGAAAGTGTTTAGTTAGTGTTGATCAAGATGACAGGGTTGCAAAAGTCATTGATGGTTTTGGTTTAGGCACGGGTAATAACAGAAAAAGAAAAGCTCTGAATTATCTAGGATAAAGAGCCTCATTTATCAGGAGAGGGGTCTTGGAAACAAAAAACTTCCTTGAGCATTCTTCTCGGTCACGTCAACCCTCCTGTTCCCAGCTGCTCAGCCAGCCTAAAGTTCGCTGACACGAGACACTTGGCTTTGAATTCTGCCACCCTCCCCACCCGCACCCCGCCACAACCCAGCCTCCAGCCTTACTGTCGTGACCTTGACAAGCTCCTTCGCCTGACTTCGAATTGTGCCAAGCTCACTCCTATGACTCTGAAGTGGAAAGTGATGCAAAAATTCTTTTAGGCAAACAGTAAATGTCTCCTAATGTTATACTTTTGCCATGTTCTATGCGCCTGTCATGATTTAAACATGGGCCTCCCCTCCCCTCTGGTGACCACCTATCTGGAACGGAGAAATTTTAGAAACTGAAACAATTAATAGAGTTTTTTCTTTTTACCTTTTCTTTTTTAAACATGTATGTATTATTTTTTGTTTCTGTCTCCGCTAGGCCTTCGTTGCTGTGCAGGCTTTTCCCTAGTTGAGGTGAACAGGGGCTACTCTCTAGACGTGGTGCGTGGGCTTCTCATGGTGGCATTTTCTCTAGTTGCAGAGCACGGGCCCTAGGGCCCAAGGGCTCAGTAACTGCAGCATGTGGCCTCAGCAGTTGTGGTTCCCAGGCTCTAGAGCATAGGGTCAGCAGTTATGGTGCACAGGCTTAGCTGCTCCCCGGCCAATACAATCTTCCCAGATCAGGGATCAAACCTGTGTCTCTTGCACTGGCAGGCGGATTCTTTACCACTGAGCCACAAGGGAAGCCCACAATTAATACAGTTTTCAAAGATCTGGGTGTACTGATCAGACTGCTCATTTTCCCATACCTTAATTTCTTTTGCAAGCTAAGCAGATATTTCATCAGAACTCAAACATTAATAATTTCAATATCCTCTGGCCGATGTTAACAGTCTGGCTTATTGAGAACATGGACGAAAAAAGCTCTGTTACGTTCCATCAGAAAAACTAAAGATAAGTAAACAACCACAATTCAAGTCTCTTCTTCCTAAAAACACTTGATAAGACCCCTTATTCATGTTTACCAGATCCTGTGTGTTTCCCACTTTTCTGCCCTGGATCATAGCTTAGGTCACATTAATTTATTAGTCATGACATTATCCAGCATTCAGACTACAACCATAACTTATTCATGACAAGCAAATGCCAATAGTACCTTGAGAGAAAGTCCTATGTGATTTCTAGTCACCTCCTTATACTCAGAGGCTGAAACTTATACATAGATATTATACTTTTTTCCCTTTTGGCTTAGTTTGTAAAGTTTGTTTTATTAGGCCACTGACATAGGAAAAGGCTCAAGTTCCTCTAAATAGTTTCATTTAAATGCATATATAAGCATTTCATTGTAGCTAGTGGGACCGAAAGTTCACAGAGAAGTTACTTATTAGATATATGGTCTGTTTCTACACCCAAACTTAATGCTGAAATGTATTTTTTAAAAACTCCACTAAAATTCAATGTGAGCTACTTATGCACAAGGGCCATGGGATTGGCCTCCATACAATTATTTAAGGTGTTATAAAGAGTGTTTTCCATCTTTCTTATGCTTGGAAATAGTTAGATTTTATGACTGCTGAGTCAGAGCCAAAAAATATAATTTTATGCCATAAAATACAACCTTTTCCTTTGGCTGTGGAAATTTATATGTACATATTTATGTGCTTATATAGATAAAAATCTTCATAAACAGAGTGGCCCATTTGAGATGAACTCTATTTAAAGCATGTCGTTCCTGACTCTGATACCATTACCGCTGTGCTTTAAAAAAATTCAGTACTTCCCTATAACTTAGCGAATTAAACACAAATACCCCAAACTGGAGTTCAAGTCTTTCCACAATGTTTAAAAATCTTTCCTGGGTTTTCTCCTAGTTCTTTACCATACAAACTCTTAACCTATTCAAAAACCAGATATAATTGCCACCACGTCCAGGCCTTGGACTCTCTCTCAAGCACTACCATATTCCCAATCATCAAAATCCCAGACACCCTTCAAATCTCATCCTAAGTAGGTTCCTCTTCCTAAGTTGACTACTCCCTCCTTGTAGTCATTGCTCATCTCCTCCTACATGTATAATTTCTCCACATTGGGACATTCACAGGTCATTATAGCTTTATGATGGTATTTTTCAGAATTCTCTAAATAAATCACATGGGTCTTTCAAAAAGTTATTACAATAATCTATTTACAATAGAGTGTCTGAACACACATGTTAAATTACGATATCTGAAGCTGAAGCCCCAACACTTTGGCCATCTGATGTGAAGAGTCGACTCACTGGAAAAAGACCCTGATGCTGGGGGAAGATTGAAGGCAAAAGGAGAAGAGGCGGCAGAGGATGAGATGGTCGGATAGCATCACCAACTCAGTGAACATGAATTTGAGCATCTCTGGGATATAATGGAGGACAGGGAAGCCTGGTGTGCTGCAGTCCATGGGGTCACAAAGAGCCGGACATGACTGACCGACTGAACAACGGCCACCCAAAAATGTACTGGGAGAGTCTAAAAGCTAAGGCTTTTATCCATCAGGCAGACTTTGGACAGGAGCACAAGCACTACAGTAAACCATGAGCTTGATTTTCCCACCAAGATGCTCAGGAATGAATGTGTATAAACCAGGGAAGAGACTATTCCAAGACAGTGAGAGTTTCCTTCCACTTAGATGCTATGCAAGGCTGCTTTACATGAACAATGAGCAAAACCACAAAGGAACTTGGCTATAAACACTACACTCTGTTCCAAATACTCCTTTCAACACCTACACGTCCAAACTCAGAGACCATCTCAAGCCCAGGCAAGAAGTATGAAGCCAAGGTCCTTTTCCTTACAATCAGATACATTCAGATATGTTTGCTTGCTTGTGTTCTAGACTGAACTATAAAAGATGAAGTGCCCAGTATTTCTGTATATCCCAGCAAAGGAGCTTGAGAAATAGCAAAAACTCTTAATTTTTAATGGTGGTGAAGGTACCAGTTTTAATGGTCATGTGTGTTGCCAGGTACCATATCAAAACCTACTTAAGCACTTTCCGAAACTACACATTTCTCCAGATCACCAGACACACCCTTGCTCTGGGGTCTAGGGAGGTGGCTTTCATCTCTTCCACCTGCCTTCATAGCCAAGGGAACCCGGTACTCTAAATGGCAGGAAGTCTAAAGTCATCTGATGTTCAAGGGAAAAAAAAAAAAGAAAAATAGGGAACTGAGTTAGGTGAAGTCAGCAAAGTTAAAACACATTAGTGGGGAAAGAAAAGGGTGGGGTGGGGAATCAAACAGGCTAGCTGCAAAACAGCCATAGTGCATGAATCATAGCTCTGGTGTTGGTGAATTCTAAGAAATTTTAATTTCTGGCTTCCAGAACATATCACATCCCTAAAGGGTCTTCAAGTTGAGGTGGGTGAACTCTGACCTTTTTAAAGGGTAACTCATCCATGTCCGAGCCACTTCGCCTAGCCTGCTTTGTTGCTCCCTAGAGAACTATGCACAGCCACATCCTGGAGCCCGTGTGTCAGCCTCCTCTTCATCAGCTCGGCCACAGATGGCAGCCACATGGCACACAGGCTGCCAGCCCCACCCAGCCCAGGCATCCGTGGCAGACACAGTGAATTAATCATGGCACCCTTTCATGCACACAGCAAACTGGATCTCAGAATTGTTCTCAACGTAGCGCTCTGAACAACAACCACCAGTTGATCAGTGAGTGGAAACCACTCCACCACCTCTGTGTTAAGGAAATCCCTTCAAACCACCTCCATCTGTCTTCCAGCACATGACTGCCTTTACCACTTCATGCTCCTGATTCACAGAGCTTCAGCTTGCTCAAAACCACAGCAAACATTTGCCCGTTTGTCTTTCTCTCGATCTCAGCTTCCAAGCCTAGCTTCTTGTTGACTCCCAGGAAATCACTGACTGACTTTTTTCTGTGAATTTTCAGCTTCCGGACTATTGCAAGCTTCTGATCTTGAATTTAACCAAGGAACTCCTGGCTATAATATCTTCCCCATGACTCAGTCCTACATCCACTCCCATCTTTTCATGAGTGCCATTCAGGCTTAGGGGGAAATGCCCAAGTTCTTCCAGAATAGTCTTGATTTTTGCCCAAGTGTGCAGTCATCCAATAAAGTATCCTAGGGTGAGGTTCCTATTTAAAAAGTAAGATGGAAGTCTATCACTGGAGGCCAGGACACCAAGAAGACACAAAGACAGGCTCGAATAAATTGTCTGGGATCCTCTTCTTTCTCCCCCTCCAGCACACACCTGGAGAACCATTAAGCCTGCATGGATGGCACCACCTCTGGAGCCTGCCACACCGCCTCCCACGTGGGGTATGACCGTGCCAGCCTTCTTAATACCCAGCTCTCCAAAACAAAAGGTCAAGATTTTGATACACTACTGTTAAAAGGTCACTGAGTCCTGCTGGAGACTGTAAAATAGGGTGGACTGTCCAGCTGAACTTAAAAAATGGGCCATCCAGACAGGGATTCACACCATTTCAAAATTTATATACAGATTAGTCCATGGCGTTCAAAATGACTGGAACAATATGACTAAGTCAAAGAAGAAAAAGAAAGGCATCTTCTAAAGGTTTGCAACATTTCATACACTTCCAAACTTTTTCAGAGCAAAAAGCTTCTAGCAAGAAGATTTCTCTGAATCAGAATTCCTTCGGTACCACCCTAGGCCACCGAGTCCCCTGAAAAACTTTCCAACTTTTTAGCTGACTGCTGGTTCTAATAAGCACACATCCATGCTGCCAATATTTTCCCCCAAAGGGGGATAGTTTGGGAGGGCTCTGATCATCAGTGTGGAAGATTAAAGATGGCCACAAAATATTTGTTCTTTTCTCATTGAGAGAAAATATCTCCACCCATTCAACAACAATGACCTTCTGGAACTACCAAAGCTGAGTCATAAGAACGTTTGCAGTTTCTATCTAGGTCTTTTAAAACATTCTCTTTCCAGACATTCCCTCTGAGAATCTAGTCCCTATGCTTATAGGAAGCCCACACCACAAGATAAAGCCATACACACACACACTTAGGCTGATAGCCCCACCTCAGCTGCTAGACAATAGCGAGCATCAACTGTCAGTCCTGAGAGGCACCCACCTGAATCACCTTAGGTAAACACAGTCCTAGGCTATATCTGATGGCAGCTGCAGAAGAGACCCCAAGCACCAGCTGTCTGAGCTCTTTCCAAATTCCAGTCCCACAGACTGATGAGCAAAATACAGTAGTTGTGAAAGTGTGGAGGGGAGATGGGATTGGGAACTTGGGATTAGCAGATGCAAACTAGTATATATGGAATGGATAAAAAACAAGGTCCAAATGTATAGCCCAGGGAACTATATTCAATATACTGTGATAAACTATAATGGAAAAGGATATGAAAAAGAATGTGTGTATATATATATGTATAACTGAATCACTGTGCTATACTATATGGCAAAAATTAATGCAGCATTGTAAATCAACTAAAAATAAATCAATATTTAGATTTATTTGGAAAGTAGTTGTTCTAAGCCACTAAGGACTAAAGTGAGTTTTCACATAGTCATGTATAACTGGAGTAGAATATTTCCAAAAGTGAGACTCTATATAAAAAATCTAAAACCTGTGACATTGACTTTGGGACCACGTGGCAGACACTGGTTGTTAGGGCCTTGAGGAGATGGTTAGTGAAAGCTGGAAGGGCCTCAAGGACATGAGAACTTGAAGGACAGAGAGGAAAAAAGGTCACCTGGATTAAATATAGGCAGAACGGTGAGCAAATAATTGCCTACAATAATACAGAAAATAGAAAAGAGAGAACCTAATAATCTTGAAGATATGAGTAAGATTTCCAGGCCCTGTTTGAAAGCACTATTCGGCTTTTTTCTAGATTTGTATACAGAGTCCCCTACAGGTGAACAAGTTCTGTTCCGAAAACACAGTCGTTTACATTCAACTTGTTCCTAATTCCAACAAAAGTAGCCTAGGTACCCAACTTACACAATCAGTTATAGCTAAGTAGTACTGAACTGTAACAGGTTTATAATACATTCACATCTCTGAAAGCTCACAACTTGAAGGTTCATATGTAGGGGACTTTAATAAAACTCAAGAAGAGAAGGATGAGTTCATGGGGAAAGTATTCAATACTTTTTAGCAGAATTGAGATCCAGGATTTGCTGTTTCAAAAGAAACCTGTTTCTCATCTTTAGTTGCTCTCAAAAGGATTCTCATAGTAAGAAACCTTTCATTGCCTCAAGAGAAAGATCAAACATAGAGTCTTTGTTAAGGCCTCAGAAAGATTTGACATGGGGCTCCACAGAAACATTCAGCTACATAAAGAGCTTTCTAAGGTTCCACAAGCAAGTGTCATAGACCCTCTCTGTTAAACAACAGAACTCCTAAGCATCTTATGTGTTCTTCTATAGCAGTTTCACCCAGGACTCAAGACAGAGGAGGAGATACCTTGAAGGGTTACGTCTGTGAGGTTTTTGACTAACAGACTAAATGCCAGCAAGTCATGAGAAACCCATATATTTCAAGAGAATTGTATTGGTAGAAGGGCTGCCAGATGAGATGAAAAGGGTCAGAGACAAGACAAAATGAAGAGGTCTTTAGACTCCCAACCTTTCACAAGTAGGCAACGGGTTGAGAAAGCTACTCACATGCAAACATGGGCCTTTTTTTTTTTTTTTTTAATGATTCAAAAGTGGAACCAAGACATCAAAAGTGAAGGTGTTAGTCACTCAGTCATGTCTGACTCTTTGTAGCCTGCCAGGTTCCTCTGTCCATGGGATTTCCCAAGCAAGAATACTAGAGTGGGTAGCCCTTCCTTTCTCCAGGGGATCTTCCCGACCCAGGGATTGAACCTGGGTCTCCTGCATTGCAGGCAGATTCTTTACCATCTGAGCCACCAGGATATCATATATTAATGCATATATGTGGAATCTAGAGAAATGATATACTGATGAACCTATTTGCAGGGCAGGAGTAGAAATGCAGAGGGGGAGAATGGATCTGTAGATACAGCAGAGGAAGGAGAGGGTGGGATAAATTGAGAGAGTAGCATTGACATATATAAACTACCACGTGTAAAACAGCTAGCTAGTGGGAGCCTGCTGGATAGTACAAGGAGCTCAGCTCGGAGTTCTGTGATGACGCATAGGGGTGATGTGGGGGGAGGTTGAAGAGGAGGGCATAAATGTATACTCACAGCTGATTCACGTTGTTGTAAAGCAGAAC
This sequence comes from Dama dama, assembly GCF_033118175.1. Taxonomy (NCBI): domain Eukaryota; kingdom Metazoa; phylum Chordata; class Mammalia; order Artiodactyla; family Cervidae; genus Dama; species Dama dama. The sequence continues at coordinate 18,631,498 of NC_083694.1, forward strand.
CTAACACAACATTGGATAGCAATTATACTCCAATTTTTTTAAATTTACAATAAATTAAAAAAAAAAAGAATTTGGACTGAGAGAGAGAGAGCTGAACTTCTAACACTAATTAAAGGTAAAACCTACCACACACATCAGGCAGGGATCTTTTCTTACGTCACACCACAAAAAGTAAAGACTGTTAAAAAGTTGGAAGTTTCTTGCTAGTTGGATATATGAAAGTGCAATTAAGTCCTAGGTAGAAGAAAATAACCAAGAAGAACCTAGAAGAAAATAACCAATATGCCCCTGACTGGGATGCAGAGGACAGTTCTAACTCGTCAGCAAAAAAGATCTCAGACTCTTGCTACACAGTAACTTGAGCAAGACTGAAGAAAAAGAAGCGCTCCCAGATTGAGGTGTCTAAATACAGCTATCCTCTTACTTTGTCAGGGTGAGAAAATTTAGCCTTAATGAAACACAAGGCGCTTTTCGTTTCACAAGATGGCATGTGTTCTAATAGACTTGCTGGCATGACTAATGTTTTAGAATTCATTCTGAATAGAACTCAGTGGACCCAAATTCAGTTTATATACAACTTTTCGAGAACACCGTTATCCCATAGAATGGGGTACACTGTCACTCGTGCATGGAGATCTAAAAGGTTTTACAATTAACTGCATCTTTTCTTCTCTGGGGAGACGTGTCGCATGTGGGGAAGTGAGGAAGAAGGTAGTCACTCCGTTCTGCTGGATGAGAGGGGTCCCTTTGTGTGGCATTGTGATCTTTCCCTTAGCTTTTAGGGGAAATACGGCTGGGCATCGTTCACACAGCCTTCCTGTAGCTTTTAGAGTAAATACGGACAGAGATGGGCATTGTTCCTACTTATGTAAAACTTCCCACTTGGGAAAAGAAAGTTTAGAGTGCAGCATGTTTGAGTGTTTACATTTCTATCTCCTCTACCAGACTGAATCACTTGAGGGAAATACATTTATCTTTCTTCCTTGGGCCTCCAGAGTAGAGAACAGTGCATGCCATGTAGCTGGATTTCAAGAAATGTCAGTGGAAAGGGAAAAAAGTCCCATCCATGCATATTCCAGAACAGCTCCTCCCTATCTGCCTCCACCCACCTGGTTGTGGCATCATAGGAAGTCAGATTCTACGAACTCCCACTTAGAGCATCTATAAGCCCCATAACCTCTCTCGCATCTCCTACACTCGTGTTCCTGTTCACTGTGCTCCACCCCACTGTCCTATTCGCTTAACACGGGGCGCACGCCCCTCCCACGACAGCTCTGCATTTGCTCTTCCCTCTGCCTGAAATGCTCTTTGCCCAGACTCCGGTAAAGTTGGCTTCCTCATTTCCTTCAGGTCTGCACTCAAAAGACGCTTTCTCATGGATCCTTCCTTCTTCGCCTGATCCAAACAGTATCGCCTGATCCGAAACATGTTTGTTTCACCCTCCCAAACATTTCATATTTCCTTCTCTTCCTTCTTTGCTTTCACTGCCGCTAACATGATTTTATATCCTATATATTTATCTACTTATACCGTTCATTCTCTCTCCGCTAGAATTTAAGCTCCATGAGCTTTGGTCTGTTTCATTCACTACCCAGCACCACCCCCAAACAGTCTCTGATATTTGATAGCATCTCAATATAAATTTGATGAATAAATGAACTTATAAGCAGGCTGACTTCCAGTACATGGACAATTTCTTAATGGTAATTTTTGGTGTTAGTGGGTAGAAAGGGGAGGGAAGACTGAACGAAAAATTTATTAACGTGTGTTTTTTCCAAGATCCTGATCCCTGCTTAGCCTGTTAAAATGTCTAGATTCTATGTAGGTGCTATAGATAAAATAGATTAAGATAGGCACTCTTCTATTTTATGGATATAAATATCTTAATTATCTTGAGAGGAATGTATAAAGCCATCACCATGGATAACAGTGATCGCTGGCAGGTCCTAACTCTGGCTGTCATCTCATTGGCAAGTTCCCAAATAGAGTATAATGATTTGCTACTAATTCAAACCAAACTAATAACAATCCATGATTTGCCTGATGTGTTTAAAGAAGTGAGATGGCTTCTATAGGATCTATTAAACTTACTGACAATATTTAATCAAAAAGCTAAATGTTTTGACCCTAATGATGCTTACTTGAAATATGACATGGTAATAGAGAAAATGAATATCATATTTTACCAACTTAGGGGGAAAGCAATTCCCCATAAGCCCTTAGTATTTTAACAGCCAAAGTGTCAGAATGTTCTTATTAAAGTCTAACAAAGATATTTTGTTATAATTTTGACATCGTTAATGAAACACAGAAAATAAAAGGAGTTGGTCATCCTGTCACTGAGAATGTGACAAGCAAGATAGAGATTTTCCTAATTTGCAGAGACAGTGTAGGATAGTTCTGGTTCTACGTTTCCCCCTTGGGGGGGGTGCCAAGGATTGGGGTGCCAATCCTTGCTGCTTTACCTCCACTCTGAATTGCTTTTCTGTTGCTATTTCTGCTGACTCTCCTCTCCCTACCGACATCAGCCCCCTGGGTTGGTAGTAACTATGCAATTGACAAGAATCTCTACTCTTACTTAGAGAATGAGCTTATGGTTACCAGGGGGAAAGAATGAGGGGAAGGGACACAGGGAGTTTGGGATGGACATGCACACTCTGCTATATTTAAAATGGATAATCAACAAGGACCTACTGTAAAGCACAGGGTACTCTGCTTAATGGAATGTGGCAGCCTGCATGAGCAGGGAGTTGGGGGGAGAATGGATGCACGTATTTATGTATGGCTAAGTCCCTTTGCTGAGCACCTGAAGCTACCACAATATTGTTAATCAGCTCTATACTCCAATAGAAAATAAAAAGTTTCTTTTTTTTTTTTAAAGAATCTCTAGTCTTGGATAGTTGTAGATAAATTAGAAAATCTGCAGTCTTACAAATGGGATCTGCAGTTACTGGATAATCTTGGGCATATCAATCCATTTAAGTTTCCATTTTCTTATCTGTAAAATTGAGATGTCAAGAATGCTTAGGTCAAAGAGCATTTAAAGGACTTTAAATGCAATGTTGATGATAGTTATAATATAAATAATAATATAGAGATAGAAATTCATCACAGAGGTTAAAAATACTGGCTTTGCAGTTTGTCATAAGTGGGTTCCAATCTGGATTCTGGTACAAAACAGCATTGGAACCTCAAAAAGCTACATCACTTCTCTGAGTCTCAGGTGAGTTATATGTAAGATAGAGATAACAACTTCCTGGAATTTTGTGAGAATTAACAGAAGTTAAAAGATTAAAAAATTAAATGAAATTAAATATTCAGTTCCTGTGATGTAGAAAGCACTCAATAAATAGCTGGCTTTATTAACTTGTTAATAAATTTATTTCTAGGTCCAGTCTGGTCATTTTTCATTGTCTTCACCAAACTAAATCATCTTAAGGTCTTTCACCTTCACTTAATGACACCTATGTCTTCAACTCCTCTGGATTATTTTTTTATATTTATAATACTTTTAGGCATATTCATAGAAATCAACCTCTAAAATAATTCAGCTTAAAAGGTCAAGTAGATGATGTACATTTAATATTTCACCAAAAAGTTCAAAATTATTTTCATTTCACCAAAAGTTGAGCTGATCTTACTTTCACAAATCTACCTTTGTCTCTATAAAGCCCACATCTTTAGCATCTTCCTAATGAAGCAAACAAGAAATTATTTAGCACTTACTATGTGCCAGATCCTATTCAAAGCATTTCATCTATGTTAGTGCTTTTAATTCTTCCAATTACCTGCTGCAGTAAGTATATTACTAACATCATCTTAAACATGGGGAGACTAAGAAACAAAGTTATATTACTGGACTAACTTTATGCCAGGCTTCCCAGGTAGCGATACTGGTAAAGAATGTCTCTGCTAATGTAGGAGACCCGAGATGTGGGTTCAATCCCTGGGTAAGGAAGACCCTGTGGAGGAGGACATGGCAATCCAGTTCAATATTCTTGCCTAGAGAATCCCATAGACAGAGGAGCCTGGTAGGCTATAGCCCCTAGGGTCACAAAGAATAGGACACAACTGAAGTGACTTAGCACGAAGCACAAGTTTATACCACTGGTAAATGGCTGAAGGAAGAAATGAACCCAGGAAGTCTGATTTTGGATCCTGGACTCCAAATCACTCTATTAAAATTCTTAATGCGAACACTGACAGTTCTAACAACTACGTTTAGCTTGACCATCTCTGTGGCCTGAAGATACTGGGTGACTGCCAGATCTACCCTTTGTACTAGAGAGATCTGGCCTCAGAGTCTGCAGCTATATGTAGTCAAGTTTGCCATGGCCAGTCATTAAAATCAATATGGTTGGGCCATCAGTCTCATGATACTCAATTCCGATTCTCATCACTAAGATGGGCAAGAAGAAACTCTAAGTTCATTCAAGCCAACTACTCTCCCCTTTCTTCACATTAGATAATGATGGTACCATCTTCCAAAAAAAAAAAAAAAAAAAAAATGAAAGAATCACACCAAAAAAGCATACAAAGTAGGGAAAAAACACACATTTTGGCCTCAATGATTTACATTATGTCATGGGGTAAGACAGGCATGGCACCTTAGAAGTCTAGATTTCCAATAAAACAATCAGGGATGATTTCTCCAATTTCTGGATTACAGTAGAAAAACCTCACCCTGGTCTGGGTCAATGAAACTAAACGCACCATTCATTATCGTGTACAGACTGAGTTCAAACAAGGTCTTGCAGGAGTCAGTTTTAAGGGGCCCACACCCCCAGACACTTCACAGGGAACATAGAGACTTAGCTTTGTTTCACCACAGAGGCTGCTTGTGTGGTTAGGATTAAATTCAGCAGATTCAAAATATTGTTCTGTCATTCTGACTCCAACAAACAGTGAATATGCTTCAGATCCATGCTGTGAAAATAGCCCATTAATGGACCATGTAAATGTCTGAATCTCTCTCTAGATCTGCCCTAATGACTGAATGCTAACCTCCAAAATAAAATAAAAAGAAAGTGAAAAAATAAACAGGCCTGGTTACATTTCTTTTGTCTCTGCCAATCCTCCTTCTATAGATTCATTCTAATTTCTTTTAGTCTTGCCACATAAAGACATAGTTCATTTCTGGAGCATGATCTCTGTGTTGTTCTTATAGCTTGACTGACTTTGATTTACTCAGGAGAGAATGTCCCTTGAGTAAACATTATATGGCTTTTAAAATAACAGAAGCAGTATTTGAAACAAAGGTTGGGTTGGAAACCAGCTGTAAACTTAAGGTTTAATTATATTTTGTGTCATAATGTAACTTATTAGCCAGGGATTTAAATTACTATAACTGAACCTCAACTTATCTTTCTAGTATTTTCTTGCCCCTGTTACTGGCATGGGAGGAATTGTGTGAGCTTTGGAGTCAGTTAGATCATTTATTCACAAACATATACTGGGAAAATATTATGTGCAATTTACAATAATTGGTACTGAAGATATAAGAAGGAATAAGATGAAAAGCATAATTCCAAAATAATACCTATATCCCAATATTCATAGAAGCACTACTTACAATAGCAAAGACATGAAAGCAATCTGAAGGTCCATTAACAAAGGAATGGATAATGAAGATGTAGTACATTTTCCAGGCAAGAGTACTGGACTGGGTTGCCATTTCTTTTTCCAGGGGATCTTCCCGGCCCAGGGATCGAACCTGGGTCTCCTGCATTGCGGGCAGATGCTTAACCATCTGAGCCACCAGGGAAGCCCACAATGGAGTATTACTCAGCCATAAAAAGGAACAAATTTGGGTCATTTGCAGAGACATGGGTGGACCTAGAGAATATTATACAGAGTGAAGTAGTTAGAAAAACAAATAGTGTATATTAACACATACAATGGAATCTACAAATGGAACAGGTGATTGTACTTGCAAAGCAGAAATGAAGACACAGACATAGGCAACAAATATATGGATACCCAGGGAGACGGGAATATGGGAGGAATTAGGAGACTGGGATTTGCACATGTACACTATTGACACTATGGATGAAATAGGTAACTAACCAGAACATACTGCAGAGTGCAAGGAACTCTACTCAATGTAGTGTGGTGACCTGAACTGGAAGGAAGTCAAAAGGGAGGGATATGTGTATATACATGGCTGATTCATTTGGCTATGCAGCAGAAACTAACACAGCATTTTAAAGCAACTATATTCCAATAAAAATTAAAGAAAAAGAAGAGGAAGAAGGCGGAGGAGAGGAGAAGAAGAAAAAAATAAATGCTGTTCCACCCCTTTGAGAACCTAATAAGTGAATGTCACTCAGTCGTGTCCAACTCTTTGTGACCTCATGGACTATACATATACAGTCCATGGAATTCTCCAGGCCAGAATACTGGAATAGGTAGCCTTTCCCTTCTTCAGGGGATCTTCCCAATCCAGGGATTGAACCCAGGTCTCTGCATTGCAGGTGGATTCTTTACCAGCTGAGTCACAAGGGAAGCCCAAGAATACTGGAGTGTGTAACCTATCCCTTCTCCAGGGGATCTTCCCGACCCAGGAATTGAACCGGGGTCTCCTGAATTGCAGGAGGATTCTTTACCAACTGAGCTATCAAAGATAAGCACAAAGGTAATTATAATGTAGTATATGTGAAACTACAGGGCTTCCCAGGTGGTTCAGTGGTAAAGAAGCAACCTGCAATGCAGGAGACACAGGAGACGCGGGTTCAGTTCCTAGATTGGGAAGATCCCCGGAGAAGGGCATGGCAACCCACTCAAGTATTCTTGCCTGGAGAATCCCATGGACAGAGAAGCCTAGAGGGCTACAGTCCATAGAGTCACGACGAGTTGGACATGACTGAAGTGAATTAACACATGTGTATGCACGTACACACACACACACACACACACACACACACACACACACGTAGCAACCAAAACATGCTGAACATCCAGGGAAATGATTCCTTCCAGATATCTCCAAGGCAGCTTACATTCAACCTCTCTCTGAGCTAGTTTTCTCCTAGTGTCCCTTTTCTCCATGACTAGCTTTATCCTCCATCCAGGAACATGGGGATCATTCTTCACACCTCCTTCTCCCTCATCTACAACCTCTAATCCTAAATATGAATTATTTCATCACCACTATCACAAACTTAATTCAATATCTCAGTATCTCTAGCGTGAACTAACAACTCTAGCATCATCCACTCAGCTGACCATCAAACTCGGTCTTCTTACAGTGGCCAGAATGAATTCTTAAAAAAAAACAAAAACAAAACTGACTACATCTTCTCTATCTCACATTAAATGACTTATGGCTTTCCATTCCACTAAAAATAAGAAACCTCCTTAGCAGGCTCATGAAGGTCTTCACTTCTTGTCTCTACTTCCTTCTCCTGCCTCACCCTGGACCGCATTTCCTAAACTAACGCCTCCAGTGCACCTTGTCTTTATTCAGTCCTTTCATATGACCTGATGGGGTTCAGGATGTGCTACCCCAAGACACGGTGTCCTGGCATGATGAATATTTTAAGCTGAAGAAGGGTCCCCTGGCCTCCCTTCATCATCCTCTCCCCTGAAGTAGGTCTTCCTCATGTGAGTGGCACCCTCCCTACGCCCAGAGGGAAGGAGCATCCTTGTCTGCGAGATGGAGGGATACCAAGAAGAATCCAAACGAACACCCCTTGCTAAGTTTTTCCGGTTTACTCACTTATCTCACACTCTTTGCCTTCTCCTTCCCATGACTTTCTACTCTTCAGCAAGCCCAGTACAAAACCATTCAGGTCAGTTCGCACTTTTGGGTCTTCATTTCCTTAGGAAGGTTCCCATGTCACATAAAACTTACATTAAATAAGTGTGCATGCTTTTCTCCTGTTAGTGTCTTTGATTTTCAGATCCATCCAAGGATAACAGTGTCAAGGGAAGATTTTTTTCTCTCCTACAATCCCAAATTTCCTCCTAACCTAAAGTGTTGATACATTGTGTAACCTCTGTCTTCAAGTGATTTTTCTTACCTGGCTAATTCACCTTTTGCTATTGTTGTTTAGTCACTAAGTCATGCCCGACTCTTTGTAACCCCAGGGACTGTAGCCCGCCAGGTTCCTCTGTCCGTGGAATTCTTCAGGCATGGATACTGGAGGGGGTTGCCATTTCTTCCTCCAAGGGATCTTCCCAACCCAGGGATCAAACCTGTGTCTCCTGCATTGGCAGGCAGATTCTTTACCTCTGAGCCACGAGGGTAGCCCCCTATACTCTCTTACTAAGGTTAAATTCTCCTACAATGGGCTGATCAATATATTCATTTTCCTTCTTCATAGCATTTGTCACAGTTGTAATTTCCTTATGTTTGTTTGTGGGAATATGTGACTGATGTCCAACTCTGCCATTAGACTGTATGCTTCACAAGGACAGGAAACATACCTACTTCTGCTTCTCACATCCAATGTTTAACACAATGAGTCTGAAAGGGACAAATCGTCAATAAAGAGAAACATTTATTCACGGAATAAATGAAACAATAAGGAAAGAGTGGAGAAGTGTCAGTATAATGTCACAGAAAAGGTGTCAGCTGTGTTGGGTCCTGAAAAATATATCATATCATTTATTAGGCAGAAGGAACACATGGACAGAGAGACAAAGAAATGAAATGGGCAGGCAGAGTTCAGTATAACTGAAGTGAAGCTGTGGGGGTGATCTGTTTGGGGGAGGAGAACAGTCAAGTGTCAGAAATGAGGGTGGAGAGACTCAGGGCCAAAGCCACAGAGGCCCTTTTGTGCACTGCAAAGCAATTTGGACTTTTGCCATGGGAAATCACTGAAGGGTTGTAAAAAGGGAGTAAAATGATCATCAGATTTGCATTTTCGAAAAATCACTCTCATGGTAGTGTGAAGGATGTCCTTGCTAGGTGGCTGTTGGAGACAGGGTGACCAACGAGGAGGCCATTCTACAAGTCTCCGTGAGAGATGCCGAAGGCTCACAGCAAGGCGCTAGAAAAGGATTAAGTGGAGTGGGCAGTTTCAAAAGATACTTGAGAGATGAGAATGACTTGCAATGGAGAGTAAGGTAAAAGAATAAGTCAGAGTATATATCACACCCTGGTCTCTGAGCCTCTGGGAGGGTAGCATGATCATTAACCAGGTAAGAGAAAACAAGATACAAAGTCAATTTGGGTAGATGGCTGAGTGTGTTTCCGAACTCAGTAGGATTTTTACTTTTTTCACATTTCTTAAGATTTTATTTACATTTGGCTGCACTGGGGCTTCACTGCCGCACACAGGCTTTCTCTAGTTATGGTTTGGGGGCTTCTCTTGTTGGGGAGCATGGGTCCTAGAGTACATGGGCTTCAGTAGTTGTGGCTCTCAGGGGCTAGAGCATTGCTCAGTAGCTGAAGAATGGGCTTCGTTGCTCCACAGCACGTGGGATCCTACCAGACCAGGAACTGAACCTGTGTCCCCTACATTGGCAGGTGGAGTCTTAACCACTGGACCATCAAGGAAGTCCAGGCCCAGTAGATTTAATATCTTCAGAGTCTTGTGCCAGGATGATTGGTGTCCTGCAAAATCCTCCTCCTCTTTCATCCGGTACTGTGTGAGCTGAGCACAAAACCAGCTACCAGTGACCACACTGCTCAGCCGTCCTGCATCCCTGTGACCAAGTTCTTGATAACGGAAGAGAAGCCAAAGTGTGCAACCTCTGTCATTTGCTATTAAAAAATTGCCTATGTCACATTTCTTTTCAGAAAACCAGAAACTGGGTTAACTTTAACCATGCCAATGAGACAACCCCTCAAAGGAGGGCAAGACGACACTAGGTTAAGAACCAAATAATCAGTAAAGCAGACAGGCCAGATGAGCATTCCATTAGAAAGGGGAAAAAAAACTTACTCTGAGGGGAAAAAAGTTACTTAATCCATAGTATTCTAGAGGGAAACATAACTTACTTAAAGTATACTGGAGCCTTATTTATGGCCCAAATAACATAGGCAGTAGGCAGCTACCTACACCAGTCTGGACCTAAAAAAAAGGAGGTCTAGGCCAACAATTGAGAACTGATAGCATAGAGACAGTAGTTAAAACCATGGGAATAACGACTTCCCTGGTGGTCCGTGGTTAAGAATCTGCCTTACAATTCAGGGGACGAGGGTTCACCCCGGTCAGGGAACTAAGATCTCCTCCACACGCCCCAACTACTGAGCCCGCGGGGCCACAGCTAGAGAGAAGCCAACACACCACAGTGGAAGATTCCGCATGATGCAAGAAAGATCCCATGTGCTGCAGCCAAGTTAAAAAAATAATCATAATAAATGAATATTTAAACAACAGTGACATGGGAATAGAATAAGAGAACACTCTTGAAGACACACTTGGGTTTGTAATCCTGGCCCCACTTGTTATTTTCAAGGGATTTAGAGTAACTTACATCTACAAGCCTGTGTTATATAAGCCTATTATAACACATGTATTAATGAAGGTAACCCTAGCTTCTATAAAAAATGAATCTCTACATCTCAGTAGCTGACTTATTCAAAGACATTTCCTTCCCATTTAAGTGAAGTCTGGTTGCAGGTTGAGTAGGATGCAAGCTCTTCCAGGCACTGGCTCTTCCTCCCCTAAGATCTTGAAGTCCTTTGTTTACAGCTTTTTTCTTTCCATAGTCCATGATGGAAAGGGCATGTGTGTTCCTAACCATGTCAGCCTGGAAGTTATATACACATCTCAATGTGGAGAACAATCATTTGGCCCCAGCAAGTACAAAGGGACCTAGGAAACATGGTACCCACTTTGGCAGTCACTTCCCAGCAGAAACGATATACAATGGAAATGGTACAGGAATCTTGGAACAACAGCCTCAAAAGTGATCTGTCCTGCTTGCTGCAAGGATGAAAAGTGAAATTGGATGGATGATACACCTAACAGTGTATCACAGCTAAGAGACCCTCAATAATGTTAAGTCTCTCTTTTTCTTTTTTTAATATTTATTCTAATTTATTTGGCTGCACCAGGTATTAGTTGTGGCATGCAAATTCTTAGTTGGAGCGTGGGGATCTAGTTCCCTGACCAGGGATTGAACCCAGGGTCCCTGCATTGGGAGTACAGAGTCTCAGCCACTGGACCAGCAAAGTCCCCAAATCTTATATTTTTCTCTGTTGGTTTCCCCTCTTCCTCCATCCTAAATACACTTCTTTGGTGTCCCAAATATGCCTTATATGGTCCCATTTCTGTGTCTTTATTCACATTCTTGCCTTATATACAAAACTCTTCTTCTCTTTACTGCTCCACCAAATCAACTTCAACCTATTTTTAAAGACCAACCTCACAGCAATTTTCCTGGAGTCAGCTCTTCCTAATTCTTCAAGGCCAGATTAAATGCCTTTGAACCACCATCACCATGCTTAAAACTCTTCATGGAGCACCTACCAGATAGCTGTATGATATCATAGCAATGTCTGTTTTTACCCTTCCTGACTACCTCCCAACCTAAGCTGTGACCTCCCTGAAGACAGCGATTGCACTTAACTCCTCTTACTCAAAGTGATTAAAAGAGTAAACTAAATTTAGACTTTAAGTTCAAGACACCAACACTTAAGAGATCTGATATCCCCTCACAAAGAATGAAAATCAGACAACTCTGGAAAAGGGGGGATAGAAGAGTCTGTCTTAAGTATTTATATACTCAGGTGATGACTATCTGAATTATTGAGAAATTGTTTCATTTCTTTATTTTACTTTGTATATCTGTGAGGAAGTATGTGTGGTAATATGGAATAAAGCACGTACTTAACGAACAATAAAGCAACATATCTTTCAATATTATGATAACTAAGAAAAACAAACAATTCTGAAGAGGTTTCTTTAAGGACACTCCACATGCATGAATCGAGGTGGTGATGTGGCAGTTCTCTGGGTAATCTGATAAATGTCAACATCCAAACTATTTAAATCCATCCATCAGGTGAACTCACCCCTGGGAGTTATCTGAGCCAAGCCACTTTGTTCTTTTTAGATAGAGCAACTGTCTGAGAAAAAGAACAAGAAAGAACAAAAAACCAAAGCTGGGAGTCATTGGACTTAGGCAGTCCACTGAAAAGGCCTATGTTTTCCTTTTCCCAACAACTATCTTGATTAAAGTGGGCAATGCATAGAAAGGAGGTCTTCTTCAGCAAATTAATCTGATTATATGCAGTGAGTCAAAGGCTGGGTGGCCCTCCAGTAATATCCAGCCTTCCACCTAGGGAAGAGAGCGGCACGTGGTCTCCATTAATGAGACTCTTCCCACACCCAATGCTCCAAAATGGCCCCAGAAACACCAGAATCTCTTCTTCTGCCTTCACCATTCCCCAGCTGAGAGACCAGGGACACATTCAGGATCACCCCATGTTCAAATCCACAGGCACCTATGAAGATGGCCCAAAGCTGATCTGAATCCCTGGATGCTAGTTCTTTGGCCAAAGTCTGCTCGTGGCTTATCCCAGTGCTCACTAGAGCTATCAGAGCATTACTACTCTGGGGACCAGAGGTGCAGTGGGATTCCACTTCTACAATACACTCCGTGTCTCTACCAGTGCCACAGATCTGAGCCTTCCAAGGACACAAATGTGTAGGAAGAGTGTGACCCAGAAGGTGTTCCATGGAGCACTAGACCTAGGAGGTAACCTTTATCCGAAGGACGTGTAATAAGTCTGGAAAATGCCACATTCAACAATCCTGTCTTAGATATTCATAGCACATATGAGGTGCATGGAAGGCTCTGAAATGTACCTGCTTCTGAAATAATCTATGACATCCATTCTTTTACAAATCTGTCTACTAAGAAAACTTTGGGGGCAAAGCATCTCTACCATATTTTCTCAATAGATGGGGTTCCAGAGGTCAGGGTTCCTTCACTGTTGACATAGCACTTCACATAGCACTTGACATTTTAGTAAATATTTGCTGAATGAATGACTGTCCTGAAGAAGTAGGGTCCTATAGAACACATTTTATAAAACAAAGCAATAAAAAAAAAAATCACACTTCTATGGAATACTTCTAATAAGAACAACCTCCCCAAATGGGAAGATCTCTTTGACGCTCTTATTTAAATCATGGGATTCTCTAAGCAAGAATACTGGAGGGGGTTGCCATTTCCTACTCCAGGAGATCTTCCCAGGGATCGAACCTCTGTCTCTTGGGTCTCCTGTACTGGCAGGCAGGTTCTTTACCACTAGAGTTACCTGGGAAGCCCACATAGACTACTTCCAATAAGAGCAACCTCCCCAATCAGGAAGATCTCTTTGAATCTCTTATTTAAAACCCAATTTGTGGGGCAATTATAAAGAGCACACTAGCATTCACTGTCTGTGGTCAGATTTCTTTTTTTTTTTCCTCCTCCAACTATCTTAGTGTCACACTGACCTCATCCGGGACTTCACTGGTCGTCCAGTGGTTAAGTCTGCCTTCTAACGCAGGGGGTGCCGGTTCCATCCCTGGTTGGGGATCCCACATGCCTCATGGCCCAAAAAACAGAACATAAACAACAGAAGCAATATTGTAACAAAATCAATGAAGACTTTGGAAACAGGCCTCATTAAACAACAACAACAAAAAAAAATTAAAAAAAATTTTACCTAACCAAATATTTCAACATTTTTAGTATACAGACCAGTTAAGCCTAATGTTAACTGTATATAAATATACTGAAGGGACCATTAACAATTCTGGGTCCTGGGAATTCAGTATTTCTAGAGCAAGGCCTAGGATTCTACATTTTATACAAATGTCCTAGGTCATTGTGAAGAGGTTCAAGTGAAACACACTCTCAGAAATGCTGATCAAGAGGCAGGGAAGAGGAACCCTTGATTTGGCATCACAAGCCTGGGTTCGAGGCCCAAGTCTGCAGCCCTACTACTTGTGTGGCCATGGGCAGTCATCTCTAAGCCTCACTGTCCTCCCTACGTAATTCAGAGTACGTCTCTTACCTTCCCACCCACCTCATGACATTGAAAGCCAGCAGGTACTCAGCATACACTGCACACTGAATTAGCAAGTTCACCATCATTCTATAGGACTCAATAAACTAATCACAGCAAGTTTTCAACACAGAAAGGGTTTCTGCTGATGATTTAAAAGCAAATAAAACAGGGCTAAACCAATAGTGCTGTATGCCTCCGTGTCAGCCCACCCGGCAAACTTCCACAGAACATTAGACTCACACTTGTGCACCCAACATGGGTCAAATCATGGTGAAAGCTCAGCTGGGTGACACTGACCACAGTCAATGAATGCTAAAACACTCCTCTGCTTGGTACCAGACCTCTGAAAAATGGCCTCTTCACTCTTAAGTTGGCAAATGGCTAGAATAAAACTCTTTGGGGAGTATCTACATGTTTACAAGAGGAATGTTCTTGCTTATCAAGTATCCTCATGAATAATAACTAACCATTGCTCAAAAATTAGGATGCAATGGAATATATGCAATTAACATAATACTTGGCATCTTTAATTCTCTCTCCATTTAGAAGATTCTTTTGGAGCCTATAGCACCCAGGGCTACTGCTATGAATACTGCTCAACTATACTGAGTTGAGTCTCTATGAGTCAATCTTTTGAAAACACAGGAAATAGGGTTGATTGTTTCCCAACTTTGTGGCATATTCTGAAGCCTACTTTTTGGAGTAGATCTGATATTGCTTGTTATTTACCTTTTGTGTATAAAATAATGAAACAAATTCTGTCATAACTGAAAGATCTCTGCCTAAAAGACTAATCATTAAAGATTTCTAATTGGTGGAATTTTTTTTAAAATTTCCTACATGGTGGCTCACTGGTAAAGAATCCACTTTCTATGCAGGAGACACAGGAGACTTGGGTTTGATCCCTGTGTCAGGAAGATCCCCTGGAGAAGGGAATGGCAAACCACTCCAGTATTCTTGTCTGGAAAATCCCTTGGACAGAGGAGCCTGGTGGGCTACAATCCATAGGGTCTCAAAGAGTCAGACATGACTGAAGCTACTTAGCACACACACACACACACATATTAATTTATATTATTCTCTGCACACGTTTGATTTTCTTCTGATTTTAAACTTCTCAATTTTAAAAGGGCTTATTCCTCCACTTGAGTACTCAGGGGGTATCCAACCAATCTCTTTGGCTCATGGGATTTGTAGTTAATGACAGTAGCAAGAGAACTCTGCAAAATTAGTCTCCTGCATAGAAAGTGGATTCTGCTATATTTATTATTGTCTTCCTGTTTACTATTTTGGTTCTGATCTATTTTCCTTGCGTGGGGCTCATGTTAGTGGGAACAAGTGTGAATAATTACAGGACTCACGCAGGCAAACAAGTGAATGAATCAAGACAAGTTGGGTGAACCCATCAAAAGGTAGCAGACTATCTGGACTCCTGCTGACTGTTGCCGGG
This sequence comes from Dama dama, assembly GCF_033118175.1. Taxonomy (NCBI): domain Eukaryota; kingdom Metazoa; phylum Chordata; class Mammalia; order Artiodactyla; family Cervidae; genus Dama; species Dama dama. The sequence continues at coordinate 18,646,905 of NC_083694.1, forward strand.
ACAGAATGCAATATTGCAGCCCCAGCATTCCTAGACCTTCCAACGTCTCAAGAGAAGTCTGACAAAGTATAGGTATTCAATAAATACTGAGTAAATCAATAAATGCAGAGACTCCAATTTTCATTTGAAATCTCAAAGTTTTAAATGTAAGCAACATAATACAGTCTAAAGAACACAGACTCTGGAGCCAGACTACCTGGGTTCAAAAACTTATCTCTGTTACTTATCAACTGTATGATCTTGGGCAAGTTATATAAAATTTCCATGCTTCACTTTTCTCACTTATAAAATGAGGAGAAATAGTACCTACCTCACCGGGTTGTTTGAGGACTTAGTTTTTTAATATATGTTAAGTCTTCGGACGATACCTGGCATATTTTACATGCTACACAAACCAGGAAACACACTAGAACTTCAAAATGCTTTATCATTTTAATATGTATTATTCTGTTTTTCCCCACTATACCTGGGGGGCAAAGGTGTTACCCTGCAGAGGAGGAACCTGACTGTCCCTCAGAATCCTTCATGGCTGTTCAGGAAACAGCAATACATGTGAATCACGCAAGAATTCTGTGTGGACACTTAGAAAGAGTCCAGTGGTTTGCCCAATATGTTATTGCATAAAATGGCAGATGTCAGAATCCAGTCCAAGACTTTCAAGAGACAGAATCAGAGATGTGTCTATCAGTGTTCACCACAAGCCTGCTTCCTTCATAACTAAGAATGAAATTAAATGAAGAGCTGGTTCAAGACAGTTAATTATCTCAAAACAGCCAATTTGAGAGAACAGTCAAACCCTGTACACTCAACAATGTCCATTTGTACTCTTTCTCTTTTGTTAATTTGTGTTACGGTGCTTTGCAATAATTTAGCTTCTCTCATCTATGACTCCAAGACTTTTCCCCTGGGAACTTTATATTACCCGACTACACAGCCTGCGTGTGGCTGTATGTTAGAAATCATTGGGTTAGAAATATCCTGGCAACATTTTCTTTGATCTTCCTGGTTGTTGTTGGTTTAAGGCAGATCCTGAATGTTATTTAAACAGAGGAGACTATTTGAAATTTCTTGGTAGATGAATTTGATAATGATAACTAAAAAAAAAAAAAAAAAAAACAACTACTGTCATCTAAAGATAAAAGATCTCATTCATCAGGCCTTGAATAACCCAGGACTTCTTCAAAGAAAAAGGTCAATGGAGCCACACCTGTTTCCTTTACTTGTACGGTGGTAACTTTACACACTTCTTGATAATCTACATTTGGTAAAGTTGCTCTCTCACATTACAGGAGAATTTTCTTTTCTTTTTTTTTTTTTTTTAGGATTTAGCATTTAATTTTTTTTTGGTCCTGTGTTTAATCTGTTTCCCTCTGAATGAAGAATGTACCTATTGTTTAAAATAACTTCTACTAAATTGGACTTTATCAAAACTAAAAACTCTTATGAACTGCAGGGTAATACCAAAAAGGTGAAAAACAATCCAGAGAATGGGAGGAAAGATGAATATTTTAAGTCTTATGTGTGCTAAGGATCTAATACTCAAGATACATAGAAACTCTTACAGTTCAACAATAAAAAGACAAACAGGGAAGCAATTTAAAAGGAAGCAAAGACAATGAACAGATATTTATCCAAAGATATTCAAATGGCCAATAAGCACAGGCAAAGATACTCAGTGTTAGTCATTAGGGAAATACAAATCAAAATCCCAGTGAGATACCACTTACACTCACTAGGATGGCTATGATTTTTTCAAATGGAAAATAAAATAAATGTTGACAAAGGTGTGGAGAAGTTGGAATTCTCAGACATTTTTAATGGGACTGTAAAACTGTATAGCCACTGTGGAAAGAAATACGGTGATTCCTCAGAAAGTTCAATAAAGAGTTAGGATATGACCAGCAAAGATCTGAAAACATAGGTTAAAGGAAGATTCTGAATATTATTTAAACAGAAAAGACTATTTGAAATTTCTTGGTAGATGAATTTGATCATGATAATTAAAAAGAAAAAAAAAAAAAGACTGAATGGGTTCAAACGAATTTTGTAATGAATGTTCACAGCAGCATTGTTCATAACAGCCAAATGGCCGAAACAACCCAAGTGTCTCCCAACACACTGTGGTATACCCACAAAATCAGGTATTACTCAGCCATGAAGAGGAATGAAAGACCGACACGTGCTGCAGCGTGGCTGAACTCGGAAACTACTAGGTAAAGTGAACGAAGCTAGATACACAGGGCCAAATATTACATGATTTCAGTTATAAAAGGTCCAGAACAGGCAGATCCATAGAGATAGAAGGCAGCTCAGTGACTGCCAAGAGTGGGGAGGAGGAGAGAAGGGGAGAGGCTGCTTAATGAATACACAGTTTCCTTTTGGGGTGATGAAAATGTTCTAGAGTTAAATAGTGGAGATGCATCGTGAATGTAGTAAAAAGCCTTTATGTTGTACGCTTTAAAACAATAAAAAATGCTGGATGTTGCAGCATCTGAAATTTTATCTCATTAAAAAAAAAAATACTGGCATGAATCTCCAGTACGTAGCAAGAGCTTCTCTTCCCCTACAAAGTTACTTCATATATTGCCCAAACAGTGTTTAAAAATGAAATACTATATCTAGAAGATCAGTGGCTAACAAGTTCTATTTCCTTTATTTCACTGGGCCATTTGTTGTTAATGCTTTTGCTCTTGAACAGTATTCTTGGTTCATCAGTTTACCATTAAAACATCAACTTTCCCAATGCTACACTTCCACTTCCAAATGTTTCCTGTCAATAGTTTAGCTAATTTAGCCAGCACCTATTAATGAACATATGTGGGGAACTTCTGTCTTCAAAATTACATTAAAATGTTTAATTCGAAATAACAGAATATTGATGACTCTGGTAAGAAGAGTGATATGATTTATCATGTCAGTAATTTGAATCTTTCCTTAATTTACACAAGATAAATAGAAAACAATGACATGTCTGATAGAAAAAAAAAAGAATCTGGAGAAAAACTAATCATTCAGTAGGCCTCCCTGAAAAAAAAAAAAGATATATATTTATTTTACAAATCTATATATATAATAATACATTTATTTGCTCCCCAAAAGAAATCTTTTTCACTATCAAAATGTTAACAATAAAACAGATACTATTACAAATGGGTCAGTAGAATATATTATATGCTCCAAACTTAATTTTTCTGAGCTGCAAACTTTCAGGTCAACTACTTTATACAAGGGGAAACGTGGAAAGAATTTTGAAGTTGGAAAAAAAAAATCTCCTTTGACTCAATACCTGTGAAGCAGTTGATGGTAGATGCCTTTAGATCAGAGAATATAGCTGTAAACAAGCATGACAAAGTTGCATGGAAAGTTCTGCAAATAAATCTAGCTGTCAATGAATTTCAAAGATACAATTTCCTGAAATCATGTTAAATACCTTAGCCATGACTTTTTAAATCTCGAAGATTTCTACATAAAAGCTATGTTTGTCATTTGCAACATGTCTATTTAAATGTTAACATGACTGGGTTTATTCCAAACAGGCAGAAGAAAAAATAAAAGCAAGTATTTGGCTAATTTGGGTTTTAAAAAAGCCCCTCACTTTCATCTTCAGGTAAGTATCTCTTTCAGGTGAAAGCAAAGGTGGTTTTAGCCAGAACTGCCTGGAGAAATGCAGAAGGAATAATCCTATCTCATAGAAGCTAAACACATCTGGTTCGTGGACTGTTATTGTAAGGAAATTTGAGAAATAACAGAAACTGAAACCAACTGTTGAAGGTGAACAAGAACTTGATGAAAAGAAAGGCTTATATTTCATGTCAAAATCAAGTGAGATGGAAGAGTACACAGAAGACTTTACAGGTAGCACATGTATTCAATGGTCAAATTCTGAAAATCCTTGACCGGAATACACATCTGAACACGTGGCCACAACAGCCACAGAAGTGGAGAGTCCTATTTCCTCACTTAGGAGAGAAAAAGGAAGCTAAACTGGTGAAACCTAAGAGGAAAGCAAGGAGTTACAGGAACTTTCTTGCCAGTCACTTAGCTCGTCTCTGGATTCTCCTTAATGTCTTTCCACTGACATTACAGATCTCGGTTTTGTGCTTAGAGACGTGCATATTTATAATTTACTGAAACCCTGAGAGAACACAACTCAGCTCTTCTTAGTGTTCACTTCTTCATAAGAGCAGTCTCTATAAAGGAGAACACATAAGCTAGGAATTCCTAACATAGCTTAGGAACGGCTGGAGTCCTGGGATAACTGACCCAGGAAAGATAGGAGATGAGCATAGGGAGAGGAATTACTCCAGTTTTCAGGAAAAGTGACCACTGCCTACAACCTTCCACACACACCCAGCAGAGTCACAGGTCTACCTGAGGAAGGGGGTGGGGTGGTGGGAGCTGGCAGGGGCGGGTGATGAAGTTCCTCCCAACCTCCAGTTTTAGGCCCCAGATGACCCAGTAGAGCAAGCAGCTCAGGGCACCATGAAAAGGACTGTCAGGTATTTATGCTCTGATTATCCATAAAACGGTTACCACCGTTTACAACCATGATCTAAGGTCATCCAATAAGGGCAAAGCCTGTTTGCAGGTAGGCACAGGTGGCCTTCTCTGCCACCCCCCTCCCCTACGGTTTCTCTCTCATCACTTCTCAGGGGTTATAGATCACTGACCTGAAGAATTTGTAAGAGGAAACTCCCCTGTCCTCCCTCTTTCCAGGGTTCCTTGAAACCACGAGCTGATTCCTCCGTGCAACTAAGCTCATTTGGGCACTAACAGGCCTCCCCGTTCTCTGCCCTCACCTCCTTCCGTACACACACAGTTCATTCTCTTCTTTTGTCTGGAAGGTCATTTTCACTCAACTGAGAAAGAGAACTCGGGTCTTCCCTATCTAGAGTTTCCACCTGAGGGTAAATCCCCGGAGCCTGGAGGCCCCGAAACAGAGGTAGAGTGCGGAAGGTCAGGGATGGGAAAGAATCTGCAGCCAGAAGGGAGAACTAGAAAGATCCGGGGAGAATCGCAACGCAGAGAACTAAGGCAGAGCTCAGGACAAGTTTATTTTACTTCCTTGAGCTCCCCAAAGCTCCCAAGTTCTAAGATTCCTTCAGAGATGGGGGGTGGGGGGTGGGAAGCCCAACTAATTCTCGAAATTCCTAGAGACGAAATTATCTGGGCAAGCACTCCTCTCCCACCGGAGCGCGGCACTTTGCGCGCCCCTGTGGGGGACTCAGATGCTGGGCCAAAGTAGATTCGTGGAGAGGGCGCGCTGGGCCTTCTCCGTCTTTGACCAGTTTCCAAGCAAAGCGTGTCGTGTAGTCCAGCGCTGGGGACAGGGAATTTGCATGTGGTTAAGGGTTGGGCGCTGAGGAAGCTGAGAAGCGTGTCAAAGAGCGGGCTGACGCGCCTCCACTAGCCGGCCAAGGTCAGAGAACTTGGGGTGGGGGTCTGGAGGTGGATGCTCCTGGGCTAACGCCAAGGTTCTTGAAACAGCGCGCTCTTTTCCAAGGAGATAGGAGGAATGCAGCCAACTAGAGACCACACCTTCCCTTTTATCTCTTTTCTCTCATTTCCTTTTAATTTCCATCTTTCTTACTTTTGATCGCTTTTCCCTCCTTTTAGAACTTAAGAAAAGCTTCCCCGAACTTGTGCCAGGGGAGCTGAGTGGCATTTACTGTCGGCTAATGGGGCGGAGGAAGAGAGAATGAGACATCTCATCCCCAGCCCCCGAATTCCGACATTTACAGGTCCCCGCAGCTTAGTGTCCGGCTATAAAGTTGTAATAAATTTACCATCTACCCACAACCCCAAATGCAGCCCAGAGATAGCAGAAGAAAACTGCCTCTGATTTTAACTTAGCGGTCGAATTTCTTAAAGCTCTTTTGGGCGGGCCGTGGTAAGAATCCGGGTAGCTCCGGGCCAGTTGGGGGTGACCCCGTCCCGTCTGAACCAGATCATCCTTGCGGAGTGAGCCCAGGAGTGAAGGGGGGGCCGACTGGAGCCGGAAACAGACCTCACCCCCGTTTCTGTGCCGGGAACCCTGAGTGCACACACTTTGGAAAGTCGGGTTCCCCCTGTGGCACTGCCAGAGACCGGGGCTGGGTCTTCGCTCCCCACCACGCTTGTCCACAAGACAGACTGAGCGCCCTGAGAAAGCGGCCACAGGGGGATTCAGGGACATCCACCGTGAGAGGAGAAATCGGTGATGGGGAAGAAATTCATCAGCGGGGGCCAGAGCCCTGAGCGCGCCACAGGCGAGGCCGCAAGCTCTTCCCTCGCTGATTCTTAACCCCTCCCCACCTCCGCGCTGGCGCTCAGATCTCCAGCCAAACGGATCCGAGCCCCGGGTTATTTTCAGTCATAACCTTCTCCACCCCCCCAAATGCCGCGCCTGGGCTCTGAGGGGGAAAGGGCGGTTTGAACTGCCCTGCGCGAGTCTCATGGCCGCCGCCGCGCGCCTGCGGCAGAGCCGGCCTGGTCGCGGCCCCGAGCGCACAGCCCTTCCCCGAACCACGCGCGCGTCTGGCGCTCCTCTCGCCCGGGGCTCGGGGCACCTCCAGCCTGCCCTGCTCCCTGCTCCCCGCCCCCCTCGACTTCTAGGTTCTAAAACACAGAAGCATCGTCTAAGGCGTTGGCAGGTAGAGGAGACAAGGTCAAGGCCCGCGGACCTCCGCGATCCCCACGCTTGCGCCCTGCTGTCTCCGCAAGCGAGTCTTGTCCACAGCCGAGGAGGGGAAGGGTGTCGCAAACCCCAATTCTATCTTAAATTAGGGATTTGACGTTGTTTCCCGACTACCCTCTGCCAGCGCTCACATTCTTCCCTCCTTTCCGCCCGGCGCGGTTCCTAGATTTTAAGACATCTTGTCCACCCCCTATCGCAGAGGGGTGGTTCCCCACCGAGAAGCTTCACGAGCACTGCATTCCCACCCTGCGGTCGGTCGGTGCGAAGACAAGAGGAAAGGTCTCGCGATCAACGCGCCTCGCCCACTCCCTTTCCCCCGCCCCCCGCCCCAGCTACCCGGCGCGCTCCGGCACGCGCCTCCCTCCCCCAGACCCACAGTTTTCTTCGGTAGGAAACACGCGCGCCCAACCCACCCCGCCTCCCGCGTAAAGGCCAGTCGCCTCTGTTTTTTTGTGTGTGCCCAAACTCAGCTGGAAGTTGAACGCAGGGGAGTCAGAGAAGCGCGGAAATAAAAGAAAGAGAAGCGAGAAATCAAAGGTGGGGGGTGGGGAGGAGGAAGAAGAAAGCAGATGGAAGTCGCACCGGCAGAGGCGGAGGCCAGCCCCCCTGGGGCTCCGGCGCGGCGGCCCCCACGGCCGCGCCGCCCCCGCGGCCGCCCGCCAGCCCGCGCACGCCGAGCCGGGTCAGGCGCGGACTCACATGGTGGGACTGCAGAGCCGCTCTCTCAACTACTGCGAGTGGGTGGTTTCGGGGCTGCTTCCCCGCGTCCTGCTCCGGGGCTGCCCGCGGTGTGAGGGCAGAAACAAAACCAAACCGATCACGGGACGCGGTCGAGACGGGCCGCCCGGCGCCGCGAGGACCTCTCTCACTTTGCAAAGGAAGCGGGCGCGGGGATTCGGGCTGCCGGGTGTACCTATAAATAGCGAACTTTTAGACGGAATCAACTGACAAATGAAGAGTAGCGCGCGGAAATTTGCGCCGATTCCCCTTCCCCGGGATGACCCTCCCTCCTTCCCCCCCCCCCCCCAGCCTCTCTGCTGGCGGGATTTGGGGGGGGTGACAGATTCGGGGGCAGGGGGTGGAATGTAGTTTTACTCCGATTTCCAGTAGTTTTGTTGTTTTTGCCAGGAGGGGGGTACTCCGCCTCTTTGCCTCCCCCCGCACCCCAGCGAGGCACTAGAGGCACCAGCTGGGAAGGGCAAGGGCCCGAAGAGCAAGGATCCTAGGAGTTGGCTGGAGAAAAGAGACGGGGGAAGAGAGCACGGAGCCGGGTTTTCCCTGGGATCACGGGAGCGACGGAAGGAAGGCGGGAAACTGGCAGGGTTGGGGGTTTTCTTGAGACCCAGGACGAGAATTTAGGTAACCCTGTGTTTGGAGGGAACGGCGACAGGGTGAGTGCAGAAGGCACAAAGGAGCTCCCAGCCTGTAGGTTTCCATCCCCGAAGGCCACAGTAACTCTCCAGGGATACCAAGACCCCCTCCCCCCCCGCAACTTCACGACCCCCTCGGTCACGAGCCGCGGGGTTAAGCAGGCATTGCCCCGGGGTCACGTCCTCACTGGCCGAGGGCCGCAAGCTCCCGGGAAGCGCGCCCGGCCCGCTGGCGCCCGGGGGTGGTCCTTGTTAGCTCCCCGGGGGCCGGCCGCCTTTCGCCCAGCTCGCGCACACCGGCGGACCGAAGAGACCCCCAGGGACTGTGCGTCCTGACCGCCACTCGCCGCCCACCCGCCCCCTTTTCTTGAGCCAGGGCCAGACTGCGAACGGTGATTTGGGTTAGTACGATTTTCATTTTTATTCCAGGTGTTTTCTCAAATATAAACCCCTCCGGGGACGACAGACATTAGCTCTCCACTCCAAACTCGCCAGTTCAAGAGGTTGCCTAGCTGAATTTATCCTGGAGGTCTCAACACCAACCACAGCCCATAGGATAGTCTAATAGGGCTGGGTGCGGGGGGTGGAGAAATTGAGGACACCAAAGGGGAGGGTCTGCAGGTGGAAAGGATTCTCTTTGGAGGCTCCACGTTCAACACAAGGCCTGCAGAGGAGGGGGCCAAGCCCATCCGAAGGGCCTAAAAGTGGCCTCAGGGGGTGCGGGGGGTGCGGGGGGGCGGAAGGAAAGGGGATCAGGAGAGCGGCGGCGATCTTTCTTTTCGCTCCTTATCCCCGCCCAGTACCACCGTCTGTCCCTGTAAACAGAACGTCTCACCTCTTCCCCAACCCCCTGGAGAAAACTGAATGGGGTCCCCCACGCGATTGGGGGAGGGGGGCGTTGCTACCCAATTCCCGCTTCTCCTAATACCACTTCCTGCAGGTTACCTCCCGCGTGCACGGAAAAGTTATTTGGCCTTATCCCAGAATCCAGACGAGTCTGGAAGGAGAGGGGCAAGGAAGAGGTGCTAAGAGGGTTCCGGCGGCCGCTCTCTCCGCGGGGTGCCCCCACCGCCCCCCGACTCCACGCAGGCGGGTGAGCGCGGCGTTCGGAGCCACCAGAAGCGCGCGCTGCTCTTGCGCCTGCCGGAGGGTTGCGCTTCCCTCGCTGCCCCGAGGGTCACGAGCCAGCGGGGTGAGGGTGGCCCCTCTGCCCCGGTCCAGAGCCAGTTTACGGGTGTTCCCAGACGGGAGTTGGACGGGGCCCGGACGGCCCGGGCCACTGGCGCCTGGTTTGCGTTCCCCTGGCTACGTACCTGTCCCGGCCTTCTCGCTCGGAGGGCTGACCCCGCTGCGGAGCCCGGCCCGGGAGCCTGCGCCTCCAGCGGGCCCGCCCCCGCCCTCTCCCGCGCGCCCTCTCTCCCCCGTACGCTGGGCCAGACGTGGGGCGGTCTCTCGCGGGCCATTGGCTTGGGCCGCTGTTCCGACCCGGCTTTGAGGATTCCCCCAGGCTTTGGGGGCCCCCTTTGTGGACCGGCGAGAGAGGGGCCAGGCCAGCGACTCACCTTTGACCCCACCCACCACTCCCGCATCCCTGAAGTTCCCCTGCATCCGTCCCCTGGAGCCCAAGGCTTTGAAACGGTAGTGACTCCGCAAAGAAAGCGGGTGAGAACCTCCTTGCGGGTTGAGCATGGAAGTCAAATGAGTGTTTGCGGCGTTTCTCGAAGGTTCTGGGTGTTCGTACCAGGGGAACGGGCCCTGTGGGGACAGAAAAGATAGACGTACAGACAGCATCCCGGTGGCTGTTTTCAGCGCGAAGTTCACGTCTATTGTTTTCTGCCTCTGGAAAAGCTGCCCAGTGTGATAGATCTATTTAGATCCCATCACTGGAAGAAAAATCCTGGTGATAACGATTATCTCTCGCTCGCGCTATCTTGCCATCGCCCCGATTCATCTCGCTCTCCGGGAGATGAAGGGGTGAGAGGCTGGAGGGAGGATGGGCCAAGCCGTTGCCCTCGGATGGAGCGGAGAGGCATAAGGCCACCTCACCCGTCACATTCCGCTCCGGGCTGGGGAACAGGACACGGCGGGTTTCTTTCTCTGCCCAGCCTCACGCTTCTTTCAAATGATTTTAGTCTGGTGCTCCGGTCTATCCATATACATTTCCAATCTCATGGCTCATAAACTATTAGCAAAATGGTTTCATTATTCACCTTCTGTATCCTACAAAAGGGAGAAAAGAAGGGAGCAGCAGGAAGGCAGAGTGGGGGTAGGGGGACGACCGCGGGGCAGTAGTTCACAGTGACACCGCCCGTGTTTAAATCACGGCTCAGGCTGCCTTCTTCAAGTTGACACTCAACAAATCTGATCCGTTTCCGAAGATCTGTAGTCGACCTCCTCTTTCCCCTCCCCTCCCCTTTCTCTCTCTCTCCGTCCATCACTCTCTCTCTCTCTTTCCTACGTTTCTAGAAGGACCAGATGAATAACCAAAATACTGCAGATCCATTGTTTGTTTCATTAGGTGCCATCAATAAGGCACGCCCTTTAGATACGACATATAAAATTGACTGATTAGAATGGCTACCCCTGTCCCCTTTTGGGTGGTGGTGACACAGTCACATGTCATCTGTAAAGCCAAACCATCCTAAGACACAAGGTTAGGATGATAACCAAGAAGTTTATTTGTGGCATCAAGGTGGCCAGTGGAGCAACAAGCCCTCAGCGGGCTTCCGCGAGTTGCGGGAAGTGAGGAAGTTGCAGAGTGGAGTGAGTGAGTGAGTGAAAGTGTGTATGTGTGTGTGTGTGTGTACACACGCGTGCCCGTGTGTGTGCCCTTTAGGAGAATGGGGAGACTAACAGAGTGGAGTCTTTGTTTGGCTCTGAGAAATGGGGGGGGGGGGGGGGCGCACATTAAATGAGTCAACCCTAATTAAAAGACTAATAGAAGCAAACATTCCTGGAAGCCGGAGAACTGTGTGTGCAAAGGGCTAAAAACTGCGGGCAGGCGCGAGACGGCAGAAGCAGCCTCGGGCAATAGGAATCTGGATCGGCTTCTCCACTGGGGTTTATGATCATATTAAGTGTCTCTACCAACACTTTAACTTTTCTTATCAATATATTTTATGTAGGATGACTCTATCAACACACACGCACGCGCTCCCGGTACTTTTGAAAATATAAAGGACGCCAGGCAAGCGAACGTGCAGTAATTATCCCTCGATGGAGAAACCAATCTGGCTGCGAGAGGCCCGTCTGCGATCGCCCGAGGCGGCGGCGCGGGGACCTGCGCGGAGGCCGGGGACTGCCGGCGCTCGCTAGGTCACGGCGCCGCGCGGCCGCCTCTCGCCCGCTGTTTAATATACATAGGGTGGGAACGCAGGGAAAAAGGATCTTGTGCCGGCACGTCCTGCAGGAAAAAAAAATCAATTTGCTATTTATTTTTGAAATATATAGATTTAGGATTTTTTTTTCCCCCCAGCCCGACCCCCTTCAAGAAACAGCGGCCCATATTGAATTACGTCTTTTAATGACTTTTCCTATATTGCCGTCGCGATTTCACGTTCTGGGCAGGAGCAGGGTGGAGTTTCCTGGGTGGGGGTGGGGGGTGTCAATGCCGGTATCTTCAAAAAGATTTGCCTCGTGTGTTAATTGCATGCTGTTAAGCACATCTGGGACTGCGCGCTGACCAACTCGGACCAACTTTTAATTAACACATTGACCCGGCGATGGAGCAGCCGCCCGGCCTCCCCCTCGAAATATGTATATGAGCCGCGCGCCGCCAGATGCCAGCGAGGAATCGCCTGCGTCCCGGGGCGGGAGGGGGGGCACAGCGCCATCGTAGGCTCTCTCCCGGTGAACGTTTTTTCCTCGCCTATGGGTGTATAGGAAATCAACAAAGACAGAGAGTGAAGGACCGGCTCCTGGAGCAGGCTTCTTGCACCCTTTAATGTGACTTGACCGTGGGCGGGGCCGTTGGGGGAACGGGGACGGAAGACCACCCCGCTTCTCCCCGCAAGTCCATTGCTACCCAGCCTGCCTTGGGCTTGAGCTGCAGGCTCGAGCCGGGGCTTTTTGAATGGGCCGACTTCTGGGTTAGCGAAAGCGGTGGCCGAACATCCGCGTGGAGAGACCGAGACCGATTCTAGCCGGCCTCCTCGCATTCTCCCCGTCCTCCGAGGCTCTCCGTGGAGAAATCACAAACTCCAGGGCCCCCGTTCTGAGAAACAGGAATGGGCTCCCCATCCCACTCCCCCGCCCCCGGGTTCTTGGAACTCTGAAGGCTAGGGCGCAGGAAACTACTGGCTATTTTTAGGACCCTAGGCCCTTTCTCTGGAGACCAGGGGGCGACCTTCCAGCCAGGTCAGTCACATCCCCGGCCTCCGGGAGCAAGAAACACGGAGCGCAGAGCAGAAGATGCCACCTGCAGATACGCAATTTCACCCTAAGTAATTTCATTCAGAATTGATGGCGTTTCACCAGAGTGGTGCCTTCGAAGTGAGTGCCTAGCCTGCCTCCCCGTAGAGCACCAATGCGGGTTAATTCCCAGATACGTACTCATTTTCTCTTTCCTCATCTAATCTCAACTGCCTCCCTCTTCTAAGTGCTTAGCTTCAGCATACATCCCTATAAAAAAATGTCAAAGTGGTGTTCCTTCTCCCAGCCATAAAAAAAAGTTGGAGTGAATCACTCCCAAGTTACCTTTTAATATCCCCTCCAGGTAACAGTTGAAGTTTCTTGTTTGACATTTTTCATTCCCCAATACAGAACTTTTCCATAAATACCCAGTCGCAACATGAGGAGAAGTATATGTGGCAATAAATTCACAGCTATATGTTCTAACTATGGCGATGCTTTAGAAAATTTAATGTGACAAGATTGCTCCCCAAATTCCTTCCACCTCTTTTCTTTTTTTCTGTATTCTCCTTTTTTTTTTCCCTGTCCTTCCCTTGAATCTACTTCTGCTATCAACTTATCAGAGGATCTGCAAAATTTAAAACTAGAAGAATAGAAAAGATAAAGATATTACTCAGTATGCCTGTGAGTTCCTCTAGATCTTTTTTTTTTTTTTTAATTCAGATAAAGGTATAATCAACACCTATCTTCCCTCAGGAAAAAACCAATCAGTTGGTAAATTACAATATCCCTTTGCAAAGATAAGGCCTTTGGAAAGGTAGCACAATCATTGCCCAAATGGCTTCATTTTGAGTTCAGTGGACCACTGCTCCTTATTTCAGCTCACAAATTGTTCTGCAAAATTGCAGCACACACCTGATATCCAGGGAAAAACAAGGGTTCGTAACTCCAGCTGGTTCTTTTGATTTACTCTGCCTGGTAAGATGTATGCTGGGGTGTTTTGATAAGGGGGAAAAAAAAGGAGTCAGCAGTTTGATTTGGAAACTCTTTTATTGCTGAATATGGTTGCAGGTTTAAACTAAAGAATGTGTTTCTGCTGGGGACATTTGCATGACACATCCATATGCATTAGCAGCTGCACGGTGTGACATCATCAGTTCCTGTGAGCATTTGTCTTTTTTCCCCCTTCTGTCTTTCTCAAAGGAAGTGGGTGAGTGGCTTATAGGAGTACCATATAGACTTTAAAGATACATGACTCTTCCTATGTCCTTCAGGCCCTCTCACCTAGTTGGCCTGCAACAACTTGTGTCTTTTGACAATTATGGAAATTTTAAAGTAGCTAACCTTCCTGGTTATACTTTTTTAAATGATAATAATGGATTAACAGTGTATAAAATTTAATGACAGAAGTTTTCAGAGAAAGGAGCCTTTTGAAGCTTCAACTCCCTTTTTCCGAAGGAAAAGGTGTTGTAATCCACATTCTCCTGATTGTTTGTTTAGTGACTTAAAAGAGAAATGTTTAATTAGATAAAGTGCCTTTGTGTCGTCAGACTTCACTTCTTGGTATATGATAGAGACAATACTTTTGAATCAAGAAAACTAAGACCATACCATACTGACATGGAGAGATGGTGTCAGAGAGCAGTTCTGAAAGACGTGTGCGTCTCCAGATGTTCTCTGAGCAGTACAAAAGCTACCTGCTAATATCCACAGTGAGTTTTCTGCAACTAAGTCGTCCTAAATTGTATTTCACCTGTGATTCTCCCTGAATCCCAGTGGTCTGTAAACAGCAGGAACCACAATGTCAAACTGAAATTGGAAGGAAACTGGATCTGATTCTGTCCAGTTACTCAGGCTATTCGTTGTTAGAAAGAAAACTGCACATTTAAGTTGTAGTGGTCATCAAGTCAGGTTGACTTGGAAGTATATTGACCCCAAGCCAAGAGGTTAACATAAGCACATTTTTAAAACTTTGCATCTCATTTCTTCTCAACATTAAGTGTTTGATGGTATTGCTGGAGAATGGTCATGCTGGGATCCATCACAGTACAGGTGTATCACAAAGTGAAACAAAAATCTCACACATATACAAACAAGCAAACAAAGAGATAATTACTCTTATCAGGCAATGTTTTGACCAATGAAGATATCCCGCTAGAGATATTATGGCTTTTCTTTCAGTCTTTGTAACTTTTTTGGTCTCCAGAAAAGATATTTAAAAGAAAAAAATGAAATGACAGTAATTAGTGAAAGAGTGTCATTCACTTTTCTTCTAAAATACATGGAACTAATATGTACTATTGCACAAACGTGCATGCACAATGACACATAAATATGCATGAGTCTATGTAATAATCTACTCTTATGTCTTGTTTCCAGATGTTTGCAAATACCACCAGTGCATTGGTTTGACCTAACCAAAAGGTAGCAAAGATCTCTGCCATTCAGTTGAATCCTAGATGTTTTAGGCATCACAGAACAAATTTCTCCTGTCCTCCATTGCACAGAAGTTGAATTTTTTTTTTAATTATATAACTTTAAAGTACCCATTCAATACAGTATGGATAAAGGTAAAAACAGCTGCCTTGTGGGATATTATATGATGAAAAATCCAGCTGCATTATTTTATTCAATTAATTATTTTTGGAATAACTAGAACAGCCACAGGTTAGCTTAGTTGTTTAGTTCAGAACATGGCCCAGAATTGATCTTGTGATTGTGTCCTGGCTCAAGAGCTCCATATTATACTCCTCAACCCGGGGCAGCCCGGAACAATTCTGTGCCAGATGTGACAAGAAGAACAAGGGAAAATGTGGATAAACTCACACAAACCAAAGAAATAAAAAGATTTGCTTTTAAAAGCACACATCGCACTTGGAGCATTAAGTACAGAAGACGTGGTATAAATGTCTGCGTTTCAAACAAAATCTCTCTGGCAAGATTTATTAGAGAACAGAGAAAGGGAACAAAAACACCTCATTGAGGCTTGAAGGGGAGCTTAGACTTGATGAAGAAAACTACTGTACCTGCCTGGGTTTTGATATATCATTTAAAACATTTTCAAATCAGCTTTTGCTTGCTACTGCTTAATATGTATTCTCTTTACCTTTAAAATGCAGAATTTATTTGTTTGTATGCTTTTTGATTGGTTTTTGATATTAAACATTTCTGAATGTTTTAAATGGTCAATAGATTTTGGAAAAAGGGATGTGAAGAAATTACTTATTTGCTTATCCATTTGTCTCTCAGATTATTTTCAGAATAATTCCATTTTTCCCTCAAAGGCTCTTTTGGCACAGGTCACACTATCATAGGGTCTTTGAAACATAATGGTGAACAAAGATAAAACAGACCATTCCAATGGTCACCCTTGATTCAGCAGATCCAAGGTAAAAAGCAGAAGGAAATTTTGTTACATCAGTACTTAAATCGATAGCCGTTTATTCAGATTTATTTCCAAGAAGTATGAGGTAGGTAACATGGATATTCAAAAGCCAGTGATTACAATCCAGCATGGATGAAGCTCAGAAGTCACCACTTCATCCTAACAAGTAAAAGGATGAACAAACTGAAAAATCATTTCTCCTCAGATTCATCAGAGAAATGAGATTGGAGGGCTAATGACTCTGTCTGAAATTAGAGAGACAGACAGATACAGACAATCACAACTTGTGAGGGTTCAAGAGCTGAAACCTTCTCAGGAACCAGTTCTGGGGGAAACTGAACTGAAATTAACAAATTCCTGGAGGCTCAGTGTGGACACATCAGAGTTAAAAACTTCAGTAAGAGCCAGTCATAGTGAATGCTTCCTACCTCCATTGAGTTTTATTTCTAGGAACTCTACTAGTTCTTTGCTGCAAATGTCAGAGAAAAATACTCTCATACTTCCTGAATCTGTGGTGTCTGACATCATTGTTACTTCAAATATTGCCTCTGTTCCTTTCTTTCTTCCTCTTCTGGTATTTCCATTGTGCATGTTACATCTTTCATAATTGTTCCACAGTCCTTGGATATTCTGTTCTTTTTTTTAGGGATAAGAATGGCATTCTTGTTATTGTTTAGTGGCTAAGTCATCGTCTGGCTCTTCTGTGACCCCATGGACTGCAGCTGTCCAGGCTCCTCTGTCCATGGGCTTTTCCAGGCAAGAATACTGAAGTGGGTTGCCATTTTCTTCTCCATGGGGTCTTCCCAACCCTGAAGGGATCAAACACGTGTTTCCTGCTTGGCAGGTGAATTCCTTACCAATGAGTCACCAGGGAAGCCCAAGAAGGTCATTACCTAATAACAAATGGGTCAATACTCTAAGACTATATAACAATCATTAATATGTATGTATTTAACAAAAAAGCTTAAAATTCAAAATTCAAAAAATTAATATCATGGCACCCAGTCCCATCATTTCATGGCAAATAGATGGAGAAACAATGGAAACAGTGACAGACTTGATTTTTTTGGTCTCCAAAATCTCTGCAGGTGTGACTGCAGCCATGAATTTAAAAGACACTTGCTCCTTGGAAGAAAAGCTATGACCAACCTAGACAGCATATTAAAAAGGAGAGATGTTACTTTGCTGACAAAGGTCCATCTAGTCAAAGCTATGGTTTTTCCAGTAGTCATGTATGGATGTGAGAGTTGGACTGTAAAGAAAGCTGAGTGTCGAGGAATTGATGCTTTTGAACTGTGGTGTTGGAGAAGACTCTGGAGAGTCCCTTGAATAGCAAGGAGATCCAACCAGTCCATCCTAAAGGAATCAGTCCTGAATATTCATTGGAAGGAATGAGGCTGAAGCTGGAGCTCTAGTACTTTGGCCTCTTGATGCGGAGAACTGACTCACTGGAAAAGACCCTGATGCTGGGAAAGATTGAGGGCAGGAGGAGAAGGGGACGACAGAGGATGAGATGGTTGGATGGCATCACTGACTCGATGGACATGAGTTTGAGCATGCTCCGGGAGTTAGTGATGGACAGGAAGCCTGGCATGCTGCAGTCCATGGTGTCACAAAGAGTAGGACCCAGCTGAATGACTGAACTGAACTGATACTGATTGAAAAGGAGAAAATAAAATTTCTGTTCATGATCATTTCTGTGCATGATCATTTATGTAGAAAGTCTGAAAGAATCAACTAAAAAGTCCTGGAACTCTTAAATGATAGTAGCAAGGTTGTAGGATACAGGTTAACATTCAAAAGTAAATTTCCTATATATCAACAGGGAACAGAACAAATGTTAAATTAAAAAACAGTAACATTTACATTAGCAGCAAAAAAGAGAAATACTGGGTATAAATCTAGGAGAATATTTGTACAAGATCTATATGAGAAAAACTTTAAAACTCTGATAATCAAAGAAAAACAAAATAATTGAAGAAATAGTCCGTGTTCATGGATAGAAAGGCTCAGTACTGTATCTTTCTTTTAATCTGATGATGTCAGATTTTCCCAACTTGATACTATAGATTTGATGCAATTCCAGTCAAAATCCCCGTAAGTTATCTTGGGGATATCAACAAACTGATTCTAAGTTCATATGAAAAGGGCTAAGACCCAGAAGTAGCCAACTGAATATTAAAGCAGAAGAATAAAGTTAATGAATTGACACTACCTGATGGGATGACTTCTTATGGCCACAGTAATGAAGTCAGTGTGGTACTGGTGAAAAAACAGACAAACAGACCAATGGAACAAAACAGAGAGCTCAAAAATAAACCCACATAAATACACTCAGCTGATCTTTGACAAAAGATTAAAAAAATGCAATGGAACAAAAATTGTCTTTCCAACCAATGGTACTGGAACAGCAGTTCAAGAAGAATGCAAAAGATGAATATACACATACAAAAGATGAATCTAAGCACAGACCTTACACTCCTCACAAAGGAACTCAAACTGGATCATATACCTGCATATAAAACACTGAATACTCCTATAAGATAACATAGAAAGACCTAAATGACCTCCGTGGTGGTGATAACTTTTTACATACGACACCAAAGCCATGATTCATGAAAGAAGCAAGTGATAAGCTAGAACTCACTGAAATTTAACATTTCTAGTCTGTGAAAGACAATACCAAGAGTATGAGAAGACAAACCACACATCTGATAAAGGACTGTTTGTTAGAAAAATATACAAAGAAGACTTAAATCTTAATAATAAGAAAATTAACAGCCCAATTAAAAATGGGTAAAAGGCGTGAACAGATACCTCACCAAAGAAGAAATACAGATGACGAGTAAGCTCATGAAAAAATGTTCAATACCGTATTATTAGTGAATCACTAGTTAAAGTGAAATAAAACTACACATTTCCTAGAATGACCAAAAATCCAAAGCGCTGACAACAACACATGCTGGTGAGAATGTGGAGCCATAAGGGCCCCATTCATTGTTGGTGGGCATAAATACTAGAGCCACTTTGGAATACTGTCTTGGATACAAAACCAAGCGTATTCTTCCATTCAACCCAATAATTACACTCCTTGGTACTTACTCAAATGAATTGAAAGCTTCTGTCCACACAAATACCTGCACGTGGATGTTTACAGCAGTTTCATTCATAATTCTTAAAATTTGGAAGCAACCAAGAGATCATTCATGGAGAAATAAACTGTGGCACATTCAGGCAATGTAATACTGTTGAAGGCTAAAAAGAAATGAGCTCAAGCTATAAAAAAAAGGTACAGAGGAATCTTAGATGCATATTATTAAGTGAAAGAAGCCCATCTGAAAAGTCTATATATTGCATGACTCCAAGTATATGACATTCTGGAAAAGGCAAAATCGTAACTACAGTAGAAGGATCAGTGGTTGCCAGGAATTAGAGGAAAGGGAGAGCTGTATGGGTGGAGCCCTGAGGATTTTTAGGGCAGGGAAAATATTGTAAATGGTACCACAACTGTGGATATATGTCGTTATACATTTGTCAAAACCCATAGAATACACACCAAGAGTAAACCCTAATGTAGGCTATGGACTTTTGGTGATAATAATGTGTAGGTTCTTTAGTTGTAACAAAGAAACCACTCTGGGGTGGGATGTTTATAGTGGAGGAGGCTGAATGCAGGAGGAGGGGTGGGGCATATAAACTCGATACTTCCTGCTTGTAGATTTTACTGTGAGCTTAAAACTGCCCTATAAAAATAAAGTTTATTAATTAATATAAAATTATTTTCTATATTATTAATGTTATTTGTAGCATATCTCAGATCTTAAGCTCCAGGTTTTGGTGCTTTGCAGAATCTTACCATAAATATGTGTGTTTCTATCCATTAACAATGTGAGAATGTGTATATGGCCCTAAATGTAAAAATTACCTTGTAAATAGCATGAATAAATACAAGAAAGTCAATCCTAAGAAATGCTTCTAAAACAGACAACACACACAGTCTGGAGTATTTTAGGATTACATCAAGTGAAGCAATGATATGAAACAGATGGCCTTAATGAAAAGTGATAATGTTTAGTTTTTCTCCATCATCATGGTCTCCTTCACTGCCACCCACCATCCCTGTCATTCACTGAGTGCTCACTCTGTGCCAGACACTGTACTTGGACTTTGTACATATCTCCCGCGTCAATTCCCACACAACTTTTGACGTAGGCTCTGTTAGCCCTGCTTTACTGGTGAGGAAACTGAGATACTGGGAAGTTCTTATTCTTGGACACCTGCCAGTCTACATTAAGAAGTGGTTACCATTTAGTTTGATGTTTTAGAACAGATGTGTGTGTGTGCAGAGGAGAATAAGACCTCTCATTTTCTAAAAATGTATCTGGAACACTAGGTAAGGAAGAGCCTTTATATATGGCAGCCATCTGGACTGTTCTTCTGGTCTGTCCCTCTGTTTATAACAAAAGTAAATGTCACTCAGGTTGGGCCATCTAAGCCAGGTATCTATCTGCAAGTATAGCTGGAAGAGTCTTTAGCTGGGTCCTACCCACAGGGCTTGAGGGTAAGAGCAAAATTCTCCTAAGCAATCTGGAAATAAAGTAAACAGTTTTGGCTAGAGACTAAAATCTAACAATGTGATCAAGCATGGTTAGCATCTACTAAGGAGATGCTGGCAAATATGCCTATTTAGGGGTCACCCACAGACAAAATGACATGAGTATAATCCCGGAAATACAAAACTTGAATGTGCTTTTTCATTTAGTATGTACAGATCTAATTAGGTTGTATTTTTTTCTGAGAAGATGCCTTCTGAACAAAGGGGACGGGGGGATGTAAACATGGGCTAGTGGTTCAGAAACTGGACATCTGTATAGAAGACCTGGATCCTAGAACAGTCAAAGCATCCTTCATTGTAAAGCCATGTTTCTGTTGCCATCCTTTATTAAGTGCTTACTGCATGACAGGCAGTTTACATATATTTCCCAAATAATCTTTTCAAAGAGCCTTTAAAGCAAGTTATTATCTCTACTTTGCAGGAGGTGGGGTGAGGAAGGGAAAGCTTACATAGATTATACAGCTAAGTATTTGGCAGATCCAGGATTCAAACTCTAAGCCCACACTCTTAAGCATTATCTTGGTTTTATACATCAGTCTTTTGTTAGTTGTGGTAACATGAGTCTAACCCTCTGAAGTAAACACAATCTTGTCATAGTATCAAAATCAAGTTTCTCAATTTAAGGACCATATTCTGGACCTGGTGCATTCTCCATGGGCTATAAACACTGCCCATGTTTATAGGAGACTGACTGTGGGGGAAACTGGGTCTTATTAAGATAGGAGAGGCCATACTCAGTAAATCTTTAATCCAGTTGATGCTTTGGAACTGTGGTATTGGAGAAGTCTATTGAGAGTCCCTTGGACTGCAAGGAGATAAAACCAGTCAATCCTAAAGGAGATCAGTCCTGAATATTCATTGGAAGGACTAATACGTGGAGGTTTCTTAGTGGGCAGTTACCTGACCTTATCTAGTGAAGTCTGCATCTCTCTGTATACTTTTATTCAAACCAAGAAAGAACTTCAGAATGACTATGAAAGGATTATTTGAAAATGACTGGATTTAGGATTTATGACAGAGACGGGAATGATTTCAGTTCAGTTCAGTCACTCAGTCATGTCCAGTTCTTTGTGACCCCATGGACTGCAGCACGCCAGGCTTCCTGTCCATCACTAACTCCCAAAGCTTACTCAAACTCATGTCCATGGAGTTGGTGATGCTATTCAACCATCTCATCCTCTGTTGCCCCCTTCTCCTCCTGCCTTCAATCTTTCCCAGCATCAGGGTCTTTTCGTCAGTTCGTCACATCAGGTGGCCAAAGTATTGGAGCTTTGATGGATATGAGTTTGAACAAGCTTTGGGAGTTGGTGATGAACAGGAATTTTTCATTTCATGGCTGCAGTCACTGTCTGCAGTGGTTTTGGAGCCCAAGAAAATCAAGTCTGTCGCTGTTTCCATTGTTTCCCCATCTAATTGCCATTAAGTGATTGGACTGGATGCCATGATCTTGGTTTCTTAAATGTTGAGTTTTAAGCCAACTTTATACCTTTATTTAAAAAGGCATAATCACATTGTCTGGGAAGCTTGATTGGTTGATAGAGCCAGAGGTTCAGCTGTGGTGCCCATATGGTCAGTCCTTCTTATTGGGTTCCCTGGCCACAGAGTCAACCCCTCATCTCCACATCCTCTGGAAAATGTGTCTATCAGAAGAAAAAAAAATCAGAGAAGAGTTGCTGCCATCATTAAAACAATATCACATTGGTAAAACAACTCAGGCTTCCTGCTTACTGCTGACTGATCTTCATATGAGACCAGTAAAACACTGATACACTTAGTCTCACACACTTTGTTTTAGTTTGGAGATTCGCATGCTCTCCAGTTAGCATGGTCCGTTGTGGGCAGGAATTTTTTCTGTATCATCAGAGCCGACTGTTGGGCCAGAGCCAGGGTGGTTGTATAATAAATATTTCTTCAGTGAATTAAAGCTACAAATGTAAACCCAGATATAAAATAAAAGATAGCAAATCCCATTGCTGGACTTTCCATTTAAAAACAAGAAGAAGAACAGGATGTGTTGTGACTTTTAAACAGTCTATTGACTTTTGCAGGGGTGCACCGCTCACATAGTGATTAGGAGTCCGAACCATAATTGTTCTTGTCATCCACACACTCGGCTTCAGTCGATTTCTTTTTATCATATACATTTTTAATCATGTATTAATAAACAAGAAGTCTGTATTGTATTGATGATTGGATTATATTATTGACTAACTCCACAATTCCATGCATGGCTTCTGAAAATATAAACAAGGTCAAAATATAAAGATCACATAAAGAGCATCAAAGACATACATTAGGCTTTTCTCCAACTCTGTACAACTCTCGTGGAGAATGATTCTGAGGCGAGCAGAGGAACTTTGAAGTTATTTATCAAGTGAATGAGTGATTCTGTCTAGAGCAAAGAGAATAACAGAAATAAAAATTAAATCACTTCATTGTACTGAAGCCCTGAAAGTGTTTTTGCTTTTCATACATCTTGGTGTGAGTGACTTCTTGCAATAAAATGTGACCTAGGCTGCTTCCAGAATTTGGAGTTATAAGGAAAATGCGCCCCTGGCTGTTGGCAAACAGAAAATGTTACACTTGGGAAAGTGGGCTTTACTTCATCACCTGCCAAAAGCATCAGGATTTTCTCCTATCAAGGATAGAGGCTTCTCTGGTAGCTCAGTGGTAAAGAATCTGCCTGCCAATGCAGGAGACACAGGTTCTGTCCCTGGGTTGGGAAGATCTCCTGGAGGAGAAAATGGCAACTCTCTCCTGTATTCTTGCCAGGAGAATCCCTTGGACAGAGGAGCCTGACAGGGTCCGTGACTTAGTTGCTCCACGACTGAGCAATTAAGCACATTCACACCTCTGAATTAAGCACATTCACACCTCTGAAGGCCAAGCCCTTTGTGTTACGATTCTTCCCCTCCCTCTTCTGTCATGCCATTCCCTGCCCACCAGGGTGTTTGCTCCTGGTGCGGCTGTCCAGACACTTCAGCTGGTGGGTAGGCACCACTGGGAGAATCAGCCTTGTGAAAATTAGCTAAGTTATGGGTGAAACATCTCAGTAGGGTTCAGTTCAGTTGAAACCCTCACGTATAGCATACATCTGAACTGTTCTTTCTTCTTCACTCTTCTTTAAAACCTCTACTGTAGGCTGATGAATGCCGGTTCTTATATCATCTTAAGACCCTGAGAATTTGGAGGAAATGTGTCTTTCTCAGCCTCATGGGTTCTTCTTTACACACTTGGTCTGTGAACTCTGACTTGTCTCTCCTAACAAACCATGTTCCCACTCCTTCCACTTGACCCGGGCACTTTGAAGGCCACTGACTCTTGGTCTTTATCATTCTGTTTCTAAAAGGTCCCTTTAATTGTGACATTCCTCCAACTTGTGACTTTCACTTTCCTCTGTAGTCTGGTTAATTGTTCCACTGTCAAGTTCCTGGTTTTGAGAGTGGGCTATGATTATGTAAAATGTGACTGTTGAGGGGAAGCTAGGTGACAGGATGTGAGCCCTCTCTCTATTGTCTTGCAACTTCTTGTGAGCCTATAATTGTTTCTAAATTAAATCAGATCTTAAAAAATCCAAGCCAAAATGCTAGCAGCTCATACTTCCATTTAATACAAATGTTTCTGCACTCTCTGGACATAACTCCCTAACTCACAACTAGATACTTGGCAGAAAAGGGTGGTGGGGGAGAGTTACCTTCGCTTTTGAAGTTTTAACTGCTTTTGGAGAGAAGCTTTTGGGGACAGGGTGATAGAGCGTGAGGGGATGGAAGAGAAAAAGACGTTAAGCAAAAGAATAAGAAAATGCTTGCTTTTGAGCTAGACTGGAAGGAGATAATCAAAAGCACAAATACTTTGAATGCTCACAGAAAATATAAAGTCCTGTCTTTTCACAATGCAATGTATTCAAATAGATTTAATACTCCTTTGGAGCTCTTCATTTGCATCAGTTAAATATGATAATAATACCTTGTGTATAT
Source organism: Dama dama (assembly GCF_033118175.1). Classification (NCBI taxonomy): domain Eukaryota; kingdom Metazoa; phylum Chordata; class Mammalia; order Artiodactyla; family Cervidae; genus Dama; species Dama dama. The sequence goes on from NC_083694.1 coordinate 18,671,278, forward strand.
AGTGATTTACACTTTTCAAAATTCACATTTATTATCTCTTTGATCTTCATAAAAATTCTGTGACACAGACAAAGGAGCGATTATTATTCCCATTTAAATCTGGCTGCAGATCTGAGAAGACTGTGTACTTTTTTAGGAGTGGTTAAGCCTGGAACCTGTATTTTCAAGTTCCTAGTCAGGTGATCTTCCTAACTCACCAGATATTATTAGAATATCTAGTTTGGACTTTATTTATCTCTGGTTATAGAGCAAAAACCATGAAAGTTCGTTACTTTGCTTTAATCATTGTTTGGGGGGGAGAAAAAGTCGCCCCACCTTGCCCTATCCACTGTCTGCAAGGATTTGATTCCATGGGTTTCAAAATTCAGGGATGCTCGAGTCTCATAGTCGGTCCTCAGATCCAAGAATTTGGATCCACAGGTTCATTTAACTGAGGATTGTGTAGTAATCCATGTGTTAATTGAAAAAACTCAAGTGTAAGTGGACCCATGCAATTCAAGTTCCGGTCTTTCAAGGGTCAACTATGCTTTAAATAATAACAATGTCCTGAAAAATGACAGACCCATGAATGATACTTAATGAACTTTTTTCCTTCATGTGTCACTCTGACTTTCTTTCTGTAAGTGAAGCTCTCTGGGTCTGTCTCTCCAGTTCTCTTTCTGGTAACATGACTGTCTTCTCCACCTCGGGTATTCTTGACCTCGGTTTAACTGAGAGATCGAGTATTTCTATATTTTATTTAATTATTCGATAGAATTTTTTAGCCACACTTCTTAGTTTACAAAGAGAATCTTGAGAATTTTTTTCAATTCCCCCTCTCCCTTTTTTTTAAACCAAGGCACTGATTTTTCCTAAGTGGCCCGTTTTAGTCTTGTTAGTTTGTCTTTTGGTCCTGACTCTATGGTCTTTCAACAATTTCCCTGATCAATGAAGTTTCCTTTTTCCCAGAAAGTTTATTTGGGGTCTTAAAATTTATATTCAATATATCAAAATTACAAAGTCAAAATTCCAGTTTTTTCTTGAGCTCATAAAATCAGCTTATACATATTTTATTGTCATTTTTAAATCTGCAGATTTTGACAACTTAGAAGTTTTTTTAAAAATGTTTACTCCTTTTTATAAACTTAGTTGAATACCCTCAACAATTAAACAGATTATTAATGTGCTTATTAGAGTTTTATTTTAAAATCATTCATGTATTTGTATCTGAACTAACAAACAAAACCTTCCCAAGGAATAAATAACTTTTACACATCCAAGAGATGTGTATGTGTATGGGAACTAAGATTTTTCTTAGATATTCCAAAAATAATACATTGGTAAGCTATGACTTTGTATTCACAAGTCTAAATTGATTACTCAATTTCACGTTTTAAATAGGAGTTAGAAAACTCCCCCTCCAGTAGGAGGGATTTGCTGCATATTAAATGGCAAATATGTACATACCTCTTTTAACATGAAATTCCAGTGCTATGGCTTTTTAAGTTTTTTATGGTAAACAGTAAAAATGCCATTTATCTGGTGCTTCTGTGAAATTTTACATAATATATTGATTTGTGTAACCACCAATACAATCAGGATATAAGGCAGCAAAAGTTACCTTTCATTCCCTAAAAGTTCCCCTTAATTCTCTGTATGACTGTATCCTGACATTCCTCAAATGTTTATCCTTGGGCTTCTTTCTGTAGTCTGGTTAAATATGCCAATGTAGATTTCTTGGTTTTAATAATATACTGTAGTTATGTCAGAGGCTACCTAAGGGGAAACTGAGGGATGGGTATATGTGACCACTCTGTACTGTGTTTTTTTTTTGTTTTTGTTTTTTTTTTGCAGTTTGTTTGGGGTCTTTAATTATTTCAGAATAAGGAATTTAAAAAATCCAGTCTGTGTGTTTCTAAAGGCAGAGTCACCTACAACTCATCTCTACATGTTAACACAGACATTTCTGCAGTTTCCGTCTGGATGTGATCTTGTAATTCGCAGTGCATTTTGGGGAGAAAGAGTTTATCATTTTCATTACAGAACAGTTCTGTCACCTCACCAGACTTCCATGTTCTACCTTTCCATAACCACATATCCCTCCACCCCTATCTATAATGTCAAATAGTCACTGATCTAGTCCCTGTCATTATAGCTTCTTCTTTTTGAGAATGTCACAAAAATCATGTAGCATTATAGCTTTTTAGAGGTCAGCTTCTTTCATTCTTTGAGATTCATCTGAGTTTTTGCAGGTATAAGTAGTTTGTTCCTTTTTATTGCTAAGCAGTATTCCATTGAACAGGTATACACAATTTGTTTATGCATTCATTTGTTAAAGGATAGTTGGGTTAGTTCCCATATTTTTGCAATTAGGAATAAAGTTGCTGTAAGCATCCACGTGTGGGCTCTTGGGTGCACATGTTTTCATTTCTCTAAGGTAAATACGTAGGAGTGGAATTATTAGGGCAAATACATAGTATATATCTAACTTTATAAGGAACTACCAAAGTGTTGTCCAGAGTGGCTCTATACTTTCACCATCAGAGTGCGAGGATTCCAGTTGCTCCACATCCTCACCAGGAAATGGTGTTTTATCAATACTTTTTATTGTATCCATTCTAATAGATGTGCAGTGGCATCTCATTGTGGGTTTGCTTTCCTCTGGTGGCTAGTGATGTTAACATTTTTTCATGTGCTTACACATGTCTTCTTTGATGAAAGATCTGTTCAAATCTTTTACCTGTTTTTTTAACTGGATTGTTTGTGTTTGTTTAATTCAGTTTTGAACATTTTGTCGAAACTCAGGTCACCAAGATTTTCTCCTAAAAGCTTTTTATTTTTCCATTTTAGGGGCACAAACTATTGTGTATAAAATAAATGAGGTACAAAGATTTACTCTACAACACAAGGAATATAGCCAATTTTTTTTAACAATAACCATTAAATGGAGTGAAACCTTTAAAAAGTGTGAATCATTGTGTTGTATACCTGTAACATATAATATCATACATCAACTATATCTCAATTTTTAAAAGTTAAAAAAAATACATTTAGACCTATGATCCATGTTGAGTTAATTTCTCTTTGTTATGAGATCTAGACTGAGGCTCATTTTTCTGCCTGTAAATAACCAGTTGTTCTAATGCCATTTGTTGAAAGGTCTGTGTTTCCTCCATTGAATTGTCTTTGCATCTTTGTCAAAATCAGCTGGCCCTCTCTCAGTGGGTCTGTTTCAGGATTCTCTGTTCTCTTTCATTAATCTGTGTACCTGTGTCTCTGTCAGAACCCCGCTGTCTTATTTACCGTAGCTATACCATAAGTTTAAAAATCAGGAGATGTGATTGTTTCAACTTTGTTCTTTTTCAAAGGTCTTGCTCTGGTCTGCACCTTTTCCTTTCCAAATACTTTTAGAAACAAGTTGTATCTACAAAGAATCTTGCTGGTATTTTGATAGGAAGCATATTAAACTTATAGATCTATTTGGAGGGAGTTGACATCTTTCCTATGTTGAGTTTTCAAATCCATGAACATGATATATCTTTTCATTTATTTTTCTTTGATTTCTTTTATTTCCTTTATGTAGTTTTTATCATAGTGAGCCTACGTATGTTTTATTAGACTTATACCTGAGCATTTTGGGAAACTATTTTAAGTATTTTTGTTTTCAGTTTCCTGTTGTTCATTGCTAGTGTACAGAAATATGATTATGAACATTCACTTTGTGTCCTCCAACTTTGCTTCTAAGTTCTAGATTTTAAAAATAGATTCCTTGGGATTTTTCTACAGAGACAACCATGCTTCTGAAAATAATTTCATTACTTTGTTTCTAGTATGTATGTCTTTTTATTTCTTTTCCTTGTTCTAGTGTATAAATAAGGACTTCCAGGAACTCCAGCCAAGTTTCAGTGTTCATTCGTTTTTGGGTCAATATAATGTATACTTTCTGATCTCATAGGTTTCAAAGATATTTCTTATAGGCTTCATCATACGAAATTTTACTTATTCTCCTTTAATAATAGTTTTCTGTTTTGGTTTCCAACCAATCAGGCACCAGTTAAACAGCTAAAACTGTTGTTGTGGTTAAATTAATTGAATTGCTTTGCATGCAATGCAGAGTATGTTGAAAGCATCATCATTCAGAGATGATCAGAGTTCCCCAAAGTGACAGGTATTAAGATGTGTAGAGCAAGTCTATGTGGCAGTCCAATAGCTGGATAACTAGGCTGAACCCCGGAAGATAACTTCTAACCTACAACCGATCAAAAAGCCAAAAGCACCCATTCTTTAAGACTGGGCAAAGTTCCTTAAACTCTGAGACAGAAAATTGGGCACAGTAGAATAAGTAGGAACATGTGTCTTCAGGACTGGGATGCCAGTGATCAGCATGACTCCAGTGTCAGTATGGGACTGCAAGGTATTGGATGAAGCTCTTGACTAGAGTCAAGACTGTCCCTCAAATAGTACACTTGGTGGTGGGTTGGGTAAGTGACTTCTGTTATGGGGAGCAAGGGGTAAATAGGATATGAATGTCACAGATTTTGACTGAACAAAACACGGGTGCCAAGTTTCAGTCATCCTCACTTGTCCTTTTCCCCCATCAGAGTCATTTTCTTCTCATTTCAAATTGTTGATGTTTAAATAAGTTTCATTAGTTTCAAATACATTGGTGTATGGGATTAACTCTGTTGATCAAACACAGTAAAATTTTAGGACTGAGTAGCTTCTGCATTGTTTCTTCTAGATAAGGGGTCTCTTGCATTATTAGCATTTCAACAAATACCCTTTTCCTAAACAAGGAAACTGCTTGATCACCTAGGAAGTATTTTGGAAGCATACAGAGAGCTCATCTGTGGTCAAAGGGCAGGTATTTTATTTACCTGATTTCTTGAGTAGTGGCAGCCAAAACATTGTTTTGGAGAGATTTTTGGGCAGAATCTCTCGAACAAGAGCTCTTGTATCATGAAAACACAATTTCTTCCTTTCATATATTACTTCACATTAGGTCATGACTCAGTCTTAATTATATTCTCATTTTAGGTATAGGTGTAGACCTGCCAGGGTATACAGGAATGAGATAAAATGGATGGAACAGCTAGCTCACCCTAATGCTTCTATAATCCTATTCACCTCTCCTTTTACCGTATCACTCATGCGGTAGTATGCGATTGAAATACCTGATCATTTTCCAAGATGAGCTCTCTATGTCTTTCCAAAATGCCTACTAGATAATTAAACATTTTCCTTCCTCAAGAAAATTTATTTGTAGAAATGCTAAAAATACATCAACTTCTGTTTCTGAATTCAAGTCACTCAGACAACTGGTTTGGCTCTCAGAGCCTCCTAAAGGTCACCTGTGTGGTTATTTGCATTCACTGTGCCATCCACAAATATAAATTAAGCCACCTGCAAGAAAAGGAACTTTAAATTTAGGCAATGGGCATAGACTGGGCCCAGAGGATCCATTTCCATTAAATGAGGCTATAAAAACTAACCATGACCTAAGCATTCTTCTGCCCTCCAAAACAAGGCTCAGGGTGACAGTTAAGCCAAGAAAACATACTACCTAGAAGGAAGCAAAGGACAGGACAAACACTCATCCGACTGTGTCTCAGTACAACAAAGCACGGGTAAAACACAGGATTGGAAAGAACCCCTGGCCTGATGCATTAGCTTTTCATATATTGTCAGATGGTATTCCTATCAGATATTTACACTTACACGCCATTTTCACAGGCAGATATCTTCTCAAAGATGTATTGTCAATAAGCACAACCCCCAAAGCCAAAAGGCACAAAATAAGAGCATCTAAAGTGTTGTTACTTAGATATACTATAGCATGCATGTCTCCTCAGTGTAGAATCTTGGTATGTAAATGTATACAATGGAACCTTTCCACTACTTTAATCTAATAAATTCATATGAAATTGCTTGTGGTGATCCCAGTGGGTCAGCTGGTACTGCACAGGTTTGAATTAGCTGAAAAACCAGTTTAATGGCTGCTGCTGCTGCTAAGTCAATTCAGTTGTGTCCGACTCTGTGCCACCCCATGGATGGCAGCCCACCAGGCTCCCCTGTCCCTGGGATTCTCCAGGCAAGAACACGAGTGGGTTGCCATTTCCTTCTCCAATGCATGAAAGTGAAAAGTAGAAGTGAAGTCGCTCAGTCATGTCCGACTCTTAGCAACCCCATGGACTGCAGCCCACCAGGCTCCTCCGTCCATGGGATTCTCCAGGCAAGAGTACTGGAGTGGGGTGCCATTGCCTTCTCCCAGTTTAATGGCAGTGGGGGAAGAAATAAGGCAATACTAGATATCTGGTATTGTGTCACTTATTGCATGGTTTTGAGCAATAACGTGGGTTCTTTGTCATGATCGCTTTCCCTTGGGATTTTTGAAGAGTTTTGTGGTTTCCCTTATGTTAGTTATGGGCTTCACAATTAAATGGCACTAATGGTGAAGAATCCACCTGCTAAAGCAGAGATGCAAGAGACGTGGGTTTGATCCCTGGGTTGAGAAGATCCACTGGAGGAGGAAATGGCTACCCACTCTAGTATTCTTTGCATGGGAAATTCCATGGAGAAAGGAACCTGGTGAGCTACAGTCCATGGGTTCACAAAGAGTCAAACACGACTAACCACACTCCTTACCTTACCTTATATATTAATCATGCAAAGGAAAGTACCCTGTATATTTTCCTATCACTGAAAAGTTAGATCAGTTCCAAACCAAACTAAAATTCTGTACACTAACATTGCCCAAATGAATGCTACAAAAGACAATTTAATGCTTTACCGCTGTGTAGGAAATGTTGTTCAGTCGCTCAGTCATGTCCCACTCTGCAACCCCATGGACTGCAGCACGCCAGGCTTCCCTGTCCCTCACCATCCCCAGAGCCTGCTTAAACTCGTATCTATGGAGTCGGTGATGCCGTCCAACCATCTCATCCTCTGTCATCCCCTCTCCTCCTGTTTTCAATCTTTCCCAGCTGATGAGTTGGCTCTTCACATCAGATGGCAAAAGTATTGGATCTTCAGCATCAGTCCTTCCAATTAATATTCAGGGTTGATTTCATTTAGGATTGACTGGTTTGATCTCCTTGCTGTCCAAGGGACTCTCAAGGGTCTTCTCCAGCACCACAGTTAGAAGGCATCAGTTCTTCAGCACTCAGCCTTTTTTATTGCCCAACTCTCACATCCATACATGACTACTGGAAAAACTATAGCTTTGACTATATGGACCTTTGTAGGCAAAGTAATGTCTCTGCTTTTTAATATGTTGTCTCGGTTTGTGATCACTTTTCTTCCAAGAAGCAAGTGTCTTTTAATTTCATAGCTGCAGTCACCATCTGTAGTGATTTTGGAGCCCCAAAAGATAAAGTCTTTCACTGTTTCCATTGTTTCTATATGCCATGAAGTGATGAGACCAGATGCCATGATCTTAGTTTTCTGAATGTCGAGTTTTAAGCCAGCTTTTTCACTCTTCTCTTTCACATTCATCAAGAGATGCTTTAATTCCTCTTCATTTTCTGCCATAAGGGTGGTGTCATCTGCGTATTTGAGGTTATTGATATTTTTCCCCACAGTGTTGATTCCAGCTTCATCCAGTCCAGCATTTTGCATGATGTACTCTGCATATAAGCTAAATAAGCAAGGTGACAATATACGGCCTTGACATACTCCTTTCCCAATTTTTGAACCAGTCCATTGTTCCATGTCCGGTTCTAACTGTTGCTTCTTGACTTGCATACAGATTTCTCAGGAGGAAGGTCAGGTGGTCTGGTATTCCCATCTCTTTAAGAATTTTCCACAGTTTGTTGCGATCTATACAGTCAAGGCCTTTAGCATAGTCAATGAAGCAGAAGTAGATGTTTTTCTGGAAATCTCTAGCTTTTTCTATGATCTGATGGATGTTGGCAATTTGATCTCTGGTTCCTGTGCCATTTCTAAATCCAGGTTGTACATCTGGAAGTTCTCGGTTCATATACTGTTGAAGCCTAGTTTGAAGGATTTTGAGCATGATTTTGCTAGCATGTGAAATGAGTGCATTTGTGTGGTAGTTTGAACATTCTTTGGCATTGCCTTTCTTTGGGATTGGAATGAAAACCAACTTTTTCCAGTCCTGTGGCCACTGCTGAGTTTTCCAAATTTGCTGGCATATTGAGTATAGCACTTCAATAGCATCATCTTTTAGGATTTGAAGTAGCTCAACTGGAATTTCATCACCTTCACTAGCGTTGTTCATAGTGATGCCTCCTAAGGCCCACTTGACTTCACATTCCAGGATGTCTGGCTCTAGGTAAGTGATCACACCATCGTGGTTATCCAGGTCAAGATCTTTTTTGTATAGTTCAGTTTATTCTTGTCACCTCTTCTTAATATAAGAAGTGGTGCTTATATTTTATTAAAATTATATTAAATAATTATATTAAGTGCTGCAAACCCCCAGAGTAAAACAGCCTATTTACTTTATTTACAAATAAAGTTAAACAGGCCGCTTATAAATAAAGTTAAATAGGCTGCTTTTCTCTGGCGGTTTACAGCACTTATGATAGGCAAAAGTACATTAAGAATAGTTTTGAGATGAACAGATACACAGTACTATATATGAAATAGATAAGAAGGATGTGCTCTATAACACAGGGAACTATATTCAATATCTTCTAATAAACTATAGTGAAAAAAATGTGATAAAGAACATCTATAAATATATTTATTTATGTGTATATATAAAACTGAATCATTTTGCTATACGTCTGAGTCATTGTAAGTCAACTATACTTCAATAAATTTTTTATTAAAAAAAAATTTTTTTTTTAAAGAATATCCTACAGGGAAACATATTTCCAAAACCTGCTTGACCATAGTATCCATTTCTTGTGGAGCATCTCTCTTGGCAAGTGTTTCCCAGACCACACTTGAATAAAACATTGCTTCAAGTGGTTTCAACAGAAGCATCATTAAAGCCAGGTCCATGGCTCCCTCTTGCTACCTGGCTCCAGGTGACTGGAGGCCGGGACCACACTGAGTGTTCCTTTTTTCTTTTGTTTTCTGCACAGTGAGAGGACCTGGTCGACCAGTTGTTTGGTTTGGTTTGATTTTTACAGAGGGTATAAACCATCCTGACCAAACCTACGCACCCAACTGGGAACACAACTTAGGGGGCTCAAAAAAGGCAGGTAGCCTTCCTTGGTTGATTGTAAAAACAAAATTGCTGTGGTAACTAGCACTCATATAAAGTTGTGAAATTTTCAAAGTTTTAACCTTTTTTCAAGCAGAAAAAGAAGATAAATATTATAGTACGTAGTTTCAGGGCTTTGTCACTTCAGAATTTTGTATGAGGACTAGTTAGCACAGCATCTTATCTTTTTTAAATTTTGTTTACTATCAGTGAATATGGGGCTTTTAGCTTGTGTGTGTATATCTATATGAGTTGATCTTTGGCAATAATACTATTTGAGATATGCTGATTACAGAAAAATACTCTGTACTGAAGAAATTCTGTTATTTCGCTAGACCAACATAATATTTCCTATATTTTCGCGTATGTGTGTGTGTGTGTGTGTGTGTGTATACAGACACACATATATAAACTATTTTGAGATAAAATATTTTCTCTATTCTCTCTCCCCAAATAATCAGATGGTCATGTCATAACAGTAATTCAATGAAGTCCAAAAATTCATATCAAAACATGACTTGCTAAAGTTTGTTTTTTTTAAGTAAATGTAATTGTGGTTTTTTTTTTTTTTTGGACAATTTTATAGACCTCAACTTTCACTTTTTAACCAGTTTTCTGTAGCACAGAGCCTACATCAGCATTCTTTTAGGGCACCTAACAAATACAGACTGTAATAATGTGCTGTCTTGTAGGAAAATCCAAATGAAATGGCAGAAGCAGAAGTCATTCTGTCAAGTAGACAGTTGATTCAGCTAAGTAAAGAGTTTTGTTTTGTTAGTGAGTTGTTTGGTATTTTCTAGCTTCTGTCTTAGTCTGTATGTTTTGAGGAAGTACAAACACATATTTAAGGGACAAATCCAAGTAATACAAATTAATGGTGTTCACAGGTGCCAAATTGAAGGGAGACATTCCTGGGAGAAGCAGGCATTGTAAGGAAATTTCTTCGTTTTCTTTCTTTCCTTCTTACAGAATACCTTTTGGTTAGACTTTAGGAGAAAAGTGAGGACAAGACTTAATGGAAGGTTGAAAAGGCAGCATGCTTTATTTATCCACAAAAGGAGGAAGGCTGCCAAGTGAAAAACAAATGAACGCAAATGATGAGCCAGTAAATTTAGTGAGGGTAGAGAGTAAGTCTCAGAAAATGACTGTTACTTGATAGTTTGAGGATGGGACACCTTAAAATACATATTGATACTTTTATATTTAATTTGATGGATGATGGGAAAAGAAACTTGAAGTTTCAGTATAAAGTACATTCTATATAACTTATTAATCTGTTGATCTAGAGATAGATATACACATTGTATATGTAGATATATAAAGATATATTGAATATATATATCCAACTACAGAGGTACTGTAAAAATAGATTTAGATAGATATACGCAACATATATTAGTGAATCTCTGCATATATCTATATAATGCATATAGATGTATATGTATAATCAGATAGATAGATATACACATTGCTTATTGATATCTATATGTAAAATACTAGCAAAAACATTATAGAGGATTGCCATATAAGAGAGAAATAAGAACAGATTACATCTATTGAAGATAATTTTCATTAAAGAAATTGTTTTTCTATGTATATAAGGTTGTTTTGATTAATATTTATACATCAAAATTCTGATAGTAACTGTTATAGACTGAGTTGTGTCCTTACAAAAGCCGTATGTTGAAGCCCTAGTGCCCACCGTGACTATATTTGAAAACGATCTGTAGGGAGGTGTTGTTCAGTCGCTAGGTTGTGTCCAAATCTTTGTGACCCCATGGACTGCAGCCAGAGGTGAAAGTGAAAGTGCAAGTCACTCAGTCGTGTCCGACTCTTTGTGACCCCATGGACTATACAATCCATGAAATTCTCCAGGCCAGAATACTGGAGTGGGTAGCCTTTCCCTTCTCCAGAGGATCTTCCCAACCCAGAGATCGAACCGAGGTCTCCTGCATTGCAGGTGGATTCTTTACCAGCTGAGCCACAAAGGAAGCCCAGAGGTAATGAAGTTTAAACAAGGTCATAAGGGTTCGGCCTTAATCCCGTAGGACCTGTTTCCTTGTAAGAAGAGGAAGAGAAACCGGAGAACTCTCTCTCTCCATGAGCTCAGAGGGAAGAGGCTGTCTGAGAACATAGTGGTAAGGAGGTGGCCGTCTACAAGCCAGAGAGGGAGGCTTCACCTTAAACCAGCCCTGGCAGCACCTTGGTCGTAGACTTCCAGGCTCCAGACTTGTGCACACACACACACACCCCTATAGGATTTGCCTCCCCAAACTCAGGATATTTCAACAGCTGTCCTTATTTTGAAAACTTTATAGTACACAAGTGCTAATTTCTCCCCAGCTGTAACCAATACTCATTCATGTCAATTTTCCAAGTTCACCGGAAATCAGGCTTCAGTGACAGCAAAATGATGTAAGATGTCAAGAGGAAGATACAATAGGGAACTAGGTGTGAAATTCTCAGTTGCCCAAAGTGTTATGTAAACCAACACACCAGGATAGGGCAAACCTCTTGTTACAATGAAGATCCCAAACCTCCAAAATCTACATTTTAAAAGCCCCCCAGTTGATCCTTGAACACACTGAAGTTCAAAAGCACTATTTAAAACATTGACAGACTTATCTGTCTGCCACAGCAGGAAGCAGAGGAGTGGGCTAATGTTGAGGATCAATAAAAGCCTATTGAACTGAATTGATGATCTCTCAGGGCCTTTTTGTGTCTATGAAACGGATCATCTTTTCCCCCTAATCACGTGACATTTTATTTATTCTGATTCAGTAACAGTGTTGGAGAAGGAAATGGCAACCCATTCCAGTATTCTTGCCTGGGAAAGCCCATGGACAGAGGAGCCTGGTGAGCTACAGTCCATGGGGTCGCAAAGAGTTGGACACGACTGAGCACACACACACACAACAGTGTAATGTGTAGCACAAAGTAATATTTCGCTTAATAATTCCTCCTGGCTTTTTTTATTGAAGTATAGTTAACTTACAATGTGTCAGTTTCAGATGTATAGCAAAATGATTCAGCTTTGTGTGTGTATACATATATATATATGTATGTATGATTTTTCAGATTCTTTTCCATGTTATAGATTATTACAATATTTGAGTATAGTTCTCTGTGCTCTACAGAAGGCCCTTGTGGTTTACCCATTTTATATATAGTGGTATGCATATTTTAATCCTAAACTCCTAATTTATGTCTCTCCCCCACCCCTACTATTCCCTTCTGTAACCATGTTTGTTTTCTATGTCTATGTCTGTGAGTTTATTTCTGTTTTGTAATTAAGTTCAAAGCTGATCATCTTTGAGGAGCAAGTCCATTGTTTTCCTATTCCACAAACTAACCTTCCCACACTGGAACACAACTTTAAGCGTCTCATGTCAGGCTGGGCAGCATGCAAGTTTAACCCTTTCACTATTGCAGAAATTACCTATCTTAATAACATTTTAAAAAATGCTGCTTCCTTAGCACTCTTTCCTTATCTTCCAACATTTTCCATCTCAGTTCTAACCTGCACCAGAATATTTACATGGGCTTGTCTTAGTCACTCAGTCATCTCTGACTCTTTGTGACCCCATGGACTGTAGCCTGCCAAGCTCCTCTGTCCGTGAGAATTCTCCAGGCAAGAATATTGGAGTGGGTTGCCATGCTCTTCTCCAGGGAATCTTCCCAACCCAGGAACCGAACCCAGGTCTTCCACATTACAGGAGGTTTCTTTACCGTCTGAGCCACATTTATAGAGTCCCCTCCTATCTCCTAGCCAGAATCACTCTCAGGAAGGGATCAGTCCTGGTAGTGTTATGTAATCCTGTTTTCCCCACTTGGATCATCAGCCTGTTACCAAATCTCATGCAACTGTGAGTGAGAAAGGAAGTACCTTTCCCACAAGGGAGGTGCAGAGCAGGCTGCAGCTGCCTTGCCTCATGTCAGCGCTCCCGGGTTTCCCTGCAGGCGCAGGAGACAGTTCTCACCACACCGTAAGCTTCCTACCTGCCCCGCATCTCTCTTCTCTGCCCCAGACTTGGAAGTCCAGGATGGGAGTCCAGGCATGCACGGCCCACCATTCCTATTCTCCTGATCTTGAACAGTAGGATGGAGCCCCAGGGGTCCATGGAAGTAACTTGCTCTTTCATGTTCATGCAACTGACATTTTCCCCTTCTCCTGTTCATATGTGATTCCTGGGATCACCTTCCAAATAAACTGCCTGCACTCAAGGCCTTGTCTCAGGCTCTACTTTGGGGGCCCTGATCTAAGTTGAATCCCATATTCATGAAGACCTTATCTCTGCTTAGCAAAAGGGCCATAAACTGATCATCTTTAATAGCACATTTTATTTGCACAATAATTTTTGCAAACTTTAACTAACATACTCATAAATTATATGACCACATAAATCTAGATTTCCACCTTCTCTTTAAACGTTGCTGTGTTTCCCCCCATGGGGCCCTGCTGGTGCTGAGGGGTGACTGGTCTCTGTAGAGGCCTCTGCACTCCAGGCCTGCCCACTCACTCCAGGGATGCAGACATACGTTCGCCTACCCCGTGCTCCTTCCTCTCTTTCCTCACATTTACAACCTGCCTGGCTCCTGTTGAGGTTGGTGCAGCAATGGGCATTGAGCTCGTGGGCTTTGTCACTCATGGATGTGGGGGAATTAGGGCACAGAGGCAGCCTGGGAGCGTGGTTGGTGATGGTGAGCCGCTCTTGCATTCTCGGCACTGATGTGAAGAAAGCCCAGAAGCTTCTTTCCCCCCTCATTCCTGGAGCCAGGGCTGTAGGACCAGTGGGAAACCCCACAGAGTCCCTGGGAAGAAGTACAAGAGAGTGAAGACCGGTAAAAGCCCCACTGGCTTGACCCTGGGCCCACCCTGGCGACCAGCACCATTTGTGATGGTCTTCTGATGCAGGCCAGAGCTCTCTTAGGCTGCTTCCTGTGGGAGGGAGCCTAAGGAGGAACATTCTTCAGACCTAGAAGAAGCAACTCGAGTTGTCTCTGATCTAGGGTCCCGTCCTCTTTATTTTTTGTAGAGAAGGCATTTAACAAGACGTAAGAAACAGCACAAATCCAGACCATCTTAAAATGATTTCCATTTACAAGCTTCCACAATAGCTTTGTGTGGAGGGAGTGGGGAGCCCAGCTAGCTTCTCTGTTTCTCGGCATTTTAATTTGGCCAAAAGTGATAATCACCAGATTTAGTGACCTCGCAGGTGCCCTGAGCGTGAATGAGACAATGTGAGAAAATGACCAAGTGCTTCATGTTAGTCCTAGTTTAACTTATTTTAAGAGTCTCTTTTATCTCAAAGTGAAGAAAAAATTGTTAAATGGAAACACCTAGTACTATAGAGAATGGAGGAAAAAAAACAGTTACTGAAACCGCTTTAATAAAAGTAATAGCAAAGTAACATAGCCATAGAGGGGACCCTATTATGCCCACTGCTAAAGTATTAATACCACCTTCTCTTTATATTTTGGGGAACATGACTATAACTTAATTTTGGAACCGTGTATCTATTCCAAATTCCCCTCTCCTGAATGATTATAGTTAGTGAAACAGATCTAAAATTTCTGTGGGTATTTACATAGAGTAGGTGCTAAATGATATGCTTGGAAAAAGAAAGGGGGGGAAGGAAGGAGGTATGGAAGGGAGGAAAGGATGGAGAGAAGGGGAGAAGAAGGGAGGAAGGAAAAGCTTCCATTCATTCTGGTTTTAGAATGGTATTATGCTTTGAGGTAGAGAGATCAGAAACAATGAAAGAGGATTAGGAACGTTCTCTTAAATGCTATGACCCTCAAAATCATTTCTCTCCATTTATCAGCTACAAGTGTTACTAACTCTCATTGTGCCCAATGCTAGGAGAATCAGACATGTCAGACATGGCCCTTTGTCTGCTTAAACAGCTTAAACTCTAGTTGTAGAATTACAGCAAACAAAGATATATATAGATATATGAAAGAATTACAAGGGATGTGGTACACATTCTGGGTCATGGCGATAACCGACATTCTGAGAGGGAAAAGGTCGCTAGGGACTGATACAGCTGGAGAAGTCTTCTGAAGGAGATGGTGCTGGAGTCAGGCTGTGAGATGAACTCACTGTATTCCCCATCTATGCCTCACATTAACCCTGGAAGGTTAATCTCTTTTCATAAATGAGGAAACAGCTCAGGCAGACTAAGTCACTCATCAAGGTCACTCAGTTGAGGTCTAGCTGACGGCAGGGGTCTCTCCTCCACACCGCACTTTTTCTGTAGTGTCTGGGTTGTTACGATCATGGAATAAAAGCCCAAGTTCTGGTCTAGACTCTGCCCTGTGTTTATCTCATCATCCACCATTTTCCCACATGCCCTCTGCTTCAGCCACACTTTATGTGTTAAGAAGGGACCTAGCAGGAAATACATGGCATGCTTCAAAGAATTTAACTGAAAATAATATAGTGAGGAATTATTTTCAGAGAAGTTGACAGTTCGAAGAATCAGCAAAGGCTGGGGGTTGGGGGGCGCAGCTGGTGGTAACTGGAAGCCAATACTACTCCAAGACTGAAGAGACAAGAGCAGAAGTGGAGATATTGGAGGCTGGAGAGTGCTGAAACCATGAAGGGTGAGGTAACAGGAGCCGTGGTTTTGCATCCGCACCCTCAAAACCACATAGAGAACACACTCCATATCCTCTCTTACTGCCTGCCTACTGGGGTCTTCCATTGGTCAAAGCCCTGGAAGACAGAGGTCAACGGAGCCCGAGTGTTACAGTCCATGGAGGTCAGCCTCGCAGACACAGAGGGGAAAAGGGTAGGGACTAGTTTGTAGGGACAAATTGAGATCCGAGAGCTTTGCAAACACTGCTGCCACCCAGAAGGCCCCCCATTGTCTGGGTAACCCCTCTTCTTCCTTTAAGACTTAGTTCAAGGGTCACCAGTACTAGGGAGCCCTTTGTTACCCACCGCCTGGGTCAAGTGTTTTCACAGCCTCTGTGCATACCTTTGTTCTTGCCCCTACCTTGCTCTTGGAATGGATCCCGAGTGAGCCAGGGGCACTGGGGCTGAGGAAAATCGCTATGATTCAACCAAATGCACACAAGGGGGCTGATCAGCTTGAGCTCTCCGTGATAAACACATATTCCCTAGCTTTTTAGTTTTGACTTAATTTTAAACTTGGAGAAAATTTGCCAGAATGACTTAAGTAATTCCCATGTTCCCTTTTTTGGTCCGGATTCACCAGTTAACATTTTGCCATTTTGCATCATCATTCTCTCTCTCTCTCTCTGTATATACATACATATATATATAGAATATAAAAATATATATTTGACATCTATATGTAATCTAGATATAAAATTTTCCCTTTGTTACTTGCAAGTTGGAATGATTATCCTTTTGCCCCTAAATACTTTAGTGTATACATCCTAAGAACAAGGACATTCTCTTGTATACTTAGAACACAATAATCAAAATTGAACACTGATACAATACTATCACCTAGTTCACAGTTCATTTTCATATTTTGTCAATGGCATCAGTCATATTCTTAATAGCTCTTCCCACTCCCCTCCCCCGAACAGAAGACAATACAAGATTATGCATTGCAATTGGTTATTATATATCTTTAGCCTTCTTTAATCTGGAACACTTCCTCCATCTTTCTGTGTCTTGACCTTGACAGTTTTTGAAGAGTATGGGACAGTAATTTCATAGAATGCCCTGTAATATGGCTTTATCTGATGTTTCCATTTGATTAGATTTAGCGTCTTCATTTTTGGCAGGAATACCTGTGATGTTGTGTCCTTCTCAATGACTCATTGAGTGGTGTCAGCCTGCCCTGATATTGGTGATGTTAACTCTGTTTATCAAGAAGGTGTGTCTGCTGAGTATCTTTATTATTAAAAAGTATTACTTTAAATTTATGAATAACTTGTAGAATATGCTTTAAGACTTTGTGAATAGCTGTTCTTCATCCAATTCCAACCATTTCTGGGGGAGTATAGTTGCTTTTCAGTGTTGTCTTAGTTTCTCTGTACAGCAAAGTTGGCCAACTGCACATATACGTATATTCCCTCTTCCTTGGATTTCCTTCCCGTTTAGGTCACCACAAAGCACTGAGTGGTTTCCTGAGCTACCCAGTAGGTTCTCCTTAGTTGTCTATTTTATACATAGTGTCAATAATGTGTATGTGTCAATCCCAATCTCCCAATGCATCCTGTTCCCACTCCCCCCTTTTGTGTCCATATATTTGTTCTCTACATCTGTGTCTCTATTTCTGCTCTGCAAATACGTTCATCTGTATTCTTTTTCCAGATTGTACATATATGTGTTAACATACGATATTTGTTTTTCCTTTTCTGACTTAATTCACAATGTATGACAGTCTCTAGGTCCATCCACATCTTTGCAAATGGCACAATTTCGGCCCTTTTTTCTGGCTAATAGTCCACTGTATATATGTACCACATCTTCTTTATCCATTCCTCTGTTGATGAATATTTAGGTTACTTCCATGTGCCAACTATTACGAATAGTGCTGCAGTAAACATTAGAGTGTGTGCGTCTTTTGGAATTGCGATTTTCTCCCAGTAAATGCCCAGGAATGGGATAGCTGGGTCATATGGGAGCTTTTTTTTTTTCCTTTTCCAAGGAAACTCCACACTGTTAAATTCTAACCATTTTTAAAAAGGAAACAAACAATTCACCGGGTGTAGTGAACAAAAAGAGGAAGTGACCCTAATCTTCAGTCACCCCTAGTTTTCTGCCCCTGGTACCAAGACAGGTCAACTCACTGTCTAAGGTTTTCCCTTTGGAATCACAGCTTGGTTCTGCAGGGTCCTTACAAAGGATTCCTCTAGAAGAAAATGGAAGGAGTTGAGTCTCAATAAGAACAGACCAATCCAGCAGCACCTCCTTGGGATCACGGGTCAGCCCTTCTATCATTTCCCTTCTCCGACCACCAGAAACAGGGATTCCGTCCTGACTATTCCCACTTAACTAAGTGTACATCAAAACTGGGCAGGCTTTCCACTGGCTTATTTACTTCTAAGGTCTGAGCGGTAGAAGCGTAGCCTAATTATTATTGACCCAAGTCATTTTTCTTGCTTAGGAAACGATTTAATAGTATTAGGAGCTGAAGTCTGGTAAAATTGGAAACCCAAATAATCTTGTCCTCAGACCTTGAAGACTAATACAAGGTTAATGTCTCTGCCTTTTTTAAAAAAGTAAGTATTTATAGTGTTTTAAATTGGTACTTGCTTTCCTTTCCATGTCTCCTTTAACATGATGATTACAACGAGGACTTTAAATCACCTGTAAAGTATTGCATCATAGTTATTAGTTTAGTTGCCTGTCTCATCCTAGAATGTGATCTCTTTGAGGCCGGGACTGTGCTCTATTCATTTACCTGTGCGTCTCCTTCTGTTAGCATTTTGCGTAACACATCATGAATACTCAGGTTTAGCTGAATAACTTTTTAAAATATTTATTTATTTATTTGTCTGTGCCAGGTCTTAGTTGTGGCATGTGGGATCCTGTTTCCCAACCAGGGATCAAACCTTGGCCCACTGCATTGGGAGCATACAGTCTTAACCACAGGACTTCCAGGGAAGTCCTTAGTTGAATAATTGAATGAATTAAGTGGTCCCCTATATTCTAAATTATTCTTCCCCCGAATCTGTTTCTTTTATTAAAATCTTTCAGTCTAAGAGCATAAAGAATTTAATCAGGATTTGTTTCTTTTTTTTTTTGGCTGTAGAAAATATTATAAAATTTTATTGAAAAACATTAAAAAAAATCTAAGTGTCCCAATATTACTTTTATAGAAAGAATCTCTTTATATTATTTAATACTTTTTATGTTTGTAAGAGTGTAAGACTCACAAAAAGTTATCAAAATGGTTCAAGGGTCCTGGGTACCCTTTACTCTGCACCCACCCCAGATAATGTCTGACATAGTAGATGTTATCATAGTGAATTTATCCAAACTCCGAAATGGACTTTCCTGCAATACTAACAACTCAACTACTGACCAATTCTTATTTGGGATTCACCCGTTTTTACAAGCACTTTATCTGTTTGTTTATAGTTCTTAGAAATTTTATCTCATGTCTAGTTTTGTACAACCATCAGTCTGAACACAGAGCTCTTCCATGACCACAAAGAAGCTGTTATCACTTTATGATCATACCTCATCACCTCCCCCCTTCCCCAAGACTAACCTCTGGAAACCTTTGACCTGTTCTCTATAATTTGGTCACTGTGAGAATAGTACATAAATGGGATTACACAGTATGTTACATTTTGTGATTGGCTTTTTTTTTCCCACTCAATATAATGTCCTTAAGATCCACCCCAGGTTCTGCCCTGTGTCCCCTTCGTGTCTTTCTCTCCATAACTTCTCCAAGTGATTTCCTCTGGTCCTATGCTTTCAAAATCAACTCCATAATGATGACTCCCTGGTCTTTATTTCCAAGCTCCTGGAAATCTAGTTTTGAAAATTCAGATGCCCACTTTATGACTTCATGGATGTTTAATACATTTCTCAAAATGCCCCTGGCTGAAACAGTTTTTCCTCCAAACTGACAGAAGATCAGAGAAAATCCAAGCTTTTTCATTTTAGTACCTACTACTTGCCAAATTGCTCAAGACAAGTATTGAGGAACTCTCTGATTTGTCTGTTTCTTTTTCTTTTTTTATTAATTCGTTGGTAATTCTGTTGATTCCACTTATAGCCACATCCTGAGGTCTCCTTTTTAAATTTTACTGGAGTCTAGTTACTTTACAATATTGTGTTAATTTCAATTGCATAGATAATGAATCAGCTACATGTATACATATATCCCCTCATTTCTGGATTTTCTTTCCATTTATGTCACCACAGGTTTGATCCCTAGGTTGGGAAGATCCCCTGGAGAAGGGAAAGGCTACCCACTCCAGTATCCTGGCCTGGAGAATTCCATGGACTAAGTCCATGGGGTCACAAAGAGTCGGACCCGACTGAGCGACTTTCACTTTCACTTTAGGTCACCACAGAGCCCTGAGTCCCCCGTGCTATACGGTGGGTTCTCATTAATTATCTGTTTTATACACAGTATCAGGAGTGTACGTAGGTGTCAGTCTCAATTTCCCAACATCATGTATAATGCATATTCTGTAGTTAATATGCATTAATCTAGAAAAATGGTACAGATGAACCTATTTGCAAAGCAGAAATAGAGAGACTTCCAAGTATGAGTGCGTTTATGCTCTCTAGGAGAGAGTATGGAGCAGAGGTTGAAAGCTTGGATCTGGGGTCAAACCCTGCCTCTGCTTCCTGTTAGTTATGTACCCTTAGTTCCCCTGCTTAGGCTCCCTCTTACCTGAGTTCTCTCAGTGACAATAGGGCGAATGAATATAGCACCTCTGTCATGAAATTGTGATAATTAATCGAGTTCAAATATAAGACTTTTAACAATCCCCAGTGCATAGTAAACACTCAAACACTAGAACATATTAGCCGTTATTCATCATTTATTCACAAATGTTACAGATTGGCTATTCTGTAATGGGTATTGGAGATACAGCAGTAAACAGATCTGAGATCACGGCCTTAGGGAGCCTGCATGGTAATCGGGTAGGGGTGAGGGATAGAAATGAGGAAACATACCTAACTGTGGTTACTATGCAAGTGAGTAGCTCCAATCTTTCTTTTTTAAAAAAATAAGTATTGTTTTGTTACATAGTTATTCCTTAAAAGCAGTTTTTTTAAATTTTTTTTTATTTTTAACTTTGACTGCACTGCACAGCATATGGGATGTTAGTTCCCAGAAGTTCCTTTATTTTGTAAATTTTTTTGACATACAGTTGATATACAGTGTTGTGTTAATTTCTACTATAAGCAAAGTGACTCATTATACATAATATATCCTTTTTCATATTCTTTTCCATTGTAGTTTATCACAGGATATTGAATATAGTTCTCTTTGCTATACAGTAGGACCTTGCTGTTTATCCATCCTATATATATAGTTTGTATCTGCTAATCCCAGACTCCCAGTCCTTCCCTCCCACACCCTTCCCTCTTGGCCACCCCAAGTCTGTTCTCTACGTCTGTGAGTCAGTTTGTGTTTCATAGATATGTTCATTTGTGTCATATTTTAGATTCTACATATAAACTGTATCATGACATTTGTCTTTCTATTAGTGACTTACTAGGCTTAGTGTGATAATCTCTTGGTCCATCCATGTTGCAGCAAATGGCATGATTTCATTATTTTTGATGGCTGAGTAGTATTCCATTGTATGTATGTACCACATCTGATCTTTCTTTAAGAGAACCAGCCATGGGGAGCACAGGGAGCTGAAGGCCTCCACCTGTTCTGCCTCCCAGCTCCTTCCAGTGTTCACACTCAGGCCTTTTCTCCCAGGCTGATCTAAACAGAGGCTAAGCAGAGGTGCCAGAGCCCAGTCATCTCTGAACTTGTAACAGGCCATCCTTCCTCCAGGGCCTCCCGTCAGCCTGGCCAGGACTTTCTCAGAGCAGCACTGCAATCTGAGGCCCTCACCACCTGCTCATCTTCCCTAGCCTTCCTCACTTGCCTCTTTCCTCTCACGAGTGTCAGACCTGCAATGCAGTCTGAAGGCTGTGCCCGCCTGTTCCTCCTCCTTCTTCCCTTTATCCTTCTGAGGAATTTCCACCAATTAATCTCTTGCCCATTAAAATCCATTTTGGCATCTGTTTCTTGGAGGAGGCAAACTCACTCAGTAGGTTAAAGAAAAATGAAATGAGGTCAAGGAGAGAGGATGTGACTCAGAAGTATTGAAAATATTGATTGAATACCTGTCTAATTGGATCAGTACAATCTATTAATTTTTAGATAAGAGAGGTATGCCAGTATCTGGAGGGAGTGTTCTTCAGGTGGAGGCAATAACAAGTGCAGAGACCCTGAGAAGGGAGCATGTTTGGCACATTTAAGGACCAATAAGGAGCCATTTGGGCTTCCATTGTAGCTCAGCTGGTAAAGAATCCGGGTGCAATGTGCAAGACCTGGGTTTGATCCCTGGGTTGGGAAGATCCTCTGGAGAAGGGAAAGACTACCCACTCCAGTATTCTGGCCTGTAGAATTCCATGGACTGTATAGTCCACGGGGTCGCAAAGAGTCGGACACGACTGAGCGACTTTCACCTTCTTTCACTTCAAGGAGCCATTTGCAGAGAAGTGGATAGGCCTAGAGACTCATACAATGTGAAGTAAGTCAGAAAGAGAAATCGAATACTGTATATTAACACTTACATGTGGAATCTAGAAAAACAATACAGATGAACTAATTTGCAAAGCAGAAATAGAGACATAGATGTAGAGAACACACTGTGGATACTGAGGAGGGGAGGAGTGGACTGAATTGGGAAATTGAGATTTACATGTTTACACTATTGATACTATGCATTAAATAGATAATTGTGAAAACCTACTGTAGAGCATAGGGAACTGTACTCAGTCCTCTGTGATGTCCTAAATGGGAAGAAAATCAAGGAAAAGGGTCATATATGTATACAGATAGCTAATTCACTTTACTGTACAGAAGCAGCTAACACAACATTGTAGAAGAGCATGGCTCAGCTGATAAAGAATCCACCTGTAATGCGGGAGACCTGGGTTCGATCCCTGGGTTGGGAAGATCCCCTGGAGAAGGGAAAGACTACCCACTCCAGTATTCTGGCCTGGAGAATTCCATGGGCTGTATGTATGGTCCATGGGGTCGCAAAGAGTTGGACACGACTGAGTGACTTTCAAAAAACCCTTAGAAAAGAACTATACTCCAATAAAATTAATTAGAAAAAAACGAAGTTCTGCATGATCTGACCCCTGTCTCCTCTTCAACACTATCTCATTCACTTTTCTCCCTTTTTCTCTCTTCTTGAGTAGACATCATCTTTTTAGAGCAGTTCACAGCAAAATTGAGCAGAAAATACAAAGATTTCCCATATATCCTCTGCCCCCAAACTTGAACAGTCTTCCTCATTATCAACATCCCCTGCCATCTGCTCCTTTTTTTACATCAACTCTTGAACCAAAATGTTCCTTTTCTGTAATGTGATTTAACAAACCTATTCTTGGTTCAGAGAATCTACTGCTCCCTCTGTCTGAAATATTCTTTCCCATGATCTTGGCATGGAGGGCTCTTCCTTTCATTGTGACCTCAATTTCAATGTGTTCTCCTGAGAGAGGCTTCCCCCCAACTTCCAGAGCACCCTCCACCTTACTCTCTGGTTTAGTTCCATTCACATGGGTTATTACCATCTGGTCTTTTCCTAGTTCATTTACTTGCTCATACACATCCCTGCCCATCAAAGAATGTAAGCTCTGTGAAAGCAAGGACTTTATTTTGTTCACTTCAAGAGCAGCATTTTGCATATGATGGATATTTATATAATGGTTAAAGAAAGTTCTCAAAGGCCAAATGAAGAATGTTCTCCTGCGATGGAAAATAGAGAACTGACTACAATAAAATGACCCTTATTCAGCTAAGGTTTATAAAAATGGAATGTGTATAACTTAAACTGATAGTGCAATATAAAATTTTTTTTAATAAGAGATAAACTTATCTTTAGATGCTCGGGTCATATGTATTGTCTTTTTAAGGCTCTTAGGATGTCAAACGCCTTTTTAAAGGATTTACTTCTCAGTGATGTAAGATGTAACAAGTGGTACCTAGATCCCTGGATTAGTGTCCTGCCAGCTGTTCATCCTGAACGTCTCTGTTCTGATTAATAACAAGTAATCAGGTATCCTATAATAAACAGGGAAGTCCTTAATGCACACTTTTCCTGTATTTTCTGAACTGTTTTCCAGAGAGATACTCATTAATCAATTTCATTTCTCAGCTGACTCCTTGTCTATGTACTGAATGTTGGTGTCTCCCCTTCTGTTCCAATTTCATATGTTGAAGCCCTAGCACCACCGCCCCCCCCCCACTTTTGTTTTGGCCCCACTGCCCAGCATGCAAGCTCTTACTCTGATCAGAGATTGAACCCATGCCCCTTGCAGTGGAAGCATGGAGTCTTAACCATTGGACCTCCAGGGAAGCCTCTCAAGCCCTAACCCTTAAGACATACCCTAAGATGTATTAGAAGATGGGGGCCTTTGGAAGGTTAGGTTTATATGAGGTCATGAGGGTGGAGCCCTCCTGATAGAATTAGTGCCCTTTTAAGAAGAGGAAGGGAAAAAAATGAAGAGATCCTAGAGCTGCTTTTCTTCTGCTTCAGGTGAGGACACAGTAAAAGGCCACTGTGTTTAAACCAGGAAGAAAATTCTCATCAAGATCCAACCATGCTAGTACCCTGATTTTGGACTTCCAAACTCCAGAACTGTGCGAAATAAATGTCTGTTGCTTAAATGATATTGTATTATGGCAGCCCCAGTTAACTAAGGCATCTCCTTTCCTTTTCTGATGCCTTTTTTTTTTTTCCTCTCACTCTCACTGAGTCCTTTTCTGGATCAACCAGATTTAGTGATTCCACTTTCCAGGGGATAGTGCTTGTTTGTAGCTTGTTCCATTTGTGCTTCCTGATTAGTCCTTGTAACAGTTTCATTTATCTGCTGCAGCTTCCTTCACCTGGCTTAATTGAAACAACTCTTGTCTCCTCTATTCTACTCCAGAATCCATCAATTTCATCTCCATACACCCCAGGGAAATTCCATTCTCTTGGCAATAGGCAGAGCACTTCTTAGGCACTGCCCTGGGTCGTTTTGATCTGGTCCCAGAAAGTCAGTGTGCAAATAGAGATGTGTTAGTTGCTCAATCATGTCCAACTCTTTGCGACCCTGTAGACTGTACCCCGCCAGGCTCCTCTGTCCATGTGATTTTCTAGGCAAGAATGCTAGACTGGGTAGCCATTCCTTTCTATGGAGGAGCTTCACAACTCAGAAATTGAACCCAGGTTTCCTACACTGCAGGCATATTCTTTACTGTCTGAGCCCACAGGGAAGCCAGCAAATAGAGATGAGCGCAAGTCAAATAGGGTGGGGGTGAGGTGGTGGAAGAATAGTATTCCTGGGATTCAGGAATACCGAAATTGTCCATTGCCCAGGGTCACTGTGCAGAGCCAAGGCCTTGTGTTTACTTGTTATTCTTGTTTTCCTCCTGGGCAGTAGGAAGCCTTCTTTCCCTTGTCTCCTTTGCATCTGAGTGGGGTCATACTACTAGAATGACTAGTTCTGTTCAAGGCTACTTTTAGGCTTGAGGCCAAAGTGGGGGTGGGAGAAGGTGGAAAGAGGCTGATACAATTGAGAAGCAGAATTCTCTCAGGAGGATCCATCAAGATGAAAGCACTAAGAAAAACAATTGTCTATTAACACATGTATATGGAATCTAGAAAAATGGTACAGATGAACCTATTTGCAGGGCAGGGAATAGAGACATAGATGTAGAGAACGAACACATGGACATGGTGGGGGGAAGGATGGGGAGGATGAATTCGGAGAGTAATGTTGTATATATACTACTATGTGTAAAATAGGTTAACTAGTGGGAACCTGCTTAAATTTACAGGAAGCTGAGCTCGCTCCTCTGTGATGACCTAGAGGGATGGGGGTGAGTGGGAAGGAGTTCTTAGAGGGAGAGGATATATGTATACATACGGCTGATTCACTTCACTATACGGCAAAAAGTAACAGAACATTGTAAAGCAATTATATTCTAATAGAAAAGAATAGGTGTCTGGCTGAAGGGCAGTAAAGTAGACTCTCCCCCTTGTGCTATGAGAGTAGAATTTAGGAGATGTCCATATGATGCACAGTAGCTCCTGGTGACACAGACACACGTGTTCATTTGGGATGCACTGTGTGTGGAAGATCACTGTCACCACACAGTGAAAGAAGATGTGAAGATAGTGCCTTCAGAGTCTTCCTGGTGCTTCTTGTTGGAGAGACAAAAATAAATATGCTGTAACACATAGATGTGGCACCGAGAAAAATGATACAGATAAACCTGTTTGCATAGAGGCAGACATAGAAAACAGATGCGCGGACACGGTAGGGGAAGGAGTGCTCGGTCATTAAGTCATGTCTGACTCTTTGCCACCCCCATGGACTGTAGCCTGCCAGGATCCTCTGTTGATGGGATATTCCAAGCAAGAATCATGGAGTGGGTTGCCATTTCCTTCTCCAGGGGGACGGTGAGGGTGGGATGAATGGGGAGATTAGGACTGATGTGTGTAAGATAGATGGCTAGTGGGAAGCTGCCGTATAACACGGAGCTGAGATCCGTGCTCCGTGATGACCTAGAGGGGTGGGATGGGCAGAGTGGGAGGGCCGTCCAAAAGGGAGGGGATGTAACATATACATGGGATGATTTGCTTCATTGTACAGCAGAAAGTAGCACAACATTGTAAGCAACTATATCCCAATTAAAAAAAAAAAAGGATTTCTGAGATATTTTACAGAGATAGGCCAAAGATCATTTAGCTTAGAGAACTAATAAAGCCCAACAAAGGGATTGAGAAGGTTAGGTTCCTCTCCCAGCCCGAAAGTCCTTCATGTGACTTCCATCTCCGCACCACACCTGATTTTAAAACTAGCACATGTATGACATATAATACAACATTTATAAATTAAGGAAGCCCACCTCTTTTAAGTAATATTCTTTAAATCTCCATCTCTGACAGTCCTACTATTTGCACGGTAACTGTAACAGGCGTATTTTTCAGAAAATAGTGAATAAAAACTGACAAGCTATCTGGGGAATCTGAATGTATAATTGATAGGGGCATAAATTAATATGATTAGGCCTTTATTGGGTGCAGTGGCTGCCAAACCTACAAAAGAGGCCTGGAATGAAACACGGCTATGGTCTCGGCGCTGATAGACATCAATATGTAATGTGGATTATCTCAAACTTTCTCATGTGGGCTGCTGATGACAGTACTGAGCCTAATTGAAATTTTTATCTTTTCGTTGCATACAGACAGTTTTGGCTGGTCACTTTCTTTGGAAAGAGGAGAAAACCAGGTGATAAAAAATAATCCAGGTTTTCAGTGAATGTCTTAATAAAATCATTTAATAAAGGCTTTAGAAATTAGTGCTTTGTAAAGCCACTTTGGAGAACCTAACTTCTGGAAATTCATTTACACTATGATTATTTAAATATTACTAAGCAGCTGTGTCTAGCCAAAGTAACACAGAAGATTCAGTCATTTCTGCGGAAATTGATGGCATCTACATAAAATCATAGTTAATGGTTTAGCGGTTTTTGACACTTATCAAAACATTTCTTAATGCCTATGATGAAATGCATCTTTGCAGAATAACATCTAAACAGGCTTTCCAGGTGGCTGAGTGGTAAAGAATCTGCCTGCCAATGCACGAAACACAGGAGACACAGGTTAAGTGGAAGGGAAGATTCCCCTGGAGAAGCAAATGACTACCCACTCCAGTATTCTTGCCTGAGAAATTCCATGGACAGAGAAGCCTGGTGGACTACAGTCCATGGGGTCACAAAGAATTGGACACAACTGAGGAACTGAGCATACACGCACACCTATAAGTAACAAAATTAAAATAATTTCCCCATTCATTCTAAATAACAAATTTACATGCTTAATAGTTAAACAGTTATCATCCCTGATTACCACTATTTTTGCTTACGTACCATTTTCCACTGTATATTTTAGATTGCAATGCTATGATCAAAAACAGATCAGAGTTGTGATATTTCCAGAATGACATGTTAAGTTTCAGAGACCGAAGCACTTTCATCTGTAATTTTCCAGAACTTCCTCACTTTACAGCATGTATATTATTAGTCACATTTTATATCTGCCCTCGGCTGTAATAAGTATAAGATGTGAAACAAGCTTGATATGATTTTGGGGAACATTTGTGTACTGCAACCAGAAAGGTCATATGTTTTATGTACTTTGTGATAAAAGTGAGTGTTGATATCTAGGGACTGGACAATGAAAACTAATGGGGCATTGGAACTTTCTTGGTGACCTCATGAAGCAATTTACGATCCTTTTATCACCCCCTAATACGATGTTGTCATAAAAATGATCTTTTAATTAAATGTAACAGGAAAACCCTGCACCCTCATTGGGGTGTTTCTTGTCCTGGCGAGTTAACATTTTTAATGGCATACCATCAGCAGTCAGCAGTGTTGGATTTATAAAATGCCGTTCCTCTCGAGTACTTTCAAAACTGTGATCTCTGTGACTATATCTACCCAAGGGTCTGTGTATAAAAGCAAAGCAGTTGAAAGAGTTGCTCGTGCAGAAAGGCAATGGAATATAGAAAGACAACTGGGTTGAAAAGAAACCTGGTCTGTCTCTTATGAAATGCCCACTATGTGCTAGGCATTCCACCAAAAACTTTACCATTGCTTCTATGTCATATCTCGCCCTTATTCTCTGGAGAACTGGGTTCTCTCTCAGTCTTTGCCACTATTTGGTTGTGTGATCTTAGGGTCATAGCTCTGATATCAGTTTTCTCTTCTGTGTGTGGAGTGACAGAGTAAAGAATGGGTCTGACTATTTACAACCCCATGGACTGTAGCCCACCAAGCTCCTCTGTCCATGGAATTTTTCAGGCAAAAATCCGGGAGTGGGTTACCATTTCCTTCACCAGGGGATCTTCGCAACCCAGAGATCAAAGCTGTGTCTCTTATATCTCCTGTGTTGAAAAGCAGATTCTTTACCACTCAGCCACCCCGGGGGAGCCTGTAAGAATGGGACCACAGGCTTTCTAATTTTGGCGTTAAATTTCTATACAAGAAATAAAAGAATGAGCGTAGAAGAGAGAAAGAAATCAGAGGAAAGGACATTATTGAAGTTTACCATGAACCATCTATGGTCCTGGGATCTGGAGACGGATGACCAAAATACAGTCCCTGATATTAAAAAATTCATAGTCCCATGAGAGAATGAATGCCATGTTAGCCTGAGAAAACATATACTGGTGGTAGCAAGCACAGAGGGCTGTGGTATCAGACAAGACAGTGCATCCCAAATGAAAAGCTGAGGGAAGGCTTCCAGGGGAGATAGTGACTAGTGAAACCTTAAATAGTGACAAATAAGACCTGGGTGAAGCAAGGTAGGAGCAGTGTTCCAGGTGGAGGGAAGCCTCAGAGGGGTGAAATAGCCTGGATGCAAGGCACTGCAAGAGGTTTGCTATGACTAGTGCATGAAGCACAAGGGTGTTAGTAAGAGGAGCAAAAATTAGACATAAAGGGAACCCAATTCATAACAATTCTTTCAAGTTGGGCTCAGAAGCCTGGACTTTATCCTACAGGAAATAGAAAGCTGCAGACAGGTTGGACAGAGATTTAGAAAAAAAAAAAAAAATCAGCCTGACTACAATAAGGGGTGGCGGGAGATCTCAACAGAGCAAAAACAGAGGCGGGGAGGTCAATTAAGAAACTAGAGCAACTCCGACAACATTTGTTGAAAGATGATCTGTCCCTGAACTGGAGAAATGGCCTAGGTGCTGAAAAGAGGAGGCAGGCATGAGAAATGCTTGGAAGGTGAAACCAGCAGCTTGTGGGCTTGATTGGATGGGGGATCAGTGTAAGAAGAAGGGACAGTCTGGACCAAAGTGCTGACCAACTCCATCAATTCAGTGAAAACTAAAAGTCAGTTGTACTCACTTGCTCAGTCATGTCCAACTCTTTGTGACCCCATCAACCATAGCCTGCCAGGCTCCTCCGTCCATGGAATTTTTCAGGCAAGAATACTGGAGTGGGTAGCCATTTCTTTTTCCAGGGGATCTTCCTGACCCAGGGATCAAATCTGCGTCTCTTGTGTCTCCTGTACTGGCAGGTGGATTCTTTACTACTGTGCTTTCTGGGAAGTCCCCATACTACCCTTGATCGTAGCCAAAAGGTCCTATGGAAAAATCTGTTAGATACTTGCTTTGTTACTGTGGTCTCAAAAAACTAAAAAAGTTGATAAACTGAAATTTTTCAGCAAGGCTTCCCTGTTGCTTATCTTCCCCAGGAGTCAGTCAGGGATGAAGAAAGTCATTTTTACCTCCCCCGTGTAGCTGGAGAAATAGAAGTCCTAGATACCAGGTGGTACGACAGGCGGATGCATGCAGAGAGAGGAGCCTGCTCGCCCAGCTCCTAGTCCACATGGTTATTCCTTGCACAGTTCAGTTCAGTGCTCAGTCGTGTCCGACTCCTTGTGGCCCCATGAACCGCAGCAAGCCAGGCCTTCCTGTCCATCACCAACGCCCGGAGTTTACTCAAACTCATGTCCATTGAGTCGGTGATGCGATCCAACCATCTCATCCTCTGTCGTCCCCTTCTCCTCCTGCCCTCAATCTTTGCCAGCATCAGGGTCTTTTCAAATGAGTCAGCTCTTCACATCAGGTGGCCAAAGTATTGGAGTTTCAGCTTCAACATCAATCCTTCCAATCAACACCCAGGACTGATCTCCTTTAGGACGGACTGGTTGGATCCCCTTGCAGTCCAAGGGACTCTCAAGAGTCTTCCCCAACACCACATTTCAAAAGCATCAATTCTTCAGTGCTCAGCTTTCTTCATAATCCAATTCTCAGATCCATAATATCTACTGGAAAAACCATAGCCTTGACTAGACAGACCTTTGTTGACAAAGTAATGTCACTGCTTTTTAATATGATATCTAGGTTGGTCATAATGTTCCTTCCAAGGAGTAAACATCTTTTAAGTTCATGGCTGCAGTCACCATCTGCAGCGATTTTGGAGCCCCAAAAAATAAAGTCTGACACTGTTTCCACTGTTTCCCCATGTATTTGCCATGAAGTGATGGGACCAGATGCCATGTTCTTAGTTTTTTGAATGTTGAGTTTTAAGTCAGCTTTTTCACTCTCCTCTTTCACTTTCATCAAGAGGCTCTTTAGTTCCTCTTCACTTTCTGCCATAAGGGTGGTGTCATCTGCATATCTGAGGTTATTGACATTTCTCCTGGAAATCTTGATTCCAGCTTGCGCTTCTTCCAGACCAGCGTTTCTCATGATGTACTCTGCATGTAAGTTAAATAAGCAGGGTGACAATATACAGCCTTGATGTACTCCTTTTCCTATTTGGAACGAGTCTGTTGTTCCTTGCACAGCCTGCCTCCTTTGTGACAGAGGGGCTTAAAGCAATTTTTTTTCAGTAAGTGTTGTTATTAGCATTAAAAAATTTTAGAATATTTAAATTCTCTTCTCTGATGACATACTGATTTATTGTCTTTGGTTTTCCTTAGAATAATAATTGGCCTTTGAAATTTGTTTAAGCTCCTAATTATTCACACGAATAGTGAATACCAAGTAGTAGCTACAGTATTATTTAAAAGCAGACCATTGACAGTATCAACACCCTTCAACTTGAAAAGGTAGCTCAAATTAATCCATGATGGCACTCATTTCAGCGAGATGTGATTCATTCACAGGAGGATTCTTTTTTTTTTTTGGCCCATGCCATGTGGCATGTAAGATGTTAGTTTCCCGACCAAGAATTGAACCTGCGCCCCTTCTGTATTGGGAGCACAGAGTCTGAACCACTGAACTGCCAGGGAAGTCTCAGGATTCTTGACAGTAAAAATGACTCTTGATTTTCCTCGGTGATTGGATAATTGGAAAAAAAAAAATCCCAAATCTCATTTTCACTAATATTTTCAATCTCCTTGTGTATCAGCCCTTTTACCAGGGCTGTGGGCAAATAGCAAAATAAACCTGCTTGAGTTTTATCTTTTTCCCGCTTCAAGAACTGTTGAGAATTTATTTCACTCTGGGACTCTGGGAAATATGAAACACAGAGACCTTGCAAATCAGCAAACAGGATGATATTTAGGAAAGACCATGAATTGCTTTCAGTAAGTCACTGGTAACTCTGGTAACTTTCCACTGTATCTCCGTCTTCTTCTGAGCTATGAAATCCTAACAACTCAAACTGACATTCTCTCAGCCCTAGGTTAATAAAGGAATTGCTCAGGAACTGAGGTCAGTGCCCCAAGAATTCAAACCAGGTAGGAAATAGCAAGATGGCATAGTTATAGCCACAGTGTTGGATCATGAATGTTAATAAAACAGTACATTTGATGCCGTGATATGTAAGTTTTATTCAGCACAAGTCTATTACTTTTCTCTCAGAATGATAGTGACAAATGGGTCTGAGCGGTTAAATAGTTCTCACAGGGACACTGTCTCTACTCCCACTGGTTCAAGCCATTGTTATGTCTTGGTTGGACTCTTCAGACACCTTCCTAACTGATCTGTTTACTTCGGGAATACTGTTAGACTACCTTGCCTTCTGTGCTGCTAAAATTATAAACCTATATGTCTTCACATTTCAATAGCTCCCTATAGTTGTATGATAAAATTCAAATTCCTTTATTGGCATAGTCAATTTCTGGTTCAGCCTCACATCCCGCCACTTTCCTTCACCAACTCCAAATTCCAGCCAAGTTCAATCAACTGTAGATCTTCAAAAATACTACTTTTGTTTATGCCTCCCCCAAACTGGCATAATGTCAGTCTACTAATCCATGAAAAATCAGTGAAAGGCTCACATCTGAGGCCAGTGATGTTGTATCATTCCTGAAAAAAGTTAAGAGCATGGAGACCAGACAGATACAGGCTGGAATCCAGGCTCCATGATTTCACTGGGTATATGACTTTCAAAGAAGTACTGAAGTCTCTAACCAGAATCCTCACCAGAAAGAACAGGATCACAATGATATCTATGTCACAGGGATATAGAAGGAATTAAAGAGCAAACATATGTCAAGCTTGCCATACAGTGCATTTCCTAAGAGCCAGCCTGGGGAACCCTGCCCCTCTGCCTGAATGTTAAACTAAGGTGCCTTTGTTCAGCTCACAGGGCAGCATCCTGACCCTGCCCACCTGTGAATGACCACAGGAAAGAAAAATTAACACATCCCTTCCCTTTTGCTGGCCAAGCCAGGAGAATTATGGAAGACTTATGGCCTTTTTACTTTACTTCCTCATCTCCTCCCCTTCTCTGTTCTAAAAAAAAAAAAACAAAAAAACTGGCATCCAGACCCTGATAAGATGGCACTCTAGGACTCTAGTCTGCCATCTTCTTGGAGGTTTGGCTTTCCTATGAGGTCGCTACCCCCTGCCTGCTCTCCAGATAATTGGCCTGTCGTGCGGCAAGCAGTCAGAGCTTGGACTCCGTGAACAACAGTATTTCTGGGAGTAACTTTTAATTGTTCTTTGTGTTTCCACCAAGTCCATATGAGTAGTCTGGCAGCCATATTCCTATACCTCTCTGGCTGTGATTTGTTTAAATGTATGTGTCTGCTACCAGGCTCTGCAAAATCTGTGTACCCCACATGAAAGGATCAGGACCTGCCTTTGATAGAATTAATGAGGAAATTGAAAACCTTCACTCTACTGCTCCTGTAAATGTAGAATAAGATACATTTTTTTTCACATCCATTTTAACTCAGGAAGGATTCCATATGACAGTTTATAGCACATTATCAATCTCACTTTTATTGGAAAATGGGCTTTAATTTTTTTCCCAAGAATATATGAAGGACAGCTAATGAGCTCATGTTTCACTTATTTGAATTACATATCCTACATTCTAGAAAATAATTATTTTGCGGCATTTTTTAGCAAATTATGTGTTGTGTGGGCTGTGGCAGTGATGGTGTGGTTTTTAATCATATTCTCTAATCTTCCCTTCAGTTACTATTACTTCTTTCTACTTATCACCTGTTCACTTTAGCTGTTCTTGTCTGTTTCTGTCTTGTGTTTTAGTCAAGGGGGATGAGGTCTGAAAGGAGAAGGTGAAAGTGATCCGGAGAAGACACACACAGTAGCCACTGTTTGAAAGTGCCTAATCCACCATCTTGAGACAAAAGGTGATGTTTATTTTTTATTTCATCAGTATATAATTTTACAAATAATAAAAAAATACGTTCATTGTATAAAAGCAGCCACACAGGGACTAAAGCTCCTTAAGTCTCCCAGAGCCTTTCCTGTGCTATATTTTAGCATTTTTCTGTGTATGCTATAAAAAGCAATATTGCATAGGAACCTGGAATGTTAGGTCCATGAATCAAGGCAAATTGGAAGTGGTCAAACAGGAGATGGCAAGAGTGAATGTCGACATTCTAGGAATCAGTGAACTAAAATGGACTGGAATGGGTGAATTTAACTCAGATGACCATTACATCTACTACTGTGGGCAAGAATCCCTTAGAAGAAATGGAGTAGCCATCATAGTCAACAAAAGAGTCCAAAATGCAGTACTTGTATGCAATCTCAAAAATGACAGAATGATCTCTGTTCATTTCCAAGGCAAACCATTCAATATCACAGTAATCCAAGCCTATGCCCCAACCAGTAATGCCGAAGAAGCCGAAGTTGAACGGTTCTATGAAGACCTACAAGACCTTGTAGAACTAACACCCAAAAAAGATGGCCTTTTCATTATAGGGGACTGGAAAGCAAAATTAGGAAGTCAGGAAACACCTGGAGTAACAGGCAAATTTGGCCTTGGAGTACAGAATGAAGCAGGGCAAAGGCTAATAGAATTTTGCCAAGAGAACGCACTGGTCATAGCAAACACCCTCTTCCAACAACACAAGAGAAGACTCTACACATGGACATCACCAGATGGTCAACACCGAAATCAGATTGATTATATTCTGCAGCCAAAGATGGAGAAGCTCTATACAGTCAGCAAAAACAAGACTGAGAGCTGACTGTGGCTCAGATCATCAACTCCTTATTGCCAACTTCAGACTTAAACTGAAGATAGTAGGGATAACCACTAGACCATTCAGGTATATGACCTAAATCAAATTCCTTATGACTATACAGTGGAAGTGAGAAATAGATTTAAGGGACTAAATCTGATAGACAGAGAGCCTGATGAACTATGGACGGAGGTTTGTGACATTGTACAGGAGACAGGGATCAAGACCATCCCCATGGAAAAGTATATATATATACTTATATATATTTAATAATGTTTTTTACTGATTTATATTCTTTTTTTGAGTGCTGAGCTTTTAATATCCAGCTATTTGTCTTAAAGATCTTTCCATGTCTTAATTTTGTTTTAAAATTTTGCATAGTATTCCATTATATAGCTACATTGTGATTTATTAACCATTCTACTACTGATGAATAGTTAGGTTATTTCCATTTTTGTGCTGCAATAACACCCTTATACATGTCTCTTTGTATACATGGATCTATATTTCTCTGGGAGTAGATGCTGAGAAGTGTAATTGCTGTGTCATACTACCTGGACTTAGAAAAAGAAATTTTATTCAATTGTTTTTTTAATAAAAATATAAGCTTACAGTATACAATCCAGATGCTGAAAAGTGCTATTTAGCTTCCACTGTCTGTTATCTAGTCACATAGTTCCCTCCCAGGGATCAACCAGTAGTATCATTTTTTTTATATGTCCTTTGAAAGATATTTTTTTCATATTGAAGCAAATAATTAAGTAGCTGTGTTTACACTGGTGTGTGTATTATGTAGCCTGCCAGGCTCCTTGGCCCATGCAGCTCTCCATGCAAGAATATTGGAGTGGGCTACCAGTTCCTACTCTAGGGGATCTTTTTGACCTAGGGCTCCAACCCATGTCTCCTGTGTCTCCTGTATTGGCAGGCAGATTCTTTACCACTGAGCCACCTGAGAAGCCCCACTTCATTTTATAGGTGTACCATAATATGTTTAATGGTTCACTTATTGATGGTCATTTAGCTTTTCCCCAATATTTTATAAAAAAATACTACAATGAATAAATTTCTGAGTCAAAGTATATGTGCATTTATAGTCTTTATAGGTGCAGTCAAATTTTCTTCCACACAAGTTGCATTGGGTTAGAATGTTAGTCGCTCAGGATGGCTGCAAATTCTTTACCATTCCAACCATCAAGAGACAGTTTATTTCTCCAGCCTTTGGTTCTGTGAATTGTTTTTGCCCACTGGAATGCTGTAGAAGTAGTACTGTGTCATTTTTAAAGCTGGGTCTAAGAGATCTACAGCTTTTTATTTCTTAAGCTTGAAATGTTACTCTTGTAGATGCTGGACAATAAGAAGTTCAAGCCAGATGGAGGAGAATCAAGGTAACCCCAGATGATCTGCCAGACAGGCAGAACCAGCCAGATGAATCAGCTTTCTTGGGTTCCAGCCTAGTCAAGCCCTCAGACGAACTACCCTGCTGAGCCCAGTCAACCCTCAGAATCATGAGAAGTGATAAATGGTTATTATTTTCAGGCACTAAGTTTTACTTTACTTTTTTCATTTTGTAACTGAAGTATAGTTATGCATCCCTATGACTCAGATGCTAAAGAATCTGCCTGCAGTTGTGGGAGATCCAGGTTTGATCCCTGGGTTGGGAAGATTCCCTGGAGAAGGGCATGGCTTCCTACTCCAGTGTTCTTGCCTGGAGAATCCCATGGACAGAGGAGCCTGGTGGGCTACAGTCCACGGGGTCGCAAAGAGCCGGAAACAACTGAAAGACTCACTTTCATAGCTGATTTACACTGTTCTGTTAATCTCTGCTGTATAGCGAAGTGATTGTCACACATAAATCTACATTACTGCATTTCTGAAATATTCTTTTCCAGTATTATTTATCATAGGCTATTGAATATAGTTCCCTGTGCTATTCAGTCGGACCTTGTTGTTTATCCATTGCACATATAATGGCTTACATCTGCTAACCTCGGCCTCCCATTCCATCCTTCCCCAGCCCCCTCTCTCTTGGCACCCATCAGTCTGAGATGTCCGTGGTCCTATTTCTATTTCATAGATAGGTTTGGTTGTGTCATATTTTAGATTCCACATATAAGTGATATCATATGTTATTGGTCTTTCTTTCTCACTTACTTCAGTTAGTATAATGACCTCTAGTTGCATCCATGTTTCAGTTACTAAACAGTGGTTTTTAAATGTGATAATGACTAGTATAAAAATGATATTTTCCAATTTAATCAATATATCATATTGACATATCTAAAGCTATTAACTACTTCTCAAAAATCTTTTCCCCTGTTTGCCAGTATTTCTCACACCTATTTGCCCCCTTATCCTACCACTCCTATATATATATATTCCTATTCCTCACATCTACTTCATCAGAATCTTGTAATATTTTCCCTAGAATTCTGAAATCTATTTTTGCCCCACGCAATTCAAAATGGATGATTTCTGAGAGTCCGTGTGTTCAGCTCAGAACTTGGCAAGTCTCTAGCAAGCAGATTACAAAACACTACTGAAGTCCAAACTGAAACCCAGTTTTTTCCAGAATGATGACTCACAGTCTGGCTGCATGTGGGCACCTGCTGACCGGAGTTTCTTAGCTGAGGGGTCCCATGCAGATTACCTTCAGGTGTCTGTCAATTTTATTAAAAGTAGTCCCCGTCACATCTTTGGGGATGAACATAAATCCCATTTTTCTCTAGAAAGTCTCAGTTTATGCCTTTTATCTCTGGTATAATAATTCATTATGCACCTTTTCACTCTCAAAAGTGTTTCAGTTTTTACAATAAATAATACGATCATTCTAGGATGTATTGCAGAATACTTTCCAAGTTGCAGCAGAACTTAACACACACACACACACAGACAAACACACCCATGAATGTAGCAACTTAGGGTATTTGTTAGTAAATTCAAACCCAGTGTGTGTTGCAACAATTTAAATTATTTAGTGATGATTCAATGACCATTCCATACATCTTCCATGTGTATTCTGTGAGTTTTACTCATACTTAACCATACAGTTTTTTTAAATAAAAAATTACAAGCCTACTAATGAGTATTTCTGTGAACCCAATTTAAGATCATCAAGTAATATATTTTGAAACCAGAGAGGGTCTCAGCAAATAAATATTAATGGAGACCCATTCTCAAACTCCTGTTGTGTTGTACAAGACCAGAAATGCTATACTGTGATCTGGGGTTCTAAAGATACTTATGTATCAAAATAAGATTGAGAGAGAGAGAGAGAGAGAAAATGAGAGCAGTGATGAAGTAAATTCATATGCTTATCTAGGTCAAAGCAAAGGTACATACCCAGCTCAAAGAAGATTATGGGTCTGAGGCTGGGGCACAGGCAAGTAAGAGGTGATACCTTTAACACGTCAGCATGAGTAGGTCGCTCAAAGTCAGCAATCCAAGAATGTAGAAATACCATGGAAATCAAGGAAAATCTAGGAACAAAAGCATTCTGCTCAAGTTTAACTGATTATGTCCCTCCCACCCTAGGAGAAGACTATTCCTGGTTGTTAGAGGACTAACTACATATTGGAGGACGTAAGTGAAGACAGATGACATGGTTTGGAGTGTATGGTCAGGGACCAGACACTGTTTTTTACCAGAGGGAGCGTCTGGGATTAATTTTCTCTTATCAAGTATACTTTCACCAAACACTAGAACACCCTTTGTGTTCCAGGCATTGTGTTGGATGTAAAATGGAGAGGAAAAGAGGAAAAAATATAATTGTGACAATAAAAGGTCCAATCACTACTCTTAAGAGGTTTGTAGCCTAGCTCTTCATTTTTGGTTTCCTTCTGTTGCTATACTCATTTCAAGCACTGCTGTGTTAATTGGATAGCCGCAGTACCCTTCTTAACAATTTATTTTTTTAGTGAAAATTTGGGGAGCAACAGATATGTTTTGGTCATTGTCTTTGGTGCTAGGGCTAAAGCACTTTTCATTGTAAACTAAAGCTCTAAAATAGTCTTTTAAGCACATTCTGAATACAAGCAGGTTGCTGTATTATTTAGTGAAAATGTTCATTTCGAGAGCTTTTTTTTTTTTTTCTAAAAAGCTCCAGACAATTACACATTCATCGCTTTCCTTAAGTGCTATCACTTACATAGCCTCTACATAGTATTTCAACATGAGGTTAATTGCAGCTAAAGAAAAGTTTATGATTAGTCCAGACAGGTATTTTTCTTCATTGTCTGATACCATAAATCCATTAAATTCCTATCCATCTTGTCATCCTCTCCTTGAAGACTGGGTTATATGACCTGCAATACTAGTTCAGTTTCGTGATGATAATTGTGATTGGCAGAGAGCTTTCAGAGTTGCAATAAATTTTGCCACAGGCAGAGAGGAATTTTGTACCAACCCAATTCCACTGTGAAATCAGATTTTTTAACTATCTTATTACTGGTGAATAGTTATCGTTTGGAAGAAAAAACCACGGCTGTCTTCTGGCTTTAATAATTGCAGTAATTTGCTTTGGAAGATCAAGTTTGAAGCAGCTTGAGATACGTGGCTTTTCTTTGTTATTTGGGGCTGAAGCACACTGCCATTCACCCCCTATCCTGGAGTTCTGCTGCATCCTTGGATTGTTTTTTGCATCATTTTCATAGCCCGTGGATAATCCTAGAATATGGGGAAAGTTGTGGTGCTCTTGTCATAGGAAGTGGACAACACATTTTCTTTTGCTCTATTTTTGTCTTTCTGAAAAAAAGACAAATTTTAGGGACTCTGCAGTGTTTGTATATATATGTGTGTGCACGTGTGTGTGTATATAAACAAGAAGCCCATATACGCGTGATACATGTGTTCCTCCTTGAAATTTCAGTTGTTGACATGCTGGAAAAATTGGGTGCGTAAATTATTTCTGCCCCCAGGCACTTTAACTTGACCGGCCAACACTTACTCACTGGTCACCATAGGTCTCCCTGTCCTTGGCAGCATTACAGGGGTAATATTTTTTAACATGGTTGAACAGCTCTTGGAAATTTCTCCAATGTATTAAGCATGAACAAGCCTTTCTTCAACATCAGGCTTGCATGTCTTCCCTCCACATTTATTTCTCTACAACCAACATATTTATTGGGGCCATTATGAGAAAAATCTTCCTCTCCATAAATGTTTGTCTTCCCCTTTGTCCCTTTTATAGGATAGTGATGACATGACGGAGGATCTTGTTGGATGATGGTATGTGTGTGTTTGAAGGGGAACTCCCTCTCAGTGAACTGTCTCCACGAAGTGTCCTTTCACAAACCAGGCAGTAGGTTTGGGAAGTTTGCTTTGGGGTGACAGACAGACTAAGCAACAAAATAGGTGATAAACAGGACTCATGACATCAGTAAAAAATGGCGTATTCTCTGTACCAGCATTTGCAAATGATTTCATTTACCGCACCCATGAATGTCACTAAAATATATCTAGGATCTAGTACTTTAACTGATCACCTTCTGGCCAAATAGCCATTTAAGAACAGTTTACACTGTGGAATTCAGGTAAACAAATGCTCAGATATTAGTTCATTCTGCAAAATTTTTATCATTGTAGACCTGATGGCTCAGTGGGAAAGAATCTTCCTGCCAGTGCAGCAGACTCAGGTTTGATCCCTGGGTTGGGAAGATCCCCTGGACAAGGAAATGACCACCTGCTCCAGTATTCTTGTCTGGAGAATCCCATGGACAGAGGAGCCTGCCAGGCTACAGTCCACGTGGTCACAAAGAGTCGGAAAAAACTTAGCAGCTGAACAACAAGACACAGTCAAAGGAAAATAATCAAATTTTCTGACACTCATCAAGAGTAGTTATCTCTGTGGTACAGGACAGTGTTGCCAGGACCATCTGATGTGTCTGTTTTCACGGTTCATAATTAAACTAAAATTTAGGGTACTTTTGTCTCCTGTTTGTGCAAATGGCTATCATTTAAGATGCTGTGGAATCTAGGGTGACAGTTGATAATATAAGGATGTGTTTTCTACTTACTACACACACCTATGTGTGCCCTTACATAGGGGAAGGAGAGACCTGCAGCTTATAACTATTCCAGCCAATCCCTACTTTTATTTTGGCAAGTCTGGAATGTATCCCACTTCTAGAGAACTTGCTTACTATATACTGGATGCCAAAGGCATAAGGCTGGGAGGAAACATCCTTACATTAAGTTCCACATCAAGACATCACACAATTTCCGGTTAGTCTGCTGGGGAGCTGGGCTTGTGGGGTCAGAGATCAAAGGTCCACCATCCTGGTTGTGATTTATCAGCTGAATTTGGGGTACATCACCCCCTCATGTTTACAATCACATTCCATCAGCTTCAGTTAGGAAGCAGACAATCCAAGTGCGTTTCTTGGGGGATGTTTCTCAGAAAGCCAGTGACCTGGCGAACCCTCATGTTGGCAGCCTCCGTGAAAGCCGTGGAGACCAGATGACCCACTTCTGTCTTCAAAGCCAGGCTGAGGGACCACGAGGACAAAAATCCATCCTGGGCTCTGGCAGCTGCAGCTGCCTCACGGGCAGGCCTATTTCTAGGGAAATTTAGAAGATTCTATTTTCAGCCCTCTTACCTTCAATGTTTAACTACACTGTTGTCTTTGAAGGCATGAGATCAGATTCTGAGTCCTAAAGAGAGCCTCTCTAGTTTAATGTATTTTAAAACAGGCTGAACTTGGGCATATACCCTACCTAATGCACTCTCTGTTTTCTGGCACTAGCAGTCACCACAGGAGTTATTTGCATGGAAGATTTGTTTATGAATGTATTTGTTTATCTTTTAATACTTGAACTTTTTTTTTTTTTTTTTTTTTTTTTTGGCCCAGGGGCACACAGGATCTTAGTTCTCTGACCAGGAATGGAACCTGTACTCCCTGCAGTGGAAGCATGGAGTCCCAGCCACTGGACTGTCAGGGAAGTCCCTAATGCTTTAACTTTTTAGTAATTGAGATAAAATTCGTAAATGTGAAGTGTGTAGATCTTAAGTGTAGAATACCACTCAATGACTTATGACAGATGTATGCTTTTGTATACATGCTAGGTCCCTTTAGATGTGCCTAACTCTTTGTGACCCTATGGACCGTAATGCACCAGGCTCCTCTGTCCTTGGGAATCTCTAGGCAAGAGTACTGGAGTGGGTTGTTATGCTCTCCTCCAGGGAATCTTCCCAACCCAGGGACTGAACCTGAGTCTCTTACATCTTCTGCATTAGTAGGTGGGTTCCTTACCACTAGCGCCCTACAGGAAGACCTGGACTTGTGTAACCAGTAGCCAGATCAAGATATAGAACATTTCCATCAATCCAGAAAATCACCTTGTACTCCTTTCCACTCTCTTCCCCACCATCAGCAACCACTCTTAGTTGCTAACACTAAGATTGCGTTTGCCTGTTCTTGACCTTCATGTAAATGTTACCTCACAGTATATGCTCTTGCTTCTGACGCTTTTTGCTCAACACAGTGCTTTAGAGACTTATTTACCTTGTTGAGTGTATCAGTAGTTCATACTTTCTTGTGACTAAATTGGATTGCATTATATGACTATAATACAGTTTATTTATTCTTTGTGCTATTACTGCTTTGTTTATAGTGGTTGTAGAAAGCTACTATGTATATTCTTGTAGAAGTCTTTTTGTGGATATATGTTCATATTTACCTTTAGTATATATATAGAGAGAGAGCAGAAATTCTGAGTAATATATATCAAGGAATAGAAATGGTATAGGTTAAGCTTTTTGAAAGTAATGAAAGTGTTAGTCACTCAATCTGACTTTTAGAGACCGGGTGGACTATAGTCCACCAGGCTCCTCTGTCCGTTGAATTCTCCAGACAAGAATACTGGAGTAGTTAGCTGTTCCCTTCTCCAGGTCTCCCTGGGTCTCCCTCATTGCAGGCAGATTCTTTGCTATCTGAGCCACCAGGAAAGCCCAGAGCTTTATATCTTTACATTTATCTTTATATCTATATCTCTTTGCAACTCCAGGGACTGTAGCCTGCCAGACTCCTCTGTCCATGGGGATTCTCCAGGCAAGAATACTGGAGTGGGTTGCCATGCGCTTCTCCAGGGGATCTTCCCAACCCAGGGATCAAACCCAGGTCTTGTGCACTGCAGGCAGATTCTTTACTGTCTGAGCTACCAGGGAAGCCCAAGAATACTGGAGTGGGTAGCTTATCCCTTCTCCAGGGGATCTTCCCAACCCAGGAATCAAATCGAGGTGTCCTGCATTACAGGCAGATTCTTTACCAGCTGAACTACTAGCAAAGCCCATATATGTGTAGATGTACTTTATATGTATATATACATAAATACGCAGAAGTGTGTGTGTGTGTGTGCTATTTTGTTTACTGTTACTTTATAGTAAATTTTGAAATCAGGTAGAGTGAAACTTTCAAATTTGTTCTTTTTCAAGATTATTTTGACAATTCCAAGTCTTTGCATTCTCATTAAACTTTTAGAATCAACTTGTCAATTTCTACTAAAAAGAAAATGCCTGATGGGATTTTGATTGGTATTGCATGGAATCCATACATCAATTTGCCAAGAATTAATATTTCAATAATATTGATTCTTCCAAGTTATGAACATGATATGTCGCTCTACTTATTAAGGCCTTCCTTAGGCCTTAATTTGTTTCAGTTTTGTTGTATAGCTTCAACTGGAGAAGTACTACAAGTATCTTTTCAAAGATTATTTCTAAATACATTTTTTAATGTTACTAAAGATGGAAACTTAAAATTTCATTTTCTAGTGATTTGCTGCTAGTGTATAAAAATACCATTTTTTTTTGTATATTGATTTTGTATACTACAACCT
Source organism: Dama dama (assembly GCF_033118175.1). Taxonomy (NCBI): domain Eukaryota; kingdom Metazoa; phylum Chordata; class Mammalia; order Artiodactyla; family Cervidae; genus Dama; species Dama dama. The sequence goes on from NC_083694.1 coordinate 18,714,917, forward strand.
TGCTGAATTCATTATTAGTTTCATAAGATGTGATTTTTAAGATTCTCAGGACTTTCTATGGATGTGATTATGTTGTTTGCGAATGAAGATAGTTTTACTTTTTCAGTTTTAGTTTATGTGTCCCTCCTTTTTTTTCTCCCCTTGCTTTGTTACATTGGCTAGAACTTCAATATGATGATGAAAAGCAGTGATGACATACTTTCCTTGTGTCTGTTTTTATGGGGACAGTGTTTGATATTTCACTATTGCACATTGTTAGCAAAGGATTTTTCACTGATGCCCTTCATCAGACAGAAAATTCCTTCCTATTTTTAAACTTGCTAAGATTTTTTTTTTTTGGTCTGTCTTAAATCATAAATAGGTGTATAATTTTGTCAGTTTCTTTCTACATCTGTTGAGATTATCATATTAATCATGGTATCCCCTTTTCTTATTGATGGTCTAAATTACACTAGCTGATTTCCAAATGTTAAATCAAGTTTTTAAATTTCTGGAATAAACCCCCGCTGGTTATTGTGTATAATTTTTTCATGTAATTCTGGTTTCAGTTTGCTAGTAATGTGCTAAGGACTTTTTAATATATGTTCATGAGAGATATTGGCCTGTAATTTTCTTTTCTTATAATGTCTCTGGCAAATTGTGTCCCAGGGTTGTCCTGACCTGGTAAAATGTGTTGGGAAATGTTCCTCTCTCTGTTTCCCCAAAACATCTGTGTAAGAATGCATTATTTTTTTCCTTAAATGTTAGATAGAATTCACAAGTGAAACAATCTGAACTTAGATTGTTTATTTGTTGGAAGAGTATTTATCACACATTCAGTTTCTTTCATTGGTGTTAGTCTACTCAGAGTTTGAATAGACTTTTTCAAGTAATTTTAATAGTTCTAATAGTTTTTTCAAGTAATTTTTCTATTTTATATAAGTTGTAAAATTTATGGGCATTAAATTATTTATAGCATTTGCCTTCTTATGATTTTAATATCTGTAAATGTATATATAATTTCTTTTCTCATACTGAAATTTGTATTTTTTATTCTTCATCAGTCTTGCTAAGGGTTTATAATTTTAATTGTCTTTTATGAACCAAGTTTTTACATTTCTTTGGTTGTTTAGTATTTCATCTTTTCCTGTATTAAGGTTATTATTTATCTCCTTTATTTCCCATGGCTTTAATTTGTTCTTTTTTGGCCTACTTTTGTAATGTGGGAGGTTAGTTGATTAATTATAAATTTTTCTTCTTTTATATGAGAAGCATTGAAAGCTGTAAATTTTCTTCAAATCACTCTTTTAGCTGAATCCTCTTAATTTTTAGTTTTAAAAATTGTGGTAAAATGCATGTAACGTAAAATTGATTATCTTAACCATTCTTAAGTATGCAATTCCATAGTGTTAAGTATATCCGAATGTTTGTGTGACCAATCACTAAAACTCTTTTCATCTTGCAAAACTGAAACTTTATACTCATTGGACAATTCCCCCTTCCCCGTTCCCTTCAGTGTCTAGCAACCATCATTCTACTTTCCATCTCTATATATTTAACTACTCTGGGAACCTCACATAAGTGGAATTATACAGTGTTTAACTTTTTGTGACTGACATTTCACTTAGCATGATGTTCTTAAGGTTCGTTCATGTCATAGCATATATTAAAATTTTCTTCCTTTTTAAGGCTGAATAATATTCCATTGGGCTACACTGGTGGCTCAGGTGGTAAAGAAACTGCCTGAATGTGGGAGACCTGGGTTCGGTCCCTGGGTTGGGAAGATCCCCTGGAGGAGGGAATGACAACCCATTACAGTATTCTCACCTGGAGAATTCCATGGACAGAGCAGCCTGGCGGGCTACAGTCCATGAGGTGCAAAGAGGTGGACCCGACTAAGCAACTAACCCACACAGTATTCCATTCTGTGTATGCACCACGTCCAAATGATGGCCTGAGTGACGAGACCATAGGTCCCTGAACATGGAGGAGAACTCATTTTATACTTCATGATTTATCAAATTTGATAACTGATAATTCATTTTCAATCTCTTTTTACTGTTTTCTTTGGATTAGGTCTACCTTCAACTCCAGTAATCCTTTATATTGTAATTTTCAATTTGTTCTTTGGTCCACGCAATAGTTTTCTTTAATTTTATTATTCCTTTCAATTCTAGAATTTCCCTTTGGTTCTTTATGTAGTTTCCTTTCTTTTTTTTCAGGATTTTTATCTGTTACTCATTATGACCTTTCCCTTTATGTCCTTGATTATATTTATAATGTTTTCTTGTTTTTTTGACCACAACCTGAAGACCACAGGATTTTGTTCCCTGACCAGAAATCAGATCCATGCCCCCTGCAGTGGAAGTGTATAGTCCTAACCACTGAACTGCCAAGGAATTCCCTATAAGGTTTTCTGTATATATCTTTTCTGCTAATTCTAATACCTGCTTAATTTCAGTGTTGTTGTTTTTTTTTTCCCTTAAATATGGGTCACCTTTTCCTGTTTCTTTGAATATCTAGTAATTATTATTGTTTGCTGGACAGTGTAAATAATACATTGTATAGAGTGGATAGTGTCATCTTTCTTTAAAATGGTTATATACTGTTCTGTGCAATCTTTCTGATCCCATAATAATGGATTTTATTGTTTGTTAGAGCAGGTGTTGTTCAGTGAGCTAGTGTGACTGAATTATATATAATACTCTACACGGATAGGGTTACCCCAGCCTCAGTGATGAGGGAGAAGTTTAGGACATTATTTGGTGACAAGATTGTAGTTAAACTAATATGATTTTTTTTTTTATCATTTCATTGGTAAAGTTTAAAAACAAAGAAGTGAGTCATCACAGAGCACCAAGCTGAGCTCCCTGCACTATACAGCAGGTTCCCGCTACAATCTACTTCACACACTATAGTGTGTATATGTTAGTTCCACTCTCTTAACTCATCCCATCCTTTTCTTACCTGCCCCTGTTGTCCACAGCTCTGTTCTCTACCTCTGTGTCTCTATTTCTGCCCTGCAAATAGGTTCATCAGTACCAGATATGATACATATACACAATGGAACATTACTCAGCTGTAAAAAGGAACAAAATTGGGCTATTTGTAGTGATGTGGATAACCTAGAGTCTGTCTTACAGAGTGAAGTAAGTCAGAAAGAGAAAAACAAATATCGTTTATTAATGCATATACATGGAATCTAGAAAATGGTATATGGTTTAACTTTAACTTAACTATTAAAAGAAATATGGCCTTATTTGCTATAAGCTTTGAGTCAAATGTACATATATAATTTTTTTCTTATAAAACTTACCTCAAATTTTTTCATCTGTTATATCATAAATGTTCTTCATATATATTTAGTCATATAGTCACACTTTATAGTTGACGGCTACATAATATCCTATTACATAATAATACTGGATTTTGTATAACCAATTCTCAATAGCTGTGCATTAAATTTTAATACATTTTGAGTTATCATTAAACAGCTCAGCCATAAAAATCCTTGTATTAATGTTACAAGTATGTATCACTTTGCTAAGACTGCCATGACAAAATACCACACACAGAGAGGCTTAAACAATAGAAATGTCTTCTCTTATACTTCCGGAGGTTAGAGGTCTAAGATCAAGAAGTTGGCAGGTTTGGCTGCGCTGGAGGCCTTTCTCTTTGGCTTTCAGATGGCTGCCTTCCTGCTTTGCCCTCGTATGACCCTTTCTCTGTGCATGGGCATCACCAGTGTCTCTCCCTCTGCTTACAGCATTGGATTAGGTTCTACTCATATGACCTCATTTAACCCTATTATCTCTTCAAAGACCCTGTCTCAAAATATCATCACATGCTAACGTACTCAAGGTTACCACTTCAACATATGAATTTTGGGGGAATGTGTGCATGCATGCTCAGTCACTCAGTCGTGTCTAACTTTGCAGCCCCATGGACTATAGTCCACCAGGCTGCTCTGTCCATGAGATTTTCCAGGCAAGAACACTGGAATGGGTTGCCTTTTCCTCCCACAAGAGATCTTCCCAACCCAGGGATCGAACCTGAGTCTCCTGCATTGGCAGGCAGTTTTCTTTACCACTGAACCACCTGGGAAACCCAACATAAGAATTTTGGGAAAACACAATATATGAAAGCCCATATTTAAAACTTACAAGTCAGTCCCGTAGTGCTCAGTAAACATTTTCACTGATTTTGTGGACTGATTTGCCATGAATCTCATGGACAGAGGAGCCTGGTGGGCTACCGTTGATGGGGTCACAAAGAGTCGGACACGACTGAGTAACTTTACTTACTTACTTTTGCCATGAATAATGCTCCTCACCACCACTGCAAGTGTTATAACTAACACTTCACACAAAGAGCCAGTCCTGACTTCCCAGCACCCATAGGAAGGTGGAGGGGAAAAGTGGAAAATCTGTGGTCGCTTCTGAAAATCAGCGCTTTCCCACTGTGCTAGGTCATCCCCTTGCACTTTTGTTATAATATCTCAGCTCTGTAGCACGAGCACCTCCACTTGTGTGGGGGTAGGGGAAGGAAGTAACAGGAGCAAGACAAGAACATTCACTTGAGTGTTAACCTTCAGCACGATTACCCCTTTCCACTTGGGTGTTAGAGTATCCCATGGGATAGGTCTTGACGGTGTGCTTACACCCACAGCTTTTAATTCAAAGGGAGATGCATAGTGGTAGAGTCATTGAATTAAGAAATTCTACTAACCTTAATGACTTACTGTGGTCAGAAATTACCCTTCCCCAGGACAGTTTAGGTTTTGAAATGAAACTGGATTATTTTCTTTTACCAACTATTGTAGTCCTCATTTATGCCCAGTGGTCTCAACACTGTGCTGTATCAATGATCTAGCTTGGTGTGGTTTTTTGGTTTTGTTTTCAATATCACGGTAATCCAAGCCTATGCCCCAACCAGTAACGCTGAAGAAGCCGAAGTTGAATGGTTCTATGAAGACCTATAAGACCTTTTAGAAATAATACCCCAAAAAGAGGTCCTTTTCATTATAGGGGACTGGAATGCAAAAGTAGGAAGTCAGGAAACACCTGGAGTAACAGGCAAATTTGGCCTTGGAGTACAGAATGAAGCAGGGCAAAGGCTAATAGAGTTTTGCCAAGAGAACACACTGGTCATAGCAAACACCCTCTTCCAACAACACAAGAGAAGCCTCTACACATGGACATCACCAGATGGTCAACACTGAAATCAGATTGATTATATTCTTTGCAGCCGAAGATGGAGAGGCTCTATACAGTCAGCAAAAACAAGACCAGGAGCTGACTGTGGCTTAGATCATGAACTCCTTATTGCCAACTTCAGACTTAAACTGAAGAAATAGGGATAACCACTAGACCACTCAGATATGACATAAATCAAATTCCTTATGACTATACAGTGGAAGTGAGAAATAGATTTAAGGGACTAGATCTGATAGACAGAGAGCCTGATGAACTATGGATGGAGGTTCGTGACACTGTACAGGAGACAGGGATTAAGACCATCCCCACGGAAAAGAAATGCAAAAAAGCAAAATGGCTGTCTGAGGAGGCCTTACAAATAGCTGTGAAAGAAGAGAAGCAAAAAGCAAAGGAGAAAAAGAAAGATATTCCCATCTGAATGCAGAGTTCCAAAGAATAGCAAGGAGAGATAAGAAAGCCTTCCTCAGCAATCAATGCAAAGAAATATAGGAAAATAACAGAATGGGAAAGACTAGAGGACTCTTCAATAAAATTAGAGATACCAAGGGAACATTTCATGCAAAGATGGGCTCAATAAAGGACAGAAATGGTACAGACCTAACAGAAGCAGAAGATATTAAGAAGAGGTGGCAAGAATACACAGAAGAACTGTACAAAAAAGATCTTTAGGACTCAGATAATCACGATGGTGTGATCACTCACCTAGAGCCAGACATCCTGGAATGTGAAATCAAGTGGGCCTTTGAAAGCATCTCTACGAACAAAGATAGTGGAGGTGATGGAATTCCAGTTGAGCTATTTCAAATTCTGAAAGGTGGTGCTGTGAAAGTGCTGCACTCAGTATGCCAGCAAATTTGGAAAACTCAACAGTGGCCACAGGACTGCAAAAGGTCAGTTTTCATTCCAATCCCAAAGAAAGGCAATCCCAAAGAATGCTCAATCTACTGCACAACTGCACTCATCTCACACGCTAGTAAAGTAATGCTCAAAATTCTCCAAGCCAGGCTTCAACAGTACATGAACCGTGAACTTCCAGATGTTCAAGATGGTTTTAGAAAGTGCAGAGGAACCAGAGATCAAATTGCCAACATCCGCTGGATTATCGAAAAAGCAAGAAAGTTCCAGAAAAACATCTATTTCTGCTTTATTGACTATGCCAAAGCCTTTGACTGTGTGGATCACAATAAACTGTGGAAAATTCTTAAAGAGATGGGAATACCAGACTATCTGACCTGTCTCTTGAGAAACCTGTATGCAGGCCAGGAAGCAACAGTTAGAACTGGACATGGAACAACAGACTGGTTCCATATAGGAAAAGGAGTACGTCAAGGCTGTATATTGTCACCCTGCTTATTTAACTTATATGCAGAGTACATCATGAGATACGCTGGGCTGGAAGAAGCACAATCTGGAATCAAGATTGCCAGGAGAAATATCAATAACCTCAGATATGCAGACGACACCACCCTTATGGCAGAAAGTGAAGAGGAACTAATAAGCCTCTTGAAAGTGAAGGAGGAGAATGAAAAAGTTGGCTTAAAGCTCAACATTCAGAAAACTAACATCATGGCATCTGGTACCATCAGTTCTTGGGAAATCGATGGGGAAACAGTAGAAACAGTGACAGACTTTATATTTTTGGGCTCCAAAATCACTGCAGATGGAGATTGCACCCATGAAATTAAAAAACACTTAATCCTTGGAAGGAAAGTTATGACCAACCTAGACAGCATATTAAAAAGCAGAGACATTACTTTGTCAACAAATGTCCATCTAGTCAAGGCTATGGTTTTTCCAGTGGTCATGCATGGATGTGAGAGTTGGACTGTGAAGAAAGCTGAGCGCCGAAGAATTGATGCTTTTGAACTGTGGTGTTGGAGAAGACTCTTGAGAGTCCCTTGGACTGCAAGGGGATCCAACCAGTCCATCCTGAGGGAGATCAGTCCTGGGTATTCATTGGAAGGACTGATGTTGAAGCTGAAACTCCAGTACTTTGGCCACCTTATGTGAAGAGTTGACTCATTGGAAAAGACCCTGATGCTGGGAAGGACTGGGGGCAAGAGGAGAAGGGGATGACAGAGAATGAGATGGTTGGATGGCATCACCAACTCTATGGACATGAGTTTGGGTGGACTCCGGAAGTTAGTGATGGACAGGGAGGCCTGGCGTGCTGCGATTCATGGGGTCGCAAAGAGTCAGACATGACTGAGCGACTGAACTGAACTGAACTTTGTCATTTTTTATTTTTTGGCAGTGTACAGCAGAGAAATTCTCTGTTTATATGTGGATATGTCAGGCTTTCCAGGTGGCACAGTGGTAAAGAATCCATCTGCCAATGAAGGAGACGCAAGAGACGTTCGATCCCTGGGTTGGGAAGATGCCCTGGAGCAGGAAATGGCAACCCATTCTGGTATTCTTGCCTGGAAAATCCCACAGACAGAGGAGCCTGGCAGCCTACAGTCCACGGTGTCACAAAGAGTCGGATACAACTGAGCACAGACACACACATGTGAATATGTCATCACTTCTGAATGATACCATAGTGTACATCATTAATAAATCTTAATTTATAAGGGATTAGGTAGAAACCAAAGACTGGGGGGCAGAGGATGTAAGGACATTTTTGGATTATCGCATTTCCATCAGCTCTAATAAAAAAGTTTTTCTTTATGTTCCTGATGTGAGGACAAAGGGTGAAATTAATGAACCTCTGAATCAAATGACAGCCCTTTCAGGTATGTCTTCACATTCCACTAGTGAAGTGAGGAAATCCTGAAGTGAATCCTGTTTCTTTCCAAAGTGTAGCTGACAATCCTTTAATGTCAAAAAGGTAAAAAAAAAAAAAAAAAAACTATTTTCAGGTATACCAACCAGTGACTTATTTGAAATGCTAGTTGAATTATTTGGAATGCCACCGTTTTTGTGGTTTTCCTTTCAGATTCCATTCTTTATAGTACATTTTCATGGCTCAATTAGCAGACCAATTATACTTTCTCTTTTTATTTGTTCTTTTTTATTGCCACCCAGGACAGAAGAAAAAAAGAGCATTGGTGACAGTCATCTCATTTATGGAAGGCTTTCAACGTTACTGATTAGAATGCTCTTTAGCAAGTCGACTTGCCAATGACATACTATAAAAACAGCTTTTCTGATTAGAATCTTCATGCAGTGGAGATATTTCTCATTAATGGAAATATACAAATGTGAGCTGACTCTCTGAGCAAGGGAGAAGAGGTCTGCTTGAGGAGGGAGCTTCAGGCTCATTGTTTCTTTTTTGAAGATTTTTATCATTGACTTGGAGAACAGAGTATGCTCCTGGATATTATGGAAAAGCAATTAAAATTTAAAATACACAGGTTCTTAACACATAGTTAAAAGTAGCAGTTGAAAATTCAGGGTGTCTGAATTAGATTGCAGTATGGTTAATCATATTAAGTTTATTCTGAAAGAGACCTGAACTATATATATATATTTATATATAAATGTATACACACACACACGCATATCCTAGTCAATTCAATGATCATGGACAAGTATAGTATGAGAACTGAGATCTCAGAATCATAAAATTAAGACTAAGTACAATGACAGCATGAAAAAGGCATGGCAACCCACTCCAGGGCTCTTGCCTAGAGAATCCCATGGACAGTGGAGCCTGGTGGGCTACGGTCCATAGGGTCGCAAGTGTCAGAAGTGACTTAGTGACTTAGCACACACATGCATGCACAATGGTAGCACACAGAGAGGAAAATATCCATACAGGCTGGAAAGAGAAGGGCTACAGTCACTTCTAATGAGCTGATGACTTTTTATGATGATCACATCAGAGAATATACCCATGTTCAGAAATTTATTTAAAATGTTTTATTTTTACTGTTAAACACTGCATGTTTTCTAAGATATTTTGGCCCCCTAATGCCAAGAGCTGACTCATTAGAAAAGACCCTGATGCTGGGAAAGACTGAAGGCGGGAGGAGAAGGGAACAACAGAGGATGAGATGGTTGGATGGCATCACTGAGTCTATGGCATGAGTTTGAGCAAGTTCCGGGAGAAGGTGAAGGACAGGGAAGCCTGGCTTCCTACAGTCCATGGGGTCGCAAAGAGTCGGGCATGACTAAGCGACTGAACATCAGCAACAGTAGTTGCCAGACTGGTCACAAAGTGAAGAAGTCAAAGTGTTAGTAGCTCAGCTGTGTTCAACTCTTTAAGACCCCAAGGAATATAGCCCGCCAGGCTCCTCTGTCCATGGAATTCTCCAGGCAAGAATACTGGAGTGAGTAGCTATGCCCTTCTCCAGGGCATCTTCCAAAGCCAGGTTTTGAACTCGGGTCTCCCGCACTACAGGCAGATTCTTTACCATCAGCCACCAGCCTTTTCCTAGAGCATGAACTGTTGGATTCCTTCTCCTGTAAGCTTAGTCCTGTCTCACACTCTTGGGAAAATCAGTGTCCCATCCCTAAAGGTGGGAAGGGTCAGGCAGGGTTCCAGATCTTGTGCAGAAACTAGGGGTCGGCTCATGGTGGGCAGGCCATGGCAACACTATTCAAGGTGGAAAAGAAATAAAGAGAGTCAGTGAAGGAACTCTAGCCTTGGATAGGGGATGGAAATGCAGAGAGGGAGGAACACTATCAGAAATAATGTGTAGATGCAAGAGATAGACATTGGTGGGGCTTGCATGTCAAGAAGACTTGAAGAGGTTTTAAACTACTGCCTCATCACTTATATGGACACATGGCAGATGGTATGTTTGGTGGACTTTAAGATCAAGAAAGACAGTGTCTGAGATTCACTATCATCAATCTTGCTGCCAAGTCTGGCTCTGACCTTTTATCTCCTAATTAGATAGTTGGGCACCTGGTTATTCCTGACTTCAGTCCTGCCCCTCAGATTCAGTTTGGTGTCTGAGAACTGACTACCAGTGATTTCCCTGCTACCATCTTCCTTTCTACTTTCCTTAGTTCAGCCTGCTCCTTCTGATGATCTCTTTTATCTGTCTTACTCTCCCTAGGTTAGGTGTTTTCCTGGACCAGGACTTGTCATCTGTGTTCACATAATACTCTTTAGATACAGTCATCTTCCTGTTGAAGAGGAAAATTTAAATGCTTTCTCAGAGGCATACATATTGGGGCAGAGTAGGTGTATACCCACTGATGTGGCATCTGGGTAGCAGAGCAGTGCCAGTGTCTCTCTGAAATATTTCTGACCTGACAATTAATGCCTACAAATTCAGGAGCCAAGCATTCATTCATGAAAATATAAATTCCCATGGGAGCATTAGTTTATGTCAGGCCTTTGTACCTGAGTGGGATTAAGGGATCTGAGAGAGAAATTTTTGAAGAGGAGAGAGGAAGAGGAAAAGAACATTATTGGTTTCCTAATGTCAGTTTCATGGTGGAAATTTTAAAAGCCCAGAAGATGACTTCACCTTTTTGGCTCTGAATATTCTAGGCAATCTGACTGTAGCAATTAGCCAGAGACATCCAAGCAACCTAGCCAAAGAGCGAGCCCTGCATTCTATACTTGTAGTCTCATACAATGTTCTAGATGATGGTAAATCCTCTACTCTTCATCTGTCAGTTATTCTGAAAGCATTATTCCCAGGTCTTTCTCAGCCGACCATCCACCACTGTTATCCCACACCACACCCTTTTCTCCCTCCCATGTTTATACTTATTAAACATCCATCAGGACTGTTGGCTACTGTTGTGTTGAAGCAACCCAAGCTGTGCTTCATTGTTTCATTTTGGATTTCCATTTATGCTTTCATCAGAGCTCTTGACCTCCTAAATGGCTGAGTCTAAGTCAGGATGGATTTTTCAGATGGTAGACTGGAACATGAAGACAAATGATAAAGAGATGTCAAAGAGTTTAGGTATCCATGGCTGATTCATGTCAATGTATGGCAAAAACCACTACAATATTGTAAAGTAATTAGCCTCCAACTAATAAAAGTAAATGAAAAAAAAAAAAGAGTTTAGGTATATTTACCGAGTAACAAATATTTCTAAAATGTGATGCTGTGAAAGTGCTGCACTCATTATGCCAGCAAATTTGGAAAACTTAGCAGTGGCCACAGGGCTGGAAAAAGTCGGTTTTCATTCCAGTCCCCAAAAAAGGCAATACCAAAGAATGTTCAAACTACCGCACAGTTGCACTTGTCTCACACACTAGCAAAGTAATGCTCAAAATTCTCCAAGCCAGGCTTCAACAGTATGTGAACCGAGAACTTTCAGGTGTTCAAGCTGGATTTCAAAAAGACCAAGGAACCAGAGATCAAATTGCCAATGTCCATTGGATCATAGAAAAAGCGAGAGAGTTCCAGAAAAACATCTACTTCTACTTTATTGAATACGCCAAAGCCTTTGCCTGTGTGGATCACAACAAACTGTGGAAAATTCTTAAAGAGATGGGAATACCAGACCAACTTACCTGCCTTCTGAGAAATCTGTAAAGAGGTCAAGAAGCAACAGTTAGAACTGGACATGGAAAAACAGATGTTCCAAATCGGGAAAGAAGTATGGCAGGGCTGTATATTGTCACCCTGCTTATTTAACCTATAAGTCGAATACATCATGCAAAATATCAGGCTAGATGAAGCACAAGCTGGAATCAAGATTGCTGGGAGAAATAGCAGTATTCTCAGATATGCAGATGATACCACCCTTATGGAAGAAAGTGAAGAAGAACTGAAGAACTAAAGAGCCTCTTGATGAAAGTGAAAGAGGAGAGTGAAAAAGTTGGCTTAAAACTCAACATTCAAAAAACTAAGATCATGGCATCTGGTCCCATCACTTCATGGCGAATAGATGGGGAAACAGTGGCAACAGTGACAGACTTTATTTTCTTGGGCTCCAAAATCACTGCATGTGGTGACTGCAGCCATGAAATTAAAAGACACTTGCTCCTTGGAAGAAAAGCTATGACCAACCTAGACAGTATATTAAAAAGCAGAGACATCACTTTGTCAACAAAGGTCCATCTAGTCAAAGCTGTGGTTTTTCCAGTAGTCATGTATGGATGTAAGAATTAGACTATGAAGAAAGCTGAGTGTCAAAGAATTGATGATTTTGAGCTGTGGTGTTGGAGAAGGCTCTTGAGAGTCCCTTGGACTGCATGGAGATCCAACCAGTCCATGCTAAGGGAGATCAGTCCTGGGTGTTCATTGGAAGGACTGAGGCTGAAGCTGAAACTCCAGTACTTTGGCCACCTGATGCAAAGAACCGGCTCATTTGAAAATACCATTATGCTGGGAAAGATTGAAGGCAGGAGGAGAAGGGGATAACAGAGGATGAGATGGTTGGATGGCATCACTGACTCGATGGACATGAGTTTGAGCAATCTCCGAGAGTTGGTGATGGACAGGGAAGCCTGGCGTGCCACAGTCCATGGGATCTCAAAGAGTTGGACACATCTGAGTGACTGAACTGAACTGAACAAATATTTCAAGCAGCCTTACAATGGAGAAATTAGAGGTGAATTTTATGTATGATGGGTATTATCAATTGATTTTAGAGTCTAATGATTATAATCCTGTAAGAATGAAATATTTGTGGTACTCTATAAATTTTCATATTTTCTCTCACCCCTTCTTTTGTGTACTTTGTTGTCTGTATCTCCCTTTCCCCTAACATTTTAGCTTTTCTCTGCTTCTTCCAACCTTACTCAGTAATTGCTTTAATATGTAATAATATCAAAGTGTAGTTGTCATTTACAATGAAGAATCTTCTTGAACTCTTTTTTTTTCATTTATTTTTATTAGTTGGAGGCTAATTACTTCACAACATTGCAGTGGGTTTTGTCATACATTGACATGAATCAGCCATGGAGTTACATGTATTCCCCATCCCGATCCCCCCTCCCACCTCCCACTTTGAACTCTTAAGACTGGGTTAGGAATCCCTCTTATGTCCCTGTAATACCCTATTCTTGCACCTGAGATAGTTTATACACATTGTAACATCATTACCACTTTATTTGTCTAATTTCCAAACATATTTTTGTGACCATTTCTCTGTCTGGTTTGCCATGAGATCCCCTTCTGCCTGGTACCATGCTTGCAACATTCTTGGGGCTCAGAACTATTTGAACCACTTCTGTCACTTCAGACGTCTGTAACGAAGTTTCTTCCCTTTCTTTATTTTCTATACTAGTCTTAGAAGACCGGGAGCAGTATTAATACAATTTGCTTCAGTTTCAGTAGAGATGTTTATCACGGTCTTCATGTCAAGGGTATCTCAGAACTTAATGCAAGTCAACAGAAAGAGTGCATTCTTATGGGGATAGTGGAGAACTTGGAGCCCAGGAGTCAACTTAAGGAGGTGGCTAGCTCTGCTGTGGTCACCTCCAAAAGAATATAGCAAACAGTTCTTTCAGAGGGTCACTACCCAAGGCGTCCAGTCTGGTAGAAGGGTTAGCATCATGATTCTCTGAAGAATGCAACTCCCTAAGCATGGGTCTAAAGAAGTTTTTATTAAACGGAAACAGATCTCAAAGAAGCAGTGTGGTCTACTTTCCAATTGAGAAGAATGGAGCAGAAATTGGGCAGGGGACCAGGTCTCCAGACCCATATGCTGAGGAGTATTAAGAAGCTGAAACACAGCCCCGAAACTGGTATAGAAACTCCATCAAGTGACCCAGGGATCCAGAGTCAGAGTTGGGCACGGTGGCTGTAGTTTATTGGCATGTGAACACCCAGGGGTTACCTGGTCACATTGAACACCATTCTTAAAAGGCAGCAGTCAAATGCCTGTCTTCATAGGACTCCAGGGAAGGACCAACAGTGGCTTATCTTCTAACAGCTATTGTAAGGGAGCCTTTGGGAAGAAGCTTTGTCTTGTAAACTCTGAGATTGTTTCAAAATGGAATTCAAATTTTAATTACATAGTTTGTAGCAAGTGATTCGGTTACCAGGGCACACACCAAGGAACTCTGAGGAGAGTTTCTGAACAGCACAGGATCCTGAAAGAGAACAAGGCATTTTCTCAGGCATCTAGAAACCAGACTCATTTAAATATCAACTCTTGGGTTGCCCATGATCCAACATGTCCCACAGATATAAAAAGATACACTAAAGTAGCCATAAAAACTGTGGCCAAGATGATTGGGCCAAGTTCATAAAATTATTAAATCTGTTTGTTTGATAGGCTATAATTGAAAAGTGATAAATGCTTTTTATACTGAACTGCAGTAGAAGACCCAGTAAAACATGGATTATCAAAGCACATCTCTACCTTTGCCCTTTTATATTGTTTTATAATTACCTATTTATGTGTCTGTCTCCCTAATTGGGTCTAATGACCCCCAGATCATGAAACCCTTCAGGAACTAACTTTGTGTTTTCACTCCATGGTACAGTGGCCCACACTTAGTGTGATACAGACCAATAGCTCTCCTCCAAAAACTCTTTTGCTTTTCTTTGGTCACATATGTAGCTCTCTGTGAGTAGTTTGGCATCACTGTAAGTCATGTCTGAAATAGCACTTTGTCCTGAAGCCAGGACAACCAAGTCTTATCCTTTGTATTAATATAAGCAAATGACATAGACCAAATCTGGCAAATTCCCAATGACTCAGAGCAGTATGGTGGCAATACAAAACCAGGCTAGCCATGATCACTTTATGAATATTTTCAAGGATGATTTTCCCCTAGAAACCTAACTTGAATAAATGTTGAAATACAGATTCAGTCACCTGGTTATCTGAGATGGTTTTTCTGATAGGAAATGATGTCTTTTAAAGGGTCGTAATATATATAGTCAAGGCTATGGTTTTTCCAGTGGTCATGTGAATGTGAGAGTTGGACTGTGAAGAAAGCTGAGTGCCGAAAAATTGATGCTCTTGAACTGTGGTGTTGGAGGAGACTCTTGAGAGTCCCTTGGACTGCAAGAAGATCCAACCAGTCCATCCTAAAGGAGATCAGTCCTGGGTGTTCATTGGAAGGACTGATGCTGAAGCTGAATACTTTGCTTCACTTTGGCCACCTCATGCGAAGAGTTGACTCACTGGAAAAGACCCTGATGCTGGGAGGGATTGGGGGCAGGAGGAGAAGGGGACAACAGCGGATGAGATGGTTGGATGGTATCACTGACTCGATGGACATGAGTTTGAGTAAATTCTGGGAGTTAGTGATGGACAGGGAGGCCTGGCGTGCTGCGATTCATGGGGTCGCAAAGAGACGGACATGACTGAGTGACTGAACTGAACTGAACAGAATATAAAAAATAAAAATTTTAACAATGCGTTCTTACCAGTATGCTTTTCTCTTAGGAAAGATTACAGTAAGGTCTATTAACCCCAGGCAAGCATGTTTTCTAGTCCTTTCCCCCTTTCTTGCTTCTGTTCCTATACTTTATGGATATTATTTCTTCTCCCAGAAATACATTCTAGTTCACATTCTTTTAAAAATTCTACTCCATATTCATTTCTGGTAGTAAAAATATTCTGGTCTCGGAAGTACATATTTGTCAGCATAAATCACATTTGATTTTTCCGTTTGTTCTGAGAGTCTTCTAGATCTTGAGTATATGTAATGGTTCTCGTAATGAAATCAGCTTGTTTGAAAATTGGACAAGTAGTTTGCAAACCAGCAGAAAACTTTCCAAGTATAGAAAAAAATCTAATCCAGGGATTGAAATAAATGATGACATTAATGTAAAAGTCTATTTTTCCTCAGTCAAAGCAATTAACTTAATTAACAAACATTTACTGAGTTGACATAGTGAGTTAAAAAATAATGACAATAATAAAAAAGCTTTTATTTAGTTTCAAATCAATGATATTAATTTAATTGTTTTTAAACTCATTATTTCTGAACGCAATACTTTTGGAAAATTAACTTCATCATTCTTAAGTCATAAATAAAACTTCTATGTTTTTAAGCAATAAATAAAGCTTCTGTACTTTGATAGGTCATGTCTCTTAATTTACAAATGAGTCATTTTCTTTTGATTATGGCTTATATCCAAGTTAAATTACATTGCAACAAATCACAATGCATTATAGTGAAATCTCCCTCTTGAGTCAGAGACTTTTAATTCTAATTTTCCCTTATTCCAAATAATATTTAATGCAACAGAATCCAAATACAAGGTAAGTTTGACTGATCCCTTAAGAATTTTGAAAAAGTAGCTTGCCTGTTTTTATTTATAGTTTTTCTGAGAGCTATAATAAGAATGCTTCTTGCGATAAAAGTATAGTGCATATTTAGAAAATAATAGAGTAAAACCAAATATCTAAAACGTAAAATAATTGAACTTGTGATTTATGTAGATTAAATGCCTCTTTAATCTTTCTTTTATTGAGATTTTGTTTTGTGAATAGATAGGCATGCCAGACATGTTTTAGAGTGATTACTGTTCTTGAGATCTATCATTATCTTGAATTACAAGTCTGATTCTAGGACCCTAATGAATGTCAATGTGCTGAGTCGCTCAGTCGTGTCCAACTCTTTGCGACCCCATGGACTGTAGCCCGCCAGGCTCCTCTGTCCATGGGGATTCTCCAAGCGAGAATCCTGGAGTGAGTTGCCATGCCCTTCTCCAGGGGATCTTCCCAACCCGGGGACTGAACCCCAGTCTCCCACATTGTAGGCAGATTCTTTAGCATTTGAGCCACCAGAGAAGCCCCAAAGTTAGTTGACACCACAGCTGTCTCCCGCGGCATCCTAATATGGGGTCTGAAAGGGTTAGTCCCTCAGTCATGTGCAACTCTTTGCAACCCATGGACTGTAGCCCGCTTGGCTCCTCTGTCCCTGAGATTTTCTAGTCTAGAATACTGGAGTGGGTTGACATTCCCTTCTCTAGGGTCCCGACCCAGGGATCGAACACAGGTCTCCTGCATTGCAGATTCTTTACCATCTAATCTACCAGGGAAGCAGGACCCTAACCCTAATGGAAAATTTCTGATCTTTAGTGAAAGGAATCTTGAATGATTAGAAATCTCTAGGCTTCTTCTTTTATAGATTTAAGAGTGACTCACCTGATAGCAAATACTAATTCCACACCTTGGGATCACCCAAGATTTTTTTATATTAAGTCACTTGATCAGACATCCTTGTGTGCAGATTGTATGAGTTATTAACAGATAACAGTGGTGAAATAGAGATTGTTGATTACTATAAGATGAGTTAGTAAGAAATAATTCTTAATAATGCAAATGAACTTTTCAATAGACACAATTATATTACTTGTTTGAAGGCATGAAGTTAAAATACTAGTGATTGTCAATAAGTAAATTGATGAAAACACTGGTACTTAGCAGAATGAATTTACCATATCTTATGGAGATGTAGAGTACCTCTGACCACATAGTGCTTTATAGTCACAGAGAATGAGATGGTCAGATAGCATCACTGACTCAATGGACACGAGTTTGAGCAAACTCCGGGAGATAGTGAAGGACAGAGGAGCATGATGTGCTGCAGTCTATGCGGTCGCAAAGAGTCAGACACAGCTTAGCAACTGAACAACAACAACATAGATGTAGAACCACTAATAAATTATGTTAGGGGAGACTGGAGAAATACATACTCATTCCACTTTATCAAGAAAGGGGAGAGCAGGGTGTCAGTTGGAGGTGTGTTAGAAAGCTCAAGGGATGGAGAACGTTTTGGAGAATCTCTGATAGAAAAAAGAGAAAAGCTTGTTCAAGTGCCAAACAAACTTTTTTGATATGTTTTGAGCCCACCTAATATTGGAAAACCATAAATTTAGATGCAGTATTGAAATTCCATAAATATTTAAACACTTAATATATGCTTGGATGTTCTAGGCACTGGGGATTCAGCCAAGTCCTCATGGAGTTTGCCTCCTAGGGGGATAAAGAGTTTCTGTGGTTTAAAGAAAGAAGACTGCTTGCTTAGTGGCTTTAGATTGGAGAATTTCAAGAGTTAAGTGTGAAAAAAAAAAAATTAAGTGTGGAGGAAGGGCAGGAGTTCAGTTCATTTCATTGCAAGAAGTATTTATTGAATATCTATAATATCCCAGCCATCCTGTTAGTTCTTGGAGAATCAAGGATCAAAAAATAGTCTCTCTCTTTTTTTTTTTTTGTATTTTATTTTATTTTTTATTTTTATTTTTTTTTATAATTCTTTTTTTTTTTTTTTTATTAGTTGGAGGTTAATTACTTCACAACATTTCAGCGGGTTTTGTCATACATTGATATGAATCAGCCATAGATTTACACGTATTCCCCATCCCGATCCCCCCTCCCACCTCCCTCTCCACCCCATTCCTCTGGGTCTTCCCAGTGCACCAGGCCCGAGCACTTGTCTCATGCATCCCACCTGGGCTGGTGATCTGTTTCACCATAGATAGTATACATGCTGTTCTTTTGAAATATCCCACCCTCACCTTCTCCCACAGAGTTCAAAAGTTTGTTCTGTATTTCTGTGTCTCTTTTTCTGTTTTGCATATTAGGGTTATCGTTGCCATCTTTCTAAATTCCATATATATGTGTTAGTATGCTGTAATGTTCTTTATCTTTCTGGCTTACTTCACTGTGTCTAAGGGGCTCCAGTTTCATCCATCTCATTAGGACTGATTCAAATGAATTATTTTTAACGGCTGAGTAATATTCCATGGTGTATATGTACCACAGCTTCCTTATCCATTCATCTGCTGATGGGCATCTAGGTTGCTTCCATGTCCTGGCTATTATAAACAGTGCTGCGATGAACATTGGGGTGCACGTGTCTCTTTCAGATCTGGTTTCCTCAGTGTGTATGCCCAGAAGTGGGATTGCTGGGTCATATGGCAGTTCTATGTCCAGTTTTTTAAGAAATCTCCACACTGTTTTCCATAGTGGCTGTACTAGTTTGCATTCCCACCAACAGTGTAAGAGGGTTCCCTTTTCTCCACACCCTCTCCAGCATTTATTGCTTGTAGACTTTTGGATAGCAGCCATCCTGACTGGCGTGTAATGGTACCTCATTGTGGTTTTGATTTGCATTTCTCTGATAATGAGTGATGTTGAGCATCTTTTCATGTGTTTGTTAGCCATCTGTATGTCTTCTTTGGAGAAATGTCTGTTTAGTTCTTTGGCCCATTTTTTGATTGGGTCATTTATTTTTCTGGAATTGAGCTGCAGGAGTTGCTTGTATATTTTTGAGATTAATCCTTTGTCTGTTTCTTCATTTGCTATTATTTTCTCCCAATCTGAGGGCTGTCTTTTCACCTTACTTATAGTTTCCTTTGTAGTGCAAAAGCTTTTAAGTTTCATTAGGTCCCATTTGTTTAGTTTTGCTTTTATTTCCAATATTCTGGGAGGTGGGTCATAGAGGATCTTGCTGTGATTTATGTCAGAGAGTGTTTTGCCTATGTTCTCCTCTAGGAGTTTTATAGTTTCTGGTCTTACATTTAGATCTTTAATCCATCTTGAGTTTATTTTTGTGTATGGTGTTAGAAAGTGTTCTAGTTTCATTCTTTTACAAGTGGTTGACCAGTTTTCCCAGCACCACTTGTTAAAGAGGTTGTCTTTTTTCCATTGTATATCCTTGCCTCCTTTGTCAAAGATAAGGTGTCCATAGGTTCGTGGATTTATCTCTGGGCTTTCTATTCTGTTCCATTGATCTATATTTCTGTCTTTGTGCCAGTACCATACTGTCTTGATGACTGTGGCTTTGTAGTAGAGTCTGAAGTCAGGCAGGTTGATTCCTCCAGTTCCATTCTTCTTTCTCAAGATTACTTTGGCTATTCGAGGTTTTTTGTATTTCCATACAAATTGTGAAATAAGAGCACTTATAGCTTTCTGAGAAAGACAGAAGTGCTAGCAGGTATTGTCACTAGCATGTGGTCAGTACTCTGATGGCCTGGAGGGCAATGTGTGCAGGAGCAGAGGTCCTTAGCTCAGTCTGGGAAGGGCCTGGGGAGAAGTGTCAGGGGGATGAAAACTAGGTAAGAGGACCCCTGGACCAAGCCTTCAGACAGCATAGCCAGGCTCAAAGACCTTAAAGTACCTTGTGTGATGCCTGCAGAAAACTGTAAACTAGTTGATACCCTCTAGCATAAAGGATGGGGAAAGCAGTGTCTGGTGATGAGGCTGGTGGAATAGTGAAGAGATCACAGAGCTTCTTGGTGGTTGGTACCAGTAAGAAAATAGACTGTACTGTATAGCACAGGGAACATAGTCAATGTCCTGTGACAGACCATAATGGAAAAGGATATGAAAAAAAAAAAAATATATATATATATACACACACACACACATATGTTTCTCCTGGCAATCTTGATTCCAGCTTGAACTTCATCCAGCCTGGCATTTCTCGTGATGTATTCGGCATATAAGTTAAATAAACAGGGAGACAATATAGTCTTGATGTACTCCTTTCCCAATTTGGAACCAGTCCATTGTTCCATATCTGGTTCTAACTGTTGCTTTTTGACCTACGTACAGGTTTCACAAGAGGCAGGCAAGGTGGTCTGGTATTCCCATCTCTTTAAGAATTTTCCACAATTTGTTGTGATCCACAGAGTCAAAGGCTTTAGCATAGTCAATGAAGCAGAAGTAGATGTTTTTCTGAAATCCTCTTGCTTTCTCTATGATCCAGAGGATGTTGGCAATTTGATCCCTGGTTCCTCTGCTTTTTCTAAATCCCCTTGAACATCTGGGAGTTCTCAGTTCACGTACTGGTGAAGCCTAGCTTGAAGGATTTTGAGCATTACTTTGCTAGCATGTGACATGAGTGCAACTGTGCAGCAGTTTGAACATTCTTTGGCATTGCCTTTCTTTGGGATTGGAATGAAAACTGACCTTTTCCAGTCCTGCGGCCACTGCCAAATTTGCTGGCATATTGAGTGTAGCACTTTCAGAGTATCATCTTTTAGGATTTGAAATAGGTCAGCTGGAATTCTATCACCTCCTCTAGCTTTGTTTGTGTGATGCTTCCTAAGTCCCACTTGACTTCACATTCCAGGATGTTTGGCTCTAGGGGAGTGATCATACCATCGTGGTTATCTGGGTCATGTACGTTTCTTCTGTGTATTCTTGCCACCTCTTCTTACTATCTTCTGCTTCTGTTAGGGCCATACTATTTCTGTCCTTTATTGAGCCCATCTTTGCATGAAATGTTCCCTTGGTATATCTAATTTTCTTGAAGAGATCTCTAGTCTTTCCCATTCTATTGTTTTCCTCTATAGCTTTGCACTGATCATTGTGGAAGGCTTTTTTATCTCTCCTTGCTATTCTTTGGAACTCTGCATTCAAATGGGTATATCTTTCATTTTCTCCTTTGCTTTTCACTTCTCTTCTTTTCTCAGCTATTGGTAAGGCCTCCTCAGACAACCTTTTGGCCTTTTTGCGTTTCTTTTTCTTGGGATGGTTTTGCCCATTGCCTCCTGTACAATGTTACAGACCTCCCTCCATCGTTCTTCAGGTACTCTGCCTATCAGATCTAAACCCTTGAATCTATTTGTCACTTCCACTGTATTTGTCACTTCCACTGTAAGGGATTTGATTTAGGCCATACCTGAATGGCCTAGTGGTTTTCCCTCCTTTCTTCAACTTAAGTCTGAATTTTGCAATAAGTCAGCTCCTGGTCTTATTTTTGCTGACTGTATAGAGCTTCTCCATGTTTGGCTGTGAAAAATATAATCAATCTGATTATATCAGTAACTTCAGATATGCAGATGACACCACCCTTACTGCAGAAAGTGAAGAGGAACTAAAGAACCTCTTGATGAAGGTGAAAGAGGAGATTGTAAAAGCTGGCTTAAAACTCAACATTAATAAAACTAAGGTCATAGCAGCCAGTCCCATCATTTCATGGCAAATAGATGGGGAAAAAATGGAAACAGTGACAGACTTTATTTTCTTGGAATCCAAAATCACTGCAGATGGTGACTGCAGCCATGAAATTAAATGATGTTTGCTCCTTGGAAAAAAGCTATGACCAACCTAGACAGCATATTAAAAAGCAGAGACGTTATTTTGCTGACAAAGGTCTTTATAGTCAAAGCCATGGTTTTTCTAGTAGTCATGTATGGATGTGAGAGTTGGACCATAAAGAAGGCTGAGCTTCAAAGAATTGACGACTTTGGACCGTGGTTTTGGAGAAGACTCTTGAGAGTCCCTTGGACAGCAAAGAGATCAAACCAGTCAATCCTAAAGGAAATCAGTCCTGAATATTCATTGGAAGGACTGATGCTGAAGCTGAAACTCCAATAGTTTGGCCACCTGATGCAAAGAACTGACTCATTAGAAAATATCCTGATGTTTGGAAAGATTGAAGGCAGGAGAACAAGGGGACGACAGAGGACAAGATGGTTGGATGACATTACCAACTCAATTGACACGAGTTTGAGCAATCTCCAGAAATTGGTGAAGGACAGGGAAGCCTGGTGTGCTGCAGTCCATTGGGTCATAAAGAGTCAGACACGATTTAGCAACTGAACAACAACAGTATAACACTGGCCTGTTTCCTGCTAGTGAAATTTATAGTTCTGCATGCCTTTATTTTTGCAAAATATTTTTGCCAACATTGTCATAGTTCATCATCAGAACATCCTTTGAGCCATAAACGGTGCTTTTCCCCTTGGTTTACAGATGAGGAAACAGTTACAGAGATGAAATATTTTTCTCCAAGTCTTATAGGTAGTATTGGCAGAACTGGGCTAAAAATTGAGATTTCTGTTTTTTCTTTTCTTTTTTATTTGTTTGGAGAAGAGAAAAATTTGTTGCAGGGCCAAAAAAAAAAAAAAAAAAAAAAAAATGGGTAGCTCGTGCCTAAAAACCTCGGACTTCAAAAACTGACTTTTCAAGAAATAGAAAAGATAAGGCAAGCATTTGGTTTATATAATTTTCTAATACAAAATGTGGTTTCTTTTAGAACTAATTTTGGCCCATTATCTTCTTGAATCTTTCAGAATCAAGAAAAAACTCAAATGCAGATTTTTTTTCAAAACCTTCTTAGCTACAATCTTGAATCTGGGAGAGAAGATATATCTCTCTAGGCATAGTTTTATACTTAGTAAAATGAGACATGTTTAATTTTACTTTTAAAAAGAAATTAAGGCAAAAGGAGAATATTTTGCATCATCTGTGTATCAGGGTGTGCTGACTTTTTTTTGATAGTAAACATCTATCAAGGAGTCATAAAAATTCAACAACCTTCATGTTCAGTTTTAAAAGCTAATTTTTGGAGTTTGCTCCAAGATACCAAAAATATTTGTACGCTTTTTCATACACTAGTAAATCTCACGTTCAGAGATGCCTAGATGGTATTCATTTAGAAATGTGTGATCATTACCAAGTGGGACAGTCACATTCTTGCCTTTGTGAACCACTTCATACCACTTCCCAATGGGTGATGCAGTGGAGTTACTGTAGGTAACTCCAGTAGGTAATGACCAGTAGGTAAATCATTAAAGTCAAGAAAGAAGTGATTTATTTAAAATTCCTCTTTTTGCTGCTAGTCATAGGCAAAGGAAGCTGCCCAGATGGTTTCTACTTCTCTTATTTTCATTTTTTCCCCCTAAGCTTTCTCTTAAATTGTCATTTACTGCCAATGGTGTCAAATGTGTTATCCCTTGTTAAGAATAAACTTTATTGAACTGGAAATCTCATCCTTTTACTATTTATTAATATAGTTTTAGAAGAATCCTCCCATTTTGGTTGGTAGCTGCTCAGTTGGGTTTCAATGTGATGCACTTGTTGGCTCTTTAGTCCCATGGGGACTGTGCTGAGACAGACTTACCCTGGCTTCCTTTGAACACAGAAATGAAAATCAATAAACAATTTGAACTTCTTCAAGGAGAATTTTTCTTCTCTAATGAATATACAAGCTTGGTTACAGCTTAATTCAAAGATTGAATTTAGTGAGTGTTTTTGAATGCACTATAAGCATGACAAACACAAACCTCAAACAGCATGCTTCACAGGGAGACAATGCTTAAAAAAAATTCATACTCTCCCATTCCAAGTCCACATAAAAATGAGACAACTCAACTGTAGTAATATTTACTTGAACCAGTTTTGAGACATGGCCCAGGGAATGCCCAGTCATATTATGTGTGCTGTCTTCACATGAAGATTTTGAAAGCAAATATATGGACAAACAAAAATCAAATATATGGACAAAAAAAAATATGGACAAACAAACAAAAATATTGAATTAAACAAATATTTTATCAGTTAGGATTTTGTTATCTTTTAAGTGGAAGAAGATTCAACTCTGGCCTTAGTTAAGTCTTGACCCAGGGGCTCATCTGGTGTTACTACGATCCACTTCTTTGTGTCCCTCTGTTCCTTCTTCTGTGTGTTAAGCCATGAAGTCATTCAGTTGTGTCTGACTCTGCGATCCCATGGACTGTAGCCTACCAGGCTCCTCCATCCATGGAATTTTCCAGGCAAGAGTACTGAAGTGGGTAGCCATTTCCTTCTCCAGGGGATCTTCCTGACCCAGGGATCAGAACCCAGGTCTCCCACATTGTGGGCAGACGCTTTACCATCTGAGTTACCAGGGAAGCCCATAATTGTATGTTAACTTCAGCCTTATTCTTCACTTCAGAGCAAGGCACTCCCACATGACACAGAAATGCCTCCCAAGGTAATGAGCTAAGCTTCCCCCCCTGCCCCACAATAATTGAAAAAGAGCCTAGATCCTGTTTCTCATTGACCTGATTAGGGTCCCGAGCTCACTGTTATTTCTGCAGCAGAAGGGGTAGGATACACTGATTGACTGAAGGCTATCTGAGTTCACCCCTTGAATTAAGGATGGTAACAACCCCAAGCAAGTCTTCAAGTGTTTGCCAGAAGTGGTTTTTCTGAAAGAATTTGAGGAAATAGTTCCCCAAAAGAGTGGTGAGAAAGTACTGTATGATCAAAACCACAGATAGAGGACAGGAAAACAGATTTGAGAAATGGTTGAATAAATTAATTAGTTAATGGTACTATTAGAAACATCATTTAAAATGTGGTAATAAGTTGGGCTGTGACTGTAATTCATCACCAGTGACTTATAATATTAAACATATATGTTAATGGATGATGACACTTTTGAAAGTTTTAAGAATAAAGATATGACTGTATAAATACCAATTCAATACAGTAAATGCAACTAATTACTTACTTGTAAAGTCTATTATTAAATGCCTGTGAAAAATAAGGATTTCATACCTCTTACTGTAAATGACCTCCAAGACTATATCCTTTGTCTTCATAGTATTTTATCATTAAGTTTCTAATTTTCCTGCATGATTTAACAATATACACACTGAGGCCATGATAGGGAAAAAACATTGCATTTCCCTCCTCACCTCCCATTTTTCTCTGGCAACAGAGAAGGAACATGTAGAAAGAGAAAGTCATAAGACTGACCTTTCTTTATCTTGTTAAATCCAGAGACAACATCCTTGTGCTGGTTTATGACAAGAGGCCAGTTGAAAAATCCACAAGTAAGATAATCTGTTGATTAATGATGGCTGGCAGTTTTGGAATTTACAAATGGAAACAAACCACATCTTCCTGACCCTGCTGATAAGATTTTCAATTCTTTATTCTAGTCCCAGTTTCTTGCTTTTGACTTATGTCTACTGGCAGTATGTATGGTGGTTTTGCAATGTGGTTATAAGTTCATCAACACCTCCTTCTAAATGTTTTTGTTGTTGTTGTTTAGTTGCTAGGTAATGTCCAAATCTTTTGTAACCCCATGGACTGTAGCCCACGAGGCTTCTCTGTCCATGGGACTTTCCAGCAAGAATACTGGAGTGGGTTGCCATTCCCTTCTCCAGGGCATCTTCCTAACCCAGGGATCAAACCTGCATCTCCTGCATTGGCAGGCGGATTCTTTATTGCTGAGCCACCAGGGAAGCCTGTCCCTCTAAATGTTGGAGCCCAATTCCCATCCTCTTGCATATGGCTTGGCCTTACTTCTAACAAATAGAAGATGACAAACATCATAGTATACCTACTTTAGGTCATTAAAGGTATAGCAGTTTCCTCCTTGATTTCTCTTTCTCCTTTCTCTTTCTACCTCGTGCTGGAAGCCAGTGGCCATTTGATAACAACACTTCAGAAGCCCTGTGACGAGGTCCTGTGCTAAGAAACAAAGGCCCTCTGCCTACTGCTGAAGGAGGAAACAGACAGAACAGGCTTCATCTTGAAAGCAGGACTCCATCTTGGGCCGGACTGTGGAATTTGAGCTATATGCTTGTATCTATGGAAGTGACATATCAACTGGAAAACCAGACCCCCCAGATCTAAGAGCCCCAGGGCTTGTACCTAGACTCTCCGTAACCTAAAAGAATACCCTAATTATCTGTGTAACAGAATAGAATCATAAATTCTATTATGCTTATTGGGGTATGATCACAGGCCTATTGATAATTATCTACTGTTAACGACCTAGGCTTAAGGCATATGAGTCACAAGTTAACTTTGATTGTATCTTTCTCTTCCTTTGTTCAGACTAGTTTCAGGGAATTTGGGGGGGTGGGTTTGGGCACATACACTTAGGGTATATAAGGTTTTCACAAAAACTGGTTGGGATGCTTGACTAAGAGGAGACTCTGCCTTGAGCCTGCTGGTGTAATAAATGGCACTCCACTATCTGCATTGTACTTTTGAGTGAGTTTGTTTCCCGGAAGCATGGCTACAACACTGCCAGCTAGAGAGTGAGGTTCCCCACCTAGAGCCATGTGAGTGAGTCATCTTGGAAGTGGGTCCTTTAGCCCCATTTCATTCAGCTGAAACTTCTGACCATGTCTTGACCTCAGTCTCATGAAAGACCCTGAACTAGAACCAGTTGGCTAAACTCTTTCCCAATCATTACCTTTAGAAAATGTGTGAGATAATAAACATTTGTTGCTTTAAACCACTTGCGGGATTCATTGGGGGTTATGTTTGGGAATCTTATTCCCTGTTGCTCATCAAGATACAAACTCTCCTGACATGTGTTGTTGTTCAGTCACTAAGTCATGTCCTGCTCTTTTGCAGCCCCATAGACTGTAGCCCTCCAGGCTCCTCTGTCCCTGGAATTTCCCAGACAAGTGTACTGTAGTGGGTTGCCATTTCTTTCTTCAGGGGATCTTCCCAAACCAGGGATCGAACCTGCGTCTCCTGCATTGGCAGGGAGATTCTTTACCAATGAGTCATGAGGGAAGCCCCTCATGACATGTATTGACCAATAAATTAATCAAGCAGTCAACCAATTGAGCATATATTTACTACTTACCCCTTCCATGCCCAGGATAATCTCAAATCCAACCGCAATACCTTCCTTACCTCATCTTATCTTCTTTACATGATTTTTCTAGTAAGTAGCACACAGTTGAGCACATAATTTTGCTTTAAGGAACTTCTCTCTGTGACATTTGGCCAATTTCCCCAAAGGCAGAGATCTTCCTATTTTAAAATATTTCTGTAAAGTAATTAGCCTCCAACTAATAAAAATAAATGAAAATAAATAAATAAAATAAAATATTTCTGAATGCATTTCTGGACTCAGAAGAAGTCTTGATGAATTGAAGTAGCAATTTAGTCCCTTCAAGTTGCTTGACTCCCAAGGAAATTAAATAAATGACTCTTTCAGAGCAAGTACTTTTTTGCAGTCTTAGGAGAGAGGAGTCAGTTTTCCCCATTCCGGTCACTTCCTGCTTTACCCCTTGTGGAAAGCAGTTATTGGCAAACAGTTTCTGTAAAGGGCCAGAAAGTAAAGAGTTTGGGTTTATCGGGGCATATGCAACTACTCAGCTGTATTTTGATGGTGTGAAAGCAGTGGTAGACAATAAGTAAATTAGTGGACGTGATGTGCCCCAATAAAAGTTTATTTATGAACACAGGTGCTAGGACAGTTTTGGCCCCTCGGCTGCTGTTTGTGGACCCATGCCCTAGGGTGGTTTGTCCCAACATTGTTGCATCATAAGCATCACCTGGAAAGCTTGTTTTACAATAACCACATCTCTGTGAAAATGTGTTTGGACTAAGCACCTCCATTGTTCCTTATAATCTGACAAATTTAGAAGCCCTAGAGAAATGAATCAAACCTGTGGTTTCCTTTGTACCAGGGGATGCTTTCTCCTATGAGATGTGAAATGAGAATGTGATGCAAGAATCACAAATTGCATTTCTTTGTTTCTTAGGCCACTCTGTGAGGCAAGTATGATCTCAGTTTCCTGACGAGGGATCTAACCCCACCACCTGCAGTGGAAGCAGAGAATCTTAACCATTGGTCCACCAGGTGAGTCCCACAAACCACATTCTTTGATGTAGGATTTCTCCGCTTTCATGAGGCTATACAATCTAAGGACTGGCTATTGTGTTTCTCATAAATACATGGCTGAATTTCTTTTTTTTTAAATTATTATTATTATTATTTTTTTTTATTAGTTGGAGGCTAATTACTTCACAACATTTCAGTGGGTTTTGTCATACATTGATATGAAATGGCTGAATTTCTTATGGTAGGAATGACAACAACAGGTAAAATCACTTCCCCCATTTCATTAAGGAAAAATCAATGCCCCAGGAAAATTTCTGGACTTCCCACTTGGTTTGAAGGATGCAGTCCCCTTAACTGTTCTTCTACACAACGTGTAGTTTTCTTAAAATGATAGTTGCTTTGCAAGATTAAGATTTTTTAAGACATAGAATTCAGATACATAATATCAAACGAGGCATAGGGCACAAACACTTAAATCTGTCCAAAGCTTGACCCAAGAGATGGCTCATATCTATAGCATTATGCTCCGATTTCAAATGTGTGGTTCATTTGTTAAAAATAAACTTACAATTGCAATTTTTGAAGGAGTTTCCTATATGTATTCTGGGACTCTTGTTCTAGTCCAAATTAGTGAGATACAGTATATCCTGGGTTGGGACGATCCCTTGGAGAAGGAAATAACAACCCACTCCAGTGTTCTTGCCTGGAAAATCCCATGGACAAAGGAACCTGGTGGGCTACTATCCATAGGGTTGCGAAGAATCAGACATGACTGAAGTAACTTGGGATGGACGGAGTACATTAAGATTGCCTTTCTTTTCATTGTTTATTGAGTACATGTGTTTTATAATTTCAGCAAATATCAGCAAGGAGCGAACTAACCCTATTAATTGCCCCCAGGGCTCCCACTCAACTCTTTGGGTGTCACAAAGCAGAACTGTAGCTAGATTTGTAGAGAGTACGTGGTTGACAATATGGACGTCTTGCACTGGAACTCTTTTATCGTGGGAGGCTGTCCTGTGCATTGTATGTATGCTGGTTTTCAGCCTTCATTGCTTCTGTTTGCTGGATTCCAGTAGCTCTCTCAAGTTGTGACAATCAACAATGTCTCCAGATCCTGCCAAATGTCCCGGGCTGGGGGTGGGAGGGGAGGGCAGGAAACATCCCTGTTAAGAACCATTGTTGTCAAGACTGTGTGAATACCGGAAGCTAAATGAAGAAGTGGGACAGCTTCCCAGACTTCTCATATTAAGTCCCTGCCCTCAGACTCTCCTAAAATCCTTAGATAAGGAAAAGATGGTCTCATTCAGGCTGTAATTATTCAGGTAATTGACTCAATGTTCCTCTTTGCTTTCAATGTGCGAACACCAGCAGCGAGACTTAGCTCTCCTGGGAACTGTGCGAGACTCCATTCTTCAGGAACACCTGGGGACCATCATGTGTTGGCTCCCTCAGTAATAATTTTCCAGCACCCAGATGTTAGAAAAACCATTTGTACACACTGACCCAGGCTCGCTGCATTTTAATAAATCTGCACCCAGAGAATGCCAGGGAGTATGAGGAAGAACTAGGCAGCATACACCATCTGGTGTTTTTAAAAATACATGCCATGAGCCCAATTAAGAATTTATTTTTAGGCTATTTATGAATGAGTTGATTTTGAATGAAACAGGAGCAACCTAACCCTAAAATAAATAAATGAACTAGCTCAAAATTTTCTTTGAAATTGAATTTTAAAGTGTGATTTCATAATAATGGGATTTTAGAAGACAACCTAAGACTTTGCATGAGTTGAATTGTGTCCTCCCTGCAAAAAATTCATTTCTTGAAGCTCTAACTCCTCAGTATTTCACAAAGTAATCATATTTGGCACGAAAGTCTTTAAAGTTGGAATTAAGTTAAATAAGGTCACCAGTGTTAGCGTGTTAGTCACTCAGTCGTGTTTGACTTTGCAATTGCATGGACTGTAGCCCGCCAGGCTCCTCTGTACATGGAATTCTCTAAGCAAGAATATTGGAATGTGTAGCCATTCCCTTTTCCAGGGGTTCTTCCCAACCCAGGGATTGAACGTGGGTCTCCTGCATTGCAGGCAGACTCTTAGCCACCTGAGCCATCAGAGCAAGCCCTAAATCATTAGTGTGGGCCCCAATTCAATGGCTGGTGTCCTTATAAGAAGAGATTTGGACACAGATGCATGAAGCACAGGGAACATAACAAGAAGGCAGCCTTTTTCAAGTCAAGGGGAAAGGCCGCCAAAGAAATCAAACCCGCTGACACCTTGCTTTTGGACTTCTAGCCTCCAGAATTGTCAGAAAATCCATTTACCTTGTTTAAGCCACTACATCTATGGTATTTGGTTATGGTGGTTCTGCTGCTGCTGCCGCTGCTAAGTCGCGTCAGTTGTGTCCGACTCTGTGCGACCCCACAGACGGCAGCCCACCAGGCTCCCCCGTCCCTGGGATTCTCCAGGCAAGAACACTGGAGTGGGTTGCCATTTCCTTCTCCAATGGTAGTTCTAGCAAAGCAATATAGTGAGTTCTGTAACCCATTTGTTCCCTAACCTGCAAATAAGGGTTGTAAGTATAGGAAAATGACCAAGAAGTGACCACTTCCTTGAAAGTGCCTCTCTCTACTCCCCACCCAAGTCAAGATAGTAAATCAGAAGCAGTTACCTTCTCTGATGCCTGGCAAATCCTGATCCTAGCAAATCCTGTGGTGCTCCAGTTGTCTGTAATGGATAAGATTGCTCTGTGGCATTTCTAGCAAGCTCCTGGAGGAGAGTCAAAGTTAGAACCTTAGGGTACTGGGATAAGACTGTACTGCATGTGGTGAAGTACCATTCTGTGTTTTTAAAACAGCTCCCGATTAACTACTTGGTCATCAAGGACACAGAGCATCTGACCCCTGAGCTCAAGTGACTCTTCGGAGCCACCCATTATGAATTAAGCATTATTCAATTCACTGAATTATACACTGGGATGGACCCAGCAGCTGGTCATTATGGTATGGAAGTGATGCATCCAGAACCAGCTCAAGCAGATCCAGAAAGCACAGATGAATTATATGCAGAGACAGTCCAGACTCCCTCATAACCCACTTGTGTTTTTCCACAATGGAGCTTCCTTCAACCCATACCATGCCCTCATTGCTGATATGTGTGTCTGTGTTGGGCAATGAAGGGTGATTCGCTTCTGATCAACCAACAGAAGAGCAAAAAAGACATAGGGCTAGTTAATAGGCTTGAAAAAATGTTGGCTGTGATTGAAATGGTTTGCATTACAGCCTCAGTGGTTTGCATTGAGCCCTGGAGAACAGCAGGAAAGGGGAATCTTCCTAGTAGGTGGAGCTTGGAGATGTACACTTAGTTGTACCCTTTGTATGAATGGAAGTGGTCTGAATTCCAAAATACAAAATGTGTATTGATTCCTGTTGTTGTTCAGTCACTGAGTCATGCTTGACTCTGCAACCCCATGGACTACAGCACACCTGTCCTTCACCATCTCCCAGCGTTTGTT
This sequence comes from Dama dama, assembly GCF_033118175.1. Lineage (NCBI taxonomy): Eukaryota > Metazoa > Chordata > Mammalia > Artiodactyla > Cervidae > Dama > Dama dama. The sequence continues at coordinate 18,746,779 of NC_083694.1, forward strand.
CAAACTCATGTCCATTGAGTCAGTGAGCCTATCTAACCATCTCATCATCTGCTTCATTCTTCTCATTTTGCCTTCAGTCTTCCCCAGATCAGGGTCTATGAGCTTCAGCATCCATCCTTCCAGTGAATATTCAGGGTTGATTTCCTTTAGGATTGACTAATTTGATTTCCTTGCAGTCTAACAGACTCTCAGGAGTCTTCTCCAGCCTCTAGCAACACAATTCGAAAGCGTCAATTCTTTGGCACTCACCCTCCTTTATGGTCCAACTCTCACATCTGTACATGACTACTGGAAAAACCATAGCCTTGACTATACCTTTGTCGGCAAAGTGATGTCTCTGCTCTTTAATACGCTGACTAGGTTGGTCATAATTTTCCTTCCAAGGAGTAAGCGTCTTTTAATTTCATGGCTGCAGTCACCATCCACAGTAGTTCTGGAGCCGAAGAAAATAAAATCTATCGCCACTTCCAGTTTTTCCCCTTCTATTTGCCATGTGCAGAGTACATCATGAGAAATGCTGGACTGGATGAAGCACAAGCTGGAATCAAGATTCCTGGGGGAAATATAAATAACCTCAGATATGCAGATGACACCACCCTTATGGCAGAAAGCAAAGAGGACCTAAAGAGCCTCTTGATGAAAGTGAAAGAGGAGAGTGAAAAAGTTGGCTTAAAACTCAACATTCAGAAAACTAAGATCATGGCATCTAGTCCCATCACTTCATGGCAAACAGATGGGGAAACAATAGAAACAGTGACAGACTTTATTTTGGGGGGCTCCAAAATCACTGCAGATGGTGACTGCAGTCATGAAATTAGAAGACGCTTGCTCCTTGAAAGAAAAGCTATGACCAATCTAGACAGCATATTAAAAAGCAGAGAGATTACTTTACCAATGAAAGTCTGTCAAGTCAAAGCTATGGTTTTTCCAGTGGTCATGTATGGATGTGAGAGTTGGACTGTGAAGAAAGCTGAGCGCCGAAGAATTGATGCTTTTGAACTGTGGTGTTGGAGAAGACTCTTGAGAGTCCCTTGGACAGCAAGGAGATCCAACCAGTCCGTCCTAAAGGAAATCAGTCCTGAATATTCATTGGAAGGACTGATGCTGAAGCTGAAATTCCAATACTTTGGCCACCTGATGTGAAGAACTGACTCATTTGAAAAGACCCTGATGATAGGAATGATTGAAGGTGGGAGGAGAAGAGGGTGACTGAGGATGAGATGGTTGGATAGCATCACCAATTTGATGGACATGAGTTTGAGCAAGCTCCGAGAGTTGGTGATAGACAGGGAAGCCTGGTGTACTGCAGTTCTTAGGGTCGCAAAGAATCAGACATGACTGAGCGACTGAACTGAACTGATTTGCCATATTGATTCCTAAGCAGGAGCAAATGGTTTGCCTGGTTGGTCAGGGATCTGTGCAGAGGAATACTGGAAATCAGTAAGAAGGAGGGCTATGAAAGAGCTGGGTGATGGGACCCAGGAATGTGGTCTCAAAATGTTAGGATTTTTGTATCTCAGTTTGATGTTCGTTCAGAAAACCTTTCTTTTTTCATCAAGATTCTCACTACCCTATCAGGTGGACAGAATAACCTGTTCTAGGGATGTCAGCCAGCCTCGCAGAATGGGGAATCTGGATTCTCCAGCTACCAAAGGGGCCCAGTTTTCTGCCCAGAAGTGGAAGGTAGTTATCTCCTTATGGGGTGAAATTTGACCAATGACAGAAGGAGATGAAAAGGAATCAAGTAGATAAGAAATTTATTATAAGCATAGTTTCTCCATGGCTTATTGGAATCCAGTCTCTGCAGCCTCCTCAGTGGTATAACGACACTAGCTCATACAGTTTTTTGTGGGTTTTTTTAGCTTTTCATTTTATATTGGAATAGCCCATGGCTCAGCAGTAAAGAACCTGCCTACAATGCAGGAGACACTGGAGCTGAAGTTTCGATCCCTGGGTTGGCAAGATTCCTCTGAAGGAGGAAATGGCAAACCATTGCAATATTCTTGCCTGGGAAATCGCATGCATGGATAGTTGATTTACAATGTTGTGTTGGTTTCGTGTGTACGGCAAAGTGATTCAGTTATACATATACATATATCCACTCTTTTCTAGATTCTTTTCCCATATAGGTTATTACAGAGTATTGAGTAAATTTCCCTATGCTAAATAGTAGGACTTCGTTGGTTATTTATTTTATATATAGTAGTGTGTATATGTTAATCTCAAATACCTAATTTGCCCCTACTTCCCACTTTCCTCTTTGGTAATCTTAAATTTGTTTTATATATCTGCTAATGTATTTCTGTTTTGTAAATAAGCTTCTTTGTATTGCTTTTCTAGGTTCCACCTAGGAATAATATCATATGATATCTGTCTTTCTCTGACTTACAGTTTTGTAAGAACTGTTTGTATGCATCTCTTCCCAATTCTGCATTCAGTGATGTCACTTGGTAGCTTAAAATCAACTGTGTTAGGAGTATATACACTAGGGAAACTGGCAGACGCTAGAAATCAGGCCTCTTCTTCCCTAGAGAAAGAAAGTGAAAGTCACTCAGTAGTGTCCAACTCTTTGTGGCCCCATGGACTATACAATCCATGGCATTCTCCAGGCCAGAATACTGGAGTGGATAGCCTTTCCCTTTTCTGGGGGATCTTCCCAATCCAGGGATCAAACCCAGATCTTCTGCATTGCAGGTGGATTCTTTACCAGCTGAGCCACAAGGGAAGTCCAAGAATACTTGAGTGAGTATCCTATCCCTTCTCCAGTGGATCTTCCCGACCCAGGAATCGAACTGGGGTCTCCTGCATTGCAGGTGGATTCTTTACCAACTGAGCTATGAGAGAAGCCCCTCCCTAGAGAGCTGGTTGTTAAATATTTACTCTGGCCCCCGCTGAGCCAAATGGACATTCCCACCACTGTTTCTCTATGGCCCTTCATGAAGCAGTGACCGTAACTAATGCATCCCTCACATTTCTATTCACCTTTCTCGCTTCACTGTACTTTTACTATTGCCCTTGTGTATCACTTCCCAAATAAATCATTAGCATGCAATCTTTGTTTCAGGCTCTGTTCACTAGGAACCTCAGACTAGGACAGGAGTTAAAGGGAGTTGAGTGAAAGGATTCTAGATCTTTGTTCACAGGTTGGTGTAGAATCCATGTACACACTATGGAGACTTTCTCTAGCAACTTTATGCTAACTTGGGAGCAAGAGTGAAGAAAATGATTGATGGTGCTTATTCAGGTTTGGATAAGTTGAGAGATGGTCCATCAGGAAAGAGATTCTGGGCTTCTCTCTTTCTCTAGTTGAGGTGGTTGGCCTGCATTTAAGAATGCCTACAGAGTTAGATGTAGGAGGAGGCAAAGGGCTGGGAGATCAGAACCATCACACATCAGAGGTATGGATGAGGGCATGGGACTCCATGATGGCCCATTGGTTAAGACTCCATGCTTCCACTGCAGGGGGTGTGAGTTCAATCCCTGGTGTGGGGATTTAAGTTCCTCATTGCTGCATGGCATGCCCCTCTCCCCTCAAAAAAGAGAGGGGAAAAAAAGTATTGATGAGGGCAAAAAGCATATTTCATAAACAATGAAGTTGTGAGAAACTCCTTGAAAAACAGTTTTCTGAATTTTTCTTCCAATATATCAAAACATATATGTATATAATTTAAATAGAATAAGTATATATTATAAACACATACATAATATATATAATGTATGTATCTGTAATATTTATTTATGTGTGTGTATATATATATATAATTCCATATACATTAACCCACCATTTTCTTTTACACTTTTCTACTCTAGCCAGGATTTTCTTCCTGTCTTTTAAATAAGCCAAGCTCATTTTGCCTAGTGCCTGGTAGATTCTCTTTGCCCAGATATTCATTTGGCTTTTCCAATTAGGCTGCAGCTCAAATGTCACCTTCTCAGAGAGGCTGTCTGAGATTGTCCTAGCTAAAAGAGTGCATTTCTCTCCCTTCACTTACCCCACTTCATTTCTCTTCATAAACCTTATTACAATCTGGCTTTGTTTTATCTACTTGCTTCATTTTTGTCTTCCTCACTAGAATACAGGCCCCATGGAAGCAGAGATATATCAGTTATGAAACTCCAGCACGTATATTAATAATAGTGTCAATCACATCATAGATCCTTTATGAATATTTATAGAATAAATGAACAGTTATCATTAACCATTAATTAATTGTTCATAGATGTGTCAGGGTGGCAGAGTGGTCTAAGGCACCAAACTCAAGCTTCTGCTTTCCCCCACTGGGGCTTCTGGTCTCTGAATAATGGAAGTGCGGGTTTGAATCCAAATTCTGATGCATCCTTATTTGGGCTTCCCTGATAGCTAAGATGGTAAAGAATCTGCCTGCAATACAGGAGACTTGGATTCAACCCCTGGGTCAGGAAGATCCCCTGGAGAAGGAAATGGCAACCCACTCCAGTATTCTTGCCTGGAGAATTCCATGGACAGAGGAGCCTGGTGGGCCACAGTCCATGGTATCACAAAGAGTCAGACAAGACTGAATGACTAACACAACACATAAGTAAATAATTGGATACTTAAGAATTGATGATAATTAATTAATTAATGGCCTCGTGTGTGTCTGTCCCTGTGTCAGGTCAGAAAACCAGGACTCTGAAGACCTGATTCTAGCTTTTGGGCAGCCAGCCGTGATAAGGCACGTGCACACGGAACGCCTGAACACAGTGCAGTGTAGCAGGTGACGTATGTGAAATCGATGAGGAGTCTTCCATTCGACAAGTGTTAGGAGAGTTCAGGGCACAGTGCACTGGAGCAGCCGGAGATTTGCAGAAGAAGTAGGTTCTCTTGGTGCTCATGAGCATGGGTTGGATGTGGGGGTAAAGGATAAAGAGAGGACTGTTTTGGTACCCCCTCCCATGGCCTTACCAGTGCTGAATGTGTTGGTATCCAAGCATACAACCCGTTAAAAACCCCTCAATAGTCATTTTTCCAATTACTTTCTCGACATGACACAGTGCAGGCAAAAATGTCATCTATACAGGGGACTGTATAAGGGTAAGATACAAGTTTAATGCTTAAACAGCTCTCTGTTATGTTTTGACCTCTGTTGCAATGAGATGAATAAATATTGATTGGTTTAAGTGAATTCAGGAACACTGAATTCATGTGCTGAACTGTGTCTGTGTACCACTTTAGGAAGGAAAAAACAAGATGGATTCTGTTTGTCAAGGACTGACTGATGTCCAGTCGAATGTCCTCATTTAGTGTCAGCATCTCATAAAAATGAAGCTGGTTGATTTATTCGAGTATTTTTTCAATGTGACTATTTGATAAAAACCCATTTAAATTGCCCTCATCAATTGTACTCTTTTATTCTGGTTTCATGGAGTAGGAAATGTCAACCCACTTCAGTATTCTTGCCTGGAAAATTCCATGGAGGTGCCTGGTGGGCTGCAATCCATGGGGTCGCAAAGAGTTGGACATGACTGAGAGGGCGCACGCATGCACACATGTGCACACACACACACACACACACACATCCTGGTTTCATCTCTTCCTTGTGTTGTCTTATCTTCTCAGTGATGGTAAAAATTTTTCTTACTTTAAATTTAATTTTTTGAATCCAAAAATTTCATACACCCTAAAATTATTTATCTTGATTTTTAAAACTAATAACAAAAAATCTAACCATCCTATCCCCAAAGCTTTGCCTGCCTGCTCCTGAGGGTTTAAGTAGGATTTAGTTCATAGATGGCATCTGGTATGCAGTCTTTTTTCCCTTGAGCTGATTCACTGATGTGAGTAAGGCCAGCAGTTGCTTTCCTCCTTTCAGAATCAGCCCTCAGCAGTGGCTCCTGAAGGAACATTATTTTTCTTAGTGACTTTAGAACAGAAGAAACTAGAAAGGCCCGTTATTTCTAAAGCTAGTTTTTCTTGGCCCGTAAATATTTGACACACTAGTATCTCTGAGCAGGGCATTAGGACAATATCAACTCACACAGTAGGAAATTTATACCCATCCTTTTCTTAAAGAAAAGGAAGAGAGCAAATTCTCTGATGGCCCAGTGGTTAAGACTCTGCACTTCCAATACAAGGGGCACAGCTTCAATCCCTGGAGGAGGAACTAAGATCCCACATGCCATGTGGCCATAAAATAAGTAAGAAAACTGAAAGTCTTACTTTAAAAAAATAAAGGAAGAGAAATTCAGCTGCTACCAATATTTATCAAGGCCACTCTGGAAATTATTGAGCTGTGAGGCATTCTGAGAAGAAAATGAAAAATTCTCATTTTGGCTTAGAAGACTGTTTTAAACATCTTCAACAAGCAATATTCAGAAGTTTGATGATGAGAAGAGCAATTCTAAGAGAAGTAATGAGTCAAGTAAGACTAGAAAGTAAAATCATGGTAAACTTAGGTTACTCATGTAAGAGAAGTCAATCAGGTTATTACTATTAAATTTTCAGGGGACTTGTACTCAGAACTAAAAAAAAGAAAAGACATTCAGAAGAAGGGATGTGTGTTGAGGGTTTAAAAAAAAAGTTTATCTGAATAAATGAATGAATGAACCAGCAAATCTTAGAAAATTTTGTTACTTGTTGGTTAAAGTATAAAAACTTGTGAAAATGTAGATTTATGACAGGATTATGTGTAGATCTATATCCCTGAATGATGTAATCCCACTGCTATATTTACTGAAAAGCATTCTTACTTGAGGCCATGAGGATTAATGTTACTCTCTTGGTAACACACCAAGAAACAGTCTCATGTCTTTTAAAACAAAGCAATATAACACTCTGAATGTACAAGCAACATTGCTCCAGGAAACACATTTGTCTGCCAGAGCCAAATAGTAAGCCTAATTTAATGAACATCGGCAGTTTGTTGAGCCCACCAGGGAATGAGAGTCTTTTGGGAAAGCCTGAAACTGAATTGTGCCAATTTATTAGGTAGCTTTTTATTTAGGGAGGAATTTAAGTGCCTGGGATACTTTACCAAAAGATTCAAGAGTTCTCTCAAAACTGGGTCTGTTATCCAATATATCCCTTAAATGTTGAGGGAACCAGAAATAGTCATCTATATATTACTTGCCTTGCTCTCAGACACGTTACTTGTGCCTTTGTATCTTAAGTTCACCTTAGGACATACTCCCTACAAGGAATAATATTGCACGATCAAAAAAGGAACAATATGAGATTTATCCATTCGTTCCTGAAATATTGGAAATGCTTGTCTGTCCTTTCTTAGGGTCGTTTTACAGAGAATTGCACTTACAAGGCAACACCAAGAAAATATAAAACAACCATTATTTTCTGGAATATCTTGGTTTCGTGGAATTGGCACCCATGGGGCTCACTAACTGGGCCTTGGTCAAGAGCTGTGTCAAGGTCATTATTCAGCTGTGTGTCATTATTCAGATAGCCCTCCCTACCTCTCAGACATCAGCATCCCTGTCTATTGCTTCTGAAGCCCTCCCTTTCACTTGCCATCATTGTTGGTGTTAGTAAGGAAGGGAATGCATGATTTCAGAACCATTGAGCTGTCTCTGCCCAAATGAGGGAAAAAAACTTTGCAGTCAGCCTGCCTTGGACTATTCTGCACTCTGTCCTCCCAGGATAATAGTGTTCTCTACAATTTGACAACTCCGTGTTGGTGGTAGCTGGTATTCCTTTTTGTCTTAGAATTTCTGTCATAGAAATAGTGCTCTTTTCTTCTCCCTTATTTGGCACATATGATTTCTGTGTTTGAATACCTGTCTTATCTGTTGATGATGCTGGGCTCTGGGAAGGATATGTGTATCTGTGTGTCCACATATGGAGAGTACCCACGCCTACCTGGTGTCTTTTCCATTATTTGGGAACTAGTTCATTTTTCACATGATTCCAAGTGCCCATAAGCATCAACAAGGAATGGAATCTCAATTCCGAATCTTCTCTGAATTGGAAGCATAGATCACAATTGCACGTTTATTTTTTCTAGATCTTCTGATAAATCATCTGCAAACTAGCATGGGGGTATGCCTTGTTATTATGGGGTGGGATGAATTGGGAAAATTATATGACATGGACAGGGGCAGAAATAATATAAATCATTATGAAAATTTCTTCTTGGAAACTGGACTTGTGATATTTTATTGCCTGCTCCCAAGATGCCAGTAGGCATCATGAGATCGATAAAAATTTCCTAAGATTCAATGAGCCAAACTGGTCTCTCGCTTCACTACATTACCCTGGGTCCCAGGGAGGCCATAGTGCTGAGCAGGGGTCCGGGAGCTCTAACTGCCTTTTACTTAAAATAACAACTGATCTGTGAACATCCTGGCACAGAGGGAAGAAGTGGGCAACAGAATTTTCAAATAGGACTTATTTCTGTAACACTACTGTATCCGTTTCTTGTAGTTATCATAACAAAGTACCATAAACTTGGTGGCCCAAAACATCAGAAATTATTGTCCCTGGTTCTGAAATCCAGAAGTCTGAAATCAACGTGTCCGTAGGGCCACCCTCCTCTGGAGGCTTATGGAAAGAGCCTGTCCTTTGGCTCTTCCAGCTACTGTGCTTCTTGGCATCCTTGTGGTTGTGTCCATCTGATCTCCCCCTTGTCATCTGTATCTTCTCATCCGTCTCTTAGAAGACACTTGTTGTTAGATTTCGGCCCCACCCAGGTAGTCTGGGATAATCTCATCTCAGTTAAGATCCTGAACTTAATTGCACTTCAAAGACCCTTTGTCCGAAAGGTAACATTTGCAGGTTTTAGGAATGTGGATGTGGACCATTATTTTGGCCCGTATTTTGGATGTGGACCATCAAGCCCACATGCTCCTTGTGTCCGGTTCTCCTCTAGGTACTTTACCCATATAGGATGTGTCCTACATATGAACCTTCAAGCTGTGAACTTTCAAAAATGTGAATGTGTGTTCCATCAACATCAGGTGTGAGGGAAGCTGCCGCTTGCCCTCTGTCTCCCATTGCAGACAATCCTGCAGCTCTACCATCTCCCACCTCCTCTCCCGCCTCCAGTCCGTAACTCTTCTTGCCTCTTCACTCAATGCCAGCCCTTGTATGCCAGCTGCTGGACTGCACTGCTGTAGTTTTCAAAGTACTGTTGCATGCGTGGGTGCTCAGTTGTGTCCAACTCTTTGTGACCCCCACAGACTGTAGCCTGCCAGGCTCCTACTATACTGTAAGCTTAAAAATATTATCTTTATGTTTTGTGTTTGTCTTTTATGTATTAAATATGTGAAAAGTATTTTAAGCCTATTATAGTATAGTACTATGTACCCAATTGTGTTAGTTGGGTACCTAGGCTAACTTTGTCGGACTTATGAACAAGTTGGACTTATGAACTTGCTCTTGAACCGGAGCTCATGCATATGTAGAGGATTTACTGTATTAACTTTTGAACTTCTGAAATCTGTATTCTGTGCATAGCTCTATCACCAGCTAGCTGTGTAACCTCAAACAAGTCATTCCACATTTTCAGTCATTTTGTCTGGGTAGCAGTCTCCTCCTTTGTGACATGAAGAAGATTGGATTACTTAAAGGAATCCATATAATAGAGTAGGGAATAGCCTTAATTTTAGAAGACATGAAAGGATTTTGTTCAGATCTACAAAGGTACTGATCATCTACAATTTTCCAAGTGCTGTATGAAAGGAATATAGAGGAACATAAGACCCTGGCCTTTTACATGCCCACCATCTAGAGGAGGCAACAATATTATCTGTGTGCCCAAGCACTGTCACTCAAGTAGGTGAAGCCAAAGAAAGTTCTCATGGAAAAAAAAAAAAAAACAAACTGAATCAAGAATAAATCTGTGTAGAAGATGCAGAGCCGGAGCTTGTTGGCTTCATTGCTAAATCATGAGAAAGTGGATGCCAGCTGCTCTGCCACTGAAACCCCAGAGGGTACAGCTACTCGTGACCATCCAGGGATTAATGGTGCATTTAAATTGTTCTCACCAGAGGTTATATATGCACTGAGCCACAGTGGAGGCCAGAGCGGCATGGCACCTAATGGCAAACTCCAAAACGCCCCTGCATTTTTCTGAAAGGAGGATTGATAACATGCAAAGATATTGTGGCAGATAGTTCAGACATCTGACCTTCAAGAAGGTCTCAGGTCCCATGAGACCAACCACCCAGGTTCTAGAAAATATGTCCAGAGGAAATCTGTCCCCTGGCCAGATGTAGGCTGTGAGCTTGTACTTTGGTGCAGTGAACTGTACCCTGCAAGGAGGGAATTCATCATCACACTCCCTGAAGCAGGGGCACTCGGAGACGTATAAGGGCACCGAATGTCTCCGCTAAATGTCAGGGTGCGTTTAGTGAACTTGGCAAGCTCAGACTCAGTCCCAGTTAACATTTTTCTCCAATCCCCCAGCAGGCAGCCTGGCCTGGCTGGCAACTTGCTCATAAGAAACCCAGAAATACATAATCAGTTCAGCTAAGCAAGCTCTAGAAAAGAGATTCATGATACAAAAGAATGCCCAGGTTCAACCTTAAGTAGATCAACAATGACTTCTCAACCAGAAATGGAAGGAGCATCCAGACCAGCTCGTGTGGAGGAAAGCAGTTAAGACTCAAGTCCATCTGCAGTGACCAAAGTTCATCTGATGATTGTGAAAAATAAGCTGTCTCAGGCAACATTCAGCATAGAGACATGCTCACAGCAAGTCAGGCATGGGGCAAATCTAAGAGCTACAGGACTATAATAAGAGAAAGCTAGGGTCATGCTGGGTGCCCACCTCAAAAAGTGCCAGAGAAGGCCAAGACACTGAAAAGCCTAATTGTTTGAAATAATAGCTTTCATGTAACATTCCAGAGATGTTCAGGTATGAAGACTATCTATATTTTCACAGTTCCTTACCCCTAATGTCATGTTTTTCCTCCAATTAAGTACTAGGGGCTAGGAAATAATGCTAATAGCAATTATTTTAGTTAAGTGGCTATAACTTATGCTGTTACAATGAAATGCCACAGGCCAAGCAGCTTAAACAACAGACATTTCTTTCTCACAGTTCTGGAGGTTGAGAAGTCCAAGATTAATGTGTGGACAGATGTGGTTCTTGGTGAGGCATCGCTTTCTGGCTTGTAGACAGCCACCTTCTTGCTGCATCCCCACCTGATGGACAGAGAGAGGTTCTGGTCTTTTCCTCTTCTTACAAGGGCACTAATTTCATCATGGAGGCTCCACCCTCATGACCTCATCTAAATCTCATTCTTCCTGCTTCCAAATGCCATTCCAATGGACGTTAAGGCTTTGATATTCAAATTTTGGGAGACACAAGCATTCTGTACATAGTAAAAATAATAAAATAGTAATAATAATAAGCAGATACTCTTTTTGCTTAATGAAGCTCACAGTCTAGTAGAGTTACAGATATTAATCAAATTTTCACACCCAAATATGTGAAATTACACTGTGTCTCAGCTTGAAAAAGAAGAGGTATATGAGGGTATGAGAGCACAGAGTAGGGGGATCTGACTGATGGGAGGTCAGAGATTCCCCCACAACAACTGAGCTGAAATTGAAGGTCAAGGAGATGCCAACTTGTCATGGTGGTGCTCAGATGCTCAGTCGTGTCTGACACTTCGTGCCCCCATGGACTGTAGCCCACCAGGCTCCTCTGTCCATGGGGATTCTCTTGGCAAGAATACTGGGGTGGGTTGCCATTTCCTTCTCCAGGGGATCTTCCTGACCCAGGAATCAAACCCCAGTCTCTTGCATTGGCAGGTGGATTCTTTACCACTTGTGGTATCAGACAGGTAACTACAAGGGAAGGAGAAAGATGGAGGATGGGACCAGATGGACCTGTGGGGTCCAGGAAATCTGTGTGTGTGTGTGTGTGTGTATTTGGAGTTAAGGTCTGTAAGGAGGTAATTCAGGTTAAGTGAGGTTGTAAGGTGGGATCCTAATTTGGTAAAACTGGATACTTATGGAAAGAGGAAGAGACACCGTGCTCTCTCTCTATGCACAGAGGAAAGGCCATGTGAGGACACAGGGAGAAGGTGGCTGTCTATAAGCTGGGAAGAGAGCTCTCACCAGGAACCAAACTGGCCGAGACTTCTGGCTCCTAGAACTGTGAGAAAATAAATTTCTGTTGGTTAAGCCACCAGCTCGTTACAGTCTGTAAAGGCAGCCCAAGAAGACAAAGACAAAAATAAACTAATATTTGTTGAGTACATGCCAGGCACCAGAATCTTTGTGTTAACAGCTAGTATTTTTGGATACTTACAAATAAAAATATTTATAGAAAATTATCTTCTATATAGTTCAAGATAGCTTACCACAGTGTCCACACTGCAACCACAACATGAGAAAAGAAGAGGGATCATCCCTTCCCTTTAAGGCATCACCCAGAAATTACACATTCTGTTTGTCGGCATCCTACTGAAAGACCTTAATCACATAGCTACCCTTAACTACAAAGGAAGCTGAGAAATGTAGTCTTTATTTTTTCTTCTGTCCAAATCAGAGGTTCTATTACTATCAAGGAAGAAAGAATGCCCATTAAGGGAAAAAAGTCAGTCTCCTACACCCACACCTTCAAATAGACTTGGATGTTCCTGAATAGAATTGTTCTTGCTTTGTTGTTTAGTCACTAAGATGTGTCTGATTCTTTGAGATCCCATGGACTGTAGCCCACCAGGCTCCTCAATCCATGGGATTTCCCAGGCCAGGATACGGAGTGGGTTGCCATTTTGTTCTGCAGGGGGTCTTCCCATCCCAGGGCTCAAACCTACATCTCTTTCATTGCCAGGCATATTCTTTACCACTCAGCCACCGGGGAAGCCATCCTGAGTAAATAATGTTTTTTAAGTATTTGATTAGTCAAAGATAATATTTTGTACACACCTTGGTTACCAACTCCTTTTGCAATGAAGACAGCACACCCTTTCATGGATAAATAATAAACCCCAGTTGTTTATTACCCACATAATGGAAGACACACTAATTTTTCTCACAGCCATGAAAGTAAAGTGATTTGCTTAAGGCTTCATATAGTCAGTAAATAGAATTACTGGGATATAAGTGAAGATTTTGGCAATGCAAGTGCAGTTTTGTTCCCACTTAACAACCAGATGATTTAAAAGTGCCTCCTTATATGCCATAAGATTACAAATGAACTAGTTTCCACATAACTGAAGATACAAGGTAGGCAAGTTGGATGGTGAAGACCACCCTGAACAAATAGGAAAAAGTTTTGCATTTCATCTGTTTCTTGTTTCTTAAAGAATTCAACTTTCAATCATTGATCTTTCATAATATGAATGTATCATGGCTTACTAAGTTGCTGATTACTATGAGCACCAGAGAATTGATGCTTTTGAACTGTGGTGTTGGAGAAGACTTGAGAGTCTCTTGGACTGCAAGGAGATCCAACCAGTCAGTCCTAAAGGAGAGCAACCCTGAATAGTCATTGGAAGGACTGACGCTGAAGCTGAAGCTCCAATATTTTGGTCACCTGATGTGAAGAGCCGACTCAATGTAAAAGACCTTGATGCTAGGAAGGATTGAAGGCAGGAGAAGGGGACAACAGAGGATGAGATGATAGGGTAGCATCACAAACTCAATGGACATGAGTTGAGCAAACTCTGGGAAATAATAAAAGACAGGGAAGCCTGGTGTTCTGCAGTTCATGGGGTCTCAAAGAGTTGGACATGACTGACTGAACAACAACAACAAATATATTATTTTCATTCTATTCCCTTGCTGTTATAAACCATATTACATTAAACTTAACTACATATATATTTTTATGGGGTAGATACTTGAACAGTTGTATACATCTTTTAAAATCTGTTGACTGTCTTTGGAAGTATTGCCAAAGTGAAAGTACTGTCCAAAAAGATGACCTGAAATTTACTTTCATCAAGAATATATGAGACTATGTGGAATCTAAAATATGACATATATGAACCAATCTATGAAACCGAAACAGAATCATGGACACAGAGAATAGACTGCTGGGTGCCAAGTAGAGTGAGTTGGGAGAGGGATGGAGTGGGAGTTTGTGATTAGCAGATGCAAGTTTTTATGTATAGAATGGATAGACAACAAGGTCCTACTGTATAGCACAGAGAAGTATATTTAATATTGTATGATAAACCATAATGGAAAAGAATATAAAAACAAAGAATGTAGATATATGTATAACAGAATCACTTTGCTATATAGCAGAAATTAACATAGCATTGTAAATCAACTGCATATCTATTAAAAAATAAATTATTGAAAAAATTTTTAAAGAATATGTGAGCCTAAAAAAAAAAGAATATATGAGACTGAAGTTTGAGGTTCTAGATTGGGTTCTCCAGAAGAAAACCTTGATATGAAGATCCTGTGTAAGGGAAGTGTTTCCTGGGGAGACCAGTAAGGACTGGAGAACCAGGACAGGGAAAGGAAGGAAGCCAAGCAGAGTGTTGTTCTTGATCAGTCTCTCAATCATGTCTGACTCTTTGCCACCCCATGGACTATATATAGCACACCAGGCTTCCCTGTCCTTCACTATCTCCTGGAGTTTGTTCAAACTCACGTCCATTGAGTCAGTGATGCCATCCAACCATCTCATCCTCTGTCACCCGCTTGTCCTCCTGCCTTCAATCTTTCCCATCATCAGGGTCTTTTCCAATGAATCAGCTCTTGGCATTAGGTAGCCAAAGTATTGGAGCCTCAGCTTCAACATCAGTCCTTCCAATGAATATTCAGGGTTGATTTCCTTTAGAATTGACTGGTTTGATCTCCTTGCAGTCTAAGGGACTCTCAAGAGTCTTCTCCAGCACCACAGTTCGAAAGCATCAATTCTTTGGTACTCAGCCTTCTTTATGGTACAACTGTCACATCTGTACATGACTACTGGAAAAACCATAGCTTTGACTATACTAACTTTTGTCTGCAAAGTGGTGTCTCTGCTTTCACACTGCAGAGCTTAAGTTTCAGCCTTGTCCCTCAGGAGAAATCTAGAGAGTAAATAAACCTCAGAATTGTTCCGAACAGAGGCAAGGGAGCTGAGCTTTCACATTCTGATGTCTGATGGTCATTTCTCAAGAGCCAGCCCAGGGAAGAGGCAAACCTCAGGCGTGCATGTTTTGATTCCCAGTGTACAGTAAAGCAGCTCTGATAGCCTGAGGGCAGTGCTCCAAAGCAGAATCTCACGTTCCAGACTTTAATATACAGAAGTCAGTGGTAGAGGCAGCATAGGTTGTATACAGAAGCTATTACAAGAAATCTGAGAGGACCTGGAAAAAGCACCAATATTTTCTGCTACAGTCCACCCTTTGCTGTTGGTCAGGCCCTCTCACATTTCATGTCAGGTTTACTCCATTCTTTGAAAACTTCTTGAAGGTTGCTCAAAATTTCTGGGGCAAATTGTATTATAAAAATTGTATATTAAATGTGAGAGTCATTGAACACCCTACAGTCTCTCCTGCTGCACCTGGCCCTAAAGGGATTATATTTTCTCATCTCCCTCTTCTGCCACCCATTCTAGATTCCTCTCGACCATTCTTCTTTTTTAAAAAGTTATTTGTTTATAAAGGTCTTATTATTATTTATTTATTTAGCTGCACCATGTCTTAATTGCATCAAACAGGATCTTCGTTGCCTCATGCAGGATTTTGGTTAGAGCATGCGGACATCTAGTTCCTTGACCAGGGATCAAACCCAGGCCCCGGGCATTGCAATCATGGAGTCTTAGCCACTGGACCATCAGGTAAGTCCCCTCTCAGCCACTCTTGAATGTAACAGTGATACTATCTTCATTGCTCTAGTAAAGGACCTTTCACTGGGCCTTCATAAAGAACGGAGGCATGCTTATAACCCTAAATCTTTTGATTCTTTTCTCAATCCTCTGCCAGGTCGTTATTTGTTACAAGTTTCCAGGAGCCATTCCAGTGTCTTATTAGGACCAGCTCCAGGGGCTCTTGCCAGAGTGTTAAATACTGAGTCATAGGACAGTGGCCCTTATATTAATAAAATATCCCTTATCAACCACTCTGGTTTGGCATCCTCAATACTTAATTCCAGGCCTGCTCTCCCAGGACCAGAAAGTACACATTGCCCAAGTCCTACGGATCTTTTGGCAAATAATTTCTTTATCCTTTAATAAGGCCAAAATTTCCCCAGTTAAGTCATGCTGAAGCTTGACCCTAGTTTTCCATCTAGAAGTCAAAAAGAAAGGTGGGAGGGGGCGATCATAAGGAGAGCAAATACTGCCTTTTAATGTGTCTGCCTTAGGAGAGGCTTCTGAAAAGTCTCCAAGCACATAGGGGACTGCTTTTGTTTGGAAAAAGAAAGTTTGTCAATCCGGCAGGTTCAGAGTGTTCAGCTGAGTCGAGGAATTCAACACTCTATAGCACACCTGCTCAGATTATCTATCTTGAGTCTCAGGGTCCCCCTCCTTCCTTAGTAGAGCCCTGACTTTGGCACAGGGGATTTGCTGTGGTTAAGGCATCTTCTCTGAGGTTCTGTTACTCTTACAGCCAAGTCTGGTCTTCAGTATAGCCTTTCACTGCCTCAATATTATGAGGGTCTCCTCCAACTCTCTTCAAGGCCTGCTGGCTCTCCTACTGTGCCTTAAGTTGATAACTGACTGACCTAAGCTTGTATTTTCCTCGATTTAATGCACTAATAGCACTCAGAAACAACTCACCAGTTCATAGCTTTTGTAATTACAGCTTGCCCCATATCTTTCAAATGCACGCAGTGTTCTGTGTGTCAGCATCCTTTCTATCCGTATGCCACCTTAGCACAGGTGAAAGTCTTAGTAACTGTGGGCTGATGCCAGGAAGAGTCAGCAGCCCACCCAGCACCAATAAAGGGGCCTTCGTTTTCAGATAGCCATTGAATAGCTAACTCCAAATCTGGTTCCTAGAGTCAGCTTCCTAAGACCACTGAGGGTATCAGCTACCTTAGGAGGTTCTAAAGAAGCAGGTCCTGAGATGAGGGTTCATTTGCAAATAATTTCCAAAAAAATAATCCCAGGAAGACCAGTAATAGAGTGGTGAATAGAATAGGAAAAGGGAAAAAGCCCAGCACTGGTGTGGTCTCAGGCAGAAGGCTCTCAGAAGGTAGATCTTTGAGGGGAACTCTGGACTCTGAGTGACAGCTCACCACTATCCCAATCTGATAGGAGCTAGACTACAGTACTTGTTCACCCATTTGTCTCTGGACGAAGTCCAGCTGGAATGTAAACCCCTGAATGCTTGCAATTCTCTGTACAGTGTGGACAAAGTGGCTCCAGCAGCCCAAGGGCCAGGAGGGCGGAGCTGCAGGTACTGGTCCATGGAAGAGCAAGTGTGAAGAACGTGGATGTGGTGGGGGAGACACAGAAAAAATAGAAAGGGATCCCGGGAATCTGGGCAGACCACTATATCTGCTAGAGTTATATTCCTCTTTTTGTTCGTTTACTGTCTTTCTGTTTGTTTGCATAACTTGTTTTCTCTTTATTCATTTTTTCTTCTTAAAGTTTCAAGTTTCATTTACTTGCAGAGTGGGTGGTAGTTTGCATATAGTACAAAATTCAAATTTTCCAGAAGGTATACAGGAAACATCTTCGTGTTTATGCTTTCAGAGATATCCTCTGAGAACAGATTTTACGTGGTACAAAAATCACTAAACATCTTCTGTTTCGTGTACATGGAATTCTTCTTTACACTTCTGTCTTTTTATTTAAAGGAATCAACTCTTTTCTGCATGGGAGACCAGGACAAAGATGGTATCCCATCAGCAAAAAAGAAACTAAAAATTATGGAGTTGTTGAGTGCTACATAATATGCAGGAAGGACACTAACAGTGAGGCCTGATTCCCCACATCAGTTCAATTCAGTTCAGTCACTCAGTCGTGTCTGACTCTTTGCGACCCCATGGACTGCAGCATGCCAGGCTTCCCTGTCCATCACCAACTCCCGGAGTTTACTCAAACTCATGTCCATTGAGTCGGTGATGCTGTCCAACCATCTCATCCTCTGTCATCCCCTTCTCCTCCTGCCTTTAATCTTTCCCAGCATCAGGGTCTTTTCCAATGAGTCAGATCTTCACATCAGGTGGCCAAAGTATTGGCGTTTCAGCTTCAGCATCAGTCCTTCCAATGAATATTCCTGAGAAATTCACGGAAGCAGTTTGTTTCCATTTGGTCGATCAATCATGTCCACCTCTGTGACCCCATGGACTGTAGTCCTTCAGGCTGCTCTGTCCATGGGATTCTCCAGGCAAGAGTACTGGAGTGGGTTGCCATTTCCATCTCCAGGGGATCTTCCCAACCCAGGGATTGAACCTGAGACTCCTGTATTGGCTGGCAAATTCTTTACCACTGAGCCACCAGAGAAGCCCTTTAAGGAAGCAATAATATTAATAATATTTATCAGTTTAGGAGAAAACATCTATCAATTAACAAAAATGTTTGTCTCAAAATTTTCAGACAAACATTTTTGTTGTTGTTGTTGTTAGACTGTGAGAAATAGAGAACTTGTTATAGTATGGGCTGGTAAAATATTGGATGATAATGAAAGGCAATGGATGGGTTTTAGGGCCATCCATCTGACTGGACCTTTGAAGAATACCAAGGGTTTTACTTATTTGGGGAAAAAAATACTGTCAAAGTGGAAAGAACACTAGGTGGAATTAAGAAAACCTACGTGCTGTTCCAGTGTTGCTGGGAACTTGCTATGTTTTGGTTAATGCTCTTAACCTCTCTGAGCTTTCATACTCACCTGTAATCTTCATTCAGGAATACTGTGGAGATGGAAATGAAATAAGTATCTTCAAAGCAAAGCATCTGTGTAATTTTATACGCAGCAATATAATTAATAATAATACTAGCATGAGAGATTAGTCTGGTAGGCAAGATTTTTCCTCTTGACTCATTTTTAGATTGCCACTATTATTTAGCCATCTGAACAAAGTATCTACTGATTTAGTTTATTCTCCAAGACCAAGTCAACTCACCCTACAGATAGAAAGGTATAGTTTCACTGTTGGGGGAATGCAGGATATCAACTGAGGACAAATGATGTGGTCAGCTCCTGGTCCTTACTTTCTTCTGATGCACAGAGCTTACTTTCAGGACTCAGTTGGGATGCTTGGGAAGGAGGGACTTGTCGAAAGTTATATATTATGAAACTAAAATTTGCATATAAATGAGGAAAACCAAGCCTGCAACTGACTGCAGACAAATACTGTTTGATTCCACTTATACGAGGTACCTAGAATTGTCCAATTCAGAGTCAGAAAGTATCTTGGTAGATGCCAGAGGCCGTGGGAGGTGGGTTTGGGTGGACGGTGGCGGGGGGGGGGCGGTAGAGACTTAGTGTTTAATGGGGACAGAGTTCCAGTTTAGGAAGGTAAGAAATTTGGAGATGGATGATGGTGAGAATCCACAACAATGTGAATGCTGCTGAACTGTATGGTTAAACATGGTTAAATAGTATGTTTTATATTATGTGACTTTTACTACAATTAAAAAAAAAAGATGTTTGAAGAAATTGAATGAGTGGATGAAGTTATCACTTGCTTTGATTTATGTTGTTTCCTAAGAGTACAGAGATACTTTAAAGCTCCTGATCTTCAAGTATAGTCCTGCTTGCATGTTTCTTTATGCAATTCTCTGTCCATCAAGTGCCTACATTTCACAGGCTGGGTTACATCGATCTTGAGAACAACCATTGTAGACCACCATTTGTAGATTCACCCAAAGTGAATCATTATTTTGCCTGAATTATCCCTGTAATAGTTTTCTATTGTTGCTGTAACAAATGGCTGCAAACTTGATTTGAAACGGCATACACTTATTATCTCAAAGTTCAGTAGGGCAGAAGTCCGAGGACAGCAGGCTGATTTCCTTAGGGTATCACGGGGCAGGAATGAAGGTGTGGGTATGCTGTGCTTCTCTTTGAAGGCTGTGGGTCTCCTTCTGGTTGTCGCCAAAATTCAGCTCCATGTGGTTGTAGGACTGATGCCTAATCTCCATACTGGCTATCTGCTAGTGGCTGCCTTTAGCATCTGGTTTCCTGTCTGCAATTCCTACAGGTTGTTCCCTGTGTCTCAGGGCCAGCAATAATGCACTGAACCTTTCCCACACAATTGCTTCTCTTCTGTGACCTCTCCTTCCGCCACATCTCTCTCACTGACCATTCTGCCTTCCTCTTCTAAAAACTCAAGTGATTAGATTGAGCCCACCAGATAATCCAGGATAATCTCCTGTTTTAAGGTCTGTAACCTCAATCACATCTGCAAAGACCCTTTTCCTGTAGCATAGTCCAAGGTTTGAGGGATTAAGACATAGTGTGGAAATCTTTGGGGGTCATTATTCTGCCCATTGCGATCTCAAAGAGCAGAAGAGGATTCATTATGGGATACTACGTCCTCATATGGCTTCCCTGCTGGCTCGGTGGTGTAGAACCCCCTGCCAATGCAGGAGACACAGGGATGTTGCCTTCCTTCTAGAATTGTTTATTGTGATTAATCATTAGCTATTTCCTGGTTTAGCTAGGAAGTATTACAAAAACCATAGGAAGCAGGTGAGATACTAAAATAGGGAAAGGGGCGGGGGGGTGTGTATGTGGCACATTTGCTTCTCCTGATGTTACCTTCCATATGCAGAGAGATTCTCTAGCAAAAGAAACTTTTGGTCTCTCTAATATACTGCCTTATTTCTCCTACCATTATGTGGCCGATGACTTTGGAGGAGGAACTGGGACTGCAGGAATCAGCCCCTGTTGAGGGTCACATTTGGGCTCTGTCTGCCTGTGAGGAGTATGAGTACTGGTCTGCCTTTGGCCACATGGTAAGCTCAGGGTAAATTCTCTGCCTTGTAGGGGAAGGACTCTAATTGTTGCCTGTAATTGACTGTATATGTTCAAATGGATTAAATCATTCTTCCAGGCCAATTCAACCATGAACAAGTCAAGCTCAATCTTTTAGATATAGTGAGTCACTATTACATGCAGACCAATGTATCTCGTACTATGGAGTAGACAAAGATGAACTGAGACCCCATATATAAAACAGGAGAAAAAAGATATCTTTTCTCTCTTCTCTTTCAAATCCCTTCAGCAAAAACAATATAGTACAATGAATAATAGTGAGTTGAGAAAGCAACAAGAAGGAGGAAGGCAATATATATAAACTGATATTTTCACCTTTTATAGTAGAAGAAGGGAAAATGGATGTCAAAAGATCAAAGTCTGACCAATTAAGTAGTATATATTTAAACATATTTACAGAAACCCAGGAAGGTTCTAGAAAACCTAGTAACAATGATATGATTAGGTAAAATTAAGCGGGGGAGGGATGAACAGTGGGAAGAAATACAAATGTACTAGTTTTACCATTGGTTGAAGTAGGAAGACAGTAGATACTGTCTGAAGAAACAGTGTTTATTATCTTTTATAAATTTTAATTATAAATTTTATTACTGGATTAAACATAAAATACACATATGCAGAAGGAAACTTTAACAATAGCAAATAAAATTATTAATAAATAGCACAATGAAAGATTGGAAAAAACAAAAATAAGAAGAATAGAAAGGTAACATGGAACTGAAAGTTAATTTTATATCAACAGCTATAAATTATATAACCTTTTCTGTAAAAAGATAAAGACTCTCAAATTGTATCAAAATATAAAATCCAAGCATATGATATATAGAATAACATACACATAAAACACACTGACAAAGAAAGGTTGAAAATGAAAGAATGAACAAAAAGCTTATCACACAAATTTAAAAAGTCACTGAAAAAGAGATAAACTAATTTTCAAACATATGAAAATTATTATGAGACCCTAACCTCATAATAAATGTAATTCAAAATAAAACTACTCTACAGGAGCCTGTCCACTCATAAAATTAGCAAAGATCAAAAGTCAGGTAGCACATTAGTTGTTGGAGATGAGACTATACAGGCACTCTTATGTATTGCTGGAAGGACTGTAAATTAGCCCAGCATTCATAGAATGTAACTTGATGTACAAATGCACTGACTCTATGATGCAGCAATTCCAGTTTAATGAATTTATTCTAGAGCAGTCCTCACACATATGTACAAGGCTATTCAATGCATATTATCTATAAGAGCAAATATTTGAAAGTAGTTCAATATATCCAATAATCAAACTTATTGAAGCCGTTAAGAATGAAACTGTGGCTTTCTATGTATTTGTGCAAAACGAGTTCCAAGATTAAGGGGGAAAGAAAGTGTCTCTATCAAAGGTCATTGCAAGCCCACATATTGCTTTTGTACAAATTAGAAAAAGATATTCCCTTTCCTGCAAGGATGCAGTCTTTGCCTGGGTCCTTTTGGAAGTGGAGCAGGAGAGAACTTTAGCCTGCATGTATCTCTCAACCACACACTTGTATGGAGAAGAGTTATACATGGGTGCTCTGACTCGAAAGCAAAAACTTGCATTATTTTTTAATATAACATTTAAGGAAAAAGAACATCACATCTTCATTTCTATTCTTTTAGTACATAAGCATACTATCAAACAATATAAATAATGAGTTGAAGATATCTTATTGTAACAAGGAAAATAATAATTGGTGGATCATTAAGATGTAAGCATCTAATGGAAAGAGTAACATTTTATTTACCAGGCAATCTTAATTTGCTTTCTGAATTGAATTAATTGATTAGTTAATTTAATGCTTAACACCATTTGTTACCTCTGAATAGAATCACTAAAGTTTAAGTTAGTAAAGTTTGTAAACAATGAATTGGAAGATGGATCTCAGATTTGTATCAAATAAATGTTGTAGTCTATGTTTCTATGATACCTCTCAATAGATATTTCATATTAATAGATATAAATGGTATAAGCTTTCTATCTATTTGTATATTTAGAGACAGAATCAATTATCTACAGGTTTGGTCCATATTATATTCAGATACAGTTTGTTTTAGAGTTTTGTTTTTTGTTTTGTTTTGTTTTGTTTTAGAGTTATTGAAACAAACATACACCAACATTTCAGTAACTTAACACATAATAACCCAGTGCAGATGTTTCTGGTTGGTTGATGGCTTTCTGACTCCATGGACTGTAACCTCCCAGGTTCCTCCATCCATGGGATTTTCTAGGCAAGAATATTGGAGTGGGTTACCATTTCCTTCTCCAAGGGGGTCTTCCCAACCCAGGGATCAAACCTGGGTCTCCTGCAGTGAAGTAGACTCTTTACCATCTGAGCCGCCAGGGAAGCCACCACACATACACACACACACACACGTAAATTTTTAATGAGTTATTTATTTTTGACTATGCCAGGTCTCCAATGCTGCACAGGCTTTTGTGTAGTTGTGGCAAGCAGGGGCTGCTCTCCATTGTGGTTCTTGGGGTCCCCATTGTGGTGGTTTCTCTTGTTGTGGAGCACAGGCTCTAGGGCACCAGCTTCATAGCTGTGGCACATGGACTTCATTGCTCTGTGGCATATGGGATCTTCCTGGGCCAGGGATTGAACCCATGTCTCCTGCATTGGCAGGTGGATTATTTACCACTGAGCCATCAGAGAAGCTCATGGCTTTCTTCTTGAATGATCTGGATACAGACTCTTTCCCTCTTGTTCTCTGCCATGACCTTGGGTCTT